>NC_065446.1:228876025-231276025 GCF_917563875.1 Diabrotica virgifera virgifera | reverse complement strand
GTTTTAAGCGTACGACTCGTTCGATTTCTCATTAGGACCAAGTTATATTTTGTTATATCTCTTCCAGGAAAAATAAAACCTACTAAGGACATTGTCATTTATAAACAAGGAACTTAAGTAGTACTCTGGACAGATTATCGGAGAATATACTATTTTTGGGAAAAGTTATTTACCAGAAATTTACCAGGAATCGAATATTATGATCCTATATATTAATAATATAGGTATGCAAAGCCGCAGATAGTGTGCTATTTTTTTATGAACAAAATGGCGCCCCCAAATCGTGTTTTTTAATTACATATTGCTTTATAACTCCAAAGATTTTAACTTTACACCAAAAACATCCAAATAAAAATTCATCGTAATTAAATTCTAGATAGAGATTTGTTTTTGCCGATTTACTTCGACAAACATTTTCTTTCAAAATCTTTAGAATAGAATAGAATAGAATAAAAATATGCTTTATTGTCATTGAAAATGTTTACAATTGTATGGACAAAGCTTACATACAGTCAAAAGAAAAATAATATCAATAACAAATAACAACTACCATTTCCTAAAATTAGATAAATCGTCAATATACAGTATATAAGATATAAAAGCAAAGACAAAAACAATTTATTGCAAAATTTATTTAAATTTCAAATTGAACATACTTACAACAAATAAATAAATAAAAGAAATACAACATCAGGAACTGACAAGTTTAAGCTACTGCGTATGAAACCCAATTTTCTTAGTTATTCATTAAGAAATTCTTCTATTGAATAGTATGGTCTTTTAGATAGATAGGCTTTTGTCATTTTACGGAACTTTGGGAAAGATGTTACAGATTTAAGTTGTAAAGGGAGATGGCTGTAAAGTTTTTTTGCGGAATATAGTATAGATTTCTTTACTAACTCAGTGGATGGGATCGGTAAATAAATATCAAAGATTGCATTTCTGGTGGAGTAAAGATGATTGGGCCTTGCTGGAAAGACATGAAGGTGTTTACGACTTAAACAAACCGTTTCTAGAATATATAAAGATGGAAGTGTTAAATAAAATTCCGTGATCTCTGAAGTAACTTCTGCAATGTGTAGATCTTCTGAGGCCAAACAGATATATTATTGCTCTTTTTTGCAATTTAAAAATAACATCAAATTGGGCAGCTGTACTAGAACCTCAAAAAGGAAGAGCATATCGAAGATGAGACTCGAACAACGAAAAATATGTTATTTTATAAGATGCTAAATTGAGCATTAGTTCCATTGAGACAGATCTTATCGCATAGCAAGCTGACGCGAGTTTCTCACTTAACGAATCGATATTAAGGGACCATTTGAAGTTGCTGTCTAAAAATACCAAGAAATTTTACAGAATCAACGGTACTGATCTGGCTGTTATTAAGAGGCAAAGGTCGAAGGGCTCCTTTATAGGATAATTCTACTGTTTTATCTACGTTAAAAGAGAGTAAATTAGAGTCAGACCAGGTCTTTATCATCAGTAGATCCGAAGTTATAGTTTCATGAAGAGATGCAATAGTTGAGTTGCTCCAAGTGATACTGGTATCATCAGCAAAAACAAAAATTTTCCCATCGATTTTTAAATTAGTGATGCCATTTATAAAGGAACAGAAGAGGACCCAATACTGAACCTTTTGGTACTCCACATACAATGTTTTTGAGACTAGAGTCAGTATCATTTGCTCTAACTAGTTGTTTCCTATTATTCAAGTAGGATTGGAACCAATTCAAAGAAATACCTTAAAAAAGAATGACTTCGAGACCTTTCTTGAAATAGGGAGATAGGAAATGGGATCTTGTTGCGGCAAAATAGTTGATGTTATATGTTTACTCACATTAACGAAGTAATCGTTTAGACTTTCAGGATTTGGAAGGGAAAATGCCTTTTAATTTTTAACTAAAATAATTAAATTACTTTTAAACATAAAAGTCAATTCCACAATTCTGTAAAGTACGTTAGATAGGTATAATGCCTTTTTATACAAAAATCATAGTTATTCTGATGTATCATAAATGTTATGGTTATTATTGCGACCGTAAATTGTTCATTAACCATTTAATTGTTGCTAAACTATTCATTCAATTTTCATCGGCTTCTGAAAATATAATCTATACCCAAAGGACTTTTTTTTCTAAACCAAAAAGAATTTTTATCGAAGTAAGTCGGGAAAAACATGTCTCTATGCAGAATTTAATTACGGTGAATTTTTGTTTTGCTGTTTTTGGTGTAAAGTTAAAATCTTTGGAGTTATAGAGCAATAATTGAGAAAAAGAAACACGATTTACGGGCGCCATTTTGTTTATAAAAATAATAGCAGACTATCTGTGGACTTTGCATACCTATATTATTGATATATAGAATCATAAGATTCGATTCCAATAATAAAATTGCTGCTAAATAAGTTTTCCTTGTATGTTGCTAATTTGCCCAGATTATATTTTGAAGAAAGGAAAATCACGAGCAATTCAGAAACACTCATAATAAGAGATTTAAAAATGACAACAACATCATATGCAAAGAGCTTATCAGACAAATTGAACAGAATGGGAAATTAGTACAGCATCACAACATTTAAAACAACCAACAGACTAAGATCTATTGTATCCAAAAACAAACACAACAACACACAAGAAAGATCAAAGAATATTCTTTGCTTTAATAAAATATCCTGTGAATGCAATAGTTTCTATGTAGGACAAACCGCAAGGTCACTTAGTGCCAGGATAAATGATCATGAAACATACACGTGAAATCCCAAATATGCAAACACGCCTGGGACAACGAGCACAGAGTACAAAGTTCGTGAAAAAATGCCAACATTTCGAGTAAAAAAAAACTAATTCTCTACATGTTGATGCGTCTTTTGACGCTTCTTTTTCTGGTTCCTATCCGTTTAGGATGTTGGAAATCATATTGGCAATCATAACCTGATGCACGACAAATTAAATAAATATAAAAATATACTTTAATGTTACACATTAATGTTGGATCATAGGCTTGGCAAAATTTGTGCTACATAACTTTTTGTAATACCCCGGTAGCTACAGTCTCGGAGAATTTAGGGAGTGAGTTTTGAAATAATATTTGTTATAAAGAAAAGAAATTAATAATAATTGGGCGCCATCAACAAATCAAAATCTATTACCATATGCCTATATAAAAATTACAAAACAAAATAATCAAAATGGTATTCATTTGAATAGAAAACGGTACTTACCATTGATGTCTGAGGTAGTCTGTATGTTCTATTACAATAAGGGTCAGAGATAGATGGTGCACAAAGAATAAAAAGACATATAAGTTTGAAATATAATCATAGTTTATTTATATAGAAAAATTGTTAAAAAAAATAAAACTGAACCGGTAAAAAAGGAATAAGCATACTAATACCCGATTTCACCAACATTTAAGAATTACCTAAGTGGGTTTAGGTACTTCCTAACTCTAAAACGGATTTCACCATACGATAAGAATTGCCTAAACCGCTTAAGCATTACCTTACGTTAGGATACGGATTTCGATCTCCCTAAACTTTAGGTATTACTTATCGTTGACAGTCGGGTTACATTTTTACAATTTTGACTAATGTACTTGTGACGTTTGTCAATAATTTGCTCTTACCTTAATTTTTCTGTCATTCTGTACTATTAGGTATATTATTAGTTGTAATTTTGTATTTTCTTTTATATTAATAATATAATATGTGTTGGAAAATATAGAAAATCCTTTTGAGTTTTTTACAGGTCTGTTGACAAAATTATGTAGTCTACCTACTACCTAACAAACTAGTGTTGTGTTTCAAGAACCCATTCATGATATTTTAAAATTATTTCAATAATGACAATTCAACTAACTTCAATTTTTCGTCCTATGTGAAATTTACAACTCTTTTCTTTTCCTCCATTTCACTTTACATATACAAACAACATACAAGACTGTATTTATTATATACAAACTTAATGCACAAATAACTAACTACTAAATAAAATAACTATAACAGTACAAAACTGAATAAAACCAAATTGGCAAACAAACAATAATGACAAATAATCGAAAAAGTAAGAAAATGTCATCTTATTCTTCTTTTTATTTATCAAAAATAGTTCAAACGTACCCTAGGTAATACCTAGGAAAGCATTTTCTAGATAAGCAGTTCTTTTAGTTGTGAAATGCGATTGTTCCTAAGTATTGACTTAAGAAGTTCCTAACGATAAGAATTACTTAATAAGGCAACTGTTTAGGTATCGTTGGTGAAATCGGGCATAAGTCTTTCGCGTTTCCAAAGTTCGAAAAAAAAAAAATAAACAGTTTGTTACATATACCTGATAACCTGCGGTGATTGTTCTGTGGGCTGCTGGACTGGTATTATAGCTCGCTGGAGCTCTGGTAAGGCGGTACGGCGAACTTCACTTACACTTTACAATTTAGGATCTAAAGTACTACTGGTACTATTACACAACTTGTTCTTTTTTATACGAAAGATGAAATTCCATAGTCTTGGTTTATAATAACAAAAGTAACTGCTTATTTTGATTATTAGTGACACTTTACATCAACTTGATGATAAAACAAATGTGTTTAGACTATTGGTTATTAGTTAAAAGATCAGGAACTATGTCCCGCGAAGATTGAGTTAATTTCTTCTTGCAAAAGGCATACTAAACGCCACTACTATAAACACTGTTCCATTTATTTTAACGGAACAACAACACACAAAAAATATACCGGTATTGTATCTACAACAAACAAATCGCACTTCTTGCGACTTGCACTCAGAATCTCTCAAGCTTCCATCTGAGCCTAACTTTGGCACAGACAACAAAAATTGGACTTGTTCACTTCATGTCCGCTGAAACTTAATTGCCCTCGTGTCCTAATTCCGGACAAGAATTTTTTCTCTCTAGCAACATAATTCACCTCCCATTCTGGTAACCATCGAATATTTTGTCCAATAATAATTACCCAAACATTTTTCTGCCAATAAGATAGCGAGAAAAATGATAATCAGAAAATCCCACAGATGCTATGACTCTTCTTCTTAGCCAATAGAAAAATGCTTATTTTTCATAAACAGACCTCTGTTTCTCATCGAAATCGCTGAGTCAATTATAACGGTCATTTTTGAGAAATCAAGCACTCGACGATTTTATCAATGCTTAAAGAATTTATTATATCAACATTTCAACTGAATATTTCCCAGTATTTATGTCTCAGAAAGTCATTAAATTCTTTTGATACCAGCCGAAACCACAACACAACGCATTATTTCTGAGTATTTGGATAGCAAATGAAAAACATCATATCGTCACATAGCGTCGATATATTAAAAAGTTTTCGCTGTATAATGCTTGTATCCAATTCACTCGTCACCACAGAGACGGACTGGTTCATTTATAAGGCGATGAATTTGAGACTGTTTCAAACCTTGCTCGCTGCGGCTCGAAACAGTTCCGTTGAGGTTTTCTTAAACCATGTTCTCAAATTCCGCAGACATGATATTCTTGTTCTACCGGTTCCTCGCCTTGCAACATGGAGTGCAGCATGGAGTAACGGTGCTGATTTTTCATAACGTATCCCAGATATTGCAATTGTATGTGTTTGATGGGAAACACAATCTCCGATGCCTTCTTCATTCTTCCTAGAACTCCTTGTTCGTGATCCTTGCTGTCCATGATATTCTCAGCATTCTTCTATAAAGCCACATATCAAATGCTTCAATCTTTTTAATAGTGCTGCCTGTAAGCCTCCATCCCTCTCTTCCGTACAATAATACAGAGAAAACATAACATCTCAAATGACTCATTTTTGTATCTAGGGATGTGTTGTGGCTTTTGAAGATGGCGCTCATTTTGTTATGCAAGATGAGTTATTTTAAATGTTTATGAGCTTAAAATTTCAGTACTTTTAAAATGTAGGGTAAGGAAAGGTATGTTGGTGATAAAAATGAAAAATAATAATAACATAGGAATTTGACAACTAAGCAAGAAATGTTTTGCTTTATTATGTTATTTATTATTTGAAGTAAATGTTTAGAAGAGTTAATTTAACAAAAACTGAATAATAATGATAGTAAATGTAAAATTGACATACAAACTTATGCTATTTAGGTAAGTTGGTGGCACGGTAAGGTATATTGGTGATAATGGTTAGAAAATTTGGTGAAACAACCGCAATTTAAGGAATTTAACTTATCTTGGCTAAATCACGAATTCAATGCAGCTTTTTTTTTATTGATAATTAGTTTATTGAATGGTTTTATAAAGTTTTATAAAGAAAACAGCAATTATTCCAATAAATATGTAACCGTCTCTCACATTCAATAAGAAATGGCTCCATTGTCGACTGTCGCACAATGCAACGGTCAAAACAGTCTGTTTACTAAAATCGGGTGCGCGCATTGCGAAATCATCGTAATATATGTTTGTCCTGCTTACACTCGTAACAAGTTACTTGCGCTGTGTCATGAACGTGCTTGCATAGGGAACTGTGTGGTAATCTGATTAAAAATTATCACCAAATTGCTTGTATCACCATATACTTTTCCTCACCCTAGTTTAGAAGTACTTAAATTTTTATAGTTGAATACTTGTGATATTGTTCCCATTTTTTGTAATGTCTTTTGAGCATTTTTAGAAGAGCTATTAACAATTTTTAAAAAATCTACTTTTGAAGCTTTGTTCAATAGTTGAGCAAACACATTAAGAAAAAATTTATTCTCATTTTAAAGGATTTTCTATATTTTCTCAGCAAAATTATGTGAGTTGTCCATATAATTTATAGGTCTTCACCTTTAGTATTTAAAATTAAATAGCCAGCTTATATTATGTTTATATACAGTGATGAGCGCGCTAATAACCTGCAAAATAACGAAAAGATGAAAACATAATAAACTGTTAAATGAAACGAGATGAAACTTGTAGAGGTGGAAATTACCGATATAAACGTATAAACTAACATTACATTACATAGTTTACCATCTTTAGACATCTCTGACAGGAGTATTTCATAGACATATTATATATTATCACAGACAGAGTGTCATGTTGAGCGGAGTGACGACAGCATCTTCTTTTTGTGGCTCAGTGTTGTTTCACTCTTACGCATAGTAAAGGTGCGACAGTAGTCCTCCTTTTCCGTGCCTATACCCCCACTCAGTTTCATGTTAGTTTCTCGATACAATGTCATAGAAAGAGATACCGCAAACTTGTCCAAGAGATCTTGTCGTCAGGAAGCGCAGAGAGTAAGCTCTATGATAATATATAATATACAGGGTGTTAGTAAATAAGTATGAAAAACTTTAAGGGGTAATTCTACATGAAAAAATAATGCCGGTTTGCTCTATAATCATATGTCCGCAAATGCTTCGTTTCCGAGATACGGGGTGTTAAAATTTTGATTTCAAACTGCCAATTTATTTATTGCGCTAAGACCGGTTGAGCTATGGAAATGAAATTTGGTGAGATTTAGGATGTAGTTATTGCACATTTTTTAAATACAATTAAGAATTTTGTGTTCATCATTGGAGCGCATACAGGTAATAGTCTAAATTTTTTAAAGAAAAAATAGTACGCCACTGAGATATTTTAAATTAAAAATTATTTTTAATTTCCACGTTTAATTTTTGATAAAAAACCTTTCTTGCCTCTTTTTCATATGGTGCACCGTTTTTATGCAGAAAAATAAAACATCTTGACGCGTATTTTTCATTTCTTAATACATTATCAAGAACTATCCAATATAATAATACTAAACTAGAAACATAACAGAAAATTACTAATAAAATGTTAACTAGGTGTAAATCTGCAAGAAATGTTATAAATGATCTCCTTTACAGGTAACAGAAGAATTTTATATTTATTATTTAGTCCAGAGAAATAAGGTTTTTCTCGTGACACATCCCCCTCCAGGCCGAAACCAAATTTTTTGAGTAGTATGGACATCTATATTATTAACCTATATGTTTCCTGCAGCCGATTTTGATGATATACATAGTTATAAACAAATGAAGATCGAAAAACGGTAAATTATCGCTTTTTTCGTCTATTACCAAAAAGTTAAGCACTTTAAACAAATTTGAGAGTAAGAAACTCATAAATCGTATAAAAAACTTCAATATGGCATTCGCTGAATATGTCCAACCCTATTGGTTGCTTAGAAAATTGCAAAATAAATCATAAATATTGAGTTCTTATAAATATTCGTAACTTAGATAAAAATTAACTTAGAATCTTCTTATTACACGGAATGCCGAGACTTCTTGTACTTAAATTATATTTTAAATTTCAAAGCAATTGGTCAAATAGTTTAAAAGTTATTTAATTTATTTTTCCCAAATTCATTTTTTTTGTAACACTATAAGTCAGAAAATTATGAGGTTACAATAATACTTCGGACAGTTTATGAAAGAAGAACATTTATATTATTACCTTAATTAAAAATAAATGACAAAAAATAATTTTAAACAGTGTAAAATTATTTTGCAAAAACATGTCCATTTTTTGCTTACTTATAAACAATTAGAATAACTTTTTAACCGTTACCCGTAGAAAAATTATTTTTTCATATTTAGAAAGACTGAATTTTTATACACATTTAGAAAGAAAAACAACTGTTCTAGGACATTTAGGAACAAAGTTAGCCCCCCCATTTTTTTAATTCACATGTTTTTGCAAAATTATTTTGCAATATCTATAATTATTTTTTGTCATTTTTTTTAAATTAAATTAATACTGTAAATTTTCTTCTTTCATAAACTATCCAAAATATTACTGTAACTTCATCATTTTCTGACTTACAGTGTTGCAAAAAAAATTAATTTTGGATAAACAAATTAAATAACTTTTAAACTATTTGACCAATTGCTTTGGAATTTAGGGTATAATTTAAGCACCATAAGTCTCAGCATTCCATGTAATAAGAAGGTTCTAAGTTAATTTTTACATAAGTTATGAATATTTATAAAAATTCAAAATTTATGATTTATTTGGCAATTTTCTAAGTAACCAATAAGGATAGACATATTCAGCGAACGCCATATTGAAGTTTTTTATACGGTTTATGAGTTTATTACTCTCAAATTTGTTTAAAATGCCCAATTTTTTAGTAAGAGACGAAAAAAGCGAAAATTTACCGTTTTTTGATCTTCATTTGTTTATAACTATGTATATCATCAAAATTGGCTGCAGGAAACATATAGGTTATTATTATAGATGACCATATTACTCTAAAAATTTGGTTTCAGCCTGGAGGGGGATGTGTCACCAACACGATATTTTTTTTCCTTATTTCTCTGAACTAATTATCGCACGTACGGGAAATGGTCTAAATTTTTTTAAGAGAAAAATAGTACGCCGGTGAGATATGTCAAACTAAAAATCATTTTTGAATTCCTCGTTCAATTTACGACAAAAAATCTTTCTTACTTTTTTTCATACGAGGCGCTGTTTTTATACAAAAAAATAAAACATTTTAACGCTTTCAAAGTATTTGAGGTGTTTTCCATATAATATGCATAGAAATTTAGTTCAAATACTTTGTAAATGTTAAGATGTTTTATTTTTTTGCGTAAAAACGGCGCAGCACATGAAAAAAATGCAAGGTAGCTTTTTTGTCGTAAATTGAAAGAGGAATTCAAAAATGATTTTTAAATTTTGAATGGGTTGAATTTGTGAGTCCATATTAAAAGAAGTAATGAAACATTAATAATTGTGAGTAAGTCTGTGTTTCATTACTTCTTTTAAATGATTTTTAGTTTGACATATCCCAGTGGCGTATTATTTTTTTCTTAAAAAAATTCAGATCATTTACCCGTACACGGCCAATGATGAATATAAAATTCTTCTGTTACCTATAAGAGATCATTTTAAACATTTCTTGCAGCTTTGCACCTAGTTAAAATCTTATTAGTAATATTTTCTGTTATTGTTCTAGTTTAGTATTATTATATTGAATAGTTCTTGATAATGTATCAAGAAATGAAAAATACTCGTCAAGATGTTTTATTTTTCTGCATAAAAACGGTGCACCATATGAAAAAAAGGTAAGAAAGGTTTTTTTTATCAAAAATTAAACGTGGAATTTAAAAATAATTTTTAATTTGAAATATCTCAGTGGCGTACTATTTTTTTCTTTAAAAAAATTCAGACTATTACCCATATGCGCGCCAATGATGAATACAAAATTCTAAATTGTATGTCAAAAAATGAGCAATAAGTACTTTCTAAAACTCGCCAAATTTTATTTTCACAGCTCAACTGGTCTTAGAGCAATAAATATATTGACAGTTTGAAATAAAAATTTTAACACCCTGTATCTCGGAAACGAAGCATTTGCGGACATATGTTTATAGAGCAAACCGGCATTATTTTTTCATGATGAATTAGCCCTTAAATCTTTTCATACTTATTTACTAACACCCTGTATATTATGTGTATGGAGTATTTTATAAAATTATCCTGTCATAGTGACAGTTGTCATAATAATCCGATCCGATACGTCTAAGGGTGGGAAACTATGCAATGTAATGTTAATTTATACGTTTATATCGATAATTTCCACCTCTACCAGTTTTATCTCTATTTACTTCACAATGTATGGTTTTCCATCTTCTGCATTATTTGGCCGGTTATTAGCGCGCTCATCACTGTATTGTGTATAAGTAAAAGATGATGTTTAATCTTTTGCATATTTTTTTATTAGATATTGTTATTACTAAATTTATGAAAAGCATATTTGTTAGGTAAGTCGTTACTTCCCTGGCCTGGGAAAAAGGAAAATAGAAAGACTTTGTATTTGTCAAAATTAAAGAAAATACTGGAATTCTAAATTTCTTTCTCTTTCAGAAATGTATTCAACGATTTATTCATCCGGAGGGGTGTTCAGCTGTTCAATAAAGGCTGTTCGAAATCCTGTTACTACAACTACCCCAGCACCCACTTGTGACTGTGGTTGGAAGCAAGCAGTAAGTAAATCATCAAATTATCGATAGGCAGATAGTCACTATCTTAATCAACCCGTACGCGTCCACTGCTATACATAGGTCTCCCTCAGCTCTTTCCATCTGTCTTTGTTTTGTGCGGCTTTCACCCAGTTGCCGACAATACGCTTCAGATCGCCAGCCCAATTGGTTAGTTGTCGTCCTCTGCTCCGTAGTGCTTCTTCTCGTGGCCTTCACTCGACAATACATTTTGTCCATCGGTTGTCTGACAATCTGGCAACGTGTCCTGCCTAATTTTACTTAAACGACGTAAGTCTTTCGACGGAGTCCGTTGTTTTTGTTCTACGACGTATTTCTTCGTTTGGGATTCGGTCCCTCAGGGAGACACCCAACCTCTGGGCTCCATAGCCCTCTGAGTTATGCGAATCTTGTTCACTACCTTTTTTATGAGTGTTAATGCTTCCTCTTTATAAGTGAGTAAAGGCAGTACACACTGGTCAAAGATTTTCCTTTTCAGGCATATGGGTAAGTCCGATTTAAATACATAGTTCAGTTTACCAAACGCTGCCCAGGCTAATCCTATGCGACGTGGGAGTTCGCACGTCTGGTTATCTCATCCCAACCGAATTTCATGTCCCAAATACATATAACATGCAGTCAGCTCAAGATCCATTCCATCAACAACAATATTACGATTTAGCACCAGATTAGTCATTATTTGCGTCTTGTTGATGTTAATCTTTAGTCCGACTTCTATTATAGTCGAGGAAATGAAGCTGAAAAAATGGCAAAATCTCGCAATTTTTTCGTCCAGCATCGATTTGTACAAAAATTTGGGTTTAGGCTCATTACACCCTCTAGTTCATTTTCTATATTGAGCCGTTGTACGCTTTTGGTTTTTTAAGGATGAAAACTACCCCTAATTGTAAAAAATTATAAAATAACATTTTAAACTTTAATATTGTTAACATTTGGTTCTTATTAGTTACATAATGATTGTTTCATGCTTTAAGATATACTATCATAATATTTCAACCCTTAAAACCACACTTGTTAAAGCTATATATAAAAAATTTACTTATCCTAAAAGAATAATTTCGGCTTGCATCGATTTACATAAAATTTTGAGATTAGGATCATATCACCCTGTACTTCATATTCTATATCATGCTTAAAGGCGTTGATTATTTTTAGGGGTGTAAATTACCCCTTATTTTCAAAAATTATATAAAAACATTTTAAACTTTAATATGGGTAAAATTTGGTTTTGATTGGTTAAATAATGAATGTTTTATACTTTAGGATAAAATATCATAATATTTCAACCCTTAAAAACCACCCTTAATAACATTACAGTTTTTATAAGTAGATATTTTAATAGGTCAATACAGGAAAAAAGTAGAATTAAAGAATTACAAAAACATTTATTTACACAAAAATACGAATTTACAGATATGTACAAATACAAATACAAATAGATTTTTAGTCATCTTCCAGTATACGAATCGGTTCTGTGGTATTATATATACATTGAAAATTATCCAAAGTGGACTATCCGAATTTTTCGAAAAAAAAAAATTCGTTTTTCAACATAGCTCCTTCATTTTTGACGATAAAAAGATTTTTCAAAAATGGCTTTGTAGGGTTTTTGAACAGTTATAAGACTGTGTAAACTAAATTCCGTAAGGTCCCTTAGTTTTTAATTAGGGTGGGTTTAAAGGGCTCGAATAAGGGGGTGTTTTTCCCAGATTTTTCAAAAATGGCTTTGTAGGATTTTTGAACAGTTATAAGACTGAGTAAACTAAATTCCGTAAGGTCCCTTAGTTTTTAATTAGGGTGGGTTTAAAGGGCTCGAATAAGGGGGTGTTTGCTCGTAAATAGAGGTTTTAAACAGCTATATCTCGCTAACTGTCAACCAAAATTAAAATATATGCACAAGTTAATTTTATATATTAAAAAAGCTACAATTTAGTTGTCCATCATTTTTTTCGTATCTCCAGTATTTTCGGAGATGTTTTGAAGTAAAAGGTGAAAAATGGGAAATTCCAAAAAAATAATTTTTCTTTTAACTCCAATTTTTCTAAAACTAGGCGTTTTAAATACGTCAAACTGCTTGGGTGTATTGATAATACAAATATAAAAGGAATTACAGAAAGCTGAAGACCAATTTTTAATTAGTATGGTAGTTAGGGGGTTGTTTTCACTGATTTCTTCATAGAGAAAAGCAGGTACCGACATTTTTTTGATCATAAGTCGCTTAATTTGCAGGCTAGAAACTTTTTATTATTATTTTTTGAAATGCCTAACTGCATACTTGAAAAAAGATTATTCAGGTTTTCCTCGAAAAATGCAAAGTTTTTCCGTTATTTTACTTTGAATATTTCAAATTATGCATTTGACGAAAAAAGCTAACTTTTAACATGCCGTATCTTGGATTGTATTGGTCTTAAAGATATTGCAGAAAAAGAATTTGGTTTGTGTTACTAAAAGATACAATTTTGATATCCACAGTTTTTTTGATTAAATGCAAATTTTTCGAGGTATTCTCAAAAAACCCTCTAAAAAAGTCGATTTTTTCATCGAAAAACTGTTACTTTCAAGCGCGAATAACTCGAAAAATATTAGTTTTACGAAGAAAACGTAAAAAACATTTTTTCCTTAGAATTACATTTTACATCGGTTTACATGGTTAAAATGTAATAAAAAATTACCGCCCCCGAGATGGGGTGGCAACCACCCCCAAGGACTTAGCGTACAGCAGCATGATATATAAAATGATCCTTGGACTATTCCCTACCTTCTGTGAAAATTTCAAGTAAATCCATGCTGGACGAAAAAATTGCGAGCCAAAATGCTTCATTTCCTCGACTACTAAGGAAGCGTGATATAACTTATTCAAAATTATGTTCAACATTGTTGTAAATAGCTTTGGTGAGATGGTGTCTCCTTGCTGTACTCCTCGCTGTATACAGAATGTATTTGTCTGTTGATCAGGTAGTATTACGCTAACCGTTGCGTTGTGGTGGATATATTTTATCATGTTAGTGTAGCGATGGTCTATTCGGCATTCTGGCGAAACGAAGAAGAACTGCAGATATTAAAATATTTGCAGCGGAATGTGGTTAGAGCCCCTCTAACGGGGAATGACGAAATGAGTGAAAATAATTTCGACCACAAGTTCAGTGTTCTGTTAACCGAGGTACAGTAGTACCAAGAGGCGCCGCTAGGAGAACACTCCAATAATGCGTCGCACTGCGTCGTACTGTACCTCGGTTAACAGGGGTCGTATTTTCGAATTCAATCGAATATTTTCGCATACGTGTTAACTCGAATGAAAAATTTCGTATACGAACGTGAATGTGTATTTTTGAACGTCCTTCGAAATGTTATACGTATACGATCAGAATTTGCACCGGCAACACTGCAAATTCGAATAACATTGAACTTATTTGTCATCTGAAGAGTCACAATGTTGCCATATTTGTTTGGTCTATTTCTTGTATAATGTACAAGACTGTCTTAACTGGGGTATAATGTATAAGAATAAGATTGTATAAGAACGTTTAATGTATAAATATAACGACTTATAGTCTGAACAAATTATACAAAAGGGCCATTTTTGGGAGAAAAGTTGTTTAGAAGTTATTTTAAGTGTAATCGAATATTAAGATTGCATAGGTATATTAGTAATATCAATTTGCAAAGTCCGCAGAAAGTGTGCCATTTTGTTTAATATTATTTTTATATCCAGTATTTACACTGATACTTTAGTATTTACTTTTCAAAACTTTACTTCAAAGCTATTTTTTAAATGCACCTTTATGTAATGTGATAGTATGAAAAAATTGAGGATATGGCAACGGTGTCATATGTCAAGTTTGGAGCTTAGATCCAATGCTAAAATGCGTACATAAAGTTAGGTTAGGTTATATTTTCAAGGCATAATCGTACAACATGTCCTTTCTTTCTATTAAAGAATTATTTAAACCAGCCATTGAAAATAAATTTCAAGGTAAAAATATTGTAGACAACAACACAATTAACACTATCAGCTAAAACTATCATGACAGCTGAAATGACCTTGAAATGAAACAATAATTCGTATACGAGCATCACGATTTGAATGGTTCATACCCATTCGAGTCGCCGTATACGAAAAAATTCGTACACGAAGTATTCGAAAATACAAGACACCGGATTTCAAGCGAAATTCTTCTAATTTCGTATGCGAAATATGCTCGAATGAATTCGAAAATAGGACCCCAGAACACTGGACTTGTGGTCGAAATTATTTTCACTCATTTCGTCATTCCCCGTTAGAGGACAGTCTAACCACACTCCGCTGCAAATATTTTAATATCTGCATTTCTTCTTCGTTTCGTTATGGTTCAATTCAGTCTTCTTGCGAAGCCTCTTTGAAAAGGGATAGATTCCCAAAAATCAGGTGTCAGAGGATGCCAAGAGACTCAAATTAAATCAAAACGAAAACGATTATTTTCTTTTTTGTCATACCTTACTCGGTTATAGAGTACAAAATGACCACGTTTATAATTAAAAAGTTTTTAAATTAATATTTAATTACAAGAAAAAACCAGCGGCCGCACTATACCTTAAAGTAGCACTCAGAAAACCTACAAATCTGGCCGGCTACTATATTTATTACTTATACCATGATACTATAAATAACAAGATAGACCGGGCAGTATCGTCGCCCCCGCTAGCGAAATTAGTCCGATTTAATTTTTTTGCACAAACTTACTCAAAAATAGGTCCTTATAACATATCCACAGGGTGCCGGGCGGTGCCGTGGTCGAAAAATTGTTTAAACATTTTTTTTTAAACAAATTCACAAAAATAATTTTTTTATTTCGAACAAAATTTTTTTAGATAAATTGGCTTATTCTGAGCAAAAAAGTTTTCTTCTCATTTTTTTATAAAATTAATTTTTGTCGAGTTATATGCGATTAAAAATTTGAAAAATGCGAAAATGGCCATTTTCAAGGCTTAATTACTCGATTAAACATTATTATTATAAAATTCAAAAAGTCACCAAATCAAGTTTCAAATCCCTTCTTCAAGGTCATGAAGAGATTTTTGTCATTATTTTATTAAAAAGCTGTTATTTTTAAATTAACAATTAGCGCTATAGTCCAGGATTTATCGTCGCCTCCGCTAGTGAAATTATTCCGATTCCATTTTTTTGCAGAAACTTACTCAAAACGAGGTCCTTATAACATATCCACAGGGTGCCGGGCGGTGACGTGGTCGAAAAATTGTTTAAACAATTTTTTTAAACAAATTCACAAAAATAATTTTTTCATTTCGAACAAATGTTTTAGATTATTTGGCACATTCTGAGAAAAAAATGTCTCGTGATTTTTTCTAAAATTGATTGTTGTCGAATTATACGCGATTTATAATTTGAATAATGCGAAAATGGCTATATAACTCGACAACAATCAATTTTAGAGAAAAATCACAAGAGACCTTTTTTGCTCAGAATAACCCAAATTATCTAAAAAAAAATTGTTTGAAGTAAAAAATAATTTTTGTGAATTTGTTTAAGAAACATTTTTTAAACAATTTTTTTTTTTTTTTTTTTTATTTACAATTTGCTTCAACCACAAGGGTTATTAGCAATGAACTGTATTTACATCAAATTACAAAATTTAGGTATATTAAATTTGGTTAATGAGTCCTATAGTACGTAAAAAATTAAGAGTCTTACATGAATTACTTTCACTTAAACAATCTTTAATTGTAGTTGGTAACTGTTGATGTTGCCGTTCTATAACGTAGAGGGGACAGTCTATTATTATATGTTGCACTGTTAGTTCACTATCACACACATAACACATCGGAGGGGCTTCCTTCTTTAATAAAAAGTCGTGGGTGATCTTCGTATGACCAAGTCGCAATCTGGACATGAGCACTTGGTCTCTTCTCTTTGTAGGATGTTTCGACGGTGATATACTTTGTTTGATTGTTCTTAATGTAGAGTTTGATTCGTTCCAGTTTGTTTGCCATTTTGTCATGATCTTGTTTTTAAAATATTGCTTTAGATCAGTATGAACGCAAGTAGTTATGATGTCTGTTAAGGGATTCTCACTCGCATTTTTTGCTAATGTGTCAGCTTTATCATTTCCACTTATCTCGCAATGTGATGGTACCCAGAGGAACTGAACTAATCTTTGATTTTGTTGGCATATCAAGAGTTCCGCCTTAATTAAGAGGAGGATAGGATGTTTCGGGTATACCCGCCTCAAGGCCGTTAATGCACTTAGGGAATCGCTAATGATTATTGAGAATTTGATGTCATGTGTGTTAACAAACTTTAATGACTGGAGGATAGCAAAGAGTTCAGCTGAGAATATGGAGGTTTGGGGAGGGAGCTGGTAGGAACTGTTATAGTTATCTGTTGTGAAAGCCGCTCCTACTCCATTTGCAGATCTGGATGCATCGGTATAAATATGGATGTGATCATTAAAACCATTTAATATCTCTAATAATCTCTGATTGAAGATTTTTGCTGGTGTGTCACCTTTCTTGAATGCAGATAGGTTTGTATTACAAGCAGGAAGAGCAATTGTCCATGGTAATATGTGTTGGCTGACTTTAAAAGTATTGTAAGTGTGTGGAATTATTGTGTCTAAGCTCTGTAACGTTGCTCTCACTCGATGATAAAACGGAGGATCCAATCTTTTCCCACAATTAAATGTCGATGGAAATCTATCTGTAAATGTGTTTTTATAAACAGGTACATGTGGGTTAGTTGATACTCTTAAGGCATACATGAGGCTAAGGTATTCTCTCCTGAGTTGAAGGGATGGTTCGCCTGATTCAACATACATACACTCAACTGAGCTTGTGTAGTGTGCTCCCAGTGCAATTCTAATTGCTGAATTATGAACTGTGTCTAGCACTTTCAATAGTGAACCTTTGGCTGAGTTGTAGGCAACAGCAGCATAATCTAGTTTTGAACGAATTAGGGTTTTGTATACAGTCATAAGAGTTTGGAAATCGGCACCCCATTGTTTATGAGAGATACTTTTCATTAAGTTAAGGCCGTTTTGAACTGACAGACGGAGAGAGTGGATGTGGTCTTGCCAAGATAGTCGGCTATCCAGTTTTACTCCCAAGAAGTTGATCGATTCTGAATACTTTATTGGTAAATTTTTTAGGAAGAGTTTCGGTGGATTTACTTGTTTCTTTGGAGTTTTACTGAAGATCATTGCTTTCGTTTTAGTGGGTGAAAATTCTAGGCCAGTGGTATTCGACCAATTCTCTAGTTTGTAAATGGCTTGCTGTATATGGGTCGTCATTGTTGATATATTTTTACCACGACAGAATATAACAAGATCATCAGCAAATAGACGGGCTTTGACTAATGGGCTAAGTGACTTAGCGATGTCATTGATGGCAATAAGGAAAAGTGCAACACTAAGAGTAGACCCTTGAGGAATACCGTTTAATTGGATTTTAGAGTCTGAAAGAAAGTTGTCTATTCGAACTTTGAAGTTTCGCCTATATAAAAAATTATTAATAAACTTGATAATATTTCCTTTAATCGACCAACTTGACAGGATTCTTATGATATCTGATCTCCAGATTGTATCATATGCACGCGTTATATCAAAAAATACAGCCAGACATTCTTGACCACATCCAAATGACTCATGAATTACAGATTCAATATCCACTATGTTGTCTAATGTAGATCTGGACTTTCTAAATCCACTTTGTATAGGGCTAAGTAGCTGTCGATCTTCTAGGTACCACATTAGTCGGTTGCTTGCCATTTTTTCAAGTACTTTGCACATATTAGATGTTAGGGAGATTGGTCGGTAAGACTCTGGGTCCGATTTATTCTTGCCCTGTTTAAGAACTGGTACAATAATGGAATCGTACCAATCAATGGGGAAAACATTATTTGTCCAAATGAAATTATAAAGATCCAAAAGATATTGTTTTCCTTCCGTTGGCATAGCTTTTAAAAATGTCGTAGGGATGTTGTTCAGGCCCTGGGCTAGTGTCTTTAACTTTGTTTAAAGTTTCTAACAGTTCATCCATCGTAAATATGGCATTTAGAGGTAAATTATTGTGGTCATCAAGATTTATACATGCATTATTAAATTTATTTTTATGGGCTAGGAAACTTGTAGATAGATTTTCGTCACTGCATTGTTGTTGGTATACGTTTGCTAGTACGGAGGCTATTTCTTGCTTAGTTGAATAAATATGGTTATGATGTTCTAGGTAATGAATGGTGTTAAATGATTTTTTCCCGTACATTCTGCTTATCATTTGCCAAACCTCAGAAGTCGGGGTAGATGAATTTAAAGATGATACATAATTTTTCCAGGCTTCTCTCTTACTCTTCTTTAAGGTGTATCTACAATACGCCCTTAATCTTTTGAATTCTAGCTGGTTATTTAAAGTTGGGTGCCTTCTTAATTTATAAAACGCCTTTTTTGACTCTTTAATTGCTGCTTCGCAGTGGGAATTCCACCACGGGACTGGAGCACGTTTTTTTGGAAATTTTGAATAACCTATGGACTCGTGAGCTATTGACGTTAAAAACTGTACGAGATGGAGTACTTTGGAGTTAATATCAATGTCTGTATCAAAGGGCTGAACCAACTGAGAAATTTTTTGTGAAATTAAAGAGGAATTATAGAGACCAATCTGCATTTTTCAGACACCATTTATTGGATGGAATTGATGAGGAGATATGGTTATTGTTCGTAATTAGGATAGGAAAATGATCGCTTCCATGCAAATGGGATGTCACATCCCACGACAGAGTTGGTTGTAAGACAGGGTCACAGAGGGATAAATCTATTGGGGATCCATTGCCGGTGGAAATATTGAACCTTGTGATTCTTCCATCGTTAAGGATATTCATATTAGAATCTGTAACAATTTGTTCGATTTTACGTCCCAAGGAATCTGTTTTTTTACCTCCCCAAAGTATATTGTGGGCATTAAAATCGCCTAATATAATACGCGGTTCTGGAATTTGATTGAAGAGTTCAGTTATTTCTTTTATGGACGGGTCTAAGTTCGGAGGAAAATAAATATTACATATATTGACTTTGTGGGGGCCTTTTATAGATACTGCTGTTGCCTCCAACTCAGTTCTTAAACGTATTACTTCGGTATTAAATGAGTTATGGACATATATTACTACTCCCCCACTAGCATGGCTAGCAGTTATTCTGTTCTTATAATACGGAGTATAGTTTCTTAAATTATGACAGTTATCTTCTTTGAAGTGGGTTTCTTGTAGGCATATTACAGATGGTTTAAACTTAGCTATAATTAATTTAAGTTCTTCTAAATGGGTGTAATACCCATTTAGGTTCCATTGCAGTATACAGTTGAATGTTGTATTAAATTTCAGCAGAGGCGTCGCTGCTGTATTCACTGTGATCAGTAGAGAAAGCGGATAATAATAGCTGTTTATTAATCTTAGTTTTTAATCTTGTACAGCGACTTTTCAGATACTTGGGAGTTAATGCTGGATGGATTTTAGTTAAAAAATTGAGTAGTCCTTCGATATCTTCTGTATACGTTTTTGCAATGCTGAGAGGATCTGCAGAGCCGTATGCATTTTCAAAGAAATCAATTAGTTCTTCCTGGGTTAAATATCCGTTGTCAGAATTATCTTGGAAAAAAGAACTAGTGCATTTAATAAGATCTTCTGCTAAAGTCTTATTATCTTCAGGAATAGTTTTTGCTTTCTTAGATTTACGCAGAGGTTCTTTAAATGGGTTCTGGTCTACTGATGTTGAAGGAGACGTTATTTCTGACACCGCTCGTTTAGACGATTGAGTGTCAGAGGGTGTAGGAGGTTGATTTTGGCTGTGATTATTCATTTCAACATTATCTGGCTGGATAGGTGTTTGAATGGGATTTGAATCAAATAGAGAAGTATTGGTTGTTTCTTTTGATTGTGGACTGGTGGATTGTTGCGAAGATTGTGAAGGATGGATAGTTGGCTGAGCATCTGTTATGATAGGGTGGCAATTTTGGATATAATTTGGTTGAGCAGTAGGTGATGAATTTTCGATAGATGTTTGAGTGTTTGTATTTTTTTTGCACTGAGAGGCTAGATGACCTTGTTCTTTACAAATGTAACAAGACTGTTTTTCAAGTGAAAAATAAATTCGATAATTGATTTGTTCATAGTTAATTAATATAGACTCAGGAATATTTTCCAGATTTTAGGAGAAATGTAAGTATAGCGTCGGAAACTCAAGATATGCTTAAATAAAGAGTTAGTTGTACCTATTCTTAGAAAAATCCAATGGAGTTATTTGATGAATTGCAAAATTTTGTAGTTGAGTCTCTATAATACTGTGAGGTATTGATGGGGGGACATTAGAAATTATCAGTTTTTCGCTTGGTGTGACTAACTTCCTGGCTTGGATACGTTCCTGATTGATTACTATTGTTCCATTATCTGTTCTTAAAAATTCGGTTACTGTTTCTTCAGTAGTAAAATATACGCAAATACGATCATTTACAATCCTGGAAATGGCGAGAATTTTATTGGGATCGACTTTAGTTGCTATGGCATTTAAATAATCTTCAATTTTTGTATTTGGAAGTGAATTGAATAAAATGGCTTGGTTTTTGCTTGCGAATTTTTTGTTAGGTTGAGTCAGAGCGGTTGAATATAATTTTGATTGATTGGATGGATTAATGACATCTTGAGAATTTTGAAGTTCAGAAGATCTCTCCTCTGAAATTTCCTGCATATTGGGCCTATGTTGCCTGATTACGGCCCTTGTGCTTGGACAGGTTCATTAGTAATTAAGCTACTTAATTACCTCGTTACTGGTATTTATAACCGTTGTTTACTGTTTGTTGATTAAAAAAATAGTAATAAAGATTATCTAACTTACAGTTTGATCCCAAAATCGGATTAAGCACTATATAATACACTATTATACCAACTTTGATAATTTTCTAACAAGTAAAACCACCTTAATTTTGATAAAAACTAAGAGCTAATCGGAAACACTGTTTACTAGTTAAGAAACCAGTTTCGAATCCTTAAACAATTTTTCGACCACGTCACTGCCCGGCATCCTGTGGATATGTTATAAGGACCTCGTTTTGAGTAAGTTTCTGCAAAAAAATGGAATCAGAATAATTTCACTAACGGGGGCGACGATGCATCCTGGACTATAGCGCTAATTGTTAATAATTAAAAATAACAGCTTTCTAATAAAATAATGACAAAAATCTCTTCAGGACCTTGAAGAAGGGATTTGAAACTTGATTTGGTGACTTTCTGAATGTCATAATAATAATGTTTAATCGAGTTATTAAGCCTTGAAAATGGCCATTTTCGCATTTTTCAAATTTTTAATCGCCTATAACTCGACAACAATTAATTTTAGAAAAAAATGACAAGAGACCTTTTTTGCTCATAATAAGCCAATTTATCTAAAAAATTTTGTTCGAAATGAAAAAATTATTTTTGTGAATTTGTTTAAAAAAAATTGTTTAAACAATATTTCGACCACGGCACCGCCAGGAACCCTGTGAATATGTTATAAGGACATCTTTTTGAGTAAGTTTGTGCAAAAAAATCGAATCGGAATAATTTCGCTAGCGGGGGGGGACGATACTGCCCGGTCTAAGATAGTATATTGCAATCCGGAAGTCGTGACGTAACTGGAGACCGGCAAGTTCGTAATGGTTCGTAATCATTCGTAATGTCCGATTACTTTGAATTGTTCGCGGTTGTATTTTATATTTTATCTTTGACAGTTATTTTGACTGGAATCTCGACACTAAATTTTTTTCGAATACATTGAAGTTTAATTTTATTTTGCTAATTGAATAATTTCATCACATAATGTATACAAATCCTATTTAACTTTAACAATAATTCAAATTCAACTTCCGGTCTCCAGTTACATCATCAATGCGCGAGTTCGGACGTATTTGCGCTACGGGAAAATACTATCTCTTTATTTATAGTATCATGGCTTATACTATACTTATATTTCTTGCTAATCATTTTTCTGTATTGTTTTTCAGAGAAATAAACTATCTATCGCTAAAAACTAATGTGTGTAATTTTTAGACCAGAATTGTCGGTGGGGATGATACTGGTGTCCACGAATACCCTTCAATGGCAGCTTTATTAGATAACTCTATCCTTGAGGTCATATGTGGGGCAGTTATCTTAAATCAGCGATATGTTATGACTGCAGCTCACTGTCCAACTATAGTTACAATGGACAAAATGAGCATCCTCGTAGGAGGTTGGGATATGTCTCAGGGTAATAATCTTCATAATAATAATCAGCGTAAATAATAGGGAATTTGCATAAATTTTTAAATAGTAAAATAATATTAAAAAAACATAAGGTAACATGATCTTAAATCGCTTGCATGCAAAAAAAAAACAAATATTTTTAACCCATGCGCTTATTACAAGGCTTTGAAAATGCCATAAAATTCAAATTTATTAGAAGGCGCTTGAACTTCCTTCTATTGGTCTGACGTCACGAACTACAACCGGGCTACGAGTCGAGCCCGGTTAAACGCGATTAGAGTATTACGGGAATTGTATATCACTATATTGTATTACAATATTATCTGTACATTATTTGTATTCTTGCATAGTTGTACAATCAGTTTATTTAGTTTAAAAGTGAAATTTATAAATCTTTGGAAATTGGTATCTTCTAAAGTGCTTAAAACGCATGTTTATACGATGTCAGTTGGACAAGTATAAAAACAAAATTCGACACCGAGTGTCGGCGTCTTTTGTAAAACATAGGCGGCACAATAGAAAATAATGAGTAAACTTTTATTTTAAATTATGGTCTATAATTTGTTACACAGTAATGATATTGTTAATTATTCACATTTCTTTATGAAATTGACACCAAATATGATTAAAAATACATAATACAAATGCAATTTACCATGCTTATTAATTTGAGAACTAAATAAATGAGCCTACACAAATGAGCCTATGTTGCGAAAATACTGTCACGGTCCTTTAATTTTGTGTCAAGTTATCTTTATTGACACCAAAGATGATTAAAAATACATAATACAAATGCAACTTACCATGCTTATTAATTTGAGAACTAAAGAAATGAGCCTACACAAATGAGTCTATGTTGCGAAAATACTGTCATGATCCATTACTTTTGTGTCAAATTATCTTTATTCGCATCATTGATTAGTTATCTATTTACGTCCAGTTCCACCAACGTGACTTAAGTGAAAATTTGATCTTAAGAAACAATTTTTACTTAAGTCCCGTTCAGTTTCGTTCCACCAACGAAGAATATTTACTTAAGAACAAATATTTTTGCTTAAGCTTAAGTCACCTATTATGACGACTTAAGTAAAAATTTTAACTTGGCGCATGCATTGAAATTCATCTTCTGTCATATATTGACAAATAAGTGAGGTTAAATTTCTGCTGTTGATTTTACGTTAGGATACCTCGCATTTTTGCGATTTATTTTGATTTATATATTCCTATTTTTTGTAAATTCTACCGTAATAGATAGTATAAAGTAGTATATAATAGTTTATAGTAAATATAATATAGTGTAGTGTACGTAGTCTCTTTATCTTTGGTATGCACACCATTGGTTTTTTTATTTTCAATGATGTCCTTGTATTTGGACACTAAGGAAACCAATTCCCCGTTTTTTGATTAGAAAATTTACTCTTTTTTTTAATTTTTTTTCATATTCTTATAAAGTATTTCCAACCCCTCTGTGGCGCAGTGGTAAGAGCGCCTACCTTTGAAACGAAAGATTGGGAGTTCGAATCCTATCAGGGGCAGAAATTTTTCATTTATTATAAATTAATAAATGAAAAATAGTTTCTGTCCTTGTGGGATCGGTACTCACCGGAGGGACCGCAGACGTTCGGAAACAATTAGCGTCTCTTTGCAAAGACAATGACGTCGACTTTGCAAAGTAACAAGACACTTACTCAACACACACGCTACACATTACTCCCCTGACTTATTGATAAGTTATACAATTACGTGGCTAAAGGTTCTAGTTCTAAACCAAAGCCAGAATCAGAGAAAAAAAAAAGTATTTCCATACGACAAATCAGAACTAACATACCTTAATTTTTAAAACTCTCTCTAAATTTTTAAACCGTTATATTTTAAAACTAGCAACTAAATTATTGCTAAATTAATTAATGATTCTCAACTAGATTAATTTTAAATGAGCAAATAATTTCGCAAAATACACAAGAAGATGACAAGAATCATATAGGTACCTAATAACAATTTACAATAAATATTGAAATGACATTTTCTATGTCTAATGACATTAATGTCAAAAATGACACAAATTTTCTTCTTTTTTGGTGTTTTTTTCATTAAAAACGAGTCAAAAGGTTAAGAATTTTTGACAATTTTGTAAAGTTGGTATCTCTGATAACTTAAGTTTTTTCTTGGCTAAGTTAAGTAAAAACTTGTATGGTGGAACGCAAATTTTTACTAAGAAATTTTTTTTGACTAAGCAAAAACTTACCTAAGATTTTACTTAGATCACGTTGGTGGAACCGGGCGTTAGAGTACTGTAATCGCCAACCAATTTTACATATATAAGTCATTTTTTAATATGCAAATACCCGTCAACGAATACATAATTGTCTAAGTTCAATGCATAATAATCACCTAATTAGGAACGTTGTTTTTTCTGTCACTTACAACTGTAATTCATTAGGGAGAATTCGATAATCTATGACTCACTGAAAAAAGGGGTTTGGGATCAACTTTAGATAGAATTTTTGTACATAACCTCAGAGTCAGAGTGGTACTGTTGATTCGCCTTGTTAGATATCGCTGTGTCTAGGGACACGCTAGCGTGTAAGCAACTAAAAAAGTTAGGTACACGCGAAACGTCATTAAGTCAGTGACGTCACTATTTAGCGTGCACTGTTACTGGTTTTTGCGTACACGCTAACTTGAGCCGCCTGTATGCTGTGGTAAGAATATACCGCGAGTATCAGAGAGTCAGAGTGTTAGAATGTGTTTAATCGCGTTGTGTTTACACTTTACTATTGATTAGTAAAGAGATTTCTTATGTTTTATTCGTTTAGTGTTTGTTTTTAAATTAACTATGGAGTATGGACAATTATTTAGTTCTTTTAATGAGTTTTAACAAAATTTTAAAACAGTATAAAAAGATAAGAGATTATAAATTAATATATATTTTTTTAGTTATAAGTGAAACAGTATTACCGTCCAAAATTAAAATAAAAGGAAGACCTAAAGCTTTCAGAATAATAATTAACTTGTTCTGAAGCTATTTCCTTGTGACATTTTTGTAATCAACTATTCTAAATGGGAAATAAGCCACAATTTACCTAAAAAATTATTTTATTAAGTTTTTGACGTCCAAATCGGATGTCGTTGTCAAAATACAAAATATTAATAAATTAAACAAAATTGTTGTTGCTTAGTAAAAAATTTCTTTTAATAGTTTATTTAATCTGACTAATATTTGTATTTTGACAACGACATAGGATTTGGACGTCAAAACGTTAATAAAATAATTTTTTTAGTTAAATTGTGGCTTATTTCCCATTTACAATAGTTGATTATTTTAACAATATTTTGTACATGTCATGTCAACTAAATAGATATTTATTTTCTTAACCTGAAAATATACTTTTATATATACATACATTGATTTATTACAATTATTAAGTTTGAAACATCTGAATAGTTCTGCTTCCCTACCCTTTAATAACAAATATTTTTCTATCAAACAAACACTAAACATATCAAAATAGCGTGTAGGTACCAAAATATACAGTCACTGCGCACGCTAAATAATGATGTCACTGGCTTGATGAAGGTTAATTCGCGTGTACCAAACTTTTTCATTTGCGTACATGTTAGCGTGTAGGTACCTAGACACAGCGGTTAAATATAACAACTAAAGGTTGAAATAGTATGAACAAAGCAAATCTAAAATAATTTGCAGGTTACAAATGACCTCTTATATTATAGCAAACTAATAAAATTTATTCAGCCCATTCTAACTGAAGATGACCATTACAGTCAAAAAATTCTTATTGGTCACTGTGATGATTGCTATAACAAAATTCCATTAATTACGATATCCAATCTGCGCAATTTCGCGTCATGAAATCTTATATAATATATGGGACATCCTGTATAAACATATATTACAGTTATTAAAATTTAAAATTGATGATTAAAAGTATATAATACAAATTAAATTTAATGTGCTTATTAATTTAAGGACTAAAGAAATGAGACAAAAATTTTATTATAGAAATAAAATAAATAATTGTAAGGCTATGACGACGACACTGTTTATATTGCTTGCCGCCTTTGAAACATGAGATGGAATTTTGGCCAGATAACGATATGATTTAAGTGTAAGCACTTCCGAACACTTTGACCAATTACACTTCAGTATTGCCCAATAAGATACGCTAGAAAGTAATAAGCCACACCCGTGTCCATGTGGACTACTACAAGGAATGATCAATTGCAAATACTTATGAATGGTTTATCTTTATTTCTATGCTCGCCGTAGAATTACTGACCGGACCCCAAAACGTCCTCTGGTTCAATTCACATCGTATCTACTATAGATACTATTACTCACGAGGGTTTTTCAAAAGAAAGCGATTAGGCTATTCTGGGGATTGTATAGTACATTTTAATCGTATTTAATTGAAATGTTAAGGGTAAGTTTAATTTAACTGGACCAACTTGGGGAATAAAAATACAAGATCTTAAATATTTACTAATTAATGTAACAGATTTTGCAAATATTCTCGAAGTATTGCTTTTGCTTATGCCGAAATCATCTCCAATGGACATACATGTATGTCCTGTTCGTTTTAGCGTTAAAAATATATGTATTGTTTATGTTTTACAATATATTTCTATTAATTGAAACGTATACAATCTAGGTCTGTATTGTAACTTTATCACTGTACACTTCAGAGACAACATTTTAAATTGTTTTGCTTCCTCTTCTTTCGCATCTTCATCACAAGAAGAATCACTTTCATTTTACCAATAGTCATCACTACCATTGTATTCACTATTATCTTCAAATATAGAACGTTCTGATTCACTTTTTGTATCTTCAAATGTTTGCAAGTCTTTTATACGTGAAGTTCATGCATCCTTATTATGTATTTTCAATGGCGACAAACCGACTGTAACACTCCTTTGAAATTTACACTGAATACCTTTACTTCTGATTTTGATGTGAGTCTGTGTTGATGCATTATTCAGTTTTTGAGGTTTAATTCAGGTCCTGGTTGAACTATGTTTGTGAAACTAGGATCACGCTGTCTCTTATCATCATTGTCCTCTAGAACAGAGTTATATGTGGAAGTGGCATCTTCAAGAAGCTGACGTTTAACCCTTTAATGTGCTTCCCTCATAAGCTCAGAAAAAATTCCTTTTCTGTCTGGTTAACAATTAAATATGTGTGTAAATTAAAATTAAACACCTGACTTAATAATTTTGAGACCACCCATAATCTTGAATTTATATAAGTAGTTATCCATGTCTTGTTCCAAATGCAACAAATAAACAAGTTTAAGTAGGCACATTTCATCAACGACAACTACCTAATATTTTTTCTTGAAATAGAAAATGTCTTATTAGTATTAGGTACCTAATTAGATAAATACTCACATCAAATCCTCACAGACATAAATACTTTTGCTACTTTGTGAAATATCCTTTTTATCTCGCCTGCGTGCCTTTAGCTATTTCAATCGACGTTTTTGGTTCTACTGGTAGAGTAAAAAAATATTTGTTGGATGTTCTGACAGTTGTTCTTTGGCATTCTGGCACTATATAGTTCTTATATTGCTCAGATTTGTATTCCATTTTGATAAAGTACACTAAATACAATAATATAAACACCGAGAAAACAAGACAGTTATTCGACACGCACAACTATTTAACAATGGCAAAATGCATTAAATGCAATAGCTCACCGAACGGGCGAACGAGAACACTGTGGTTGGTGACGTCAGACCCCAGCTCGCGCTTTTGAAGTTGTTTGAAACGGAAATTTTGGGCGCGGAACTATTATCAGTTGCTGTACGTACACTATTCATTGTTAAGATGTAATATTTTGTATATAACATTTTTAAACATTAATTAACAATTTTATGCAACAATATTTTTATGTGCAAGTTTCCTATTCTGTTAGCCTGTTAGACCAGGTGGTATCTATTCTAAAACACCCCCATTTGGGTAAATCGTATGTGCTCCAAATTTTTTATTTAATTGCTTCGAAATATAATTGAAAATGATAATTTCACTATGCGGACAATTCAAAAGAAGGGCTAATTTTCACTAAACAACAGCAACGTCCTTTATTTTTTAACGTTTTGTCTTTCCATTTCCTCCGGTAGTTTACCTCCTTGGCTGTATTAGTTGTCGCCCTTAGAAGACAAGGTCTTCCGACATTATGACCAAAAATGGTAACATTGCTGCTGACGTGATAAGAAAACCCCCTGTCAGACTTCATTAGAATACAAAGATTGCAATGGGCCGGACATGTGATAAGAATGAGAGAGGATAGGCTACCAAAAAGAGCACTGAATGCTAGAATGCAGGGAAAGAGTCCGGTTGGAAAGCCAAGAAAGCGCTTGGAAGATCCAGTAAACAGCGACGCACAAGCCCTTTTAGGAGTCCGTGTATGGAGAAGAGCAGCCACAGACAAGCAAGGGTGAAGGCAAAAAATAAAGGAGGCCAAGGCACAATTTGGGTTGTAGTGCCGTAGAAAAAGGAGAAGATCCTTTCCCAAATTAATCTATTCCTTTGCTAACTTGACTACACCGTACTGAAGATAACCAATTGGTCTGAAATGCGTATATACGGTTGCCTTTCATCTTTTTATATATTCTCCGTTATATTCACACTCATTTTGCGAGTTTTTGCCATAATATACTGTATATACACTAGACCAGGACTAATCTGTAAAAAAACGTATATTTTTGGATGTGAGAGGTAGCATTCGGATTTTTGCAGATAAAGTTAGGTGACACCTTCAATAATAATAATTGACTTATGCTCCTTCTCAAATATGCCCGGAACATTAATAAAAAAATTAAAATCTTTAAAAATTTCGTAAAACATCGATTTTTTTTTGGTTTCTTTGCTTATAACTTTAAAACGGTTCGTTTTGGAACAAAGACGTAGAGAAATAAAATAGAAAAAGACAATTGAATTTTGTATGATATACGACTTGTCAAAAATGTCTTAAGGTATTACCTTTTTTGCAATATAGCAATAAATACAAAATAAGGGGGCAAAATACGCCTGTTGCTATTCAATGTTTCTTAACCACTTTGGTGGCACTTAGAACCTTAGTAATTCGCTTAGAAAATTCTTATAGCTTACTTAAATGGTCTACCAAATTTCATTAAAATCGACCAATAGATTTTGCATAATAAATTTTCAATGTAAATGTTTTTAAAAAAGTTCAAATTTTTTAAAATCTTTCTGAACAAAAAGTAAACCATTTAGAAGTTGGCTAATTTTTTTACATATAAGTAGGTGATCTACCTATCTATAGGCTATTGATTATGTACTATAGAAAGGAACTACAACGTTAACGAGGTTTTATTATTTCATATGGTCAATGAATCTCTATATATGAAAAAACCGCGGAGTGCTACTATTTAAAGGGGTGCGTTTTTGAGAAATGGGTGAATTAGTCCCTGGGCACAGGTTACATTAGGGTGAGTTCTATGCACTTTTGTTACAAACTCGTCTACATAAAAATTGTTCCTGGTTAAATTTACTATCTAAATATAACTTCTTAAAGTCAAAGATACTTTTTTTTACAAAAATATATTCAAAAGAAGAAGCACAATGAAACCCAAAAATAAGAGATTTTGTTTTTTGTCCCATAACTTTTGTCCACGAGGATATAGGTATAGATATTGCTTCACAGAAAAAAAACTTTCATATTTTTTCTTTAAATTGATGTTTAGTAGAGGTCATTAGGATTTACAGTTTTCGAAATATGATTTTTCAAAGTTCGCCACTCACAGCAATATTGGGGAATTTTCCTTGTTATTTCGCAAATATTGTTCTGTAACTTTTTTCTACGTAACTTTAGGCATATGCAATGGTACATGTAAGAGGAATAGAAATCAATTACCTTTAAAATGTTCTACAGTATAATGTTGTACGACTTCTTTTAAAGAGGATATCTTTTTCAAGACTTTATACTTTTAACGAGTTTTTATATTTTTTACGATTATTTTTTAAATTTTCCATTATAACTTTTTTTTATACATTTATGTATATATTCATCATCAACCCGTACGCGTCCACTGCTGGACATAGGTCTCCCTCAGCTCTTTCCATTTATCTCTATTTTGTGCGGCTTGCATCCAGTTACCGATAACATGTTTCAAATCATCGGCCCATCTGACCATGATGATGGCCGATGATTTAGGTATATATTATATAGTAAAAAAGAAAGCTTATTCTGTTTACTTTAAAATGGTGTATTATAAAAAATTTTAGGATTATTTTTGAATAAGATATGCTTTTTCAAAATGTAATAAGTACTTGCAACGATTTTTGATTTTAGGATTATTTTTTAAATTCCTCATTATAACTTTTTTATGTGATTGTGTGTTATGATTCAATCTTATTTTTTATAGCTAATACTTTGGATCCACTTGACTCGGCCGGGCAAACTTCAAAATATGGATTACTTCCAATATTTACTGTCAAAGCTCCTGCACCACAAGTTTTGCTTGAAAAAATAACATGTAAATATACCAAAGGATGTACAAAAAACTGCGGTTGTAGGAAGATAGGAATTAGTTGTTCAATATTCTGCAAAGGGTGCATGTGCATGGGTACTAATTGTGGGAACTCTAAGATAACTGAGGTGTCAGAGGAAGATATTGAAGCTAATGCTAACGAAGAGATGGACTTTGATTTTGAAAATTTTTTAAATATCAACGTTTAAATAATTTTAACTAAAGTGATGTTTTCTAAGACTAATGTTTATGTAATTTTTGTAAAAGAATTAATTTTAAATAATACAGGTAAAAAAATATCAAAGAATCACTCGGTTTCCATTACATATTTAAATATAGATGATAAACAATTTTAAAGAACAGAAAGTAAGCCCTCTTTATTGAGCAATATATAGTATATTCATGTAGTAGAAGAAAAAAAAATTTATAATGAGAAATTTCAAAAATAATCGTAAAAAATGTAAAAAATAATATTTTTTTATATTAGGTATTATATAATATATAATATATTATATAATACATATTTTTATATTATATTATAAAAAATCGTTAAAAGTATAAAAGCTTGAAAAACCATAATCTCTTTTAAAAAAGTCGTACAACGTTATACAGTAGACCATTTTAAAGGTAATTGATTTCTATTCCTATTACGTGTACCATTGCATATACCTAAAGCTTCGTAGAAAAAAGTTACAGAACAATATTTGCGAAATAACAAGGAAAATTCCCCAAAATTGCTATGAGTGGCGAAATTTGAAAAATCATATTTCGAAAACTGTAAATCCTAATTACCTCTACTAAACAACATTTTAAAGAAGAAATATGTAGGTTTTTTTTCTGTGAAGCAATGTCTATACCTATATCCTCGTGGACAAAAGTTATGGTACAAAAAACAAAATTTCTTTCTTTTGGGTTCCTTTGTCTTTTTCTTTTGAATATATTTTTGTAAAAAAAATTATCATTGACTTTAAAAAGTGATATTTAGATAGGAAATTTAACCAGGAACAATTTTTATGTAGACATGTTTGTACCAAAAGTGCATAGAACTCACCCTAACGTAACCTGTGCCCAGGGACTAATTCACCCATTTCTCAAAAACGCACCCCTTTAAATGGTAGCACTCTGCGGTTTTTTCATATATAGATGTCCATTGACCATATGAAATAATAAAACCCCGTTAATGTTGTAGTTCCTTTTAGCTATCTTATTTTGAATATAATCAATAGCCTACTAATACACTTTACAAAATTAAAATCGGATTATTTAAGGGGCCTCAGCAATGTTTTAAAATTATAAACAATTTTTTGGCTTATAAACAAATAGCTTTGTTTAATAATAAAAAAATTAATTTTTAGCAATGCAAATAATTAAAACCGGTATAATTTGACTTAGACTTTCAAATGCTGTCAGCAGAATTGCTATTTTATTTTTTAATCAAAAGTTATTCTCGTTAAAAAATTGCAATTTTTCGATTTTTTGAATGTTGCACCGCGTTTATCTCGAAAACTATGCATCCTACGAAAAAACTTGTAAGGACATTTTTTGCTTAGAATTACCCAAGAAATACAAAAAAACAATGTAACGAAAATACATGTCATAAATTTAATCACATATTCTGGGACCAAAAATAGTTCGATTGAACCTAACTTACCTTTGTACAAATTTGCACATAAAAAAAGTTACAGCCCTTTGAAATTACAAAATGAAAATCGATTTTTTCGAATATATAGAAAACGATTAGAGATTTTTTATTGAAAATGGACATGTGGCATTCTTATGGCATTAGTATCTTAAGGAAAAATTATAGTGAAATTTAGACACCCCATAAAAATTTTATGAGGGTTTTGTTCCTTTAAACCCCCCCAAACTTTTGTGTACGTTCCAATTTAATTATTATTGTAGTACTATTAGTTAAACAAATTATTTTAAAAATTTTTTTGCCTCTTAATACTTTTTCGAAAAGTCAGTTTTTATTAAGATATTTTGAATATTTGTCAAATCCACCACCTATTTGTATAATATGGTTAAGTACGATGATGGAGACTTAGTAATATAGGAATAGGAAAATTTATTTATGATTTACATTTTTAGGTATATTTTGAACCATATTAAAAAAGAAGCCACATCTCGATAAAAGGTGCCTTGTAGAAAAAATACAAAGAAGCAAAAATTTTTAAAAACACTGTGTTTAACTAATAGTATCACAGTAATAGTTTAATTGAAACGGACACAACCATTTGGGGGGTTTAAAGGAACGACACCCCCATAAAATCTTTATGTAAACATATTAAAAAAGTAGCCGCAACTCGATAAAAACTGCCTTATCGAAAAAATACCAAGAGCCAAATTTTTTTTAAAAATATTGAATTTAACTAATGGTATGACAATAATAATTTAATTGGAACGTACACAAAAGTTTGGGGGGTTTAAGGGAACAATACCCCCTTAAAATTTTTATGGGGTGCACAAATTTCACTATAATTTTTCGTTAAGATACCCCTGCCATAAGAATGCCACATATCTATTTTCAATAAAAAATCTCTAACAGTTTTTGATATATTCGAAAAAATCGATTTTTATTTTGTAACTTCAAAGGGCTGTAACTTTTTTTATGTGCATATTTGTACTAAGGTAAGTTAGGTTCGTTCGAACTATTTTTGGTCCCAGAATATGTGGTTTAATTTATGACCTGTATTTTTGTTACACCCTGTATAATTGTTATAATAATATATAAATTTATTTCCTTTTAGTTGATTCTACCAAGGAATACGAAGTATCAAATTATTGGAAGCATCCCCAGTATGATGCTAACACCCAAATCAACGACATAGCTATTGTGCAATCACGTTACCTGATAGCGTTTTCCTTGGACGTTGGACCAATTTGTTTACCATTTATATACGAACAATATAATTTTAACTACCAAAGTGTTACTTTATTAGGTAAGAAATGCAGTACATACCTGTTAATGTAGCATGTCCCACCCCCCTTCAGAAGTGACACAACTCGTAATTTTTCATTTTTAATATTATTGCATTACCGATTCCAAAATAGGTATTTTCCTAACTAGTGCGGAAAGTGATACTTTCCCGCACGCGACTGCCGTTGACCCGAACGACGCGACAGCGGAGTTCGGGCAAGCAGTCGAGTGCGGGGAAGACACTTTCCGCATGAGTTAGGAACAATATTTTTTCTACGGCCGTATGTTTGGAAAAAAGTCACAACAAATATCAATATCAACAATATCAATTTTTATTTAGTAGTAAATACAACAAAATATTTAGTGGAAAAAGAAGAACGTCTATTTATTGCTTCGTCATATTAAAGATAAATGAGCAGTTCGTAGCAGTCTGCAAATTTATAACGGATGCAAGCTGACCCTTGAATTGGCACTGTGTATTCTCCCTCGACCTGTGCTCGCTGTGATCACTCGACGTAGATGTAGAGGGTTCTAAAGAATCGATACTTAAAATTTTGTTACACACATCTTTTTTTGCTTTTCAGAGTCTTCTAGATCAGGGGTCGCCAATTAGCGGACCGCGGCCCGCATCCGGACCGTGAGCTACTTTTGTGCGGACCGTCATTATATTCAGAATATAGCGTTTGGCAATTTTGAAAATGTTTGGCCATGAAATTGTATATTATGTTTGACTCAACTTATGTGTGCGAAGCCGCTTTATCAAGAATGAACTTTATTAAAAATCGGTACAGATCCCAGCTAACAGATAAATATCTCTACTCCCCAATGAGAATCAGTTGCACCAAACTCACTCCAAACTTCAGACAGGTTGTACATAATAAAAAATGTCATTTTTTTCGCTGATAATTTAATTTTGTAAAGAATGACACATTTTCTGATTCGGTTTTTTTTGTGGATTCCTGTTCAAAAATGTCCCCTTAAACGATCTTTTTATACAAATTAAAAATTAGCTTTTAGCCCCGAAAATTGTATTTAAAAAAAAGGTCTCTTGCCATTTTTTTCAAAAGTTGATGGTTTTCGAGTTATAAGCGATTTAAAATCTGAAAAATGTGAAAAAGTTTTCAGGTTGCCAAGTGTCTAAATTGAAGTTTATAAATTCAATTTCAAGATTCTAACGAGTAATCGGGACACTTCAATATAAACCGTTGTTTTTTTAATTGTTAATTATGCGAGTCCACTCGACTTAAGTCGCCGCACATCGCAATTTATGTGCGTCTCTGTCGCACTTATTATACATATTATACGTACTTCACAAATACTTCGCATTTATTAAAATTTTATAATTTATTATTAACATATTTTTTTCTTAATGATTTATTTATTTATTCAATTAATTATTGCCAATGTGCTAATTAAATACGCCAATAAAAACAAATGGTCGAAATTGAAATAAACCCCGATAACTCATCAGAATCTTGAAATTGAATGTTTAAACTTCAGTTTAGACACTTGACAACCGCAAAAATAATAATGTATACATGAATTTTCAAACTTCGAAAATATTTTCAAACTTTCGCATTTTTCAGTTTATAAATCGCTTAAAACTTGACATCTATCAAGTTTTGAGAAAAATGACAGAAAATCTTTTTTGTTTAAGATGACCCAAAAATGCTAAAAACATATTTTCGGGAGCAAAAAAGGTGACGATTTGGATTTATTAAAAAACTGTTAAAAACAATTTCTGCCTAAAAATTTCGCACTGCACCCTTCTGATTTGTTTACCGAATTGGAACAACCAGACAGGTAGTGTTAAGTGCCGGCGCAAATTGAACCTAAGCGAGCACAACCTGGCACCTGCAGGACGGGTGACCTGTGTAGTTATTTTTCTAGCGCACCGCATATTGTTCACAACAAAACCCAACCGTTGGCTGTCTCTGCAACGAATAGAGGGACGGGCAAAATCAGTGCGGACGTGTAACGGTTACTTTTGATACCGGGTCTCAGTGGTAGATACTGAGTACAAAATACTGATTACAAAATACTGATGTATCTGTTTCTGATGTGTTTCGTAGATTATAACAAGGCCTTTGATAAAGTGCGGCATGATCATCTAATCAGACTCTTGGCAGAAAAGAATTTAGATAAACGAGATATCCGACTAATAGCCAATATGTACTATAATCAGAAAGCAGTAGTGAGAGTAGAGAATAATACCACTGAAGAAATTGAAATAAAGCGAGGTGTGAGACAAGGGTGTATACTGTCACCAACCCTGTTTAATCTCTATTTCGAAGACGTAATGAATAGAACACTCTCTGAGCAATCCATAGGTATTAAAATAAATGGTGTTAGATTAAACAATCTGAGATTTGCCGACGACACCGTTCTGATAGAAACACTTGAAGAGCTACAGACATTGGTGAATAAGATAGCAGCGACTGCAGCGAAGAATATGGACTATCTTTGAACATAAAGAAAACTAAATTTATGGTAATATCGAAATCAACACGAAATGTCCAAAATTTATATTTACACAATGAAATTATCGATCGAGTTAGCAAATACAAATATTTAGGCACTTTTATAAATGAAGACAACGATAGCTCAGCAGAAATCAAAATAAGAATAGAAAAAGCCAGATCCATATTCACTAAAATGAAGAGAGTGTTCTGTGGAAGATTTGAGCCTTGAAATGAAACTTCGCCTGATGAGATGTTACGTACTTTCTGTGCTGTTCTACGGAATGGAGTCAAGGACGCTGAAAAAGATTGATACCTAAAAATTAGAGGCATTTGAACTGTGGATGTATCGCAGAATCTTGAGAATATCATGGACGGAGAGAGTCACAAACGTCGAGGTCTTGAGAAGAATGAATAAAGAAAAGGAAGCTTTGAGGTGATGTTTAAGAAAAATTCTAATCCTAAAATCCTAATAACTAGGACTGTGGTCAATAGATTTCTACTTCCTCTTGTAATTTGCATCTCATTTGTACCTTTTAAAACTTTAAATGCCTACGTTTTCTCAACAATTAACAAATTTGCTTTTATGTACGTCAGTGTCCCGAAAGGTGCGAACTTTGCTAAAAACTAATTATTTTATCAGCCGATGCCGATACTATTATTATAAACAACACTGATTGTGATTTGATTGTCGTTGCAAAAACTGCTTACCTATTACATATATTTATATCTCGTCTACATATTTTGTTTTTAAGCATGAACAAGCCCGGTATGATGACACATTTTATTTGAGGATATGCGATATTCACAGATGTGCTTAGCTGTTTTTAGTAATGAATCATTTTTAATGATAATGTTGTGTAGATTTAAGAAATGAATGATATTTACAAAATTTTTATACCTACAGAAAAGGGATTACGCCATCATTTGTGACATTGTATTTCTAGGCCTGGATCCCGCGTACCAACAAAAAGTTGATTAATAGCAAGCTGAAAATTTGTTAATAGCTTAACGGTGTCTCGTCAGACAAACTTTGATGTACGGGAACACTGGAACAGGGGAAGTTTTAATTGTGGAACAGGTTAAAAATTTGGAACGTCATACTACGAAAACGTCCCATGTATTTTGTCGGACAGAACTTCCAATTGATTTGTTATCCTTTCATTAAACTCTCATGCAAAAATCAGACTGGTAATTCCGAACGAGTTCTATTAGCTTCTCTACATCCATCTCGAAACCAAAACCACATCTGAGAATTGAGTCACGCGTCCCACGACACCAGAAAACTGTGTTTCGATGACAAACGTTCGCATGTGTAGACCTGGCACTGTATTCACTGATATAGGATGGGCAGAACTCTCTACGCACCCCGCCGGTGCCAGGTTGTGTTCGCTTAGGATCAATTTGCGCCGGGACTAACTCCGGACCCCGGAAGTGTCATATGTTTTCGAAACGGACCCTCAGGAAATATAATTGGTGACCCCTGTTCTAGATAACCTTCTGCTACAGAAGTTGTTTTCTAACCTCCTAGACGTTTTATATTTGTAATCGTTTTTCCAGAATCGGCTAGGAAGTTTGCTGATGAGCGTCTGTTGCTGTGTCCTCTGTAACGTTCAGGATTGGGTAGATGCAAAAAGGCTGCAATTTCGGAGGGGATTTTTGCAAATGTATTAATTCCTACACATTGCACTGTACAATTTCCTTTCTGGTATTTTATAAACAAACGCCGATGATTTGTGGTTGAAGGTCGTAAACTAACGTATTTTCTGTATAGCTTCAAGAACATTTCATTGTTTATTTCTTCTGAGACAACAAACGATCTCGCAGAGTTGTTTTTCGATTCCGTAATTTTGACGATTATTAGATTCCCTTTGTCTTCAATAACGTCGAGAGTGATTTTCGTAAGTTCGGCTCTACGACAAGCCCCAGATAAACCAAAAATGGTAACTACTTTTATCATAAGATATATCTCGTTTGGTGCGTCTAACATAAATTTTGCTATATTTATCTTCTTTACTAAAAATTTTTGCTTTTTGTGTTCGAAAACCAATATTTTGTTTTTTCAAAAAAGTTGTTAGTTTATAAAACTTACTTATATCAATATTGTGCTTTATTTTCATTAAACTTTTAATCATGGAATAGCGTGACCAAGGTGTGTTTGATTTAAGCACTTTGCTCAATTCTAAAAATATGCCAAAAATACTTCCTCTTTATAGCTTCTTACTTTTATGGATTCGCACCAGTTCACAAAATGGACAAATTGTTTTTGATACCTCTCTTTGGATTTGGCAGGCAACAAATTTAAATTTGCTTCCGCGGCGGCTATCAAGACAGCTTCCGGGATCTCTTCGTCCGATGAATCCATGTAATTTTTTAAAAATTGCAGCGAAAACACACAAATTCATACGTTGTTTGACAAGGTTGTCAAAATCAAACTTTCAATAAAATTGGTTACTATGACGACGATAATGGTTTCAATGACGACGATATTCAAAACCATTGTGATTGTTCACTGATTTGACTTATGAATATTATGTCAAAATAATTCTATTTCAAAGAATTTTCGCGTTAATTTCATTAAAACATGAACACAATATGATAAATTTGAAATAAATTAGTAAATAATATCTAAATATTAGTTTATTGCATATATTATAATATATTAAAATGCCATATTACAAGGTATTCCACTTTCCCGCACTAGTGCGGGAAAGTGCAACTTTCGGAAACAAAATGCGTGCGGGAAAGTGGCTGTTTGTTTAGGCACGGCTGTAGAAAAAATTACTTTCTATACAGGAGAAACGACACATGTTCACTTCAATTGGTTTTCCTTAGATGGCAGTAGTGTCACTTCTACGAAACTAGTGACTGTGCTAGGAGCTAATGTGGGAGTTAATAAATGAAGTGACACATAAAAAAACTAGTTGATGCTCAACATTTAAGGCGACTGTATGCGTGAAAGTGCATCGTTTCGAGTTGTGTTGTTTCTGTTGATTATGTGTGATTTTAGGATTAGGTACGTTGTATTTCTGAAGGTAAGTAAATATTGGTTTGTGTGCTTTAAAACATAATTTATTCTTCTTCTTTTTCCTACTTTATAAATAGGTTCAATGCCTGTTTTACTTCAATGCCTGTTTAATTGTGTTGTTGAGACATCCTGCTGCTCTGTTCGCCATGTTTACTTGTTTTTGTACTTCTTCTTCCACTTTTCCGTATCTTGACAGTTTTACTCCCAAGTATTCCGTTTCCATCACTTGTGTTATTATTTTGTTATTTGGGAGAAGTTAACGGAGAAGAACCGTGATATGAAAGGAAACGGCAATTGCATTTTATTTCACTTCGACCACCACCGATATTCTACACGACGTGTTTCGAGCTCATGTCAAGCTCTCGTCAGGAACATCTAGGTGGATGGTCGAGGTGTAAGAAAATGCTTTTGGCCTTTCTGGTAATAATAAAATAACCAGACTTCAGTACACTTGGTACGACATCTATATTAATTAAACGAAAAGATTTCTCTGGTATACAGAAGAAATCTTTTCCGTAGCGGACGCGAAAATGTAAATTTCAAAGTCTTCATAAAAGACGATGAACGACAAAAGACACCTCTTTGTGTCACAGATTTGTCTACAAAGCCACGTTATTCGCTACACATTCGTCAATAACGGAGAAGAACCGTGATATGAAAGGAAACGGCAATTGCATTTTATTTCACTTCGACCACCACCGATATTCTACACGACGTGTTTCGAGCTCATGTCAAGCTCTCGTCAGGAACATCTAGGTGGATGGTCGAGGTGTAAGAAAATGCTTTTGGCCTTTCTGGTAATAATAAAATAACCAGACTTCAGTACACTTGGTACGACATATATATTAATTAAACGAAAAGATTTCTCTGGTATACAGAAGAAATCTTTTCCGTAGCGGACGCGAAAATGTAAATTTCAAAGTCTTCATAAAAGACGATGAACGACAAAAGACACCTCTTTGTGTCACAGATTTGTCTACAAAGCCACGTTATTCGCTACACATTCGTCAATAACGGAGAAGAACCGTGATATGAAAGGAAACGGCAATTGCATTTTATTTCACTTCGACCACCACCGATATTCTACACGACGTGTTTCGAGCTCATGTCAAGCTCTCGTCAGGAACATCTAGGTGGATGGTCGAGGTGTAAGAAAATGCTTTTGGCCTTTCTGGTAATAATAAAATAACCAGACTTCAGTACACTTGGTACGACATCTATATTAATTAAACGAAAAGATTTCTCTGGTATACAGAAGAAATCTTTTCCGTAGCGGACGCGAAAATGTAAATTTCAAAGTCTTCATAAAAGACGATGAACGATTCGTGGTACCGTTGATTGAAATATTGATCAACGGTGGTACACAAGGCAGGATTACCACTGCGACCAATTGTGAGTTCCATCGGATCTCCCTTACAACCGCTGGCGAAATTTCTGGCCCAACAGCTGCAACCATACGCGGAAGAAGCGGATTCTTACGTCAAGAACGCGAGCCACTTCATCGAGCGTATAAAAGGTGTGACTCTTGAGCCGGGACATTTGCTAGTCAGCTTCGATGTTGTCTCACTTTTCACGAATGTTCCTATAGATGAATCACTGGACATCATAAGCAAAAAGTATCCAATATCACCGGATACACTAAACCTAACCAAACACTGTTTAAATAACACTAAACCATAATAATTTAAACTAGGATAAACAATACGGCATGTCTTTAATACATTTTGACGTTTATTATTTTCAGTGACATTACCGCATTTGTTGTGATTTAAAATAGTTTTTCATACTATTTAAACTTTTGCTCTTTTGTTTGATTACTTTCGGTAAGTATTTATTTTTAAGCTAATGAGACAAGTAATATTTTCTAACCTCCAAGTTGTCATGATACTACTTATACAGGGGAGCGAAACAATATGGAAATACGATAATTTCTCGGAAACCGCCAGAACGACTTTTATAGGTTTTGGTGGGTAAAGGGTCTTCTAATGCGGCCGATATTATAGTGGTAAATCTGTTGTCAAATCTTCCGTTTTTCTGGAAATCTAATGAACTTTTTTATTTCAAATAGAATACCCCGTATATTTGTTGCGTTTTGAACTCCTTAAGAAATTCTGAATATTTTTCATGTTATATTCCCTATACCTAAATGCCATAATTTCGGAGTTATTCCTACATTTACTAAAAAGGAAAATTTTTACAAATTATAAAAATCAATTTTTTTAGCCCGGGTAGACATTATTTTAGGTTCTTTGGTTCATTGAGAACAAAAAAGTCTTGTGTAATTTTCCTCTAAAGTTAATCGTTTCCGGGTTATAAACAATTTAAAACTGAAAAAAATCGAAAAATGATAATTTTCAAGGTTCAAAAACACAAGTAAAAAATATCATTTTTGAAACTACGAAGTGTCTAAATTCAAGTTCAAACCTTATTTTATCAGCTATTGGCTCTTATTTCATTTTACGACATTGTTCTTTAGTTGTTAATACCCGATCGCGCGTCCTCTCATATGCGCTTCATTAACAATTAAAAAAAAACAATGTTTTAGAATAAAACATGCCAAAAATTCTTATAGGGAGATGACAGAAGAACGTTTGAGGTTGAATTTATGTACTTCGTAATTTCAAAAATTATTTTACCTACTCTATGTCATATTATGTATACCCCATTCCACGAATATACGTCTGTTTTGGATTATCGCGACAACGAATATTTTACTGTGCAAAATATGAAGAACGAAAGACAATTTTAAATTATATTGTTGTTTATTGGAGTAATTATAAGAGCTAAATACTTTCGTACTTTTTATGTTGCACACCAAAATATTCGTTGTCGCGATATTCCAAAACAGACGTATATTCGTGGAATACACCATGTAAGTATTATTTATATAGGGAGATAGTTGGTCAGCCCAATAGGTAAATATGTTTGATTCAAATTGAGACAGTCACCAGATGTCCCCACAATTTCTGTCAGGCATAGACACCAAGTTGGATACGATCCTATTCATAACAGCCCAACTCGCATACATATTAAGAAAAATAAATATATAGAAGAGTATATTTATAAATTAAATTAATGATGTCATGCTACTATACATTATATAATATATAATAGCATGACATCATTAATTCAATTTCTAAATATATTCTTCCATATATATTTATTTTTCTTAATATGTATGCGAGTTGGGGTGTTATGAATAGGATCGTATCCAACTTGGTGTCTATGCATTTTGACGTTGCGACCGTGACAGAAATTGTGGGGACATCTGGTGACTGTCTCAATGTGAATCAAACAAATTTCCCTATTGGGCTGACCAACTATCCCTATATAAACAATGATAAGTTTTTTTTTAGTTTGTGAAAACTGTCATTATAGATAGCAGTGCGTGAAGGGTTTAAAGTGTGCGTGAAGTAACAATGTATTTTAAATGGGATTTACTTTTTCGCACTGTTTATTAACACATTTTCATATTATCAAATATTCTTAACGTTCGCGTTGTCATGGTGATGACATAATGAGCAATAAATTACAACAAAAGTTTTGACAGTTATGTGGTTTGAATGAAGTTAGAATTTTTAAATGTCAAAGTTCTAAAAATTGTAGAATAGAAATTAATTCCAGTGACGAAGTGTAAAATATTGTATGAAACTGTGCGTGAAGTACTTTTTGGGAACTTACGCGATGTATAGCACTCGCTCCGCTGTCGCTCGTGCTCTAAACATCACGTGCGTTCCAAAAAGCATACTTCACGAACTCTTTCATAAATAACTATTTTCTTTCTTGTGTCTTTGAACCTTGAAAATCGTCATTTTTCGATTTTTTTCAGTTTCAAATACTTGTTTATAACTCGGAAAAGAATAACTTTACAGGAAAATTAGAAAATACCTTTGTGTTCTCAATTATCCAAAGAACCTAAAATAATGTCTAGGCTGGCCGAAAAATTGATTTTTATAATTTGTTTAAATTTTTTTATAAATGTACCAATGACTCCGAAATTAGGGCATTTGGGAATAGGGAATATACATGAAAAATAATCAGCATTTCTTACGGATTTTAAAATGCAAAAATTATATAGGGTGTTCCATTTGAAATAAAAAAGTTCATTAGATTTCCAGAAAAACGGAAGATTTTACAACAATGTAACCACCACTATAATATCGGATACATTAAAAGACCCTTACCAAAATCTGTAAAAATCGTTCCAGCGCGCAGCGGTTTCCTAGAAATTACCGTGTTTCCATACTTTATCGCTACCCTGTATAATTATGGCTATAGTTATGTCGAACGGAAACTTATTTGTTTATCTTAGAGATTACTTGTTGACTTTTTGTTTATGTTTAAATTTATTTATTACCATTCTAAATTTACATTAAATATAATTCTAAATTATAATTATATGTGACATTTGCAAGTTATTGAGAAAAATGAAGTTAAAGTTTTTATACTAGAACTTTTTTACTATAAAATCTAAACAGACTAAATTTATAGGATAGGCAGTCCTAAAGCTTATATATTTATTAACACTATTAAAAAAAATTTAAAAAGTATATATTATATATTTTTTATATATAAAATGTGTACATAGATCCTTTACACTCTAGTAACTTAAAAAATATTAATTTTAAAACGTGCTTGGCTTGTTTGAAAGATTTTTAGGTTCGAACAACTTACCTTTAACATAAAAAACATGTTTTGAAAAATTTGTCACATAGACCCTTCATGCACTTGTGTCTTCATTTATATTAGTAATAGCCGGTATGGTGTTCAAGATATTTAATGTTAAGTCCATCAATCTCCTCAATAGTGAAAAAAGATCAAACACTTCAATAAAATAACTTTGTAAAATACTTCCACCGGAATAATAGCCATTTCGTAATAATTACATTTACAATACAACATGTCGACGTACGTTTTACTTAATGTTTTTTATTTTTACTTGTTTGCAAATTATTCATTACGTGTGTGCAAAGATCCAATGGAACAACTGTATATTAACAACACGTTTGTTTCAGGATGGGGTCAAACATTTTACAATGGTCCTTCTTCCGATATCCTCCAGAAAGTTAATGTCCAAGTAACGAATAACTCGTACTGCCAAAAAATGATGCCCGGTAATCAGATTACGCAAGCTCAAATATGTACTTACGCCTCAGGTAAAGATGCCTGTCAGCATGATTCTGGAGGTAAGACATTAATCCCAGTAGACTTTTTTTATACAGTTAATTTTATGTAATATTTCGAACACGTCACGTAGAGCAGCCGTGTAAGTTAGTTGAGCATGTAAAATACTTTTTTTTACGTACGATGTTCTTTCAAAACGTTGGTTACCATCATAGGGGGTCCGGACAAATAATCCCCGGACAAATAATCCCGGACAAAAAAGCCCCACAAATTATCCCTGGACAAAAAATCCCCGGAGAAAAAATCCCCGGACAAATAATCCCCGGACAAAAATCTCCACAAAAAATCCCGGACAAATTATCTCCACAATTTTTTTTGATAAAATATCCCCACAAAAAATCCCGGACAAAAAATCCCCAAGAAATATTAGCTGCTGAATAGTTCTCTAAAAGTTTTCCAGAAATTTTACGAAATCGTGGAAGTTATAGGAAATGAGCTAAGTGGGAGTTATGTAATTATTCGCTTAAATCTTTTGCTTACTCTGCTTTAAATAACTATGTTCAAAACATTATCTGTGTGCATCCATGCAAAACTTTTGCCTTATTACGAATGTTTAGCTTAGTTATGAAAATGTAGAACACATGTTTTTGAAAGTTTGAAAGCTTTTGAAGCTGGTTTTTGAAATGTTGTTTGCATTGAATTGAAACTGATGACTAAATATTTTTCGGTATTACTAAAAATATTACTACCATACGCCGAACAAATAGTTGGTGATTACCAGTGTGATTTCAGGCCTGGAAGATCAATTCCAGATCAAATGCTTGAATAATATTTACTATCTATTAGCCAAATGCTTGAAAGAAATGGGAGTATAATCACGACGTGCATCAATAGACCAGGGCGGATTTGTGAAAAAACTTCTATTTTTTGATGTGCGAGGTGGCATTCGGATTTTTGCAGATAAAGTTAGGTGACAACTTCAACAATAAGAATTGACTTATGCTCCTTCTCAAATATGCCCGGATCATTAACAAAAAAAAATATTTAAAAATTTTGAAAAACATCGATTTTTTTCTATTTTCTTTGCTTATAACTTTAAAACGATTCATTTTGGAACAAAGTCGTACAGAAATAAAATAAAGATAATTGAATTTTGTATGATAAACGACTGGTTTAAAATGTCTTATGTTATTACCCTTTCTGTAAAATAGCCATAAATACAAAATAAGGGGCCAAAAGAAGCCTGTTTTTATTCAATGTTTTTCAACCACTTTGGTTGCATTTAGAAATTTCGTAATTGTCTTAGAAAATTGTTACAACATACTTAAATCATTCACAAAATTTCATTAAAATCGACGTGATAAATTTTGCAGAATAATTTTGCAATCTAAATTAAAAAAAAAACTTCAAATTTTTTAAAAACTGTCTGAAGAAAAAGTAGACCATTTTGTCAACAAGATGTTTGCTAATTTTTTTACATATAGACACGCGCATTACCTATCTAATACACTCAAAATAATTAAAATCGGATTATTTAAGCAGCCTCAGCACTGTTTTAAAGTTATAAACAATTTTTTGGCTTATAAACAAATACAGTGAGGACGTTTGAGTTGGCATAAATTCATTTTCTCGAGAATAGGCGTCTCTGGAGATAAATACCGAAAGAGGTCGATTTTTATTTTTAAATTCTAATTTTTTTTTTATATATGTCATACTAGTGACATCATCCATCTGAGCGTGATGACGTAATTGATGATTTTTTTAAATGAGAATAGGTGCCGTGTGATAGCTTAATCGAAAGCCTATTTAATTTTGTATTCACTAATATAAACAATAACAGATTTATTTATACAGGGTTTGAATTAAAAAAAAATTGAATTAAATTACGTCCATCACACCCAGATGGACGACGTCACTAGTATGATATTTATGCCAAAAAATTATAATTGAAAAATAAAAATCTATCTGGTTCAGGATTTATCTCCAGAGTCGCCCATTCTCAAGAAAATTAATTTATTCCAAGTCAAACGTCTTCACTGTATTTGTTTAAGCCAAAACATTGTTTATAACTATAAAACAGTGCTGAGGCCGCTTAAATAATCCGATTTTAATTCTGTAAAATGTATTGGATAGGTAGAGAACCTTTTTATATGTAAAAAAATTAGCAAACTTCTAAATGGTCTACTTTTTGCTCAGAAAGTTTTTAAAAAATTTGAACTTTTTTAAAAAACTTAGATTGCAAAATTATTACGCAAAATCTATTAGGTCGATTTTAATGAAATTTGGTGAACGGTTTAAGTATGTTGTAAGAATTTTCTAAGCGAAGTAGAAAAAAATTTAATAAAAACAGACTTTTTTGTCCCCTTATTTTCTATTTATTGCTATTTTGCAGAAAGGGTAATAATTGAGGACATTTTAAACCAGCCGTATATTATACAAAATTCAATTTTCTTTATTTTCTTTCCGGGCATATTTAAGAAGGAGCATAAGTCAATAATAATTATTGAAGTTGTCACCTAACTTTATCTGCAAAAATCCGAACGCCACCTCTCACATCCACCTCAAAACAGATCCGCCCTGGTCTACAAATCTTTATAGATTCCAAATAGGCTTATGATTCAATTAATCGTCCAACACTATATTTAATAAAATTTTTACGTACGCTCAGCTCGACCAAGATGGCCGAGCTGGACTTAGATACCCAAGAAACTAACTGCGGTCATAGACGTAACCAGGAGGGGTTTTGGGGGTTAAAACTTTCCCATTTGGATGTACTAAATAACTCCTTTGCACAAGTTAGAATAGGGGAAAATATCAAACGCTTTCTGCGTAAATTCTGGACTGAGACAGAGAGATCCGTTGTCCCCATTGTTGTTTAACCTGGCCTTAGAATATGTCATGCGAAAAATTTATCCAAAAATCAAACCAGATATAACTGCTCGGGGAGAGGCCAGATGGGAGAAGGTCTATAGGTCGGCCTAGAAAAAGGTGGAAAGATGCAGTCACAGAAGATTGGAGAAAATGGGAGTGAGACAATGGGAAATAGTGGCGCAGGACCTACAAACATCGAAGGCAAACAATGATAACTACATATTTTTGACGTTAATACGTTTTTTGCAATACAATCAAGATTATCGTTTTGAACATAGTTATTCAAAGCAGAGTGAGCAAAAGATTTAAGCGAATAATTACAACATCATTCCCACAGCCTTAGCTTATTCCCCATATCATCCACGATTTTTGAAAAAACTCACACTCTTTTGTCATGTAAAATTTGAAGTTTTCGACATAGAATTGGAATTCGAAATTTGATAATCAAAGTTACAATTCATGATTAATCATCCTCCTCCTCCGCAGTCGTTTCCCCATTGCTGAGTGTCGTGATTCCCCATAATACGAGCAACTATCTCTTTCCATCGGCTTCTGTTCTGAGCTTCCCTCATGGATTCAGATAATGTTTTCCACTGGCTTTCTGTACTTGATCCGTCCATCGAACACGTTCTGACTTAAGCCGGGTCCAGACACGTGTAATGTAATGCGTAACGTAACGTGTAATGAAACGCGAATTCTGCGTTTGGACGGCACTGCGAGCATTACATGTACCATTCGCGTTGGAGCTCGCCGGGACCCGGCGCCAGTCGGTTTTTTCGTGAACACAAAGGCGCTCGCAGCACTCGTTTAAGTCAAGCGTCCACAGACCCGCATCGTACGCATCGTACGCAACGGATTTTAGTTTGACAATCGATAATGCGATCCGTACGATGCGGATCAGTGGACGCGGTTACATAAGTTTCTGTACAAGGCAAACTAAAATCCGTTGCGTACGATGCGTCCGATGCGTACGATGCGGGTCTGTGGACGCTTGCCTTTAAACGGCGTTCGTGAAAGTTGTACCATTTGGACGTGTGGCGAGCAATCACTTGACGAATCTACCTGCTTATACCAACAAAACCACGGTATTTGGGATCCAAAAAATTTTTTCGAGAGTAAATATCTAATTCTGCTGTATGTATTTTAATAGGAAAATATGTACCTACATAAAATGCTTCATATCTACATATCGCATGCATTTCCTGTTAATTAATACATGCGTGCACGGAAAACGTAATTTGTTTTTTTAATAAAATAGGTTACATTGCTGTATCATTGGCATAAAAAGGCCTAAAACCATATAAATGTATATGTATGTATGTACATATATAGGGTGAGGCAGATAACTGGCCTATTAGAAATATCTCGAGAACTAAAGGCAACAGAATCATGAAAATTGGAATAAAGGGGTTTTGAGGGATGATCTATTAAATAAAAATATTTTCATCTCTTTGCAACTTCCGGTTATACCGGTTATAATTTGGATTTTTTAAATGGGACACCCTGTATATTTTTACATTTTTGGATTCTCCTCAATATCTTCTTTCTTAAAATATGAGTCTTTGTAATATTATACAGGGTATTTTAAAAGATATTTACGTTTTTTTATTAATTTCGTAGTAACATTCACACCCTGTAGAATTGTAATCGTTTTAGATTAAAAACTCTGCTTACGTTTAAGTGATTTTTAATATAGTCTATTATTGTTAAGAATCATTAGTATAGCTAATTTTGAAATTTTAGTATACAGGATTGGTCGAAACTCAAAATGAATATTTTCTGAGTTTTCTTAAATAGAACACCCTGTATTTTAGTATTGTAATGAAATGATATTTCATAGTACTTTTTTATTTTATAAGTATTCCCTACACCTAACTGCTTTAATTTGTGAGTTATTGGTGATTCAAGCTAAACATTAATTGCAACAAAAAATACGTAAAATTTTATTAGGTTGGCCTTGAAAATATTCAATCACAAATAATTTTTCAGAAATAAATACATATTAATCCAGACTGATCCTTAAAATTACCAATAACGGTTTAGCTATCAAAATACCTACGTAGTTAAGATTGTTGGTGCGACTAACAATTAAGCACAATTTAAAGCAGTTAGGTATAGGGAATGCTTAAGAAATAAAAAAGTACCATCAAATATCATTTCATTACAATACTAAAATACAGGGTGTTCTATTTAAGAAAACTCAGAAAATACTCATTCCGAGTTTCGACCAACCCTGTATACTAAAATTAAAAATTTAGCTATACTAATGATTCATGACAATAGTAGACTATATTAAAAATCATTTGAACGTAAGTAGAGTCTTAGTTGTCAAACTGCTACAATTCTACAGGGTGTGAATATTGCTACGAAATTAATAAAAAAGCGTAATTATCTTTTAAAATACCCTATATAACATTACAAATCCTCATATTTTAAGAAAGAAAACATCGAAGAGAATTCAAAAATGTCAAATATACAGGGTGTCCCATTTAAAAAAAACGAAGTTATAAGAAACTTCCGGTATAACCGGAAGTTGCAAAGAGATGAAAATATTTTCATTTAATAGATCATCCTTCAAAACCCCTGTATTCAAATTCTCATGTTTCTGTTGCCTTTAGTTCTCGAGATATTTCTAATAGGCCAGTTATCTGCCTCACCCTGTATAGTATGTACATCGTATGTACTATTATCATTATTATAATTATATTTAGTACATTTATTTCTACTAGCCACCAATGATCGGTTATTAGAATATCCCAGTTATATTATTTTTTATTGGCACGAAGGCTATAAAACAGTTTTGCTAATACCTGAGAACTATTATAAATGAGCAGTGGAGCAATGTACCAATGTACAGGAAATAAAGTGCCGCTTAGGAAAGGCAAGAACGGTGTTTAACGAAATGAGCTCCATCTTCAAAAGCCACAACATATCCCTAAATACAAAAATGAGACATTTGAGATGTTACGTTTTCGCTGTATTATTGTACGGAGCGGAAGCATGGACGCTTAGAGACATGGCTGAGGAATTTGAGAACATGGTTAAAGAAAACCTCAAGGAACTGTTTCGAACCGCAGCGAGCAAGTTTATGATTGCCAATATGATTTCTTTCATCCGAAACGGATAGGAACCAGAAGAAGAAGAATATGAATCTCTTGTTGTCAAAAATCTTAATATTAGTGCCAGTCTATCTTGTTGTGAAATTGCAGATTTCATGGCAGTATATTGTCTTAATATTTTAGATGCAATCTACCTATGTTAATAAATATTCAAAATCAGTAAGCGGCATCCGGGTAAAGTTTTAATATTGGCCACTCATTTGCTGAGATTTTAGTTCCTCAAGAAAACTAGATCTTTTCTGACACAAATCAGTTTTCCACCATTGACGCACCGAACGTTATTTTCGGTCTTTAGTTAGTAAATATATACAAATAAAAGCAGTACCTACCCATGGTACAAAGACGCCAGGTACGATAGCCAGAATATCCGATATTCGGATGAGTTCGCGCATGACGTCACAATGAGAGTGATTTTAAATATTCCCCATTTAAAACATTAGCGCTCGGAACACAATTACTTTTAAATTGGTCATAAAGAGTCATTTTAATAGATTAATATAATTTCTGTTTAACTATTTCGGATTTATTGAAATGTAGGTGATTTATTATTTTGATTTAAAAAATTAATTAACAATACAATGAACAAAAATAAATTCCTAAAATAAATTTGTGAGTTATATTTAAAAAAATTTTTGTACTCGTCGCTTTTTAAATAAATTTTACGAGCTTGTTTTTGATTGGCTTGCCTTATTTGGCCCCAGTGTTACGGAGGGGATCGAGCCATGGGCGTACATATAAAAATTTGTAGGAGGGTTAGACGTGAAGATGTTGCACATTACATTTTGTATACTTTGGATGACAATATATAGTTTAACGTACCCGAAAAGCCATGGGGGGCTACGCCCCCTCTACCCATATGTATGGGCGCCTATGAATCGAGCCTTCATTTAATTGCACATAAACAGACGAAAATAATTTATTATTAATGGTCTGAAACAAAATCACAAAACAAATAAAACACAAGACTGTAAGTTACAATTTTCATTAATTTTCTCTTATTTCTCATATTTTCTTTAAGTGTGTTTAATTTCTTAATCCTAAAATACATGCGCGACCGAAAGAACAGGTGTTTGGTTTTGTCATCACATTCAATCTTTTCAGACAAATCAATCAGTCTTTGCAAATAATTTTTCCCTGACTTTAACTGAAGTCCAGACCCATTGAAATTATTAAATATAGTATCCAGTTGATGCATTTTTACCACCAATTCTTCTGGAGGTTTCTTTAGGTCTCCTTCGGAGACTTGGTCAATCCACGTGTAAGTGGAAGTATCCGTACTTTCAGGCAAAGCTAACTTCTTGCAGATATACCCACTGACATATTCCAATGCATCATATTGTAATTGGTTTAATTCTTCGACGTCTGCATCCACTTCTTCTTTTTCTGTATCGTCAGATAAATCTGAGAAGTATGTTTTGCATAACAAAACTTCACCTAAATTATCGATTGGACTATCCCTGACCTCATCAGCTTCTGTGTTACCAGTTTCGGATAAACTCCCTTCATTCCTTCCCAAAATATAGTTTTTTACGCGGTAGCGAAATTCCACCGCATCGGGATGGTCATGTAAGCCACCAGCCTTTCTCATGTTGCCAAAAAAATTCTTAAGTACATCTTGGTTTATATTGTACGTATGAATTATTTTATATCGACTTTGTATTTTATATCCTCAAATAAACCTTTTAATGCGTTGTTGGTTTGGATTATTCCCTAAGGGCCGGTTGTTCGAACGCTAATCAACAATGATCATTATTAAATATTTAATTACTGTCACCAAAACTGTCAATGTCAACTTTGTTTGGGTTGCTGAAAACATAATTAATTACAATTATGAGACTTATTATTAATTATGTTAATAATTATTGTTATATTAATTGATTATAGTCTCAGAATTGTAATTAATTATGTTTTAACAATTGACATTGACAGTAATTAATTATTTGATAATGATCATTGTTGATTAGCGTTCGAACAACCGGCCCTTAAAGTAACAAGGGAATTAAATTTAGTCAAAGGGAAATAACATTTATATTGATTATTATTAGCTCCAAAAAATAGTTTTACGTAAATGGCAGTAAGTATATACATGTGGCAGTATCTAAATAGGTATGACTTATTTTACCTTTTTTTATTGTCCAGTGCATAGCCGGGGTTGAGTCACTGTAAGATGATATTTATTTTTTATTTAATAACGTCCACTCGGAACTATTATTGATAACTGATACAAATTTATGTCAGAATTTTGTTTTGCGATAGGGCAAAATTTGATGAACAATTATTACTTTGGTCTTCAATATAAAATACTTACCACAGCAATTTTGAAATTTGAACTATTTAGCATGGGAAAAATATTGAGTAGGTATATACCGACATATATAGCGTAAATTGTAATTAAGAACATTGGATATAATTTATACATATAGTATATCAAATCATCAAATCACCAATATTATACATAATTATATACTTAGTTATCCATCTTTAAATTTCAATCATTTCTGTAAAATTCAATCATTTGTCGACCAAATGAAATTTCAAAACTAATTTGTACATTATTTATTTATTAACGGCATCCGTTTACAAAAGTTTTAAGAAAACTATACTTTAAAAACAATAAATTTTAAACTATCGAACATCTCAGAATATTAAACTACAACAAACTTATTTTAAAATACCCTTCAGTTGTTTTTTAAATAAACTAATTTTGGAGACAATACGTTAAGGGGTAAATAATAATTCTTTAACACTAACAAGCCTGCTAATCAACTTAAATCTCACCAAAATCTCCCCAAAAGCTAAAAAATCGATACAACTCCCATATAAACTTATGTATTCCAACAGCGGCTACTCTCATTGTGACGTCCACAGAACGCGATCAGCTGATAGTCGCATGCGCAATATCGTACCTGGCGTCTTTGTACCATGGTACCTACCTGCTGTCACGACATCCCTATTCGGCTGTTCGTAGCAACTGAGTGGAAACCGAGATTCGTTAAACGATTCGTGTGGACGTTCGTGTGAAGTCCACACTGTTGATGCTAAATTACACGTAATTTTACATTACACGTTACACGTGTCTGGGCCCGGCTTTACGCCCTTGGGAACCGCACCGGGCCCATACCGCACCTTTGATATTACCGACTCTCGAAGGATAGCACGCACCACCACAGACGTGTCTGTGCTACCACGGACGAGACACTTCCCACGGAGCGTCGGAGCGAACTGGCCCGCGCCCGTCCGCCATATTGCGGATCGTGGGAAGCCAGCGTAACATTCGATTATTTTTTTATTTAATTTTAATTGGTTTAATTTTAAGGTCCTGTAATTTGGCAAGATTCTGTTAGTAGAAGACTGTATGCAGTTGGAGTTATTTCTTATGGATTAGGATGCGCTACAAATCGTCCAGCTGTAAATACTAGAGTTACGAGCTACTTGGATTGGATTGTAAATATTATACAAGGTAAGAGGTAAAAAATAATTTGACACAATCGCAACAATCTTAAAAGCACTATCACAGAGTACTCGAATATTATTTGGAATATACAGTAGAACCCCGCAAATCCGAACTAATTGGGGGGACAACCTGTTCGGATTCCGAAAAGTTCGGATTATCCGAAAGTTAGCCTTAACTAGTAGTTCAAAGCTTTCATTGTGATTTTGAGTAGCCAAACGTTCTCGCAAGAGTGTGGACAATATTTTTGGACTCAAGTTGACTACGAGAGAACCAAAGTAAGTTTGTGTTTAATCTTTATAAACACTTTATAAATCTATATATTAAAGTGTAATATTTATTTTTAAGAAATTTTAAATGTCAAAGTCCTAGTAATCCTACATTGTCCAATTTTCTGGCTTTACTCTGTATAATAAACATTTTTTAAAGTTTTTGTCTTGAATTTTTAAATTTTTTTCACTTTCCGTTGGTTCGGATTTGCCGAAAGTTCGGATTCGCGGGGTTCGGATTTACGGGGTTCTACTGTATACGAAAATGCTGTAAATAATAACAGCAAACTTTCATTCTTCTTCTTCTTTAAATGCCATCTCCGAGACGGAGGTCGGCAATCATCAAAGCTATTCGGACTTTAGAGGCGGCTGCTCTGAAAAGTTCATTTGATGTACATCCGTACCATTCACTGGTTGCACAGCCACGATATTCTGCGTCTCCCTATGCGTCTTTTCCTTGAATTTTTCCCTGCATAATCAAAGTCGGTAAGAAGACATGGTGAACACCTACAGACACTAAAATCTGGCCATATATTCTATCACGTTGGAGAATCTGTGGGAGGTGTAGGTTTCCTCATAAATAAACGGCTCTACAGTAGAATCGTTACAATACATGGTATATACACTAGAGTAATATACACCATTCTAAAGCTAAACGACAGATACAACATCAAAATAATACAGGCTTATGCACCAACCACAGACCACAGCAAAGAGGAAATAGACATTTTTTATGACGAAGTAACGAAAGCCCTGAAAGAAAATCACACCCATTTTACAATGCTATGTGGTGATATGAATGCAAAAATTGGCATGAAATACGATCCGTCAGAATTTGCACTTGGAAACTTCGGCAGCGATGGAAGAAATGAACGCGGACAAACATTATTAAACTATCTCCTTCAGAACAAATTATATGAAATGAATAGCTTCTTTTACAAAAAACATCATAGAAGGTAGACATGGAGAAGCCCGGATGGGAAAACGCAAAATGAAATTGACCATATAAGTACAGACAAAAAATTTATAGTTAAAGATGTCACTGTCCTAAACAGCTTCACAACAGGAAGTGACCACAGACTGTTCGCGCTAGAATAGAAATTAACATCGACAAAGAGGTAACTAAACTAATAAGAAAGAAACAAATGAAAGCATGGTCACAACCAAAAAATGAAACAGAGTTTGCAGATCATAAAACTGTACATCTACAAAACAGACCCCTACAAATGATATAAATCAGCTAAATAAATTAATTACTAATACCATAGCAGGAGCTCAAAGGAAATGTTGTACGGTCAACAAGAGAGAGGAGAGAATCACTGCTAACACCAAACTTAAAATGGAAGAAACAAGAGAAATGCTAAAAGATAAGAATATAGAACAACAAAGCTTAAATAAAATAAACAAAGAGGTCTCTAAAGCTATTAGAAAGGACATAAGGGCATATAAAAATGAGAAAATCTCGCAGACAATCGAGCATAACAAGAGCATGAAGATATTAAAAAGGAAATTGACGAACAGCAGAAAAGAAATTATGAGACTCAAAGGAAAAAATGGCAAACTAACATCCAATAGAGAGGAAATGCTAGAGATAGTGGAAGACTTCTATAAAACACTATATACAAATAAACTTGACTTAAACCCTACAGAACATTCAGAACAAAAATTATGAATCAAGGTTCAGAGGATATTCCCGAGTTAGCAACGGCTGAAATCTATCATGTTTTAAAGAAAATGAAAAATAACAAAGCACCAGGATAGGATGGAGTAGTGGCAGAAGCGCTAAAAATTGGAGGCTCTGCTCTCATCAGGGTAATCAAACACCTTTTCAGTATATGCTTAGAAAACCAAGCCATACCAGCTGAATGGAATAATTCTATAACGCTCCTTATACATAAGGAAGGACATGAAACAGACCTCGAAAACTATAGGCCAATTAGCCTTCTAAACCACTTGTATAAATTGTTTGCTCGAATAATCACTGCCAGAATTGAGAACAAGCTAGAAACATGCCAACCTAGAGAACAGGCAGGTTTCCGCCCTGGGTATGGTACAAATGACCATCTAACTTGCCTAAAGGTCCTAATAAAAAAAACTGTGGAGTACAACCGTAGTATTTGTTGACTACAAAAAAAGCCTTTGACACTATCGAAATGGTAGCCATCTTAAGAGCTTTGAGAGATTGTAGAATCGACTACCGATATTCCAACATTATTCAACATATACAGGGTGTCCAGAAACTCTACCGACAAACGAAGACAGGAGATTCTTCAGATAATTTTAAGATAATTTAACCCAATTCACTTAGTCCGAAAATGCTTCCTAAGGGAGCTAGAGCTCTTTGAACATGGCGCCTTGTAATTAGTTTTTCTTAAATACCTCCTGAAGGCTTCTATTTAGAAAAACACAAATTGTTAAGCGTATTTATCTTCACGATATAAATCTAATCCATCGATTGCAAATTTCTAGTACCGATCATAGGCGTCCGTTTTGGGTAGGGCAACGGTTATTTTATCGCATAACTTTTTTATCTTTAACTTTTATGCATTCATGACACTGGATTATTAAATTGTGAAGTATTCTAGTACGAAAAGGTACTCTTGTTTTAAATCGGTAGGACCACACCGTTTTCTATAAAAATCGATTTTAAAATTTTTCGCTTTTTGAATTAAAAATTTTTTTTAAAAAAACTGTTTAGCAAGAAGAAAACTGGTACATTTATTTATATTCCAGAGATAAATCGATTTAATTAATTGCGAATTTCTAGTACTGGTCATATGCGTCCGTTTTGGGTAGGTCAACAGTTATTTTATAGCATAATTTTTTGTCTTGAATTTTTGAGCATTTTTGACACTAGATTATTAAATTATGTGGTATTCGAGTACTAAAAGTTACTCTTACTTTATCTTGGTAAAATACTTCGTTTTTTGTTGAAAAGTTCTTTCAATTTTTTTTTTAAATTTCAAGAACGAAAAACTTTCAAATCGATTTTTTTAGAAAACGGTATGTCCTACCGACTTAAAGTAAGAGTACCTTTTAGTACTAGAATACCTCACAATTTAATAATACGGTATCAAAAATGCATAAAAGTTAAGGACAAAAAAGTTATGCGATAAAATACCCGACGCTCTACCCAAAACGGACGCCTATGACCGGTACTAGAAATTTGCAATGGATGGAATCGATTCATCTCTGAAAAGTTAATATGCATACCACTTTTTGTTTTTCTAAATAGAAGCGTTCTGAAGATATTTAAGAAAAACTAATTTCATGACGACATTTTCAAAGAGCTCTAGCTCCCTTAAGAAGCATATTCGGACTAGGTGAATTGGGTTAAATTGTCTTAAAATTATCTGAGCAATCTCCTGTCTTCGTTTGTCGGTAGAGTTTCTGGACGCCCTGTATTTGCAAATGCCACAACAGCAATCAACCTCTATACCCAAACTCAAAAAATAAAACTAAAAAGGGGAGTTAGACAAGGAGACAACATGTCACCAAAACTATTCAATGCCTTAATGCAGATAATTCCAGATGTTAGAATGGGAAAACAGAGCTAAACTTTGGGAAAACTAAAATGATTACCAATTTAGTACCTAGCGTACCACTGACACTAGGAAACTGCCATATCGAAACAGTTCACAAATACATCTATCTGGGCCACGAAATACAAATAATTAGAGACAACAAACATGCGAATTATCTCGAAGAATAGCTTTAGAATGGGCAGCGTATGGCAAACTAAGAGACGTGTTCAAGGAAAACATCCCAATAAAGCTAAAAAGAAAAGCATTTAACCAGTGTGTACTTCCGGTGCTTACTTATGGAGCTGAAACACTGACATTAACTAAAACATCAATAAGAAAATTACAAGTAGCACAACGAAAAATGGAAAGATCCATGCTTGGCCTAACTTTGAGAGACAGAATACGAAATGATGAGTTACGGCGAAGAACTGGAGTGGAAGACATCATAGGGCGCATTACGAAGTTGAAGAGGAAATGATCAGGACACGTCGCAAGACAGAGAGACAACAGATGGACAAGGAAGATCTAAGAGTGGCGGCCAAGGGCGGACAAGCGAAGTCGTGGAAGACCACCTACCAGATGGACCGACGATATTAAGAGAATAACGACAAACTGGATTGCAGCTGCCCAGGACAGAGAAGGGTGGAGACATCTTGAGGAGGCCTATGTCCGACAGTCGACAAATTTGGCTGTGTGATGATGATGATGAATCAAATTCGTATCTCCTTCCACGTTTAATATGTCCGAGGTAGTCTAATTTTTTATTTTGATGGTATTTAAGATTTCAATTTCTTCATTCATCTTTTTCAGAACCTCTTTGTTTGTGACGTGTTCTATCCACGAGGTTCAAGCTTCCATTCCATAAAACAAAGTCGAGAAAAACTAGTACCTAGCCAACCTAACTCTAAGCTCCAACTTCAAGTATCTTGTGCAGAGCACTTTTCTCATTGTGTTAAAATTTACTCCAGCCTTTTCTATTCTGACTTTGATTTTCTGGAAGTAATCACCTGTAGAGTTGATCAGTGTTCCAAGATATGCATATTGGTCGACTCGTTCGACATTGGATCCGTTTGTGAAGAGATTCTCGTTATTTCTTTTGAGTTTTCAAAAACTGGCAAAAGAATGCGGTAGGTAGGTATTTTATCACCAACACTATTAACAAATATTGTTTTTTAAGACTTCCTTATATTTGGCATGCGGCAAGCTAATGTAGCTGAGGTTATGGGAGTTTCTCGAAATATTATCAGTCGATTGTGATGGCGTTTTTGTGACGCTAGAAGCCCAGCCGAACGTCATCCAGGACGTAAGCGGGCTACAACTGCAGCTCAAGACCGATTTTTAGTGTTAACCGCTTTACGTGTTAAACATTTGATTATTTTGTGTTTATAATTTTATTTGGTTATTTAGTTCGAGTTATCACATAAATAAATCATCAAGTAATTGACAAAGCAAACAAATCAAGATTAAATATGATATAATGTTCAGATAACTTCTATTATGTAGAAAACAGTTGTAAGTAGTGTGATGACTGTATGGTCTTTTTTATCTTGTTATCTCCGTAATCGAGAGTACAAAACGATTATATTAATTACCGTGTAATTTTTATAGGGCTTTTCATTCACAGTCATTTGTTTCGAGCTTCTGTCATATGTCGTATAATCCGTGTATATTAATATTACACACAGATTATACAACATATGACAGAAGCTCGAAACAAATGACAATCGATGAAAAGCCCTATTATAGTGATACATTTTCTTATTAATAATATGTAAATGTTACCCCCACATGCAATCTCAAAAAGCCACTTTATAATTTTAGAGCCACTAAAATTACAAAAGAAAACCCCGTGGATTAAAGAGAAAGTGAAGATAAAATGTGAAGGAAATAAGACAGCCTTTTTACAATACAGAACAAAACAAACACAAAGAACAGGCATTCAACCATTACAAACGAATCAGAAACGAAGCGAATATTTTAGTGAGACAAATAAAAAGGGAGCACTGGTAGAGTTTCTCAAAACACATGAAACACGACTTCGACGGTACACAAAAAGAAGTATGGAGAATGATTAGAGTACAAAGAAAAGAGATGAACGAATTAATAATAACGAAACACATTCAGAAGGAAACACGGACAGACTACTTCCGATCTCTATTTGCTAAAGGCGACGACAATGAACATCGAGAAGGGAGTGAGAGGTAAAGGAAGCATTAAGAGAATTTAAAAATATAAAATCTCCAGGAAAGGACAGGATATCGAACGAACTCCTAAACTACGGAAGACAAGATCTGACTCAACAACTATTAAAACTAATACAAAAAATAATATACCAAAACAGAATACCACAAGAATGGAGATCAAGCATCCTAATACTCTTCAAAAAAGGAGACGAATCGGACCCGGAGAATTACAGAGGAATTTACTTATTAAACACTGAACAAACTCAATGAAATTATAACATTAGCAGAAGAATAACAAGGTTTTAGGTCGGGAAGATCATGTACTGACGCTATATTTATAATGAAGCAAGTTCAAGAGAAACCGTTAGAATATAACAAATCGGCATATTTATGTTTCGTGGACCTTAAAAAAGCATTTGACAGGGTCAAATTAAAGGACGTTATACACTTGTTATACTCAAGAAAGGTACCTCTAGGAATAATTAAAACGATCGAAAACATCCACTTGAACAACACAATAAAAGTAAAAGTAGAAGACGAACTAACTGACCCAATTGAAGCTGGCAATGGGATAAGTCAGGGGGATTCCTTGAGTCTTTTATTGTTTAACCTGATTATGGATGAAATAATAAAAACCGTAAGAACTAAAAAAAGATAACAAATAGGAGAAAACCAACTTACAATAATCTGCTATGCAGACGATTCAATGCTAACCTCTCAAAGTAAAGATGATTTACAACGTATGCTGCACCAATTTAACATAACCGCCAGAAAATTTAACATCTTAATTTACCCAAAAAATACAAAATGCATGGTTATAACAGCAAATCCAATAAGATGTAAATTGGAGCTGCAGGTTGCCTGAATGACACAATATGGAGAAATAAAAATGTCGGAAAAGAAATGAACGGCAGAATTTACAAAACAGGCATCATACCAATAACGACATACGCGGCAGAAACTCGATCCGACACAAAGATGACAAAAATATTGCTCGAAAGAGATGAAAACCCTTCGAAAAATCGATGGTAAGACTCTATCGGACAGAGCTAGAAGTACAGATATATGACGGATATGCAAGGTGAACAACAATAATAACTGACTAAGAAACAGAAGAGTAGAATGAAATGGCCACATAAGCCGAATGACAACAAATAGAGTAGTAAGAACAGCGAAAGACGGTTCCCCAATAGGAAGACGATCAGTTGGAAGACCACGAAAACCATGGAACGACAACTTACTAGAGGCACATTGAATGAACAGACAGAGTCATATCTATAAAAAAAGAAGAAGAAGAAGATATTTTTAGAAAGATAGAGATAGAAAGATAGAGAGACGAAGAGAGATACAGATAGAGAGAGAGCGTGAGAGAAAGAATCAAAGGCTTGTCTAAGCTCTCCACAAATAACAGGTAGATTTCTAGCGTATGCTCTATTTTCTATAGTTCTAGTAAATAATTTAAAAACAGCACATGACAGTCAAATAGCTCTAAATTTGTTGCAATCGGTTATATCACCTTGTTTATAAAAGGCACAGATTTACTTCCCATTCCTCTATCTTCTTTTTATCCCATGCTTTTTGTAGGATAGTTGTTGGTACTCTCTTTCCAACGTGTAAGTATTATCTCTAAAAATTTAGATTCACTAATCTATGGTTTGTGTTTAATTCAACGCTGTACTGATTCTAACTCAACTGTTTTAATTTTCGTGAATCTAACTAATATTTTCTTTGTTTCAGATTATGGCTTTTGTATGAAATAATTTTGTTTGTATGATATAAACCAAGAACTTAAAAAATAGTAATTAAAATATATTTGTTGTTAAATGTTGTAATATACAAAATGTTACTTTATTATTTGTTGTCTAGATTTTTTAATCTCAACTTAAAATTATTCTAGCGAAACTGAACCAAAATATACAGGGTGTCCCGAAAAGATTGGTCATAAATTATTATATCACACATTCTATGGTCAAAAATGGTTCGATTGAACCTAACTTACCTTAGTACAAATGTGCTGATAAAAAAAGTTATAGCCCTTTGAAGTTACAAAATGAAAATCGATTTTTTTCAATATAACGAAAACTATTAGGGATTTTTTATTGAAAATGGACATGTATCATTATTATGGCAGGAACATCTTAAAACAAAAATATAGTCAATTTTGTCCACCCCATAAAAAATTTATGGGGAATTTGTTCCCTTAAACCCCCCCAAACTTTTGTGTACATTCCAATTAATGTATTATTGTGGTACCATTAGTTAAACACAACGTTTTAAAAACTTTTTTGCCTCTTTGTATTTTTTCGATAAGCCAGTTTTTATCGAGATGTGGCATCTTTTTCAATATCTTTACGTAAACATTTTATGGGGGTTTTGTTCCTTTAAACCCCCCAAATGTTTGTTTACGTTCCTTCTTCTTCTTCATGTGCCGTCTTCTACCGAAGGTTGGCGACCATCAAACGATAGGTTTCTCTGTTTTGTGCCGCATGTATTATGTTCGCAGCTTCTGGTATTTGAAACCAGTCTCTCAAGGTCCTCAGCCAGGATTTCTTCTTTCTGCCCAAACCTCTTCTACCTTCAATCTTGCCTTCCACGATAAGCTGTAGCAGACTGTACTTATCATTACGGAACACATGGCCCATATATGACGCTTACCTCCTTTTAACAGTTGTTAACAATTCCACCTCTTTACCCATTCGTCTCAATACCTCTGTGTTGGTCACTCTGTCTGTCCAAGGTATTCTCAGTATGCGTCGATACGTGTACGTTCCAATTAAACTATTATTGTGGTACCATTGGTTAAACACAGTGTTTTAAAAACTTTTGCCTCTTAGTATTTTTTTCATAAGTCACCTTTTATCGAGATGTAGCTTCTTTTTCAAAATATACCTAAAAATGTAAATTATAAATAAATTTTCAAATTATCAACGGGTCTCTATAATCGTACAAATATACAAATATGTGGTGGATTCGACAAATATTCAAAATATCTCGATAAACACAAGCTTATCGAAAAAGTACTAAGAAGCAAAAAGCTTTAAAAACATTGTGTTTAACTAATGGTGCCATAATAATAATTTAATTGGAACGTACACAAAAGTTTGGGGAGGTTTAAGGGAACAAAACCTCCATAAAATTTTTATGGGGTGCACAAATTTTACTTTAATTTTTTTAAGAGGTTGCTGCCATAAAAATGCCTCATGTCCATTTTCAATAAAAATCTCTGTGAGTTTTCGATATATGAAAAAAAAATCGATTATCATTTTGTAACTTCAAAGGGCTGTAACTTTTTTGTGTGCACTATTGTATACAGGTAACTGAGGTTCAATCAACCTATTTTTGACCCCAGAATCTGTGGTATAATTTATGACCAATCTTTTTGGGACACCCTGTAGAATAGGACCACAAAAAATTGTGGTGAATGTTAAGAAATAAGAAACAAGGTCTACTTATTCATGAAAAAAATAGTACAAAATGTGCTGAAACATGAAAAGAAATTCTAGTACTATTTGGAGGAATATGGATAGTTTTACTATATATCTCGCCACTAAAATATTTGAAAAATACCAAAGAAAAAAGTTTGAGAATAAAAATAAATGTGGTCAAACTAACGTCAAGAAAAATAGAGAGAAAATTATATAAACAGTGGCAAGAAAACAGGTGAGATACAGCAGAAGCCAGAAGCTTATAAAAATTTATAGGATAAAGATCAACAGTCCGTCGGCTATAACTTTTATCATGCGGTACGATTCATTTTCAATCAAATTAAGTCAAAACATAAATTGAAACGAACGTCGATGTGTATATACATTTTGTATACTGTATACTATATACTACACACATCGGCGTACGTTTCACTTTCTCTTTTGACTTAATTTGATTGAAAATGATTCGTACCGCATGGGAAAAATTATAGCGGACGGACTATATATAAGATCAACTTAATCCCAGAGCAATGATATATACACTATACAGTGCTAGTCAAAAGTCCGTACCCCCCCTCGTATCTTTTGAACGGTTATACCTATAATAGTGAAATTTGGAGATAGGAAATAAACGGACGTAAGCTTCTTAACTAGTCATGACAGGTGACGTAATAGTGACAGATGACTTTACAGCGCCACTGTGACAGATAATTTTAAATGGGACCTTATGGCAAGTGACACCTCGTTTGAAAGGTATTGAAAATACGTATTCAGTCATACTAATATTGTTTAAGTTTAAGCTAATTTTGACGAATTAATGAAATAAATATAAAATTGTAGTTTCATTTAATTAATTCAAAATTCAAAATTCCGCCTATGATTACTTGTCAAAAAGGTTGACGTTGACGTAAAAACTACTAGAGAATCGAAAAACATCAACTTTTTTGACAAAAAACCATAGGCGTACATTTGAATTTTTATTAATTAAATGCGAAGCTACAATATTATAGTTATTTAATTTATTCACCAAAATCAAAATCAACTAAAACACAAAAAAATTAGTATGGCTGAGTAGGTATTTTGAATACCTTTCAAACGAGGTATCACTTGCCATAAGGTCCCATTTAAAATTATCGGTCACAGTGGCTCTGTAACGTCATCTGTCACTATTACGTCACCTGTCATAACTAGTTAAGAAGCTTACGTCAGTTAATTTCCTCCATCCAAATTTCACTATTATAGGTAAAACCGTTCAAAAGATAAGAGGGGGGGTACGGACTTTTGACTAGCACTGTATAAACTAGCCAAATATAGGTCAAATAAAGAAACATTTTTTTAATCATATTCGATGTATCCGATATGGAAAAAATTAAATGAAAAATCCATTGATGAAACGGATGTTTGTGGGCGTGTTTAGATTTGTGACTTTGGCTTGCACCAATCATCATCATTAGACTTAAGCAAATATGCAAATAAAAAGGTATGAAATATGCGCATAAATATGCAGTATTTTACCCAAAAATATGCACGTTTATTTAGAAAGTATGCATGTAATTAAAGAAAATATTTACAGTATTTTTTTATTTACAGTCATATTTACAATATCTCCACATGGTGTATTAATTAACATGTATATATTTTACTAACTAAGCTAATTAATTAAATATTTAAGTATTTAAATATTTTAACAAATAAATAATTGATATTATTTCGAATTGTGGTAACAATCAATAATTATCAAATTCTGTTCAAAATTTTCTAACAAATACTTATGGCTTCTATCTGATTACATAGAAAAACTTCTTTCGAGATTAACTGATGTAATTGGGGCATTGTTCAAATTTACGATAATAGTTGGTTCTAAATTAAGTGCTTCGAAAAATATCCCAGCAAGTACTTGAACCACTTGAGAAAGAATCTGGTAATAACCACTGTTTTTTTTTCATGGCTGCTTTAAATTTTTGAAAAATTTCCTATCCAATATGTATTACTTTTAACGTTTTGAAACAATGATTCAAATTCTTTTATTTAAAATGTGCTGTCTAACATTGATATATATTTGGAGGATTCTAATTGAGTAATAGTTTTCTGAACGAAACTATAGTTTGATTTTATGAATGACACCACGACACTGAACTGTTTATTTGCGGCATTTTCAAAGCACAATAATTATTCACAACTACGAAGACACGTGTCACGGCTTATTTTACAACAAAAGCGAAATGGGCCGTCAAAATAAAAATTTTTACCTAGAGATATAAACTGGCTGATTTTGGAATAGGTCCTGTCCCTCTTGTAATTGGTATATCTCCGATTTATCTCCGATCGTGGTCTCCACACTCTAATTTTGTGGGCCCTGCTACTCATTCTGGTCAGATGGTCCGCCATGGTCCACGTCAATATGACATTGAACTCGTTTAAAAAAAAGAGAAAAAAAGTCTGCTTACAATCGTGTATAATGCAAGTATATCTCTAGATGTCTAGGAAAACTATCAATCGTAGCATATTTGAAAAGAGACCTTAATTATTGACTGTATAACCAAAAATTTTGAAAATAATGGTTTGCAAAACGTCAGGTTTCTCAAACAACTAATCACAAATACGTACAATTTCCATAAACACAAAGATAATAAAGTTAAACTAAGGTAATAAGGTAATAAAGTACAATAGTAAATAAATAAAGAAATAAAATAAATCCTTCACATTTAATGGCCAAGGTAGTACTAAAATCAAGAATTTTTTGAGTAAATATAATGGTAATAATAATACTGTATTTAAAACAAAACGCAGTTCATTATATTATAAAGAAAAATAATTTAAATAAGATAAGTAATAACGAACAATGATCACCATCATTATACAATACAACTTAAAGTAGAATAAACGGCACCTTAGGTTGCCTCGATTTTCAAAGGGTATTAGTCTAGTAAAATAAAATTACACTACATGTAAATCAAAATGTAAATTCATACAGTATGAAACAAATTTTGTATCAAAGTTTAGGTGGGTACAAAAAATATTTTCAAGAAAGTATCCAAATCGTACAAAGGGATCATTGTTTATATAATTAAAAATGGGTCATTTTTGCAAAAAAATTACTTTTTTAACTGCTGAGGTCATTCAATTACTAATCAAGGTATATAGGATTGTTTTCTGCAAAGTTGAAGGGTAAATCTTTCACATAAGACTTACTAAATTAAATTTGACCCCCTATTTATTTAAATAATTATATATAAAACTTTAAAAACAAGTTTGCAAAATAAATATTTTTATCGTTTTAAATAAGCATTATAAAATATCTTATTTTACAGGAAAAGTTATGCTATGTTATCAGTATTATTAAAAAAAAATTGGTCCAAAAATATTTAATATTTTTTGAGATATTGAATTTGTTTATTACATGTTACTCTATTTTCAATTGCAAAAACGCGGTTGCATAATGCATGCAACTTTCATTTTTTTAAATGTAATTTATAACACGTTAAAAAATAGAAACAGTAATACTTAGAATAAAACTAACAAAAAGAATGACGAATTTACCTCACAAAAAAAATTAGATACTTTTTTATTAAACTTGATAGTTTTTCATATTTTTTGTTGGCAATTGAATTTAAAGAATAAATAATAATACAAATTGTTCTAGCGGGAAATTTCGGCAGTACCGCTGAAATTATCAATATTTTGTTTTAGGCTGTTGGTAATTTCGGCATTCACTTTTTTTTATAAGTATAAAACAGAAAGTCAAAATATCACCTAAAACAAAAAGCTTAAACCCTTGAGGTTAACTCGAAGGTAAAACAATATTCAAAACACAATTTTAGTATAACAAAAATGTATAGAAAAAATGCATGTAACTTTAATTTTTTTTAGTGAAATACATAACACGTTAAAGAATAGAAATAGTATTACTTAAAATAAAACTTATAAAAGTATGACGAAATTACCTCAAGAAAAAAATGTGATATTTTTTTATTAAATTTAATAGTTATTCATATTTTTTGTTAGCAATAGAATTAAACAAACTTTATGTTAATACAAATTGGTCTAGCAGGAAATTTCGGCAGTACTGCTGAAATTACCAACACTTTCTTTTAGGCTGTTGGTAATTTCGGCATTCACTTTTATTTGTAAGTATAAAACAAAAAACTAAAATACGACTTAAAACACCAAGTCTAAACCTTTGAGGCTAACCTGGAGGAAAAACAATATTTAAAGCACAATTTTAATATAAACAAAAATGTATAGAAAAAAATGCTTGCAACTTTAATTTTTTTTAATGCAATTAAAAATACGTCAAAAATTAGGAATAGTATTACTTAGAATAAACCTTACAAAAAGTATGACGAAATTACCTCAAAAAAAGAGAGATATTTTTTTATTAAGCTTAATTATTGTTTTCTATATTTTTTGCTGACAATTAAACTAAATAAATAAATCCTAATATAAACTGGTGTAGCGGTAAATTTCGGCAATACCGCTGAAATTACCAACACTTTATTTTAGGTTGTTGGTAATTTCGGGGTGCTCTATTTATTGTAAAAACAAAGCCAAAACGTAAAAATACGACTCAAAGCATAAAATTCAAACCTTACAGACTACTCCGAACACAAAATTATATTTTCAAATACAAGTAAAATTCAAGAAAAAAGAATTTTAAAAATCCGTACAGATCACTTACCTTATAAGATCGCAGATTCGTCTTGCACAATGTCTAACACACGAGTAAACTATGATTTTTTAGGCCGGCACGTGGTATTTATTCCAACCGAAATTATTTAATATTGTTGCCAGATATATAGGGAATGAGTAGAAATGCCTATATTTTAATTTCTTTTATTGTGAACGTTAATAAATTTAATAATTTGAGAAAACCGCCGAAATAACCCTTACCGCCGAAATTACACTCGTTTACCTTATTGGACGTTAAAAATGAAACGGCGCGCGGGGTAGTTATTTTGATTCATTCATTTATTCATCTTAAACTTCCAATATCTCTCAAACTGATGACTTTATCGATATCAATAAAGTTATTTACATACAAAGTATTGGAGAATCGAAAAATTTCGCTAAAATAGTAATTCACTCAGTGGCGTAGAATTTGGGGAGGGTCAATCATTCACTATCACCTGCCGTACGCCTCTGGCACTAGCTAGAAACGTTTATTAATCACAATTTAGTAGGGTGTATAATAGACACACTTTCTTCCAAGTATGATAAGGATACGTCAAATAGTTTTAAATTACTTGGTAACAATAATTTTTAAATTTTTAAATAAAACACTCTGTAACTCAGTAAGTAGCCACATTTTATAGAAGAGATTTTAGTTAAATCTTAATATTTTTAGATCTAGAATCTACAACTTAGAGATTCGACATTCTTAATAAAATTTAACCCTAAAAACCCCCGTAGTAATATAACTCAAACAAAAAAAAAAGAAGAAAAAAAACGGCAAAAAAATTTTGTTAATTAGTAAAAAATTCCCAGGAATCCAATTATCGAAACGGCATTTCAAAATACTTAATCCCCGCGACGTTATTAAAAAAATAAATAAACAAATTTGAAGAATTTTCAAATGCCATTTTAGGGGGGAGTTTAATTGAAATTTGAATTTATTAATACATTTATCGAAAATATACATAAAAATAAAAATAATGAGATCTTAAGCAGTTACATATTTCTTTGGAAACAACCGCGTTTTTGCAATTGAAAATATACTAACATTTAATAAACAAATTCAATACCTCAAAAAATATTAAATATTTTTCGACCAATTTTTTTTTGCTTAATATTGGTAGCATAGCGCAACTTAGCCTGTAAAACAAGATATTTTATAGTGCTTATTTAAAACGCTAAAAATAATTTTTTGCAAATTTGTTTTTAAAGTTTTATATACAATTATTTAAATAAATAGAGGGTCAAATTTAATTTGGTAAGTCTTATATGAAAGATTTACCCTTTATCTTTGCAGAAAAAAATCCCTTAGACCTTCACTAATAAGTTAATTACCTCAGCAGTTAAAAAAGTATTTTTTTTTTGCAAAAATGACCCCTTTTTAATTATTTAAACAATGATCCCCTTGTATGATTTGGATACTTTCTTGAAAATATCTTTTGTACCCACCTAACCTTTGATATAAAATTTGTTTTAACCTGTACGAATTTACATTTTAACTTTTTTTTTATTTAATTAGGCTATATAGAGGGTGAGATAGTCAGATCTGTATAGATTTCAAACAGGCTTCTGATCGTCCAACATTATGGAAAGCTATGGTCGAGCTAAGCGTATCCAAGAAACTAGCTGCGATAACGCAAATGTATGTAAGTTCAACTCCTTTGCATAAGTTAGAATAGAGGAAAAAATATCAAACTCTTTCTCCGTAAATTTTGGACTGAGGCAGAGATCCGTTGTCCCCATTGTTGCTGTTGTATAACCTGGCCTTCAAAATGTCATGCGAAAAATTTATCCAAATAGCCCAATAAATGACCGTTTTGGAGTGTAATTTCCAGGGGCAACTCAGAATTGCATGAAAATTTCGATTTAGGTTCTACACACCCTCCACTTCAAAGTTGAATTTGTGCCGTTGGTTGCTTTTACTTGGGGGGTGACATTTAACCCTTCTCGGGGTGACATTTAACGCGTGTTTAAAATAAGGCCGGAAATGGATAAATTGACTTATTTTAAGCACCTTTTGCTCTATAAAGTTTTTTACGTAAGTCAATACTTTTCGAGGTATTTGCGATTTAAAATGTTGATTTTTCGACAAAAAAACTACTTTTTAGACGGTTTTTCCCAAATAACTCAAAAAGTAAATATTTTATCGAAAAAAATATTTTTAGCAAAAGTGTAGCTTATAAAAAAGCGAAAAAAATGATGTACCAGTAAAGTCTACAAATTGAGTAGAAGCAAAGTTGTAGCTCATGAAAAATACGTTCTTATTCGTCTAATTGAAAATCGAATAATTCAACGCGAAATCACCGAAGAAAGAAGCGTTTTTCGGGAAATCCTTATTAACATTTTTAAAGTATAGAAAAAAAAGCTTATTATTTGTTTTTTAAAAAAGTTTACATCATCAAAAATAAACGAGTTACACCTACACTGAAAAAAAAGTTGGCCCCTTTTTTTTGGTAAAAAAAAATCGTGAAAACCTCCCTCTATTTAACACCCTAAATTAAATTACTCGTTTGGCTTTACCATATCTTTTTAGCTGTATGTGTATTGTTTATATTATCTGTAAGTATGATTGGTTTGAAGTGCTTATTTTTGAAAACATTTGGTTTTATAGTAAAAAAAATTTTCTAAAAATTTTTGAAAAATTTCATTTTTTCAAAATAACTTAAAAAGTATTAGTGATAAGAAAAATCTTAAAGAGCAAAAAAATGTAGGTTTTGCTGTTATAAATATGCTAGTTTCATTTTGTTTCTCCGTAAGACAAAAATTGGTTAAGATAGGGCTGTTCAAAATTTGCATACACTCGTGATTAGTGACCCATTCAAGCTTTCTCAATTATAACCCTTTCAAAAATAAACACTTTAAACCGGTGAGACTGACAGATGATATAAAAATAGATAGGTAAGTAAATTTTTTGTAAAGCAGTAGCTATTAATTTCATTTGGGGAGCTAAACACGGCGAGATTTTCATGTTTTTTTACAAAAAAAAAAATGAGAGCCAACTTTATTTTGAGTGTAACTCGCTTATTTTTAATGCTAGAAACTTTTATAAACAATTAAAATAAAGCTTTTTATAAACACTTTAAAAAAGTTTAAGTGGTTTTTCCCGAAAAGTGCTTAATTTTTCGGTGATTTTACCTTGAAATATTCGATTTGGAATTAGACGAATAAGAACGTATTTTTCATGAGCTACAACTTTGTTTTTATTTGATTGATAGACTTTACTGATACACCATTTTTTTGGGTTTTTTATAAGCTACACTTTTTCTAAGGATATTTTTTTCTATAAAATATTTACTTTTTGAGTTATTTGCGAAAAACCGTCTGAAAACGTAGTTTTTTGGTCGAAAAATCAACATTTCCAATGGCAAATAACTCGAAAAGTATTGACTTAAGTAAAAAACTCTATGGAACAAAACTTGCTTAAAATCAGTCAATTTCCTGCCATTTCCTGTCTTATCTTGAACGTATGTTTTTTCACCCCCAAGAAGGGGTGACTGTCACCCCCCAAGTAAAAGCAACCAACGGCACAATTTCAACTTTAAAGTGTAGGGTAAGTAGAACCTAAATCCAAATTTTCATGCAATTCGGAATTGCCCCTGAAAATTACGCGGTATCGCCGAATTTCCCGTTCATTTACTGGGCTAAAAAATCAAACCAGAAAATTGCTTGAGGAACAAAAATCGTATTCGTCTCTGCAGATGACGTAGATGCAGTAGCAAAATCAACATTAGGCTTTAAGGATATTTTCTCGAGCTTTGAAGCAACTGTATTAATATTGGTCTAAAAATAAATGAAGACAAAACAGATTACATGGTCGTTTCAATACAAGAAAGGCGGCGAATAAGGCCAAATATTATGATAAATGATCACAACTTCGAAGAATTCAAATATCTAGGAGCTAGGAGCTACAATCACCAATAACAACAAAACAGAACGAGAAGTTGAAACGCAAATAACGTCAGAAAACATCTTGCTTTACAATGCAACATCTAATGAAGTCAAAACTTCTCTGACGAGATGCAAAAATCCAGGCAGATAAGACCATAATACGACCAGCAGTCGACTTGCAACAGACGACCAGGACGCGTATTTACGTTTCCGTGTTCATTTCAAGACTGGGTAGTTTTGAAATCGGCACGTAAACGGCGGAGCATATCTGCTTTCAAATGCGTGTCCATTTCAAGACGTTTAATTTTGAAATGCGCACTGGTTTGTAAAAGAACTTCGCGCGTAAAATTATCACAAATACGTGTTAAGTTGTAACATTATTTTATTTTATTTGAACTGTTTATCACAAATAGCGCCTATCTGCAGAATAACAAATTATCATTCATTGGATCTGTGGAAATAAAACAATTTTGTTTTTTGTTACCAAAGTTACCTTCTTTTTTTCTTAATAATTGTTCAAAAAACTCAAAGTAGTGCCAAAATATCCTGTCAAAATAAACTATTACGATACGTATATATTTTGTAGTAATGCACAACAATATAAATATGTAGGTACTAAAAGTGTTATATTAAAAACATATTTTAGTTTCAGCTAAACGATGATTGTTCAGCAAACATATATTTAGCTATTTTTAATGAAGCAATATCAGAGAAAGAACAGGGTATATCAATAAACGGAAAAATCTTGAAAAACATAAGATTCGCAGACGACACCGCTATTTTTGCAGACAGTTTAAAAGCACTGCAACGATTAGTACCTAAATATATTACATCAAGTCAGTATAAAATATGAACTACGAATGAACGTTAAGAATACCAAGTTCGTGATTAATTCTAAGCAACATACAATAGGAAGGCTAGATATCGAGGGAAAAATCATAATTTTTTATGTAAATATATCATTTTGCATAAAATTGGTATATAGGAGGTATTGGTAGCAAGGCGTCGGTTTGCTATACCTAATGGTGTAAAAATGTTTGAAGTATGTAGTATGAAACACAAATTGGTAGATACATTTATTTGAAAGTAATTTTTTTTACAAACGTACATTATAACAATAGTATTAATGTTTCTTGCAACAGATTCATTGTTTTTAATGTTTAATGAAATATTATGTTTTCTTTTTCGGGATTCTGCTTTTGTAGGTCTGCCTGATTGAATTCTTCCACTACAAGGTAAGCCTCTATCTTTGCGTCGAGCGATCGATGTAGGCTTGTAGCTACACGGATTTTTCGAGATCTTCTTATAATATTATTTTCACAAATAAATGATATAATATTCGATGGAGCTTTTAGTTGCGACAAATTAGACGGCAAATGATAATAGACCTATTAGTTCTATGCACTTATTTGTAGAATTCCAACGCCACATGTTTCGGTACAAACCCGTGCACATTTCGGGGGTTGGCGCTTTCAAATCAACACCTTTTTGGAACTAGATATGTATCACCGTTTCGGTGTCCGTTTCAAAACCGCAATGTCTTGAAATGGACACGTAAACGGAAATACGCGACCAGGAAGGTTGCCAGGTCTGGTGAAAATTCACCAGATTTGGTGATTTTCTAACCCATTTGGTGATATGGTGAAAACTTTTTTAAAAAGCTTAATATCTGGTGATTTTTTGACCTTATCTATATTATATTTTTTTATTTAAAAAGTACGATTATATGTTTTTTATTCGTTATTAAGAATTGCCTAATATTCATATAATACAAAAAGTCTAATTTTGTAATATAAAATGATCCGCCTCTGTGGTGCTCAACTGGGGATCCACCGAAATTTACGCTACTCTTACAAGTGTTCATGCACTTCGAATAATTTATGTCTTGGTTTTATAAACAAACCAGTTCAGTTAATATCAACATATCAATTTTCAATTTATCAGTTTTATCTTTCTTGTGTCAGCTGTAGAGTTTTAAGTGATTACTGTTCTTCATATTTTGTAGTTTTGTCACGTTTTGTGTTGGTTTGGTCATCTAAACTAAAATCTCAAAGGTTCTTAGGAACTATTTTTTCAATTTTAATTTGTATTAAAAATTTATTAGCATGAGCAAAATTACTAGGTTTCCAACAAAACAATTTTGTATAACACCCCGCTCGACGAGGGTCGTCTGTCAGGCCAAGTTTAAGACATAAAACGTTAAGTTTGTCTCTAATCTACATTGTCGGGATTATCAGTACCTTTTATAAAAATGAACACCTACATTTTACATTATATTTTACAAAAAAAAAAATCGTTTCATTTGTATTTTAATTATTGTTTTATTAGGTTTGTTCCAACCCTTCACATTACCGTTCTCGAATGGTTACGGGTATGCGCATGCGCAAAATTCTGCGCAGCAACACATTTTTCGTTACTGCGCATACTCATAACAATCTGGTGATTTTGAGCAAAATCTGGCAACTTTTTAAGCAATTGTCTGGTGATTTTTAGTTTTTTGACCTGGCAACTATGACCAGGACCAACAGTCAATTCTCATCCTCTGCTTGGGGGTCATTCATAAACTACACTCGATTCTAGATCCTGACCCGAATATTAGCGGCGTGTAATTTGTGTTGCCTATATAAACTTGAATCGCGAAACGGGGCTGATCGGTGGCATAATATTGGGGGCTATGCTGTATCATTTACGTAAACCGATTACGTATGGTAAACTCGAATTACAGGCTGTAATCTTGTGTGTAAAATTGGTATGCTGTATCAATGATATCCAAGGGGTTGCCTACCTTCGTATGTAATTTCTTTTAGGTAAACGCACGCGTAAACGTAATTTTAAACTTTTCTAAACAAAAATTACTTGCCGTTTAGTTTGGTTATGTGAAAATGTTTATGTTATATTAATAAATATTGTTATTTTTATTTGTGAAACAAAGTTGTTTGTGTGATAGACTTGTATTTGATATTTAGTTTAATTGGTTTAGTGTTTAATTTTTAAGTGATTTTATAGTTGTTTAGTACTTCAATATATTATATCATAAAATAAATTTTTGTTTTTGTTCTAACTAGCTTTGACTATTTCCTACTAACACTACATCATCAGGATACAGTAAGTAGCAGGGAATGTAAAGTTGTGCTCACAACGAGGCGCCGATCCTCGCTCCCTGGTATCCCCCGTACCATATCATGGATCGCCCGATGCATTATGTTAAATGCGATGAGATTGTTCACGAAAATGAAGAGTAGTAGAATACTCTGTTCTAGGCGAGGATACCATCCTTTGGTCTCCTTAGTGAGTGCACCCTTACCCTGCTAGGCCTGGATCCCACGTACCAAAAAAAAGTTGATTAATAGCAAGCTGAAAATTTGCTAATAGGGCTTTTCATCAATTGTCATTTGTTTCGAGTTCCTGTCATATGTTATATAATATTAATATAGGGCTTTTCATTCAGTCATTTGTTTCGAGCTTCTGTCATGTATCACATAATATTAATATATCTATGTCATACGTTATTGGCATATACCAATGATACAAAGACAATGATATATTAATATAATATGACACATGACAGAAGCTCGAAACAAATGACAATCGATGAAAAGCCCTATACACGGATTATACGACATATGACAGAAGCTCGAAACAAATGACTGTGAATGAAAAGCCCTATAGCTTAACAAACTTTGATGTACGCAAACACTGGAAGTTTTAATTGTGGAACAGTTTAAAAATTTGGAACGTAGATTACTAAAACTCCCGTGTATTTTGTCAGACAGAACATCCAATTGATTTGTTACCCTTTCATTAAACTCTCATGCAAAAATCAGACTGATATTACTAACCAACATGATTCCTGTCATTTGACATGTTCTTCTTGTTCCACTCATTAAAATGCCCAGTTGGTGATAAACACCAGTCTGATTTTTGCATGAGAGTAATGAAATGGAAATAAATCAATTGGAAGTTCTGTCCGACAAAATACAAGGAACGTTTTCAAAGTCTGACGTTCCAAATTTTTAACTTATTCCACAATTAATACTTCCCCTGTTCCCATACATCAAAGTTTGTCTGACTAGACACTGTTAATCTATTAACAAATAATTTTCAGCTAGTTATTAATCAACTTTTTTTTGGTACGCATTATCCAGGTCTATGCAGTTCCCTTGTTTACTGATCCAAAACTAATGAGTATAAATAAGAACTGAGTACTTACTGTGCCTCTCCCATATTTTCGTGAAGTGTCTAAGTAGTTTTATGACTCTGTAGTTTGTTCATTATTGTATTTTTTTTTGTTTTTATAAACGGGTACAAATATACTGCTTCTCCATTCGTTTAGCATTTGTCCAACTTCCATAATTCTATTAAATAAACGTATTAGCCAACTTATTCCTGCCTCTCCTAATGGCTTCCACATTTCCCCAGGAATATCCTCCGATTCCTTTATTTTTTGAAGTGCTTGAACCACTTCCTCATGGTCAGTGCAAGTTGACAGTAAAATCAAGTAGGAAGTATATATCAGCACGTCTCGCAACAAAGATGGAAAAAATACAGTATGTTTAAGATATACTATGTGAAGACAGACACATGTCTCTGACTCATTAGCTATCATCAGTACAGTATAGCCAAGTTAGAATAGGTCTGCGTTAACCTTTCCTTGTTTGAAAAACTCTATTGATTGTTTGAAACATTCCGCATTCCTTTCCTCGGGTAGCTGTAGCTTCCTCCTTGGATGTGTTAGTTGTTGCTCTGGAATCGTTAGGATCTTCTAACATTATTGTCACAAATTGGTTGCATTGCTTCTGTAGTGATCTTTTCCCAAGCTAGCATACACCTCTAGTAAATATAGCGGTATAGCATACAGAAATGTAGATAAACTGATAATGTTGATTTGTAAACAAAACATCTTCACTAAATGGGTGAAAAAGCTGAATTCTTAGTGTCTGTTATCTGTATTTTGATGTTGCAGTCATTAAGTTAAGGGGCAGAATAAAAAAAAACTCTGTAGACACATTAACGGACACACTTCACATGTAGTCACATCTTCTTAAGGAGTGACTTCATATGCAGTTGTGTCAGTGAATGTATTAATATCAAGCTTTCGCAAAATTTATTTGTTTCATCAAGTCTAAAATAAATTTATAATTCTTTTCTCAGTAAATACAATGAAATTAAGACAAAAAAGCATTGTATTAAAGAAGCATAAAAACTTACAACATGAGCTTAGTCCATTAAATTATAAACATTATCACTAAACATAAAAAATATAAGATTATTAATCTAGTAGTAATTACAATGTTTTATTTAATTTTATATCACAGTAATAGTTTTTGGCACTGAAATATCTCATAAAAACGGATTACTGGTTGTCTCGTAATCCATCTCGTAACTGAAGTCACTCTAGATTTAAATTATGTCTTTCTGCCACAGCATTTAAGTACATAAATAACCGATTTACAAAATTCATCTTTTCAAAATATAAACATTAAACTTAAAAACAAGCAAAAAGTTGGGTTAACATGAATTAACTGACAGTCAGGACATGACAGAACCCTAAATAACATGATACGTAATTTTTTTGATACATCATACCACTTTATACACTTATGTTTTGACGACTGTAATCTGATGTACGTAATCACTTTACGTAAAGGATACAGCATAGCCCCCATTATGTAGTTAGTTCACTATTCCTGTATTTTTTCCTCTATTTTATTCTTCCAAGAAATAAAGTCATCATGGTTGGAAAACTCTATTGTATCGTATTGCATAGGAATGCTATGAGAAGTTTCATGTTTAATAAAGTCCTTTTTAGTACGGCAGATTCGTGCAAATATTATAAGAATTGCACATTTAATGATACAAGCATATAATTTGGTCCACATATAAAGGTACAAATTTAGATATGAGGCCATCTCAGATTTTGCCTTTTACAAAAATGGCGGTCATTCAAAATGGGCGACTATACATATGTGACTAATAGGACGATATCTTTTGAATGAAAAGTCTGATCTCAACCAAATTTGCTAGATAGGTTCTTTTTGTGATTTACAAAATCGGTAGCGTGAACTGGAAGAATCGGTTTACCAGAAGATATGTTTTATCTGGTTTTTTATGTAAAACTATTTTATATTATGTAAATAATTTATTTTCAATTTTTTCACCCTGTCTTTATTATTTTTTCAAAATGGTAATACCACCATTGAAAACAGCGTAAGAATATGTTTTAGAAAATAATTTGAACTTTTTAGTTATGTTAATTACCATTTAATAAATGCATAACGTATCTTCACATGTACCTATGTGTGGTAGATTCGTGCAAATATTATAAGAATTATTGTGCATTTAATGCAAGAAGCATATAATTTGGACCACATATACTACACATACAAAAGTTTAAATTTAGATATGAGGCCATCTCAGATTGTGCCTTTTACAAAAATAGCGAGCATTCAAAATGGCGGCTGTACATATGTGACTAATAGCACGATAACTTTTGAACGAAAGGTCCGATTTCAGCCAAATTTGGCACCAAGGTTCTTTTTTTAATGAACAAGATCCAGGTCTTGAACCGAAAGAATCGGTTTACCAGAAGTTGTGTTTTTACTGTTTTTTATGTAAAAATATGTTGTTTTTTTCAATTCTTCTGCCCTGTATATATTAATTTTTTAAAAATGTAATACTGCCATTGAAAAGAGTGTAAAAATATTTTTTAGGAAATATTTTGAACTTTTAGTTATGTTAATTACCATTTAATAAATGCATAACGTATCTTCACATGTAGCTATGTGCGGCAGATTAATTTTGAATGCCCGCCATTTTTGTAAAAGACAAAATCTGAGATGGCCTCATATCTAAATTTGAATCTTTGTATGTGTAGTGTGTGTGGTCCAAATTATATGCTTTTACCATTAAGTGCACAATAATTCTTATATTATTTGCACGAAACTGCCGCATAGGTTCATAGGTACGTCTGAAGATACGTTATTCATTTATTAATTGGTAATTAACATAACTAAAGAGTTCAAAATATTTGCTAAACAATATTTTTACGCTCTTTTCAACGCCGGTATTACCTTTTTGAAAAATTAATATATACAGGGTGAAAGAATTGGTAAAAAAACAACATGTTTTTAGATAAAAATTAGGAAAAACACAACTTCTGGTAAATCGATTCTTTCGGTTCAAGACCTTGGTCTTACACCTATGTACCAAATTTGGTTGAAATCAGACTTTAAGTTCAAAAGTTATCGTGCTATTAGTCACATATGTATAGTCGCCATTTTGAACGCCCGCCATTTTTGTAAAAGGTAAAATCTGAGATGGCCTTATATCTAAATTTGAAAGTTGATGTGCGTAGTATATGTGGTCCAAATGAAATGATTCTACCATTAAATTCACAATAATTCTTATAATATTTGCACGAATCTGCCACACATAGGTACAGCCGGTTCCTAAAAAAACTGATACGACTCTTAGTAAGATTTGATCATGTTGAGCAGTGTATTTGATTGATCTGACATTATATTTATTATGACAGACAAATAATAAAATAAACAAACAACAAACAACTGATTACATATTATGTTAATTCATAAATTGTACTAATTATTAAGGTCTAAATGTTTATATTATTTTGAATTCCTGTATTTTATAAAGAGTATATAAATGATAGTTTTTACATCAAACAGATCACATAATTATTGTAAACGTGGATTATACAATAAAACAAATTAATATTCAATTCAGCTCTGTAACTTATTAAAATAAATATTATAGAAGTTTTCAGGGACTTTCAGCCCTCGGTAATAATGTAGTCTTTCATTCTGAGTTTAAATTTTTCAAAAATATTTATTACTTTTCTCAGAATTCGAAAAAAATTAATACAATTAAAATACATTGAGAATTTTGACATGCGTCACAATTTTGCATTAACCCAATGTAAAATTCTAAACTGTTGAATTCCAGCTTTCCTAATTATTTGACATCAAAAGACATTAGAAACTGTTTGTAGAGGATTGAAATCTGTATTAAAAACAACTGTTAAAATTGGTCTACGTAATTAAACATATTCCAAATGTATTTTGTAAAATATTTATTTATTTAATCATGATATTTTGTAAAAATGTAATACATTTCAGTTTTCAGCCCAAACTTAGGCCACACATAATGCAATATTGTTCACATTTTTGAACTGTCAATATTTTTATTTTATCATGTATTGTTTAAAAACAATACAGTTGATAAGATACCCTCAGTTGCGGAGAAAGTATTAATAATAAAGATTAATAATAATAATAACCGTGGAACAGAATAAGCTATCTGACAAATTTTAAGATTTGGCAGTGACATTGACAGTATGTAAATATTAAGTATTTATCCTTCAAAATACACTGCTCAATTTTCTACAAAATACGCTTCAAGAGTCGTATCAGTTTTTTTTGGAACCAGGTGTACATGTGAAGATACGTTATGCATTTATTAAATAGTAGTTAACATAACTAAAAAGTTCAAAATATTATACCTTTTTGAAAAATTAATATATACAGAGGGAAAAATTGAAAAAAAAACATATTTTTACAAAAACAACCAGTAAATACACAACTTCTAGTAAACAGATTCTTTTGGTTCACCACATCCATCTTGTAAATCAAAAAAAGAACCTATTTACCAAATTTGGTTGAAATCGGACTTTTCGTTCAAGAGTTGTGGTACTATTAAACACATATGTATAGTCACCATTTTGAATGCCCGCCATTTTTGTAAAAGGCAAAATCTGAGATGGCCTCATATCTAAATTTGAACCTTTATAAATATATGTGTAGTATATGTGGTCCAAATTATATGCTTGTATCATTAAATGTGCAATTGTTTCACATATCGGCCGCACTATTTTAAAAGTTGCATGATAATTACATAGAGAACATTTATGTTGAAATGTTTTAGTTTCTACAGAAACCGAAGCTGAAACTGATACATTTGTGTGCACTTTTTTGACATAAAAGTTTAAACTTAACTTATATCTAAATTTTTATTACAATGTGTGCACTTATAGACGTTGCTTTTAAGCACTTTTAAAGGGGCAATTGCATCCAATTGGTCGGGATGCGAACTTTTTACATGTCTTTTTAAATCATGTTTACGTTTATACACTTTTCCGCATTCCACGCACTTATTAATTCTTTCCACACCGAACATTTTCGTTGTCAAGAAAATGAAATACCCACTCAAAAGCAAACACAAACACAGAACTGTGAACAGTAGAAATTATTGAATCGGAAAATTGATCTAACAGCTTCACTATTCAATTGGTAATTATACAAAGAGTCTACATTCTACCACATCCAATACTATTTTAATATTAAATATCATGTAACCGCAGGCCCATTCGACGTCGTTTATTGGTATATTTAAATTTGTCGCTATTGTGTCTATAAAAATAATTTTTTACTAGCTTCTACCAGCATTAGAGTATCAGATATTCATATAAAAACGTATAGTTTTTGATATGAAATTGAAAATAAAACAAAACGTTTACGAATAAATATACTTTGTTAAAATTAAAAAGAATAATTCTATTATAGATACTTTTATCGCATACTTTCCATTTCGTTTTTATCAGTCACGGCGCATAATATTAGGTAGCACTTTTGTACAGGAAAACAAACAATAAGACATTGTTCTTTGGGTTTAAACTATCGCTTCTATATACAGAACAACGTGTGGAAGCAAAAAAATATTAAATTGTTAGTTCATTTATGTGCTGCATACTGTGTGTGAAACAAGAGTTCTGAAAGAACGAATAGGAATAGAAATAAAATCTTGTTTTCTATAGTAAGTCGTATTTATACTTTAGAAGAAATGGTATCGAAATCAAAACAAAATAAATATGAAGATTTATATCAGGGCCGCCGCTACCATGTGTGCAAAGTGTGCATCGCACACGGGCGGCCGATTATAGGGGCGGCGAAAAGCAGGCCACTGATGATAATACTTTTTTGAAAACGAAAATAAATTCAAAAAATTAAATAGTAATGATTCAGATATTTCTATAACACTAATATTCCAAACAATCTAAGCAAAAATGCCAGAAAATGTTATTTATTATACGAACTGCCCTTTGCAGCTGTAGTCATAAAGTAGTTCCGGGAATGATTTTTAATTCAAAGTGGCTGGCGGCTTTCGGACTTTAAGATATTTTTATCTGCGTGGTCCATATGCGATTTTTTCAAATTTTGAACATTTATGATTTGTTAAGAGAGTACGACACGACAAAAGGATACTTTCCGAGAATTTAGATAAGTGCTTGTTAAGTTGCTCTCATTGAGTAATAAAAAATCTTTTTTATTACTCGATGGTTGCTCTGTTATAATATTGTTCCTTTATGCTTATGTATGGTTATATATGGATTATTATAATCTAGTCAAAACTAAAACTATAATAATAGTTCAGTCTAAGTTGAGAATTTGATGATTTTAGACACGCTTTTGATAAACGATTTCGTTTGTAATAATATATAGTAGTATGCCCGTTTCTTTTGCACACTACTGTATTTCGAATAGGCATGGATCCCGCGTACCAAAAAAAAATAGTAATAGCAAGCTGAAAATTTGTTAATAGCTTAACGGTGTCTAGTATGGCAAACTTTGATGTACGGGAACAGTGGAACAAGTGAAGTTTTAATTGTGAAACAGTTTAAAAATTTGGAACGCCAGATTACGAAAACGTCCATGTATTTTGTCGGACAGTACATCTAATTGATTTGTTACCCTTTCATTAAACTCTCGTGCAAAAATCAGATTGCTATTACTAACCAACATGATTCGTGTCATTTGACAGGTTCTTCGTGTTTCACTCATTAAAATGTCCAGTTGGTGATAAACACCAGTCTGATTTTTGCATGAGAGTTTAATGAAATGGTAAAAAATCAATTGGAAGTTATGTCCGACAAAATACATGAAACGTTTTCGTAGTCTGACGTTCCAAATTTTTAACCTGTTCCACAATTAAAACTTTCTCTGTTCCAGTGTTCCCCTTCATCAAAGTTTGTCCGACTAGACACCGTTAAGCTTTTAACAAATTTTCATCTTGCTATTAATCAACATTTTTTGGTACGCGGGATCCAGGCCTATATATTTAAATATATTAGTAAACACTTAAACATGCCGGATGTTGTAAGTAGTCTTGTAAACAAAACTTACACATGTAGGTATTAGTGCAAGATTGCATTTCTGTATATTATTATTGACATAATAATAATAATAATAATTTTTTTTTGATACGCGGGATCCAGGTCTAAAAGTAACGTCGAGATCAAAGCAAGTATTATTCATATACGCGTTACGGTTTCCTGCACATTTCTTTAAATACTAGTACCTATGTTGAAATGACGTTACGTGTTGGAAGGGGGCGGCAAATACTAATTTGCACACGGACGGCCAACACTTTAGTGGCGGCCCTGATTTATATGATGCAGTTAAGAAAGCATGCCCCGCAAAATCTTGGTCCAATGCTATTTAAATGCATTTATTTTTTTCGAATACATACTAAGAAAACTAATAAAGATTTTTGAAAAATTTAAACGCATATTGAAAGACTGCATTATTGCCGAGTGCCAAAAGTTCCTGAAAACATCTATAATGTGTATTTTAATAAGTTACAGGGGTGAAAAGAAAGAGAAAATTTTGTCTGATTTTTCATTTCAAATATTTCATTCAAAAGAAACCTTTTGTTTATTCTAAGGGACTTTCAACCTTCGATAATAATGTAATCTTTTATTCTGCGTTTAAATTTTTCAAATATATTTATTAGTTTTCTCAGGATTCGAACAAAATTAATGCATTTAAATAGCATTAGATTAAGATTTTACCCCCTCATATTTGATTAAAAAAAAAACAGAAATAATATTGATTTTTTTTTAATCAATGAAAGGGGGGTCGTGAGTTGCAAGGACGACGTCGACATGGGGGGGGGGAGGGTATTAAAAAGTTCAAATTTTTTACGACGTAGTTTATGGATACTCCCTTGCCCGCGACTTGTTCGATATCATCTCTCCACCTCTATTGCGGTCTGATGACTACTCCTCACCTGTTATCTGTTGGTCTCCAGTTTGTTAATCTCTGTGTGCATTTTTCGGGATTATACTTGAGCCTTGATATACGTTCTGCGACATATAAATATAAAAAATATATATTTATTTTTTATTTCTTTATTTACTGAAATTTTTTGTACATTTACTAACTTAACCATAAAAAAATTAAAAAATCCTAACACTGTTTGCTCTTCTTCATAGCTGTCTGCAGAATATATTTTGCAGAATGAGTAGCCACTAAGGGATAACATTTTAGCCACACTTGTTCCTGGTATAGAAATTATATCTCCCAAAACTAATGTAGTATAGGGAATTAACGTAATCAAAATGACTTCTTACAACACAAAATTTGTTTGTATCTATTATAGAAGCTTGTCTTCTTATAAAAATTTATTCTAAAATTTCACATTGATCAACGTTTATTACACAGAAGATTCAAAAGCGACTTCCTCGTCTGTTATTGATAAAAGTTCTCATACATTGTTGCATGGTTTCCTGGTTTGCTTCTAATGCCTGTTTCATTTCTTGAATAGTTGCCTTAAGATGCTCTATCTCAACAGTCTTTCTCTTCATGATCTCCTGAAGACCGATCAAAGGTTTATTATCAAGGCAACAGTGGTCTTTGGTAATGTCATTATTAAACCAATAATAGTCATCAACTGGTGTATCTGGAGTACCAGAAAAATAGTCTGTTTGTCGTTTAGCAACCTTAAATGCTGCTCTAATTATGTCTTTCGGTAAACGAGTCTCTTTGGGATTCAAAGGTTTAATATTTAGTACTACCCTGGAAGGCTTAGGTGATACCAAAGCCGATACATGCAAATGTTCCAAAATATACCTAGGAAGACTACCATTAAACAAACCTTTTTCCATATGTGATATTAATTTGGTTTGTCTCACTAGTTTAGAAAGAGTAGCAGTCTTTTGCAAACCTTTGATGTCATCTACAGCTATACCTGCTAATAGATTCATCAGAATAATTGTTACAGTTATCACAAATATTACGTACGTAACCTGCGCACTGAATTCCAATAAGTAATGAGGATTGTCTGGATTATTGTCGACCAGAATATCCAAATTTAACTCTCCAGATAGCATAACAATGATCGTTACTAAAGAGATAAATGGATTAGCAAAAAAATTAGAGTCTGGGAATATAACACAAAAGCTTAACGTGAACCCAATAAGTAAACCCGAGTATGCAAACAGAAGTCTACCAAATTCACTTTGAACTCTTGTATACATAGCTATGTAAATGCCAAACACTGGTAGTTGGCCGATCATCAACATAATATTTGTCCAGCCCAAAAGTATAGCAAAGGCTCCAATATGATTTTGCCAAAGGTAAGTGCGCTTTGTATAAACACAAGAAATAACAAATACGCTAGAAATGACCCACCACTCCAGAACATTTTCCGGATAAGACAAATATTGTCTCACAGAAGTATATCCGTAGATCCCATATAATTTCCTAATGATTTCCAGAGATGTAAGTCCTACCAAGAAAAACCACTGCATTTCCATTACAAACGGACTATCTCGAAGTACTCTTCCTAGTATAGAGTTCTTCTCGCAGAGCTCTATAACATCTTCTGGCTTCATGTCTGTAAAATTGTTACCATAATTATAGCAGTAATGTGATAGAGCTGTAAGCACGTATAAGGATAAAGCCAACATAAATATAGCGTAAAATAATATTCTTGCTAGATAATACTTCCTTATCTTCTGCCATTTTACGTACAGCAGAGCTGCACAGATTGGGTGAAGCAGAACTGTCTTATAACCTTCTTCAACTAAAGTGTATAGAAAATTCATTTCACCAGCATGGTTGGGCTGCAAAATTACTCTAAAATCTAATCTAAGTTCTGGTTCATTGCTTAATGAGTCAGTGTTATATAAAGTCACAGCATCATCAAGTTTTTTCGTAAAAACACTAAAAGCTATCGGCACCTTTTTCTTGATAATACTTAACGGCGTGTGACCACATTTGGTCTTCAAAGTAACGTCCGCTCCATAATTGATTAACGTCTCGACACAATCAGCCAAACCCCTTAAGGCAGCTATGTGAAGGGGAGTATACCCATACTGATCTTCAACGTTGGGATATGCACCGTTTTCTACAAGTGTTTGAATAATTCTACTCGACCAGGCAGATTTTCCTATAGCAGCATGAACAGGAGTTCTTTGATCGTAATCCTCAATATTGGGATTAGCTCGCCCAGTCATAACCAGTAATTCTACAGATGTGAGGTCTTTTGCTCTTGCTGCTAAATGTAATGGAGTCTGTCCCATGTAATCCCTACAGTCTGCATTAGCACCCTTTGACAGTAAAACCTCGATACACTCTGGATTACCTCTAATTGCTGCTAAATGTAAAGCAGTCTGTTCTTGTTCTTTGGTTTTGCTATTGACATTGGCTCCTTTACCATCTAAAAGATATCTAATACATTCATAATTTCCTAAGTCAGCAGCTAGATGTATTGGTGAAAACTCACTACAATCAACACTTGCACCATGACAAATAAGAATTTTTACACAATTTATAGAATTAGCTCGTACAGCACAATGCAGGGCACTTTCGTTCTCCTCATAAATTGTGTTGGTGAATTGATCGATTTTTACTCCATGTCTAATGAGAAATAAGGTGGCCTCAATGCTATCTCCAAAAGCAGCACAATGTAAGGGTGTATAAAACTTATATAGAGCATTGATATCGCAGCCTTTGGATATTAAAAACTGCATACCGCTAATACAGTTGCTGAAAGCTGCTAAGTGAAGAGCGCTAAGACCTTGAGCAGGCTCAAAATAATTAATTTCAGCTCCAAGGTATAACAAATTTTCCAAAATGTCATATCTTTTCACAAACGCTGCCCAAAGAAAGGCTATGTTTAACTCTATGTGGGATGCTCCAAAAAACACACCTACTATGTTCTTGGAATCTACTCTTTTAGAACTAATTTCATCTAAAAGACTTATTCTTCCATAAGCGTTGCTCATATGCTCCAGAATGTTTTGCTCGATGGTGTGGTAGCATATTTTGACTTCGTTTCCGTTTTCTGGAACTTCGTAGGTATCCCAAATCAAAGGCAGGTTCTCTGTAGGTGGAGAAGGGCCACAATCGATAAATTCATCACTGGGATCCTGTACTTCGTTTAACTTAGGTAGGTAAAATAATTTAGCAGCTAAGTTGTCTTCGTCTTGTTGTTGTTCTTGATTCTCTTTGGACCTCGATGTTCTGTGAAGGAACTGAAGGGCTGTTCGAACACTCCACAGCTTGGAAGCCTAAAAAGGAGAAATCTATTTAAAGCTAGATTGTTTGGTTTTAAAAAGTTTGGGCCTAACTTATAAACTATTAACTTTCATGGATCGAGATGCAAGCTCGTGGTAGAGAGGAAACCCATATAATAGTTAAACCAGATCAAATAAATATCTAGGTGTAGATTTATCAAGTTATCATGACCCAGCCAGAGACCTAAGAGGACAAATAAACAAGGTCGCAGTCATGTCCGGATATTTGAGAGATATGATCTGGAATAACCCATTATAGGGCAGACAATGAGGGTATTTGGCTCCGAATTCCATCCTACTACATCGATTTACTTGATATTTTTACAGTAAGTAGGGAAGAGCTCAAGAAATAAAGTCTACCATATGCCGATGTGCGATTTTATCTTGGGGGTGGTTCCCACCCCTTCTCGTGGGTGAAAAATGTTTTTATTAAAATAGCCACGGAAGAGGCTAGAGAACCTAATTTTAAGCAAAAATTATTCTATAATTATTTTTTGAAAACTCAATAATTTTGAGTTATTGGTGGTTGAAAATTGCCCATTTTCATTGAAAAATGACACCTTTTCGGACGGATTTTTGCGAATACCTTAAAAACTATGCATCTAACAAAAAAACTATATAAAATATTTCTATAGGTTATAAAAAAAACAAAGAGATTCGTTCCTTCATAAATCTTCTACTTAAAATACAAAGAGGGATATGGTAGGTTGGAAGAGTTTGTTTTTTCGCTGCATGCTCAAATCGTTGTATTCAACTTAAAAGAACAGAGAAACTGTAGATTTTAGGTGTATGAAAGACCTTTAAAATGGGCAATACTAAATGTCGATTACATTCAAACTGAGCGAGATATTCTGCCAAAAAGTTTATGACTAATGTATTTTAAGAAGAAATGAGAAGTATATTTAACCCCTCATCCATCAGAATTTAAATACATCATTTGCCATATACAATATTTTTTATTGTGGTGTTATTTCTATGTTCAAAAAGTTGGACTGGATTAAAATGAATGGTTTTTGAAAAAAATAAGATCAAATTATAGAGCGCATTTTTAAATTTTCTTAAAAATCTTCCTTTTCCTCCATGTAACTCGAAAAAGATAAGAGATACGAAAAAAAATAACACACAAAAATATAGGGTTTTTCCGACAAAAATTTTCTTTTTATTTTTCATTACTATATCTCTTATCATTTTCAAGTTACATGGAGAAAAACTAAGATTTTTAAGAAAATTTAAAAATGCGCTCGATGACTTGATCTTTTTTTCAAAAACCATTCATTTTAAACCAGTCCAACTTTTTGAAGATAGAAATAACACTATAATGCAAGGTATTGTAGAAGGAAAACGATGCATTTACATTTTGGTGGATGGGGGTTAAAATTACTTCTCATTTTTTCTTAAAATACATTATTTATCAATTTTGTTTGCAGCATACTTCGCTTAGTTTTAATGTAATGGACCTTTAATATAGCTCATTTTAAAGATCTTTTCAAGCACTACAAAAGGTATTAGTAGTATCATACACCTAAAATCGACGATTTCTCTGTTATTTCAAGTTGAATCTACCAATTTGAGAATGTACCAAAAAACAAATTATTTTCACCTACCATATCTCTTTTTGTATTATAACTAGAACATTTATGAAGGCAAAAGTCTCTTTGTTTTTTTTGTAACCTACAAAAATGTTTAATATAGTTTTTGTAGTTAGATGCATAGTTTTTAAGGTATTCGCAAAAAACCGTTCGAAAAGGTATTATGTTTCAATGAAAATTTTTTGCTCAATTAGAAATCCAATGAAATCAATTAATTTGTGGTTATCTGATTGAATACAACCAATAAAACCAACATTATACCGAAAACAGATCCCATGGGCTGTTTTCACTCAATCATGTAACTATGGATACCTACATTTCGTTTCATTTTGATTTTGACATTTCAAATATTCAATATTTCAAAATGTCACGATTTGGTTGTAATACTGATGAGAATATTAATGAAATTATCGAATCAATATACCAAAGAATACTGTTTACAGTAAAAAATTTGTATGGAAAGCGTTTATGGACTTTTGCAATGATAGAAAATATGAATTAGATGGATATCGGACGGTGGAAGAATTGTTAATTGCACATTTAAATAAATTGTTTCTGCTCTGTATTTTTTTTTCATAACCAGCAAAAAATTTTCTATCCGAATAACCCTCGAACATTGATAAATGCTCAAAAATTTTTTAACAACTTTCTCAAGCTTGTTGCTTACAGGCAACAGACCTCCGCCTACGGCGTCGGTCTGTTTCCAAGCAACAAGCTTTCGAAATCTGTTATAAAATTTTTTCGAACAATTATCAATGTCCTTGGGTTATTACTACTGAAAATGGCCAATTTTCAACCACGAATATCTCAAAAAGTATTGAGTTTTCAAAAAAATATATAGAACAGTTTTTGCTTAGAATTAGGTTCTCTAGCGAATTCCGTGGTAATTTTAACCAAAAAATTTTCCACCCCTAAGAAGGGGTGGAAACCACCCCCAAGATAAAAGCACACATCGGCATAGGGTAGACTTTGAATAAGGAGATAAGTAGAGGCTAGGCCCAAAATGTCATTAAAATCCATGTAGTAGGATAGAATTCGGAGGTAATATCCTATTCTTGCTCCCATTGACTGGCGTATTATGAGAATGGACAGAAAAGTTAGAATTTATAAAACTTGCATCAGACCTGTTATGACCTATGTACCAATAAAAACCAAAAGCGTGCTACGAACAGCCGAAATGAAGACACTAAGAGCAATAGCAGAGAAGACAAGAAGGGATAGAATACGAAACAACATCATCAGGGAACAATGTGGCGTACAAGATGTAATAAGATGGGGTAGGCAAAGCCGAAGAGAATAATTCAGTCATGTAAAAAGAATGGAGGAGCACATACTACCAAGAATTGCGCTAGAAGGAAAACCAGTTAGCAAGCGTCCACTGGGAAGATCATAAAAAATATGGAGATATAGCTGGCAGTCTACCTCTCAAGAAATATTTCAATGTCAGAATTAACATATCGACAGATCTACAACAAGTGTAAGAAGAAGAAAAAGTTTCATGGTTCCCTAATATTTAAATAACATTGTGAATCTCTTAATTTCTTTTGAGTTTTACTAAAAGTTTTTAAAGTTATACTGCTTTAGGCGCGATAGGGCTTTTCATTCACAGTCACTTGTTTCTGTCATATGTCGTATATTCCGTGTATATTAATATTATACACAGATTATACAATATATGACGGAAACAAATGACAATCGATGAAAAGCCCTATTGGGAGTCAATGCAAATGTGCGCGAATTCATCAAAATTGTTGGTGCCACGCGCAGATACCTTATTCGTTTGCTCTGATTGAATATGCCAATGACGTGTCAAAACTTATCCAATATGGCGGCTGTGGTTAAAAAATGTGTTGTCATCAATTTTATTATTATGATTATGGTTGTTAAGTTGTGTTTTAAAAGTTGTGAGAACAAAGACAAAAGGGAGTTTATAGTTGTACTAACTTTGAATAAATCGGCTGAATAACCATGAATCAAATCGGCTCAGCTCTTTCTTCGATCGCCGATAGTGAAATACCAAAATAAAGATGAAACTTTATTTCTTTAACTACACTCTACCCGGGAGAGAGTGGCGTACTGACAGATAAGCGGGCCCTGGTTCCAGTTGGGATGCGGGCCCGCCTGCAGAATAAAACCACACATTGTATATCAAAACTTTTTATTATATCATATTATATCATAAAATGTATCATACATTTTTATAAAAACTCAAGCTAATTAGTTCATTTTACTCAAGGTTGTTGCTCCAAATTTTAAAGAACCGTTTGGATTGACATGAAATTTGGCATAAACATAGCTAACATGTCAAAGAAAAAAGGTGATATTGTGCCGATGTGTGATTTTGTCCGGGGGGTGAGTTTCTTCCCTTCTCGCGAGTGAAAAAATACACGTTCAAGATAGGTCCGGAATTGGATAAACTAACTAATTTTAAGCAACTTTAGTTCCATAGATTGTTTTCACTAAGTCAATACTTTTTGAGTTATTTGCGAGTGAATATGTTCATTTCTCAACAAAAAAAAAATACGTTTCTAGAGGGTTTTTCGGAAATAACTCAAAAAGTCCTCTGTAGACCCAGTAGGAGCAGAGTCGTAGCTAATGAAAAATAGGTTCTTATTCGTCAAATTCCAAATCGAATATTTTAACTCATCACACCTTTTTTAAAGTGTTTAAAGAAGCTGAATTTCTGTTTTTCTTTAAAAGTTTCTAGCATCAAAAGTAAACAAGGTACGCCCAAACCAAAATTTTTCATTTTTCTTGGTAAAAAAAATCGTAAAAATCACCACCTAATTAGCATCTCAAATGAAACTAATTGTTACTGCTTCACAAATTACTTGACTTACCTATGTATTGTTTATATGATCTGTAAGTTTTATCGGTTCAAAGTTCTCATTTTTGAAAAAAATTGGTTGAGTAAAAATTGTTTTTAATTTATGAAATTTTTTTTTAAATAACTTAAAAATTATTGGTGATACCAAAATCTCAAGTAGTAAAAAAATATGCTATTGTAAATATTTTGGACTTTTTGTTTTCCTGAAGACAAAAATTTGTACAAAAAAAGGTATAGCTATTCAAAATTTGTATACACTCGTGAGTAGAGACTCGTTTAGCCCATTTAACTACAGCCTTTTCAAAAATAAGCACTATGAACCAATGAATCTAACAGATCTTATAAAAAATACATAAGTAAAATAATTTGTGAAACGGTAACGATTAATTTAATTTCGTGTTTTTCAATTTTTCGACCAACATTATTTTGATCGTAACTTACTTACTTTTCATGTTAGAAACTTTTTTAAAAAAGAAAAACAAAGTTTTCTTAATTAATTTAAAAAAAATTGAAATAGGTCTTCCTGCGAAAATTGCTTGATTTTTTGGTTATTTGGTAGTACTTACTTTTTATTAGCTATAACTCTGCTGCTATATGAAGGTCTACAGACTTTATACCTATAGACTCCACTTTTTCACTTTTTTATCGGCTATATTTTTGCTAATAGTATTTTTTTAATAAAATACTTCTTGAGTTATTTGCGAAAAAGCGCCTGAAAATGTGTTTTTTTGTAGAAAAATAAACATTTGCACTCGCAATTAACTCGAAAAGTATTGACTTAGTGAAAAACAATATAGAAAAGAAGTTGATTAGGATTAGGTAGTTAGTTCATCCAATTCAGGACTTATTTTAAACGTATATTTTTTCACCCCGAGAAGGGGCGAAAGTCATCCCCTGGGTAAAAGCACACATCGGCACAATATCTCGTTTTTTCTTTGACATTATTAGCTATGTGTATGCCAAATTTCATGTCTATCCAAGCCGTTCTTTAAATTTTTTTGGTTTGAAGGTTTTCCAATATTTTACCGTGAGTGAATGGACTATTAAAGCAGTAAATTAATATTAATCCTATCGTCTTTCATACTGACATGACTGATCACTTTACGCCAGCCGTTTTTATAAATAATAAAATTCAAAAATTTTCTACATCTAAATCTCTAGTCATAATAAATTAAAAACCGATATCGGAAAAATACTACAGCTTTTAAAAAATGAACTTTGGAATAAAATTTATATAAAAAAAATAGATTTTCAAATTGCATATTATGATGCATTTATTAATAAGTTAAATAATTACATACAAATCTTTAGGGAGATAAAACCCTTAAATAAACAAATATCAAAAAAAACTTGGATCGGTGAGGTTGATATCAAACGACGAGATTTTCTTAAAAATAAATTAGTGTCTATATTTTATCCTTATTATCCTTACCACTTACCACTATAATTGTCTATATTTATGAAGTGATATGATGAGGGTGCTATAAATACAAACAAAGGGAGCATCGAGCGCCTTGGAATTATTTTTATGACGGCATAAAACGGTACAAAACTTGCATTGAATATCAGTTTCCGAATTTGCAACTTTGCAGTTTTACTTTTACAACTTCGTGCTAATATAAAAAAATACAAAAATGTTTGTGTTAGCACGTACTTAGGCAGGCAACGGCGGTAATTTTTAAACAAGTGTTGAGACAAGGGCTTTGTTTAGCTTTAGCAGGTAAAATGAAGGAACCTTACAATAAATAACGTTCTCTGTGTTACTTAATAAATTTGGTTTTCAAATTTTTGGATGAATATGTATTTTTTGTTTTTATTTATAAATACCAACACACAAATTAAAATTAATTAAGCAGTTACATTTCGTAGTGTGTACTTGTGTAGTTCAAAATGTCCCAAAAAAATTAGAAACAAAAGAGGCAAAAAGCGCGTTAAAGCGGGCCCCTGCGGGGCCCGGACCATGCTCAGTACACCACTGCCGGGAGCCCTAAAATTCTACTGATTGACGAAGCCTTACTGTGCTACTGGTCTGACGGTTAAACGGATAATAACGTGTGTGCACTTTGTAAGCACGTTAGAAGTTATACTTCTATTAAAATTGTGTAGAAAATCTGACGTCTTTTGGACTTCTACGATTCCTCAAGGGAAGAGCAATTGGTGGGACGCTCCAGTAACATTTTTAATGATTTTAAAATTTGACGAAAATACAGCAGAAAATCCAAAGGCCCATGAAAAATTATAGTAGGTAAAAATTATTTTTTGTCGACAAACAACGTTTTTTAGAGTTTATACGATTTCTCACGAGAAAATCAATTGCGGGACGCTCCAGTTCATAAAAAATGACGTATTAACGTTATTTTTAATCATTGGTATCATTTTAAGTATTAAAATTAGTTTAATATTTAAATAAAAATACAATTAAAATATTTAAAATATATTTGTTTCGTTGAAATCATAAAAATAGAGGGATTATAACTTCTTACGTGCGTACAAAGTACACACACTCTTTTTTAATATATTGTTCGACAACAATTTTGCAGATAATTTTTACTGTTTCTTATCTATTTTGCTATGCTAAAGCTGAAGACTAGGACGCGAGAAGCATTGAGAAGACGACAAAAGTGGAAGATAGCGCAATTGGAAAATAGCGCAAATGAAATAAAACTGGAGAGGGCAAGTGGCACGACAAATCAACAAACGGTGGGCGAGAGACATTGTAGATTGGAGACCACAGAAGCATAGTAGAGGATGACCACAATAACTGTGGCTAGACGACATCAAAACAAAAGTGGGGAGAAACTGGTACCAAATGGTACAAAACAGAGAAGCATGGAGAACTTATACAGAGGTCTTTTTCTAGTAGTGGTTGAAAACAGGCTGAAGAAGAAGAAAGGTGAATATAACCTGTAACTACCTATTGGGCAAATTTTTATGTCATTTTATATATCTCTCAGTTCATTCTGTCAGCCGCATCGACTCCAGATGATGGGTGCTTGCACTATGCTTAAATTTTTTAACGTGTTTTGTGAATTCTAGATGTTTTGAAGTGAATACTTCTTATCATTCGGTATGGAATTTTGACGGGACTCAAATCGTATTTGGCGTCATTCAGAAATCGTGACGGCAGTGGTAACCTTAAGTATATCGTAATATACATATCTTCTTCTTCAAGTGGCATCTCCGCGACGGAGGTCGGCAATCATCATAGCTATTCAGACTTTGGAGACGGCTGCTCTGAAAATTTCATTTGATATAAATCCGTACCATTCCCTCAGGTTGCGCAGCCACGTTATTCTGCGTCTTATTATGCTTCTCTTACCTTAAATATTTCTATGAATAATCAATTGGAGCAAGTTGTATCTCTCTCCACGTGTAATATGTCCGAAATATTCCAATTTTCTGGTTTTGATTGTATTTAAGACTTCCATTTCTTTATTCATCTTTCTCGGAACCTCTTTGTTTGTGACGTGTTATGTTCATGATATTTTCAGAATTCTTCTATATACCCACAACTCAAATGATTCCAGTTTTTTCATTGATGCCGCATTCAAGGTCCAAGCTTCCATTCCGTAAAACAGAGTCAAGAAAACGTAGCACCTAGCCAACCATACTCTTAGCTCCAGCTTTAGACCTCTTGTGCAGAGCACTTTCATCATTTTGTTAAAATTCGCTCTAGCCTTTACTATTCTAATTTTAATCTCCTGGAGATTGTGGAAGTAATCATTTGTGGAGTAGATCATTGTTCCAAGATATGCATATTGGTCTACTCGTTCGACATTAGTTCCGTTTATGAGGAGATTCTCGTTATTTCTTTGAGTTTTAGATATTCTCATAAATTTTGTCTTCATGATGTTCATTGTTAGACCATATTCTTGGCTATATATCGCTATTCTGTTAACCAGTCTCTGAAGATCTTCAATATTTTCGGCTAAGACGACAGTGTCATCCGCATTCCTAATGTTGTTAATGGGAACTCCGTTCACCTTTATTCCAGCTGTTTCACCCTCAAGAGCTTTTTTTTAGGATCTCTTCCGAGTAGGAATTAAAGAGAAATGGCGACAATACGCATCCCTGTCTCACCCCACGTCTAATTTCAATTTCCTCTGACAGCTGTTCGTTAACACCTACTTTTATTATAAACATATCGATATGTTACAGTTCAAGTTGATTCTCAGTTAGAGTTGACTCCAACTAGTTGGAGTTAACTCCAACTGAAACGAGCAGTAAAAGTTGATTTTAAAAATTTAAATCAACTTTTCCTAGTTGGAGTTGACTCTTCCTGGATCTATTCAGTAAATGTTGATTATACGAGAATCTCAAGTGCATTTTTGATGAGTGTGCGTTTCTTTGTTTTGACCGTTTCAACTACTTATTAGTATAGTCTGTAACGTCGCCCCCGTTAGGTAAATTATTCTGATTCGATTTTTTGCACAAACTTACTCAAAGAAATACATCCGTATAACAATCCTTATAACAAATACACAGGGTGTTACGCGGTACCGCAGTCGAAAAATTGTTTAACCAATTTCAGTAAAGTCAGTCAGTAAAGTGACTCTTTATCGAACGAGTCTGATATTACGAGCAGAGGAACAGACCCGTTCGATAAAGAGTATTGAGGTGGTGCGTACAAAATTGTATCGTCAATCATAAAAAACATTAACACTTACAAGTTTGAGGATTTTTTTTTAATTTTAGACGAAATAAAAAATTCGAATGACAGTAATGACAGATGATTTTTGCATGATGGTCGGTTTTGATGTTTACTCGATAGTTATCAATATTGTATACCTACCTAATTACTAAATCTGTAAAGTTTTGATTTATTTTGTATGAATATAATTGCGAAACACTACTACAGAATTTTACTTTTTGACATAAATTTTATTAATAATAAGATAAATTTTGTACAATATTTTTAATAATTAAAGTAAATAAATTTTAATTTTACTCAAATAAATAATCGATTACTGCCATTGACCACTTACATTCAATCTCGGTTAATTTGATCAATTATCGCGGCAGGTAAAGTAACATTCTTCTTTCAATACAACAAAGTGTTACTTTACTGCCGAAAATGGGTGCAAATGAGTACAATAATGAATGATTTTAGTGACGTTTGGCGATAAACAATGATTTTAAACAAATTCGCAAAAATAAATTTTTTCACTTCGTACAAATTTTTTTTTTAGATCCTTTGGGCCTTTTTTCTCTAAAATTGACTGTTGTCGAGTTATTAGCGACTTAAAATTTGAAAAACGCCAAAAATAACCATTTTCAAGGTTTAATACCTCGGTTAAAGATAATTATTGTGAAAGTCGAGCGAGCGGCCGTGGAGTAACGGCATAATCGCTGGCCTCATACGCCAGTGCACGTGGGTTCGAGCCCTGCTAAAGACAAACCATTTTCATTTCCAATAATGACACGAGCCGTCTCACCGTGCCTCGGAGAGCACGTTAAGCCGTCGGTCCCCCTGGGCTAGTGTACATCGACACTAGTTACTTGAAACAGGGTTAAATATGTAATTGGCGCCGGAACTGTTCGAAAGGCAAAAATGCCATACGATATTATATATTATAAAAGTCAGAAACTAAAAAAAATCAAAGATTAAAGCTACCTCTATAAGATCCTGAAGAAATTTTTGTCATTATTTCATTAATAAGATATTATTTTTAAATTATTAACAATGAGCGCTAACCGTGTATTGAGGCGGCCGTCAATGTGAGTGTGAGTGAGATTCACCATTGGACGGCTGGAATGGTGCATCTCTTTAGCACTCACCATTGACGGCCGCCTAATACGCACTTAGCGCTCATTGTTAATAATTAAAGATAAAGCTTAGTAGAAAAATAGTGACAAAAATTTCTGCTGGATCTTGTAGAGGGGGCTATAAACTTTGATTTGGTCACTTTCTGACTTTCATAATAATGGATTTTAACCGAGTTATTAAGCCTTGAAAATGGCTATTTTCGCATTTTTCAAATTTTAAATCGTGTATAACTCGACAACAATCAATTTTAGAGAAAAATCACAAAATACCTTTTTTCTACGAGGGTGCAAAAATGTCTACTTTCGCGAACGCGTTTTAGTTTAGAAAGTTTTACTTTTCCGCACGCGTTTTACTTTTCCGCACGCGTGTTAATTTAGATATGTTAATATGACCTTAAAGTAATTATAATACATACAATAAACTAATATTTAAATATTATTTACTAATTTATTTCAAATATATCTTATTGTGTTCATGTTTTAATGAAATTAACGCGAGAATTCGATGAAATAAAATAATTTTGACATAATATTCGAAAGTCAAATCAGTAGACAATAACAGTGGTTTTGAATCGTCGTCATGGAAACCAAGATCGTCGTCATGCTAAGCAATTATGCTGAAAGTTTGAAATTATGTCAAAGTGTCACGAGAGCAAAAATTCTATATTAATTTCAGAGGTCGAGTGCAATTTGTTGCGATTATTTCATGAATAAAACTGTTCAAAACCATAATTTTATTGTAATTTATTTATGTAAGTACCATTAAACACACAGTTTTTATAAATATTTGACGATTGAAAGTCATCACTTTTATAATTTTTAAAACATTAATTGTCATTAATGTCACTAAATGTATTTTTTCGTAGCAACGAAGGGCATCTGACGTAATATACTTAACGACGGGAGATTATCAAAAATTATAGATTTAATTCATATTTCTGTAGCTTTCTATTGGTCAGAATCTCCTATGAATGAAATAATCATATTAATTAAATTCATTGATTAAGATTTGGTCATAAGACTCGTAGAAAAAATATTGTTCCTAACGCTTGCAGAAAGTCTCTTTTCCTCACTCGACTGCTTGCCGAGATCCGCGTCGTTCGGCAAACTTTCTGCACTTGTTAGGAAAATAACTATTTTTGCTCAGAATAACCCAAATGATCTACAAAAAATTGTTCGAAGTGAAAAAATTATTTTTGTGAATTTGTCTAAAAAAAATTGTTTAAACAATTCATCGATCAAGGTACTGCCTGGCACCCAGTAGATTTGTTATAAGGACCTCTTTTTGAGTAAGTTTGTGCAAAAAGTTCGAATCGGAATAATTTACCTAACGGGGGCGACGATACAGCCTAGAGTAATTTGAACATATTCAGTAACATTTAATTTCTAGAATCGGCTGTTTGTGCGAATCAGAATCAACTTTTACTAAATGGCATTGGGAAGAGTATACTTTTCCTAGTTGGAGTCTACTTTTACTAGTAAATGTTGAATATAAATCTTCATTTTATATTTATAATCAACTTTTACTGAAACCAGCCGTTAGAGTTGACTCCAACTAGTTGGAGTCAACTCCAACTGGATAATCAACTTAAACTGTAACAGATACACTTATTATTTTTATTTATTATTTATATTTTAAAAAAATTATATGTATCAGTACATTATACAATTGATATTTTTAAAATTGAATAAAGGAATTAAATTTTATTTATTATTTAGCTATATTTTAATGATAATACATGATTATGTTTGTATGTATGTATCAACAAAACATACGTTGTTTACGTTTGAGTTTGACAGATCCGTTAAAGTCAAACTAAAGGCTATAGAGGGATAAGATGGCAAAATCTGCACTCGGTTGGATTCTTACTTGGTATTCCATCCATCCATACTTGAGGAATACATCTTTATGATGAACTTAGATATGATGACACCAGAACTAATCTTCACTGAGAAGATTAACACAATTATAACATCTAGAGAACAAATAGTCCCAAACATTAATGGAGACTTAATATGGTTCATTGATGGATCTAAAACTGCCCATGGTACTGGATCAGGAGTCTTTGGGCAAACATGTAACTATAATAAATCTTACAGCCTAGGTCAACATACAACGGTGTTCCAGGCTGAAATTTTTGCTTTGGTGGCCTGCATTGATGAAATCATTGATGATGACCCTAAAGCTAAGAGAATCAACATTTACACAGATAGCCAATCGGCTATTCTGGCTGTAAAGAACCCTCTCACCAAATCAAAACTGGTGAGAAACTGCAAAGATCTCCTCAATAACCTGGCGAAAGACAATAAAGTGTCTTTAATATGGGTGCCGGGTCATGAAGGGGTGCATGGGAACGAACGAGCAGATATGTTAGCGAAACAAGGCTTGAGAAAAACTTTTGAAGGCCCAGAACCTTTCTGTGGCATCACTAAAGATGCTATGAAAAACGAGGTTCAGAAATGGCTGATAAAGAATCATCAAAATAAATGGAGAACCACTCAAGGGCAAATCCAGACTAAAAAAATAATCAAGAATATTGATAAAAAACTGTCGAACAGTTTGATAAACCTCAATAAACGAGAGATCAAAACAGTCACTGAAATGGTGACTGGACATTGTCGTTTAAGAAATCACCTATACAAACTAGGTAAGGTGAATGAACCATGGTGCAGAAAGTGCGAAATGGAAGAAGAAACTGCCATACACATACTATGCTATTGCAGTGTGCTAGGTGATGTAAGGCAGAACTTCACTGGTCAAATGAGGTTTGAACCAGAAGAGATCCTAAAACTACCAATAAGAAAACTGTTGGACTTCGTTGAGGCCACAGGACTTATTAGAGTTTAAGGAGAAGAACAGGGTTTGGTACAAAGGTCTTATGACCAAGTGCCAGAGACTAACGAGTCTCGCCTGAGTTATGAAGAAGAAGAAGAAGATTCCATCCATCCAATGGCACTACAGCCCAAATCGAGCCTTGGCCTCCTTCAACAAGCTTCTCCAATCATTTCGATTTACCGCTGTTCTTTTCCATGAACGCATTCCCAGGAAGTTCCTGGCATCCTCATCGACTTCGTCTTCCCTTCTCTTTTTAGGTCTTCCAACAGGTCTTCTTCCCTGCATTCTTGCATTCAGCAATTTTCTGGGGATTCTATTCTCATGCATGCGGACCACGTGCCCTGCCCACCGCAATCTCTGCAGTTTAGTGTATTGTGCTAGAGTTGGTTCGATATATTGCTCGTATATTTCTCTATTATACCTAATTCGCCAGTTGTTATTTTCACTTATTGGGCCCAGTATCCTACGTAACACTTTTCTTTCAAACACATCTAATGCATTGGCAGATTTCTGTGTCACCACTCACCACCCATGTTTCGCAGCCATAACTTACTATGGGCCTGATTATTGTTTTATATACCCGGATTTTTGTTTTCCGGTGTACGTCTCGCGATTTGAATATGTGGCCCATCGCGAAATAGGCTTTATTTGCCAGCACAAGCCTTCTATTTATTTCCGGTTCTTCTTCATTGCTTGCAACCAGATCCATTCCTAGGTAAGTGAATCTATTCACATGTTCTATATCGTCAATAAAGTGTTGTTGCACCGGTCTATTTGATCTGGTTTGTATGAGTAGTTTTGTTTTATTTGTATTTATTGCTAGCCCTACTGCTTCTGCACTCTGTTTCAACTCAACGTAGGTTTCTTCCGCTGCATATATTGTTCTGCTCATTATGTTTATATCATCTGCGTATGCTGCTAATTGGGTAGATTTGTTTGTAAGTATGTTATTTCCGCTCACCGTCAACCGTCTAATTACATATTCAAGAACAAGATTAAAAAGCGTTGGAGCCAGTCCGTCGCCTTGTTTCAGTCCTTGCGTTATCGTAAACGCATCAGTGATCTGTCCTTCAATACATACCTGTGCTTCTGTTTCTGTCATTGTCATTTGCAATAGTCGTGTTAATTTTGATGGTATGCCAAATTCTTCCAATATATTAGGTAGAATTGTTCTATCTATTGAATCATAGGCTTGTTTAAAATCTACAAAGAGATTGTAAACGTCCATGTCATCTGACACAACAGTTTGTCTCCTTTTTTATGAATAGGGCAGATTATACTTTTCTTCCATTGTTGGGGGATTTCTTCTTCTATCCATATCTCTCGTACTAGCTGGTACCTTACTTGGTATTGGGCAATCGAAAGTATGTAGATACAAATTTAAAAACGCCATTAACCAAATCTTTAGTTCCCTATTTGACCCCAGGTGTCCCTTATCGTAAAAAATGTATTTTTTGAAAAAAAAATTATTGAGCGATATGTTGCTCTAAAAAATGTGAAAAAATTTGTGAACGTATATTGTTATGCCCTGAAACATATTGATTTTTTTTCAGATTTTTCGGATCAAAATGGAGCTCATAAAATTTTTTTGAATTTTTCAGAAATTTTTTAGGTTATGTAGGTAATTTTTGGCTAGCTTAGAAATAATTATTTTTAGTGTATTTTTTCCATTCTTTTGAATGGCAAATGTAGATTTGCCAATTATTTCTAGCCGGAAATTCCTCAAAATTCGAAAAAAACCCATTTTTTGGTGTTCCCCCCTCATATTTTTAGCGTTTATTGAGCGATCATTTGCTTTAAAAACTCTGAAAAAATTATGAACACAACGTTATGCCAAAAACATACTGATTTTTTCGTGTTTTCGTACTGGAAGAATAGACTGGAGTAGACACTTCCAGCTATCCAATGCTGCATTCGTTTCCCACTCTTCCCCTCTAGGACGCCTTCTGCGCGCGCAGTCTCGTTATTTAATAGCCAGACCTCGTAGCTACGGAAAGCTCAAAACAGAAATGGAAGATCAAGTGAATAGAGCAAATAGAGCCGCATGATGCGTAAATGACACAATATAGACAAACAAAAATATCGAAAAAGGAGATGAAGGGCAGAATTTACAAAACAGTCATCAGACCAATAATGACATTCGCGGCAGAAACAAGACGTGACACAGTGAGAAAAAAGATTGCTGGAAACAGCGGAGATGAAAACCCTTCGAAAAATCGATGGTAAGACACTGTGAGACAGAGCTAGAAGTACAGATATACGACGGATATGCAAGGTGGAGAACATTAATAAATGGGTAAGAAACAGAAGAGTAGAATGTAATGACCACTAATATGCCGAATGACAACAAATATAGCAGTAAGGACAGCGAGAGTCGGTTCCCAATAGGAAGATGATCAGCGGGAAGATCCCGAAAACGATAGAACGACAACCTACCGGAGGCACGTTGAAAAAACAACAGTCATGTCTATACAAAAAGAACAAAAGAATAAGATCAATTAAGGTTTTAATAGGGCTTTTCATTCACAGTCATTTGTTTCGAGCTTTTGTCATATGTTGTTAATCTGTGTATAATATTAATATACACGGATTATACGACATATGACCGAAGCTCGAAACAAATGACAATCGATGAAAAGCCCTATTCTATAGACACTCTTAGACCAGAAAGGACCTGTTTTTAGGTGGATGTGAAAGGTGGCATTCAGATTTTTGCAAATAAAGTTAGATGATAACTTCGTTAATAGAGACTTAATAGATTGACTTATGCTCCTTCTCAAATATGCCCGGAACATTAATAAAAAAAAATAAAATATTTAAAAATTTCAAAAAATTTAGTTTTTTTTTTATACTTTCTTTGCTTATAACTTTAAAACGATTCATTTTGGAACAAAGTCGTATAGGAATAAAACAAAGATAATTAAATTTTCTATCAGATACGATTGGATAAAAATGTCTTAATTTAACACCCTTGCTGCAAAATAGTAATAAATATAAAATAAGGGGACAAAACAAGCCTGTCGTTATTCAATTCTTTTCCATCACTTAGGTTACACTTGGAACCTTCCTAATTCGCTTAGACAATTTTTGTCATGTGCTAAAACCGTCCACCAAATTTTTTTATTAAAATTGACCTACTAGATTTTGTATAATAATTTTGGAATCTAAACTTTTTTTAAAAATTAAATTTTTTTAAAATCTTGGACAACAAAAACTAGAACATACAAAGATTTGTCAATTTTTTTACATATAAAGAAGCACTTTCCCTATCTAATACACTTTACACAATTGAAATCGGATTATTTAATCAGCCTCAGCAATGTCATAAAATTATAAACAATTTTTTGGCTTATAAACAAATTAGTGCTGTATCCAATAGGGGGTGCTACGGGCTCCTTTATTTATATGGACTTACAATAGTTTTTTTATGTATTTTTACTCGTAGAACATGAATTTGTTGGGTAACAGTTGATCCGGATGTCGATAAGATTGTTATAAACAAAGATCATTGAGGAAGTACAAAACATCGATTTTTCGCAAAATAAAACATATTTTTGTATTTCTTTAAAAATCTCTAAAAACATTTATATTGCAAATTTATTATGCAAAATCTATAAGGTCGATTTTAATGAACAACATTTTTTTATTCGGTAGACCATTTAAGTAAGTTATAAGAATTTTCTAAGCGAATTACTAAGGTTCTAAGTGCCACCAAAGTGGTTAAGAAACATTAAATAACAACAGGCGTATTTTGGCCCCTTATTTTGTATTTATTGCTATATTGCAGAAAAGGTACTACCTTAAGACATTTTTGACCAGTCGTGTATTATACAAAATTCAATTATCTTTGTTTTATTTCTGTACGACTTTGTTCCAAAACGAACCGTTTTAAACTTATAAGTAAAGAAAGCAGAAAAAAATCGATGTTTTCGAAATTTTTAAATATTTTAATTTTTTTATTAATGTTTCGGGCATATTTGAAAATAAGTCAATTATTATTACTGAAGGTGTCACCTAACTTTATCTGCAAAAATCCGAATGCCACCTCTCACATCCAAAAATACACGTTTTTTTACAGATTAGTCCTGGTATAACTTAAATGTTACAAAAGATACTTACCATTTAAACCACTTCAACTTTTAAAGAAAAGGTTTCATTTGTTCCCAAACCTGAAAAAATTGCAGTATTATATAAATGTTTTTTTTTTATTAATGGGTTTGACATAGCCAATTAGCCAGTATATAAATGTAAATATAACTAAAGTTTAAAGAGACCTGGTGGTGACCAAACAAATTTCAAGGAAAAATAAAAGAGAAGAAAACATATATGTAAAGAGTGACAAGAAGATAAATCAGATACAAGTCTTAAAAACTATACAGTCATCAAAAAGGAAGTAAACGTTCTTCTTCTTTTGGTGCCTATTCGTTTCGAATATTGGCGATCATTCTGGCTGTAACTATTTTATTAACTGATGCTTTAAATAGATTAGTTGTTGTTGTGGAGAACCATTTCCTCAGGTTCTTTAACCATGATATTCTTCTTCTCCTAATTCCTCGATTTCCGAATACTTTGCATTGAAGGATTATTTTCAGTAATCCGTATTTAGTGCCGTTTCTCATTATGTGTCTGAGATATTCTAGCTTTCTCCTTTTAATCTTATGCATCACTTCTCTTTCTTTTCCCATTCTTCGAAGTACGGTCTCGTTGGTTTTCGTGTCCGTCCATGATATCTTTAGGATTCGCCTGTATAGCCACATCTCGAATGCTTCAAGTTTTCTCTCCATTCTTGCTGATGACCGTAAATTTAGTTTCTGATATGTTTACTTGTAGTCCAAATCTTTTAGTCTAAGAGCTAGTGAACCCTCCGACTAACGGTCGTTCTGTAAGGCTAGAAATTTTTATAGTGATAATTCATAGCACACCAAGGCTAAAAACCATGACCTGGCAGGCATCAGCTGTGCACGTGTATCTACCAGGTGAATCGAAAAGTGCAAATTTAGGGTGTAAAATAAACTTTATCCTGTAAAGTTTAAATTTAAGTATGTGTTTGAGTAAGTCATTTAGAAGAAATGTATAATGACAGGCGATTCTGAAGAGCACAAGACCTTGCCAGGCGAGGGGAAAGATTAGGGGTTTTTCCTAAAATTATTTTTTTTGCATCGAAAAAAGTTTTTTAGATTTTTTGAATCATTCCAAACAGAAAAGTTCTCTAGTAATTTTTCTCTTAGGTTAATAGTTTTTGTTATATAAGCGATTAAAAATTTTGAAAATTGCGAAATCGGCTATTTTTAACCCTAAATCGGACATTTAACTAAAAATTTCAATGTTGCCAAGGTAGGCAGATATTCTTTAAACATTGATTTAAACATTGAAAACCCCTTTGTTTTTTAATTGCTAATCAAGCGCGCGATCACACTGTAGTATAAGTGAGGACGTTTGAGTTTGCATAAATTCATTATCTAGAGAATGGGCCAATTTAAAGTGAAATCCTCAGATAGGTCGATTTTTATTTTTAAATTAGACCTTTTTGGCATATATATAATACTAGTGACGTCATCCATCTGGGCGTGATGACGTAATCGATGATTTTTTTAAATGAGAGTAGGGGTTGTGTGATAGCTCATCTCAAAGGCTATTTAATTCTCTATTCAGTAATATAAACATTAACATAATTATATATACATGGTGTACAAAAATTTTTTTTCTTCTTTTTGTCTAAATTAATTTAATAAAAAAAAATTGTGTACACCCTGTATAAATAATTATGTTAATGTTTATATTACTGAATAGAGAATTAAATAACCTTTCAAATGAGCTATCACACAACCCCTACTCTCATTTAAAAAATCATCGATTACGTCATCACGCCCAGATGGATGACGTCACTAGTATTATATATTATGCCAAAAAGTCCTATGTTAAGAATAAAAATCGACCTGTCTGAGGATTTCTCTTCAAATTTGCCCATTCTCGAGATAACGAATTTATGCAAACTCAAACGTCCTCAGGTATACTACAGTGTGATCGCCCGCTTGATTAGCAATTAAAAAACAAAGGGGTTTTCGATATTGTCTTGCAAAAAACTCTTCGGGATTTCATCAATCAATGTTTAAAGAATATCTACCTACCTTGGAAACATTGAAATTTTTAGTTAAATGTCCGATTTAGGGTTAAAAATGGCCGATTTCGCAATTTTCAAAATTTTTAATCGCTTATACAACAAAAACTATTAACCTAAGAGAAAAATCACTAGAGACCTTTTCTGTTTGGAATGATTCAAAAAACCTAGAAAACTTTTTTCGATGCAAAAAATATAATTTTAGGAAAAACCCCTAATCTTTTCCTTCGCCTGGCAAGGTCTTGTGCTCTTCAGAATCGCCTGTCATTGTACACATTTCTTCTAAATGACTAACTCAAACACGTACTTAAATTAAAACTTTACAGGAGAAAGTTTATTTTACCCCCTAAATTTGCACTTTTCGATTCACCTGGTAGATACACGTGCACGGCTGATGCCTGCCAGGTCATGGTTTTTAGCCTTGGTGTGCTATGAATTATCACTAGGCACATTTCTAGCCTTACAGGACGACCGTTAGTCGCAGGATTCACTAGCTCTTAGACTATTTCACTTACATCATTTACTTTGTTTATCAGTTGCTGTAAACTGTTCAAACTGTCTGCAAAAATAACGGTGTCGTCTGAATAGCGGATGTTGTTTAGGCGTTCTCCATTTAGGAGTATTCCATGTTCGCAATTTTCCAAGGCTTCACTAAATATTTCCACGGAATGTAGGTTAAATAATATAGGTGAAAATATACATCCTTGTCTAACGCCTTGCAGAATCTGGATCGCTTGCATCGGTTCATCTCCAAGATTTGTTCTTATTGTGGCTGATCGGTTCCAGAATACATTTTGTATTATACGCCGGTCTTTTTCATCTATTTGGGCTTCTGTTAGAACATTTATCGAAGTAAACGTAGCAGTAGCAAAAGGTAAAGCAGAAGCATATACAAATCTATACGATCAACTTACTACCAGGAAAGGAGAAACAAAGATATATAAAATAGGTAAATATAGAGCAAAGAGAGCAAAATATGTTAATAAGATTAGATGTATCCGGGATGACATACTTATTCACGAAAAGGATGGAAACAGTACTCTGACAGTTTAATAAATACAGAATTTTGTCTGTCAGAAAAATATTAACGGAGAGAGTAACAGCAATAATCACGATATAATAACAAACGAACTGGCAGATGAACAAGTGTGCAAGCAAAAAAAAAGTATGAAAAAGAAGATAACAAACGAAGTGGTTCAAGAATATCAAGAAATGAAGATAGGAACATAAATTGAATCATATGATGGATATTGGACGCATTAAGAGCTTTTGGAGGGACAAGAACAAGTGGCTAACAACAGGCTTATTTAATAAAATTATAGAAGTTGGACAAATGCCAGATGAATGGAGAAGCAGTATATGAGAATCTGTTTAGGAAATCAAGGAAGATATAGAACAATGTATAAATACAGAGCCATAAGTACTTAGTCACATTTTGAAAATATGGAAGAGAGTAGTAATTGATAGACGCATACGTGAAGACACGACACTTGTATCAGATGGGCTAACATAAATACTAAAACGGCTAACATAAATAATATTTAATATGCAACTTACTTCAATCTTTCGACAAATTGTTTCACCTTGAGTTTAAATGAAACTGAGGTTTAAACATTACGGAGAACATATGAGACCCCTAATCTTAAACCCAATAAATTTTATTTGTTTCTTTTATTGCAGTAAACATTTTAATATTTAAAAATATGTAAAATTTACTATTTACTTTACTTATCAATTAGATTAGACAAGTTGATTTTTTATAACATACAGGTAGTTTAAAAAGTTATGTTTCCAAAAATACATATAAATGCAAATATACAGGGTATTTGTTAACAGATGGGCCATAGTTAAACAGATTACTGAGCTTAAAATAGGTCGATTTAAGTTAAAGTACGAAAGTTGATAATAACTGAAATACAGGGTGTCAAAGTCAAACTTTTATTTTATTTATTCTTGAATATTTCCTGATAGGCATGGGATAACAACACACAATTTGTTAAGTTTTTTTTTGGGAAGAGAAATCTAAATTCGCTACCAAAAATTATGTACTTATTACCCAGAGGGCGCCCCATACGTCCTTCAGCGCTCATTTAATACGTTCAATTTTTTTTATCCCCCACTCTACATACTTCTTGAATCAAAATTTAATTCTCTTATTATTTTTACTTAAAAAAGATATATTACATTTATCTCGCTGAACTTACCGTTTTTGAAATAAAAGCATTTTTAATCTGCGATGCAACACAATTTTTTGCATAATATTAGATATTGTAGTTCCATCCGAAAAATAAACTTGAAACTATAATAATCGTGCAAGTTCTCATATTTATGCCATTGTATCGCAAATTCCATTTAAAGGAATGTTCGATACATTTTTGGAAAATATTACGGTTTTACTACGGTTAACTACAATGATATTACGCAAAAAATTATTTTTTCCACCTACCTCTATCGAAAGTATACTTTTCCGGACCTGATTGTAGGGAGGAAAGTTGTACTTTTCCTCCCTAGGAAGGAAAATATTTTTCCTCTCTAGGGAGGAAAAGTAAAAGTGACGTCATGGTATTTCATTCATGAAATATCACTTATTGACGCCCTGTACAATATATATTTTCTATTACGTAAGTATCTATACATTTTAACGTTTATTTAAAAACACTCTGTATTTTGTAGAATGGTAAAAAACAGTAAATTGTTATTCTGATTTAACAATGTTTACATTAATAATTTGACTTATATTTGACAGTTGACAGTTATATTGTACCTACTTGTTAGTTTTAGTTCTAATAAATTTTATTTATTAGTTACATAAATAAATTAAGTAAAAATGAAAAAATGACTTGTTATTTGAGAAAGGTGGAAAAACCATATGTATAACATGGGAGTAAAGTGCCTTTTCCTTCCTTGAATGATTACTCATTCTCTGGAGGAAAAGTAGCACTTTCCTTCCTTGTTATACAAATAGCTATTTCTACGAGCGTGCAAAAATGTCTACTTTCGCGCACGCATTTAGTTTAGAAAGTTTCACTTTTCCGCACGCGTGTTACTTTTTCGCACGCGGTTTTTACTTTTCCGCACGGGTGTTAATTTAGATATGTTAATATGGCCTTAAAGTAATTATAATACATGCAATAAACTAATATTTAGATATTATTTACTAATTTATTTCAAATATATCTTATTGTGTTCGTGTTTTAATGAAATTAACGCGACAATTCGATGAAATAAAATTATTTTGACATAATATTCGAAAGTCAAATCGGTAGACAATATGTTTGTTCTAGCAAACAGTCAAACTAGTTAGAAACCGTCTACAAATAGTTGGTCAGTGAGAGAACATAATACAGTCACCAGTGCTATCCCCTCTACTCGCGCTGGTCCACTATTTGCTGATGGTTTCAAACCGTTTGAGACTGATGCTAGAACAAACCTATTAACAGTCGTTTTGAATCATCGTCATGGAAACTAAGATCGTCGTCATGCTAACTAATTATATTGAAAGTTTGGTTTTGACAACCTTGTCAAAGAATTAATTTGTGTATGTATTTTCATATTAATTAAATTAATTGATTAAGATTTGGTAATTTTTTAAAGACTCTTAGAAAAAATATTGTTCCTGACTCTTGCAGAAAGTCTCTTTTTCTACAACCACTATTCAAAGTGCACTTTTCTGCACGGTTTTATGTTAGCAAACTTGATATTTTCTCACAGTATAAGATATTTGACATTAGTGTGCAGAAAAGTGACGTTTCTGTGCCGCAAAGTGACGTTTCTGTGCCGCAAAGTTCTTTTCTGCACAGTTGACTACCTCATTCTGAGTAACGTTATATTCTGTTTACATCCGTGGACTACCGCATTCTGAGTAACGTTATATTCTGTTTACATCCGTGGTTAAACTTTAGACAAATATATAACCTATAAGACAATTATTATATTTAACTATAGCATAGAAACTAAATTATGGATGTTACAACTGTTTTATTTTACAATTTTATTCTTATTAAATATTTTATAATTATCAAATAACCAATAAGGATTTAGCAACCTGTGCAAGAGACGTCGAATGAAGTAGGTTTTGTGTAAATCCGTGACTGCATAAATATAATGTCGATAATGTGTAATAATTGTTTAAATTTAAACAAATTAAGGCAGTGCATTAATTTTTTAACTGATTTCTGTGCAATTTATTTAGGTATAAGGAATTTAAATTGATTAGTAGGTATTAATTAAATACAGTTTAAAATTTATCACATAGGTACCTATTATAATTAATCGTCGTTTGGAAATTGTGATTTTTATTTTTAGGAAAAACTGTGCTTGTAGAAAAAGTATAGTGTGAAACACGTGCAGAAAGGTAATTTCTCACTCGTTTGAATTGCGGCACTCGCTTGCGCTCGTACCGCAACTTTTCAAACTCGTGAGAAATTAGTACCTTTCTGCACTTGTTGCACAATATACTATTTCCGCACTCGACTGCTTGCCGAACTCCCGCTTCGCGTCGTTCGGCAAACTGCAGTCGCGTGCGGTAAAGAATGACTTTCTGTACTTGTTAGGAAATAGTATATTGTGCAACAAGTGCAGAAAGGTACTAATTTCTCACGAGTTTGAAAAGTTGCGGTACGAGCGCAAGCGAGTGCCGCAATTCAAACGAGTGAGAAATTACCTTTCTGCACGTGTTTCACACTATACTTTTTCTACAAGCACAGTTTTTCCTAAAAATAAAAATCACAATTTCCAAACGACGATTAATTATAATAGTACCTATGTGATAAATTTTAAACTGTATTTAATTAATACCTACTAATCAATTTAAATTCCTTATACCTAAATAAATTGCACAGAAATCAGTTAAAAAATTAATGCACTGCCTTAATTTGTTTAAATTTAAACAATTATTACACATTATTGACATCATATTTATGCAGTCACGGATATACACAAAACCTACTTCATTCGACGTCTCTTGCACAGGTTGCTAAATCCTTATTGGTTATTTGATAATTATAAAATGTTTAATAAGAATAAAATTGTAAAATAAAACAGTTGTAACATCCATAATTTAGTTTCTATGCTATAGTTAAATATAATAATTGTCTTATAGGTTATATATTTGTCTAAAGTTTAACCACGGATGTAAACAGAATATAACGTTACTCAGAATGCGGTAGTCCACGGATGTAAACAGAATATAACGTTACTCAGAATGAGGTAGTCGACTGTGCAGAAAAGAACTTTGCGGCACAGAAACGTCACTTTGCGGCACAGAAACGTCACTTTTCTGCACACTAATGTCAAATATCTTATACTGTGAGAAAATATCAAGTTTGCTAACATAAAACCGTGCAGAAAAGTGCACTTTGAGTAGTGGTTGTAGAAAAATAACTATTGCATCGCTGATATAAAATGCGTTTATCTCGAAAACAGTTGAGTTTAGCGAGATGAATATAGTAGGTATAAGTTTTTTAGTAGGAATAACAGTTTTGATAAATAAACTAAAAACTATCTAAATTAGGTGATAAAAAATGAAACGTATTAAATCAGCGAGTGAAAGACGTATGTGGCGCCCTCTGGGTAGTACAAAATTTTTGGTGGCAAATAAAGATTTCTTGTCCTAAAATATCTCCTCCTACCAATTTCGTGTTGTTATTCCATGCCTGTTAGGGAATATTCAGGAATAAATAAAATAAGGGTTTAATTTTGACACCCTGTATTTCGGTTATTATCAACTTTCGTACTAAAGTAAGTTAGCTTAAATCGACCTATTTTAACCCCAAGAATCTAAGTGCTTTATTTCTTTTTCGAATTTTGCACAATTAGACCAGGTAAGTAACTTATCTCCATGTTGTTTTATACACCCCTGTTAAGCTGCCCCCCCTACCTTACAGAAATTAAAAAACAAATAGCGCTAAATTACGAGCTATTGACGAGCTTCCATATCCCACAGATTAAAAATTTTGAGCTCGTTACACTGGGCAGGAATTTAATTTTTTTTGTGGGGGAGGGGGCTGGGTCAATGTTGTCTCAGCCCCCCACACTGCTTAAAAATATGGATATTGAATTGAGCTTTGCGGCAGAATTGCGAGTTGTTTATGAGCTTTCGAAGTATTATAGTTTCGATTTTTGAGCTTATCTCCTTAATCTCCAAGCAACCCTTTCGTTGATTCAACTTCATAGAAAAATTAAAATATTTTGCGGATATAATTTGTATAGCGTATAAATTCTAAAAATAAACTCTTAAAACACGCGCATTTCGATTATTGAGCTACAACCCCTTCGTAAGAAAACCTCCCCATCTTCCCGGCTTAAGAGAGAATTCTACTTAAAATGAATCAAATAAATTATTTTGCGATTAGATATCATTTACTAATTTATGACCTCGCAAAATACGCTCATTGCGATTATTGAATTGCAATTTCTTTTTTCTACGAGTGTGCAAAAGTGTCTACTTCGCGCACGCGTTTTAGTTTAGAAAGTTTAACTTTTCCGCACACGTTTTACTTTTCCGCACTGCATTTAGATATTTTAATATGGCCTTAAAATAATTGTAATACATGCAATAAATTGTGTTCATGTTTTAATGAAATTAACGCGACCATTCGATGAAATAAAATTATTTTGACATAATATTCGAAAGTCAAATCAGTAGACAATAACAGTGGTTTTGAATCGTCGTCATGGAAACCAAGATCGTCGTCATGCTAACCAATTATGCTGAAAGTTTGGTTTGACAACCTTGTCAAAGAATTATTTTTTTTATGTATTTTCATATTAATTAAATTATTTGATTAAGATTTGGTCATTTTTTAAAGACTCGTAGAAAAAATATTGTTCTTAACGCTTGCAGAAAGTCTCTTTTCCGCACTCGACTGCTTGCCGAACTCCCGCTTGCTTACCGAAACTGCAGTCGCGTGCGGAAAAGTATGACTTTCTGCACTTGTTAGGAAGTAGTTATTTATGAAACAGTTCGTGAAGTATGCTTTTTGCGAACGCACGCGATTTTTAGAACATGAGCGACAACGGAGCGAGTGCTATACATCGCGTAAGTTCGCAAAAAGTACTTCACGCACAGTTTCATACAATATTTTATCTAGGATAAATAAATAAAAAAACTGTAACTCTTCGTCACTGGAATTCATTTCTATTCTACAATTTTTAGAACTTTGACATTTAAAAATCCTAACTACTTTCAAACCACAAAACTGTCAAAAGTTTTGTTGTAAGTCATTGCTCATATTGTTATCACCATGACAACGCGAAAGTAAAGGATATTTGATTAATATGAAAGTGTGCCAAAAAACCCATTGGAAGTATGCGAAAAAGTAAATCCCATTTAAAATACATTGTTACTTCACGCACACTTTAAACCTTTTACGCACTGCTATCTATAATGACAGTTTTCACAAACTAAAAACGTATACATTATATGACATAGAGTAGATAAATAACTATTGTAGGAATGTTTTAAATTCCTGCTGTACGAAAAAATTATTGACAGCTTATTAAATGCAGAATTTGACAGACAGCCTGTAGAGTCAACGGAGACAGTAGCAGCAATGGTCACCAAAATAACCAACAGTGAAGTGGCTCAAGCGCTTCAAAAAATAAAGAAAGGAAAAGCGGTAGGACCAGATGATATTCCTGGGGAAGTATGGAGAGCATTGGGAGAGACAGGAACAAGGTGGCTAGCAGGTCTATTTAATATAATTATGAAAGTTGGACAAATGCCAGACGAATGGAGAAGCAGTATACTGGTACCTGTTTACAAAAACAAGGGAGATATACAACAATGTACAAACTACAGGGCTATAAAACTGCTTAGCCACGGCATGAAAATATGGGAAAGAGTAGTTGATAGACGGATACGTGAAGAGACTGAAATATCCGAGAAACAATTTGGCTTTATGCAGGGTAGATCAACAACAACTGCTTATTATAAGGCAGTTGATGGAAAAATACAGGAGTAAAGAAACAAACGCTCATATGGTATTCATTGATCTTGAGAAAGCATATGATAGAGTTTCTCGAGAGATTCTGTGGTGGGCACTCAATAAGAAAGGAGTCCCTGGTGAATATGTAAAGATTGTGAGGGATATGTATGAGGGAGTAACGACTAGTGTTTGGACAGGTGTGGGAGCAACTGATAAATTTCAGGTGAAAATAGGATTGCACCAAGGCTCTGTGCTTAGTCCGTATTTATTCTCATTAGTTTTGGACCAGATAACAGCGAAACTACAGGGTAACATTCCATGGTGCTTAATGTATGCTGATGATGTCGTGTTAGTAGGAAATAGTGAAAGAGGCTTGGAACAAAAACTGGAACAGTGGAGACAAGCTCTGGAGGAAAAATATTTAAAACTTAGTAGGACAAAAACAGAGTATTTGGAATGTTCATTTAAAGATGGAGCTTCTGCAAATAAAATGGTACCTTTGGATAGTGAAATGATTGTGAAAAGCAATAGTTTTAAGTACCTACGATCGGTATTACAGAGTAATGGAGAAATAGATGGAGATGCATGCAGTAGAATTAGGGCTGGATGGATGAAGTGGAAAGAAGCGAGTGGTGTGTTGTGTGACAGAAAATTCAAAAGAAGCTGAAGTGAAAATTCTATAAAACAGCCATAAGACCGGCTATGATGTATGGAACTGAATGTTGGGCAGTGAAAAAGAAAGAGGAACAACGAATGCATGTGGAGGAAATGAGAATGCTTAGATGGATGAGTGGAGTGACAAAGAAGGATAAAATTAGAAAAGAGTATATTAGGGGAAGTCTAGGTGTGGCACCAATTGATGCCAAAATGAGAGAGCATAGATTAAGATGGTTTGGTCATGTTCAACGTCAAGACGTTAATCACCCAATACGAAGAATAGCTGAAGTGCAGATTCCTGGAAGGAGTAGGAGAGGAAGACCAAAGAAGACCTGGGGGGAGACGATAAGGCAGGACATGTTGGTAAAGGGGATTAACATTGATATGACCTAAGATAGAATTGTGTGGAGAAATGCAATTAGGGAAGCCGACCCCGCATAGGGATAAGGCAAAGAGAATGATGATGATGCTGTACGAAAAAATTATGTTTGTATACTTTTAGAATATTAATTTACAAACAATTAATTTACCAATATTTTTTTAAATTAATTCTGTAATAGCCCAAAGTATACAATAATTTTTGTCTGTCACTGAAAGATACTGAAAAGTAGAAACCTGGGTCAGCCGATGGTAGTGGCCTTCGAATCGAATTAAATCTAAAGCTGTCTTTCCTTATTTTATTTTGCACATTTGAGTACTTAGGATGAAGAATTCTGTTGAAATTTTATCTGGATAAGCGAGCAGTAGATGAATGTATATTGTAGATTCTTTCATTGTCCGCTAATTATCTGCCTGTGTGTTTATATATTTGTAAACAGCTCAGATAATAGATAGTCACCAAGGATTCTGCATTTCGACCTATAGAGAATGTTTAGTTTCTATAATTTTTACTTCAGAATTTGGCCATCAAACTTTACTGCATCCTACAATATTTTTTTTTTATTTGGGTGGAAATGTTCTACACACCGTACCATACTTTTCGTGTGTTGGATTCAGAATAGAGGAAAACATCCGAGTCCATTTTCCCCCGTGTAGGAAGATCCTGCAAACGGATGCCCTTCTGTTACCCTGCCTACCAACTAAAACCACCCGTCTTGGTCAAGACACTCCCGTACGTGTTCAGTTAGCGAACGAAACTTAGGAGTGCCTTGCGCAGCCTAAATTGGTCGTGGAAGTTGTCGGTTCTTACCTAGGAGCGGTAAGGAGCCGAGGGAAAGAGAATATGAATATAACATTGGAGTTTAAATGTTATTAGTGTCTGTGATGGACATGTGGAGCTAAGAAAAACAAATGGCCCCCAAGATAGCAGTATCAGTAATATCAACCTAAAAAATAAGACAAAATATACATATATATAGAAATGTAACCATTAGCTCCCAGACTATAAACCATTGTTCATTGAACTACATGGAATCGCAAGCTCAGCAATTGCAACACAACGGGACAATGTACTCATTTTCAATTTTATTTTAAATTCATTCGATTATCATTCTCTGATCAATTCGTTTCATTTTGTAATTAAGAATTTTTATTATATAATTTTTGAAGTAGAAAACTTAATTGTAATATTTTAAAAATAAAATCTTTTTTAAAAGTCACATCGAGAGTGCGTAAATTTATCTGGCGCTGCGAACAGGATACAGATCGTACAAGAAACATAAGCAGTTTCCTTGGTCAACGAAGTTGTTAGACGAGAAATCCGAACCGGAAAAGAAAAGATTATGTGCAGGAAATCCCAACAGATCATCCTACTGTAAGTACATTTTCCTTTTCATTCCTATTTTTGATTTATGAGCACTTTCATTGATATTTCTGAAAACTCTGTTAATAATTTAAATACTTTGCTTGAAAATCTTACATTAAATACTGAAATTGATTCTAACGCCCGTATTAGCGCCGATACCGATTCTATTCAACAAATTCCTACTATTATTATCACAGAAGTTGAAATGCCGTTCTTAAATGCCGATATCACTAGCCTATGTGCTACGTTACCGGAATTCTCCACCGGAGACAATTTATCTACCTTTTTAAAATCGGTCGATAACTTAATTACATTCCTGGTAGGCCAACAGCTTACAGCTTCGCAAGAATTTATCTTAAACTCTAATATTATTGCTCGTATCAAAGGCGAACCGCGGGATTTTCTTAATTATTCAAACAAAACCGCTTGGGCTGAAGTCAGACCAGCTCTTTTAGCTAAATATGGAGACAGACGCTCCGAAGATATTTTAGTTACTCAACTTTCAACCACAGTTCAAAAAAATCACGAATCTTATGATCAATATCACCAGAGAATTACAAAAAATTTAAACGATTTATTACAGCATACAACTCTAAATGATAATGTTGAAACTGCTAATTTTAAGACTCCCTATTTTAAAAATATAGCTTTAAAAACATTTTGCACAGGTATTAATGAACCATATGCCGAATATTTGTCGCATTTTACAATAACTTCGCTTGAACAAGCGCTCCAAAAATGTATAGTTTATGACAACCACAAATCTCAACAGAAATATATGACCTATTTAAAGACGCAACAAAATAATAAACCATTTTCACCAAAACAGAAACCTGCTAATACAAATCAGACATTTTTTAATAATAACCCAAATCCTACAAGAAATGTTTTTCAACAAAACTCTAACTCTTATCCGAGACAACCAAACTTCAACTCTTATCAGAGACAACCAAACTTCTTCAACTCTAATCCGAGACAAAACTTTTCTCAAACCAATTCTAACTTAACATCAAGAAACAATGCCCATCAGAACACAAATTTTGCTACTAGGCCAAACGCCAATGCAACTCCTAATCCTAATTTTAATTCTTTTAGAAATAATCCACAAAATAATAACAATTTCAATAGACAAATCCGAAATCCCCAACCTGAAAGATATAACGCTACCCCAATGACCGAGGTACAAACTCTCGCCACAAGAAATGAACCCATGGATTTGGATGCGTCCACTATTAGACGTACGCATAATTTTAATATTAACGCAAACTCAGATGAAAATTTCGAATACACCCCTGACTATTTCGAAGTTAATGACGATGACTATCCCCAAGAATTAATTGAAGAAACTTCTCAGGATTTTCTCGAGGATCCTACAGACGAACATCCTCCACCAATATCGATCTAAGTAATCTCCAAACTAATCCCCGACTACCGTTCTTCTTCCTACCTGATTCAAACATTAAAGTACTAATCGACACTGGTGGCTCCCACACAGTCGTCTCACCAAAAGTTTTAAAATATTTTGACCCCTCACATATTTACGAAAAACCGTTCACACTGACATCCATGAAAACAACCCAAAGCTATTCACTAAACATAAAAACACCTTTACTACAAGTCTATAATATTTACGAACCCATAAATGCCCGAATCGCTGATTGGAGCGAAGATTTTGACATTCTTTTAGGAAACTCTGAGCTTGAACGTTTTAAAGCCGTAATTAATTATAAAACTAAAATACTAAACTTAACTACTCACAATGTCGAAATTAATTTCTATACTTTATACAATAAAATACCCGTTGACATACAACAAGGACAAGTCTTTATTCACGCCACAAAAATTGCAAATTTACAAATACCTAACTCAATCCACAATGTAAGTGACGGATTTTTAGAAAACATTACACTACAAAAACCTATGCAATTAGATACACTACACGTCGAAAATCTAGACAATTATGAAATTTCACCTCCCCCGACTGAATTTCACGAACCAGCAATAAGAACAGAACACCTAAACGAAGAAGAAAGAAGTAAAATCATAAAACTTTGTAAAAAATACAAAGATATTTTTTACGATGATTCAAAGAATTTAACTTTCACATCTGCTGTGAAACACGAAATAAAAACCAAGGACGAAACTCCCATTTACGTAAGAGGCTACAGACATCCAAAATCTATGCAAGAAGAGATCACTCGACAAGTAAACAAACTTTTGGACAACAAGATAATCCGCAACTCAATCTCGCCATTCTCAGCCCCAGTATGGATTGTTCCCAAGAAACCTGATGCCTCAGGAAAACGGAAATTCCGTATGGTGATCGATTATAGAAAACTTAATGAGAATACTATCGGAGATAAGTACCCCCTACCAAAAATTGATGAAATCCTTGACAATCTCGGAAAAGCTACATACTTCACTACCCTCGATCTCGCTCAAGGCTTCCACCAAATAGAAGTTCACCCAAACTCTATTCACAAAACAGCATTTTCAGTACCCCACGGCCACTTCGAATTTTTACGAATGCCTTTTGGACTAAAGAATAGTCCTGCCACTTTCGAAAGATTAATGGACAACATCCTAAGACCCTTCCTACACAAATTTTGCTTTGTTTATATGGATGACGTCATAGTCTTCTCCAAATCTCTACAAGATCACTTGGTCCACATCTCCACAATTTTTAATACATTTCGAGAAAACAATCTCAAGGTCCAACTAGATAAATCTGAATTTCTGACTAAAGAAGTTGCCTTCCTAGGTCACATAGTTACTCCCGAAGGTATAAAACCGAACCCCAGTAAGATCGAAGCTATCCAAAAATACCCTCTACCTAAGACTGTCAAAGAAATAAAATCCTTTTTAGGCCTTATTGGCTTCTACAGACGTTTTTGTAAAAACTTTGCAAAGATCACCTCTCCATTCACAAGATGCACACGAAAAAATGCAATCATTGATCCCACTAATCCAGAGTTCTTAGAGTGTTTTCAAAAATGTAAACAGTTACTAACCAACGCCCCGATTCTCCAATACCCTGACTTCTCTAAACCATTCGTATTAACTACAGATGCATCTAACATCGCTATTGGATCTGTTTTATCCCAGAATAATCAGCCAATCGCCTACTACTCTCGCACATTAAATACTGCAGAGCAGAACTACTCCACAATCGAAAAAGAATTGCTTGCCATGGTAGATTCTTGTAAACACTTCCGCCCATATCTTTATGGCCAAAATTTTATCATTGAAACCGATCACAACCCACTCGTTTGGATTAATAAAATCAAAGACCCTTGCTCAAGATTATCTCGCCAAAGAATTAAACTTGAGGAATTTCAATTTGAAGTCCGATACAAAAAAGGAAAAGAAAATCAAGTAGCCGACGCTCTCAGCCGAGTCCAAATAAACGCCTTAAGCACTAGTTCAAACTCTGCCGAACCACCGGATATTAATGACCAATTTGACGTCGATGAATTCTTAAACGACTTTGACAAAAACCAAAACCCAACAGACGAAAACACGCAACACACCTCTGCCGAAAATCCTATTACAGGAATAGAAATATCAGAAGAACCAATCAACTTGTCATCCAACCAAATTATATTTGAACCTAACTCTGACGAATACAAAATGACTTATAAGAAAATTTTTAACAAACACCGTCATACAGTAACTATTACCGATGATTGGAAAAACGAATTACCAGAAACCTTCCAACATTTACTTAGGCCCAACCAAAAATTTGCGATAAAAATACCGCACGAATTTCGACCTTTCATATGCAATTATTTCAAAGAAAAAATAAATTCCACAGTCAAAACAATATTTTGCAACAAACTATTACAAGACATCGAAGACGAAACACAACAGTTAGAATGTATCAAAAAATACCACACTGATAACCATAATGGAATAGTAGAAACTTACAAGCACCTGAGACATAAATTTTACTGGCCCTCTATGCAAACTACAATCTCAAACTTTATCAACTCTTGTGAAATATGCTTACAAAACAAGTACGAAAGACACCCTTACAAACCGCCACAATTAGGACCACTTTTGGGACAAAAACCGTTCCACATATTACACATAGACGTATTTCATTGTAACAAAAATCTTTATCTGACCATTATAGATTCATTCTCCAAGTACGCCCAATGTTATAAATTACCTGACAAAACGTCGATCTCTATTCTGAGTAAATTAAGACACTACTTCTCTCATCATAACTATCCCCAAAAAATAGTTTGCGACCCAGGCACAGAATTCAATTCTGCAGTCCTTAAAGAATTTTTAAACCTTCATAAAATAGAAATACATTTCACTACTGCCAACAACTCATCCTCTAATTCACCCGTAGAACGCTTCCACTCCACACTTATAGAAAAACTTCGCACCTTGCGTGCCCAAAACCCTAATGATTCACTAGATGACATTTTCACACATGCCGTTTTAATCTACAACCAATCTATTCACAGTGCTACCAACTATTCTCCTTTCTCAATCCTTTACGGTCCATACGCCGAAGAAATACATTTCGACTTCGACCTTCCAGTGTACGAAACGTACAACCAAAACCACAAAGACGAATTACAACCATTCATCCAGGAACTTTATAATAAACAAAAAGAAAAAAGACAAGACGCTTTAGACAAACATAACGAAAACGCCGAAGAGATACCCGAAGTCGATCTTTCACAACCTCTGTATGTATCTAAGAAAAAACACAAACCCAAATTACAAGCCCCTTACTCCATAATGCATCCCGACAAACAAGAAAAGACTAAAATAACCGGAAAAACAGATAAACAAAATAAAACTAGCACCCACCTTAAATTTGTAAAAAGAACTAGGAAACATGTAGACAAAAATATTTCAAACAAAATCTCCTTTCAGGATAACCCTGTCCCTGGGACATCCACTCAAAATACTGGAAGTTCCCAATAATGGATACTTCGCCGAAGATATTGGCAAATCTCACGAAATTTCTCACTACCACAGACACTTTCTTCACATTGACTTAGAAAAACTAGAAGAAATCCTAAACATTAGCCCAATGGACTATTTTAAAGACAAACTAAAAAGAGGACCACTTTCGACACTATACACTCAATACAAACATCTACAACAACAAGCACAAGATGACCTACACAAAATTACACGTAAAAGAACACAAAAAAGAGGACTTTTTAACTTTCTAGGTACAGCCATAAAATACATTACAGGAAACCCAGACGACTCAGATCTAGACATTCTAAAAACCCATATTACCGCTATAGAAATGAAACAAAACGAGATAATAAAAACGCTTAATAATCAGATCTCGTATGGGCAAGCCAGCGATACGAGATTCGAAAAACTCTTAATAAATTTAAATAAAAATAATGCCTTGCTTACATCCACTATTAACAAGCTGTCAGCTGACCTCGACGGATATGTCGCACTACAGAACGAAATATTAAACCTTCAAAACATTTATGAATTTTTGATGAAATTAATCAGGACCATCTCCTTATCTCATCTAGATATCTCCAATATTGAATTGTTTACATTAAAGGAACTTGAAACTCTCAAATCAGATCTCTTAAAAATTTATCCCAGAAATTCTTTATTAGTAAATGATGAACACCCATATGAATTAGTTGAACTTTCCAAAACATTAGTTTGTGTCACACAGCGAACCATGCTCATAATAATCAAAATTCCTATCCTCTACGAACAATCCCACAACACACTTAAAATTTATCCTATTCCAAATGCAGACCATATTATGATTCTTCCACCAGCACATTATCATTCCAATAATAAATGGTTCGAGATATGCACGAGACAAGCTGAAAACATCATATGCACAAAACCAGTAAGGTCCCAATGTACGATACCAAATGTCAAGAATTGCACCAAAAGTATAGCCAAAGAAAATTTCTTCCAAGAAACCAACAATGCGATACTATTGGGAATAGTAGAACCAATAAATATTAGAGAACAAACCATTAAATCCAGCAGCATCCTTACCACAAATGAATCCATTACCATAGATGGCATCAAATTCAACAAAAAGTCAAATCAAGAAATCCACGTTCCCGATATCATACCCATGGAACTTATTGCAAACCACGAAATAATAATCGAAAAATTGAGAATCCCAGAAACGCATGGACAAATTCAACCTATCGAGATGACCGCTAATTTACCGCAGCTTTCCACTGGAGTCAGCATCACTGCACTAATAATCATCTTATTTGTGTCATTGATTCTAACAATATTCCTACTGAAGAAAAGAAAACGTATTTCCAAAATCCTTTTCGGACCTAAGCTAGATACAGCCCAAATCCAAATTTTAGAAGAACTAGTAGCAGAAGTATCAAGAACTTCGAGGACGAAGCAAAATCCTCCCGAGGGAGAAGAAATGTAACCATTAGCTCCCAGACTATAAACCATTGTTCATTGAACTACATGGAATCGCAAGCTCAGCAATTGCAACACAACGGGACAATGTACTCATTTTTCAATTTTATTTTAATTTCATTCGATTATCATTCTCGGATCAATTCGTTTCATTTTGTAATTAAGAATTTTTATTATATAATTTTTGAAGTAGAAAACTTAATTGTAATATTTTAAAAATAAAATCTTTTTTAAAAGTCACATCGAGAGTGCGTAAATTTATCTATATATATATATATATATATATATATATATATATATATATATATGAAATAGAGAATGTGGAAAAATCCCCTTACGAATAACTCACACATCCACTATTTCTGGCTGGGAAAAATTTTTCGAATAGAATCAAAGATCCAAACACCAGTTCTTAGAAATGTGTTTCGCCCTCTTCAACCTCCGTGGGCTCATCGGTAAAGATGAGAGGTTGAATATCTTTAGACACATTCCATCAAAAAACAACATCCGAGACATAGACATAACAGGAGCTATTTATTATATTATCTTTTCTATTCGAAAAAAAATTTTTCCCAGCCAGAAATAGTGGATGTGTGAGTTATTCGTAAGGGGATTTTTCCACATTCTCTATTTCATTTGTTTGATTTCGTACGAGTGGTCGTTAAACCAGTACCTGTGGATCTTTTGATCACTGAGTGTGTTTCAAAGATCTACATCTTTTGTTTTTTCATAAACATTATCTTACTTACTCTAAAGTAATTAGGGAATTAAAACTTGAGACTGTCATTTTCAGGTTGGGCGTAGATTTACGCTCCTGTTATGTCTATGTCTCGGATGTTGTTTTTTGATGGAATGTGTCTAAAGATATTCAACCTCTCATCTTTACCGATGAGCCCACGGAGGTTGAAGAGGGCGAAACGCATTTCTAAGAACTGGTGTTTGGATCTTTGATTCTATTCGAAAAATTTTTCCCAGCCAGAAATAGTGGATGTGTGAGTTATTCGTAAGGGGATTTTTCCACATTCTCTATTTCATTTGTTTGATTTCGTACGAGTGGTCGTTAAACCAGTACCTGTGGATCTTTTGATCACTGAGTGTGTTTCAAAGATCTACATCTTTTGTTTATATATATATATATATATATATATATATATATATATATATATATATATATACACACAAAACAATCCTATACATATACACATATATAATAATCCAGATCTTTGTCATGCTCTTTCAATTGCTTTCTCTATTATGGACTTTCTCTTCATGATTTTTGTTATATGATCTATGATGAATTCAAAATTCTCCCTGCTGTCCATAGCGATACGCATCAAGTTGTCAGGTGATATCTCCCCTAGTTTTGATCGCGTTGTGTGCTGTTCTGACGCAAACGCCTTGCATCTAAAGATACAATGTTCCGTTTCGTCTGTTACGTTGTAACGTCTGTTAAGTTATATAAAATTACCATCTCTGGTTTTTTGAGTCCGGTACGTAAAAGACCTAAAAAATCCATGCCCGGTCAGGAACTGCGTGAAATAGAAAGTTACTCGTTTGAACTTACATTTATACCACTCTATCACGTTGGGTATTAGTTTTTTGGTCCACTGTGCCTTGTCAGTCTGTGCCTCCCATTCTGTTTGCCATTCTATTAGTAATTGCTCTCTGGTGGCAGCTTTCATCTGTGGTAGATGACCATGCCGAGAGTGGTAGAGAATGTGACGTTCCTTCGCTAGGAGGTGAATGGGAAGCGTACCAGCTATCACCCTTAGGGCTGTCGTTGAAATAGTCCGGTACGCGCTTGTCACTTTTACTAGGGGCTTTCGCTGAGCCCTAGTTAATATATCTCGGTATTTTTGATATTTTAGTACATCTACCCAAATGGGGGTTCCATATAGGCGGGTCGATTGTACCACTTGCAGGTACATTCGTCGTTTTTGGCTGCTTCGGCCTCCTATATTCGGCATGATCTTTTGTAGGGCTGCCGTTCTTGGTTCTGCCCTCTGGACTACATTTGTCAGGTGTTTAGTGAACCGTAGACTTGTGTCGATGTATATGCCTACGTATTTTGCACAGTTTGTAGTCTTATTGTTGTAGTACCAATCTGAAAAGTCAACTCAGGTCTTTGTCGAGGTCCTTTCAATAATACCACTTCCGTTTTGTTTTCGGCTAGTTTCAGATCGTTTGTAGCCTTCCAGCTATTGATCATTCTGCATCATCTGTTTACTTTGTCTTCGATTTCCCGGTTCATGTCAGTCATCACTAATATCGCCAAATCATCTGCGTAGGCAATAGCTAGAGTGTCTCTGCCATAGTCAATTTCTAACATACCGTTATATAATATGTTCCAAAGTGTTGGACCTAATACGGAACCTTGCGGTACACCGGCTGTCAGCTTTTGTTCTGTATTTTTTGACACTGTGACGTATCTATTTGTAAGATACCCTTTAATGATATTGTTAAGTTATTCTGACAGTCGTGCTGATTCCAGTTTAGTTATAATGTGTGCCCAGTTGGCGGAGTTAAAGGCATTTTTCACATCAAACATAACTAGTACGGCCCATCTTTTCCTCGTGTTCTTTACAGCGTCAGTTAGATGTTTTACCGCATCTATTGCAGAATATCTGCTTTTCTGAATCCGTACTGTCTGTTGGAGATAGTTTCTCTTTCACTCAGTTAGTCTTCTATGCGATTTTTGACAAGATTTTCGTATAATTTGCCTAGGCAGTCAAGGAGACATATAGGCCTATATGAATTAACTTCTTCCGGATTTTTACCGGGCTTATGAATCAAGGTTAGCATTCGATTGTGTAAACCATAACATCTTGACTGACAAATTACAGCACTATGGATTTAGGGGAAAGGCTCTTAAATGGCTTAAATCATATCTTAATAAAAGAAGTCAGTTTGTAAGGGTTGACACGAAGACGTCTTCTTCGAATCTCCTGTTATTTAACGTTTCTAAAACCAAAGTCCTACCTTACAACAGTATGATGCAACCTTTAGTACTTAATAACAGCAGTCTAGAGGTAGTTGAATCGGTGAAGTTCTTAGGGCTTATTGTGGATAAGTCTCTAAAATGGAACTTGCACATTGATGCCTTACACAAAAAATTAGGTTCTGCTTGTTTTGCGCTAAGATCAGTTGCTACGGAAATGAATTTGTCAACATCTAGGACCGTTTATTATGCCCTTTTTGAGTTTCATCTTCGGTACGCCCTTCCATTCTGGGGTACGTGTTGTGCGACTAAATTTGAGCGTATTTTTAAACTACAAAAGATAGCTCTTCGTTACTCCCTGAGACTCAATAGCAGAGTTCATTGCCAAGAATTCTTTAAAAAATTTAAAATAATAACTCTTCCTTCTTTGTTTGTTTTTGAATCCGTTTGTTTAATCCGCAAACATGCATCAGAAGGTCCAGAGAGACCCACTCACAACTATCCCCTTAGAAACGTGGAGCATAATCTTTATCTGCCAACCCCACGGTCTGAGCTGGTTAAGTGCTCTATACTATACAATTCGAGAAAAATGTACAATCACCTGCCATCTAACATCAAATCTATTGCAGCATTTCCCGCTTTTCGCAAGGCCTTGAAAGCTTATTTGCTGGAGAGAGCTTTTTATACAGTGAATGACTTTTTTATAAACGATAGTCACGCCATTTACTTGGTGTCTGTTTCTGTTTTTGTTTTGTTTGTAGTTTTTTATTATTTTTTGTTTTTTATTGTATTTTTTTATTTTGTATAAGCTTTGTCCACAAATTGGTAAAATTTTTTGACAATAAAGCATACCTTACTTACTTACTTACTTACTTACTTAGCTTCGCTAATTTTAACTAATCTGGGAATTCTTGTCTTTTAGTAGCTTATTTAGTGCCCTTCTAGTAGCTTCTGGGCATTCATTTACTAGTATCTTAATCGCCTCTGGGATTTACCTATTTTTATGGAATTGGCAGCTTTAGTCGGTTCAGCTGACGTCAATTCCTCGGGGCATTTAACATCGTCTCTATGCAGGAAGTTGTTTATGGGTTTATTAGGAAACAGGGTGTTAGCTATTTTCCTTCTTTTGTCGTCGCACAGGTTATATGGGGTCTCTGACCTCAGCGTCTTAGTGGCGATCCTATATGCTTCGCCCCATACATCGTTCTCCAGCGCCTCGCACAAGTTCTGCCAGCATGTGCGTTTAGCCCCTCTGATCAATTTACTGAGTTCTTTTTTGGCACTCTTATACTCTTCTTTGTTTTGCTGGGTCCTATTTCTCTGTGCCGTACGCCTGATTCTGAGACATTCTGTCCGCTTTTGCTGGATGTTTTCATTCCACCAGTATGGTACGGTATATGTGACATATTTGTTTTTGCTGCTCGCTTTGTGTGCTTTTATTACATTGTCTCTAAAGTTGTTAAAATCGGTAGTTTCTTCTTGTAAGTTTCGTACATAGTTTGTAAATTTGGTTTTATTGAACTCGGGTAGTTTCCTGCCGTTCCTTGTTGTGACCTTGAGACCGACTTCGTAAGGTTTGTACTTGTGGAAAGTAAATAGGTTTTCATCAAGCACATCCCACCCTGAAATCTTCTTGGCGTAGTTGTTGGTTGCTATTGAGATGTCTATGTGACTTCGTGACTCACCTCTTTCAAATGTGGGTTTACCGTTTTTCAATACAGTCAGGTTTGCGGAAGAGATCCATTTGTTCCAAATTTCTCTTTTTTTGTCATTTTTTGGGGACCCCCATAGAATGGATTTGGCATTTATATCACCAGCGATTATATACATAGGATGTTTCACCCTGTGATGCCTCTATGATTTTTTCAAATTAATTTTACAATATTTATGCTCATGCGAATCATTTCTTGAATAATATTTGCTGCCTTGCCTGCTTGGTATAAATGTTCCACGTACATATCCTTTTTAGTTTTGGGATATTATTGGCTGATATTTATATTGGCATATTTATAGTGAGGAAAAACAGGAATACCAATATTATTTAAATTTATATTTTTGGGAGGACAATAATTGTGGGTAATAAAAGATAATATTTCCTTATAAAATATATGTATAAACATTACGTTTAACAATGAAAATAATAGTGTTTGATAAAATGTGAACAATAAATACATGATCTTTTAAATAATTAAATTTAAGTACAATACATGGACAGCTTTGTATAGAATTAAAAATAAATTTCTTAATTTACATATGCAACAGTTGTGTTTACCGTCAAATAACTTTGCCGCATCAGTAATAATAATAATAATAAAAAGTAGTGTTACATAACATGAAGGAAACAACGTACAAGTGTGCAGAAATATCTGCAACGGCGAAGGTCACTCAGGTAGTAAATCAAGGAAAGGGGACGTCAGTTGAACGTGTTGGTGATTACATTTACCATATTTTTTAAACATAATTATTACAAGTGACGTGAAAACTAGGACACTGATTGCACAATCCTGTAAAATTGTACACAATGTGTACCTTGAAGAGGCCTAGTCCTAGTTTCCGATTGACATTCAAAGAGTAAACATTAGTTTGTGTTTATAATGCTTTTAAGACGAGGTTATATTGTTATACTGCTAAAAAGGCAGGAAAAGCCCACAAGAACATTTTAAAATTCGATAAGAAAAAGAAGCGAGAGAGGAAGGAAAGATACCTACGCTATTTACATTTATAAAGTACGAAAACAAATACATCCTGATACTGGTGTTTTCTGTAAGACTATGAGGATCATGAACAGTTTTATAACAACAAGAGTTAACTCTTCTGGAGGCTGTATTCCGAGGTTACATCGAACCCAAAACAGCTAACTTACTGGAACCATCAACTGGTAAAGTTGTGATTTTAGATGATGCTATAGCCCAGCATTTTATAACACCAGAAGGTGATGCATTATTAAATAGTCTTTTAAATTTAAACGTCTCCACAAAAGTTACACGTACTCTAGTACTGTTGCTAGTCAAGATGTTACAAAAGAAATCATGACACATACCGAATCTTTGAGGTTAGGTTTGATTAATAACGAACAGCAGACTTACACAGATCCTCAGACTCATGAGGTCATTCCAATAGTTCAAGCTATCAGCGAAGGAAAACTAGCACCCGACTCTAAAAATTCAGAAAAGATAGTAACAGGTCAAATAATAAAAACTCCTACAGTAAGTACAACAACATCAACTAAAACGTTTAATGATAGGGGTATTACAACAGACTTCATTACGAACGAAAAGAAGTCGTTTGAAAAACATATTTACGCTTTGCCTTCTGAGGTGAGTTACCTCTGAGGAATGTGTTAATCTTAAACTTATAAATTCAAATTCAATAACTGTTGTCGATACCGTCAGTAAAAATATACTGCCAGTTAATAAAGCTCTAGAGAAGGAAATTATAGATTCAACGGGTCATTATATTTCTTCCGAGGGAAAAATAAGTATGCAAGAAGCTATAGAGAAAGGGCTTATTATATTTGAAGAAGTAATGGACCCAGATTAACCGAATAAAATAGTAACAATTACGGTAGTGAGGATAGAACCGAACGTAATATATGATCCCTCATCACACGATGTTACGTTTTTAGATAACAATCAGTTGTCGGATATAGCCACTGCTTTAACTGAACATAAAATTTCCCTTAAAAATTACCATAACAGATCCAAAAACAGATCCAATTATTCCAGTTAGCCAAGAAGTTGAACAAAGTATTGTGGACCTAAAGTAACGCACTGTTGTCGATAATTCTGGTAACCTTTTAACATTGAAATGCTGCTCAATTAGGTATGTTGTCTGTCGAAGGTACTCCATTAATTGCTCCCAACGCAACCATAAAAATAGTCTGGTAACTGGTTAATAGTTCGATAATTCTGGTAACAAGGGGCTGCCGAAAGTACTCCAGTAATTGCTCCCAACAGATCAAATTATTCCAGTTAGCCAAGAAGTTAAGCAAAACATTCTGGACTTAAAGTAACGCATTGTTGTCGATAATTCTGGCAAAAATATAACATTGAAAGATGCTGCTCCATTAGGTATGTTGGCTGTCGAAGGTACTCCAGTAATTGCTCCCAACGCAACCATAAAAATAGTCAAACATCTTTTCTTTGCCAATCCAAAGACTGGTGAACAAATTCCTGCTGAGGTAACCCTTGAACAAGGTATAATAGACCCACCCACTCTAAAAAAATTAGAATAACAAACTAACGCGACACATAAAGAAGTATAAGATTATTTGCCTACTCAGGGAATTTCTCAAATTGAGCCTTCCAAAATAAAGACATTAAGTACTGCCACTATTAGCTTATACGAACAACGTGGACTTTCTGAAGCCAAGAAAACTCGTGCTCGTATAACGATAGAACCTATAAAGTTGAAATTGGCAAAGCACAGTCACTTAACCCCGAACGTGAGGCTAAGAAAGTTGTTTTACAAAAACTAAGGAAGAAGATAGTGAAACCAAAGACACTGTTAGTGCAGATTAGTGTTCCAGAAACTGCTCAGATTTTGGATCAAAAAAGCGTATTTGTATCTTCTAGCGGTGAGTCTCTTACCTTACAAGAAGCCTTGGAAGCTCAAAAATTAGATGAAGAGCAAGGTAAGATCGTAGATTCCCAAAGAGGTGATTTACTTTACTGAAGCCATTGACCGTGGTATCTTAGATCCAGATGGTACGAATGAACTTTTAGCGCCTTTAACTCGTAGCCTATCAATTCCTGAACTTGTGAAACAGGGACTATGAGATCCCAGTAGTCATAAAATTGTCCATGCACAAACTGGTGCTCATTCAAGTATTAACATTGATTAATGATTATCTACACAGGAGGTAGTTTTTAATCAATATTGCAGGTACACAGTGTTTAAAAATTTACGCAGAAAGAAGCAGAATGAGATTTTACTGTGAAACAGGTAACAAATAAAAAGCCGAAAAACCTTTGAAGCGTGATTGATCTGACAACGTCGCATAACCAAAATTTTCGATCGGTCTGACCTTCGCTCTTTCAGATATATCTGTCGACTTGTAATAAGTTGTGCTTTTCATTCGAGCAATATGCGGATTGTCTTAAATGTGGCAAAATTATTTCCGCAAATTTCATTTATAATATAGATCAGGGGTTCCCAACCGGTGGTACACGTACCACTGGTCGTACGCGGGAAGATTTCAGGTGGTACGCGTTGGTAAAATAAGCAATTACGCTGATCCTCTGTCTGCGAATGTGCCACTGCGGTCTGTCGGGTCGTGTACTGCTTTCTTCGCTGTCATCATTTTTTGACGAAAACGAAATATCTTCAATACCAGATTTGGTTGCTGATATAATAATTAGTCCCTTGAGATCTCTTCCAGAAAGTTTTAATAAATATTTCTCTGAAGATTATTCCAAACTTGACTGGATCAGAAATTACTTTGCAGGAACCCCACCAAATTAGCTGGAATTACAGGAAACATTCATCGACCTAATAGAAGACAGTTTTAAAGAAAAATTCTTAATTGACTTCTGGATGGGATATAAATCCGAGTATCCAATGCTCTTCCGGCAAGTTATGCTGTTTTTGATGCCATTTATCACTAGTTACTTGTGTGTGGCTGGTTTTTCTGACTTATGTGTAAAAAATAAATATAGAAACAGACTAACAAGTACATATTGAAGAGGACTTTTTCACTATGTTTTTGTATAGCTATGAGTAATAAACTGTAATGTGCATAATTGTCTTATTTTTCCTTTATTGTCAAAATTTTATTAATAAACGAATTTTTAAATAAAAATGAGAAAGCATAATTGACAACTATTTGTATTTATTGTTGTCTTGATAGTCTTGGAAAAGTGAATGAATAAGTAAATAATATAAAGTTATATTAGTTATTTAATTAAAATGAAACAAACCAATAGACATGTTTCTGAGAATAAATATATTATTTCTAAAAAAGTAGGATCAGGAGGAGCTTCCTTCCACTTTATGCCTCCTTCCCCCGGTATTTGGTGGTACGCCAAAATCTTCGAAATATTTCAAGTGGTACGCAGTTGCTAGAAGGTTGGGAACCCCTGATATAGATGTTCAAGTATTATGTAGTTAAATTAATAAAACAGGAAAGCTGCAACACTTATCAAAAATATTCTTTGAGTGTATTCCAAAATTGACGCACTTGAAGTTGTAGATTCAGGTTCTGTAAAAATATTAGAAGTAAGTATTGAACGATTTTAAATAATAACTGATATTATTATAATAGTGAAAGACAGTTTATATTTCCTTTTGATTTAGAGGTGGTTCACCATCCCTAGACAGCTGTTTCTGTCTTTAGATATCTTCAGTGGGGCTACATGAATACCTCTGAATCGAAAATAAACAAAAATGCGTATAAGCAGAATTATAATAGTTATTTATGAAACAGTTCGTGAAGTATGCTTTTGGCGAACGCACGCGATGTTTAGAGCACGAGCGACAGCGGGGCGAGTGCTATACATCGCGTAAGTTCGCAAAAAGTACTTCACGCACAGTTTCATACAATATTTTATCTACGATAAACAAATAAAAAAACTGTAACTCTTCGTCACTGGAATTCATTTCTATTCTACAATTTTTAGAACTTTAACATTTAAAAATTCTAACTTCCTTCAAACCACAATACTGTCAAAACTATTGTAATAATTTATTGCTCACATGCCATCACCATGACAACGTAAAAGTTAATTATATTTGATTATATGAAAGTGTGCCAAAAAACAGTGCGAAAAAGTAAATCCCATTTAAAATACATTGTTACTTCACGCACACTTTAAATCCTTCACGCACTGCTATCTATAATGACAGTTTTCACAAACTAAAAACTTATACATATAGTCCAGTCGGGTTAGACGAATAACAGGCCTAATCTTGCATTAGGAGCTGCCCCAAATTTAATTTTTCTTATCTTTAGGGAAGGTCAATAGTAGTATAAATTTAAAATGCCGACTGCATTCCGCCGTTGCGTTAGCCGTAATCATGATTTTAACCGAGAACTGTTTTTGCTCAATAGCTCCGCCATTTTCAACTTTTTGACAAAAAGTATAACAACTAAAATTGTTGAAAATATGATTTTCTATCATTTCTATTGTTACAAATTTTTCGTGTCGTCGATATTTTCCGAGTTATGGCGGAAAATAGTGACAGTTAGAGCATAATTATTGAATTATCTCGTTTATTATTAGTTTTACGACAAAAATGTTCCTATACAAAAACAGAGAGAATTAAATTCTACATGATTTTGATTTCTTTCATTTTTTTGCTAAAGTTAATATTTAACGTAGTACGTATGCGGAAATGGCGCGAGCGTAAGACCTGATTGATTTTGTAGCAATTGTTTTTGTTCAATATCTACGCCATTTTCAACTAAAATTGTTCCAAATATGATTTCCTACAATTTCTTTTTAACAATTTTTTTGATGCGGTTGATATTTTCCGAGTTAAGTGGGAAAATAGTAAAAAGTGGTGGGGGAACATAATTACTGAATTGAATCATGTTTCCGAGCTGCCCCAAATTTTATAATTTTATCCTTTAGGGGAGACCAATAGTTGTGTAAATTTAAAATCTCGACTGAATTCCGCGGTTGCATTAGCCGTCATATTGATTTAAAAGGAGAACCGTTGTTGCTTAATATCTCCGCCATTTTCAACTTTTCGGCAAAAACGGTAGGAACCAAAATTGTTGGAGACGCAATTTCCTACAATTTCTTTTCCACAATTTTTTTATGCGATCAACATTCTCCGAGTTAAGGGGGAAAAAGTGGAAGGGGAGGGGAAGCATAATTATTGAATTGTCTCATTTAATATTACCTTTACGACATAATTCTACATAAACAAAAATAAAGAGAATTATATTTTATACAATTTTTGAAACTTCCAATGAAACACTAATCAAACTAAGTACATAAAAGACATAAATAATAACTTATATGCATTAAGTTCACTTAATTTTATTAACTAGCGGGTTTTATTGGTTGAATTTGTCTTTTGATAATTAAGATTCATGTCAGCTAACATATTTTAACATTTCAACATTTTTTTTTTTAATTTTGGACCCTGTTGGGGAATATCCCCATTCACCCCCCCTCGTAGACCTGTCACTGGTTCTCTCCAAAAATTGTAGTAAATCGTAGTTGCAATAATTTCAGTCCTTACACTTTTTGTCGAAAAGTTGAAAATGGCGGAGATATTAAACAAAAACCATTGCTATAAAATCAATCTGGTCTTACGTTCGCACCTTTACCGCATACGTATTACCTTAAATATTGATTTTATCAAAAAAATTAGAGAGATCACTATTGTACAAAATTTAATTCCCTTCATTTTTGTATGGGTTCAAATTTGTTGTAGAACTAATCATAAACGAGATAATTCAATAAATCAATGATTATCCTTTAACTGTCACTAATTTTCCCATATAACTCGGAAAATATCGACCGCACGAAAAAAATTAAAATAAACGAAATTATAGAAAATCGCATTTTCAGTAATATCGGTTTTAACACTTTTTGTCAAAAAGTTGAAAATGGCGGAGATATTGAGCAAAAACCGTTCTCGTTTAAAATCAAGATGGCGGCTAACGTAACGGTCAAATTCAGTCGAGATTTGAAATTTATACTACTATTGACCCCCCCCTAAAGATTAGAAAAATAAAATTTGGGGCAGCTCGTAATGCAAGGTCAAATGCTATCCCGACTGGGTTATATGAGATAGAGTAGGTAAACATAATTTTATAATCCACTTTTAGGACGCTCCAGCAACATCTTTTAATAAAAAGATGCAGATATAAAAAGGAATGAATCCCTCGAATTGGCTGTATACCATAATAAAAATTACTTAAGAAGTAAGAAATCTTCCTCTGTAAATGGTATATAATTTATGTAAAAACTGGTTCTAAAAAAGATCCAAGTTGGAATCAAAGTAGGTACATCACAAAGTACATCACAAAAGTTTTCGGACTAATCCGTCCATCCTCAGGTTATACTCCGGATCCAAAGCAGCTGAAACTAGCTACAGAGTTAGGTCAAATGACCTTTCAAATATAATATTTGGGCCATCTAGGCTACATTGAAAGCGACAATAAGTCGATGTTTAATATTTTTTTTAATTAAAATAATTTTAAAATTTCATTAGTAAGGTTATTTGACCTAACTCTGTAGCTAGTTTCAACTGCTTTGGATCTGGAGTCTAACCTGATGATGGACTGATTAGTCCGAAAACCTTTGTGATGTACTTTGGTTCCAACTTGGACCTTTTTAAAAACAATTTTTAAATAAATTATATACCATTTACAGAGGAAGATTTTTTACTGCTTGAGTAAAATATGAAAAGTCCAGATGCAACATTTATTAAAAATAATAAATAACAATTTAAATCTAAAGACAGAGACAGCTGTCTGGAGATTGTGCATCGCCTCTGAATCGAAAGGAAACTGTATTTCATTTTCACTTTTATCTTTCAGGAGGAGGTGGGGTTCAAAAAAGGATTTGTCACAATAAATCACATGTTAAGATGTTGGTGTCATTTGAAAACTTATTTTAAATCCCACATGTTAATAACTAAAAGTTTGATCAAAATAATTTTTGTCGTATGGTTTTTCACATATTATTATGAAATATAGGTAGCGGAACAAAACAAGTTTTGTCCACTATAAGTAGTTAATCAGAAAAAGGTTTAGTCACAACCAGCCAATCACAGGACAACATTCGCCCTACCCATGATGCTGTGTTGTTTGAGGTTAGGAGTTTTCACAATGTTTGGTTCAGCTTCATTACCGTGTCGCAGAGCTAGTAGTGTTTAATTTAATAATAATTAGGATGAGTGAAGTTATTGAGGACTCTTTTGTAAGTGTGGAAGATGGAAATGATGGATCTAGGAAGAGGACTATAAATCCACGAAAGAGAGAATTGGCAAAGAAGAAAAGACTAACCCAACCTAAAGGTTACAATACCTTCAACCCGTGCTCACATTCCTCTAAAAGGTTTTCGTGTAAAATCTTTAATCCCAGTGATTGTTCTTATGTGAGGAAAAACTTGCTATCTGTACCCAATAAAACTGAATAGGACAACTTCATTTCAAGTCATGTGTCCCTTCAAAACATTAAAAGAAGAAGGCCAAGAAATACAAGCAACGAGGCACGGCCTAACTCTTGTTCTGTTGAGTACACTTTGATTAAGCAAAACACAAAAATTATAAAGGTATGTAAGAGGTTCTTTATGTCAGTGATGATAATCAAACCTACCAGATTAAGCAACATTATAAAATGTATTCGTAAGGGGAACATCTAAATGAGAATAGGGGGGGGGGCGACTGCAAATCAGCGAAGACAGCTAGCAAAAAGGCGCGTATAAGAGATTTCATAAAAATGTTAATAGGTAAAGAAACACATTATTCTAGAAATAAATCAAAGCGCATATATTTGGATCAGGACATGAATATCACAAAATTATGGAAAATGTATAATAATTTACAAGATGAAATCTCGAACAAAGTATCAAAAACGATGTTTCGAAGAATTTTTCAAACCTTTAATATTGAATTTCGCTCCCCAGCGTCTGATGTGTGTAGTTATTGCTACAAAATAAAACATTTCATCAAAACTACAAAGGATCCAGCTAAGAAGATTGAGTACATGACCAACAAGCGAGTTCACGCGATTCGTGCAGCAGCATTTTATAAGGCTATGAAAAAAGAAGAGTCTGGTTCACTCACTATGTGCTTCGACTTACAGCAGATGCAACCGTTATCAAAATCACCGATTCAGGAAGCATATTACTCTAGGCAAATTGGATTATACTGTTTCTGTGTTGTTGGAATTGACGGAAAGGACCCGACATTTTATATGTGGACAGAAGATGAAGCTGGAAAGGGTTCTACTGAGGTCTCTTCAGCTCTTTTGCAACAACTTCAAAGCCTTGATCTACCTGAAAATGTTACATCAATCAGACTTTTTTGTGATGGGTGTGGTGCTCAAAATAAAATCAATTTCGTTTTGCATACACTTATGCTCTTTTTGATCAAAACTAAGTCCAAAGTAACAGACATCAAAATTACATTTCTGGTGAGAGGACACAGCTTTCTTCCTGCCGACCGAGTGTTTGGACGAGTGGAAAAATTGTTGCGTAAACAGCCAACTATCATCCACAAAGAAACCTACGTCGATGTATACAAATCAGTTGGGACAGTAAAACTACTGGGGGAAGATTGGAAAAAGTCTTTCATCAACAGAAAAAGGCTGCTTTAGGCATCTGGACGGTATCTCAGACTACAAGAGAGTTTTTATAAAAAGAGAAGTTGTTAATCGACAAACTAAACTCTTGGTCAGAGGCCTAATGAACTTTGTGTTTGAATGTGAGACGGAGGCATGGAAATCTCTTCAAAAGAAAGGTTGGCCTGCTAAAAAATGTGCCTTATTAGAGATAGATGAGTTGCCACTCGGTCACAGCATACCTCCAGCCAAAGAGAAAGATGTTACAAGCTTTTGACGCAGATATTTGGGGAAGAATGGAAGGACGATCAAACACTATATTGGTATCTCCGTATCGTTTCTAACAACGTCCCTGGAACAGAAGAAGCTGACCACGATGAAGAAAACTGTGAGTGTCTAGAGAAAGATGCTGGTATGAACGTTTGAGTTTTGAATTTTATACATTTAGGTAACTTTTGATTTTATACTCATAAATCATAAAGGTATTGCTGATTATATCAAATTTGTTGTTTTGTTAAGTTCATTTTTTGACCTATACCTATCTACATGATCAATCAAAAGAGGATTAGTCCACATAGAGTTTATTCAAAAGAAATTTAGTCCATACCGGTCGATCAAAACGCGTTTAGTCCATTGAATAATCCTATTTTTTTTTATAAAATTAGCACATAATATTTTACTTTTATATTTATGTTAAGTGTCCAGAACTACCAATCTATCATTAGAAAAAAAAATTGTCATAACCACAAACATGGAAAATAAAGAAATAGTTTTTTTGATTTTCTGAACATTTTTCTAGTTGTGACAAATCCTTTTTTGAACGCCACCTCCTCTTTTACTCAGATTTTTGAGTACTAGGAACTATTTTTCGGACTTTTCTCCTAGACAAATGAAGCGGAATGTGACTGCATATTGCCTGCCTTCTTTATTCGTCGTCTCTTGTGTTATACATTGTAAAAGTCAGAGATTAAGGATGTTACCAGAAAGTAGTTCCACGAAAAGTTTTCAGATTTAAATTATGATTTGTTATTTTTAATAAATTTTGTATCTGGACTTTTCATCTTTTCTTTAAGGGATGTCGCGACATCGTCCTAAAAGTGGATTATAAAATTATTTTTATAATTCTGCTTAAATACGCAGTTTGGTTTATTTTCGATTCAGACCCACTGTTCATGTAGCCCCACTGAAGACATCTAGAGACGGCAACAGCTGTCTGGGGATGGTGAACCATCTCTAAATCGAAAGGAAACCAAAACTATCTTTCACTTTTATCTTTACTCAGATTTTTGAGTACTAGGAACTATCTTTCGGACCTTTTCCTAGACGAATGAAGCGGAATTTGACTGCATATTGTAGAGTCCTTTTCTTCTTCTTTATTCGTCGTCTCTTGTCTTATAAATTTTAAAAGTCAAAGATTAAGGATATTGCCAGAAAATAGTTCCACTTTTCATCTTGTCATTATTATAAAAATTGATAACGGGTAGACCTAGAAACATCAGGAGAAATACCACAAGAATGGCTTTTATCCACCTTTGTTATTATACCAAAAAAGATGAATGCCAAACAATGTAGTGATTACCGTACAGTCAGTTTGATGAGCCATGTACTGAAAATATTCCTGAAAATTATACACACTAGAGTACACATAAAACTGGAAATGGACAAGAGAGGCGTTGTTTGCACTGAACGTTATGTCTCAAAGATGTCTTGACATAAATCAAGATGTATTCATGTGTTTCATAGATTATGACAAGGCCTTTGATAAAGTGCGGCATGATCATCTAATCAGACTCCTGGCAGAAAAGAATTTAGACAAACGAGACATCCGACTAATAGCAAATATGTACTATAATCAGAAAGCAGTAGTGAGAGTAGAGAATAATACCACTGAAGAAATTGAAATAAAGCGAGGTGTGAGACAAGGGTGTATACTGTCACCAACCCTGTTTAATCTCTATTCCGAAGACGTAATGAAAAGAACACTCTCTGAGCAATCCATAGGTATTAAAATAAATGGTGTTAGATTAAACAATCTGAGATTTGCCGACGACACCGTTCTGATCGCAGAAACACTTGAAGAGCTACAGACATTGGTGAATAAGATAGCAGACTGCAGCGAAGAATATGGACTAACTTTGAACATAAAGAAAACTAAATTTATGGTAATATCGAAATCAACAAGAAATGTCCAAAATTTATATTTACACAATGAAATTATCGATCGAGTTAGCAAATACAAATATTTAGGCACTTTTGTAAATGAAGACAATGATAGCTCAGCAGAAATCAAAATAAGAATAGAAAAAGCCAGATCCATATTCACTAAAATGAAGAGAGTGTTCTGTGGAAGAGATTTGAGCCTTGAAATGAAACTTCGCCTGATGAGATGTTACGTACTTTCTGTGCTGTTCTACGGAATGGAGTCACGGACGCTGAAAAAGATTGTTATCAAATAATTGGAGGTATTTGAACTGTGGATGTATCGCAGAATCTTGAGAATATCATGGACGGAGAGATTCACAAACGTCGAGATCTTGAGAAGAATGAATAAAGAAAAGGAAGTCATATTTACGATCAAGAAACGAAAACTGCAATACTTGGGACACATTACAAGAGGCGAAAGATATGAACTGCTTCGAATAATTATGCAGGGGAAGATAGCAGGAAAAAGATCCATAATAAGAAGAAGAAACTCCTGGCTAAAGAATCTACGGGAATGGTATAGCTGTAGCAACAACGAATTGTTTCGGTCAGCAGTTTCGAAAATACGTATAGCCCTGATGATCGCCAACCTTCGGAATGAAGATGGCACTTGAAGAAGAAGATCTAGAAACACATGTCAGAGGATGGTAAGAGACTCGAATTAAATCGAAACGCAACTATTTTATTTTAAATTCGAAATTCTGTTAACTTCTCCATCACAAAAATATAAAGGTTTGTTATGTTATACAGGGTATTTACAAAGTTATAACCAATTTTATATGAAAATCGTAACAAGTTTAACTCCCTGTATAAATAAAAATAAGCAAAACAACAATGGTTTATTAATGCTATAATTTTTAACGTCTTGTCCAAATTGTCAAGTATGGTCGATATTGCTAATTTTCTTTATATCAAATACAGGGTGAGTCAAAACGCAAGTACATTATTTTCTCAGTAATTTTAAATGGAACACCCTGTATTTTATATCACTACTGAGAAGTACCATTACCGTACTTTAATTTTTAGATAACATTCCCTATGTCTAAATTTATTAGTTTTCGAGATATTTTCATTTTTCAATGGACCAGTAGCGTGGCAACCCAAATCACCATAATTTAATAAACTGGACTGATTTTTTCTGATTACGTTAATAATGAAGTTTATTTTACCTCCAACAACAAGGGACGAGATGAAAAATAGAATACAAAGTGTATTTCGATGTGTTAATTTACAAATGGTCCTTAGAGTAAGTAGCTCATTCAATGATCGTTTTTAGGCGTACATAAATGTGTTATAATATGATAATTTTGAACACCTTATGTAATTAAATATTAAAAATATTTTATTAAAAGTAGCTTCTAATTTTTTCAAACATGTTTTTTTGCAAAATGTATTACTGATAAATTATATTTCGTTCTTTATTTGTTACATTGTTACATTTACATACAAAAGTAGTGTTTAATTGTATTCACAAAATATGGTATTTTGTGTTTGTGTGTTTTTTTGTAAAATTTATTACTAATTTTCTTTGTTTATTTGTTGCATTTACATAAAAAGATAGTTTTTAATTGTTTCAAAAATGTTGCATGTAGTGGTTGTGTTTTTGTTTGTAAAATGTATTACTAATAAATTATTTTTATTTCTTTATTTGCTACAGTGTTACATTGATTACCGGATTGATAATCGGTAATCTTCAATTGCCAATTCATTCATGACTTACTTAAAATTTAGATAAATTTAAACACCTAAAATAATTTGCTCTGAAAAATGAAAATATCTCGAAAACTAATAAATTTGGGCATAGACAATGTTCTATAAAAATTAAAGTACGTTAATGTTACTTTTCAATATTGATATAAAATACAGGGTGTTTCATTTAACATTACTGAGAAAATAATGTACTTGCGTTTTGACTCACCCTGTATTTGATATAAAGAAAATTAGCAATATCAATAATTCTTAAAAATTTTAACAATAAATAAAAATATATGGCATTAATAAACCATTGCTGTTGTGCTTATTTTTATTTATACAGGGAGTTGAACTTGTTACGATTTTCATACAAAATTGGTTATAACTTTGTAAATACCCTGTATAACATTACAAACCTTTATATTTTTGTGATGGAGAAGTTAACAGGATTTTGAATATAAAATAAAATGTAGGGTGTTTCATTTAAAAAAACAAAAGTTAGGTCTGCCACTGTGTTATCGAACACCCTGTAACATTTTAACTAATTTTGTAATGTGAAGCTCAAAGGTGGCTAAAATTTTTGTTATTAACTTCTATTGCTATCTATTACTATAGCAGAGCTATTGAGCTTTACCCTACTAATCAATCACCCTGAATATTAATTTGTCTGGACTAAATTACAGTCCTGTTTATCTTATTACTATCAACATTCACACAGTGTTGCCAAAATGAATTTTGTTATTTTGGGTGTAAATTTTTTCCACGGATCTCCGAGGGTACAATACCCTCGGAGATCGCTGGGAAAATTTACACTCAAAATAACAAAATTCAGTTTGGCAACACTGTAACACTGCAACATAATATTTGTAATTTAGTCCAGACAAATTAATATATTTTTTTACCAACAAAAATGAGATTTTTTAACCAAATAATGTTTCAAGTATTATGTGCAAAATAATTATTAATTGGGTTCTGCTAATGAGCTTGCTTTTTTGTCATTAAAGTAGAAAAAACTTTAAAATTTATTCTCGTATATATCCGTCCACTAATTCGGAATGATTAATGGGTTGTTAAAACATTTTATCTCTAGCGGCTTCTGGAATGACAAAATATCGAATTTCATTGATAAAATGCGCATATCCCACCGATCTTCACTTCTATCATATTGTGCATATAAGTATATATTTCATGTTGTTCTGAAGCTATTTACTTGTGGCATTTTTATAATAAACTATTTTTAATGGGAAATAAGCCACAATTTTACCAAAAAAATGATTTTATTAACGTTTCGAAGCCCAATTTTATTTTATATATAATTCATGTTATTTCAATTATAACGGAGTTTATCTGTAAGTATACCGTATTTATTAATTTTTACCATATTCTATGGCTAACCCGGATTTTCGATAACCCGAATCGGTCGCGGTCCCGATTAATCCGAGTTATCGAGGTTCCACTGTACTTAATATCCGTACGGTTCCACTCGATTTTTTTTAAAAGTCCTAAAAATAAATATATTGTGTGTAGTATTTTTAAAAGTGTGGTTGAAATAATGTATCACTCAACACCCTTTCTATGAAAGATTTGGGGAGTTGTGTGGGCCACCGATAGAGGGTTGATGTAATGTAGTTGAAAACTGGTCTACAAAATGTCCCCTTACAAATAAATTTGACGTGTTTTTACATATTTTTAGATTTTCTGTAGGGACCAAATTATAGATGGTGGTATCTTTTCAAATTGACACACTGAATGTTTTTATAAGGCATGAGTCTAACATAAAGCGAACTAAATATTTCAACTTACGTATTGAGGTTGGAGTCTGAGAAGTACCTAAAAAAATTTGAAGAATATATTACATATTTCTATATATAAATATACATATGTGGCATTTTGTTAAGCAAATGGAATAAAAGCAGTTAAGACAGTTCCGTACCACCCTCAAAGTAATTGTGTGGCGGAGCGTAGTGTTCAAATAGTAAAGAAAAATTTGGAAAAAGCCCTGTTGACTATTAAGGAAGAAGAGATTAATAAACAGTTTGTTATTTAGAAAATTCAAAACTTTCTATTCTCTTATAGAACAACGCCTTCAACGGCTACAGGGATTTCTTAGAGTGAAAGTATTTTTAAAGTTCGTCCTAGAACTACATACATTTATTTTAATATGTTGAAACCTTCTGGCCATAACAGTAAGCACTCATAGTTTTCAATCAATAGTGGGCATACCTTGTATATGTTACAGTTCAAGTTGATTCTCAGTTAGAGTTGACTCCAACTAGTTGGAGTCAACTCCAACTGAAACGAGCAGTAAAAGTTGATTTTAAAAATTTAAATCAACTTTTACTAGTTGGAGTTGACTCTTCCTGGATCGATTCAGTAAATGTTGATTATACGAGAATCTCAAGTGCATTTTTGATGAGTGTGCGTTTCTTTGTTTTGACCGTTTCAACTACTTATTAGTACAGTCTGTAACGTCGCCCCCGTTAGGTAAATTATTCTGATTCGATTTTTTGCACAAACTTACTCAAAGAAATACATCCGTTGTTTAACCAATTTTTGTTAATCAAATTCACAAAAATAATTTTTATCTACTCTATCTCATATTATGTAAAGCAGCGGTTCTCAATCTGTGGTACATGTACCACTGGTGGTACATATCATTATTTGCGGTGGTACACAAAACACACAAAAACTTAAAATAGTAGTACATAGTAAGTCTTGATTATACAATCTAAAAATATAGAAATATAATAAAAGAAACTTTAGATGGTCAATGACTCAAAAAGATTGAGAACCGCTGATGTAAAGGTTTTATTGTGTGAAAATTGTAAATATAGATAGCAGTACATGAAGGGTTTAAAGTGTGTCTGAAGTAACAATGTATTTTAAATGGGTTTTACTTTCTCGCATCCTTAACTTTCGCCTTCGGGAGGAAATCAGACACGCCCTTGCAACCGCAACTGAAATGCTCACAAAACAGCGACCACGGAAGCAAAGATGGATGACAGAGGAAATATTGGATTTAATGGATGAAAGAAGAAAATGCAAACAGCACAAAGCAATGTACAAAGTATTAAATAGAACCATTAAACAAAAAATAAAAATTGCAAAAGAAAAAGGATAACAGAACAATGTGAAGAAATCGAAAACTTATATAAAAAACATGATGACTTCCATCTGTATAAGAAACTCAAAGAATTCACAGGCACGACATATTCACAAGGACCAAATAATCTAATCAATGCAGAAGGCAAACTGATTTCAAGCCCTGAAGAACAAATAAACATGTGGGAAGGCTATATAAAGGAACTCTTCTATGACATCAGAGAACCTCCTACATTAAATACCGGAAATGACGAAGGTCTTCCAATACTGAAGTCCGAACTGGAATATGCTATACGTCAACTAAATAACAACAAATCTGTAGGAAAAGATGAAATACCAGCTGAGCTATTGAAGTTAATCAACGAGAAAAACTTAGACCTTCTTCTTGGACTATTTAATAATGTTTACAATACAGGGACTATCCCTAAAATATGGCTTGAATCAGTCTTCATACCACTGCCTAAAAAGAAGAACGCCAAATTATGCCAGGACTTCCGCCTTATAAGTCTATTAAATAACATTATGAAGCTTTTCTTGCGTATCATACAGAGCAGAATATATTATAAAAAATGTGATGAGGTCACCGGTCAAGAACAATTTGGCTCCAGGAAAGGTATGGGGACACGAGAAGCAATATTCTGTCTTCAAACTCTGGCACAAAGATACAAAGATCAGCAAGCAGACCTTTTTATCTGTTTCATAGATTTTGAGAAAACGTTCGATAGGGCACAAGACCTTGATAGAAAGATTGAACGACATCGGAGTCGACAAAAGAGATTCTAAAATTATAGAGGCTATTTATTGGAATCAGACAGCAATCATAAAGACCAATGGTAATACGTCAAGGCCAATTGAAATACAACGAGGTGTTAGACAGGGTTGTGTGCTATAACCCATACTTTTAACGTCTACTCTGAGGTAATATTTGCGAACTCTTTATCGCACTCTTCAGAAGGAATCAGGATAAACGGTCAGAGAGTAAATAACATCCGCTATGCAGACGACATAGTATTAATGACTGATTCGGACCATAGTCTGCAGATACTGTTGGATAGGGATACTGAGAGTTGAGAAACTCTCAGTAACTACTGAGAACGGGTTACTAATCGCGGCAGGTAAAGTAACATTCTTCTTTCAATACAACAAAGTGTTACTTTACTGCCGAAAATGAGGGCAAATGAGTACAATAATGAATGATTTTAGTGAACTTTGGCGATAAACAATGATTTTAAACAAATTCGCAAAAATAATTTTTTCACTTCGTACAATTTTTTTTTAGATCCTTTGGGCCTTTTTTTCTCTAAAATTGACTGTTGTCGAGTTATTAGCGACTTAAAATTTGAAAAACGCTAAAATAACCATTTTCAAGGTTTAATAACTCGGTTAAAGATAATTATTGTGAAAGTCGAGCGAGCGGCCGTGGAGTAACGGCATAATCGCTGGCCTCATACGCCAGTGCACGTAAGTTCGAGCCCTGCCAAAGACAAACCATTTTCATTTACAATAATGACACGAGCCGTCTCAACTTGCCTCGGAGAGCACGTTAAGCCGTCGGTCCCCCTGGGCTAGTGTACATCGACACTAGTTACTTGAAACAGGGTTAAAGATGTAATTGGCGCCGGAACTGTCCGAAAGGCAAAAATGCCATACGATAGTATATATTATGAAAGTCAGAAACTAAAAAAAATCAAAGATTAAAGCTACCTCTATACGATCCTGAAGAAGTTTTTGTCATTATTTCATTAATAAGATATTATTTTTAATTATCAACAATGAGCGCTAAGCGTGTATTGAGGCGGCCGTCAATGTGAGTGCGAGTGAGATTCACCATTGGACGGCCGTAATGGTGCATCTCTTTAGCGCTCACCATTGACGGCCGCCTAATACATACTTAGCGCTCATTGTTAATAATTAAAGATAACAGCTTAGTAATAAAACAGTGACAAAAATTTCTGCCGGATCTTGTAGAGGGGGCTATAAACTTTGATTTGGTCACTTTCTGACTTTCATAATAATGGATTTTAACCGAGTTAATAAGCCTTGAAAATGGCTATTTTCGCATTTTTCAAATTTTAAATCGCGTATAACTCGACACCAATCAATTTTAGAGAAAAATCACAAAATACCTTTTTTTGCTCAGAATAACCCAAATGATCTAAAAAAATTATTCGAAGTGAAAAAATTATTTTTGTGAATTTGTCTAAAAAAAATTGTTTAAACAATTTATCGATCAAGGTACTGCCTGGCACCCAGTAGATTTGTTATAAGGACCTCTTTTTGAGTAAGTTTGTGCAAAAAATTCGAATCGGAGTAATTTACCTAACGGGGGCGACGATACAGCCTAGACTAATTTGAACATATTCAGTAACATTTAATTTCTAGAATCGGCTGTTTGTGTGAATCAGAATCAACTTTTACTAAATTGCATTGGGAAGAGTATACTTTTCCTAGTTGGAGTCTACTTTTACTAGTAAATGTTGAATATAAATCTTCATTTTATATTTATAATCAACTTTTACTGAAACCAGCCGTTAAAGTTGACTCCAACTAGTTGGAGTCAACTCCAACTGGATAATCAACTTGAACTGTAACATATACAATGAATGAATGTGAATATATTAAAATCAAACAATAGTACATAATGTATGTATTCGACTCGCCATTGGTCACTGCGTGTGCCACCTTTATCGCGAATGCTATATCGCGATTCTATTGGAGGATTCTATTGTATTATATACAGTGATGAGCGCGCTAATAACTGGCAAAATAACGCAGCAGATGGAAAACTTAATAGTAGTAGTAGTAGTAGTAGTCAGGGCCGTGCGGTGCTATGATGCGGTGAGGCGGTCGCATCAGGTAGCATCACAAGGGAGGCGGCATAATTAGTAAAATAAAAATACATCAAAATAATCATATGGATAACAAAGGGTGTGAAAAATAGAATATTTGAAAAATATCCGATGGCTTGTGTCACTCGAGTTTAAACAGTAACCATGCTACTTTGCAAACTTAGTTTTAAAAGTGAAAGCGTCTTCTTCTACAGAAACAACAGCCTTCTCTTGTATTATACAAGAACTTTACACTTTTTTTCTGGTTCCACAAAGTGTTGTTTAGTTCTGAAAAACCATGTTTTTCAACTAACTCTAAAACCGTTAAGCGATACTAGATGGTCAAGTCGAATAGATGCATTGAAACCTTTAAGATTTCAATTTTGTGAAATATATGATGCCATATTCGAAATAATAGAAGAAGTCAACAAAGATACAGAAACTAAAGTCCAAGCACGAGGATTAGCAAAAAATATTAAAAATTATAAATAATTTATATGCAGTAAAATTTTTGGGCATGATATTTTATTTGATATACATAAATTCAGTCTCGAAGTTGTTGCTTCATGTAACTATAAATTTGTCAGATTGTGTAAAAAGGTTGTCAGAAACAATAAAAAAAATCATCTGGCTATGACCAAACGAAAATTACTGCTAATGAAATTGCAGAAAATCTTGATATAAGCTCCGAATTTCCAGGGGAAAATGAAATTCAAGCAAGGAGAAAAAGGGTCAATTTGATTACGAAAAATCTATGGATGAGTTTTAAACAGAAGATAGATTTAAAATAAATTTTTTCATCTATATTTTAGACATTGCCATTAATTCCTTGATTGGTCGATTTTCGCTACTAGAAATTCATAAATAAATAAATTTTAATGATATTTTTAAATTGAGCGAAATAAATGATAAACCACTAAAAAATTGTTGTATGAATCTTCATTCAGTACTTTCAATAGGGCTTTTCATCGATTGTCATTTGTTTCGAGCTTCTGTCATGTGTCACATAATATTAATATATCTACGTCATACGTCTTTGGTTTGTATCATGGGTATATATATATATATATATATATATATATATATATATATATATATATATATATATATACCAATAACGTATTATGGGTATATATATATATATATATATATATATATATATATATATATATATATATACCAATAACGTACGACGTAGATATATTAATATTATGTGACACATGACAAAAGCTCGAAACAAATGACTGTGAATGAAAAGCCCTATAGAAAAAGAATCGAATATACAGGCAAATGATCTTCTATTCTATTAATAAAATAGAAGAATTGCGTGATATATCCCAAATGATAACATACTCCATATGAAACCTTTAGTAGTTTTGAACTATTTCTGTTGTATACCCAAATGTAGTTGTATCGCTAAGAATTTTATTAACACTCCCTGTCTCGGTAGCTATTAGTGGGGAAATAAGTTATTCAAAATTAAAAATTATTAAAAACTATTACGAAGCTCCATAAGAAAAACAAAACTAAAAAAATTAGCACTCGTTTCAATAGAGTCCTCACTAGCTGCTACTTTAGACTACACAAATCTGATTGACGAATTTGCCAAAATTAAAGTCAGAAGGGTAAAATTGTAATTTTTGTAAATGTTATTTAATGTTAATACGTAATTCATTTAATTTAAATTATGTTTTGTTTTTAAAATAAAAGTGTGTTCATTTTGTGCAGTTGCATTTAATAAAAAAAAAGTTAAGTTTTAATAATATTTTTCTACAACCGTGTTAAAAATGTAATTTTTAGCACTCCATACGAGCGTTAAAAATGATACTTTAAGGCACTAGTGCTTTAAAAAATGTTGAAGGCACTGCAGTTCGTATTGACCTTATATGCAATTTTGATATAATGTCAAAAAAATATAAAAATGGAATGTCAGTCAAGTTCAAGTAAAAGTTTTTGTAGATATTGTCCTGTAATTACGTTTGTAGAAAAAATATTGTATGATATGCGTGTTAAAAAGTACATTTTTAAGGCACTCATGTGAATTGCAAAACTCGCTATCGCTCATTCTGCAAACTTTCACATGCGTGCCTTAAACGTGTACTTTTAACACTTATATCATAAATAACTATTAAGGGGCGGCATTTTGAAAACTTGCATCATATTGAAAAGATGTACCGCACGGCTCTGGTAGTAGTAGTAGTCTTCCGTTTTATACCGCTAACGCGGCTTTGGGATTATAGCAGGGTAGTCTGCTATATCTAGGGCCTACGATATACAAAGAAGGTAACAGGACCAGTGCTAAGCTTCAACCGCCTATTATTACCCCTGGTTTTATCCAAGGTACTCATTTTATTCAGGCTGAGTCGACCTGTAGCCTATAGACATTTTAAAAATGTCTAGATGTTCTCGCTGGCGCTGGGTTTCGAAACCCCGCCTACCTACGTGGACGTCAGACATACTACCGCCTGAGCTCTCCGGGCACTGAAAACTTAATACATTGTGAAACTAAAAGGGATGAAATTAGTGGAGGTGGAAATTATCGATAAAAACGTCTAAATTAACATTACATTACATAGGTTCCCACCTTCAAACGTCTATGACAGGAGTACTTTATAAAATTTTCTTATCACAGTGAGAGTTGTCATACTCCTCCGATACGTCTGAAGGTGGGAAACTATGTAATTTAATGTTAATTTATACGTCTATATCGATACTACCTGGGACATGAAATTACGATTGGCAGGGATAACCAGGTTCATGAACTGAAGAGAAGAATCGGTCTTGGGTAGGCAGCATTTGGAAAACCGAGAGAAACTTTTAAAAGTGAGTTGCCCACATGCCTAAAGAGAAAGGTATTTGATCAGTGTGTCCTCCCAGTCTTGACGTACGGATCAGAAACACTTACTTTAACTAAAGTCTCGGCTACCAAACTAAGAGTCAGCAGAGAAGAATGGAGCGGTCAATGTAAGAAATAACTCTGCGAGACAAAATCAAAAACGAAGAAATCAGGAGAAGAACAAAGGTGACTGACGTCATCGAAAGGATAGCCAGGTTGAAGTGGAGATTATCAGGACACATAGCCAGAATGACAGATGGGCGATGGACAAAGAGGTTATTAGAATGGAGGCCAAGAGAAGACAAAAGAAGCGTCGGTCGACCGCTTACAAGATGGACTGACGATTTAAGAAAGCTAAATAAAAACTGGATGAGAGCTGCGCAGGATACATGGGGTTGGAAACGAGGGGAGGAGGCCTATGTTCAACAGTGGATTTTTGAGGCTGGATGATGATGATCTATAATTTCCACCTCTACAAGTTTCATCTCTTTTGATTTCACAATGTATTATGTTTTCCATTTTTGCGTTATTTGGCCGATTACTCTAATAGCCCGCTCATCACTGTATTAATGTTGCATGCAGATATACGTTAACTAAAACAAATAAATAAATGCGTTTGAAATGAATAAAATATTTCAACTTACTTGAGCTGTGTCCGGGATCGGGTTTGGATGTTGTCGTTGTACTAGCAGCACCTTAAAATAAATGAATGTATAGAATAATAATACAGTGCGTCCATAAAGTAACGCATAAATTCATTATTTCTTAAACCGGACACTTTAAGGAAAAATCCCGAAACTGGTCGATTTTTATTTTTAAATTACGATTTTTTGGCATATATATCATACTAGTGACGTCATTCATCTGGGTGTGATGACGTAATCGATGATTTTTTAAATGAGAATAGGGATCATGTGATAGCTCATTTGAAAGGGTATGTAATTCTTTATTCAATAATATAAACATTAATATAATTATTGATACACGGTGTCCAAAAAATGTTTTTTTAAATTAAATTAATTGGTGCAAAAAGATGAATGTATGCAATTTGTTTAATTCTAAATATATTTTATTGGTGCCAGAAAACATAAAAATGTTTTATTTAAAAAATAAACATTGATTTTCGCTTAAGCGTAATGTTAAACTTCCAAGAGGCAGGTGGGTGGCAGCTCTAACATTGAATTTAAGCGAAAAGCAATATTTATTATTTGTCAATTAAACATGCATTCCTGTTTTCTGACAAAAGTAAAACGAATTTTGAATTAAATAAGCTACATACATTCTTCTTTTTGTCTCAATTAATTTAATTAAACAATTTTTTTTGGACACCCTGTATAAATAATTATGTTATTGTTTGTATTGGTAAATAGAGAATTAATTACCCTTTCAAATGAGCTATCACATGACCCCTATTCCCATTTAAAAAAATCATCGATTACGTTATCAAGCCCAGATGGATGACGTCACTAGTGTGATATATATGCCAAAAAATTGTAATTTGAAAATAGAAATCGACCTGTTTCGAAAATTTTCCTTAAAGTCGCCTGTTTACGAAATAATGGGCGTGATGACGACATCGATGATTTTTTTAAATAAGAATAGGGGTCGTGTGATAGCTCATTTGAATGGTAATTTAATTCTCTATTCAGTAATATAAACAATAACATAATTACTTACACAGGGTGTCCAAAAAAATTTTTTTGAGTTAAATTTTTTGACATAAAAAGAAGAATGTGTGTAATTTATTTAATTCAAAATACATTTTACCGCTATCAGAATACAGGAAAAAAATGTTTATTTAACAAATAAATATTATTGTTGGCTTAACTTCAATATTAAAGTCGCGTTTACATGATGGCAATTGGCGAGACAATTGTCATTGAACAATTGTCATCACGTGGTTGCGGATTGTCGGAGGCCAATCCAGTTGAAAGAGAAGATGTTTACACGGGGCCAACTATTGCCATGGCAGTAGACAGCTAAAACATGGCCGACTGCTCGTCATCTAGAGGGAACTGGCAAAAAACAAGACAGCACTACTGGCCTACACCGTTCACACGGCGCCAATTGTCGCGACAATTGAGATTTCGAGTGGTGGGGGGCTCACTGGGCGCAGCTCATTGTCCTTAGTCTACTCCCTGAGACAACTGAATTTTGGGCCAATTGTGAGGGCAGTTGGCAAGGCAATTGGCCTGAAGTGTTTACACGAAGACAATAATTTCATGCCAGTCAGTTGTCTTCTGACAATTGTCTCGCCAATTGCCATCGTGTAAACGCGACTTAAAGCAGCCTCCCACCTGCCTCTTGACAAATTGAACATTTAATTTAAGCGAAAAGCAATGATTACTTTTCAAATAAACATTTCTTTCTGTTTTCTGAGAGCAGTAAAATGTATTTTGAATTAAATTAATTTCGTACATTCTTCTTTTTATGTCAATAAATTTAATTAAAACTTTTTGACGCCCTGTATAAATAATTATATTATTGTTTATCTTACTGAATAGAGAATTGAATTTCCTTTCAAATGAGCTATCACACGACCCCTAATCTCATTAAAAAAATAATCGATGACGTCATCACGCCCAGATTGGTCACGTCACTAGTATGCTATATATGCTAAAAAGTCGTAATTTAAAAATAGAAATTGACCTGTTTCGGCATTTTTTTCCAAAATCGTCCATTGTCGAGAAAATTATTTTATTCCAACCTTTACGTGCTCGCTGTATATGTATACAATTATACAGTGAGCACGTAAAGGTTGGAATAAATTCATTTTCTCGAGAATGGACAACTTTGGAAAAAAATTCCGAAACAGGTCAATTTGTATTTTGAAATTACGACTTTTTGGCATATATATCATACTAGTGACGTCACCCGTCTGGGCGTGATGACGTCATCGATGATTTTTTTAAATGAGAATAGGGGTACAGTGATAGCTCATTTGAAAGGTAATTTAATTCTCTATTCAGTAATATAAAAATTCATATAATTATTATAAAATTATAAAATAGGAAAAAATATTTATTTGATAAATAAATATTGTTTTTTGCTTAAATTCAATATTAAAGCATCCATCCACCTGCTTCTTGACAGTTTGAACATTTAATTTAAGCGAAAAGCAACGATTATTTTTCAAATAAACATTTTTTTCTGTTTTCTGAGAGCAGTAAAATGTATTTTGAATTAAATAAATTACATACATTCTTCTTTTTATGTCAATAAATTTAATTCAAAAAAATGTTTTTGGACACCGTGTATAACTAATTATGTTAATGCTTATATCACTAAATAGAGAATTGAATTACCTTTCAAATGAGCTATCACACGACCCCCATTCTCATTTAAAAAAAATCGTTGATGACGTCATCACGCCCAGACGGGTAACGTCACTAGTATGATATATATTCCAAAAAGTCGTAATTCCAAAATAAAAATTGACCTGTTTCGGAATTTTTTTTCAAAGTTGTCCATTCTCGAGAAAATTAATTTATTCCAACCTTTACGTGCTCACTGTATATACATTTTCCCTGTAATAATATTTTTCCTAGATAGGTAAGTTGTCATTGTATACCGTGTGAACCTGTATTTTTTTCTCAAAGTTCGGAACACGCTGTGGAATATTCTAGCATTTATAAAATGTTAAAATTAATACTTAATGGTAACCTTAGGCTGTCTTAACATTTTGTCTTTTTATTTATTTACTGATGTTCTATAATGAAAGAGATAAGTCCTTTTATATTACAAATGAAATTTGCTATTTGGTCTTGAACAATATGATTCCAAATCTCGAGAGCTACTGTTTCTACCTCTTGTGAGGTTCTAGGAGGTGGCAAACGCTGTCGTAGTCTTCTGTCAATTATGTCTCACAAATGGTCGATTGGGTTAAGATCTGGACTATGCGGTGGCCAATACAAATGTCGCAAAGATTTAACTGTTGTAAATTTTCATTTACGATTCGTGCAACGTGAGGTCTTGCAGTATCGTAATCGTGCATTAGCAAAAAATTGTTATCAATATAAGGAGCCGATAGCATGGTAGCTAAGTCCTTCGCTATGTAAGGTCACTCCTTGAACACACTCATCGCGAGTCAAATTCCTTGTAGCGCGTACCATTTCCACCAAACAGCAAAAAAAATACGGACTTAAATAATAAATCTACCAATTCTTAAAACAAAGCAGACACTTTTTGACTGTTAACAATTTGACATTTATCAAATTGTTATTTTATCATAGCTTACTTTAGGCTTGTTTATTAAACTAAGAAAATATGGATTTATTGACGAAAAACATGGCTATTTGTGAAAGTACCTAACTTTTTTATTTTCCAATATAATTGAATGAATCAAAAAGCAAAAATATTAAGAAAGCCTAAGGTCACAATCAAGTTTTAATTTCAACATTTTATAAATGCTAGAAAATTCCACAAGGTGTTGCGAACTTTTAGAAAAAATCACAGTCTCATTTGTACACCCGGTACATAGTGACAATTTACCTGTCTAGCAACAATATTCTTACAGCGATATTGTTAAAGTATAAGCCTATAAAATATTTCAAAAATCATTTAAATTGGACAACAGGTTTAGAAAATACGAGCCATAAAAATGTCCTATTTTTTAGTTTGTGCGTTAATTTTGCTGCTTAGTGTATCTTTTTCTGTTTCATAGACCTAGAGAAAGCGTTTGATAGAATCCAATTAAAAGATGTGATACACCTTCTATATGAGAAAAATTTACCACTGGATATCACAAAACTGATAGAAAACATATGTGTAAGAAATAAAATAGAGATGAAAGTCAATGGAATAATAACAGAACCCATAGAAACAAACACAGGAATCCGGCAAGGAGATTCACTAAGTCCTCTACTGTTTAACATAATATTGGATGCAATAATAAAACAAGTGAAGAAAAAAAGAGGGTACAAAATGGGCAATAGAGAGATAAAAATACTCTGTTACGCTGATGACACCGTGTTAGTAGCAGAGTGCGAAGACGACCTACAAAGATTATTGCACGAGTTCAACATTAACGCAAAAGAAATGAATATGAAAATATCAGTCCAAAAAACAAAAAGCTTAGTAATTGCCAAAGAACCAATAAGATGCAAATTGGAGTTAGACAATCAAATTATACAACAAGTAATGACTTTCAAATATCTGGGAATTAATCTATCAGCCGACAACAATATCGAAGAAGAGGTAAAAGACCAAATAATTAAAGCCAGTAGAACGGCCGGATGCCTAAACGACACAATTTGGAAAAACAAACACCTAAGATTGGAAACAAAGGCCCGAATATATAAGTCAGTTATTAGGCCAGTTATGACTTACACGGCCGAAACATGACCAGATACAAGCAAAACACGAAGACATCTGGAAACCAACGAAATGAAGATCTTAAGAAGGATTGCTGGAAAAGGACTACAGGATAGGGTAAGCAGTGAGGAAATCAGACGCATATGTGGAGTAGACAATATAAATACCTGGGTAAAGAACAGAAAAGAAGAGTGGAATGAGCACATAAGCAGGATGTCTGAATCAAGGATAGTAAGAATAGCCAGGGACAAGTCACCGTTAGGCAGGAGAAGTATAGGACGCCCAAGGAAAAGATGGAATGACAACTTAGGGGCAGAATGAAAGGCACCGTTGAAGAAAAACAGGCAGTACTGCCTATATAAAAGAAGAAGAAGAAGAAGAAGTGTATCTTTTAGTCAAATAAAAATGAAGCAATAGCCTTAGTATCAGCTAATGTGATAAACGGGATCGGTCGCAAAGCGATGAAGGAAAATAACTATTTCTAACTGATGTAATGTAAATCAGTGGTACCCACCACAGCCAGTGAAGGTTCTACCAAAGAATATAAATATAGCTAATCAGTGTATACAGGGTGTTTGGTAAAGAATGGGCCATAACTTAAATGTAGATTCCTGAGGTTAAAATAGGTCGATTTAAGCTAACTTACTTTAGTACAAAAGTTGATAATATCCGAAATACAGATTGTCAAAATTAAAGTTTTATTTTAATTATTTTTGAATATTTCCTGACAGGCATGACACAACAACACGAAATTTACTAAGTGGTACTGGTGCTGTACATCCTACTAAATCATGTTAAACAAATGTTTCTGGCTACTACCAGAGGCGTACGACGGGGGAACGTGAATGGTTGACCCTTCCCAAATTCTACGCCACTGGCGGAATTTCTATATTAGTGCAATTTTGTGATTTTCCAATACTTTCTATGTAAATAACATACTCTTTATTCGTAACGATAAAGCCATTAGTTTTCGAGATATTTGAAGCTAAAAACGAAGGAACAAATACATTAATCAAAATAAGTGTGCCTTTTCATGTTTAACTTCATATATCTCGAAAACTAATGACTTTATCGTTACGAATGAAGAGGATATTATTTGCATAGAAAGTATTGGAGAATCTAAAAATTATGCTAAAATAGCAGTTCCATTAGTGGAGTAGAATTTGGGAAGGGTCAACCATTGACTTTCCCCTGTCGTACGTCTCTGGTATTAACCACAAACGACAATTTAACATAATTTAGTAGGTTGTACAGTATCTACACTTTCTGTCAAGTACCATAAGGATATGTCAAATAGTTTTATAGTACCGGGCACACATAGTTCTTAAGGTTTTAAATAAAGAATAAATTAACTAAAAAAAAGACTACTTTAAAATAATTTGACATGTCAATGTGATACTTGGCAGAAAGTGTTGGCACTGTACGCCCTACTAAATTATGTTAAATAATCGTTTCTGGCTACTACCAGAGGCGTACGACAGGGTAAAGTGAATGGTTGACCCTTCCCACATTCTACGCCACTGATGAAACTGTTATTTTAGCATAATTTTTAGATTCTCCAATACTTTATATGCAAATAATATACTCTTCATTTGTAACGATAAAGTCATTAGTTTCCGAGATATTTGAAGTTGAAAATGAAAAGGCACACTTATTTTGATGAATGTATTATGCTCCTTCGTTTTTATCTTCAAATATCTCGAAAACTAATGGCTTACTCGTTACGAATAAAGAGTATGTTTTTTACATAGAAAGTATTGGAAAATCAAAAAATTGCACTAAAATAGCAATTCCGCCAGTGGCGTAGAATTTGGGAAGGGTCAACGAGTCACGTTCCCCCGACGTACGCCTCTGGTAGTAGCCAGAAACGTAGGTTTAACATAATTTAGTAGATTGTACAATACCAGTACCACCTACCAAATTTCGTGTTGTCCTATGCCTGTCAGGAAATATTCAAAAATATATAAAATAAAAGTTTAACTTTGACACCCTGTATTTTGATTATTATCTACTTTTGTACTAAGGTAAGATAACTTAAATCGACCTATTTTACCCTCAGGAATCTAAGGTTAAGCTATGGCCCATTCTTTACCAAACACCCTGTATATTCGTTGGTTCTACGTTTATAACGAGTCGCTGACTGCATATTAAAACTACCCTAATTCAGGGAATAACAAAAAAAGGTATAACAAAATAACTTCTCAGTATATACCAGTGCAGAAAGGAAATGTTAACAAACACGTAATTTTTGATCAGGGCACCACAAAATAACTTTCTGGAGGCATCACCAACGTCATTAGAAGTGATTCCGATACTCTATATCGGTATCTACTTTATATAATTTGTATATGTATACAATCACCGCCACCAAAAATGTTTGATTTAAGTTTGACAATTTATAACTTTATCATCTGTACTCCGATTTTCAAGATTCGTGAATCAGTTTGTAGGTACATGTATTGATGTCGTTTATTATTATTGCGGTAATACAATTTTTTTGCCTAGATGACATTATACGACGTGAATGGAAACGTTGTATTTTCTACTAATTTTAAAACATTCTGTGGAATAATTGGAGGGCTGATTTTGTTACATACTCCTTTTGTATTATCCAGAGGTATCCCTAAGATTTTGTTTTTTGAATTACCCAAATATCTCTTTTCTTGTAAAAGCTGTAAATAAAAACACTGCTTTCAAGGTTTATTTAATTAAACATATCAAACGTACTAACATTAATAACACAAAACAAAATTAACAACAAAACAAAACAATTCAATAGCGGTTATGTCCACCTCTCGCAGCAACGACTGCTCGCAATCTATTTGGCATCGAATAAGATGTGTTATCCTTGTTTGGGGAATAGCCCGATATTCCTCAACCAGGGCTACATAATTGTACCAAATTTTCTGGAGGCCTAGGATGACGCCGAATAGCTATTTTTAGTTCATCCCATAATACCTCAATAGTATTGAGATCTGGGCTGCATGCGGGCCATTCTAATCTTATCAATCCAACCGCTATTTAAGATATGTATGTTTATGAGTCAATCAGTGTTTTTATTTACAAAAAATTGTACAGCTCTTAAAAGAAAAGATGTATTCGGATAATTCAAAAACAAAAATCTTAGGGATACCTCCAGGATAATGTATTTTGAATATTTGACAAAAGGACTATGAAACAAAATCGACCCTCCAATTTTTTCACAGAATTTTTTGAAATTAGGAGAAAACACAACGCTTCCATTCATCCCCGTATAATGCCTTCTAAGCAAAACTTTTTTGTTACCAGAATGATAGCAAACGACATCACTACATGTACCTACAAACTGATGCAATAATCTAGTACAAATAATAGTTAAAAATTGTCAAACTTATCAAAAATTTTGGGTGGCTGAAAACGCGGTCCAAGATTGCGGCTGTTTTTGAATCTTTGTCGAGATATTTGGCACACATATTCGTAATATAATAAAGAATGGCGGTACAGAGCCCAATTTGAGAACTATGTTAGTATGAAGAAATTACTCTATAACTAAATAAAATATTGCAAAAAGGAGCTCGTACCGCCATTAAGGGTCGATTTCTCATACCTGAGTTAATCTAGATTTGAATTGACTGACGTCCATCCGTGAACTTGGTTTTGTTTGGAAATGCATTTCTCATTGTTAGTTCACGATCTACATCTTAACTAGTAGCTTTCGAGAAATACCAATAGATGGCAAGGGGTAAAACTGTCGCCATTTTGTATCACATTTTTTATGCTGTTTCTGAATAAAATTAAATTTAAGTATTTATAGTCAAAGAGTAATAAATCTATAAAAATTGTTTTCTATAACTAGAAATCGAACGTGACTGACTTGGCAACATTTAGCGCGCCTATGAGTATAATTATTGTTTTTGAGAGTATGATGTCACTGTCGCTGTCGCATTGCCGACGCACTGTTGCCTCACTGTTGAAAGTTCGCAGAGCTATCGACAAACAAAAATATTGATAACTCGCTACTGTTTACTCTTAATGTTGTATACAGCTATAGGTTAAATAAAATAAATAAATAAGTCTGTTTGAAACGAATAAAATATTTCAACTTACTTGTGCTTTTTGTGGGATTGGGTTGGGGTTCAGTAGCAACACCTGAAAATAAATGAATGCATAAAGAGCTGTTATCACATTATGTAATAATTATAGATTAATGTTGCATAAAGCTATACGTCAAATAAAATGAATAAATGACTGCGTTTAAAATGAATAAACTATTTCTAAATATTATTAATTATGCTATTAGGATCAAAAACTTCATCTTTTAATTGCCAGATGACCCTAGTCACCTAATATTTTCACTTCAGTTGCAATGGGTGGAAGAACCTCTTAGTACTGATCAATTGGGGTAAGGAGAACAAGCCTACGTTCTTTCTGATGAGGCTCCAATAAGAGCCGAAAATCGAGATTCAAGGGACTGGACTGCGCTCCGTATTCTAATTGAAAAGTAAGATTGTTTTGCCTTCGCATTGCAACTGAATTAAAAATAAAATTTTTATTTTATTTTTATATTGGTCTTTACTCCTTCGAGTAAGTAGGTCCATTTTCTGTTGGAATTAACCAGCTGAACAGACGGAGTCGTGAATTGTAAATTTTTTGAATTCCCTCTTTTCTTCTTCGCTTCAGCATCCATTTGGCTTGCAAATTTTAGAAGCCTTGGAGGTGTTACCAAGGAAATGGACCAATAAGTTTTCGATTTAAAAATCTTTTAGTAATATTTTAATATTTTCTAAATATTATTAATAATGCTATTAGGATCGAAAACTTCATCTTTTAATTGCCAGATGACGCTAGTCACCTAATATTTTCACTTCAGTTGCAATGGGTGGGAGAACTTCTTAGTGCTGATCAATTGGGGTATGGAGAACAAGCCTACGTTCTTTCCGATGAGGCTCCAATAAGAGCCGAAAATCGCGATTCAAGGGACTGGACTGCGCTCCGTATTCTAATTGAAAAGTAAGATTGTTTTGCCTTCGCATTGCAACTGAATTAAAAAATAAAATTTTTATTTTATTTTTATATTGGTCTTTACTCCTTCGAGTAACTAGGTCCATTTTCTGTTGGAATTATCCAGCTGAACAGACGGGGTCGTGAATTGTAAGTTTTTTGAATTCCCTCTTATCTTCTTCGCTTCAGCATCCATTTGGCTTGCAAATTTTAGAAGCCTTGGAAGTGTTACCAAGGAAATGGACCAATAAGTTTTCGATTTAAAAATCTTTTAGTAATATTTTAATATTTTCTAAATATTATTAATAATGCTATTAGGATCGAAAACTTCATCTTTTAATTGCCAGATGACGCTAGTCACCTAATATTTTCACTTCAGTTGCAATGGGTGGGAGAACTTCTTAGTGCTGATCAATTGGGGTATGGAGAACAAGCCTACGTTCTTTCCGATGAGGCTCCAATAAGAGCCGAAAATCGCGATTCAAGGGACTGGACTGCGCTCCGTATTCTAATTGAAAAGTAAGATTGTTTTGCCTTCGCATTGCAACTGAATTAAAAAATAAAATTTTTATTTTATTTTTATATTGGTCTTTACTCCTTCGAGTAACTAGGTCCATTTTCTGTTGGAATTATCCAGCTGAACAGACGGGGTCGTGAATTGTAAGTTTTTTGAATTCCCTCTTATCTTCTTCGCTTCAGCATCCATTTGGCTTGCAAATTTTAGAAGCCTTGGAAGTGTTACCAAGGAAATGGACCAATAAGTTTTCGATTTAAAAATCTTTTAGTAATATTTTAATATTTTCTAAATATTATTAATAATGCTATTAGGATCGAAAACTTCATCTTTTAATTGCCAGATGACGCTAGTCACCTAATATTTTCACTTCAGTTGCAATGGGTGGGAGAACTTCTTAGTGCTGATCAATTGGGGTATGGAGAACAAGCCTACGTTCTTTCCGATGAGGCTCCAATAAGAGCCGAAAATCGCGATTCAAGGGACTGGACTGCGCTCCGTATTCTAATTGAAAAGTAAGATTGTTTTGCCTTCGCATTGCAACTGAATTAAAAAATAAAATTTTTATTTTATTTTTATATTGGTCTTTACTCCTTCGAGTAACTAGGTCCATTTTCTGTTGGAATTATCCAGCTGAACAGACGGGGTCGTGAATTGTAAGTTTTTTGAATTCCCTCTTATCTTCTTCGCTTCAGCATCCATTTGGCTTGCAAATTTTAGAAGCCTTGGAAGTGTTACCAAGGAAATGGACCAATAAGTTTTCGATTTAAAAATCTTTTAGTAATATTTTAATATTTTCTAAATATTATTAATAATGCTATTAGGATCGAAAACTTCATCTTTTAATTGCCAGATGACGCTAGTCACCTAATATTTTCACTTCAGTTGCAATGGGTGGGAGAACCTCTTAGTGCTGATCAATTGGGGTATGGAGAACAAGCCTACGTTCTTTCCGATTAGGCTCCAATAAGAGCGAAAAATCGCGATTCAAGGGACTGGACTGCGCTCCGTATTCTAATTGAAAAGTAAGATTGTTTTGCCTTCGCATTGCAACTGAATTAAAAATAAAAAAAATTTTTTATTTTTATATTGGTCTTTCCTCGTTCGAGTAACTAGGTCCATTTTCTGTTGGAATTTACCAGCTGAACAGACGGGGTCGTGAATTGTAAGTTTTTTGAATTCCCTCTTGTCTTCTTCGCTTTAGCATCCATTTGGCTTGAAAATTTTAGAAGCCTTGGAGGTGTTACCATGGAAATGGACCAATAAGTTTTCGATTTAAAAATCTTTTAGTAATATTTTAATATTTTCTAAATATTATTAATAATGCTATTAGGATCGAAAACTTCATCTTTTAATTGCCAGATGACGCTAGTCACCTAATATTTTCACTTCAGTTGCAATGGGTGGGAGAACTTCTTAGTGCTGATCAATTGGGGTATGGAGAACAAGCCTACGTTCTTTCCGATGAGGCTCCAATAAGAGCCGAAAATCGCGATTCAAGGGACTGGACTGCGCTCCGTATTCTAATTGAAAAGTAAGATTGTTTTGCCTTCGCATTGCAACTGAATTAAAAAATAAAATTTTTATTTTATTTTTATATTGGTCTTTACTCCTTCGAGTAACTAGGTCCATTTTCTGTTGGAATTAACCAGCTGAACAGACGGAGTCGTGAATTGTAAATTTTTTGAATTCCCTCTTTTCTTCTTCGCTTCAGCATCCATTTGGCTTGCAAATTTTAGAAGCCTTGGAGGTGTTACCAAGGAAATGGACCAATAAGTTTTCGATTTAAAAATCTTTTAGTAATATTTTAATATTTTCTAAATATTATTAATAATGCTATTAGGATCGAAAACTTCATCTTTTAATTGCCAGATGACGCTAGTCACCTAATATTTTCACTTCAGTTGCAATGGGTGGGAGAACTTCTTAGTGCTGATCAATTGGGGTATGGAGAACAAGCCTACGTTCTTTCCGATGAGGCTCCAATAAGAGCCGAAAATCGCGATTCAAGGGACTGGACTGCGCTCCGTATTCTAATTGAAAAGTAAGATTGTTTTGCCTTCGCATTGCAACTGAATTAAAAAATAAAATTTTTATTTTATTTTTATATTGGTCTTTACTCCTTCGAGTAACTAGGTCCATTTTCTGTTGGAATTATCCAGCTGAACAGACGGGGTCGTGAATTGTAAGTTTTTTGAATTCCCTCTTATCTTCTTCGCTTCAGCATCCATTTGGCTTGCAAATTTTAGAAGCCTTGGAAGTGTTACCAAGGAAATGGACCAATAAGTTTTCGATTTAAAAATCTTTTAGTAATATTTTAATATTTTCTAAATATTATTAATAATGCTATTAGGATCGAAAACTTCATCTTTTAATTGCCAGATGACGCTAGTCACCTAATATTTTCACTTCAGTTGCAATGGGTGGGAGAACTTCTTAGTGCTGATCAATTGGGGTATGGAGAACAAGCCTACGTTCTTTCCGATGAGGCTCCAATAAGAGCCGAAAATCGCGATTCAAGGGACTGGACTGCGCTCCGTATTCTAATTGAAAAGTAAGATTGTTTTGCCTTCGCATTGCAACTGAATTAAAAAATAAAATTTTTATTTTATTTTTATATTGGTCTTTACTCCTTCGAGTAACTAGGTCCATTTTCTGTTGGAATTATCCAGCTGAACAGACGGGGTCGTGAATTGTAAGTTTTTTGAATTCCCTCTTATCTTCTTCGCTTCAGCATCCATTTGGCTTGCAAATTTTAGAAGCCTTGGAAGTGTTACCAAGGAAATGGACCAATAAGTTTTCGATTTAAAAATCTTTTAGTAATATTTTAATATTTTCTAAATATTATTAATAATGCTATTAGGATCGAAAACTTCATCTTTTAATTGCCAGATGACGCTAGTCACCTAATATTTTCACTTCAGTTGCAATGGGTGGGAGAACCTCTTAGTGCTGATCAATTGGGGTATGGAGAACAAGCCTACGTTCTTTCCGATTAGGCTCCAATAAGAGCGAAAAATCGCGATTCAAGGGACTGGACTGCGCTCCGTATTCTAATTGAAAAGTAAGATTGTTTTGCCTTCGCATTGCAACTGAATTAAAAATAAAAAAAATTTTTTATTTTTATATTGGTCTTTCCTCGTTCGAGTAACTAGGTCCATTTTCTGTTGGAATTTACCAGCTGAACAGACGGGGTCGTGAATTGTAAGTTTTTTGAATTCCCTCTTGTCTTCTTCGCTTTAGCATCCATTTGGCTTGAAAATTTTAGAAGCCTTGGAGGTGTTACCATGGAAATGGACCAATAAGTTTTCGATTTAAAAATCTTTTAGTAATATTTTAATATTTTCTAAATATTATTAATAATGCTATTAGGATCGAAAACTTCATCTTTTAATTGCCAGATGACGCTAGTCACCTAATATTTTCACTTCAGTTGCAATGGGTGGGAGAACCTCTTAGTGCTGATCAATTGGGGTATGGAGAACAAGCCTACGTTCTTTCCGATTAGGCTCCAATAAGAGCGAAAAATCGCGATTCAAGGGACTGGACTGCGCTCCGTATTCTAATTGAAAAGTAAGATTGTTTTGCCTTCGCATTGCAACTGAATTAAAAAATAAAATTTTTATTTTATTTTTATATTGGTCTTTACTCCTTCGAGTAACTAGGTCCATTTTCTGTTGGAATTATCCAGCTGAACAGACGGGGTCGTGAATTGTAAGTTTTTTGAATTCCCTCTTATCTTCTTCGCTTCAGCATCCATTTGGCTTGCAAATTTTAGAAGCCTTGGAGGTGTTACCAAGGAAATGGACCAATAAGTTTTCGATTTAAAAATCTTTTAGTAATATTTTAATATTTTCTAAATATTATTAATAATGCTATTAGGATCGAAAACTTCATCTTTTAATTGCCAGATGACGCTAGTCACCTAATATTTTCACTTCAGTTGCAATGGGTGGGAGAACCTCTTAGTGCTGATCAATTGGGGTATGGAGAACAAGCCTACGTTCTTTCCGATTAGGCTCCAATAAGAGCGAAAAATCGCGATTCAAGGGACTGGACTGCGCTCCGTATTCTAATTGAAAAGTAAGATTGTTTTGCCTTCGCATTGCAACTGAATTAAAAAATAAAATTTTTATTTTATTTTTATATTGGTCTTTACTCCTTCGAGTAACTAGGTCCATTTTCTGTTGGAATTATCCAGCTGAACAGACGGGGTCGTGAATTGTAAGTTTTTTGAATTCCCTCTTATCTTCTTCGCTTCAGCATCCATTTGGCTTGCAAATTTTAGAAGCCTTGGAGGTGTTACCAAGGAAATGGACCAATAAGTTTTCGATTTAAAAATCTTTTAGTAATATTTTAATATTTTCTAAATATTATTAATAATGCTATTAGGATCGAAAACTTCATCTTTTAATTGCCAGATGACGCTAGTCACCTAATATTTTCACTTCAGTTGCAATGGGTGGGAGAACTTCTTAGTGCTGATCAATTGGGGTATGGAGAACAAGCCTACGTTCTTTCCGATTAGGCTCCAATAAGAGCGAAAAATCGCGATTCAAGGGACTGGACTGCGCTCCGTATTCTAATTGAAAAGTAAGATTGTTTTGCCTTCGCATTGCAACTGAATTAAAAATAAAAAAAAATTTTTATTTTTATATTGGTCTTTCCTCGTTCGAGTAACTAGGTCCATTTTCTGTTGGAATTTACCAGCTGAACAGACGGGGTCGTGAATTGTAAGTTTTTTGAATTCCCTCTTATCTTCTTCGCTTCAGCATCCATTTGGCTTGCAAATTTTAGAAGCCTTGGAAGTGTTACCAAGGAAATGGACCAATAAGTTTTCGATTTAAAAATCTTTTAGTAATATTTTAATATTTTCTAAATATTATTAATAATGCTATTAGGATCGAAAACTTCATCTTTTAATTGCCAGATGACGCTAGTCACCTAATATTTTCACTTCAGTTGCAATGGGTGGGAGAACCTCTTAGTGCTGATCAATTGGGGTATGGAGAACAAGCCTACGTTCTTTCCGATTAGGCTCCAATAAGAGCGAAAAATCGCGATTCAAGGGACTGGACTGCGCTCCGTATTCTAATTGAAAAGTAAGATTGTTTTGCCTTCGCATTGCAACTGAATTAAAAATAAAAAAAAATTTTTATTTTTATATTGGTCTTTCCTCGTTCGAGTAACTAGGTCCATTTTCTGTTGGAATTTACCAGCTGAACAGACGGGGTCGTGAATTGTAAGTTTTTTGAATTCCCTCTTATCTTCTTCGCTTCAGCATCCATTTGGCTTGCAAATTTTAGAAGCCTTGGAAGTGTTACCAAGGAAATGGACCAATAAGTTTTCGATTTAAAAATCTTTTAGTAATATTTTAATATTTTCTAAATATTATTAATAATGCTATTAGGATCGAAAACTTCATCTTTTAATTGCCAGATGACGCTAGTCACCTAATATTTTCACTTCAGTTGCAATGGGTGGGAGAACCTCTTAGTGCTGATCAATTGGGGTATGGAGAACAAGCCTACGTTCTTTCCGATTAGGCTCCAATAAGAGCGAAAAATCGCGATTCAAGGGACTGGACTGCGCTCCGTATTCTAATTGAAAAGTAAGATTGTTTTGCCTTCGCATTGCAACTGAATTAAAAAATAAAATTTTTATTTTATTTTTATATTGGTCTTTACTCCTTCGAGTAACTAGGTCCATTTTCTGTTGGAATTATCCAGCTGAACAGACGGGGTCGTGAATTGTAAGTTTTTTGAATTCCCTCTTATCTTCTTCGCTTCAGCATCCATTTGGCTTGCAAATTTTAGAAGCCTTGGAGGTGTTACCAAGGAAATGGACCAATAAGTTTTCGATTTAAAAATCTTTTAGTAATATTTTAATATTTTCTAAATATTATTAATAATGCTATTAGGATCGAAAACTTCATCTTTTAATTGCCAGATGACGCTAGTCACCTAATATTTTCACTTCAGTTGCAATGGGTGGGAGAACTTCTTAGTGCTGATCAATTGGGGTATGGAGAACAAGCCTACGTTCTTTCCGATTAGGCTCCAATAAGAGCGAAAAATCGCGATTCAAGGGACTGGACTGCGCTCCGTATTCTAATTGAAAAGTAAGATTGTTTTGCCTTCGCATTGCAACTGAATTAAAAATAAAAAAAAATTTTTATTTTTATATTGGTCTTTCCTCGTTCGAGTAACTAGGTCCATTTTCTGTTGGAATTTACCAGCTGAACAGACGGGGTCGTGAATTGTAAGTTTTTTGAATTCCCTCTTGTCTTCTTCGCTTTAGCATCCATTTGGCTTGAAAATTTTAGAAGCCTTGGAGGTGTTACCATGGAAATGGACCAATAAGTTTTCGATTTAAAAATCTTTTAGTAATATTTTAATATTTTCTAAATATTATTAATAATGCTATTACGATCGAAAACTTCATCTGTTAATTGCCAAATGACGCTAGTCACCTAATATTTTCACTTCAGTTGCAATGGGTGGGAGAACCTCTTAGTGCTGATCAATTGGGGTATGGAGAACAAGCCTACGTTCTTTCCGATGAGGCTCCAATAAGAGCCAAAAATCGCGATTCAAGGGACTGGACTGCGCTCCGTATTCTAATTGAAAAGTAAGATTGTTTTGCCTTCGCATTGTAACTGAATTAAAAATAAAAATTTTATTTTATTTTTATTTCAATTTATTTGTACTTTTTGTGGGATCATCGGGTTGGGTTTCAAAGGGAAAAGTCTCAGGTACAAAATTCTCTACTATGTGAGTGTCATAAACTGTCATTTTCACTTCTACCTTTACTCAGATTTGATTACTAGGAACTTTCTTTCGGACCGTTTTTAATAGATGAATGAAAGCGGAATGTGACTGCATATTGTAGGGTCCTTTTCGCTTTCTTTATTCGTCGTCTCTTGTCTTATAAATTGTAAAGTAAAAGTCAGATATTAAGGATGAACCAGAAAGAAGTTCCATAAAGTAAAATTTTTGGATTTAAATAAATATTTGCTATTTAAATTTTTTTATTATAATAGCGAATTTTGTATCTGAGACGTTTCGCTTTCTTTAAGAGATTTCCCTGGAGCGTCTCAAAGATGGATTTTAAAATATTTTTAAAATTCCACATAAATAGACAGTTTGGTTTCGTTTTGTTTCAGAGAAGTGCACGCAGCTCCACTGAGGACGTCGTAAGACAGAAACAGCTATCTGAACATTGTGTAATGCCTCTAAATCGAAAGAAAACATAACCTGTCTTTTTCATTTCATATTTCAACTTACTTGTGCTTTTTGTTGGATTGGGTTGTGGTTCAGTAGCAACACCTGAAAATAAATGAAGGCATAAAGAGTTTTTATCAAATTATGTAATTAAAGCATACATTTATGTTGCATACACTGGCATATAGCTACACGTTAAATAAAATAAATAAATAAGTGTGTTTGAAATGAACAAAATATTTCAACTTACTTGTGCTTTTTGAGTGATCGTCGGGTTGGGGTTCAGGAGCAGCACCTAAAAACAAATAAATATATAAAGAATTGTTATTAGATTATGCAATTATAGCATATATTAATGTTGCATACAGCTACACGTTAAATAAAATAAATAAATAAGTGTGTTTGAAATGAACAAAATATTTCAACTTACTTGTGCTTTTTGAGTGATCGTCGGGTTGGGGTTCAGGAGCAGCACCTAAAAACAAATAAATGTATAAAGAATTGTTATTAGATTATGCAATTATAGCATATATTAATGTTGCATGCAGCTATACGTTAAATAAAATAAATAAATAAGTGTGTTTGAAGTGAACAAAATATTTCAACTTACTTGTGCTTTTTGAGTGATCGTCGGGTTGGGGTTCAGGAGCAGCACCTAAAAACAAATAAATATATAAAGAATTGTTATTAGATTATGCAATTATAGCATATATTAATGTTGCATACAGCTACACGTTAAATAAAATAAATAAATAAGTGTGTTTGAAATGAACAAAATATTTCAACTTACTTGTGCTTTTTGAGTGATCGTCGGGTTGGGGTTCAGGAGCAGCACCTAAAAACAAATAAATATATAAAGAATTGTTATTAGATTATGCAATTATAGCATATATTAATGTTGCATACAGCTACACGTTAAATAAAATAAATAAATAAGTGTGTTTGAAATGAACAAAATATTTCAACTTACTTGTGCTTTTTGAGTGATCGTCGGGTTGGGGTTCAGGAGCAGCACCTAAAAACAAATGAATGTATAAAGAATTGTTATTAGATTATGCGGTTATAGCATATATTAATGTTGCATACAGCTATACGTTAAATAAAATAAATAAATAAGTGTGTTTGAAATGAACAAAATATTTCAACTTACTTGTGCTTTTTGAGTGATCGTCGGGTTGGGGTTCAGGAGCAGCACCTAAAAACAAATAAATGTATAAAGAATTGTTATTAGATTATGCAATTATAGCATATATTAATGTTGCATGCAGCTATACGTTAAATAAAATAAATTAATAAGTGTGTTTGAAGTGAACAAAATATTTCAACTTACTTGTGCTTTTTGAGTGATCGTCGGGTTGGGGTTCAGGAGCAGCACCTAAAAACAAATGAATGTATAAAGAATTGTTATTAGATTATGCAATTATAGCATATATTAATGTTGCATGCAGCTATACGTTAAATAAAATAAATTAATAAGTGTGTTTGAAGTGAACAAAATATTTCAACTTACTTGTGCTTTTTGAGTGATCGTCGGGTTGGGGTTCAGGAGCAGCACCTAAAAACAAATGAATGTATAAAGAATTGTTATTAGATTATGCAATTATAGCATATATTAATGTTGCATGCAGCTATACGTTAAATAAATTAATAAGTGTGTTTGAAGTGAACAAAATATTTCAACTTACTTGTGCTTTTTGAGTGATCGTCGGGTTGGGGTTCAGGAGCAGCACCTAAAAACAAATAAATGTATAAAGAATTGTTATTAGATTATGCAATTATAGCATATATTAATGTTGCATGCAGCTATACGTTAAATAAAATAAATTAATAAGTGTGTTTGAAGTGAACAAAATATTTCAACTTACTTGTGCTTTTTGAGTGATCGTCGGGTTGGGGTTCAGGAGCAGCACCTAAAAACAAATGAATGTATAAAGAATTGTTATTAGATTATGCAATTATAGCATATATTAATGTTGCATACAGCTATACGTTAAATAAAATAAATAAATAAGTGTGTTTGAAGTGAACAAAATATTTCAACTTACTTGTGCTTTTTGAGTGATCGTCGGGTTGGGGTTCAGGAGCAGCACCTAAAAACAAATGAATGTATAAAGAGTTATTATTAGATTATGCAATTATTTTTTATTTATTAAGCGCAACAGGCCTTGTAGGCCGAGGGCTAAAATGTTACATTTCTCATTATATAAATAATAAATAAATTCATATAACTTATAAATTTAATTTAATTACACTTCAGTCTTTTTATACACTCTACCACCTCCTGTTCAATGCTAGTTCAGCAATTATAGCATATATTAATGTTGCATACATCTATACAGTAGGAAAAATGAAAGAACACCCATGAACGAACATATAAAACACGCTGTATTTTCCTGTCACCGTGTCACACAAAAAATTGGCCAGCGCAAGTACATATAATAATTATTGTTACATGTACTTGCACTAGACAATTTTCTTTGTGACACGGTGACAGGAAAATACAGCGTGTTTTATATGTTCGTTCATGGGTATTCTTTCATTTTTCCTACTATACGTACAATAAAATAAATAAATAAATGTGTTTGAAATGAACAAAATATTTCAACTTACTTGTGTTTTTTGTGTTATCGTCGGATTGGGATTCAAGAGCAATACCTAAAAACAAATGAATGTATAAAAAGTTGTCATTAGATTATGTGATTATAGCATATAATAATGTTGCATACAGCTATATATAATAAAGCGGCCAAAACACCCCCGTGGGGTACACGACAATTAGACCGAAATCATTAGACCGAAAGCAGTAGACCGAACTCATTAGACCGAAAAGCACTTTACCGAAACCTCACTAGACAGAACAGCATTAGACCGAAATGGCAAATAAATTTAAAAAGGTTTGCAGTAAATTATGCTAAGATTTTGTATATCTGTCTTTTTGTTTATTGTATTTTTTTTGTATTATTTTATATATAGATTGTGTAAATTGTTACTCTGTACAGGCTGATATGAAATACTTTTCATCCGTTAAACAAATTAGTGAAGGTAAAAATAAATTAAGGGTAGAGTGACGTTAACACCATTTTAACTGTTTATAATAACCATCCAAATAACCTTTAGTTGTAATTACATTAGTCTTATCTCTTTTACTGCGACAAGTAAAAAGAACTGCTTTTCGGTCTTCTGCTGTTCGGTCTAGTGAGGTTTCGGTAAAGTGCTTTTCGGTCTAATGAGTTCGGTCTACTGCTTTCGGTCTAATGATTTCGGTCTCTTTACAGTAAACCCCCCCGTGGGGGTAGCGCCGCCTTTACAGGCTCTCTAGATCCATCTTTTCGAGGTGGATCAGTCCTCGTTCTCGTTTTTAAACTTCATTACATATCCGGTTACAGCTCCTTCTTTCTCTTGCTCTTTCTTCTACATTTCTGATTTCCATGTCCCCTAGATTCCGCTTCATCTCTTCCAGCGATTTGGACCTCGGTCTTTCATTTCGGCTCCTTCTGGCCGGATTCCACTTTGTTACTATGTTTATTAGCGCTTCTTCCTCTGCTCTCCATACACGCCCAAGCCATCTCAATCTTTGTCACTTTAGTTACGTGACTATATCTTGCCCCTTTAATTCCTCATTTATTTCGTTATTTCTTCGACTCCTGTATTCACCTTCTGCTGTTTATATTGGTCCTAATATTGCCCGAATAATTTTTCTCTCAGGTCAAAAATCAGGTACAAAAACTGGAAAAACATTAGGAATTACTAAAAATAGGAACGTGGAATGTAAGAAGTACGTACGAAGAGGGTGCCTTAAAAAATTTAGATGATATGGAGAATTACAAAGTAGACATCCTGGCCTTACCAGAAACAAAACAGTTGGGAACTGAAATGGTTAAAATAGGAATAAGAACCTTTTTTAAGACTGGCGGGACAAACAGTTATTTTGGAGGTGTAAACAGTAAATTAGTTATAGACTTCCAAGCAATATCAGATAGGATATGTTATTTGAGAATAACAGGAAAGTACAGAAAAATTAGTATCATTAATGCACATGCCCCCACTGAAGAAAAAGACCTAGAAACCAAAACAGAGTTCTATGAGAAGCTAAGTAATTTGATCGATAAAATTCAGAAATATGACATAAAGATAATCGTGGGAGATATGAATAGAAAGAGAAGAGATTTACAGAGTAATAAGTATTATAAGTATAACAGGTGGGAAAAGTTTAAATAAGGAATCAAATGAAAATGGAAAAAAATTAATTAAATTTGGAACAGAAAATAAAATGAAAATCGTAAGCACAAGATTTGACCATAAGGATATAGGTCTGGATCCCGCGTATGAAAAAAAAGTTGATTAATAGCAAGCTGAAAATTTGTTAATAGCTTAAGGGTGTCTAGTCGGACAAACTTTGATATATGGGAACACTGGAACAGGGGCAGTGTTTTGTGGAACAGGTTAAAAATTTGGAACGGTCAACCACGAAAACGGCACATGTATTTTGTCCGACAGAACACACTTAAACTCTCCGAACAGAGATTAAACTCTCATGCAAAAATCAGACTGCTATTTATCACCAAATGGGCGTTTTAATGAGTGGAACATGTAGAATATATCAAATGACAGGAATTATGACAGGTGATAAATAGCAGTCTGATTTTTGCATGAGAGTTTAATCTCTGTTCGGAGAGTTTAAGTCTATTCTGTGGGACAAAATAAATGTGCCGTTTTCGTTATCTGACCGTTCCAAATTTTTTACCTGTTCCACAATTAAAACTGCCCCTGTTCCAGTGTTCCAATATATCAAAGTTTATCCGACTAGACACCCTTAAGCTATTAACAAATTTTCAGCTTGCTATTAATCAACATTTTTTTTATACGAGGTATCCAGACCTAATATTCATAGGATAACTTGGATATCTCCAAACGGAGGGGAAAAAACCAGATAGACCACTTATTAATATAATGTAAATATATCAGAGCAATTACCGATTCCAGAAGCTACAGGGGGGCTGATACCAATAGCGATCATATTCTAACGATAGCCAAACTTAAACAAGAGCTGCCAAGAAACCCAAGAACAGCAAAAGAAAGATTAACATACAAGATATAATTACTTACAGAAGAAAAAACGGCAAACAGATTTGTGGCAGAGATAAATAAAAGACTTCATCACCCGACCGCAGAAGATATTGATGAAAAATTGAAGAATCTACAGATAGCGATGACAGAACTATGCCTAGGAAAAGTACAAGCAGAGAAACGAGGATACTTGTTTGACGAGGATTGTAAGATAGCATTGATACGGAGAAATAAAGCAAAAATAGAAAAAGACAAAAATAATACACAGGATACTACAGAAAAATATAAAATGGCAAGAAGAGAAGTAAAACAAATCTGCAGAAAAAAGAAAAGAGAACACCTTGACAAACAGTAGAAAACAATAGAAGAATCGTACATAAACAAAGAAATAAGAAACTACCAAGAAGTAAAAAATCCCGAGGAACGGCAAAGAGTAAAACAAGTTACTGTAAAGGTAAGGACGGTGTGCTTTTAGGAGAAACAACAGAAAAATTGAACAGATGGGCGGAGTATTTTGAAGAACTATTAAATGCAAATAAACAAGCAGAACCCCAGAAAATAAAACAACATCAACAGGATAACACAGAACAAATACGGGAAGAAGAACCAACACTACAAGAAGTAAAAGAAGCAATATTGAAGCAAAAAAAAAATAACAAAAGCGTAGGAGAAAGCGGAATCCTGCCAAAAATTTTTAAATCAGGAGGAGAAAAGCAGCAAGAAAACATTTCCGACTAATATTAACAGTCTGACAAAAAGAGGAAATGCCGCAACACTGGAACAATGCACTCATCTGCCCAATTTACAAAAAAGGTGATAAAACAAATTGCGAAAATTATAGAGGAATATCGCTATTAGAAGTGACCTATAAAATACTTGCAAAAATCATCCGAAATAGATTGCAAAAGGTGGTAAACAAGATCATTGGAGAATACCAAGGAGGTTTTAGACCAGGAAGACCAACAATTTCTCAAGTATATTTATTAAAACTAATACAGAACAACAGCCACGAACAAAATTTGGGACTACACATGTTGTTCATTGACTTTAAATAGGCTTACGACTCAGTAACCGAGATATGCTCTATGAAGCAATGAGATCCTTAGGTATTTCAGAAAAGCTGGTTAAATTAGTGAGAATGACGCTCAACAATACAAAAAACAGAATAACAATAGAAGGAAATTTTTCAAAACAATTCACAGTGAATAAAGGACTGAAACACGGTGACCCTCTATCCACAGACTTATTTAACTTGGTACTAGAACACATAGTAAGATGGATAAAAATTAGTACAATCGGTACCATATTTAACAACAGACAGCAGTTTATAGCTAACGCTGATGATCTAGTCATCCTAACAAGAACAAAGGAACACCTCCAACAAATCTTCCAAAAGTTCGAAGCGGAAGCAAAAAGGTATGCATTAAGAATCAACCAAGGAAAAACACAATACATGGTAATGAAAGGAGAAAAAAATAAAGAGGATAACTATATATATTGCATCTATTGCGGATTTTCCTTTCCTGGATCCACATTGATATTGACCTATCTTCTATGTATTATGGTTGACAACATCTTATATACTCCCTGTAATTTTGATATTCTTGTTGGTTTCCCTTTTTACGTATCGTTATGATTTTCCCTGTTTACCATTCTTTTTGCCTTTTTTCTTCTTTCCAGATGTTTACTATCAATTTGTGTATATCCCCTATGCAACGGTTCCATCCTAATTTTATGAGTTCGCTGTTTATGTTATCTTTCCCGGGTGCTCTCCTGTTTTTATCATTTTTAATTATTCCGATTACTTCTTCGAGTGTGGGCTCATTCGTTTCATTATTTTGCTACTCATCCTCTATTTCTGTTATCTCTTGTGTTTGCTTTTCTGCCAGTAGTGTTCCATCTAGACTTCCATATAAGGTTGACTAGCTTTGTTACTATTTGCCCTTGTTTATTTTTAACTCCACTTACTTTGGTTTGGACCCTCTATTGTGTTCTCTAATTTTTGTATATAATTTCTTGGTGTTCTGAGTCTTACTTTCAGTCTCAATTTCGTCCAACTGATTTTATATGATTTTTTTATGTTGTCTTATTATTTTGTTACTTTCTTTTCTTTTTTGCTCGTATATGTCTCTATGTTCAATTTTATGAGTCCGTATCAACTGATTTCGTGCTTTTAGTTTTTCTTCAACTGCTTCTTTACATTTTGTATTGAACCAGTCCTTCTTTCTTGTAATTTGCTTCGTTCCTAAGGTAGCCTCTGCTTTTTTAATATCGTCCATAGTCCTTCACATCATGTCTTTCCTTATTTAGTGCAGCAATCCTTTTACCTGTTTCTTCTTCATACTTTGATATCTCTTTTACTTCCTTCAATTTTTCGATATTCCACCGATTTTTCGATATTTATATAGAAATTAAAAAAAAAATACCAACGCAGTGAATGACAAGAGAGATGTTAGAAATCTCAACAAAGTATAATATTTCAACTTCATTTAAAATAAACTACTTATATAATAAATTCAGCACGCCTATGAGGCGGAGGCAACTAATTGTTTTATCATAAAATTAAATATCCTGTCGCCAGGGAGGGTAAAACGGCCTCCTTAATTCAGATAGACTTACCCAAGTTTTTTGTGTATTTTGACCCGTAGAACACGAATTTTTTGGGTAACAGTTGATCCGGATGTCGATAAGATTGTTATAAACAAAGAACTTGACGAATTACATAACAGCGATTATTCGCAAAACAAAACATTTGCTTGTATTCTTTGGGTGATTCTCAGCAAAAAATGGTCTTACAAGTTTTTTCGTAGGATGCATAGTTTTCGAGTAAACGCGGTTGAACTTTAAAAAAATCGAAAAAGTGCAATTTTTAAAGCCGAATAACTATTGATTAAAATATAAAACAATTCTGCTTGCTGCATTTGAAAATTCAAGTCAAATTCTATCGGTTTTGATTATTTGCATTGCTAAAAATTAAGCTTTTATTTGTTAAACAAAGCCATAAACACATAGTGTTTCCCGTGCCCAATGCATGCGTTTTAATGTACGTAATCTACGTAGAAATTGTCTGTATGCGCGCCTACTCGTTCGATTTCAAATAATGAGAAATGCATTGAAAACATCATTCAATCATATGTGTTTATAGCTTTGTTTAATAATAAAAAAAATTAATATTTAGCAATGAAAGTAATCAAAACCGATAGAATTTGACTTGATCTTTCAAATGCGGTAAGCAGAATTGCTATTTTATTTTTCAAATCAAAAGTTATTCGGGTTCAAAAATTGCAATTTTTCGATTTTTTGAAAGTTCAACCGCGTTTATGTCGAAAACTATGCATCCTACGAAAAAACTTGTATAGTCGATTCGCTAAATTCAGACACAACTGGCTAGTGATTTTAGTAAGTAATTTTGCCATTGGTAAAATTAGCAAAAAAAATAATTACTAAATAGTTAATAATTACTAAATAGTATTAGAAATAGTAGATAATAAAAGGTACAAATAATACTAAACAAACTATTTATTTTAACCGAAAAACCGTAATATAATAATATACAAACAAAGAAATTAAGATGTGTATTCTACAACGTATACTTCAAGACTACTGTAAAAATATCAAATACAAAACTACTAAAATCGCTTTCACATCCATATGTCTTGTAACACGATACTTTCATGCAATCAATCCTATGTAAGAGTTTTCGACCTAAAAGGTTCGGGGAATTAGCCCGCCCACTTTGACTGCTATGTCCATTTTAACACTAATAAGAATACCATAATTTATAGTTGAATATATTCTAACATCCCCTCGCAACTAAAATTATTTTTGAATTAGTCAAACAGACCCCCTTTACTACTTAAGTACTCTAACTTAACCCTATTCAGCGGCTTAGTCAACATATCAGCTATCATATCCTCGGTAGGACAATACTTAAGGTTAACAACCCCTTTTTCATGCAATTCTTTTACGAAATGGTACTTTGTATCGATATGTTTTGTCCGATTACTGAATTTGTGATTTCCTAAAAGTTTTAGACAGCTTTGATTGTCTTCGTATATAACTATTTCCGGCTCTAAACCCACAAATTCCTTTATAACCTGTTTTAACCAAATTGCTTCCTGACATCCTTCAGCCAATGCTATGTACTCTGCTTCAGTTGATGGTAGAGACACGCAATTCTGTTTTCTACATCCCCAATTTATAGGCGAAACCCGTAATAAAAATATATACACGCTATTTGATGTTCTGTTCCCTTTGTCTTCTGCCCAGTCAGCGTCTGCATAGCCATATAATGCGCTATCTGTTCCTTCTTGTCCTAAAATAAGCTTTTTATATTTTCCTTTATTTAAATATCTTAACGCCCTCTTTGCTTCGTTCCAATCTACTTCATTTGGATTTTTATTCTGTTGGCTTAGTATGGTGACGCTTTCCAATATATCCGGTCTAGTATTTACCGCAATATATACTAAACCACCAATCAATTGTTGATATATTTCACTGTTTTTCACCGGCTTTTCTCTGCTAGGCTTATAGTATCCAACATCCAGCGGTATATTGAACTCTTTTCCACCTTTCATCATAAACTTGTTCAGCAATTTGTCAATACAACTGGCCTGATTTAAACTACATATCCCTTTATCGCACATTTCAATCTTCATACCTATATAATCTTGTAATAATCCCAAACTCCTTATATAAAAATTACATTTTAGTTTCTCTTCAAATATATCAATTATTACCTGTGAATCCTTTGCTGCTATTAAAGTGTCATCCACGTATATAAGTACGTAAACCCTTTCATGATTTATTACCTTGATATATAAATATATATCAATATTGCTTTTACAAAAAATTTTCCGTAATGACGTGATTTTCTCTTGCATAGCTTGCTTCCATTTTTCACTATCACTTCTTTCAAGCGCTTCTTTAAAGTTTCTAGGTTCTACTTCCTCGAGTTCTGTCAACTTTGCTATGTAGCGCTCAGGTGGAATACCTTTATTTATTCTGCTAGATCTACGATCACCTGAATTCTCTATATCGAGATCTGTATCTAATTGATAGTTAGAATCACCGTCATCGTCATGGGATTCTTCCCAACTTAAGCTCTCATACGTGTTAGATGTGTCCGTAGAATTTTCTATTTCCTTCGTGTTTTCAAAATTTGCAACCTCTCTGTCTTCTACGTCGTTTGGCTCTATTTTTTCCCCTTCCATCATGGACCCAATGGATATTTCCTCACTTTTTGCCTCCTTTTTCTCGACGCATATATTTCTCTTGGAAAACACCACACTACGGCTAATTGTAATACGTTCTGTATCTACATTTAACAATCTATACGCTTTTGATTCATCAGAGTAACCTACAAATATCAGTGACTCACCTTTTGGATCAAATTTATCCTTCATTTTTTCTTTGGGAATGTGGCTATAAACCGTAGACCCAAATATTTGCAAATTCGACACATTCGGTGTTACTTTATGCCACAATTCATAGGGCGTTTTTTCTTTCGACTTAGTAGGTAATCGATTTTGCAAATAATTGGCTGTCACTATCGCTTCCCCCCAAAATTTCTTTGCTAAACCCGCATCGATTAACATGCACCTAGCCATTTCAACTAGAGATCGATTCTTTCTTTCTGCAACCCCGTTTTGTTCTGGAGAGTAGCCCGCTGTATATTGAATTTTTATACCTTTACCCTTTAAAAATTCCCTTAAATTATTATTTACGTACTCGCCACCCCTATCCGACCTAATTACTTTTGGAACCCTACCTAACTGATTACTCGCAAATTCTATAAACTCTTTTATACATTTTACCGCTTCATTTTTATGATTTAATAAATATATAGTTGTATATCTAGAAAAATCATCAATTAAAGTCAAAATATAACGTTTACCCCCTGGAGTAACAGTCTTCATGGGCCCGCAAATATCCGAATGTAATAAGTCAAGAATATTAAATGTATTGCTATGAGAAAATTTTGGAAAACTCTTACGTAAAATTTTACCTTTCATACAGCATTCACAAGTTTCCCTAATCCTACAGTCTGTCATATCAATCCCGACTGCCATTTTCTTTTCCATTAAGTGTTTGACTGCATCCATGTCCCTGTGTCCAAACCGTCTATGCCATGCATGTTGACAGTTGCTGGAGTGCTCCACAGCACTCAATCCATGGTCCACAGTTGAAAGTTTGTATAAGTCCGGTGACGGCACCGCACTCGCGACGACTTTTCCGTGTAAAGCGATTTTACACTCGTTTTTATCGAATTGCACATTATGTCCCGCACTTGTTAGCTTTTTCACCGAAAGCAGATTTGAGTCTAATCCCGGCACATACAACACTTCGTCGATTTTTAAATTTTCCACTCCCGATCCAGTCACGCACTCAATAAGTCCTGTTCCTATACCCTGAACCTCGGAGTATTGCACTTTCTCCGCCAAACTTACAACGCCTTTTCTGCTACCGTCAAATTGGGTATAGAATCCTTTGTAATTAACCATGTGGCTCGAAGCTCCTGAGTCCACATACCACGAAGCAGAATCCCTTTTTCCGTCCCTTGAGCTATAATTGACCATAAAACATGCATCATCAGTACCTTCAGTGACTTTATTGGCCTTTTCCTTCTTAAACGCTTTGTACTTAAAGCAATCTCGTTTAAAATGGCCCTTCCGGTTACAAAAATAACACTGCCTTGCTTCTGCCCTTGCAGTAACATTATTTTTGTTATCCTCGTATACTGACTTCATCACCGACTCCTCCTGATTTCTTCCCAAAGCTCCCTGACGTCTCCTGTACTCATCTATTAATTTACTCGTAACAAATTCTAGAGTAAATTCACTCGATGGCCTACTTTCCAGCGCTGTAATCAAAATACTGTATGAGTCTGGAAGACTTCCCAGCAAAATTCCTGCTGAGAACCTGTCCTTAATTTCTTCCCCTAAGGCGGCCAGTTTATTCAACGATTCTAGGAATAAACTAATGTGTGCTTCCATATCACCATTCTCCTCTAGCGATAGCCTACAGATTTGCTTTAACAAAAACACCATACTAGACAAACTTGATTTCTGATGATACTCCCTTAGCGCTATCCACGCATCGCGCGCGAATTCCCTGTTCCGGATATGCACTAATTGATTAACGTCAACAAGTAAGGCTATAGTTGACAAAGCCTTATCATTTTGTTTTTTCCAAGAACTGCTTCGATCTGCTTCTAATGGTAACTCACTCGAAACTATTTCCCATAGATCAGCATTGATGAGTAACATTTTCACTAAATAACTCCAAGATTGATAGTTCTTGCCGTTCAACTTTTCGACGTTATATTTCGCACTCTCCGCCATTATGTATTCGGTTAACACGAAAATTTCGCGACTGTACACTTTTAATTATTATCTTAATACAGGTGAGCTAACAACGTAACTGGGCCCATAACCTATTAGAAATAGTAGATAATAAAAGGTACAAATAATACTAAACAAACTATTTATTTTAACCGAAAAACCGTAATATAATAATATACAAACAAAGAAATTAAGATGTGTCTTCTACAACGTATACTTCAAGACTACTGTAAAAATATCAAATACAAAACTACTAAAATCGCTTTCACATCCATATGTCTTGTAACACGATACTTTCATGCAATCAATCCTATGTAAGAGTTTTCGACCTAAAAGGTTCGGGGAATTAGCCCGCCCACTTTGACTGCTATGTCCATTTTAACACTAATAAGAATACCATAATTTATAGTTGAATATATTCTAACAAATAGTTACTAATTTTGCCAATTTTGGCAAAATTGACAAAAAACAAAAAAATTACTTACAAAAATCACCAGACAGTTATGTCTGAGTTTAGCGAACCGACTATAAAAACATTTTTTTGCTTAGAATGACCCAAAAAAATGTTTTGTTTTGCGAAAAATCGCTGTTATGTGATTCCTCAAGTTCTTTGTTTATAACAAACTTATCGACATCTGGATCGACTGTTACCAAAAAATTCATATTCTACTTGTCAAAATACATAAAAAACTTGGGTAAGTCCATCTGAATTAAGGAGGCCGTTGTACCCCCACTGGCGACAGGACTAACAGTAATTTTTGACGTATTCACTGATTGTTAACGTAATGACTTAGTGGGTCTGCTCCTGTGCTTTCAAACATTTTAACATGGGTTTAATTGTGACGTATGATTATCTAAACGTTATAACACTTCCCTGTTTGTATGGTTGTGGAGTCGGTTCTCGTGACCCTTGGCAATCTTCTTAATTTCTTCTTTAATTGTTGCTATACGAAGTTCCCAATGTAGGTCTTTGTTGCGGATATACCATGGAGCGTTGACTATGTTTCTTAGTATTCGGTTTTGGACTCTTCGAAGGCAAGCATAGTTACTCTCAATAGTACAGCCCCATAACTGTAAACCATAGGACCATACTGGTTGGAGCATTTGTTTAGTAAACCAATACTTTGTTTTTGATTGTAAGTTGTGAGCTTCTACCTAATAACCAAAATAAGTTCTTGTATTTCAGTTTTAGTTCTTCAGTTTTCTTTCTGATATGTTCCTGCAACTTTAATTTGCTATCCAAATGTAGCCGTAGGTATTTTACTGTTTTATTGTACATAACTGGGTGACTATTTATTTTTTTGTAAGTCGATATGGGCAGATTTCTCTTCATTGATTTTTATGCGCCATTTACTATTTCAAGTATTTATTGTGTTCAGTGGGTTTTGGAGGTGTTTAGTTGTTTCTTCGAATGTTTTACCGACTTCTAGTATTGCAGTGTCGTCTGCAAATGTGGCTAGTTTAATATTTTCTGTAACAGGGCTGTCACAAGTATGTGATAAATATAGTATGGCTCCCTGAACACAACACTGTGGTATTCCTTATTTAATTGGTCGTAATTCTGAATATTCGCCTTCCTGTTTAACTCGTAAAAGTTCTGTCATCCAAATATGATTGGATTAGATGTACATACTGGATGGGAAGATATGTATTTTAAATTTAGTAACACGCATTTGTGCCACACTTTGTTAAAACATATTGAAAATTGTGACAGGCGACATTTTGCTCCTATGCCCTTAAGAGGCTACAGTAGCGATCAACAGGTAGCAACAAACGCGTTCCAAGATTGCGGCTCTAATTTTGAATATTTTGTCGAGATATTTGACACACATATTCGTAATATAATAAAGATTGGCGGTACAGAGCCCAATTTCAGAAATATGTTAGTACGTGGAAATTATTCTATAACTAAATAAAATATTGAAAAAATGAGCCTGTACCGCCATTAAGAAGAAAAAAATTTTTTCTTCAAATAACCTTTTTTATCCCAGGGCTAAAATTTGTATAATATTGGAACTACTAATTTTTTTTATTTCTAATAGCCACTTTACACGATGCAAATAATTGCGAAATTAATTGCACAATTTCTTGCAGCAATAGAAATTTCATCGTGTCAAACGAGAACTGCACAGAAAAGCTGCAATTTCTTGCAGCAACTTCTTGCTGCAAGAAGTTGCAGCTAAATAGAACATGTCCTATTTTTCATGCAATTTTTTCTGCAATTTGGTTATATTTTTAGTAACTTTAAAGGCTACACTGTTTGTTTTGACATTCTGTCATCCTAAATTTCAAACTAAACAATTTTTGACAAAACTAGAGGAACTTTTTACCAATTTCACGCTTCACAGATAACATTATTCTGGTGGATAACTTTAATTATGCAACATAGGAATTAAAGAAACTATATTCTATTTTTATTTCTTTTGTAACAACTTGTTTCCTTTTGTAAATGAATAATGTATTATAGGTATACTTGCATTAGGTATTGATTGATTTTGTTATACTTACATAATACATATTATAATTTTCTCAAATTATAATCTAACATTTTTAATCTTATATCTCAATGTCTGATAACTCTACTCGAAAAATTACATTTTTTATTTATAAAAACAACATAACCTAAAATTTATATTTTATGCAATTACTTGCACCGTGTAATCACTCTATTGCAGAAAGCTAGTTGCAACTTATTGCAGAAGTTCTTGCTGCAAGAACTTGTGCAATAAATTTCGCAATTACTTGCATCGTGTAAAGTTGCTATAACAAGAAATCGAACACATTTTAGCTAAATAACTAATTAGGCAACATAGAGAAATTATTATCACTGTCATTTTGACAAACCTGCGTCAGATTTTCTCTAATCTGTTGGGTCATCTTTATCGATATCTGTTCAGTGCAGTAGTGTGTTAATTTAAGAATTCGTTATTGTTGATTGTAGTGTTGTTAAGTAGTGTTTATTGATAGTTAATTTATTATATATTTGTTATTGTATAAGTTGTTGATCTCTTTGAAAGAATATATTGTTGTTAATCGTGAGTTTTAGTTATATGTAGGTAGGTAAGTATATTTTACGTAAAAATATTTCGAATTCTAATGCGAGTAGGATGCGAGTTTTAGGAGGATTTTTTATTCTAAAAATATGATCAATAGTTTAACAAAATGGAAAAAGTAAATCAAACGAAAAATAAAGTGAAACCTTCCAAGAAAAATCCATTAAAAACCGTGCCAAAATTATGCGAAAATCGAAATTTGTTTCGCGTCACAACAAAAAATGATTATTTATTATTGTTTTATTATTAGATATTTCATGCAAATACCTTTCTAAATACCTATCTTAACATAAAATTTTCACCCATTTTGGTTTATTTTTATAAATATCTATTTTTTAATAATAAAATCGTTTTCTATTACTTCCATTTAGCGCGACTATGATATTTTCAAAATATTATTCTTAGATAATGTCAAAGATTACCACTGTTGCCAAAGTTTATGATACTATCTCCCGAAGTTATATTTTGTTGCTACCTGTTGATCGCTACTGTTTACTCTTAAGCAAATGGACATAATTTTCTTTTTGTAGATTATGTTTTGGTGGAAAATATGCAGCTGCTTATTGTTACGTCATATTTTTTGTTTTGACACTTATACTAGCTGCCTGGATGGCTTCAGTCTGTCTCCATATTTTCTCTATCGAAGTGAATTAGATTATTGTTTACGATTATTGCTGCTCCTCCACTACCTGTGTTTCTAGGATGAAGAGCAATATATTTGTTATCCTCTCAGATTAATCGTTGATTGAAATATTAATACATCAATCAACGGTTTAATATAATATGTTTGTTTTTTTAAGTGTTTCTCTGATATTAAACATAAATCGATTTTTTGGTTGTTTAAGGTAAACAGCATCTCCTGCTGATGTTGTAAGAGACCATTCGCATTCCAATGTAATATTCTTAAGGTGATACAGTAGCGATCAACAGGTAGCCAAAACGCGTTCCAAGATTGCGGCTGTAATTTTGAATATTTTTTGGAGATATTTGGCACACGTATTCGTAATATAATAAAGAATGGCGGTACAGAGCCCAATTCTAAAAATATATTAATATGTGGAAATTACTCTGTAATTAAATACAATATTTAAAAAACGAGCCTGTACCGCCATTAAGAAGAACAAAAAAATACACTTTCTTCAAATAAACTTTTTTATCCGATGCCTAGATTTTGTGTCATTTTGGAACTACTAATGAAATAAAAAATTTTAGTAGTTCCAAAATGACACAAAATCTAGGCATCGGATAAAAAAGTTTATTTGAAGAAAGTGTATTTTTTTGTTCTTCTTAATGGCGGTACAGGCTCGTTTTTTTAATATTGTATTTAATTACAGAGCAGTTTCCACATATTACTATATTTTTCAATACATAATTAGAGCCATTGAAGAAAGTCAACGAAAAAACTGCCCAAAAAAGAAGAGAGATGAAAAAATAAGCCCAGAAACTAGAGAACTAATCAAAACGCGAAGTAAAATGAGAGGAAGCGAAAATACTGAAAAAAGTGCGTTAAGAGACATCAACAAGAAAGTGTCAAAAGAAATCAGAAAAGATCTAAGGAAGTATAAAACTCAAAGCATCCAGAAAACCATAGAAGAAAATAAAAGTTTGAAAGTTTTACGAAGGAAATTGACCAACGGAAAATGCGAAATACATAAATTAAAAAATAAAAACAGCGAAATAACATCAAACAGAGAAGATTTACTAAATATCGTAGAAGAATTTTATTTGGAACTATATAGGAGCCAAAGGCTGAATCAAAATAATCTGAGGGAAGCGGTTTCAAAGAAAATAATAAACCAAGGCTCCGAAATACTACCAGAGATAACCACTAGCGAAATCCATCAAGCACTGAGAAAAATGAAAAATGGAAAAGCACCAGGTGAAGATGGAGTCGTAATAGAGGCCATTAAAAACGGAGGCCACATTCTTATAGGTAAAATAAAAAATCTCTTCAACTTATGCCTTCATCAAAAGTCGATACCTGAAAAATGGAAAAACGCAGTAACAATACTTTTGCATAAGAAGGGAGATAAGACAGACTTAGAACATTATAGACCCATTAGCCTGCTAAACCACTTATACAAACTCTTTACAAAAGTAGTGACATCAAGAGTAGAAAAGGTTACATGATAAAACCAAACAAATAAGCATAGAACGCGGCGTAAGACAAGGCGACACACTCTCGCCAAAACTATTCATAACTGTTCTGGAATATGCCTTTAAGATGCTCAACTGGGACAATAAAGGGATCAAAATAGATGGAGAAAAGTTAAATCATCTTCGTTTTGCAGATGACATAGTCCTTATAACTGATGACCTAGGAGAAGTAAAGAAAATGCTAAATGAGTTAGACGCTATCTGCTGGAAAATAGGCCTGAAAATGAACTTTTCTAAAACTAAATTTATGACTAATCTGATTCCTAGCGGACAGCTGATTATACGCGAACAAGAAATAGAACTAGTGGAAAAGTACATTTACTTGGGTCATGAAATTAGAATTGGCAGAGATAACCAAACATGCGAAATAAAAAGAAGATTATCTCTTGCTTGGGCAGCCTACGGAGCTCTGAGAGACATATTTAGGAGCAGTATACCGATCGGTTTAAAAAGACAAGTGTTTGACCAATGTGTGCTACCGGTAATGACATATGGAGCAGAGACACTGACTCTAACCAAGGCAACAGCGTCGAAAATGCGGGTTGCTCAAAGGCGCATGGAAAGATCCATGCTGGGCGTAACTCTACGGGATAAAATAAGAAATGAAGATCTCAGACAAACAACCGGTATCGCAGATGTTGTAGAACGTATCACCAGGCTCAAATGGAACTGGGCAGGACACGTCGCCAGGCTGAAAGATTCAAGATGGACACGAAGGCTGATGGAGTGGAGACCAAGAGAAGATAAACGAAGTAGAGGAAGGCCGCCTACACGATGGACAGATGATATCAGGCGGATTAGTAAAAACTGGCAAAAATCAGCACAAAACCGTGAAGTGTGGAAACAATTGGGGGAGACCTATGTCCAGCAGTGGACGTAAATTGGTTGGATGATGATGATGATGATGAATATATTTTTCAAATTGGGCTCTGTACCGCCATTTTTTATTATCTTACGAATACGTTTGCCAAATATCTCGAAAAAATATTCAAAATTACAGCCGCAATCTTGGAACGCGTTTTCGCTACCTGTTGATCGCTACTGTTTCCTCTTCACTCTTCCTCCATTTTATAGCTATACCCATATTATGATATATTTGAGATATTAAGTGATTAAATAAGTATTACTTTATTATGAAATGGCAATCGAAAGTGATACTTGCTTATCGCGATTTCTTTTTACGAGATCATATTATTATAGAATATTTCTACTTACCTTGTTTCAATGGTTCGAAGCGTTCGAATCTGGACTTTACTGGGAGATATTTGGTCTCGACAATAGCTAAAAATTAAAAAACATCGATAAATATATACACATAGATCGAGTAAAAAAAGATTGTGTGCATTTAGGGCAATCAATAGAGAGTTATTGCCAACGTCTTTTAAGTCGACCTGTAATAAAAGATCCTTTATTTTGACATATAAGCATGCGCAGTATTGCGTCTTTTATTTTTGTCTTTTAATAAAATACAGGCCGCCTGTATTTAAGGAAAATTAGAGGACACCTTTATTTTAATAAAAGTTCCTTTATTTTGACATAACGTGTCAAAAATGTGAAGAAAGGTCTAACTTCACTTGTATTTTGAATTTATCTTGTCGCTTCTTTGGATTGATAATTTATGTATTGTGGGATTGATATTTGATTAAACTTTCATCATTAAAGTTGTATGTTGGGTTTTATTTATTAAAAACAACTCTAAGTAATATTCTGAGATATAGATTATTGATGTTTTGACCCAAACGAATATAGAAAAGAACATTTTATTGAAGCTTGAGTTATTACAAGAAGTTGTAAAAAGGAATATTACGTAAATAATTTTAAATTGTTACTAATTACAATGATAAGACTTAAAATATCAGTAACTCATTTATTAAACTCAATATATTTTACATTTTTCTATAGAAATAAATATTTATTGAAGATATAAGATCAATACATTTTAATGAAAGTTAGGATTTGTTAAAATTCTAGATTCAAAATAGAGTTCTATTCAAGAGATATATAACAACAGGTTAACAAAATAAAACAAAGGTTCAAGTATTTATTTTTGAAAATTTAATCTTTTATAGATTAGAATCTATAAAGTTTTTAATCAAAAGTATTAATACACTTTCATTTTCATGCCATCTTCTTCTTTTGGTTCTTATCCGTTTCGAATGTTGGAAATCATATAGCAATCGTAACCTTGCTAGCTGCGATTCGAAACAGTTCCATTGATATTCTCCCTCTACCAGGTCTTCGCTTACCTTTGACTGTACCTTGCAATATGTACTGCAGCAGGGAGTAACGGTGCTGATTTATCATATATGTCCCAGATACTGCAGTTTTATGCGTTTAATGGTAAACACAATCTCCAATTCCTTCTTCATTCCTCCTTGTTCGTGATCCATTTCATGCCATCAGTATTTGTTTATTTAAACATTGCCAAAAAAATTAATAAAAACCAGCATAAAGCTTAATTCTTCTATTATCTTTTTGTATATCGGGAAGTTTATCTGACAGATTAGAGGTCTTTTCATTTTCAGATAACTAATTATTGGGAAGTTTATATAACAGTATCCTTAGTATCTGTCTTTTCAGCTCCGGATAACTAGTTAACGGGAAGTTTTTCTCTGTCAGATATCTATTAGTATCTAATCTGTCAGATAAACTTCCTGATAACTAGTTATCCAGAGGTGAAAAGAAAGAAAGAGAGGGCCATAATGGATAAAAGATCAAACGCCAATAGCATGTATGTATATATTTATAAATTTATTATTTAAAACCTGCTAATGATCATAAAATACTTAAAATCAGTCACCAATATAATATTTATATTTATTTATAAATTTATTAAGAAACTGCAGTCCAATAAAAATAAAATTAGTTTAAGCGCTAGCTTTAAATGTCGAACAATAATTTTAAACAAACACACACACAATTTAGTCGCATTAGATTAGCTCCTGGTTGAAAATGTACTGCCACAGCTTCTATACCAATATCAACAGCACACTCATTTGCCAGTATTTCAACGTTTTCTCCATTATGTACTACTGCAATATGTAAAACTGAACAAGCTGATATTATTCTTTGAATAAAAGGTAACTTGCATCTCATTACATATGGTAAAATGGGAAATCTCTTCACAATACCAAATGTTCTTTCAATAACAATTCTTGAAGGGATTTGTGATGGATTATAAAAACACAACTTCTGTCTGAAAATTCTGGAATGGTGTCATTCGGTAGTTGTAGTTGAGGAATGGATATCCACTATTCCCTAATAATATATTCTCCAGAAATTCCCCATTACATATACCCATAATGCAAAAGTATTTAAAAACTCCTAAAATAGTATTTCCAATTTATTGCACTTCCATATTATTGAACGATGAGTATTATGGGATATATTATGTTGTTCTCTAAACATCTTTAAATGACAAAATAATTAAATTTAACGTTTTACTCTTCAATTATCTTATTTTAATTTATATCGACAAATGGAATTTTATAGGTTATTTTTATATTTTCAAAAATATTTCATGTCATTTGTCAAAATAAAAGATTCTTTAACTGCGTTTGCAATACCACTCTTTTAGACCCGTCCTGTATTTGTCCTTTATTAAAGTATCCTGTAATAAAGGATCCTTTATTTCCCGGTGGCAATAACTCTCTAATGAGGGTATTGGGCTCCGAATTCCATCATATTACATCAATTTACTTGATATTTTCACAGTACGTAGGGAATAGCTCATGAAACAAAGTCTACCCTACGCCGATGTGCGCTTTTATCTTGGGGGTGGTTCCCACCCCTTCTCGGTAGTGAAAAATGTTTTGGTTAAAATAGCCACGGAAGAGGCTAGAGAACCTAATTTTAAGCAAAAACTGTTCTATAATTATTTTTTGACAACTCAATACTTTTTGAGTTATTCGTGGTTGAAAATTGGCCATTTTCATTGAAAAATGACATAACACCTTTTCGGACGGATTTTTGTAAATACCTTAAAACTATGCATCTAACAAAAAAACTATATAAAATATTTCTGTAGGTCATAAAAACAAAGAGATTAGTTCCTTCATAAATCTTCTAGTTAAAATAGAAAGAGGGATATGGTAGGTAAGAAGAGTTTGTTTTTTGCTGCATGCTCAAATCGGTGTATTCAACTTAAAATAACAGAGAAAGGGTCGATTTTAGGTGTATAATGAATCTAATAACTTTTCTAATAATTAATTTTAAAATGAGCAATACTAAATGTCGATTACATTCAAAGTAAGCGAGATATTCCGCAAAAAAGTTGATGACTAATGTATTTTAAGAAGAAATGAGAAGTTTATTTAACCCCTCATCCAACAGAATTTAAATACATCGTTTTCCTTCTACAATACTTTTTATTATAGTGTTATTTCTATGTTCAAAAAGTTGGACTGGATTAAAATCAATGGTTTTTGAAAAAAATAAGATCAAATTATAGAGCGCATTTTTAAATTTCCTTAAAATTCTTCATTTTCCTCCATGTAAGTCGAAAAAGATAAAAGATACGAAAAAAAGATCGCACACAAAAATGTAGGGATTTTTCAGATAAAAATTTTCTTTTTATTTTTCATTACTGTATCCCTTATCATTTTCCAGTTACATGGACAAAAATGAAGATTTTTAAGAAAATTTAAAAATGCTCTCTATAATTTGTTTTTTTTTAAACCCGTTCAACTTTCTGAACCTAGAAATAACACTATACTAAAAGGTATTGTAGAAGAAAAACGATGCATTTATGTTTTGGTGGATGGGGTTAAAATTACTTCTCATTTTTTCTTAAAACACATTCGTTATCAATTTTGTTTACAGCATATCTCGCTTAGTTTTAATATAATGTACCTTTAGTATAGCTCATTTTAAAGATCTTTTCAAGCACTACAAAAGGTATTGGTAGCATTATACAACTAAAATCGACCGTTTCTCTGTTATTTCAAGTTGAATACACTAATTTGAGAATGTACCAGAAAACTAAGTATGTTCATCTACCATATCTTTTTGGAAAAATAACTAGAAAAATTATGGAGATAAGTGTCTCTTTGTTTTTTTATAACTTACAAAAATGTTAAATATAGTTTTCTTAGTTAGATGAATAGTTTTTAAGGCATTCGCAAAAAACCGTTCGAAAAGGTATTATGTTTCAATGAAAATGGCCAATTTTCAACCACGAATAACTCAAAAAGTATCGAGTTTTCAAAAAAAAATGTGTGTGTACTTTGTACGCACGTAAGAAATTATACTTCTATTGTATAATTTCAACGAAATAAGTATAGGTACTTAACAGTATATTTGTATTTTATTTAAATATTAAACCAACTTTCTTACCTACCACTTTCAAACATTTTTTATTAAAACAATATCAAAAATTAAAAAAAAAGAATATGAATCGTCCCGGTAATTGAACCCGGGACCTCTCGATCTCTGGTCCAATGCTCTACCAATCATTCTATCAAGCCCTATGTAAGTGACGTCTCGGATATAATTAAACATCACGGTGACAAATAGAGCAAGTGAAGTATAAAAATGTTAGATATAAAAAGAATAGATATTTTATTATCTTACTCCCGAGGAAGACAAATCCAAAGACACAAAAATTATAATAAATAATACATTTACAAAAACACTAATATATTATTTTAATTACTTATGTGCGCTGATACATACAACTTGAAAGATTAGCAACAAACTACATACTGTCAGTGTGTGCATGCGCTCAGAATAATAAAATTTCACTCTCAATCGCTCCTAAAGAAGTACAACTTCAAAAAAATTATAGAACCGTTTTTGCTTAGAATTAGGTTCTCTAAAGAATTCCCTGATAATATTAACCAAAAAATTTTCCAACACCGAGAAGGGGATCTGTATCATAATGAACTTCATTATGATACAGATTTTCATTAAGCTACAGATTTTTAACCAATAGAATCGCGATATGGCATTCGCGATAAAGGTGGTACACGCGCAGTGACCAATGGCGAGTCAAATACATACTCTTTGACAGTTCTCAATATGTAAACAAACTGTCAAACTGACAAACTAATTAATTTGTTTGCGTTACTAAATTAATTAATTTGCATTTAATTATAATTATGAAGCTCGTACTCTATACGAAACTCGGCGCATACGGCTCGTTTCCTATCCCTCATACTAGCTTCATAATGACCATCATCAAATGCTCGTTGCATAATATACTATTATTCTCATACTATATCAATTATGATTTCACTACCTGTATCATAATGAACTTCATGATTTTCATTACGATACAGATTTTTAACCAATAGAATCGCGATATAGCCTTCGCGATGAAGGTGGCACACGCGCAGTACTAATGGCGAGTCAAATACATACGCTTCAATATGTAAACAAATTGACAAACTACTTAATTTGTTTGCGTTACAAAATTAAGGTGATACAGTAGCGATCAACAGGTAGCAAAAATGCGTTCCAAGATTGCAGCTGTAATTTTGAATATTTTTTCGAGATATTTGGCACACGTATTCGTAATATAATAAAGAATGGCGGTACAGAGCCCAATTTGAAAAATATATTAATATGTGGAAATTACTGTGTAATTAAATACAATATTAAAAAAACGAGCCTGTACCGCCATTAAGAAGAACAAAAAATACATTTTCTTCAAATAAACTTTTTTACCCGACGCCTAGATTTTGTGTCATTTTGGAACTACTAAAAATTTTTATTTCATTAGTAAATTATTCATTATAAATAAATTTGAATATATTTCTTGTTGTGAATGATCATAGAAAAAATCGTGTACAGTAAGGTCTCTTTTTATGTGGATTATTTTAATGCGATTTTGAAGTTGTGCGGTTTGTATTTCATCAAAAAATTCTATTATTAACAAATAGTAGGAATTAATATTAACTATTCCCATCCAGATGTCAGTAATCTGACGGTTTACAATTCGGGTATTCCCCTTGTGACATGATGTAGCATGTAGCTATTACATCAGAGTTTCGCATTGAAAGGTATAATCTGTAATTGTTTTGAAATTAAATTTAAATGTTTAAGTATTTAAGAGTTTAAGGCCCGGTTGTTCAAACGTTAATCAAGAAGTTGATTATAATTAAGTCCCCTTAACAACCATCAAATAACAACACCCCTCATTCGTACGACAATCAGTTGATTGTAATCAATTATTAATTATTTATTATTATTATTATTATTAAAAAACAGAGCACTTTTCGGGGAAAATCCATTATAATTTTTTAAAGCGTTTAAAAAAGGTTTATTTTTTTTTAAATTCTAACATTAAAAATAATTGACTCGAAATATTGTTAGTCCTTTTTATTTTTTGATACAAAAATCGTGAAATCGCCCCCTAATTAGCTTCCCAAATAAAATTAATCGTATCTTTTACAAAATATATGCTTAGTATCTACATTTAAAACTATTATTACTACTAAGCTTTTTACTGTGTTTTTTTGTTATTTTTTTTATTGTGTTTTTTACAATTATTTTTTTATTATATATTTTTATAATTTTTTTTATTTAATTTTTTTTATGTATTCTTTTTGTATGTTTTTTTTACTACGGTTCAACACTTCAGAGGTTTAGATCTTCTTAGTAACTTTTTATTTTATTTTATTATTTTTTTTATAATTTTTTTATCAGAGCTTTAGTTTTAAACAAATAACATGGTTGTATAAAATTTTATATACATCTAGATTTTTTGACTCTAAAAGATGTGTAAAATTAAAGGGTAATATTGAACATTAACTTGAATTAGATTGGTGTAGAACTTTGATATGTCAATAAAATGTAAAGGAGATTCTAACAGCATATGTTGTAGATCAGCTAGCTCTGCACATAAACATTCATCATTACCTACAAGTCCTATTTTTCTTTTGTAGACTGGAGTCAGACAGTGATTGCTCCTTAAATAGTCAATTGCTCGACAAATAGTTTTGATAAAGTCTCTGTTGGAAACTTGATTAAACCATGTCTGGATGGGAAGTGTAGGCTGAATTATTTGTAATACTTTCCGTTGTCTGAATTGTTGTATTGTTCCTGCCATTTGGTCCGTTTGATAGACCTGATAATAGAAATTAAATTTCCCATAGGAAGTTGATAGGTTTGCAGAGCGGATTCCTTCATTGTTGCTTTTTTTAGCCAGATCATCCACTATTTCATTGTTTTTTATACCAATGTGTGCTTTTATCCAGCACAATATTATATTTTTGCCCGATTTCAAAGCTTCACTGTTCATTGTTATGATGTCAATGATGATATAATTTTCTGCAAAATATATTTCAGTTTCTTTACAATGCTTTTGCAGTCTGTGAATATAACATAATTGAATTCTTTTTGATTAATACATACATATTTTGTATGCTTCCTTGATTACTGTAAGTTCAGCTGTGAAAATCGTCATTTTATCAGGTAATCTGTTGTTTATTTTTATACTTTTTTGTGGGTAATATATATTATAGCATATCCAACTTTCCCTTCCATTTTTGAACCATCTGTATATACTTTCTGATAACTTCCCCAGTTGTTTTGTACATACAGGTTTTGTACCCAGGTGGTCAGTTATTACTTCAGGTATTACTTCAATGGCAGTTAAATGGAGAGAAATAATCTTCATAATTTAATTTTCGAGACGAGCTTTGTTCTACTTGGTGTATGTCACCAATGGAATTGGAAACGTTGAGAAAGCTTTCCACAACTAAAAGCAGCTTCTTTTTTCCCAATAATAATGGGTTAGGTATGAGGTGGTTAAATAAAAATTTTTATTTAATAGCAATTTAACTATAAATTTCTCACTTAGGTATTGCCTGCGTAATAAAAGTGGAGGTTCATTAAGCTCACATTTCATGATCAATATAGGTGTGCCGAAGAGAACCACTGCATAACTTAAGTGCTTTATTATTGACCCAGAGTTTATTTTTGATAGAGTTACTTCCAGAACGCTATTATTTAAGAAAACGATAACGGGTACGCCTATTAATATTCCAGAGATAAATCAATTCCATCAATTGCGAATTTCTAGCAACGGCAACAGGCGTTCGTTTTGGGTAGGGCAACGGTCATTTTATCGCATAACTTTTCTGTCTTTTAATTCCTTGAAAAATATAATTTCACCTAGCTCAACTTTTAAGAAGGGGGTAAGATAAGATTAATTCCAAATTTTTAACAAAATCGATTTGGTTATAAACAATTTAGAGGTATGTTTTGAAGATATCAGGGATCTGTGAAGTAAGACCTGTTTTCCTTCAGTGACTGGACTCTTACGAGCTTACCAAAAATTAAAGCTCTTTTTAGGAGTTTGGCGTTCGCCTGTAAGTTACTGAGAGTAGTACAAAACGAGAAAAAGACGGGGAAACACTTGGATAGCGATTTGAGTTCATAAAACAGTTTTAAACTTACCCTGATATGACAGGACCGAAATAATTACAGCAAGTAATACAAATTTCATTTTTTCGTCTGGTTAGGAACTGCACTACCGGAATTTTTAGTACAAACTGGTCCGTTGTTAAAGAGGATCAATACATTTATTTGTTTAATATATATATTCGGATAGTTGCAATTGATAATACTATCAGATATTACGAAACTTGGCCAATCAGCATCCTCCAACTATCTTATTCGATTTAATTAGGTGTATCGGTATGATAATTTTGCATTATATAATATATAATCTGTGAAAGCAAAGATAACAAATAAATAAAAATTGCAATTAGACCAAATAAATTAGCAAAATAAAAGCGTTTTTCGTGACACTCTTTGATAGATACAGGTGTTTAAAAATTGAGACTATGAGTCGGATAGGAAAAATGTGCTAATCATTTTAGGCACCGTAAGAGTCTATAACTTAAATCATCATCATCAATGGTGCTACAGCCCTATAAAAGAGCCTCGACCTTCCTAAGTATATTATGCCAGTCAGTTCTATCCATTGCCAACTGTTATCAGTTTACTGCGCCTCTTTTTCTACCATCCTCATCCACACCATCCTTCCATCTGAGTTTTGGCCTACCCCTATTTCTACTTCCCACAGGTTGTGACATAAGGATTTTCCTAGGAGGGTTGTTCTGCTGCGATCTTGCTAGATGTCCTGGCCACCTTAGTCTTTCCATTTTTATGGGAGATACTACATGTTTACCACCAAATAAGTTTATATCTGTGGTATATCTCGTAGTTGTGCCTTCTCCTCCAAAAACCATTTTTACAGATGTCACCAAATATTCATCTCAGGATCCTTCGTTCAAATATAAGCAGAAGATTTTCATCTGCCTTGGAGATGGTCTATGTGTCCGATCCATATGTCGTCACTGGTTGTATAAGGGTATTGTATATGGTTATTTTTGTTTTTTTGCTTGTTTCTGCTTCTCATATATCTACCCAGTCCAAAATAGCATTTGTTTGCTAGGATTATCATTCGCTTTATTTCTTCCATCATGGCGTTCTTCTTGGTAATCATAGATTTTGGAAGTATGTGAATTTGTCTACCACTTCCATAGCTTAACCAGTAGAAACTAAAAGACAAGGTATGCGCACTACGTCGTCAATTTTCAGTGGCACATGGGTCGACGGTGGAAAATCAAACTTTCTCACTGATGGACCAGATAAATAAATTAAGGGTTATTATCCGTTAAGATAGGTGAAGGGGTGCCGGTGTTCAATAACCCTTCGGGGAGAGTCTTGAATAGTTATCAGTGTCTCTTTCAGCGGTTTTCACTTGCAGTAAGTTCAATGTGCCTCTAGCCTTCGATTGCTCAGTGGAGAAAATTTTAATGAACTTCCATAAGGTGCTGTAATTCTGGCCTGTTGAATTGGTTATTTAAATAAAACACTTGCTATTTTGTTATAACTGTAATGGAATTTGTAAGGGCAAGAAATAGAACATTACATGAACAATTGAGTAAACAGCTACCGTAAACAGCCACAACACGACTTTTTACACATTACCGGCTTTATTTGCAACGTGCAACGTGGAGAAAAAATGCTCTCCGAAAAGCGTAGAAAAAGATTATTTGCATGTTTTCGTAACAAGTGTCAATAGCTGACTGCCGACGCCGACTCCCGCCATACCCCGCTAACTACTTTCCCCTCGCATATGGCAGGCGGGAAATCAACAAGTTTTGGAACCTGATCTGCACACACTGCGTAATAAAATTATTTATGTTTTTGTCAGAGGCGTCATGGTATAAATATTATTGGTGAAATATAATTATTTGTTTTTTAATTACAGTTTTCCAACAATAGGCATAATGCCCTCACTAAAAGAATTACATTTTTTTACGTTCTATGTGGTTAAAAGATAAGACAGTAACCCAGGGACTTAAAAAAAATAAAAAAGAGCAACATCAGTCGGTGATTCGACTTTAGTTTTTAGAAGGGAAATCCCACAGGAAAATTAAAAAGCACTTGAATGCTGTAAACGGCGACTCTTCTTCTTCGATGGAAACCGTCAAAAAATGGTTTAACGAGTTTTGACGTGGTGGCACGTCGGTTTTGAAAAGTCACTCCTAGTTGCTCCGAAAACGGCTACCACTGAGGATAACGTGAAAGAAATTCACGATCTCGTATTAGTAGATCGCCGATTGAAGATGCGTGAGATAGCTGAGACAGTAGGCATCTCAAAAGACCTTGTTGGTCATATCCTACATGATATTTTGGGCATAAAAAACCTGTTTCTACATTGTTTCATACCCAACTATGAAACATGGTTCCACTGGTATACACTAGACTCCAAAGAATAGTCGATACAGTGGACGTCACTCGGCGAACGTGCTCTGAGGAAAGTGAGGACTGCTAGTGATGTTGATTATAGTACTTTCGAGTATTCATTACAAATCGTTACTTTTGTATAAAGTAATCATTTACAGTATTCGTTACTTTGATTACTATTATTACTTTTGTTACTCTTGTATTTGAGTACCGGTAATAATATCGAGAATCGTATTTCACAGTAGGTAGGTATTTTGTATAAAGTAATCATTTTTACACTATTCGTTACTTTGATTACTATGATTACTTTTGTTACTTTGTATTTGAGTACCGGTAATCATATCGAGAATCGTATTTCTCGAAAGGTATTCCGATATAACAACTACAATAGTCGTAGTCGTTATTCGCTCTGATACGATTGGTACGAAGTAACGAAGTAGTCAGACTAATCAAAGTACTCAAAGTAGATACAACAGTCGTTATTCGCTCTGATACGATTGGTACGAAGTAACCAGGGCCCCCGTAACCGGGCGTGCAAAGCGTGCGGCGCACGCGGGCGTAACCCCAAAGGGGCGCCAAACCGAAGGTTTGGTAAATAAGAAATATTTATTTTAAATGAGATAATCATTTTTTATATACAATTTTAATTATTTCATGAACAGCTAGAGAAATCTCAAAAATCAAATATTGTGTTATTACTGAAAAAATAATTATTCTCGTCCTGAAATGTTGAACTTACTCCGTCAAAAACGTATTTTGTTGTTTCTTCCTAATTTTTTTCTTTGAAGTAGATTGAATTACGCTTGGCATAACATCCAATCGATTTTATGTTGTAAACTAAACGACACTCAAAATAGTCAAATAAACATCAAATCACACTCCTTGACGAGTAGAAACATAAATCATTAACACCCATAAAACGCAACTTAGCAGTTTACTCCTTCAAAAACACAACTTGCTGGATCAAGCAGCTTTACTCCTATAAAGTGAATCTTTTACTCGAAGTAAAAAGATACTCTATGAATTATGATTATGTATTTGATAATACCTTTTCCCTTCTCGTCTATTAGGCACAAACATTATTTACTGTTACTGGTGAACGGGTGGTTTCCTGCAGTGAAAGGTTTAAAATTTTATTTTATATTGAAGTTAATCATTACGACTATTATTGCAGTATCCGTTGGGTTTATTTTGCCCTGATTTTTTGTTTTCGTCTAAAAGATATTGGACAATCTTTTTTATTTGTTGTTATTTTAAATGGTGTGTAAATTAAATGAATAATTGTAAAAATAGTAAGTATCAAAATCATTACATAGAATAATAATAATTCATTTTAAATACAATCGGGTTTCCTCTAATAAAATCCACAATTTACAATTTTTTTTGAAAAAAAGAAAATTAAGACCTTGTGCCTGCGTAACTTGGAACCATATGGGAAACTTTTTTATTAATAATTTTACGGAAAATTCCACACCTGTAATTTTGAACCAATCAAAATACGTTATTTTGACAGATCACCATGGCAACGGAGGTATTTTATCGGAAATTTTTTGCTCGTGGGGTACCCAACAGCGAATTATAGTGGAAATTTTTTGACGTTTACAATAACAGAACATTTTTGACAGACTGGTTTTTATTTGTTTACATAATTTAGTTTTGATTCATTTTCTATCACTTGTAGTTACTCAAAACTTATGTGAAATTGAAGAATATACTATTTTCTATCTTCAAATGGTATTCCCATGCAACTACAATGAGTAGAAATTACGAATTTGAAAGCCTAAATAATTGCTGACAAAGCTATGGCGCGCTATTAATCTGTTCATGCAGCTTTGGATTTTCGAATGCAAATTTGGTGTGGAATTTTCTTACCGAATACCACGCGAAGTCAAATTAATATCCGGAAATTTTTTTTTGATCATGAATATTTTTAGAAAATTTCCCTCGTCTGCGACTCGGGAAATTTTCAAAATATTCATGATCTCAAAAAAATTTCCGGAAATAATTTGACCTTTAGTGGTATTACTAGTGAAAATTTATTCTTCATAAAATGGTTTGCATAGTTTAAAAACTAAAATACAACCAAATATAAAATTGTATCAATCTTATACGATCACTATTATACGAGTGTAATTGTATCAATCTTATACGAGTATCAAAAATATGAATTTCGATCAAGAGTACCTTATATTTCACAATATCGAAAATTATCTATTATTATGAAAAGTTGTTTGGAATTAACTCAAAACTACTTTTTAATATGCAATTACATCCTTTTCATTGAATTTTTTTTCTCAAATTACAGACACCCAACGCCCTTTTTATTTATTATGAATAATGTGATAACTCTTTTATTATTGATGATTAAATAATTAATAATAATAAAAGAGTTATCACATTATTTGTAATAAATGTAAAGGGCTAATTGTTAATAATAAAAGACATAATATTAGTTCTAATAAACGAAAAGGGCGTTGTTGAAAAGTACAATTATTGTATGATAAAAAGTTCTTTATAAAAAGCTTTGCATAGTCTAAAATCTAAAATGCAACCATCAAATCCTATCAAATTTTATCAATTTTATATGAGATATGTGTAAAAAATATGAGTTTCGATCAATAGTAAAGTGCCTTTCTAGATCACAATATTTTAATTAGAAGGATGTAATTGCATATTATAGAAACATAGTTTTTAATGCTGAACAACTTTTCATAATAACTTTTCAATATTGTGAAAACTAAACGTAAGTAAGTACTTTGCTCCTGACCGAAACTCATATTTTTTGACATACCTCGTATAAGATTCCTAAAATTTGATATTTGATGATTGTATTCTAAGTTCTAGACAATGCAGATCTTTTTATGAAGAATAACTTTTTCTCGTAAAATTAATAATAAAACAGTTTCCCATATGGTTCCTAGTTATGCAGACAACCTATAGACAGAGATGGGCATCGACACGTCGACTTTAATTGTCGACACAGACGTGTCGACAATGTCGAGAACGTGTCAACAATGTCGACAATGTCGACAATGTCAGCAACGTGTCCATAATGGAAAAAAGTGAGGTTATGTTATGAAATTATTCAGTTGTAAACTTTGAATGTGATCTGATCTGATCAGAATCAAAATGAGTGGCAGAAAACTGAATAAAAACTATGATATATTATCATTCAAAGTATTAAAGATAGAAGGAAAGCACGCGGCTAAATGTTGTGTATGTGGAAATGTGATAAAAAATACAGCTGCAGCAAGATTGCAAAGTCACAGGTAAGAAGAAATATTTTAATTAATTTTAGCTGGATAGCTATAGAGATTTATTCTCTGAAATTGATATTTGTATCGGCTGATAACTAACCCCGTCCCGTACTTTCATTTTAAGAAACGTCTGCAAGTTAGATCGTGGCAATGGTAATCAATCCAATAATGAAATGTCGCATGTTTCGATATACGAAAATACTGGCTCAGACACAGGTTTTACACCTACAGTTAATCCACAAGTGAGTATATAGGACGTATGTTCTACTACATATTTAGCAGGGGCGGATCTAGAAAAAATTTTGGGGGGAACTTTTTGAAATTACATTTATCTATAATATAAAAATGAATCGTAAAATGTGTTCGGAGCCGCATAACTCAACAACGCATGGATCACCATTTCGGTAGTAGTATATTGGAGAAAACATGCAACAAGCACGAAGAGATTCAACACTGTTTCAGTAATTATTATACTATAATTATTATAATAAAGAGTTAGTAAAATTTAAAAAAAAAGTAAACGAAATGTTAGGAAACAAGGTAAGGTTTCAATGTACTGAGATATGTTTGATTGTGGTTTTGAATCTTACCTCGTTTACTGACGTTTAGGTTTACGTTTCTTTTTAATTTTTTTAAACCTTTCTGTAAATGTTACGAGTTTACGAGTAACGATAGAAAATTAAAAATCTATGAAAATTTGTTTTGCTGGTTTTTTCTGGTTTTGCATCTATATGGTAATATTTTAGATTCATTACATTGCATTACTCTATCATGAGGTTTGCACATAATAAATTGTCTCTATATGAATCTATTTAAAATTCATTTACACTTGAAAAACCTGCAATCAAACAATTATGGAATATCCTATGAATTTGACAATCGCAAGTTAATAGTGAGGTTAAAAGTTTCAAAAGTTTGAGATTATTTGGTCTCTTTGCAACTTGTTGAAACATTAATGCATACTTTTTCAATAAGTCAGCGCAGCCAGATTAACCTAAAATTTCAAATTAGTGCGCACGGAACGTCATTCTGATCGTTTGCTAATTGTCGACATACTCGACATTGTCGACATTGGCAACAACTTTAAATCACTCGACATCGACATGATTGTCGACATGTCGACAATCGAATTGTCGACATGACATTATCGACACCGCCCATCCCTGCCTATAGATATAAAATTTGTTTGAAAACTTTGAAATGACCAAATATTATTGTTAATTTACTTAAATGTATAATAATATTTTTAATTTATATACAGGGTGCTTCATTAATGTAGCAAAAAAATTGAAGGGAAAAGGCACAAAATGTCGCCTGTCAAAATTTTTAATGTGTTTTAAATGTACCTATTCATTTTTTTCGAATCCTGAGAAAACTAATAAGTATTTTTAAAAAATTTAAACGCAGAATGAAAGATAACGTTATTGCCGAGGGCCGACAGTCACTTAGAATAAATAAAAAGTTTCTTTTGAATTAAATATTTGCAATTAACCCGGGAACAGTCGGTCCCTTTTCTGTTGCGTAATCGGTCGTGCGTTAGATTTTATCTAACAAAACGAATTTAAATACGAATTTACAACAAACTTTTAGTTTATAGTATTTTTATTTACTTGTTATGTTAAAAATATTATTTCTAACAATTATTAAAGCTAATTAATTCTCACCAAAGCCATAAATTCCAAAAAAAGAAGAAGATGAAAAGAAAAAAGAAAAAAACCCACGCATTACTACACCCTTCCTCGAAGCACTTACGAGTGGAAAGTTATGTTGCAAAATTTTTCATCGAGTTATCACGAAAAAGGAAAAAATGTTAGATTTTTCTAACGGCGCGACTGCTTCCAGGTTAAAAATCACACTAAATTTTCTCTTTTATTTTCACCCTTGTAACTTATTAAAATAAAAATTATAGAAGTTTTCAGAGACTTTCGGCCTCAGTAATAATGTAATCTTTCATTCTGCGTTTAAATCTTTCGAAAATATTTATTAGTTTTATATAGTAGATTTAAAGGGCGCTAAAATATGCCGCGCACGCGGGCGCCTGTCAGTCTTGCGGGGGCCCTGGAAGTAACGAAGTAATCAAAGTTATCAAAGTAGATACAATAGTCGTTACTCGCTCTAATACGATTGGTACGAAGTAATGAAGTAATCAGAGTAATCAAAGTAATGAAAGTAGATACAATAGTCGTTACTCGCTCTGGTACGATTGGTACGAAGTAACGAAGTAATCAGAGTAATCAAAGTAACGATTTGCCTCTCTGTATAGTAATCGTTCCTTTTGGTATTCGTAAGTAACGAGTACTTTGTAACGAATAGTTACTTTTTCAACATCACTAAAGACTGCCCAATCGACCAAAAAGGTGTTGATCACCATTTTCTGGGATTCACAAGGTGTGATCAACTTTTATTTATTTATTTTTATTTTTTTATTTATTTATTGTTTTTACTTATGACCTGGCCTCTAGTGACTAATCCAGGTCGTTTTTTCCTGATGGGATTACAGATATTTTTTTATATTTTTACATTTTTTACTAAACTACTAAATCTTTTTTTACAATTTATTAACTAATTTGCCATAATCTATTAATTACATTACAAACATTTACAAACAAATACATTTAACAAATTTAAGTAAACATAAAATATTTTTGGTACCATCAACTCCCTTCTAAGTTATAAAGACAGATTATATTATCCACTTCCTGAAAAATGGCAGAACGATCACAGGGCTTTACTATGCCGCATTATTAGCCCGAATTTCACAAACCGCATTAGAGCCCCAATTGGAGAAGAAAAATGATCTTTAATTATTATCACAATGCTCCGGCTCACACATCCGATATAGCCATGGCCAAATTGGGCTACACACAGCTGTTCCATTTAACGTATTCTCCAGATTTGGGCCTGTACGACTTTTTTTGTTTTCCAACTTGAAAAAGTTACTCGCCCGGGAGAAATTTAAGTTGAATAAAGAGTTCATTACCGCCACAGAAGCCTACTTTGCAGTCCTCGAGAAAAGGTATTTTTTAAATGGGTTAAAAGAAGGTGAAGCATCGCTGGGTCAACTTATTTATTTATTTATCGTATGGGAATACAATAAGAACACATGATTTAAAAAAAGTATATAAAACATTACATGAAGTATCACAAACGAACATCTAATGTATTAATATAATGTAAAACATTTTCGGTCGCATTCAGGAACTCATCGAAAACTCCAGGGTACTGCCTTCGGGGGCATTCCTCAATAATGTGGCGGACGGTCTGCCGTTGCGCACCACAGTCACACTCAGGAGTAAGGGCCTTTCCCCATCTATTCAAGCTGTCAGCACATCTACCGGTACCTGTTCTTATTCTGTTCAGCGCCGTCCATATATTGCGGGGCAGTTCAAAGCCTGGCGGTTTCTGATCGATACAGGCCATTTGGTGTGCTTCCTGTGGTGAGTCGCTCTCCCATTGTCTTCTCCAAGTGTTGGTGAGGTCGAAATTTTCCTGATGTAGAGAGGTGGCCCTTAACAATGGGGATATCTGGAGCGCAGTCTGTTTATTTCGATATCAAGCTTATGATGGTGGATGGGTAGTTGATGGTTAGCCTCGATTTTTCGATATTCTCTGAGAAGAGAATGACTTCTTAGTTTCGGCGGTGGAATATGACTCAGAATGGGAAGCCAATAGTTCGGTATTGGTCGAATTGTACCTGAGATCATTCGCATTGTCTGGTTTAATTGGGTGTCAATGATCTTCGTGTGTTTGCTATTGAGCCATACCGGCGAAGCATATTCAGCCGCCGAGTATACGAGTCCGAGAGCGGATGATCTGAGTACGGAGACTGAGGACCCCCATGTAGCTTTTGGATTATATTATTTCGCGTCTTCAGTTTTTCTGCCGTTCTTTGTAGGTGTTCCTTAAAACTTAAAGTTCTGTCAAGAGTCACTCCAAGGTATTTTGGTGTTGAGTTATGAGTGAGTAGTCCGTTTTCAAAGTGAACGGAGAGTTTTTTGTTGGCTTGGGCATTATTCAAATGGAAACAGCACACTTCAGTTTTCATTGCATTGGGCCGTAGCTGGTCAACTGTGTCGAACTAAAAGGAGACTACGTTCAAAAACAAATCGCCCCTTTTCCAAAATTTTCGTTTTTCCTTTGAAGGCTAAGTACTTATCCCTAGTAAACGTGATCAAGAATATCTGCAAACATTGTAGATACCTGGATGATCTTGATCATATCGTTGGATCTATAAGGTGTCACCTTAAACAGGGTGTCCCGAAAAGGTTGGTCATAGATTATATCGCACATTCTGGGGTCAAAAATAGTTCGATTGAACTTAACTTACCTTAGTACAAATATGCTCATAAAAAAAGTTACAGCCTTTTGAAGTTACAAAATGAAAATTGATTTTTTTCAATATATCGAAAACTATTAGAGATTTTTAATTGAAAATGGACATGTATCATTGTTATGGCAGGAACATCTTAAAACGAAATTATAGTGAAATTTGAAAACCCCCATAAAAATTTTATGGGGGTTTTGCGGTACCATTAGTTAAACACAATGTTTTCAAAACTTTTTTGCCTCTTAGTATTTTTGCGATAAGGCAGTTTTTATCGAGATGCGGCTTCTTTTTTAATACATTTACATAAAAATTTTATGGGGGTTTTGTTCCTTTAAACCCCCCAAATGGCCCCAAATGTTTGTGTACGTTCCAATTAAACTATTATTGTGGTGCCATTAGTTAAACACAGTGTTTTTTTTGTGGTGCCATTTTTTTTTTGAAACTTTTTTGACTCTTAGTCTGTTTTTGATGTCACCTTTTATCGAGATGTGGCTTCTTGATCAAAATATACCTAAAATGTAAATTTTACATAAATTTTCAGATTATTAACAGGTCTCTATAATCGTACTTAACCATATACAAACAGTATATTATGGTGGATTCGACAAATATTGAAAATATCTCGATAAACACTGGCTTATCGAAAAAGTACTAAGAGGAAAAACAGTTTTAAAAATATTGTGTTTAACTAATGGTGCCACAATAATAATATAATTGTAACGTACACAAAGTTTGGGGGGTTTAATGGAACAAAACCACCATAAAATTTTTATGGAGTGCACAAATTTCACTTTAATTTTTGTTTAAAGATGTTGCTGCCATAATAATGCCACATGTTCATTTTCAATAAAAAGTCTCTAAGAGTTTTCGGTATATGAAAAAAAATCGATTTTCATTTTGTAACTTCAAAGGGCTGTAACTTTTTTGTGTGTACTATTGTGTATAGGTAAGTGAGGTTCAATCAACCTATTTTTGACCCCAGAATCTGTGGTATAATTTATAACCCATCTTTTCGGGACACCCGTATATTCCCCTAAATATTTTTTTCTACTTAATAGTTTATTTCGTATTAAGGATATAATTGCATGTTTTGCTAAAAAAGAAAATTTATATTTCTTTAAACTGGCTGAGTGACGAAAGTTATGCCACCAAAAAAAATTACAATTCACAATTCTTTAACTACTCATTGATTTTTGCCTACATACATTACGATACATTTTATTGATTTTTAATTAGTTTCCAGAATGCAATTAAATCTCCGTGGCAAAATGCTAATCACTAAAAATAGAGATATTGTAACTGATAATATTATTGATTTGTAGTATCCAATAAAGATACATAAATTACGAAACAAATTTTAAAAAAACCTATACAGAAGTAAAAACTTCAAATTGTATTTTGGTATAAAATCGTTTATTTAAAAACTATCTAAAAGTCATCCACATGGATTGCAAAACGTTTTCGTTCTGAACAGAACATCTTCAGTGCCTGGAATGAAGTATTTCCACGTTAGAATATGGCAAAAAGGTTAAAATTGTGACTGTTAATGAGAAAAATATGTGGAGAATACTTACATTCCGCAAAGTAGTTGTAACTAGCACACCAATGAAGGTGGTAACTTCATAATATATGGCTTACATTATAACTTTTGATAAAATATTGTGACTACAAGTCGATGTTACAAGATAAAATTATGTATGTGCCTAAAGAGCAACATGCTTCCCTGCTCGAAAAAACTAGGTACTTGCCATTTGAATTAGCACAGACCAACTGATGTAAAATGAAAAGGAATGACAAAGAGTGACATGACAAGACAAGGTAAAGTTAATTTTTGGTTACGAACTTCAAAAAGTGTAGTTTTAATTTTTGGATTTTATTTAAAATGTAAAGGTAGGTAATAGCTGATTGAAAATATAATTAAAACTGTTTAAAAAATATGTTGAGAATCTATTGTAAAGTCTAAAATAGCAACTCTCTAATCCAGAAAAAACTTTAGGTGTGTTGGAAATAAGATTGGTATATTTCACGGTTAGAAGGGTGACGTCATCGATTGTAAAATTTAAAGGTGAAAGTTTAATTTGGTATAATAGAATGAGATATACTATATGTAAACAATAAATGACCTGAAGTGGAGAGATTGGATGGTAAATAAAGCAGATTTTAATTTTAAATGTTATAGATATATGTACTGTTGGTTGCCTAACATGGTGAGGAATGTTTAAATTTGGCTGTATACTGTTGTAATCATGATTCTGTCTGTTAAAATTAAAATCTGCTTTATTTACCATCCAATCTCTCCACTTCAGGTCATTTATTGTTTACATATAGTATATATCTCATTCTATTATACCAAATTAAACTTTCACCTTTAAATTTTACAATCGATGACGTCACGCTTCTAACAGTGAAATATACCAATCTTATTTCCAACACACCTAAAGTTTTTTCTGGATTAGAGTTGCTATTTTAGACTTTACAATAGATTCTCAACATATTTTTTAAACAGTTTTAATTATATTTTCAATCAGCTATTACCTACCTTTACATTTTAATTAAAATCCAAAAATTAGAACTACACTTTTTGAAGTTCGTAACCAAAAATTAACTTTACCTTGTCTTGTCATGTCACTCTTTGTCATTCCTTTTCATTTTACATCAGTTGGTCTGTGCTAATTCAAATGGCAAGTACCTAGTTTTTTCGAGCAGGGAAGCATGTTGCTCTTTAGGCACATACATAATTTAATCTTGTAACATCGACTTGTAGTCACAATATTTTATCAAAAGTTATAATGTAAGCCATATATTATGAAGTTACCACCTTCATTGGTGTGCTAGTTACAACTACTTTGCGGAATGTAAGTATTCTCCACATATTTTTCTCATTAACAGTCACAATTTTAACCTTTTTGCCATAATCTAACGTGGAAATACTTCATTCCAGGCACTGAAGATGTTCTGTTCAGAACGAAAACGTTTTGCAATCCATGTGGATGACTTTTAGATAGTTTTTAAATAAACGGTTTTATACCAAAATACAATTTGAAGTTTTTACTTCTGTATAGGTTTTTTTAAACTATGGTATACAGCCAACTATTGGGATTTTCCCATTGATTTTATTTTAAACAAATTTTAGTTTCTTTAGCAAAGCCATTTTTTCGGTAATATTGTGCTTTGTGTGGTACAATTGAAACCATAAGGATGGAGGATACTGGATACTGGCAAATGAAACGGACTCAACTATCGGAGCTCCTATTTGCAGACGACATGGTATTGACAGCAGAAAACAGAGAAGACTTACAGAACAATCTTGAAATCCTAGAAGAAGAACTATCAAACATAAATATGAAAATTAATACAGAGAAAACAAAACCATGATAATTTCAAATACGAGAAAGGCACACGCAATAGAATTAGACGGGAAACAACTAGAGCAAGTGGAATACTTTAAATACCTAGGAGTAATAATCGAATCAAATGGTAAACAAGACATGGAAATAAACGAGAAAATGAGACGAATAGGAAGCTTATTTAACACTATAAAAACAATATTTTTGGGGAAAAAAGAGATACCGGAGAAAGTAAAAACGGCAGTCTTAAATCAGTAGTTAGACCAAAAATCATGTATAGCAGCGAGACATGGACATTGACGGGAATACAAAAATCCAGAGTCAATGCTATGCAAATGAGGTTCCTGAGGAAAATAGCAAACAGAAAGAGGACAGACAAAATACGAAACGAAACAATTAGACAAAAATTAAAACTAGAACCAATCAATGAAAAAATAGTGGAGGGACAACTTAGATGGTTCGGGCACGTGTGTAGAATATCGAACGAGAGGCTAACAAAACGAGTGTTCGAAACGAGAGTGCAGGGGAAAAACAAAAGAGGAAGACCAAGAGTTATGTGGGTAGATGAAATCAGGAAAGAAGCCGAGAAGAAGGGACTTGACATTGGAAAGGGCAAGAAACCTAACGCAAGATCGGAAAGCATGGAGACTACAATGCCAAACTCAACTCCACCAGCCTTACACCTAAAGGTAGAAAGGCTTAGGACTAAGTAAGTAAGTAAGGATGGAAGATGGGCAAATGGAAGTAAAACAACTTAAAATAATTTGCTATGCGGACGATACAATACTAATCTCTCAAAGTGACGATTATTTACAAGGTATGCTGCACCAATTTAATACAGGGTGAGTCATGAGGAACTGTATATACTCCTACCTCATATAGAGACCCCTATGGGGAATAACAAATGACCATTAAAAAGTGTCTGCTCCCATTGTTTAATAATATACAGGGCGAGTTTCGCATTTTGACAGAAATTTGTATTCGTCATAATTTTTGAATGGCCTGATCGATGTATCCGTTATTTTGGTCAATCTTTACACTATTACTACCTAATCAACTGACTTATTCAAACTAGAAAAAAATCAGGTCCGGCTTTAAAAAATTAGTTCGTTTTGGTCTTAGAAAAAATTTCACCCTGTATACGCTTTTTAAAAACTCTAATATGAATTTTACAAATTAGAGAAATAGGCAATTAAAATGGCCTATTTATTTTTTCCCCACACAAGTACTTAATTTTTTATAAAAAAAATCATATTTGACTATGAATTAAAAGTTTGGTAAAGTTAACCATATATTTAAAAAAATTAACTTTTATTACAAAAATTAATTTTTTTTAAACAAATATTTAAACTCGAATATAAATATTTAATTTATGTTACAACTCAATCAACTGATTTATTCAAACTAGAAAAAAATCAGGTCCGGCTTTAAAAAATTATTTCGTTTGGGTCTTAGAAAAATTTCACTCTGTATACGGTTTTTAAAAACTTTAATATGAATTTTACAAATTATTGTCTACAATGTCTTAGAAATTAGAGAAATAGGCAATTAAAATGGCATATTTTTTTCCCCACACGATTAGTTAATTTTTTATAAAAAAATCAAATTTTACTATGAATAATTAAAACTTTGGTAAAGTGAACAATAGATTAAAAAAATAACTTTTATTTCATTTTTAGGTTAAAATTCCGATTTTGACAAATTTGATTTTTTAATAAAAAATTAAGTAATCGTGTGGGGAAAAATAAATATGCCATTTTAATTGCCTATTTGTCTAATTTGTAAAATTCATATTAGAGTTTTCAAAAAGCGTATACAGGGTGACATTTTTTCTAAGACCAAAACGAACTAATTTTTTAAATCCGGGCCTGATTTTTTTCTAGTCTGAATAAATCAGTTGATTGGGTGGTAACATAAATTAAATATTTGTTCAAAAAAAATTTTTTGTAATAATAGTACATTGTTTACCGGGTAGGAAAAGCTTAACATTCCTGGACGACTGTGAAGATTGCTAAGTCGAGGCGCAAGCCGAGACTTAGCAACACAGAGTCCAGGAATGTGGCTTTTCCTACGAGGTAAACATACTATTTTTCCGCAAATCGTTTAAAATTCGACAGATATTGATTGATTTAAAAAAAACGCGATAATTTTATTCCCAAATAAATGGTGCTTTGAAATTCCTAATAAAATTACTTGGGTTACTATGGAAACGTATTGAGGTTGAATTGTCAAACTTGACGCTTATAAATTTAATTGCTGGTGTTCTCGAAAGTAAAATGATAAGTGATGATGAAATTTCCATTCCTGGGACTCCTCCAGAGCTGGTTGAGGCAGTGAATACTGCTTCATTAGAATTATTGCCAAAGAAATCAAGAGAAAAGTACGAAAATGCATACAGACGTTTTATGGATTATCGCATGAGTAAAAATACGAGTTCTTTCTCAGAAAATGTTGTAATGGCATACTTCCTAGACCTTTGTTTAAAGATGAAATCTTCAACATTATGGGCCAATTATTCAATGCTGAAGTCAACCCTTGCACTTAAACACAATGTAGATATATCTACATACTCAAAACTTCGTTCTTTATTGAAACGGCAAGCTCAAGGTTATAGGGCAAAGAAATCTAAGATTTTAACGAAGGAAGAAATTGAAAAATTTATCCAGGAAGCTCCAGATAAAGAAAATTTAATGATTAAGGTAATTTACAAGGTTTTAATAGCAATGTGTTTTCTATCATTTATGTAGAACACTAACAACTGTACGGAAATATCATTTCCTTACAGTAAGGAAATGACATTTCCTTACAGTAAGGAAATCCTGACTTTTTCTTCAAGAAATTTTGACAGGAATGTCAAAATTTCCTGGCGATTTGCGGAAAAAGTTATTTTTTTTTAATCTATGGTTCACTTTACCAAACTTTTAGTTATTCATAGACAAATTTGATTTTTTTATAAAAAATTAAGTAATCGTGTGGGGAAAAAAATAAATGTGCCATTTTAATTGCCTATTTGTCTAATTTGTAAAATTCATATTAGAGTTTTTAAAAACCGCATACAGAGTGAAATTTTTTCTCAGACCCAAACGAAATAATTTTTTTAAGCCGGACCTGATTTTTTTCTAGTTTCAATAAATCAGTTGATTGAGTGGTAACATAAATTAAATATTTGTTTAAAAAAAATTAATTTTTGTAATTAAAGTTAATTTTTTTAAATCTATGGTTGACTTTACCAAACTTTTAATTCATAGTCAAATTTGATTTTCTTATAAAAAAATAATTAATTGTGTTGGTAAAAAATAAATAGGCCATTTTAATTGCCTATTTCTCTAATTTGTAAAATTCATATTAGTTTTCAAAAAGCGTATACGGGGTGAAATTTTTTCTAAGGCCCAAACGAACTAATTTTTTAAAACCGAACCTGATTTTTTCTAGTTGGATTAAATCAGTTGATTGGGTGGTAATAGTGTAACGATTGACCAAAATAAGAGACACATCGATCTGACCGTTCAAAAATTATGACGAATACAAATTTCCGTCAAAATGCGAAACTCGCCCTGTATATTATTATACAATGGGAGCAGACACTTTTTAATGGTCATTTGTTATTCCTCATAGGAGCCTCTATACGAGGTAGGAGTATGTATAGTTTCCTCATGACTCACCCTGTATAACCGCCAGGAAATTTAACATGTTTATTTCCCCAAAAAGACGATGTGCATGGTTATAACAACCAATTTACCAAAATATAAATTAGAGCTGAAGGGTAAGATAATAGAACAAGTGATGGAGTTTAAATATCTAGACATCACACTATGTAGCTACAGAAAGCTCGAAACAGAAATGGAAGATCAAGCGAATATAGCAAATAGAGCCATAGGTTGTCTGAATGCAGCAATATGGAGAGATAACGGTAAAAAAATGAAGGGCAGAATTTACAAAACACTTATCAGACCAATAATGACATACACGACAGAAACACGACCTGAAACACAGAGGACAAAAATAATGCTAGAAACAGCAGAGTCGAAACATGAAAAATATATGATGATACTCTGTGGGACAGAGCTAGAAGTACAGATATACGACGGAAAAAAGGTGGATAACATTAAGATCTGGGCAAGAAATAGAAGAGCAAAATGGAATGACTTAGGCGACTCGTCACATTTTTTGCCATACCAATACGTCTCCGAACTTCTGCTTCACAGTTACCATCGTTAGTTATACTAGACCCGAGATAGACAAAGGTGTTTTCCACCTACCTCTACCGAAAGTATACTTTTCCGGACCTGATTGTAGGGAGCAAAGATGTACTATTCCTCTCTAGGGGGGAAAATATTTTTCCTCCCTAGGGAGGAAAAGTAAAAGCGACATCATGGTATTTCATTCATGAAATAAAACTTATTGACGCCCTGTACAATACCTATTTTCTATTACGTAAGTATCTATACATTTTAACGTTTATTTAAAAACACTCTGTATTTTGCAGAATGGTAAAAAACAGCAAATTGTTATTCTGATTTAACAATGTTTACATTAATAATTTGACTTATATTTGAAAGTTGTATTGTACCTACTTGTTAGTTTTATTTCTTATAAATTTTGTTGGTTAGTTACATAAATAGATTAAGTAAAAATGAAAAAATAACTTGTTATTTGAGGAAGGTGGAAAAACCATATGTATAACATGGGAGTAAAGTGCCTTTTCCTCCCTTGAATGATTACTAAACTTCATTCTCGGGAGGAAAAGTAGCACTTTCCTCCCTTGTTATACAAATAGCTATTACTATCTGGTATTCCTGTAACATGTTAGTCAGTTGAATAGTGTCGAATCTGTCGACCACCATTATTTTTGTCTTAGGTTTATTGATTTTCACACCAACTTTATTGCTTTCGTACTCAACTCTTCGCAGAAGATCAAACATTTCTTGCTCATTTGCTGCTATAAGGTAGTGTCATCAGCAAATCTTAAATTTAAGATTTTCCTACCAGCTACTGTTACTCCACCGGCCCATCCTTCTAAAACCATCCTCATGACATGTTCACCACAAATGTTAAATAAGTCAAGTGACAACACGCATCCTTGTCTAACACCTCTCTCGGTCTTGAATTGATTTGAGAACTTCTGATCTAGTCGTACTGTCGCTATATTAGACTGGTACAGATTTTTAATAAGTGTCACCAGGGGCATTGTTGCACCAATTTCTATTAAAATTGACCACAGATTTATCCAGCTTTCACAAGCAAATACCTTTTGGTAGTCAACGAAGCATACAGTGTGTCAATTTTAAAACTTACAATGACTATATCTCACGAACAAAAGCTGATATCGAAAAATGCTTGAAACCGTTTCTAGGATAGTAAGGGGGAACTAAAATGACATGAAAGAGAACTCACCCCCATCAACCTCCTAGGCCCCACCCATCACAACCAAAAAAGTTTAAATTGCAAACCCCTTCTTGTGATACATCATTGAAAAGGCTATAAAAAATACTATTCAATGGTATAAATAATAATTATACAGGGTGAAGCAATAATTGTGAAACTTTGGCTTAAATGAAAAATTTAATAAGGTTTTGTTGAATTAAAAATTTATTAAAAATGTCAATTAAGTAAATATTTAATGTGAATTCCGTTGTTAGGTAAACAATAATACAGCCTATTTTCAAATTCTGCACGAAATTTAGCAAATGTTGTAGTAATAGGGCGACATGCTTGAGTAATTCTTTCTCGCAATTTCCCAAGTGAAGCAAGTTGAGTTTTATAAACAACTGATTTAGGGTAACACCATAGAAAAAAGTAATATACTATTCTACTATAAAAAGTACTATCCAATGGTATAAATAATAATTATACAGGGTGTTAATATCAGCTGGCTTACTATGACTTTTGTATTTGTAATGCTATCTCCCGGACTATTATTTTAAATGGTAAGTGTCCGCTCGTACTTTTTTTTTGTTAATTAAAACTTAATTTGCCATTTTTGCCTTAAATCAGTTGTTTATAAAACTAAACTTGCGTCACTTGGGAAATTGCGAGAAATAATTACTCAAGCATGTCGCCCTATTACTAGAAAAACATTTGTCAAATTTCGTGCAGAATTTGAAAATAGACTGTATTATTGTTTACAAAACAACGGAACCCACTTTGAACATTTACTTAATTGACATTTTTATCAAATTTGTAGTTCAACAAAACCTCATTAAATTTTTAATTTAAGCCAAAGTTTCACAATTATTGCTTCACCCTGTATAATTATTATTTATTCCATTGGATAGCATTTTTTATAGCCTTTTCAATGATGTATCACAAGTAGGGGTTTGCAATTTAAACTTTTTTGGTTGTGGTGGGTGGGGCCTAGGGGGTTGATGGGGGTGAGTTCTGTTTCATGTCATTTTAGTTCCCCCTTACTATCCTAGAAACGGTTTCAAGCATTTTTAGTTTTCAGCTTTTGTTCGTGAGATATAGCCTTTGTAAGTTTTAAAATTGACACACTGTATATATAATCATAGGTACTTGAAATTCTCTAGACTTTTCAATGAGTTGTCTCAGGTTCAGGATTTGTTCCCTTGTACCTTTACCCTTTACAAACCCCGCTTGTTGCTGAGGTATTTGGTAATGTAGATAGATTTTTAATCTGTTTTTGATGATATGCAACAAGATTTTACTAGCATGTGTTATTAGTGACAGTGTGCGGTAGTTTTCACATCTGGTAGTAGTTCCTTTTTGAAGTTATACTTCTTTAGGCGCGATTGAGAGTAAAATTTCATAATATTGCGCGCATGCGCACACAGAAAGTATGGCGTTTAGTTGCTAAAACTTTCTAGTTATGTATAAATATATCAGTGCAAGAAAAGGTGTGAAAATAACATATTAGTGTTTTTAGTAAATATATTTATTATAATTTTTGTGTCTTTGGATTTGTCTTCCTCAGGAGTAAGATGAGTATTATTAAAACATTTTATTGTATATTTATTCACCTTGTCTGTTTGTTACCGTGAATTGTCATTAGGTACGTCCGAACCGATACAGACACAGTCCTCGTAGCGTATTTGGTATAGCATTTAGTCGAGGCATTGAAGGATTGAAGTGTCGATTTTTCGAAAGTTTTGTATAAATGTACCTATTTACGAATGTTTCTTCTAAAATTTAGGAATATATTAATTTTATAATACATTTAAGTATGTAGTAATTTTCTTTACAATTTTTACTTACCTATTTGTTTTTGTTTATACCTAATATCGCCCGTGTCTAGCAAGTGTCTGCGTAGGCTAGCGGTATGTGTATCTAGTTACGGACGTGTTAGTACTTGGTTCATTCCCCTTAAGGAAATTGTTTTTGTTTATTATTAATGGTTATTGACATCTTAGACTATTAATGTGGACTTAAAAATGATTAAAAATAATTAAAATAATTAATCGAGATGTTGCCCAACTATTTACCGAGTTGCAAATTTATAATAATTGCCTATTTCAAAATGCACTTTTGAAATGTATTTTTCTTGTGCACAAATGCAATTTCAGATTTCTTATTCATTACATTAGTTCACAAAATTTCCTGACATTCTCACGAATCCAACGCACCAAACTGCATTAAAATCCGTCTTACTGCGCCAAAAATCGACAGTAAGGCCTTTTTTTGTGCTTCAATGCCTGGACTAATTCGGCCAGAGATCGAGAGGTCTTGAGTTCGAATCCAGTGCAATCCTATACTTTTTTTTAATTTTTTTGAAAGCGGTAAGCACAAAATTAGTTTGGTCTTTAAAAAAAATTAAAACAAACTGTTTAAAGTATATTTATTTTTAAGAAATCATATAATAGAAGTTTAACTTCTTACGTGCGTACAAAGTACACATACATTCTTTTTTTGTGTAGTGGTATACAAATTGAGGTACATCAATCAGATGGCCATTTTCCTGAATTCCAAACAGCGACACAGATAGAATGAAAATTTTAAACTTTTTAAACCATACACCCTCTTTAAGGGCCGGGTCTTTTTCTTTAAGTGCCATCTCCGCGACGGAGGTCGACTTTTCATCATAGCTATTCGGATTTTAGAGGCGGCTACCCTGAAAAGTTCATTTGATCTATATTCGTACCATTCTCTCAGGTTGCGCAGCCACGATATTCTGCGTCTCCCTATGCTTCTTTCCTTGAATCTTTCCCTGCATAATCAATTGGAGCAAGTTGTACCTCTCTCCACGTATAATATGTCCTTCTTCTTCTTGTGCCACTCCTATCGGAGATTGGAAATCATCAAGGCTACCCTGATCTTGTTTACAGCTGACCTAAAAAGTTCATTAGTGGTGCAGCCAAACCACTCTCTCAAATTCCGCAACCATGACATTCTTCTACGGCCTGGATTCCGTTTTCCTTTTATTTTCCCTTGCATTATATTTTGAAGTAATGCGTATTTATTACCTCTCATCAGGTGACCCAAATACTCGAGTTTTCTTCGTTTTATCGTTAACAAAATTTCTGGGTCTCTTCCTATCCTTCGTATTACTTCAAGGTTTGTGATTCTTTTAACCTAACTTATCTTCAGCATTCGACGGTAGCACCACATCTCGAAACTTTCAATATTTTTTATGTTGTTCTGTTTGGGAGTCCAGGCCTCGACACCGTATAATAGCGTGGTAAATACGTAGCCTCTTAGCATTCTTAATCGTAGAGGGATGCTTATATCTCTGTTGCAGAAGAATTTTCTCATCTTTATGAAGGTGACCCTGGCAATTTCGATACGTCTTTTTATTTCATTGTTTTGGTCTCCAGTTTCGTTTATTAATGTTCCCAATTATTTGTAACTTGATACTTTTTCAATTTGAATGTCGTTTGTACTAATATGTGCTGGTTGTGTCATGATTTTACTGAAGACCATATACTTGGTTTTTTTGATATTAATGTTTATGCCGTAATTGTTGCAAGCAATATTTATGTTTGTAAGTAATCGTTGTAATTCTTCTACTGTTCTTGCAACTAGTACAGTGTCGTCCGCGTATCGAATATTATTTATAACCTCTCCATTGATTACGATTCCTTCATTTGCTTGCAAAAGGGCTTCCTGGCAGATGCTTTCACTATATACATTAAATAGCAGTGGTAACAAAATGCATCCCTGTCGTATTCCTCTACGTATTTCTATTGCTTTTGATATCTCATTTTCTATTTTGATGTTAGCTTTCTGATTCCAATATAAGTTGAGAATTATTCGCAGATCTTTATTATCAATGTCTTTTCTTTCAATAATGTCTCTTAGCCTATCGTGGCGTATATGGCTCACTACCTTCACTCTATATATATGAGACGCTGATTGAAATTCATTCCAACAAAACTAAGTTTAACATAAACTCCAACTTCCATGATCACCATACAAGATCGAGCGATGATATTAGAGCACAACGTTTTAGGTTGACGAAAAGTATAAAAAACTCAACTGATGTTAGTTTGTACAATTTTTTGCCAGATGAAGTAAAAAGTCTTCATTTGCAGTCGTTTAAAAATAAAATAAAATCACACTTTTTAAAACATTGTTTTTACACAATGACAGAGTACTTAGGTACCGCTTATAATACATTATAATAAGTACACGAGTTTGGTCAGGGTTTTTTTGCCGATTATGACGATATTTCATGTTTTTAAGTTTATTTCATGTCTTTAAGTTTTTACATAGTGTGTTAAATTGTTTAAATTTGTTACTACCTGTTTGTATATCTGTTCATTATAATTTATAATATTTATCTTTTAAATTTTGTCAAAATTTTATAATGTAGGTACGTACTCTTTTGACTTGTCAAAAACAAAAAGAAATTTTGTATATTTGATGAAATAAATTCTATTCTATTCTATTCTGTCAAACGCTTTTTCAAAATCGATAAAACATGCATGTACTTCTTGATTAACGTCTAGGCATCTTTGTGTAAGAACATAATATGTCCGAGATATTCTAATCTTCTTTTTTTTAAGATTTCCACTTCTTTAATCATCTTTTTCAGAACCTCTTTGTTGGTGACGTGTTCTGTTCACGATATTTTCCGAATTCTCCTGTACACCCACAGCTCGAACGATTCTAGTTTTTTCATTGAAGCGGCATTCAAGGTCCAAGATTCCATTCCATAAAACAAATTCGAGAAAACTTAGCACCTAACCAATCTAACTCTTAGCTCCAACTTCAAATCTCTTGTGCAGAGCACTTTTCTCTTTTTGTTCAAATTTTCTCTAGTCTTTTCTAGTTTGATTTTGATTTCCTGGAATTAATCACCTGTGGAGTTTTCTTGGATCATTGTTCCAAGATATGCATATTGGTCTACTCGTTCGACATTGGATCGGTTTAGGAAGAAATTCTCGTTATTTGTTGGAGTTTTCGACATTCTCATAATCTTCGTCTTCTTGTCTTTCATTGTTAGACCGTGGTCCAAACTTCGCTGTTCTGGTCACCAGCCGGTCCCCAATATTTTCGGTTAAGACGACAGTGTCATCCGCATATCTAATTTTGTTATTGGAAACTCCATTTACCTTTATTCCAGCTGTTTCACCCTCAAAAGCTTTCTTCTAGATCTCTTCTGAGTAAGAATTAAAAAGAATTGGCGACAACATGCATCTCTCTCCCACCCCACGTCTGATTTCAATTTCCTCTGACAGCTGATCGTTAACACGTACTTTTGCTCGTTACTGATAGTAGACATAAATTCGATATAATCCTGAGGTCATTGTAGTATATCTTCTTTGATTTCAGGATATGCATTAATTGTTCATATCGTGCTTTGTCGAGGCACCTTTGTATTTAGTCCATTCTTTCACGGTTTTTGCTCTAAATTTTAAAGAACCGCTTGGATTGACAAGAAATTTGGCATACGTATAGCTTATATGTCAAAGAAAAAAAGTGATACTGTGCCGATGTGTGCTTTTGCCCTGGGGGTGACTTTCACCCCCTGTTGGGGGTGAAAAAATATATGTCCAAAATAAGCCCGGAAATGGGTAAACTGACTAATTTTAAGTAACTTTTGTTATATAGAGCTTTTTCGCCAAGTCAACACTTTTCGAGTTATTTGCGAGTGAATATGTTCATTTTTCAACAAAATAACCACATTTTTAGACGGTTTTTCGCATATAACTCAAAAAGTAAGTATTTTGTCGAAAAAAACGTTCTCAGCAAAAATATAGCCTATAAAAAAGTAAAAAAAATGGTGTACGCGTTAGGTCTTTGGATCTCGCAGAACCAGAGTTATAGCCAATGAAAAATAGATTTATATTCACCAAATTTCAAATAGAATATTTCGACGTGAAATATCCAAAAAATTAAGCACTTTTTGTGGAAAACCCATTAAAACTTTTTTAAAGTGTTTAAAAAAGTATCTTTATTTCTGTTTTTACAAAAAGTTTTTAGCATTAAATTTAAGCAAGTTACGCTCAAAATAAAGTTGGTCCCTTTTGTTATTGCAAAAAATATCGGGAAGACCACCCCCTAATTAGCAACTTAAATGAAATTAATCGTTACCGCTCCACAATTTTTTTTCTTATGTTGTGTTTATATGATCTGTAAGATTCATCGATTCAAAGTGCTTACTTTTGAAAAAATTTGGTTTCAAAGTAAAATTTTTAAAAATTTAAATTTTGAAAAATATGATTTTTTTTCAAAATAACTTAAAAATTGTTAGAGATACCAAAAATCTCGAAAAACAAAAAAGTCAGATTTGCTTTTCTGAATATCATGTATTTTTTTTTGTTTTTCTGTTAGATTGAAAATTGATTAAGATTTGGTGTTTCTAAATTTGCATACATACGTGATCAGTGACTCGTTCAACCCCTTTTAACTACAGCCCTTTCAATAATAAGGACTTTGAACCGATGAAACTTACAGATCATATAAACAATATATACACGAGTCAAGAAACTTGTGAAGTCGTAACGTTTTAAGATAATAATTAGGGGGTGATTTTCTCGATTTTTTTACCAAAACCAAAAGGGACTAACTTTATTTTGAGCGTAACTTGTTTAATTTTGATGCTAGAAATTTTTTTATAAAACAAAAATGAAGCTTTTTTTAAACGCTTTAAATAAGTTTTAATGAGTTTTCCCCGAAATGTGTCTCATTTTTGGTTATTTCCCGTTAAAGTATTCCATTTGGAATTTGACGAATATGAACCTATTTTTCATTAGCTATAACTCTGCTTCTATTAGGTGTAGAGACGTGATATATACACCATTTTTTTTTTTTAATTTTTACAGGCTATATTTTTGCTATGAATATTTTTTCGACAAAATACTTACTATTTGAGTTATCTTCGAAAAACCGTCTAAAAGCGTGGTTATATTGTTGAAAAAATGAACATATTCCCTGCCAAATAACTCGAAAAGTATTGACTTAGTGAAAAAACTCTATAGAATAAAAGTTACTTAAAATTAGCCAGTTTATCCATTTCCTGATTTTCTTTGGACGAAAGAGGGGGTGAAAACCACCCCCAGGGCAAAAGCACATATCGGCACAGTATCACTTTTTTTGTTTGACTTGTTAGCTATGTGTATGCCAAATTTCATGTCAATCCAAGCGGTTCTTTAAAATTTAGAGGTTTTGCAATATTTTACCGTTAAAGAAAGGACTAATAAGTATTAAGTGAAAAAAGAGCTTCACAAGTTCCTAGGCCTTTGCGAAACCCAAACTGCGTATCATTAATATCTAAGGGCGGGGTGGGAAGGTGTAAATTAGTAGGCCTGAATGAAAAATTAAAATTAATCGCCGTATCTCACTGTTTTTCGTTTTTTGCACATATTATTGATTTTCCAGAAAGGATATGTAATAATTGTTCATGTTCATAATGTAACAATCTGTAGTTTAGTTGGTATTTTCGGATATATATTTTTTTGAGAACTGGGTCTGTTTTACCTTGAAATTGTACGGAAATCTTGCTCGCTTGTCTGGTATTGATCCAGGGGCGTAGCATGACGTCATTGTGACGCTTCGCCTACAGACGCGTCCATAGCTGCCCTTACCCATTCCGTCCTTATAGCGAGTTCTGGCGTATTTAAAATATTCTACGTTTACACGATTTACAAATATCTATTATAAATAGTGACTTACAATTTGGCGGGGAACTGTGTTTTCTAATGCAAACGTTTCTTTTATTATGGTTCTGAGGTTATTTTCTTTTGGTATATTACTTTTGTTTTCACCAAATAAAAAAAATATGTGAGAACGTTGAATTGTCCACGTCCGACTGTCCGTCCGTCTGTCCGTCCGCCTGTCTGTCTGTACACACGTCATTATAAAAGATAGAGTGACAAATGAGGTGTCGAATGAAAGCTTATAACCCAAGGATGGTACTAAAGGTGAGAAATTTCAACTAGGACTTCCGGTTTAGAAATGCAACTGGAAGTACCATTTAAAAGTCACCGAAATAGTATAAGCGATAAATTATTCGACGTGTCTTAACAAGATAATAACAAATGTAGGTACTTACTATACTTTTAATTTTAATTTTTAATTCTAAGCGGATGTGCCATATTATAGTCGCAGAAACGGTACATGTGACATATCAATCGAAGCGTATTGAAAATTTGAGCTTTAATCTTTAGTTCCAGTTTTCAAGCAATAGTCTAGGCGCCAAATAGAGGTCACCGTGTCCTTTTCAATTCTGATGGACAAACTCAACGGTTTCTTATGGATTTTTGGCTGCTGATTACGAATCTAGAGGGTGGATTTCGATCCGAGTGGTCAAAAAATTGTTATAAACAATGTAATTGCTTATAAATTGTTTATAAGGCTCTGGCTCATAAACAAAAAGATAAAAAAAAATTGTGTCAAATAAAATTTGTTCGTTAATAAAAAACGAAGAAAAAAACTTTTTCCGCAAATCTCCAGGAAATTTTGACATTCCTGTCAAAATTTCTTGAAGAAAAAGTCAGGACTTCCTTACTGTAAGGAAATGTCATTTCCTTACTGTAAGGAAATGATATTTCCGTACAGTTGTTAGTGTTCTACATAAATGATAATACATATTTTTACTCATGCGATAATCCATAAAACGTCTGTATGCATTTTCGTAATTTTCTCTCGATTTCTTTGGCAATAATTCTAATGAAGCAGTATTCACTGCCTCAACCAGCTCTGGAGGAGTCCCAGGAATGGAAATTTCATCATCACTTATCATTTTACTTTCGAGAACACCAGCAATTAAATTTATAAGCGTCAATTTTGACAATTCAACCTCAATACGTTTCCATAGTAACCCAAGTAATTTTATTAGGAATTTCAAAGCACCATTTATTTGGGAATAAAATTATCGCGTTTTTTTTAAATCAATCAATATCTGTCGAATTTTAAACGATTTGCGGAAAAATAGTATGTTTACCTCGTAGGAAAAGCCACATTCCTGGACTCTGTGTTGCTAAGTCTCGGCTTGCGCCTCGACTTAGCAATCTTCACAGTCGTCCAGGAATGTTAAGCTTTTCCTACCCGGTAAACAATGTACTATTACTAAACTTAAATCTAACAATTATAACTCAAGATATTGTAAAATTAGTGCACAATGCAAATTGCAAATTGCAAAATAAGTATTTTTCGACGCTTTATCGATCGCAATTCGGCTTCTGCGCATGCAAATGAGATTTAGAATGTCTCATTCTAAAGCATAATGAATGGGCTTCCACACATAGTTTATTAAATTACTTTGTCTTCATTTGTTTTAAAGTTATAACCGTTTGAATTTATAATTTTCTTTAAAAAATTGTACATTAATTTGTTTATAAGGGTTTCAAGCAAATTTGAGCTATAAACATTTATACTTTAATTAACAATAATAATAGAAGAACTCAAAAGGAACATTTTGAGCTTACGAAAATATTCGTAAGTTTATTTTTGGCCAAAATATCGATATTTTAATAGCGCGCTCTGAGGAGCAAGATCGGCTCACCGCGTAAAGGTTCACGCGCTAACTTCTCGATGCAAATTATAATTTCTATGAATATATACGTTATCTTTATTTTTCATTGTTGAAGATACTAATAAAATTTTATCATATAATTCTTATAATTAAATCATCATACTGTACCTCGTGTCCCCTTTCATTCTATTTACATTGTCTTCTATTTTTTGTACTAAATGAGAAAAAAAAACATTAAAAACTAATATTTCAGAAATATAACTAAAAAGTAAGTTGATATTATTTATTAATACTATTTTAACAAAAATTTTCTTTTATGCATCTGCATCGAGATATACAAGGAATCTCAGGTTTTTACATCTACATAAGTTCTTAGAGCAATTTTTACAGTTACATGGTGGTACTAAATCAGTTCTTGTAGGCAGTAAAACTAAAACTTTCTGGGGCTTCAGAGTCTCATTATCTATATGATGTCCATATAAAGAAAGTGGTTCTAGTTCTTTTGCAGGATCATCAAGGCACGTCAATAATGTGTGTATGCCGCCACAACATACATAAATGCTCGTTTTATATGCAATGATAATGCTGCACAAGAACTCGATCCAATTTTATATGGATATCACATATTGGTTCATTTGGATGTGTAGTAGCCGAGTTAATGCTGATTAATAAAGCGTCGAAAAATACTTACTTGACTGTGAGCCGATCTTGCGCCTCATAGCGCGTTATTAAAACATCGATATCTTGACCAAAAATAAACTTACGAACATTTTCATAAGCTCAAATTGTTCCTTTTGAGTTCTTCTATCATTATTGTTAATTAAAGTATAAATGTTTACAGCTCAAATTTACTGAAACCCTTATAAACAAATGAACGTATTTTAATTTTTTTAAGAAAATTATAACTTCAAACGGGTATAACTTTAAAACAAATGGAGATAAAGCAATTTAACAAACTTTGTTTTGAATCGTATTAACTAAGCTTTAAAGTGAGACCTTCTGAGGCTTACTTGCATGCGTAGAAGCCGAGTTACGATCGATAAATCTTCGAAAAATACTTATTTTGCAATTTGCATTTTGCATTTTACACTAATTTTAGAATATATTGAGATCTAATTGTTGGTTTTAAGTTTAGTAAACTTTTTTTCTTCGTTTTTTATTAACGAACAAATTTTATTTGAAACATTATTTTTTATCTCTTTTAGTTAATATATTAATAATTAAATTGTTTATAACAATTTTTTGACCACTCGGATCGAAATCCACCCTCGAAATTCGTAATCAGTAGCCAAAAATCCATAAGAAACCGGTGAGTTTGTCCATCAGAATTGAAAAGGACACGGTGACCCCTCTGGCGCCTAGACTACAAATTTCTTAAACAGTTTTGACCGACAGTTTAGTAAAAATGACTCAAAATTAGTGAAATATTGAGTTTAAATCAAAATCAACATTCAAAAAGAGCTCAAATATTGACTTCCGGTTCTACTTTCGGTCATTCTGGGTGAAAATCTAGGACGTACGAAGTTCAATTACTTGTATATACTTGGACCAATTTTTTGGAGGATAATTTATTTGATTACATGAAATTTACTTAAACTACAGAATCCCTGACTTTAGTATGCTAGTATCATACAAACAATCTTCAGCAGTGTCTTTCTCTCTCTATCTCTCTCACTCTCAAATGTCACTAGAGCTTAAGTCGGGCCTTGGCCTCCCCCAGCAACCCTCTCCCTCTCCAAGTATCTCTTCCCTTGGTTGTTCTCCTCCAATTATCAACACTCAATATCTATTTAGTATCGGCTTTTACTTTGTCTATCCACCTCTTACTTGGTCTTCTTACTGGCTGACGTCCCACCATAGTCCCTCTACGCCAGGGGTGGGCAAAAGCCGGCCCGTTGAGAAATCCCTCAAGCAATTTTTAAGAGCATAGGCGCAATGCTTTTTAAATGCATTCATTTTTTTTAATCCTGAGAAAACTAATAAGTATTTTTGAAAAATTTAAACGCTGAATGAAATATTACATTATTGCCGAGGGCCGAAAGTTCCTGAAAACTTCTATATTTATTTAATAAGTCACAGGGGTAAAAAAAAGAAATTTTAATGTGTTTTTTAATTTCAAATATCTCATTAAAAAGAAACTGTTTGTTTATTCTGAGGAATTTTCGGCCCTCAGTAATAATGTAATCTTTCATTCTGCGTTTAAATGTTTTAAAAATATTTATTAGTTTTCTTAGGATTCGAAAAAAGGAAAGCATTTAGAAAGCATTGGTCCGAAATTTTGCGCCTACGCTCTTCATCTCTTTTATGCGATTTTATTGAAATCAACAGTATTACTGTTCGTAGTTTATAATGAAATGAATCTCTATCTTGTGCTTTTCTTAAAAGCATCTGTGTTTATGCCGGTCCATGCGCGAATATTTTTCGGCCAGGGTATTTTTGTCGTCTACCAGGACCCTTTTCCTTCGATTCTACCCTTCATAATCAGCTGCTGCAACAACTTACAACAACGTACTTATCATTTCTAAGTATGTGCCCTTTCTCCTTGCTGTCTTTCTCCTTTTAATGATGGTCGAAAGTTCTCTGTTCCTTTTCCAACACACCATTTCGTTCATAATATGATCGGTCCATGGTATTTTCAAAATTCTCCTAAAGAGCCACATCTCAAAAGCTTCCAACTTTCTCATTAAGTCAGCATTAATAATCCAATAAACGAGAATAGAGTGGACATACCATTTTTATTAAAACTTAAAAGGGGTAAACCCTGTAGTTGGCTGTATACCTTCGTTAAAACAACGTAGAATGAAGTAAACACTTCTGTTTTATGTAGGTATATTAATTTACTTCATTCTACCATTTTTACTATTATCCCGGTTTTTTATAGGGTTCTCCGCCTTCCGGTTCCAAGTTTCCAGCTTCGTCCGTCCGTCGTTGCGTTCGCCAGGGTGAAGGTTCCTTTTTGACATTACCTTCTGAATGCCACACAGCTAGGATTGTTTCGGCCGTTCTCTCTTCTACCCCTTGGCGTCAATTTTAAAATTTGTTTTGGCAGCCTGTCGTCGTCCATTCTTTCTACATGACCATACCAGGTCAGTTGTCTCCTTTGAATGTCGTCGATAATGACTTGACATAACGTTTTACCATTCGATATCAGATTTGCAGATTGAATCTTTGGTTACTCAGAAATTTCCTTATCTTCATAAAGGCTGCTCTTGAATTTCTGAATTTCATTTTTTATCTGGATCCCTGTTATGGCTTAATATAATGGACCACATTAAAAATTTCGTAATTTTACTGGGAACAAATTGTTTTGTTCGCATATACACCCACACCCCAACGATGACAATTTATTATTAGTATTATCTATTACTAAATGTCTTTGTTTAAATGCTTTAAAATGATACTTATAGTATTTTTGTCAAAAAAATTTCTTGGGCAGAGGAAAACCTTCACCAAAAACTTAGCGTACATACTGGGTATAGTCCTCCGGCCCGGGAGACATTTTGAAAATTTCATTTTGGCCCGCGCTTAAAAGTATTTGCCCACCCCTGCTCTACGCGGTGTTCTGTCATTATCCATTCTTATTAGGGACGAGCCCAGTGGAATATTAAGCGTATTTCTGCATAATTTGCTATATATGGTTGTTGGCAATATTGATATAATTCGTGGTTGAACCTTATTTTGTATATAACATTGTCGTAGATCGGTCCCAATGTCCTTTCTTTCAAAAGTATTAATACGATTTATTGTCTTTCTAAAACCTTCTTCTTTATAACCGAATATGTAACACAATTATTGAGGACGCTGTACCAATTGAGCAAGCTGGATTTAGAAGAGGACGAATCTGCTGTGACCAAGTACTCTCCCTAACTACATTTATCGAAGCTGGCTATGAAAGACGTGAAATCTACCAGAAAAATCTACAATAACATTTATAGATCTGACGTTTGCCTATGACACTGTGTGGAGAGAGGGTCTTATTAAATGAGACTCTCTCTAAGATTATAAATTTTATAAGTTGATGAAAATCATAAGCTGCCTAAAACTTGTCAGCTGATAAACAATCTACTAACTAACAGACTGTGTCAGGTATATATAAGTGATGCACGGAGTGACGTTAGAAAACTTAACAACGGTTTACCTAAAGGCAAGATTACGACCTGTCACAGAGAGAACAAAAACATTTACTAAAAACAGCAAAAATGAACACCCTGAGAAAAACGGATTTATTTATTTAGCGTATGGCTTAAGTATATCACAGAATATATTTAGATTTATGCATTATACAATGCATCACAAACAGATGTCCAATTTTTTATATATTCGATTGACCCTTCGGTTGCCATTACAAAGTCTATAGGGTCGCCTGTGTATGCTCTGCGTGGGCAGTCCTGAACAATGTGACTGATCGTCTGTCTTGCAGCGCCGCAGTCACAAGAAGGCGAGGGGAGTTTACCCCATCTGTGGAGGGAGTCGGCGCATCTTCCACAGTTTGTTCGAATTCGATTAAGGGCTGCCCAAATCTTACGGGGACGTTCAAATTCGCCAGGTTTCCCTATGATGTCCGGTAGACTATGGTAATGCGGATCTGTCCTACTTTCCCAATCTTCTCTCCATCGGGTATTTAAGTCAAAGTTGGATTGCTGCAGCGCTTGAGCAGATTGTAGAGGGGGTAACCTGGATCGGAGACGGTTTCCAAGAATATCGGGGATGTCGTTGTGGACTAGAAGCTGGCGACTGTCCATTATTTTGTTATATTCTTTAACCAATGCATGTTCGCGGCGTAGGTTGGGTGGTGCTATATTACTAAGGGTAGGTAGCCACATTGTAGGGGTGGGCTTAATTGTGCCTGTTATCATACGCATAGTACGGTTTAGTTGGGTGTCGACCAGGTGGGTATGCCTGCTATTTAGCCACACTGGAGCACAGTATTCTGCCACCGGATATATCAGGCCACGAGCAGAGGATCTTAATGTTGATGCTGTGGACCCCCATGTAGTGCCGCAGAGTTTCTGTATTATATTGTTGCGTGTTTTCAATTTTGCTGCTGTTTTCGTCAGGTGTTCTCTGAATGTTAGCGTTCTGTCTAGAGTAACCCCAAGGTATTTCGGGTATTTATTGTGTTTTAACAGCTTGTTATTAAAATACACTCGCAATTCTCTGTTTGCCAACTTGTTGTTTAGATGAAAAGCTGATACTTCAGTTTTTGTAGTACTTGGCTGTAGTCTCCATTTCTTAAGGTATTAGCTGAGGATGGATAAGTCATTCGTGAGAGTGATTTCTATAGTTTCTAAAGATTGGTGGCTTGTTGCAAGGGTCCAGTCGTCAGCATATCCAAACTTCCGAGATTCGGTTTCAGGCATGTCAGCAATATAGAGGATGAAAAGTAAAGGGGCAAGGACAGAACCCTGTGGAAGACCATTGTTAAGTTTCATCTGTCTACTCGTCTCCTTTCCCATTATAACCTGGAAGGCTCTGTTGGTCAGCATGTTGTCAATAAGGTTAATTATCTTTCTGCAGGGGATAATGCGGGCCAGTTTATATATTAATCCCTGTCTCCAAACAGTATCATATGCTGCTGTTAGATCTATAAATACTGTTGCTGTCTTTTGTTTCTTTTGAAAACTAGCTTCTATAAAAGTTGTTAATGACAGCACTTGGTCCGTACAGCTTCGATGAGGGCGGAAGCCAGCTTGTTCAATGGGGACATTTTCTAGTATCCTGTGACTAATTCTGTTGAGGAGAAGCTTTTCTAATAGTTTATATACCATGCTGAGTAGAGCTATGGGGCGGTAGTTTTCTGGCTTATCGTTTGATTTGCCCGGTTTCGGAATTGCAATTATCTTTGTTCGCTTAAGTGAGAAAGGAATGTTACCTGACTGAAGTATATCATTAAAGAACATTGCAAGCCACTGTTTCGTGTATGCACCACTGTGTATCAAGAACTCTGGATGGATACCATCAAAGCCAGGTGCTTTACCTGATTTCATTTCTTTCAGCGCATGTGTGATTTCAGAAATAAGTATTCTTGCTGAATATTCGGAGTTCGTTCTGTTCATTTGTTTTAATGCCCTTAAGTCTCTTTTCACGTTGGTAGTATGTGTTCGATCTCGTGGAGCTCTGGATAGAGATACTATATGGGAGGCAACCTTGTTAGGAGACATTTTAGACTCTCTGGATTCCAGCTGGTTAGCTCCTCCAATTTTCCGCAACAAGGACCATGCCTGCCGGCTTGATTTTTTGAAGTCAAGGTTTTCGACAGTCTTTATCCATTTTTGGCGTCTAGCTGTATCGATGTTGTGTAAAAGCTCATCGGCTATTTCTCGGTCACCACTTTCGAGAAACTTCGTGTATAAGTCTTCACATGTTTCAGTCCATCCAGGCACATATTCTTTGCGATACCCCCTAGGGATGGTTTTCTTGGCAGTGCTTATTACTGCGCCCACAAACCTCTCATAATGTTTGCTGGTTGGAGGGACCCAGCTCAAGGTCCGGTCTAGTTGTTCAGAGAACTTCTTCCAGTTTGCTTTTCTAAGATTCCACCTGGGTCGAGGATATGATCTAATTATTGGAATTGATTTTCCGATGGTGATAAGCACCGGACGATGTTGAGTATGTGGGAAGTCTGCAAGGACACTTCTCGCAGTTGTTAGTGGTCTGTCATTGGTATCTTTTGAGACAAAACATAGGTCTGGGTTATATTTTTTTCTCCATGCAGCTGATTTAAATGTTCCTCTGTCTTTGGCATCAAAAACTAGGTATGTGTTTTGCTCTTCGGACCATTCTACTAGTGCCTCCCCATTTTCATCATTCGTGGTGTACTTCCACATTTCGTGGTGGCTGTTGAAGTCGCCGATGTATATAGTAGGATGTGGATGAGTCTTTAGCACTTCTGGGTTCCATGTAGTGGCTGGAGGTTTGTATATGTTAACTACGGTAATATCTCCAATCTTGGTGACTACTTCATGTATATTATTTTCATTGGAAGCAGAAAGTAGGAAACCATTTTCTATATTGCAGCGAATGTAGGTTGCGACGCCGTAATGTTTATCATAGGTGGCTCCCAGTAAATCGTAGCCAGGTATCTTTCCCCTTAAATCAAGCTGGACTTTGTCTTCAGTATGGGTCTCTTGTATGGCAACCAGGTCAATGTCGTTATCGTGTAGGATTTTTTGCAACACTTGGCATTTTGCCTGGCTTATGCCCTCGATGTTAAGGTGACAGACTCGGATACACGGTCCGAGATCTCTAGTCAGTTGGTTCTGAGAAGAACCTTTATTTGTTCCCATCGTATGTTTACGTATAGATAAGATTTCTGTTTGTGATCTGTGATGTTGGCAGGATATTGTTTTTGTTTTTCGTTCGTCTGCCGCCAAATTTTTGCTAGTTCATTTAGCGTTACCCAGGGTGCACCACATGGAGGCGAACTAGCATTACACCCCAGAAAAAAAAACGGATGGTGAGACACTATGGGACAGAGCTAAAAGTACAGATATATGAGAGAGATGTAAGGTGGAGACCATCAAGGATAAGATAATAGAAGAGTAGATTGGAACGATCACATAAACTGAAAAACAACAAATAGACGGCCAAAGATGGATCTCTAATAGGAAGACGATCAGTGGAAAGACCACTACAACGATGGAGCGACAACTTACTAGAGGCACATGGAAAAACAGACAGTCATGTTTTCTTCTAAATGTGCCTATCTTCTAGAGATTGGCGACCACATTGGCCCATCTTATTCTATTCACAACAGCTCGAAATAGATCAGTTGACGTTAGACCAGTCCTGGGGTGAGAGCACGCCAAATAGAATTCTATTTTGCTGACGTCACAAAATATAATTTCACAATGGGAGAATCGACGGTTGCTAGGCAACGTGACGTCACTAAAATAGAATTCAATTTTAGTGACGTCATGTTGCCTAGCAACCGTCGATTCTCCCATTATGAAATTCGATTTTGTGACGTCAGAAAAATAGAATTCTATTTGGCGTGCTCTCACCCCTGCCACAGTATATAGAGGTTCCCTCTTTTATACTGTGCCCCTGCTGTGGGAGCACGCTAAATAGAATTCTACTTTAGTGACGTCACGTTGCCTAGCAACCGTCGATTCTCCCATTGTGAAATTCTATTTTGTGACGTCAGCAAAATAGAATTCTATTTGGCCTGCTCTCACCCCAGGTAATGTCTACTAAAAAAAAGGGAAATAAATTTATCTCTAGACGATGGGAAATTTTCGTACAACTCTTACGTAAGAATGTGTCGATTGTATTGTATATAGATATTAATTAATTATAAATATTTCATAAATATTTTCGCAGAAGTACTAGCAAATACAATAGTTATAATAGTGATATTACGACATAGATAAAACTGATAGTCCTGATAACAATAATTATGGAATAAAAGCGATAAAAATTTATTATGAAATGCGTGATAAAAAAATAAGTAAGAAGAAATTAAAAATATTTGTACACAACTAATGATTTTGTTTCTTCTTCTTTAAGTACCGTCTCCGCGACGAAGGTTGGCAATCATCGTGGCTATTTTGACCTTCGAGGCAGCCGCTTTGAACAGTTGCATTGAGCTTCAACCAAACCATTCTCTCAGGTTCTTCAACCAGGAACGCGTCTCCTTCCTACGTTTCTCTTACCCTCTATTTTTCCTTGAATTATGAGTCTCAAGATGTTATATTTTTCGCCAATCATCACATATCCGAGATATTATAATTTCCTTTCTTTTATTGTGTTCTCAATTTCTGTCTCTCTGCATATAATAAATAATGTTTATTCAGAGAAGAGATACAATACATACAATGGTAATACATTAAAATCATTAGAATTCCCTATAAATAAATACAAAAATACCACTTGAAGCAGAATGCTTGTGCAGTGGTTAATTTGGTTCATTGTAATGAAACAAAAATATCCTGAGTAGGTACACATCCTGAGTCTCGTTGGAACTTTACCGCGCTGAGCAGATGTGACGTGAATTGTAAATTGTAGAATTCCCTCATCTTCCTTAGTCTCAGCATCCGTATGGCTTGCAAATTGTAGAAGCCTCGGAGGTGTAACCAGAGAAGGTTCCCATTGTTTTCATTCTGGTGGGATATGTTATATGCCATTAGAGTGAAAACTTAGTCTTTTGCTAGCAGTTGCCGCTAGGGCATCTATGCCATTTCGTTCGTTGCAATTCGGGACTGCACGCTGGGGTTTGTTTTGGTTGGATCAGGGAGAGCAGCATATGTGCCTCCTGATGAGAGACTAATAAGTTTCGAAACCGGTAGAGGTGCTTGCAGCACTCTCTGATTGGACTGGAATATGGTTCGGCTGTATTTTCGTTTTGCAACGAAATTGAAAATGGTTATTCATTTTTGATTTACATTTACTCTGTGTGGAGTATGAAGGGAACCAGTCTCGTTGGAACTTTACCGCGCTGAGCAGATGTGACGTGAATTGTAAATTGTAGAATTCCCTCATCTTCCTTAGTCTCAGCATCCGTATGGCTTGCAAATTGTAGAAGCCTCGGAGGTGTAACCAGAGAAGGTTCCCATTGTTTTCATTCTGGTGGGATATGTTATATGCCATTAGAGTGAAAACTTAGTCTTTTGCTAGCAGTTGCCGCTAGGGCATCTATGCCATTTCGTTCGTTGCAATTCGGGACTGCACGCTGGGGTTTGTTTTGGTTGGATCAGGGAGAGCAGCATATGTGCCTCCTGATGAGAGACTAATAAGTTTCGAAACCGGTAGAGGTGCTTGCAGCACTCTCTGATTGGACTGGAATATGGTTCGGCTGTATTTTCGTTTTACAACGAAATTGAAAATGGTTATTCATTTTTGATTTACATTTACTCTGTGTGGAGTATGAAGGGAACCAGTCTCGTTGGAACTTTACCGCGCTGAGCAGATGTGACGTGAATTGTAAATTGTAGAATTCCCTCATCTTCCTTAGTCTCAGCATCCGTATGGCTTGCAAATTGTAGAAGCCTCGGAGGTGTAACCAGAGAAGGTTCCCATTGTTTTCATTCTGGTGGGATATGTTATATGCCATTAGAGTGAAAACTTAGTCTTTTGCTAGCAGTTGCCGCTAGGGCATCTATGCCATTTCGTTCGTTGCAATTCGGGACTGCACGCTGGGGTTTGTTTTGGTTGGATCAGGGAGAGCAGCATATGTGCCTCCTGATGAGAGACTAATAAGTTTCGAAACCGGTAGAGGTGCTTGCAGCACTCTCTGATTGGACTGGAATATGGTTCGGCTGTATTTTCGTTTTGCAACGAAATTGAAAATGGTTATTCATTTTTGATTTACATTTACTCTGTGTGGAGTATGAAGGGAACCAGTCTCGTTGGAACTTTACCGCGCTGAGCAGATGTGACGTGAATTGTAAATTGTAGAATTCCCTCATCTTCCTTAGTCTCAGCATCCGTATGGCTTGCAAATTGTAGAAGCCTCGGAGGTGTAACCAGAGAAGGTTCCCATTGTTTTCATTCTGGTGGGATATGTTATATGCCATTAGAGTGAAAACTTAGTCTTTTGCTAGCAGTTGCCGCTAGGGCATCTATGCCATTTCGTTCGTTGCAATTCGGGACTGCACGCTGGGGTTTGTTTTGGTTGGATCAGGGAGAGCAGCATATGTGCCTCCTGATGAGAGACTAATAAGTTTCGAAACCGGTAGAGGTGCTTGCAGCACTCTCTGATTGGACTGGAATATGGTTCGGCTGTATTTTCGTTTTGCAACGAAATTGAAAATGGTTATTCATTTTTGATTTACATTTACTCTGTGTGGAGTATGAAGGGAACCAGTCTCGTTGGAACTTTACCGCGCTGAGCAGATGTGACGTGAATTGTAAATTGTAGAATTCCCTCATCTTCCTTAGTCTCAGCATCCGTATGGCTTGCAAATTGTAGAAGCCTCGGAGGTGTAACCAGAGAAGGTTCCCATTGTTTTCATTCTGGTGGGATATGTTATATGCCATTAGAGTGAAAACTTAGTCTTTTGCTAGCAGTTGCCGCTAGGGCATCTATGCCATTTCGTTCGTTGCAATTCGGGACTGCACGCTGGGGTTTGTTTTGGTTGGATCAGGGAGAGCAGCATATGTGCCTCCTGATGAGAGACTAATAAGTTTCGAAACCGGTAGAGGTGCTTGCAGCACTCTCTGATTGGACTGGAATATGGTTCGGCTGTATTTTCGTTTTGCAACGAAATTGAAAATGGTTATTCATTTTTGATTTACATTTACTCTGTGTGGAGTATGAAGGGAACCAGTCTCGTTGGAACTTTACCGCGCTGAGCAGATGTGACGTGAATTGTAAATTGTAGAATTCCCTCATCTTCCTTAGTCTCAGCATCCGTATGGCTTGCAAATTGTAGAAGCCTCGGAGGTGTAACCAGAGAAGGTTCCCATTGTTTTCATTCTGGTGGGATATGTTATATGCCATTAGAGTGAAAACTTAGTCTTTTGCTAGCAGTTGCCGCTAGGGCATCTATGCCATTTCGTTCGTTGCAATTCGGGACTGCACGCTGGGGTTTGTTTTGGTTGGATCAGGGAGAGCAGCATATGTGCCTCCTGATGAGAGACTAATAAGTTTCGAAACCGGTAGAGGTGCTTGCAGCACTCTCTGATTGGACTGGAATATGGTTCGGCTGTATTTTCGTTTTGCAACGAAATTGAAAATGGTTATTCATTTTTGATTTACATTTACTCTGTGTGGAGTATGAAGGGAACCAGTCTCGTTGGAACTTTACCGCGCTGAGCAGATGTGACGTGAATTGTAAATTGTAGAATTCCCTCATCTTCCTTAGTCTCAGCATCCGTATGGCTTGCAAATTGTAGAAGCCTCGGAGGTGTAACCAGAGAAGGTTCCCATTGTTTTCATTCTGGTGGGATATGTTATATGCCATTAGAGTGAAAACTTAGTCTTTTGCTAGCAGTTGCCGCTAGGGCATCTATGCCATTTCGTTCGTTGCAATTCGGGACTGCACGCTGGGGTTTGTTTTGGTTGGATCAGGGAGAGCAGCATATGTGCCTCCTGATGAGAGACTAATAAGTTTCGAAACCGGTAGAGGTGCTTGCAGCACTCTCTGATTGGACTGGAATATGGTTCGGCTGTATTTTCGTTTTGCAACGAAATTGAAAATGGTTATTCATTTTTGATTTACATTTACTCTGTGTGGAGTATGAAGGGAACCAGTCTCGTTGGAACTTTACCGCGCTGAGCAGATGTGACGTGAATTGTAAATTGTAGAATTCCCTCATCTTCCTTAGTCTCAGCATCCGTATGGCTTGCAAATTGTAGAAGCCTCGGAGGTGTAACCAGAGAAGGTTCCCATTGTTTTCATTCTGGTGGGATATGTTATATGCCATTAGAGTGAAAACTTAGTCTTTTGCTAGCAGTTGCCGCTAGGGCATCTATGCCATTTCGTTCGTTGCAATTCGGGACTGCACGCTGGGGTTTGTTTTGGTTGGATCAGGGAGAGCAGCATATGTGCCTCCTGATGAGAGACTAATAAGTTTCGAAACCGGTAGAGGTGCTTGCAGCACTCTCTGATTGGACTGGAATATGGTTCGGCTGTATTTTCGTTTTGCAACGAAATTGAAAATGGTTATTCATTTTTGATTTACATTTACTCTGTGTGGAGTATGAAGGGAACCAGGCTCGTTGGAACTTTACCGCGCTGAGCAGATGTGACGTGAATTGTAAATTGTAGAATTCCCTCATCTTCCTTAGTCTCAGCATCCGTATGGCTTGCAAATTGTAGAAGCCTCGGAGGTGTAACCAGAGAAGGTTCCCATTGTTTTCATTCTGGTGGGATATGTTATATGCCATTAGAGTGAAAACTTAGTCTTTTGCTAGCAGTTGCCGCTAGGGCATCTATGCCATTTCGTTCGTTGCAATTCGGGACTGCACGCTGGGGTTTGTTTTGGTTGGATCAGGGAGAGCAGCATATGTGCCTCCTGATGAGAGACTAATAAGTTTCGAAACCGGTAGAGGTGCTTGCAGCACTCTCTGATTGGACTGGAATATGGTTCGGCTGTATTTTCGTTTTGCAACGAAATTGAAAATGGTTATTCATTTTTGATTTACATTTACTCTGTGTGGAGTATGAAGGGAACCAGTCTCGTTGGAACTTTACCGCGCTGAGCAGATGTGACGTGAATTGTAAATTGTAGAATTCCCTCATCTTCCTTAGTCTCAGCATCCGTATGGCTTGCAAATTGTAGAAGCCTCGGAGGTGTAACCAGAGAAGGTTCCCATTGTTTTCATTCTGGTGGGATATGTTATATGCCATTAGAGTGAAAACTTAGTCTTTTGCTAGCAGTTGCCGCTAGGGCATCTATGCCATTTCGTTCGTTGCAATTCGGGACTGCACGCTGGGGTTTGTTTTGGTTGGATCAGGGAGAGCAGCATATGTGCCTCCTGATGAGAGACTAATAAGTTTCGAAACCGGTAGAGGTGCTTGCAGCACTCTCTGATTGGACTGGAATATGGTTCGGCTGTATTTTCGTTTTGCAACGAAATTGAAAATGGTTATTCATTTTTGATTTACATTTACTCTGTGTGGAGTATGAAGGGAACCAGTCTCGTTGGAACTTTACCGCGCTGAGCAGATGTGACGTGAATTGTAAATTGTAGAATTCCCTCATCTTCCTTAGTCTCAGCATCCGTATGGCTTGCAAATTGTAGAAGCCTCGGAGGTGTAACCAGAGAAGGTTCCCATTGTTTTCATTCTGGTGGGATATGTTATATGCCATTAGAGTGAAAACTTAGTCTTTTGCTAGCAGTTGCCGCTAGGGCATCTATGCCATTTCGTTCGTTGCAATTCGGGACTGCACGCTGGGGTTTGTTTTGGTTGGATCAGGGAGAGCAGCATATGTGCCTCCTGATGAGAGACTAATAAGTTTCGAAACCGGTAGAGGTGCTTGCAGCACTCTCTGATTGGACTGGAATATGGTTCGGCTGTATTTTCGTTTTGCAACGAAATTGAAAATGGTTATTCATTTTTGATTTACATTTACTCTGTGTGGAGTATGAAGGGAACCAGTCTCGTTGGAACTTTACCGCGCTGAGCAGATGTGACGTGAATTGTAAATTGTAGAATTCCCTCATCTTCCTTAGTCTCAGCATCCGTATGGCTTGCAAATTGTAGAAGCCTCGGAGGTGTAACCAGAGAAGGTTCCCATTGTTTTCATTCTGGTGGGATATGTTATATGCCATTAGAGTGAAAACTTAGTCTTTTGCTAGCAGTTGCCGCTAGGGCATCTATGCCATTTCGTTCGTTGCAATTCGGGACTGCACGCTGGGGTTTGTTTTGGTTGGATCAGGGAGAGCAGCATATGTGCCTCCTGATGAGAGACTAATAAGTTTCGAAACCGGTAGAGGTGCTTGCAGCACTCTCTGATTGGACTGGAATATGGTTCGGCTGTATTTTCGTTTTGCAACGAAATTGAAAATGGTTATTCATTTTTGATTTACATTTACTCTGTGTGGAGTATGAAGGGAACCAGTCTCGTTGGAACTTTACCGCGCTGAGCAGATGTGACGTGAATTGTAAATTGTAGAATTCCCTCATCTTCCTTAGTCTCAGCATCCGTATGGCTTGCAAATTGTAGAAGCCTCGGAGGTGTAACCAGAGAAGGTTCCCATTGTTTTCATTCTGGTGGGATATGTTATATGCCATTAGAGTGAAAACTTAGTCTTTTGCTAGCAGTTGCCGCTAGGGCATCTATGCCATTTCGTTCGTTGCAATTCGGGACTGCACGCTGGGGTTTGTTTTGGTTGGATCAGGGAGAGCAGCATATGTGCCTCCTGATGAGAGACTAATAAGTTTCGAAACCGGTAGAGGTGCTTGCAGCACTCTCTGATTGGACTGGAATATGGTTCGGCTGTATTTTCGTTTTGCAACGAAATTGAAAATGGTTATTCATTTTTGATTTACATTTACTCTGTGTGGAGTATGAAGGGAACCAGTCTCGTTGGAACTTTACCGCGCTGAGCAGATGTGACGTGAATTGTAAATTGTAGAATTCCCTCATCTTCCTTAGTCTCAGCATCCGTATGGCTTGCAAATTGTAGAAGCCTCGGAGGTGTAACCAGAGAAGGTTCCCATTGTTTTCATTCTGGTGGGATATGTTATATGCCATTAGAGTGAAAACTTAGTCTTTTGCTAGCAGTTGCCGCTAGGGCATCTATGCCATTTCGTTCGTTGCAATTCGGGACTGCACGCTGGGGTTTGTTTTGGTTGGATCAGGGAGAGCAGCATATGTGCCTCCTGATGAGAGACTAATAAGTTTCGAAACCGGTAGAGGTGCTTGCAGCACTCTCTGATTGGACTGGAATATGGTTCGGCTGTATTTTCGTTTTGCAACGAAATTGAAAATGGTTATTCATTTTTGATTTACATTTACTCTGTGTGGAGTATGAAGGGAACCAGTCTCGTTGGAACTTTACCGCGCTGAGCAGATGTGACGTGAATTGTAAATTGTAGAATTCCCTCATCTTCCTTAGTCTCAGCATCCGTATGGCTTGCAAATTGTAGAAGCCTCGGAGGTGTAACCAGAGAAGGTTCCCATTGTTTTCATTCTGGTGGGATATGTTATATGCCATTAGAGTGAAAACTTAGTCTTTTGCTAGCAGTTGCCGCTAGGGCATCTATGCCATTTCGTTCGTTGCAATTCGGGACTGCACGCTGGGGTTTGTTTTGGTTGGATCAGGGAGAGCAGCATATGTGCCTCCTGATGAGAGACTAATAAGTTTCGAAACCGGTAGAGGTGCTTGCAGCACTCTCTGATTGGACTGGAATATGGTTCGGCTGTATTTTCGTTTTGCAACGAAATTGAAAATGGTTATTCATTTTTGATTTACATTTACTCTGTGTGGAGTATGAAGGGAACCAGTCTCGTTGGAACTTTACCGCGCTGAGCAGATGTGACGTGAATTGTAAATTGTAGAATTCCCTCATCTTCCTTAGTCTCAGCATCCGTATGGCTTGCAAATTGTAGAAGCCTCGGAGGTGTAACCAGAGAAGGTTCCCATTGTTTTCATTCTGGTGGGATATGTTATATGCCATTAGAGTGAAAACTTAGTCTTTTGCTAGCAGTTGCCGCTAGGGCATCTATGCCATTTCGTTCGTTGCAATTCGGGACTGCACGCTGGGGTTTGTTTTGGTTGGATCAGGGAGAGCAGCATATGTGCCTCCTGATGAGAGACTAATAAGTTTCGAAACCGGTAGAGGTGCTTGCAGCACTCTCTGATTGGACTGGAATATGGTTCGGCTGTATTTTCGTTTTGCAACGAAATTGAAAATGGTTATTCATTTTTGATTTACATTTACTCTGTGTGGAGTATGAAGGGAACCAGTCTCGTTGGAACTTTACCGCGCTGAGCAGATGTGACGTGAATTGTAAATTGTAGAATTCCCTCATCTTCCTTAGTCTCAGCATCCGTATGGCTTGCAAATTGTAGAAGCCTCGGAGGTGTAACCAGAGAAGGTTCCCATTGTTTTCATTCTGGTGGGATATGTTATATGCCATTAGAGTGAAAACTTAGTCTTTTGCTAGCAGTTGCCGCTAGGGCATCTATGCCATTTCGTTCGTTGCAATTCGGGACTGCACGCTGGGGTTTGTTTTGGTTGGATCAGGGAGAGCAGCATATGTGCCTCCTGATGAGAGACTAATAAGTTTCGAAACCGGTAGAGGTGCTTGCAGCACTCTCTGATTGGACTGGAATATGGTTCGGCTGTATTTTCGTTTTGCAACGAAATTGAAAATGGTTATTCATTTTTGATTTACATTTACTCTGTGTGGAGTATGAAGGGAACCAGTCTCGTTGGAACTTTACCGCGCTGAGCAGATGTGACGTGAATTGTAAATTGTAGAATTCCCTCATCTTCCTTAGTCTCAGCATCCGTATGGCTTGCAAATTGTAGAAGCCTCGGAGGTGTAACCAGAGAAGGTTCCCATTGTTTTCATTCTGGTGGGATATGTTATATGCCATTAGAGTGAAAACTTAGTCTTTTGCTAGCAGTTGCCGCTAGGGCATCTATGCCATTTCGTTCGTTGCAATTCGGGACTGCACGCTGGGGTTTGTTTTGGTTGGATCAGGGAGAGCAGCATATGTGCCTCCTGATGAGAGACTAATAAGTTTCGAAACCGGTAGAGGTGCTTGCAGCACTCTCTGATTGGACTGGAATATGGTTCGGCTGTATTTTCGTTTTGCAACGAAATTGAAAATGGTTATTCATTTTTGATTTACATTTACTCTGTGTGGAGTATGAAGGGAACCAGTCTCGTTGGAACTTTACCGCGCTGAGCAGATGTGACGTGAATTGTAAATTGTAGAATTCCCTCATCTTCCTTAGTCTCAGCATCCGTATGGCTTGCAAATTGTAGAAGCCTCGGAGGTGTAACCAGAGAAGGTTCCCATTGTTTTCATTCTGGTGGGATATGTTATATGCCATTAGAGTGAAAACTTAGTCTTTTGCTAGCAGTTGCCGCTAGGGCATCTATGCCATTTCGTTCGTTGCAATTCGGGACTGCACGCTGGGGTTTGTTTTGGTTGGATCAGGGAGAGCAGCATATGTGCCTCCTGATGAGAGACTAATAAGTTTCGAAACCGGTAGAGGTGCTTGCAGCACTCTCTGATTGGACTGGAATATGGTTCGGCTGTATTTTCGTTTTGCAACGAAATTGAAAATGGTTATTCATTTTTGATTTACATTTACTCTGTGTGGAGTATGAAGGGAACCAGTCTCGTTGGAACTTTACCGCGCTGAGCAGATGTGACGTGAATTGTAAATTGTAGAATTCCCTCATCTTCCTTAGTCTCAGCATCCGTATGGCTTGCAAATTGTAGAAGCCTCGGAGGTGTAACCAGAGAAGGTTCCCATTGTTTTCATTCTGGTGGGATATGTTATATGCCATTAGAGTGAAAACTTAGTCTTTTGCTAGCAGTTGCCGCTAGGGCATCTATGCCATTTCGTTCGTTGCAATTCGGGACTGCACGCTGGGGTTTGTTTTGGTTGGATCAGGGAGAGCAGCATATGTGCCTCCTGATGAGAGACTAATAAGTTTCGAAACCGGTAGAGGTGCTTGCAGCACTCTCTGATTGGACTGGAATATGGTTCGGCTGTATTTTCGTTTTGCAACGAAATTGAAAATGGTTATTCATTTTTGATTTACATTTACTCTGTGTGGAGTATGAAGGGAACCAGTCTCGTTGGAACTTTACCGCGCTGAGCAGATGTGACGTGAATTGTAAATTGTAGAATTCCCTCATCTTCCTTAGTCTCAGCATCCGTATGGCTTGCAAATTGTAGAAGCCTCGGAGGTGTAACCAGAGAAGGTTCCCATTGTTTTCATTCTGGTGGGATATGTTATATGCCATTAGAGTGAAAACTTAGTCTTTTGCTAGCAGTTGCCGCTAGGGCATCTATGCCATTTCGGTCGTTGCAATTCGGGACTGCACGCTGGGGTTTGTTTTGGTTGGATCAGGGAGAGCAGCATATGTGCCTCCTGATGAGAGACTAATAAGTTTCGAAACCGGTAGAGGTGCTTGCAGCACTCTCTGATTGGACTGGAATATGGTTCGGCTGTATTTTCGTTTTGCAACGAAATTGAAAATGGTTATTCATTTTTGATTTACATTTACTCTGTGTGGAGTATGAAGGGAACCAGTCTCGTTGGAACTTTACCGCGCTGAGCAGATGTGACGTGAATTGTAAATTGTAGAATTCCCTCATCTTCCTTAGTCTCAGCATCCGTATGGCTTGCAAATTGTAGAAGCCTCGGAGGTGTAACCAGAGAAGGTTCCCATTGTTTTCATTCTGGTGGGATATGTTATATGCCATTAGAGTGAAAACTTAGTCTTTTGCTAGCAGTTGCCGCTAGGGCATCTATGCCATTTCGTTCGTTGCAATTCGGGACTGCACGCTGGGGTTTGTTTTGGTTGGATCAGGGAGAGCAGCATATGTGCCTCCTGATGAGAGACTAATAAGTTTCGAAACCGGTAGAGGTGCTTGCAGCACTCTCTGATTGGACTGGAATATGGTTCGGCTGTATTTTCGTTTTGCAACGAAATTGAAAATGGTTATTCATTTTTGATTTACATTTACTCTGTGTGGAGTATGAAGGGAACCAGTCTCGTTGGAACTTTACCGCGCTGAGCAGATGTGACGTGAATTGTAAATTGTAGAATTCCCTCATCTTCCTTAGTCTCAGCATCCGTATGGCTTGCAAATTGTAGAAGCCTCGGAGGTGTAACCAGAGAAGGTTCCCATTGTTTTCATTCTGGTGGGATATGTTATATGCCATTAGAGTGAAAACTTAGTCTTTTGCTAGCAGTTGCCGCTAGGGCATCTATGCCATTTCGTTCGTTGCAATTCGGGACTGCACGCTGGGGTTTGTTTTGGTTGGATCAGGGAGAGCAGCATATGTGCCTCCTGATGAGAGACTAATAAGTTTCGAAACCGGTAGAGGTGCTTGCAGCACTCTCTGATTGGACTGGAATATGGTTCGGCTGTATTTTCGTTTTGCAACGAAATTGAAAATGGTTATTCATTTTTGATTTACATTTACTCTGTGTGGAGTATGAAGGGAACCAGTCTCGTTGGAACTTTACCGCGCTGAGCAGATGTGACGTGAATTGTAAATTGTAGAATTCCCTCATCTTCCTTAGTCTCAGCATCCGTATGGCTTGCAAATTGTAGAAGCCTCGGAGGTGTAACCAGAGAAGGTTCCCATTGTTTTCATTCTGGTGGGATATGTTATATGCCATTAGAGTGAAAACTTAGTCTTTTGCTAGCAGTTGCCGCTAGGGCATCTATGCCATTTCGTTCGTTGCAATTCGGGACTGCACGCTGGGGTTTGTTTTGGTTGGATCAGGGAGAGCAGCATATGTGCCTCCTGATGAGAGACTAATAAGTTTCGAAACCGGTAGAGGTGCTTGCAGCACTCTCTGATTGGACTGGAATATGGTTCGGCTGTATTTTCGTTTTGCAACGAAATTGAAAATGGTTATTCATTTTTGATTTACATTTACTCTGTGTGGAGTATGAAGGGAACCAGTCTCGTTGGAACTTTACCGCGCTGAGCAGATGTGACGTGAATTGTAAATTGTAGAATTCCCTCATCTTCCTTAGTCTCAGCATCCGTATGGCTTGCAAATTGTAGAAGCCTCGGAGGTGTAACCAGAGAAGGTTCCCATTGTTTTCATTCTGGTGGGATATGTTATATGCCATTAGAGTGAAAACTTAGTCTTTTGCTAGCAGTTGCCGCTAGGGCATCTATGCCATTTCGTTCGTTGCAATTCGGGACTGCACGCTGGGGTTTGTTTTGGTTGGATCAGGGAGAGCAGCATATGTGCCTCCTGATGAGAGACTAATAAGTTTCGAAACCGGTAGAGGTGCTTGCAGCACTCTCTGATTGGACTGGAATATGGTTCGGCTGTATTTTCGTTTTGCAACGAAATTGAAAATGGTTATTCATTTTTGATTTACATTTACTCTGTGTGGAGTATGAAGGGAACCAGTCTCGTTGGAACTTTACCGCGCTGAGCAGATGTGACGTGAATTGTAAATTGTAGAATTCCCTCATCTTCCTTAGTCTCAGCATCCGTATGGCTTGCAAATTGTAGAAGCCTCGGAGGTGTAACCAGAGAAGGTTCCCATTGTTTTCATTCTGGTGGGATATGTTATATGCCATTAGAGTGAAAACTTAGTCTTTTGCTAGCAGTTGCCGCTAGGGCATCTATGCCATTTCGTTCGTTGCAATTCGGGACTGCACGCTGGGGTTTGTTTTGGTTGGATCAGGGAGAGCAGCATATGTGCCTCCTGATGAGAGACTAATAAGTTTCGAAACCGGTAGAGGTGCTTGCAGCACTCTCTGATTGGACTGGAATATGGTTCGGCTGTATTTTCGTTTTGCAACGAAATTGAAAATGGTTATTCATTTTTGATTTACATTTACTCTGTGTGGAGTATGAAGGGAACCAGTCTCGTTGGAACTTTACCGCGCTGAGCAGATGTGACGTGAATTGTAAATTGTAGAATTCCCTCATCTTCCTTAGTCTCAGCATCCGTATGGCTTGCAAATTGTAGAAGCCTCGGAGGTGTAACCAGAGAAGGTTCCCATTGTTTTCATTCTGGTGGGATATGTTATATGCCATTAGAGTGAAAACTTAGTCTTTTGCTAGCAGTTGCCGCTAGGGCATCTATGCCATTTCGTTCGTTGCAATTCGGGACTGCACGCTGGGGTTTGTTTTGGTTGGATCAGGGAGAGCAGCATATGTGCCTCCTGATGAGAGACTAATAAGTTTCGAAACCGGTAGAGGTGCTTGCAGCACTCTCTGATTGGACTGGAATATGGTTCGGCTGTATTTTCGTTTTGCAACGAAATTGAAAATGGTTATTCATTTTTGATTTACATTTACTCTGTGTGGAGTATGAAGGGAACCAGTCTCGTTGGAACTTTACCGCGCTGAGCAGATGTGACGTGAATTGTAAATTGTAGAATTCCCTCATCTTCCTTAGTCTCAGCATCCGTATGGCTTGCAAATTGTAGAAGCCTCGGAGGTGTAACCAGAGAAGGTTCCCATTGTTTTCATTCTGGTGGGATATGTTATATGCCATTAGAGTGAAAACTTAGTCTTTTGCTAGCAGTTGCCGCTAGGGCATCTATGCCATTTCGTTCGTTGCAATTCGGGACTGCACGCTGGGGTTTGTTTTGGTTGGATCAGGGAGAGCAGCATATGTGCCTCCTGATGAGAGACTAATAAGTTTCGAAACCGGTAGAGGTGCTTGCAGCACTCTCTGATTGGACTGGAATATGGTTCGGCTGTATTTTCGTTTTGCAACGAAATTGAAAATGGTTATTCATTTTTGATTTACATTTACTCTGTGTGGAGTATGAAGGGAACCAGTCTCGTTGGAACTTTACCGCGCTGAGCAGATGTGACGTGAATTGTAAATTGTAGAATTCCCTCATCTTCCTTAGTCTCAGCATCCGTATGGCTTGCAAATTGTAGAAGCCTCGGAGGTGTAACCAGAGAAGGTTCCCATTGTTTTCATTCTGGTGGGATATGTTATATGCCATTAGAGTGAAAACTTAGTCTTTTGCTAGCAGTTGCCGCTAGGGCATCTATGCCATTTCGTTCGTTGCAATTCGGGACTGCACGCTGGGGTTTGTTTTGGTTGGATCAGGGAGAGCAGCATATGTGCCTCCTGATGAGAGACTAATAAGTTTCGAAACCGGTAGAGGTGCTTGCAGCACTCTCTGATTGGACTGGAATATGGTTCGGCTGTATTTTCGTTTTGCAACGAAATTGAAAATGGTTATTCATTTTTGATTTACATTTACTCTGTGTGGAGTATGAAGGGAACCAGTCTCGTTGGAACTTTACCGCGCTGAGCAGATGTGACGTGAATTGTAAATTGTAGAATTCCCTCATCTTCCTTAGTCTCAGCATCCGTATGGCTTGCAAATTGTAGAAGCCTCGGAGGTGTAACCAGAGAAGGTTCCCATTGTTTTCATTCTGGTGGGATATGTTATATGCCATTAGAGTGAAAACTTAGTCTTTTGCTAGCAGTTGCCGCTAGGGCATCTATGCCATTTCGTTCGTTGCAATTCGGGACTGCACGCTGGGGTTTGTTTTGGTTGGATCAGGGAGAGCAGCATATGTGCCTCCTGATGAGAGACTAATAAGTTTCGAAACCGGTAGAGGTGCTTGCAGCACTCTCTGATTGGACTGGAATATGGTTCGGCTGTATTTTCGTTTTGCAACGAAATTGAAAATGGTTATTCATTTTTGATTTACATTTACTCTGTGTGGAGTATGAAGGGAACCAGTCTCGTTGGAACTTTACCGCGCTGAGCAGATGTGACGTGAATTGTAAATTGTAGAATTCCCTCATCTTCCTTAGTCTCAGCATCCGTATGGCTTGCAAATTGTAGAAGCCTCGGAGGTGTAACCAGAGAAGGTTCCCATTGTTTTCATTCTGGTGGGATATGTTATATGCCATTAGAGTGAAAACTTAGTCTTTTGCTAGCAGTTGCCGCTAGGGCATCTATGCCATTTCGTTCGTTGCAATTCGGGACTGCACGCTGGGGTTTGTTTTGGTTGGATCAGGGAGAGCAGCATATGTGCCTCCTGATGAGAGACTAATAAGTTTCGAAACCGGTAGAGGTGCTTGCAGCACTCTCTGATTGGACTGGAATATGGTTCGGCTGTATTTTCGTTTTGCAACGAAATTGAAAATGGTTATTCATTTTTGATTTACATTTACTCTGTGTGGAGTATGAAGGGAACCAGTCTCGTTGGAACTTTACCGCGCTGAGCAGATGTGACGTGAATTGTAAATTGTAGAATTCCCTCATCTTCCTTAGTCTCAGCATCCGTATGGCTTGCAAATTGTAGAAGCCTCGGAGGTGTAACCAGAGAAGGTTCCCATTGTTTTCATTCTGGTGGGATATGTTATATGCCATTAGAGTGAAAACTTAGTCTTTTGCTAGCAGTTGCCGCTAGGGCATCTATGCCATTTCGTTCGTTGCAATTCGGGACTGCACGCTGGGGTTTGTTTTGGTTGGATCAGGGAGAGCAGCATATGTGCCTCCTGATGAGAGACTAATAAGTTTCGAAACCGGTAGAGGTGCTTGCAGCACTCTCTGATTGGACTGGAATATGGTTCGGCTGTATTTTCGTTTTGCAACGAAATTGAAAATGGTTATTCATTTTTGATTTACATTTACTCTGTGTGGAGTATGAAGGGAACCAGTCTCGTTGGAACTTTACCGCGCTGAGCAGATGTGACGTGAATTGTAAATTGTAGAATTCCCTCATCTTCCTTAGTCTCAGCATCCGTATGGCTTGCAAATTGTAGAAGCCTCGGAGGTGTAACCAGAGAAGGTTCCCATTGTTTTCATTCTGGTGGGATATGTTATATGCCATTAGAGTGAAAACTTAGTCTTTTTTTTATAGAGTAAACTTCGAAGGTTTTTTGTCACATTCGCAATATGTAGGTTCCATTTTAAATGACTATCAATTGTAATTCCCAAATACTTTACAGAATGAGCAGACAGAATATGTTGATTCTTATGTCCTTCATTGGATATTATTAGTGTTTCGTAGTTAGGCAGACTTATTTTGTAAGATCCAAAAGGCAAAAAGAAAGTTTTTGTGAAGTTAACAGTTAGTTGTTTGTGTGCAAACCAATCAAAACAATTTTTTAAATTTTCTTCAGCCAATAATTTTAGATTCTCCCAATTATCAGCAGTATACAGTAGAGCTGTGTCATCTGCATAACTAATAATTTTACCTTTTAATTTCATTGACAATAAATTATTAACATAAATTATAAACAACAATGGACCAAGAATCGTTCCTTGCGGAACACCGTACTTCACCACATTTCTCTCACTCACACTTTCATTTATTTTTACCCTTTGTACCCTATTATCTAGATAACTTTCAAAAAATCTTAATACGTTGCCTCTGAAACCTACATCAGCCAAAGTTTCCAAGAGTTGCTTATGGCTTACTGTGTCGAAAGCTTTAGCCAAGTCTAAAAATACACATAATGTGGGCTTACCTCTATCAACTGAATCATAAATGCAACTCATTAGTGAAGCAATTGCATCATCTGTACCTCTGCCTTCAACAAAGCCAAATTGATTATTAGATATGATTTTATGTAGGTCTAAAAATTTTAGCATCCGAGTTTTAATCGCTTTTTCCATAATTTTTGCAAGGCTAGAGATTAGTGAAATTGGGCGGTAATTTTGGCTTAAATCCTTATTTCCCGATTTATATACAGGTTTGATAATTGCGTCTTTAAATTCTGTTGGACATTTTCCATTTTCTATAATTTTATTTAATAAATATGTTAAAGGGGATACAATTTCTCCTGAAACTTCTTTTAATATTTCTGCCTTTAATAAATCAGGTCCGGGAGCTTTATTCAACGTAAGGGATTGAATAATCGCTATAACCTCACTTTCACTTATTGGATCAAAAAAAGCACTTTGAGCGACTGAGATTCTATTCGGATTATTGGATGGCGGTTTTTTTATATTGTTAGCCAGTTTTTCACCAATAGTTGAAAAATAATTATTGAAGGTATTAGCGATATCCAAATCAGAGTTCATAATCCGGTCACCCTCTACGAACTGTTTAATGCCAACAGAATTTACCTCAGTTTGGGTCAGTTCACGAATAACCTTCCACGTATTTCTACTATCGGGTTTATTAGTAATTACGTTTTTGAAATATTCTGCCTTAGTATTTTTTATTAAATTTGTCAAAAAATTTTTGTAATTTTTGTATTCTTGTTTAAGAATTTCATTATGTGGATTTTGGATCATTTTTTTATATAATTTATTTTTTGTGTCTATTGATTTTATTATGCCAGACGTTATCCATTTTTTCCGTTTAACTTCGTTCCGTTTTATTTTTTTTTTTACATAAGTAGATTCTTTTATTTTCTTTTGAAGAGTTGTTACAATTTTAGTTGCAATATCTTGTACGTCACTTAAAAGGAAAATTTCGCTCCAATCATACTTTCTTAGTATTTCTCTTAATTTGTTATAATTAATGTAACTATTTTTAAATTTATTAATATTGTTTTTACAAATAATGTTCATGTTAATGTTTAGTTCTCCTATTGTACAGAAGTGATCGGTAGTTAAAGATGTAATAATGAAAGGAGAACAAATATCTTCAATAGACTCTTTAGTGGATTTAACAAACATATGATCTATACAGCTACCTCCCGATTTATTTGGTCTCGTTATTTTGTTTATTAATGAATGAAAATTATATTCGGACAGTAAATTTAAATAAGTATTAGCGATTTCATCGTCTGCAAGTATGTCAATATTAATATCGCCAACAATAATGTTATATGTGATTGGTTCTGCTTTTATTACATTTAAATAATTTTCTAAGGCTACAATAAACGCACTTTCTGAGGTTGCAGGCGAACGGTATATTGCTGTAGTAAGTATCATTATGTTATTGAGTTTAATTTTTAATTTTAAGAATTTAAAAATGTTAAGCTCTACTATTTCCACCTCGTAGTCAAGGTTATTTTTTATGAATATTATCACACCGTCATTTTGATTGAAATTACCTTCGTTATAATGGATATTATATCCATCCAATTTAAAAATATCTGTACATGCCACTTGTCTGGTCTCAGTTAATACAAAACAATCAATATCATTTTATATTTGTTGTGTGTAAATATTAAACTCATCAAAATTTTTAATAATCGACCTAATATTTTGGTGCAAAATACGAAAAAGTAGTTCTTATTGGAACACAAATTATATTCGTTTCTGGAGTCAACTACTTTTGTATCAATAGGAGTGTAATTAATATATTCCAGAAACGAATTCATGTTACAATAATTATTCTATATTCTACTTAACACTTCTATATTCCAGACTCTATCTACCCATGAAATCTTTAACACTCTTCTAAATGTCCGCATTTCAAACGCGTTAAGTCGATTTATTGCATTTCGTTTTAATGTCCATTATTCTGCTCCATAGTATAGCACACTGTGTACATAACATACGTGAGGACGTTTGAGTTGGAATAAATTCATTGTCTCGAGAATAGGCGACTCAGGAGATAAATCCCGAAACAGGTCGATTTTTATTTTTAAATTGTAATTTTTTTAGCATATACAGGTTATCCAGAAACTGTCTGTATCCCGAATAAAGTACGTGCCTTCTAGTGGCGGGATACAGACAACAATACATTGGCTTATAGGGCAGTCCTTACAGTAGGGATCCTGGCCTATACAGAAAAGTGCAGGCGGGTGTGGGGTAATACTGCACTTTGGTTGCATTGGTGGTGTATTGGCTTAACGTGCAGGGAAGGATATGGTGCTGATAGAAAAGGCATTGAGGCATCAAATATCCAAAAATCTTTTCGGGCCATAATAATGAAAAGACCTTCTCCAACGCAATAAAAACTTAAACTGAAATGATGGCATCTCCTGAGGTAAAATATTCCGGAAGTAAAATGAGCCTCCGTTCGGATCTCCGGGTGAGGACTATCTCAGGGGGAACACCATTACAGGTTAAAAAAATCAGGATAGGGTCTTGGAATCTTTGTAGTCTTACAGGTAAGATTCTGGAGTTCGTGGATGCGCTCAAACGAAGAAGAGTTCAAATTGCTTGTATTCAAGAAACTAGGTGGAAAGGACAAAGGGCGAAAAAACTAGGTGAAGGATACAAATTGTGGTATGTAGGGAGTAGTAACACTAGAAATGGAGTTGGTATAATTGCTGTTCAATTTTCACATGCAAAAAATATTCTTATATTTTTTACTGCATTAAATCTCTTATTACAACCCTTAACTTTAAATAAGTACCAGACCAACCCTGTCCTCTCCAGTACCACCTAGTTCATCCCCTCCTTTCACTCCCTTCCAATCAGTGGCGGCTCGTGGTAATTTAAGGAGGGTGTTCAATTAAAGAATGTAATTATACGAACGGTGAATACGCGCCGCAGGCGAAAAACTTTTGGGGCCTCGCCAAAAGATGTTCTGTAAAATGAAACCTATCTTTGACCCGATTAGTCAGGATGTCACACACTTTTTTTGTTTTGTGCAGAATATGATACCTACTGAATGATGGCGCTTCTTCGGTGGTGAAGGTGGAGGCAGAAGTTACGAATAATGAAATGGCTTTGTCAAAACTGTTTAAAAATCCGTTTATTTTAACGGCATCCAAAGACCGAGATTGAAATTATAGTTTTATTCTTTGAAAATACTAAACATGGAAAACAAAATAAAGAATGTAGTTTATCACACCCACATAATCACTAAGTTTTTCTATATTGTTCAACTTTAAAACAATGTTTAAACTTTTTGTTTCTTATTGCACATTCTTGTGCCAAGTTTATCTCCGGCCAAGTAAGTCCATTCTTTTTATAAGAAGTCGATTTTCAAAACTATTTGCATTTTCTTTTATAAACTTTACTGAATAAGGCTCCACCATCCTAAAAAAAACTACCTACCAATATTGTATTTAATAAAATCCCACAACAGAAAATGCCAAACTGTGAATCGAAACGCTTCGCCTCGGTCTCTGTGTGCAGTGCACAAATGGTCAATGTTTTACGATAGGAGAATCCCTGGTTCATGGATTTACGAGCTATCGTTCTTCTATAGGGTTACTGTATAGTGGCTGGGTTCAATTTGAATTCTGCACTTACCACGTTCTAGCGTAGCGGTGTTGTGCAAACAAATTATGTGATTAATAAATACAGTTATATTTTAATGATACTATGATATTTATTTATGATATATGAGATTTAAGAAAAAATATTTTAATGATATTTATGAGATTTTTAAAAATATGTATTTTAATGAAATATGATTGGGTGTTCACTGCACAAATGAACCAATGGAGAAACCGCCCCTGCTTCCAATAGACAATATTTGGACAATTTGCGATTGAGAATTGCTCTCTTCTCCTACGCCGTTCAAACGGTTAACAAGTATCTCTTGCAACACGCGAGGGTGCAATCTCTCAACTCTTACACCCGCAAAAGGGTGAGCTCTCTCCGCTTTATCTCATCAGTCGTTCTACTGTCAAGAAGTAACGCTCTCCTGCTATACCCACCGTAGGGTGTGTCCCTCTCGACCTTCTCAGCCTTTCTTTTGGGCTGAAACGAAATAGCAATATGTACGTTACGTGCACGAACAGTAATCATAAACAGTAATTCGGGAGTGACGCCATACAAGATTTCGCAACAGTCAAAACGCGAGGCACGTGGTACGAAAACAGTCATCTCGTATGTGACCGGCTTCCGCTTCAGTGTGTCCCGGACAAGGCTTCACAGTTTGGTAAAACTTTATACACATGTTAATATTGTCTGTGTAAAACCTTATATTTTATCTTTCCTTTTGAACCTAACCTAACCTAATTACAGTCCACATCCTCTTAAAGTATATTCATACTTTCACATACATATGTACAAGTTATCCTACAATTGCTGATAGTGAAATAAAAGATAACGTAGTAGAAGTTGTAAGAACGAGTGATAGAATGATGTCAGTGAAATTTGTAATTGATAAAGAGGTATTGGATATTGTATGTGTATGCTCCTAAAACAGGTCTGGGTGAGAATGAAAGAAGAGCTTTCTATGACCAATTAGGAGACGTCCTGAGTGATATTCCAGCAGAGGAGAAAGTTTTAATAGGAGGTGATTTCAATGCACATGTGGGCCAAGCCAAGACAGGATATGAAACAATACATGGGGGATTAGGCTTTGGAACTAGAAATGAATCTGGAGATGACATGCTTGAATTAGCAACAGCATTGGATATGGCGATTGTTAACACATTTTTTAAAAATAAAGAAACTCAACTTACCTACAAAAGTGGACAACATCAATCCCAAATAGACTACTTCATGATAAGGAAAGAAAACATACGTGCATTGTAAGGCAACTGATGGAAAAATACAGGAATAAAGAGACCAACGCTCATATGGTATTCATTGATCTTAAGAAAGCATATGATAGAGTTCCTCGAGAGATTCTGTGGTGGGCACTCAATAAGAAAGTCCCTGGCGAATATGTAAAGATTGTAAGAGATATGTATGACGGAGTAACGACTAGTGTTAGGACAGGTGTGGGAGAGACTGATAAATTTCAGGTGAAAGTAGGATTGCACCAAGGCTCGGTGCTTAGTCCTTATTTATTCTCATTAGTTTTGGACCAGATAACAGCGAAACTACAGGGTAGCATTCCATGGTGCCTAATGTATGCTGATGATGTAGTGTTAGTAGGAAATAGTGAAAGAGACTTAGAACAAAAGCTGGAACAATGGAGACAAGCTCTGGAGGATAAAGGTTAAAAACTTAGTAGGAAAAAAACAGAGTATTTGGAATGTTCATTTAAAGATGGAGTTACTACAAATAAAATGGTATTTTTGGATGGTGAAATGATTGTGAAAAGCAATAGTTTTAAATACCTAGGATCGGTATTACAGAGTAATGGAGAAATAGATGGAGATGCATGCAGTAGAATTAGGGCTGAATGAATGAAGTAGAAAGAAGCGAGTGGTGTGTTGTGTGACAGAAAAATTCCAATGAAGCTGAAGGAAAAATTCTATAAAACAACCATAAGACCGGCTATGATGTACGGAACTGAATATTGGGCAGTGAAAAAGAAAGAGGAACAACGAATGCATGTGGCGGAAATGAGAATGCTTAGATGGATGAGTGGAGTGACAAAGAAGGATAAAATTAGAAATGAGTATATTAGGGGAAGTCTAGGTGTGGCACCAATTGATGACAAAATGAGAGAGCATAGGTTAAGATGGTTTGGTCATGTTCAACACATCATCATTCAATGCATGTGGCAGAAATAAGAATGCTTAGATGGATGAGTGGAGTAACAAATAAGGATAAAATTAGAAATGAGTATATTAGGGGAAGTCTAGGTGTGGCACCAATTGATGACAAAATGAGAGAGCATAGGTTAAGATGGTTTGGTCATGTTCAACACATCATCATTCAATGCATGTGGCAGAAATAAGAATGCTTAGATGGATGAGTGGAGTAACAAAGAAGGATAAAATTAGAAATGAGTATATTAGGGGAAGTCTAGGTGTGGCACCAATTGATGACAAAATGAGAGAGCATATGTTAAGATGGTTTGGTCATGTTCAACGTCGAGACGTTAATCACCCAATACGAAGAATAGCTGAAGTGCAGATTCCTGGAAGGAGTAGGAGAGGAAGACCAAAGAAGACCTGGGGGGAGACGATAAGGCAGGACATGTTGGTAAAGGGGATTAACATTGATATATGACCCAAGATAGAATTGTGTGGAGAAATGCGATTAGGAAAGCCGACCCCGCATAGGGATAAGGCAAAGAGAATGATGACAGGGTGTCCAGAAACTCTATCGACAAACGAAAACAGAAGATTCCTCAGATAATTTTAAGATAATTTAACCCAATTGACCTAGTCCGAAAATGTTTACTAAGGGAGCTAAAGCTCCCTTGAGCTCATTTGAAGATGGCGTCTGGTAATTAGTTTTTCTTAAATACCCCCAGAACTCTTCTATTTAGAAAAACTAAAATTGGTACGCGTATTTATCTTCCAGAGATAAATGGATTCCATCCAATGCGAATTTCTGGTACCGGTCATAGGCGTCAGTTTTGGGTATGGCAACGGTTATTTTATCGCACAACTTTTTGTCTCTAGTTTTTAAGCATTTTTCACACTGTATTATTAAATTGTGAGGTATTCTAGTACTAAAGAGTAGTCCTGATTTAAGTCGATAGAATACACCGTTTTTCTTGAAAAATCGATTTAAAAATGTTTCGTACTTTGAATAAAAAAAAAATTAAAGAAAAACCCCTTAAAAGTAACCAATTTAGTTGGGAGATAAATCTTTAATACAAGATATAGTGTTATTTTGCATTCAAATATACAAAAATTTTGTTCAGCATTATGGTATAAAAATAAAGGGGTTCCTGTAAGCTGAAATTTAAATAAAAATGGTTAACATTCCTATTAATAGTCCTTCTTTAAAGGTTTATACCTAAATAAAATAAAATATTTTTTTATTACATGTTTAATTAATAGAAGAAACAGCAGCCGGACTATAGCTTAAAACCGTACTGATGAAACCTACAAATTTAACTATGTATACACTTGCGTCCAGGGTTCTTTACCCGTGCGTCATTAATACCTAGCGAGATAAAACACATACTTTTTATCTACCATCATTCTCTTCCACGCATGAAACTAAAGACCAACCAGCTACCGTCTGTTATTAAGTAAAAACACATGTTATTTTTATGAACACTCTAGTCTCAGTATATTGAAAAGAGATAGGTACAAAAAAGACGCATAGGACTGTTTTCAGATTTTAAGTACATTGTGACGTTTCTGATTTGTTTACTTTTGTGGCTGTCAGTCTGTTGAATTTTTTGCTGTTTTTTTGTCGAATTTTTGCATTTTGAAGTTTTTTATATTACACAAACAGTTTTTTTCACAACTAATTTTATATTGAAATTTGAAATTTTATGGTCAGTATTTTATTTTTATACCATAGTTAAGTGACAGTTAAGGAATAAGAATATAAGGTTGTGTTAAGTTTCCGCCAAAGTGTATGAAATAACAAAAAGAAAATATGTTATTGAATTTTTTTATAAATTGTTTATTTATTTATTAATCACTAATGATATTAAAATAATTTATTAAGCTACTTCAAATGTAGCTGCAATTCTGCACTAAAATTTTAAAGCAAAACTTACATTTGACAGTTTATTTATTTGATATCGTCAAATTTTAACCCGTGATCGGAGCCGTAGCTACTTACTGTCACTTGCTGTTGCGTTTAGTAAATTTGCGTACTATGGAATCTTTAACGCGAGAATTTTACTGTCATCGTTGCATTTGGTTGTCCTTTTAAAGACAGATCACATGCTATGATTTTTTTGCGGCGGATATTCTTGAGTTGGGATTGATTTCATGTAATCGAATGAACTATCTTTTAGTAAAGTAGTCCCAGGAACGCAACTCATAAATATTGGCGATATCATTTTAAAGTCTTCTACTTTAAAATGTATAATTTACGTCTGAATTGCCAATATAAATGAGTCAGATTAAATAAATTATTAGAATAATTTTTTTACTTAGCAACAACATTTTTGTTTATTCTAATAGTATTTTGTATTTTGACAACGAAACCCGATTTGGGCTTCGAAACGTTAATAAATTCATTTTTTAGTAAAATTGTGGCTTATTTCCCATAGAAAATACTTACTTATAAAAATTCCACAAGGAAATAGCTTCAGAACAACATTTATTTGCAAGATTTTTAACTGTTGCCAATGGTAACAGTGGTTACATGGACGCTTCGCCAGTGGCCACAATATAACATCGTAGACCTTACGAAGGTAAACCACCAAGAGAAATATCGCAGATGAGATGGGTAGATGACATAAAAACAATAGCTGGAACAAATTGGAAGTATGTTGCTCAGGATGGAAACTGATGGATAGAGTTGGGAGAGGTCCATGTCCAAACAAGGACGGTAGAAGCCTAAGAAGAAGAAGACTTAGACCATATTTTTTTGAAGGCTTCCTAACCCAACACACTTATCTGCCGATGATCAACGAGTGGTTACTATCGTAATTAAAAGCTCAAAGAACTGTTGACACTGTTTATTTTCAACAAGATAGCACTCCACTCAATTTTGCTCTCGCTGAATTATTCAGGCGCATAAAATGGGATAGTGATGCGCATCATAAGGTGTTGCTTCCAGATAACACCTCTAGTCTCTCCTACTAAATTCCTATCCTCACCTCCGAGAAGTATGATCCGGATCACACGGGTGAACCCCGGTAAACCTGAGCAACCCTACTGGAGACTGGGTAACCAACCCCAGTGGAAGGTGGGGTCAGGGCTGACGAGGAAGGGAGAAATGGTCCTCCGAAAAGGGGGTTGGGCATGAGGCTAACTCCCTCATCCGGAAAAAACCTATTGTTACGAAATCTCGAGATAGAAAAGCCGGACTGAATTCAAGACGACGACCCAGGCACCGAACTAAGGGCAATGATTTAAAGATTAGTACTTGGAATGTAAGAACGCTGTATAGGACAGCGGGACTGAAGCTGCTCCAAGATCAACTCCTAAAATATAGAATAGACATTGCAGCTATTCAAGAAATGAGATGGACAGGAACCGGCATTATGCAGAAAAAAGAACATGATATCTATTACAGCTGCAATCCGAACCGACATGAGTTCGGAACTGCGTTCCTAGTATCAAAGAAAATAAAAAAAATTATTATTGGTTTTAAAGCCATAAATGATTGGTTATGCATCCTTCGAATAAAAGGAAAATTTTTCAACATATGCCTGATCAATGTGCACGTGCCAACCGAGGAAAAAGACGAAGCAATTAAAGATTTATTCTACGAAGACCTCGAAAGAGCACATGATAACTGTGCCAAAAACGACATTAAAATAATCATGAATGCCCAGATAGGAAAGGAGATATGCTACCAAGATTATATTGGTAAACACAACCTTCACGACGTTACTAATGACAATGGCTTAAGACTTATTAGTATGGCAGCTTCCAAAGACTTAATTGTGGGAAGTACATATTTTAATCATAAGAATATCCATAAAGCAACTTGGATATCACCAAATGGACACACTACAAATCAAATTGACCATGTTATAATCGACAGAAGGCATTTTACAAACCTAATGGACGTCAGAAGTAACAGAGGCGCAAATATTGACTCAGACCATTTCATGGTAGCGGCCAAGTTACGACAAAGAATTTTCAATGCCAAGAGAGAAAGGGGCATTAGACAAGTAAAATATAATTTACATATGCTAAAAAAATGAAAACATAGAGAAACAGTTCTAGTCACATATAAAAGACCCTATATGAAACCCTAGAACACACCTGGGTAGTCGACCAGTCAAGCACGGAAATGTGGAACAACTGCAAGGAGGCTCTGAAATTAGCAGCCGAAAGCACATTAGGAATATCCCGAACCCAAGAAAGAAACGACTGGTTCGACCAAGACTGCAAAGAAATAACAGATGAGAAGAACGAGGCATTTAGGACCATACAACAACGGAAAACTAGGACAACAATAGATAGATACAAAAACTTAAGGAGAGAGGAAAAACGCATACACCGAAAAAAGAAACTAGACTCGGAAAATTACATATTACATCGGCTCGAAACCATATGAGTCACGGAGAAACAAGAAAGTTCTATCATCAAATAAATATTATTAGAAAAGAATTCAAACCGAGAATCAACTATTGTAATGATAAGGAAGGTAACTTACTTACCAACAAAGAGGATGTCCTGTTACGATGGGTAGAGCACTTTCGAGAGTTACTGGAAGGGTAACCTACTAACAATATAGAGCTGGAATACCGAAATGAGGAACTCGTGGAACCCCCCTCGGTAGAAGAAGTGAAAATATCTATAGAAAAACTAAGAAACCACAAATCCCCAGGCAGCGATGGCATCCCAGCAGAGTTATTTAAGCATGGTGGAGAGCAGCTCATTAACGTGATGCGAGAAATTGTTTGTAAAATTTGGTCGGAGGAGCAAATGCCTGAAGAATGGAGCTTAGGCTTAATATGTCCGTTACACAAAAAGGGAAACCAACTGGAATGCAATAATTACCGCTGAATAACTCTCCTAAATACAGCATACAAGATATTGTCAAACATTTTGCACGAGAGATTGAAGCCTTATACCGAAACGTTTCTAGGAGAATATCAGGCAGGATTCAGGCGTGGAGGCTCAACCATTAACCAGATCTTTACACTACGACAGATCCTGGAAAAAGCGCAAGAGTTTAACATAGATATGTACCATATTTTTGTCGATTTTAAAGCTGCTTATGACAGTGTATTAAGACCAAGTCTCTACAACGCTATGAATGAGTTAGGAATTCCAAAAAAACTCATATGTATGATAAAAGTGACAATGGCGAAGATGATATCAGCAGTAAAAATTCAAAAGGACTCGTCAACCCCATTTGAAATACATAAGGGGTTAAGGCAGGGAGATGCGCTGGCGTGTCAACTTTTTAATATAGCATTAGAAAAAGTCGTACGAGACGCTAATATAGATAGCAGGGGAACAATATTCAATATATCTGTCCAAATTCTAGCATATGCAGACGACGTGGACATTATAACAAGAACCAGAGCGAGAGCTGTGGAAATCCTAACCGAGCTAGTAGCAGCAGCAGAACGAATGGGGTTACATATAAATCGAAATAAAACAAAATTCATGGCGACTAACACAAACACAAGAGCTGGAAATATTGACGCAGATCTAATCATCAATGACCAAAACTTCGAAGCGGTCAAAGAGTTCATATATCTAGGGACATCGGTTAACCCCAATAATAACACATCAGAGGAAATAAAAAGACGAATAATAATTGCAAATAAGTGTTATCATAGTCTATCAAAGTATTTAGCTAACAAACGTCTGTCTCAAAAAACTCGTATAAGGCTGTATAGAACATTGATAGTCCCCGTTCTCACATACTCACATATGGATCAGAGGCATGGACGCTAACTAAAACAGATGAATCCGCTCTGTAGATTTTTGAAAGGAAGGTGCTACGTAAGATATTTGGAGCGGCCTGTCAGAACGGAATATGGATATAACTTTGAACCGCAGAATATCTACAAGCATATACGTTTGGTGGAAAAGATATCACTATAATTAAGCCAAACCGCCTGCAGTGAGCAGGACATGTAGCCCGGGTCCCTAAATCGAACATGATAAAAAAGATTCTAACAGCGCAACCCGTGGGAATGAGAAGACGGGGTAGACCAAAGCTGAGGTGGATAGACGGGGTAACACAGGATGCCGAGAAGATCGGAGTCGGCAACTGGAAAATGCAAGTAAGGGACAGAACAGAATGGCGTAGAAAGCTTGAGAAGGTCGAGGCCCTCTAAGGGCTGTAGCACCAAGATGATGATGATGATGATGATGAATTATTCAGGCGGTCTGGAACCGCCTGAATGAAATTCTTTTGGATTGATGGATTGGATTACTGTCCTGCACTAACGCCTTGGCCTCGAAGAAGTCCAGATTTGAAACAACGGACAATGCTTGGGTGTTGTTTTATTAAAGAGGTTTGAAAATGCAGATATGTTACCAATGAGGACTTATGAAACAGAGTTCGCCAAACTTTTACGTCAGTGACTTTCTGACACGGACGAACATAGGAACATGGCGTCGTATTAAGTTGTGTTGCGAAGATCGAGGTATGCTTACCGATGTTTTACATAAATTTATAAACAATAAATAGCTTACAAACAAAATTGTGTTAGTATTTTCCTCCTACATTATAACAAAAACAATTCCTTACTACAAAAGGACTTTCCAGCTACCCTGTAGAGCTGTACTAATAGAACGATAAATTCCGACCCACGCCGAAGAATGTAAATCGATAATTTACAGCATTCAGGAAGTCCTCTAAGGGCAAAGGGCACAAATATGTCCTAATTTTATTATCAACTACGCAAAACTATATTTTAAAATGTGTTTCATTCATTGGATATAACGCTGCTTAATTAATACACAAAGTGTTGCTTACTCTTTGGGGTGAAAAAGGGTAAATTCTTTTTATGTATTTATATTTAGGATATCTAAAATAGATGGCAAGGCAGCTAATACAGGAATATAGAAAATGGGGTCGGGGGGCGAATACCAAAAAAGCACAATATCTATGTTTAGGAAGGGAAGAAACGGAGAACTTGAACCTGGAACAGGAGACAATTACAAGCTGCAATGAATACATATATCTGGGATTAAAAATAACTAATACAGGACGAAATGAGGAAAATATAAAAAAACGATATTAAAGGGAAAACAGGTAATAAGAGCCCTGAATTCGGTACTGCGGCAAAAAATATGCGAACAGAAAATAAATAACGAATTTACAACACAATATTAAAACCAGCTTTAACCTGTGGCGACACGCTTCAATTACTATTTTACTATTTATTTTTTAATTGCTAATTTTGAATATTAACTTTCCTTTCTAAACGAAATAATATGGGTCATTTAAAATTCACATGCGTTTCGTTCCTAATATACAAACCGTATGCGTAGAGGGACCTGTTATTTTTTAAGAAACGAAATATATCCCTATTCAAGTAAAATGCCTATGCAGTTTTTAAAACACCAGATCTAATAAATTGTCGCCTGTCTGGCCATATGGTAGAACCACATAATGACAAATTAATGTTTGTGATCTAGTTTAGTAGAGTCACAGCGGGCACCCCGTGCGGTCACACTCTCGCTAAAGTGACAAACCCTCTTTCGAGACATTTTCACGTTCTTTTTACCGATTGAAGTAAATGTATTATTGACAGACAGTTTGTTGTTTTTACATTTATTTTAATTTCATTTATTTGTTTCCGTGGTCAATAAGGTTATTACACGCAACTCAACCATCCCACAAAACATTGGTGACCTTGCGAATAATTAAAACGACGCGAACTTTTAAAACTAGTGTTAATAATATACTTTTGCCGGTTAAAACAGTGAATAGTGAAAATGACGGACAGTGCCAATAACAGTGCTTCAGGAGTTGATCGGATTGCAGTTAAAATCCCACCGTTATGGGCCAACGAACCCGAAATTTGGTTCCTGCAAGTAGAAAACCAATTTGCACTAGCAACTATTACAAGTGACGTGACAAAGTTCAATTATATAGTTTCTAATCTTAAACAGCATATATATTAGAAGTTAGGGACGTCATTGTGTCACTACCAGCTACAGAGAGGTATGTAAAATTAAAATCAGAACTTATAAAGAGACTTAGTACATCACAGCAACAAAAAATTAAGAGATTACTTGAGCATGAAGAATTGGGCGATCTAAGACCTTCCCAATTCTTACGGCATTTGCAGTCTTTAGCAGGCACAACAGCACCAGACAATATTGTAAGGTCTGTGTGGTTAGGTAGACTGCCATCGTCTACATGGAGTTGAAGTCTGGCAATTAACCAAAAAGTAGATGGATAAATTACTAGCCACTGAGATGGATTTTTGGAGAAGATCAGCAAGAAGATCACTAGAACACATAAGAAACTACGACATAAGACAACAAATGAAAATGGAAAGAACAATCTTAGATGACATCGAAAAACAACAGCTACTATAATACGGATACGTAAGACGAATGGAGGAGAGAAGAATCTCCAAAAAAAGTGTTAGAATGAACCCCCACAAAAAAAAAAAGACGAGGAAGAACAACAACTGCATGGATAAAGGCATCTCCAAAGCGATGGCGGAAAGAAATTTAAGAGATGAATACTGCCACAATAGAAAGGAGTGGCTATTAGGAACGGAAAGGCGTAGAACGCTATAAAACCAATGTACCTATTATATGTGTCTGTGTTCTTTGGATAAAACTATCCACCTTAAATAACTTTTGAACCACTGATTTTTAGGAAAAGCGCAAAAACAAGTCAAATAATAATTGACGGGGGAGACATTACAGGCGAGCGGCAGCAACCCCTAAAATTACATTATACCGACCACGAAAATCAACTTTAAGGTAAATAACCAATTTTGGTGGTTCTTTATGTTTTCGAGGTCGCTGAATCTGAATATAAAGTTTATTTTTATCTAGAATTGGTGGAACATGTTCAAATATCAAATATGCAAAAATGCGAAAAATCAATTTTAATGAATTTTCTACTTTAACTCACTGTCCTGCATACTTGGTCGCTGTAAATATTTCCTCTTGAAAATTTTACTGTGTTATCTTTGATGTATTTAGATAACAACGAGCTTTGTACAATATGTTTATACAAATTAAAAGAAGAGTTGTTAATTTTTAAATATTTTGTCGTCAGGTTTCGTTAGTTTCATGTTTACTTAAAAAAGTTAAGTGACAAAATTTTTAGCTTATAATTTTAACCAACATAGCAATAATAGCCCGATCAAGTAACAAAAAACTTTACAAAAACCTCAAAAAAATTAAAGGAAGGATGAAAATTTGGGAATAGGTAGTTGAAATTGTCTATTGTTATATAAGAAAAAGTTTACAATTCTGAACCGTCTCCATTTTACAAAAATAGGGAAATAAGGGTTGGTTTTTCATTAAAAGTGCTGTATTTGAAAATAATGAAATAATAAAAAAATGTAACAGTGAAAAATAAAATAGTCATCAGAGTGATTTAACCTTAAAGATTGGTTTTACATTTTTTTTAGATCTCGATTATTTTATGAGATATAGCCTGTTTTTAATAAGGGTTGAAAACCAAAAATTTTTAAAACGGTCTTATTCGGTTAGTTTTGTATCAATTAATCTGAAAATTGGTGAACACACTCTTTACAGATCTATTAAGGGCTTGAGGTTAAGATTTTCCAAAAATTTTCAAAAAAAATTTACGGCTAGTGGAAAAATTTTTGAAATTTTTTTTTTGAATTTTTGGAAAAAAAACTGAAAACTTTGATTTTTCTTGTAAGTATGTACTTACCTGAACGAATTACATGCACGTGCACGTATCCTATATTATTTTATTTTTGAATTAAGTTAATAATTTGAAAAACTATAATTTTAAAGTACATAATTGTATTTTTAAGTTAATTATTTCAATATAAACATATAAAATGAAAATATATCAACATTTCTCAAAAAAATATTTCTTTTATTAAATATTAATTAGGTTTTCTAAAGTTCATTAAAAATTAAATTAACTTAATTAAAAAGAAATGTACTCTATTAAGAGGCTACATCAGCGCGTCATCAATATTTTTTTTCGATAATTCTCCGAACTTTCAGAAGTGCGGTAACAGTGTGTCGGCAGTACTACAGTGTCAGTGACACCATACACTATACACTATACTATCAAAAACAAAGGCACAGTAATGTGATACAATAATTATTATACTCATAGGCGCGCTAAATGTTGCCATGTCAGTCAAGTTCGATTTCTTCTTATAGATCATCGTTTTTTAGTAATTCCATTGTGACACAAAATCTAGACATGGGATAAAAAAGTTTATTTGAAGAAACTGTATTTTTTTTTTGTTCTTAAAACGGCCCAGACTCGTTTTTTATATTTAATTTAATTTTAGAGTAATTTCTACATACTAACATGTTTCTTAAAATGAGCTCTGTAGCACAATTTTTTACTATATAGCGAATATGTGTGCCAGATATCTCGACAGAATATTCAAAATTAAAGTTGCAATCTTGGAACGCGTTTTTTGCGCGCTGATGTTGCCTCCTAAGTTATAAAGGATCAAATGAGTATGAAGTACTAAAATGATAAAAGGTGAAATGAAAAATCGTTTATTGTATATCGAACTGGATCGTCACTGCTTACATTTAATTAATTAATCTAAATTATTCAAAGTTCATTTTCATCTTCGTCTGATGTAAAATTTGTGTCTGAATCAACTTCATTTATAATAGAATCAACTGTAAAATCATAATTTTGGGTCTCTTGGCAGCTAACATCTAAACTATTATCATCTTCATCATCAGAAACTAGAATGTCTTCCTTTTTATGATTTGTACAATTACCAGTTTGACAACTTCCGCATGCAGCATGAAAACGTTTCTCCTCTTTTTAATACATATTTTTGTCTACATTCTAATTTCATTACAGTCCAAAAGCATTTTGTGTCTATCATCTTTTCTTTCTAATCTTACACTTTTTAATGTTTCAATTCCACGTTTGACAATTACAATTTTTTCGTTATCACATTCTAAATGTTTTTCACAAATAAAACAAGAATTATTATTTGTTTCACTGTTCGCACTCACTGTAAATATTTACACAATTATTTTAAAACAAACAGATCACTTTTATTGATAATAAGTTATAAATTCAAAAACTTTGACAGCCGAAAACGATAACAAAACATTGCAGCGTGAACATTGCTCAAATTTTTTAGGTTATGTTCGTCTACTGTGTTTAGGAAGCGCGCCGTTTTCTCTTTTAAGCAACTTTTTCACCTGTGTTTACGTGCCCCATATATTTTTACCTTTGCAATAGACGTGTTGTATATATATGTAATATGTTATTCAAGCCTTTTTTAATATGTTCCCTTATTTTCATTAAAAAAAGGCTTTCAGAAAAGAATGGCATCGATTTTATTAAAACATGACATTTTTTTGTAGTTGTTTATAATGAGTGAGCCTTATTTAAAAAGTATTCTATGCATAAGAAAAATAGATACCGCTTTCGAAAGAGTACATTTTCAAGTACCGACAAGCATATTTTTAAAATTTTTTATGAATTTTCAACAAAGATATTATTGATTGAAATCTTGAAAATTGACTTAAAAAAAATCAAAAAAAATATCCATTTTTTATCGCCATACAAATTTTTATCCTTTACAGGAACGTTGTGCAATTTTAAATCTAAATGTTAATTAGCCATGTTAAAACGTAAATCTAAAAGGAATTTTAATTTAAATGTTTATGTAAATTTTTGTGACAAAAAATATGTGTTGCTCTCAAAACTTGTATTAGTATATTTTAAAACATATTTTTCTAAATTAAATAATTTGTAATTCACAATGAAAGTATATTCACGTTAAAATTGATATTTTTCTAAAGGTATTGTGTTTTTTTCGTACATTTTAATGTTTGATAAATGCCCCAAATTATCGATTTAAAAGTTAGTTAATTTTAAAATGTAACATTTTTGTTGCGCGCGCAATCCAAATAAGCGCCCCTGTTAAGTACTTTAAAGAGGGCAATAGGTTAGAAACGAATCAAGATGCAAACAAAGTTTTTAGTCAAAATGTTAGGATAAAAGTACCTTGATGATTTTTAAATAGAATTTTTTGTTATTATTGCCTTATTTTCCAAAATAGAGCACTTTTAATGAAAAACCCACCCTTATTTCCCTATTTTGTAAAATGGAGGGGGTGTAAAATTGTAAACTTTTTTTTTATAAAATAATAGACAATTTCAACTACCTGTTCCCAAATTTTCATCCTTCCTTTAATTTTTTTGAGGTCAGATTGTTCTTTGATCGGGCTATAAGTAAACATGATACTAACGAAATTTGACGACAAAATGTTTAAAAATCAACAACCCCACTTTTAATCTGTTTAAACATTTTGGACAAATTTTGTTGTCATTTAAATACTGGAGAGATCATACAGTAAAATTTTCAAAAGGAAATATTTACAGCGACCAAAGATACAGCGAGGTAAATATTACTTTTCTAATTATATATGCATTCTTCTGTCTGTAACACCATATTTCAAATACTTACTCCCAGTTCTAATCTAAGGTCTTTATTGTAAACAACTGTTTTCATTTTTACAAACGTATTTCTTGCTCTTTCTATCCTGGCCCTTATTTCCATTGTTTGATCATTATTTTCTGAAATCTAGGTTTCCAGGTATTTGTATTTATTAATCCTTTCTATCGGTACATTTCCCAATTATATGTTGAATAGTAATGGATACGTAATACATCCCTGTGGACTCCTCCTCCAGTAAAGAATTTTTTATTATTCCTAAGTCCCCCTTTTCTATGTTTTTTTGTCTTTAGAATTTGAAGTAATTTTTCGTCAAATCCTTTTTAAAAATCAATGTAACAATTATGCACATTATTGCACATCCACATCCATACAGAATTATTCACTGCAGTCTTTAGTGTTTGTATTTTTGGAAATATCACAAAAGGTGGAAGGTTAGCATTGTTTCGGTATGTGTCTTGTGTTGTACATTCTGTTAAACAAGTCTACTGTAATGTCTAAGATGTCATCATTTATGTACTTTAAGCTTTCAACAGGAATTTCGTCTGGAACGATAGCTTTGGTCTTATATTACTGAACATCATACATCGTCCAACATCATACATGTTAAGATATAGTGCAGCTAAACTACAATCCAAAATTTCTAACCTGACTAAGTATTGCCTTTTCATATCATATCATAATATAATATCTAACCTCTTATAAATTATTGAAATTTAAACAATGCTAATGTTTTGACCAACTCTATACAAAATTGAATGAAACCAGGCAGTCGTTTGATAAAACTGACCTCACCAGTATATCCCCACCCCTTTAAGCAAACATCTCGCACATTTTCAAGGCAAACCGTTTTAAGGTACTGTGTAAACGTTGTCCATTTTCAACGAACAGGGCCGTATTAGGATCAACATTTTATTTCCGGGTTACAACCTAAATAGAAAATAGCATATCCATTAGATCGTGTTAACAATTGAGTTAACCAAGTGTCCAAAAATCTTGAAAAGATCTTGGATTAGAGATGTAAGCACAGGTGCAGGATCGTAAATAGAAGAGCTCTTGCTTTAATATCGAAATATCAATATTGTGCCTCAATAGAAATATTGTAGATGGCAAAGGTACTAAAGAGAAAAATGAGCTGACATATAATTCCACTAAAGCTAAAGATAAATTAAAAAGAACGTATAACTAGGACAATTGTATATTGTAAATGAGAAAAACAAAATAATAGTAAACAAGAGTACAAAAAATATATAGTTAAATGAAAAAAAACCTGAAAGCCCTATTCTAGCTGAACTTTAGAAATAAATATAACAATAACTTAACTTACAAACTTGCAGACATGCTGTGAATAGTCCGTGATACAAACTTATACGAATAAACGCAAAAAATGTTCGTCTTCGGATCACAAAGGGTGGAGGCTGATGTTGTCTGCTGGTAGTACAAAGTATTCTGTTATCTGGAGTACAAAATGTGAGAACAAGGTATTGCTTCTCACAGTCAGTGAAAAAAAAACTATATTCAACGCAAAGTATTGCGTAAAACTTGGAGGAACAAGTTACTGTTTCTTGAGGGAAAAACTATCTTAACTTTTGCACAAAGTATTGAGTAAAATTATGTCTGAGAGGTATTGCTTCTTAAAAAAAAAGGGAAAAATTCAATTGACTTTTCTACTTGAAGTTTTTTGTGACAGTCCAGAGCACGGTGAATTGTTTTCATTTCCTTACACATTGTCACTTATTGCTAATCTTAAACTATACATACAAATATATTATAATGACAAATTGACATTAAGAGGATCGGTACGTATTTTCGGCTGCAATGCTATTCAAATGGGGATTCATTTTTTTCGAATCCTGAGAAAACTAATAAGTATTTTTGAAAAATTTAAACGCAGAATGAAAGATCACGTTATTAGCGAGGGCCGAAAGTCCCTGAGAACTTCTATAATGTTTATTTTAATAAGTTACAGGGGTGAAAAACTAAGAGAAAATTTAGTGTGATTTTTAATTTCAAATATATCATTCAAAATAAACTTTTTATTTATTCTTAGGGACTTTCGGCCCTCGGCAATAATTTAGTCTTTCATTCTGCGTTTAAATTTTTCAAAAATATTTATTGGTTTTTTCAGGATTCGAAAAAAATAAACACAATGCCGTGGTAATATTTTCCAAATCTATCTTTGTCTTACAACGCACTCAGCTGAATATAATATTGTCAGCATATATTGTCAGTCAGACACTGACAATCAGTGACAATTTTAAATATTTGACATTGCATCGGGAATATGTTGAGTTATTGATTAAATATTATTGGAATATAGTGTATTTGATAAATAATTGATTTAAGACGTGAACTTAATAAAAAGTTATTTATTGTGTATTATTTGTGGAAGATCCAAGCAGAGAATACATCAGGATAATATATTCTGTGATCCAAGTATTTTGTTGTTAAAGATGTTCAAAATTGTAAGCGTTCCATAACAATATATTATTAAAAAATCACTTTAACACTTTTCCTCTTTTCTCGATTGAGTATTAGTCTTTGTTACATTGTTACATCGATTGAGTACAAATAAATTATTACAATCACTGAATACATAGTTAGTGAGAAAATTATCACGTTTATTAACTGAATTAATAATTTCCAATTATAAAAATAACAGTTATCCAAGAACATTCAAAACCCATCTCTTTAAATTAATGATGACATTTTCAAGTAGAATGACATTCTAGTAATGTTTACATATCCATACCAGTGTGAATTTTACTACACGTAATTTGCCGTGTAAAGACAGAAAAAGTAGGGATACACGTAAAATATTTGCGAATTATGTACCCATAGCCTTAAAGAAAATGGAACTTGACGAAATATTTTAAATTATTTCGTATGTTTAAATGAAATTTAAACATACTCCACACCGCCGAGAAGAGAAGAAGAAAACAAAAAACTAAATGTTAGCAATGTATTTTCAAGACATAACTGCTACTACTATTTAATCGTACCCTGTATCGATAGGGAGATGGGCGATCTTACGAATTGAGCGAGTATAATATTTGTCTCTAGATTTTAATCTAACATTTCGAACTACTCCATCTTTACTAAGAATTAATTCTGTAATGAGAGCGATATTCCATTTAAGTGGAGGGGAAAAATCGTCTCTGACTAAAACAGCATCCCAAACTTTAAGTGTGTCTGTGATTTTTTGCCATTTTGGGCGATTTTGAAGTAAATTGAGATAATCGATTGACCATCTCTTCCAGAATAGCTGTTGTATCTGAGAAATTCTTTGATACATCGATAACTTGTTTGTTGGTGAATCTGTGACGTCTACTTCTGGAGGTGCCATGAGTGGTTTGCCTATAAGAAGGTGACCTGGCGTTAAACAACTAGGGTCAGATGGATCAGATGACAGTTTGGTGATTGGACGGGAATTTAATATGGCCTCAATTTGGCACAAAATTGTATAGAAAGATTTAAAAGTAAGAATCTCCTTCTCCATGAGTCGTTTAATATGATATTTTGCAGATTGGATTCCCCGTTCGTGAAGTCCGAACTGTTCTGGGTGCAAAGGGGTACCAAATTTAAAATCTATATAATTACTTATGCAAAAATCTCTGATTTCATCTGAAACATCTTGTTTTAGAAGTAATTCGTATAATTCATGCAACTCGTTCTTGGCTCCGTAAAAGTTTGTGGCGTTGTCTGACCAAATGCATGATGGTGCAGAACGTCCAGCTATGAATCTTTTGAGACATAGTATATAAGCTTGAGCAGTAAGACCAGTCACCAACTCTAAATGTACACATTTGGAAGTGGTACATATGAAAAATACAATATAAACTTTATATACGGGAGCTTTACGAAGGTGAGAGGATTTCACATGAAAATATCCTCCATAATCTACCGAAACATACTGGAACGGACGTGTACCAATCACACGATTATAATGCAGATCTGCCATAAGCTGCGTGGAAGGTTTCGTGGAGAATCTGTGACACTTGACACAGTTGTGAATGACCTGTTTGACTTGACGAAGTCCATTCAAAGGCCAGTATTTTAGTCTGAAGTGTGAAAGAGTTGATTGAGCACCAATATGCCCTAATGAGATGTGTGTATTTTGAAGCATTAGAGAGACTATATAATTTTTTCCTGGAAGTAAAATGGGATGTTTTTGGTCAAAACAAATATTTGCATTCTCAAGGCGACCGCCTACTCTTAGGGTAGAATCCGACGGGTTATAAAAGGGGTTCAAAGATCTGAAATTTTTAGTCGTGAGTGGTTTTTTGTTTTTCAGTTCTGAAATTTCCTTAGAGAATGCCTTAAGTTGTAGGTATTGAATAATAGTGAGTGTGGATTTATGGATCTCTTCGACAGACAAGGGTCCAACAATTAGAGCTGTTGACAATCTTCTATTTTTAAGATTAGTTATGAACCGCAATATTTGTGCCAAAACACGTAGCATTCTTATGAATGTTGAATAGCGAGAGAAAATCTGTTCAAGTGTATCATTATCGAGATCCTTGTTTACGATATTAGCTAACGAGGTTTGTGTTGTACGTAATTTACGTACATTCACTGTGAGAGGAATTAATTTAAAGGAAGAATAATCAATTTCTGGATTTCTTAGAAAATTTGGACCAGTCGCCCACATTTTAAAGAGGTCTGGGTCATTTACTAGATTTTTACATCTTGTGGGAATATCAGCGGGGTTATCCGAAGAGCCAATGTGATGATAAATGAATGTATCATTGATACATCGTATTTTATTTACCCTGTTCTGAACATAAGGCGTATAAGAGAATTTTTTAGAGAGCGACCATGTGAGAGCTATCAAACTATCTGAGTATATATGAGTACTTGAAATAGTGAATCTATTGTGTAAGATCTGAAGAACGTTTTGTGTCAGAGTAACACCTAACAAAATTGCATTTAATTCTAGGCGCGGAATTGTTAATATTTGTTTTATTGGAGCAATTCTACTTTTTGATGTTATTAAATGAGATGATACTGACTGATCATTATAGAGTATTCTGAGATATATACAAGTGGCGAATATGACATTTGAGCTGTCGCAAAATGTATGCAACTGAAAACAGCAACTGAAGCAACGTGGAAAACTCAGTTGTTGAATTGAACTAAAATTTTCAACTAATTTGTCCCACTCTTTCATTAAAGTAGAGTCGTTTATAGGCTCATCCCATGAGAGAGTTGCAATCCAAAGCTTCTGCAACAATAATTTTGCAGCAGAGAGACATGGTGAGATTAGTCCTAGGGGATCAAAACATCGTGCAATCACACTTAAGATTTTTCTTTTCGTGAGTAGTGGCTCAAAATCAATACACGGGGGAGAGAAAGAAAATGTGTCTTCTTTCGAAGACCATTTAATTCCTAATACTTTAGAAGATGAATTTTCCAAATTTAAATTCATTTCAGAGTGTGGATTTAGGTTGTGTCGATTTACAAATTCTACATTGTTAGAATGTATTTTATGCAAAGAGAAATTATGCCTTTGTAACAATGAAGAAAGTTGTTAAAAGGGTATCTCCAGCTCATTTGGTGTGTCTGCGCCGCTGAGAAGGTCGTCGACATAAGTGGACCATAAAAGAGTTTGTGATGCGAGTGATGCATCTGAGTTGTTTTCTGCAATATGTTTTAAAACACGTGTTGCGATAAAAGGAGAGCACTTTAATCCAAAAGGGAGTCGAGTCAATTGGTAACATTTTAGAGGATCTCGTGGATTATCACGCTACAGGAAATTGAGCAAATGTCTATCCTTTTCAGGAACACTAATTTGCATGTACATAGCCTTTATGTCGCAGGTTAGTGATTGGCGGAAGGTACGAAATCTAACGAGAATTTGAAACAGATTTGGTTGGCAAACAAAACCTTTGTCTAATACTTTATTTAGAGAGATATTTGTAGAACTAGAACTATTGGGATCAAAAAATACTACTCGAATACTAGAGGAATTGTCTTTGAGTACTGGAAAGTGTGGGAGAAAATAATTTTCCTTATTTTGAGGAGTTCTTATAGCCAATGGAACTTGTTGAATTTGATTATTTGTTAAATAATCATCAATAATTTTTTTATACCCTTCAAATAGACCAGGGTTCGAGTGGAGTTTTTTTCTAATTGAAAAAATCTACTTTTTGCTACAGAGAGAGAATTACCGACGTTTAAGTCATCGACTATTTCTTTAAAGTTTAGAGACACTTGATATCTACCTGAATAAAGAATTTTTACTGACTGTAAGAAGTTAGTTTCTGCAGGATGAATTGAGCTATTAGAGATGGAAAGTGGGATTTCTTCAGATTCCCAAAAGGATTCAAGCAATTGCGCTAAGTTTTCTTCTTCCGAAAAGTCTTTGTTTGCATGACAAGTAACTAAAAGTATGTCACTGACATATTCTGCGCTTAAAAGTATATCAATTTCTGAAGGAGTGCAAAAACTACTATCGGCAAGTTTTATTTCGGGAGAGATATTCAGTTCATTTGCATTAATGCTTACTTGAGGAAGTTTGCATGTGATCTGATCCAAAACCAAACAACGAACATCCAAATATGACTTAGATGATACCGAATTTATGCGAACTATGGTCTCCTGGTTGAAGTCACTAGACAAACAGCCAATTCCACGAACCTTTACTATGTGTTGTTGTGAGGGAATATTTAAAATTTTTAACAGTGAGCTTCTAATAAAAGATATTTGAGAGGCTGAATCAAGCAATACCTTCACAAATACTTTCTTCCCGTTTGAAGAATTTATGTAAGCTTCTAATGTACCCAATAATATAATAGAATCCCTATTATTGACCTTAGAAGTAGCTAAACTTATTGAATCTTTTTGTTTCGAAGTAGAGGGTCTATTTTGCGATAGAGAATCGGAACGTGGTTCATTACGAATCGGAGCGGCATGTTTTTGAGAGTTACTTAAGAGAGTGACTGATTCTTTTTGTTCTGCAATGTTTACGTTAGGTCTATGAGGTTGAGGATCTTTATTACCCGGTTTATTAGAATCAAAATGTAGAAGAGTGTGGTGTTTATGTCCACAATGAAAACAGGTTCTCTTATAAACGCAATCCTTGATAGAGTGTTTACTGCCCAGCAATTAAAACAAGGTGAATGTTGTTTGGCAAAATTTCAACGAATGTTAACATGTTGAGCTTTAAAATCGTTACATGAATAAATTAAGTGATATGTTCTTTTACAATAACTACAAGAATTGTTAGAGATAGAATGAGTCGATAAACTGCTTTGTTTATCATCAAAGCTAGTGTGTAGAGAATGCTTTACATGTTTTGGCGAATGAGAGTTTAAGTGTAAGTTTTCCAAATGCTGGCACGAACATTAATATTTTCTAAGAATTTACTGAAGTCATCCATTTGATCACCTTCTGAGGTAAATTCAAATTGTCTAAGAGTATTAGAGTCTAACTTATTAGATACCAGATATATCAAAATTAAATTTAACAATTTTTCAGGTGAGAGGTTCAGGTTCAAAAGAGAGTTGTATGCATTTGATACAGAAATGTGTAGATCTCGCAATTGTGAAAAATGGGCATTGTTTTGTAAACTTTTACAATCAATGATCTTAGAAAGCAAATTCTTAATAATCAATTTGTTATTTGAGTATCTATTAACTAATGTGGTGAGAGCTAACTGATAGTTAGTTGCAACAAGTGGCAAGTTTTCTATTAGCTTGTATGGTTCGCCCTGTAACAGCGACCGCAAATAGACAAATTTTTCAATAGTTGACAGAGAAGAGTCTGAATCAATTATACTTAAGAAAATTTGATGAAACCTTTGAAAATTGTTAATGTCGCCATTAAAAGAATTTATTTTTAGTTCGGGAAGTTTTACTGTTTTATGAGAAATACTAGAGTTGTGACCTACTGATTCGGAACTTAAATTGTGTGATTCATTACTTGCGGGTGATTGAAAATTTCGCAGCTTATCTTGCAAAGTTGAGATTATAGAAAAATATAAATTATCAATAACATCTGAATCTTCTGAGGAATTGTCATAATCTTCCTCAGAGTCCAGCAAATCTTGTGAAGAGGTATACAGAGTGTAGGCCTCCTTTAAATGAATAATTCGTTCTTGAACAGAGTGAATATTTAAATCATCCAAATTATTTGTCAACCAATTGCTTATTTTGGTAATTTTAATCTTAGCTAAACGCCGTGACTTTAACGATTTTTCAAGCTCCATTTTCCGTTTATTTTAAATCCAACAATTAAATCTAATATACAATTGTCCTAATATATTTGAAAACCTGGAACGCTAATAAGGGAGTCTAGCAAGAAATTTGTGAGTTGGGATGAGTTAGAACAAGATTATCGTTATTGTGGTGCTTGGGTGGTGTTGTCAGATGATTTAGGATTTCAGAGGTACTAGAGAAAACGTTTGAGGACGATTTTAGTGGAATTTTTTAACTTTTCACAAAGTGGAAATTTCGGGGTTTGAGCAATAAATTGAGAACAATGATTAGAGCAGAATAGAGCCTTTAAGATCCGGCTCGAAGGACCAAACAACTTGTGTTAACAATTGAGTTAACCAAGTGTCCAAAAATCTTGAAAAGATCTTGGATTAGAGATGTACAAGCACAGTTGCAGGATCGTAAATAGAAGAGCTCTTGCTTTAATATCGAAATATCAATATTGTGCCTCAAAAGAAATACTGTAGATGGCAAAGGTACTAAAGCTAAGAAAAAGTACAAATCTACTAAGAAAATAAGAAAGAGTACAAAAAATATATAGTTAAATGAAAAAAAACCTGAAAACCCTATTCTAGCTGAACTTTAGAAATAAATATAACAATAACTTAACTTACAAACTTGCAGACATGCTGTGAATAGTCCGTGATACAAACCGTTTATACGAATAAACGCAAAAAATGTTCGTCTTCGGATCACAAAGGGTGGAGGCTGAGGTTATCTGCTGGTAGCACAAAGTATTTTGTTATAAAATGTGAGAACAAGGTATTGCTTCTCACAGTCAGTGAAAAAAACTATATTCAACGCAAAGTATTGCGTAAAACTTGGAGGAACAAGGTACTGTTTCTTGAGGGAAAAATTACCTTGACTTTTACACAAAGTATTGCGTAAAATTATGTCTGAGAGGTATTGCTTCTTAAAAAAAAAGGGAAAAATTCAATTGACTTTTCTACTTAAAGTTTTTTGTGAAAGTCCAGAGCACGGTGAATTGTTTTCATTTCCTTACACATTGCCACTTATTGCTAATCTTAAACTATACATACAAATATATTATAATGACAAATTGACATTAAAGAAAATGGAACTTGACGAAATATTTTAAATTATTTTATGTTCAAATGAAATTTAAACAGATCGATAATATTTTAAAATAAAGTACCGAATCGTCTTCTTATTTTTCTAGCAATTTAATTAACAGTTTTTCGTGATGTGAGAAAATAGGGAGTGTAGAAATTGTAATGGGTAGTTCTTTCAGACAACAGACAAAGTAAAATGCAAGTTTAACTAGAATCAATAAATGTACTTTTCTGCAGCCGTTCCGAAAATAAAACTTTCGGTATGATTTATTAAATCGAAAGTACCATTTTACACAACTCCTACCGAAAGTAGCTACTTTCGGGACTAATTTTTTCACTTTCGGGACGCCTTTTTTACTTTCGGGACGATTTTGGGTAGCTAGGTAACGGTTTTGACAATAACATCAACTTTGTATTTTATTATGACAACGCTTGCCATTTATGATTCGTCTGTGTAAAAATGACCGCAAAAAATTAATATCTCAAAAAATAGTAAAAGTACTGACACATCTAACACTAATTTTAACACTGCGACTTCTGTCAATATTCCTAACAATATCAATGTAAATAATTGTATAATTGTGTTATTAATATTCATAAGTAGATTTTTCTAATGTTGAATTCACGAGAGGAACTTAAAAGTGTTTAATAAAAGTTCATAAGTAAAATTTAACCATATATTGTTTATAACATAAAAAACGGCTGCAGAAAAATGTTGTACGTAACACGATCCAAAAGCGAATTTACGAGACTCGCAGGATTCCAGGACTCACCTACGGCTTGCCCTGGAAACTTCCTACTAGTCTCGTAAAATATTACTTTTCGAAATTGTTACGTAAATTACTATTAAATAATTATTTCGTTGTAAAACGAAAACAAGAAACAAGAGCTGTCTTATTTTTCTTTAATTCAGAAAGATCCAAAAGCACTGTGACCGGTTTCCATCCTTGTTAAGATTTTCTTTAGAGAGAATCTTATATTAGTGGAGTCACTGAAGGTGGGTATGAGCTATTACCTCCGAGGAACAAAGGTGACATGGTGCCAACTTGCGCTTTTACGTTGGGTGTGGATGCCACCCCTTCTCGGAGGTGAAAATTATTTCTATTAAAATTAACCCCATAATTCGATAGAGGGACAAATTTCAAGCAAAATTTGTTATATAAAGTTATTAAAATAAATCAAAACTTTCTGAGTTATTAAAGATCAAAGATTTTAATTTTTCTTGAGAAAAATGCATGTTTTTAACCAATTTTTCATCAATAACTCAAAAAGTGTAAGTTTTTACAAAAAAGTTACTATTATTAAAATTAAAGTTAATAAAAAATGAAATAAACCCCTTACTAGAAAAAACCATTTAATTTTAAATAAAAGTAAGTTATAGGTAATTGAATGTATATTTTTTTCGGCGAATAAAAAACTCTAAGTATTCAAGCTGAAATAACGGGAAATTGATGCATTTTATAACATAAACTTATAAAACATTTGTCAAAGTACTTAAAAATATCTATCAAATGAGCCCCCGAATATGTTGATAGCGTTAAAATTTATGCTCCAAAATTTTTTCAAAATTTAACTTTTAAAATTTTTTCCAAAAAATGTTATTGTTTTTTTAATAACTCCGTTCGTGTTTACGATATCAGGTCCATCTAAAAACTGTTTCAAAGCTAATTACAAGTGCTATTTAAGAACCTTAAAATTAATCTTTTAAACTCCTCACTTTTTAGAAAATAAAAGGTTAAATGACCCCAGTTGCATGGTTCCCACAGAAAAATTTAAGATGTAAACGTTTCTATCTCGGTTATTTTTTACCCTATAGAAATAGTAAAACAGATAAAATATTTGGTATAGAAAAAACTAAAATTTGGTTAAATATAATTTTTTACGTATATTGAGTATTTTTGGAGTTATTATCAAAAGAATGTGAGAATTACAATAATTTTAAAAATTATGATTTTTAAATTATACCTTTTTTTTTAAAATATGCATTCTAAACCGGTCAAAATTGTCAAAAACGTTAATTATGCTAATATAAAGAAGTTCTTGTAAGGATTACTATAAATTTTAATTTTTGCGGAAATGGCGTGTGTTTTATTTTTCACTTTTTCCTAAAAAAATTCGAAACGGTTCTTTTATTTTCATTATAACTTGCTTAATTTTGACGCTATTACCTTGTTCTGAAGCTCATTTGATAGGTATTCCGAAGTACTTTGACAAATGTTTAGCAGGAATATTTTATACATTGCATCGGTTTCCCGTTATTAGGGCTTGAATACTTAGATTTAAGTACTCATCGAAAAAATACACATCCAATTGCCAATAACTCACTTTGAACTGACATTAGTTTAGTTGTTTATGTGAGAAATGTATTCAATTTTTTATTATCTTCAATTTCAGTAATAATAACTTTTTTGTAAAAGCTTATAGTTTTTGATTTATACGTGAAAAACCAATTTAAAACATGCATTTTTTACGAAAAAATAAAATCTTCGGTCTTTAATAACTCAAAAAGTGTTGATTTATTTTAATAACTTTATATAACAAATTTTGCTTATAATTTGTCCCTCTATCGACGTATGGTATTATTTTTAATAAAATAATTTTCACACCCGAGAAGGGGTGTCATCCACCCCCAGGATAAAAGCGCAAGTTGGCATCATGTCACCTTTGTTCCTTGAGGTATCCTCTAATTACTCACCAATTTTCATGAAAATCGATGGAGGTTTAACGAAATCGGAGGTGAAAACCTTCAGTGACTGCACTATATGCACTCTCTGAGGGAATCCTAACAAGGATGGAAAGCCGTCAGAGTGCTTTTGGCGCTCTCTGAACTAACCTTTTAACCTAAAATAAGACGGCTCTTGTTTTCGTTTTACAACAAAATAATTGTTTATTTATATTAGTTTTACTCCTATTCTGAGTATGGGGGACTAATCTTCGCTGGAATTTTACCAGCTGGACAAGCGGGAAGTGAGATGCAACTATTTAGATCTCCCCCGGCCTTATTTGCTCCGGCAATTCGTTGGTTTGCAAATTTTAGAAACCACGAAGGTGTTAAATACCAGAAGATTGGTCCCAATTATGCCTGAATCCCGCGTACCAAAAAACAGTTTATTAGCAAGCGGAAAATTTGTTAATAGCTTAACGGTGTCTAGTAGGACAAACTTTGATGTATGGGAACACTACAACAGGGGAAGTTTTAATTGTGGAACGTCATTTTAATTGTGGAACGTGTAATCCTGACAAGTTTATCTTCTTGTTCTTCCTACTTTATAAATAGGCTCAATGCCTGTTTTACTTCAGTTTTTAGCCTCAATTGACATTGTCTGACCACTTTTTCCTCGGTAGTCCCAATGATCTTCTTCCATTTTCCGATTTGTCTCTTGCTTTTTGTACTATTCTATATTCTGTCATTCTTTCTATGTGTTGATTCCATTCTATTTTTCTTCTTTTGGTCCACATGTTTATTTCTTCTATACCACATCTCGCTCGTATTTCCTCACTTCTTACTCTGTCTCTTAGAGTTTGTTTTGTTATTTTTCGTAAGACTTTCATTTCTGCTGTTTCCAGCAGTCTTTGTGTTTTCGCCGTATCTGCTCTTCTTTCCGCTGTGTGCGTCATTATCGGTCTTATTGTTGATTTATATATCCTGGTTTTCGTTTCCATTGTGAGGTATTTGTTTCTCCAGATTGTGTTGTTGAGACATCCTGCTGCTCTATTCGCCATGTTCACTTATTTTTGTACTTCTTCTTCCACTTTTCCGTAGCTTGACAGTTTTATTCCCAAGTATTCCGTTTCCATCACTTGTTCTATTATTTTGTTATTTACGACCAGTTTACATCGTCTCGGTTCCGCTGATATTACTATCGATTTAGTTTTCTCTGTTGAGATCACTATGTCGTATATGAGCGCTGCGCGCCGTGTCTTCGAATTCTTTAAATAATCTTTGTAGGTCATTTCATTTTCGGCTGTTATTACGGCGTCGTCGGAGTAGCGGATAATCTTTATTTCCTTTGCTCCCATTCTATATCATCTTCTTCTTTTTTAACTTTCTTTATGATTTCATCCATTATCAGATTAAATAGTAATGGGCTCAGCTCGGCGAATCTCCTTGTCTAATGCCAATTTCTGACAGAAACTCACAAGTTTATGATTGTAAAAACTAGCAGGTTGTTTATAAGTTTATTCAATAGCAAACTTTATATAAATGATAGATAATAGATAAAGTTTTTCAATCCTAATGGCAACAATAATAATATTGAAAAATATTAAACATATTACTAAAAGATTTTTAAATTGAAAACTTATTGGTACATTTCCCTGGTGACACCTCCAAGGCTTCTACAATTTGCAAGCCAAATGGATGCTGCAGTGAAGACAAAAGGGAAGGAATTCTACACTATGCAATTCACAACCCCCGTCTGCAGCTTGGTAAAGTTCCAACGGAAAATGCACCTAGTTACTCCACGGAGTAATACTACTATAAAATAAAAATGTATACCATTTTTATTCAGTTGCAATGCGAGGCCAAAAATGTCTTAATTTTTACTTAGATTAGAGAGCGCAACCAGCACTCTTATCGACGATTTCACCTCTTGTTAGAGGCTCTTCAGAGAATGCATAGGTTGCTTTTCTCTAATCCAGTAAATTTTTCGACATATATTAGTCCCACACTGCAACTGAATTGAATGGATTAGGTGACTAGCGCCATCTGGCAATTGAAAGATAAAGTTTTTCAATCCTAATAGCAACATTAATAATATTGAAGAATATTAAAAATATTACCAAAAGATTTTAAATAATTGATGGATTCGACCGTTACTTGATGAAAATTCATTTTATCTAACAATAAAACACTGAAAACGTTTGTTTTCTATACTTCCACAAAATTTATTACAACTATGTGACTACAGCTGTTTCGGCAGAGTGCCTTTCTCAGGTGATATCATTTACAATGTGTTTGCCTTTTTAAGTCTCTAACTGAAGAGGTTGAGGAGTGGGGAGCTGTTTGTCTCGAGTTGGTCATTCAGAATTATATCTGTATTTTTCAGTTTATTAATTTCCATAGATTCTAAAATAGATTCCTTAAGCTATCTTTTTTAGAATCTATGGAAATTAATAAACTGAAAAATACAGATATAATTCTGAATGACCAACTCGAGACAAACAGCTCCCCACTCCTCAACCTCTTCAGTTAGAAACTTAAAAAAGCAAACACATTGTAAATTATATCACTTGAGAAAGGCAATCTGCCGAAACAGCTGTAGTCACATAGTTGTAATAAATTTTGTGGAAGTATAGAAAACAAACGTTTTCAGTGTTTTATTATTAGATAAAAGATTTTTAAATTGAAAACTTATTGGTACATTTCCCTGGTGACACCTCCAAGGCTTCTACAATTTGCAAGCCAAATGGATGCTCCAGTGAAGACAAAAGGGAAGGAATTCTACACTATGCAATTCACAACCCCCGTCTGCAGCTTGGTAAAGTTCGAACGGAAAATGCACCTAGTTACTTCACGGAGTAATACTACTATAAAATAAAAATGTATACCATTTATATTCAGTTGCAATGCGAGGTGAAAAATGTCTTAATTTTTACTTAGATTAGAGAGCGCAACCAGCACTCTTATCGACGATTTCACCTCTTGTTAGAGGCTCTTTAGAGAATATAAATAAAATAAATTTCGACCAAGAGTCTACTTGCAATAGCCTCTTCGACAAAGGGTAGAGACACAGAAACACTGTGTCAGAGGATGGCAAGAGACTCGAATTGAATCAAAACGAAAACGATTATTTTATTTTTCTTTAGAGAATGCATAGGTTGCTTTTCTCTAATCCAGTAAATTTTTCGACATATATTAGTCCACACTGCAACTGAGGTGAATGGATTTAGGTGACCACAAAAATGGTATACATTTTTATTTTATAGTAGTATTACTCCGTGAAGTAACTAGGTGCATTTTCCGTTGGAACTTTACCATGCTGCAGACGGGGGTTGTGAATTGCATAGTGTAGAATTCCGGCCCTTTTGTCTTCACTGTAGCATCCATTTGGCTTGCAAATTGTAGAAGCCTTGGAGATGTCAACAGGGAAATGTACCAATAAGTTTTCAATTTAAAAATCTTTTAGTAATATTCTTAATATTTTTCAATATTATTAGGATTGAAAAACTTTATCTTTCAATTGCCAGATGACGCTAGTTACCTAATACATTGACCTCAGTTGCAGTGTGGGACTAATATATGTCGAAAAATTTACTGGATTAGAGAAAAGCAACCTATGCATTCTCTGAAGAGCCTCTATCAAGAGGTGAAATCGTCGATAAGAGTGCTGGTTGCGCTCTCTAATCTAAGTAAAAATTAAGACATTTTTGACCTTGCATTGCAACTGAATAAAAATGGTATACATTTTTATTTTATATAATATATGAAAAAATCTTTTCCCGACAAATATATTGGTCAATTTAATAAATCCGACACGTAGAACATGTTAAATGACAGGAATTATGTTGGAGGTAAATTGCAGTCTGATTTTTACATGAGAGTTTAAAGAAAAGGTAACAAATCAATTGGAAGTTCTGTCCGACAAAATACATTAGGTGTTTTCGTAGTCTGACGTCCGAAACCTGTAACCTGTTCCACAATTAAAACTTCCCCTGTTCCAGTGTTCCCGTACATCAAAGTTTGTCCGACTAGACACCGTTAAGCTATTAACCAATAATTTTCAGCTTGCAATTAATAAACATTTTTTTTGTACGCGGGATCCAGGCCTAAATAGTTTTATTTTTGACATTATTTTTAATTTTATTAAAAGTAAAACTTACACTTGTAAAAATATATTATTTTTATCCCAATACAAAATAAAAATCAAAATAACAAAATATAATTAATATTCTACTCTTCGTTCTGTTTCGAAGACAGTTCCCTTGAAAGTTATCTGTAACAGAAAATCAAAATTGAATTTACTAATATCAAAACACGGTAACAATATTAGTACAAGAAGCAAACATTCAATAGATGATTACAAGCGATTCCTCAATTCGGAATCAAGTTGTTATATCTACGCACATACATCGACTAGTCCCCAAGCTAGAGTTGGAAGCAATCGCTCCAACTACCCATTCCTCCGGTATTTGCTTCTTGGTTCATATTAATGTTATTAGATAATGAATTCTTCCCCAGGGTTCGAATCCTCCATGTTTTAGCAGTTATGGCGAAATTTCGTCCGTTCTAGCACTTTATTGTTTTTTAATTTAGTTATTATTTGGACCACTTTTTCATAACTCATCATTCATCAACAGTAGCAAACAGTCATCATTAAATTTTGATCATTTTCAACGAAAACTTTTCGTTTATTAATTCGCAAAGTCTGTGTGTTATTGCGTCGCCGCTCCTGCAATACTTAGAGTAGATTTATTGATGGATTCTTGTGTAATTTTGTCTTCTGAATTCAAATCTGAAAACGGAATTTCGATATCTCTAACCGTCTTCGAGATAATCGACCTCAAAATCTAAAATGTGACGTCACAATCCTTTTATTTTCCGCCGACACACTAAACGTCAGCTGCAATTGTCTATAGTAAGTTGGCTAGTTTTTTAATCTGAATTTGTTAAGCAAAGCATAGGTTATCTACATTTGAGTTTGACATTTCGTGAATGTCAAACTAAATTTTAAATTAAGCAATAATAAAATATCAATGACGTTTGATAGCGAATTTAATTATTATACAATAAATAAGATGTTCAAAAATACAATTTGAGTGTATTTTGAAAGCAATAATTTATTTAAAGCTTTAAAAAGGTTTATACGAGTATACGGCCTCCCCTTTAATGGAACTACCTAATGATAAATGGACTGTTCCATTTGTTATGAAATGAAAATTGTTATTATAGTCGGTTCGCTAAATTTAGACACAACTGGCTAGTGATTTTAGTAGGAAATTTTTTGTTTTTTGCCAATTTTGCCGAAATTGGCAAAATTACTAATTATTTACTATTTAGTAATTATTTTTTTGTCGAATTAGCAAAATTACTGACTAAAATCACTAGCCAGTTGTGTCTGAGTTTAGCGAACCGAATATATGAAATGTTGTTTGGAATAAAAGATTATGGTCTTATATGTGCAATTTACATCCTTCTAATGAAAAAAAATATTTGAAGATTTTTCTCAAATTGTGGAGACCAACAACATTTTAATTTATAACTCTTTTATTTTTAATTTGACGAAGAAAAGTTATTCTTCATAAAAAGCTCTTCATGGTCTAAGATTTATGATGCAATCATCAGATATCAAATTTTATTAATTTTATACGAGGTATATAAAAAATATTAATTCCGATCAAGAGTAAAGTACCTTTATAATTCACAACATTTAAATTAGAATGATATCATTGCACATTAAAACGTAATTTTTAATTCTGAACAACTTTTCATACTAGCAAATTTTCCATATTATGGATTAAAAGTTTTCGTTATGATAATGCTCGCATTTTCAGCTTGTTAGTATAATTTTTTGCTTCTCTGTTAGTAGTTTTCCGTCCTTGTCTTTATAAATAACTGTGAGATTTCTTTTATTCTTTTATAGAATTTTCTGCTTTTATGTCTGTTGTGCTCTAGGATTTCTTGTACTTAATTTTTTCAAAGCCTTTCTTTTTTATCCACAAGGAAGAATTTCTTGTAGCTGGCTGTATACCATTAATTACAAGTAAATTTATTGAAAAATCCATCTTGGTAAAAGGTACATTAATTTAAAAAGCCCCTAGAAGGGCTACAAATATAAAAACAAAACGTTTTCGCTCTGTAACAAGAGCATCATCAGTGTTACAAGAACATGGTGAGCCACCCAAAAATATAAAGGTTAAAATCTTTTAAAAATAGACTAAAAGTCTTATATATGTGTAAACATAGTAAATTCCAAAGGATGGATATAAATCCTATGGATATGGCCTTAGGACAACATATAACTCCCACACGCGGTAAGTGGGTTACTAGGTAACAATTAATTAGGTTGTTGTCCTAAGGCCATATCCATAGGATTTATATCCATCCTTTGGATTTTACTATGTTTACACATATACAAGACTTTTAGTCTATTTTTAAACGGTTTTAACCTTTGTATTTTTGGGTGGCTCACTATGTTCTTGTAACACTGATGATGCTCTTGTTACAGAGCGAAAACGTTTTGTTTTTATATTTATAGCCCTTCTAGGGGCTTTTTAAATTAATATACCTTTTACCAAGACGGATTTTTCATTAAATTTACCTCTTTTTTTCTTCTGTATATTCTTGTCGCTTGTATTCTCTTGTCGTTGTAAATTTCCCTGCATATTACACTCTAATTCTATTAAACTATAATTCACTCTAACACAAATCATATCACATTCATGAATTTATCTCAAACCATCCCTGGCTGTTCTCTTCCCAATTCCATCAACGACGAATACCCCAACTGATCCCGATTTCAGTCTCCTCCAAACCTTTGGATGTATATCTCGCTACTCCATTGACGTTTTCATCCCTTAGGGTCGAGTTTCCTGTGCAAGCACATGCTCCTTATTGATTTGTGGAAAGGTGCTGCTCACTAACGTTTACAGTGAGCCGAGATCCTAGTGGAAAATTTCCAACTTGTTAACGAGGAACACTTCAAAAATATTATTCCAGTGAATGTGTAAACTAGAGTGGTGCAGTGAATAGTTGAATAATTAATAAATGTGAATGCATTTGTGTGATGTAATATTGGACTATTTGATTCTCTGGAGGATCGATTGAGAAACAACGTAGTAGTTATATTTTTTAGACGCAAAAAGAGATAGTATGGTATTTTTTCTTACTATATAACTATATTTCATAAATATCGAACAATATTATAACTATAGTTTATTGCAAAATGAAAGCTTTTAAATTTGAGGTAAAGTCAAGGTTACTGAATATATTATTGGAAAGATGTGCCGGTGTACCTACCACCGCCCAATTCTCAGTGATATTTTACTGCTACTATAGTATGCAATCTATCCCGAGGACGCGGTCTACCCGTGTATATCTATTAAAGTGTGCAGAATAAGCTTTTGTAGGTTATTTCCAACTAAAATAAGAAATTGATATTAGTCCATGTGGTCATACCGCTCCTGTTTGAAAAAATTTCTGATTCGGTTTCTTTATGGATTCCGATTAAAAAATAGGAATCCATAAAGAAACCCCTTTAAACAAATCTGAAGGGTGTCGGGCTGAATTTTTGGGCAGAAATTGTTTAAACAATTTTTTTAAACAAATACAAAAGATCACCTTTTTTTGACCAGAAAAATATTTTTTTTAGGTTTTTTGGACCATTCTTAACAAGAAAGGTATCTTGTGATTTTTCACAAAAATTGATAGTTTTCGAGTTATAAGCGATTTAAAATCTGAAAAATGCGAAAATACGCATTTTCAATGCTTAAAAACTCATATGTAAATTAGTATTTTTGAGGTTGCCAAATCCTTAAATTGTAGTTTAAACATTCATTTTCAAGATTTTGAAGAGTTATTGGATCTAACATTATTTTAGACCAACGTTTTTTAATGGTTAATTATGCGTGTCCATCCGATTTTTTTGCCGGTGCGACGCGCTCTATTTCAAAAAACTACTTTCCTCTTAAAAAATTGGTTTTAAGATTCTTTGTGACATTCTAAATAAAATATTTTTTTTTGTTATTTTTCGAAAAAGTTAATAGTTTTAAATCTATAAGCGATTTAAAATTCAAAAAATGAGAAAATGCGCATTTTCGGATTTTAAATCGCTTACAACTTTAAAACTATTAAACTTTTCAGAAAAATAACAAGAAACCTATTTTATTTAGAATGTCCCAAAGAATCTAGAAAATATATTTTTTGGACAAAAATAGGAGATTTTTGGAAATAGTACTCGCCGCATCGGCAAAAAATCGGATGGACACGCATAATTAACAGTTAAATAACAACGGTGTACATTGAAGTTAGACCCGATCAGTCTGCAGATGTTTAAAAATGAATGTTTAAACTACAATTTAAGTACTTGGCTACCTCAAACATACTAATTTAAATATGAGTTTTTAAGCATTGAAAATGAGTATTTTCGCATCTTTCAGATTTTAAATCATTTATAACTCGAAAACTATCAATTTTTGAGAAAAATCACAAGATACCTTTATTGTTTAGAATGGCTTATAAAACCTAAAAAATATTCGGGTCAATTTGGTCAAAAATTTGATCTTTTGTATTTTGTTTAAAAAAATTGTTTAAACAATTACTGCCCAAAAATTCCACACGGTATCCTTCAGATTTGTTTAAAGGGGACATTTTTGAATAGGGATCCACAAAGAAACCGAATCAGAATTTTTTTCAGACGGGAGCGGTCTCACCAAATGGACTACATTACAAAGTATTAATTTGTAGAATTAACATAATAATTCTTCTGATTTATGCGTTCTATTCACTTTGTAAAGATTTTTTTGCCGGTACTGTGTAACTGTACGGCTCATCAACACCATTATCTATTCTCGGAGGGGTTTGACACAATAATGAAAATACTTTACAAAAGTGAATAAAACGCATAAATCAGAAGAATTATTATTTTAATTTTACAAATTAGTACTTTGTCATATCAATTTACTATTTTAATTGGGAATAATCCAGAAAATGAGCTGCACAAAGAACAAAAAATATTGGTGATAGTATACACCCTTGTCGAACACCTCTTGGTATTTCTATTTCTTCTGATGTTATGTCTTCTATTCTCACTACATCTTTGTGGCCATAGTATGAGTTTACCTCTGGTTCTTATTTTTGTTGACTTCCACAAAGCATTTGACACAGTGAAAATATCTTAAAAGCACTATCAGAATGCAGAATACTCTACATATGAGATAATAGATTATATGAGAAACGAAGATTTAAAAAGAAGAACCTAAAGAAGAAGTAAAAGGTGTTATTGAAGCTATCGCAAAAGATAAATGGAAATGAGCAGGGTATTTGGCAAGATTTTCTCACTCGTGTGTAATAGAATCTTTTATAACACTCATTATGTGTTGCAATATTTTCTACTGGTATAGTGCTTTGTCATTAACTAGTAAAATTAATTGAATATTAGTAGGGAATTTGATGCCTCATTCAGTCATTAAAGTTAGGAAAGTTTTTTAAGTAGTAGGTACTTGATAATTTGTGTATTATCTACTCATTAACACCCTAGCACTATCGTTAAGTAGTACACTATGTAATAAAATATGATGCATCGTTGGATGAAAATTAAAAAGATTAATCTGCTAGCGATTGATATCGTTTTGATAAAATAGCTAATAGTGCAGTCACTGAAGGTGGATATGAGCTATTACTTCCGATTTCGTTGAACCTCCATCGATTTCCATGAAAATTGGTGAGTTGTTAGAGGATATCTCAAGGAACAAAGGTGACATGGTGCCAACTTGCGCTTTTATCCTGGGGGTGGATGCCACCCCTCCTCGGGGGTGAAAATTATTTTATTAAAGATAAACCCACAATTCGATAGAGGGACAAATTATAAGCAAAATTAGTATATAAAGTTATTAAAATAAATCAAAACTTTTTGAGTTATTAAAGATCAAAGATTTTAATTTTTCGTGAGAAAAATGCATGTTTTTAACCGATTTTTCATAAATAACTCAAAAACTATAAGTTTTTACAAAAAAGTTATTATTATCAAAATTGAGGCTAATAAGAAATCAAATAAACTCCTTACTAGAAAAACCTTTCAATGTTAACTAAAAGTGAGTTATAGGTAATTGAATGTATATTCTTTCGTCGAGTACCCAAATCTAAGTATTCAAGCTTAAATACCGGGAAAATGATGAATTTTATAACCAGGGCCGGCGATAACGGGCCTGCAAAGGATGCAGTGCAGGCGGGCGCCCCTGCTTGGAGGGCGCCAAAATGAACTTTTTATGGCTGGTATTAAACAAAATACTAATTAAAAGGAAATCAAAGGGCGCCTATGCTAGTTTTGCAAGCCGGCACCTTATACCCTAGCGCCGGTACTGTTTATAACATAAACTTATTAAACATTTGTCAAAGTTCATAGAAATATCAATATCTATCAAATAAGCCCTCGAACAAGTTGGTAGTATTAAAATTTATGCAACAAAAATGTTTCAAAATGTATCTTTTAAAAATGTTTCCAAAAAATGTTATTGTTTTTTTGTAAATAACTCCGTTATTTTTTAAGATATCAGGTTCACCTAAAATCTAATTAAAAGACGATTCCAAGAGCTATTAAAAAACGTCGAAATTAGTCTTTTAAACCTCTTACTTTTTTAAAAATAAAAGGTTAAATGACCCCTGTTACATGGTTTTCGCAGCAAAATTAAAATTTTAAACGTTTCTATCTCTTTTATTTTTTATTCTACGGAAATAGTCAAATGGTTAAAGTATTTGGAACTGAAAAAACTAAAATTTAGTTATATATCATTTTTTACGCATATTGAGTATTTTTGGAGCTATTATCAAAAGAAATGAAAAGTACGATAATTTTAAAAATTCTGATTTCTTTAAATTATATCTTTTTTTTCAAAAATATGCATTATAAACCGTTTAAAATTGTTGAAATCATTAACTATGTTAACCTAAAGAAATTATTCTGAGGATTACTCCAAATTTTAATTTTTGTGGAAATGGCGTATGTTTTATTTTTCACTTTTTCCTAAAAAAATCGAAAGGGTTCTCTTATTTTCATTATAACTTGCTTAATTTTGATGCTATTAACTTCTACTGGAGCTCATTTGATAGGTATTCCAAAGTACTTTGACAAGTGTTCGACAAGTATATTCTATAAAATGCATCGTTTTCCCGTTATGTAAGCTTGAATACTTAGATTTGAGTACTCGTCGAAAAAAATATACATTCAATTACCCATAACTCACTTTTAAATAACATTAGTTTAATTTTTTAAGTGAGGATTGTATTAAATTTTTTATTTTCTTTAATTTTGGTAATAATAGCTTTTTTACAAAAGCTTATAGTTTTTTATTAATACGTGAAAAACAGCTTTAAAACATGCAGTTTTTTAAAGAAAAATAAAATTTTTGATATTTAGTAACTCAAAAAGTATTGATTTATGTTAATATCTTTATATAACAAATTTTGCTTTGAAGTTGCCCCTCTATCGATTTCTGGTATTATTTTTAATAAAAAAATTTCACCCCCGAGAAGGGGTGGCATCCAGGGTAAAAGCGCAAGTTGGCATCATGTTACCTTTGTTCCTTGAAGTATCTTCTAACTACTCACCAATTTTCATGAAAATCAATGAAGGTTCAACGAAATCGGAGGTGAAAACCGTCAGTGACTCCACTATAAGTATTTAGTATTTTATTAAACAATAAATCAAGATCATAGATATAATTATTTTAAAACATGCAATAATAGTTATTTATGATATACCTAAGTGTTAAAAGTACACGTTTAATGCCCGGTTGCACCAACAGATCTTAAGCTTAAGTCGAGAATATCATAAGAATTAATATAATATAATTATAATATATTACAATAAGAATACCATAATATAATAATAGATATAATTGATAATAAGGTAAGAATCTAAAATTATGGTGCAACGTAAGTGGTACTCAAGGAGGCCCTATCTATAAGTTGAGCTTAGCTAAGCTGGAGCTTAAGATCTGTTGGTGCAACCAGGCATAAGGCACGCATGTGAAAGTTTTCAGAATGAGCGATAGCGAGTTCTGCAATTCACATGAGTCCCTTAAAAATGTACTTTTTAACACGCATATCATACAATATTTTTTTCTACAAACGTAATTACAGGACAATATCTACAAAAACTTTTACTTGAACTTGACTGACATTAAAATTTTATATTTTTTTGACATTACATCAAAATTGCATATACGGTCAATACGAACTGCAGTGCCTTAAAATTTTTTTAAAGCCCTAGTGCCTTAAAGTAGCGTTTTTAACGCTCGTATGGAGTGGTAAAAATTGCATTTTTAACACGGTTGTAGAAAAAAATCATTATCATTTGATGCAATATTTTATATAGGGATACGGTATTCAAAAATTAAATGTAATTTTACAAAAAAAATCAGCATTTCAGTAAAGTTGACAAATGTCATTTAATATTGAAGTGTAAAACTAATCGAGGAGGACAAAATTCATGTTTTGGTAGCGTTAATCGACGTCATACAACTGGAATAATACCAAATGGCTGGTTTCAACGTTTGTAACCCTTCAAAAAAAAAAAAAAAAATAATGCAAAGAGTTGCTCTGACTATCGTACCATAAGTTTGATACTTATGTTATTTACTTATGCTACTTATTTTAGCAGAATTTTGAGTGTGTGACTCATCAAACTTATGGTATGATAGTCAGAGCAACTCTTGACATTATTTTTTTTTGAAGGGTTACAAACATTGATATCAGCCATTTGGTATTATTCCAGTTGAATATGACGTCGTTTCACTGAATTTAAATAAAAAGTACAAAAATGGTTATTTCCATGAAGAGTTTCAGCAAAACTATATAAATTTCCAAATGATTCTGCTCATATTGATTTATAAATAACTTTTGAGCTATTTAGGATTATTCTTCATCCAGCCTCAAAAGTCCACTGCTGAACATAGGCCTTCTCCCCTCGTTTCCAACCCCATCTATCCTGCGCCTCTCTCATTAAGTTTTTATTTAGCTTTCTTAAGTCTTCTGTCCATCTTTTAGTCGGTCGACCTACGCTTCTCTTGGCTCCTCTTGGCTTCCATTCTAATAACCTCTTTGTCCATCGCCCATCTGTCGTTCTGGCTATGTGTCCTGTCCATCTCCACTTCAACCTGGCTATCCTTTCGATGAAGTCAGTCACCTTTGTTCTTCTCCTGATTTCTTCGTTTCTGATTTTGTCTCGCAGAGTTTTTCATAACATTGACCGCTCCATTCTTCTCTGCGTGACTCTTAGTTTGGTAGTCGAGGCTTTAGTTAAGGTAAGTGTTTATGATCCGTACGTCAAGACTGGGAGGACGTACTGATCAAATACCTTTCTCTTTAGGCATGTGGGCAACTCACTTTTAAAAGTTTCTCTCAGTTTTCCAAATGCTGCCCACCCAAGGCCGATTCTTCTCTTCAGTTAACGAGTCTGGTTATCCCTGCCAATGGTAATTTCATGTCCCAGGTATTTATATCTATCTACGAAATCTATTTCTTTTCCACCAATACTGATGTTCTGGTTGGGTACCAAATTTGTCATTATTTTTGTTTTCGAGATGTTTATATTTAAACCTGCATTTTCTGTAGCCACAACGTGTTCCTGTACCATCTCTCTTGCCATACCTAGATCCTCACTAATCCTCAGCCACTATGACTATATCATCGGCGAAACGTAAGTTGTTTAGGTATTCTCCATCTATTTTTATTCCCTTTGTCATCCAATCCAAATTCTTGAAAGCATGTTCTAAGACCGTATTAAAAGGTTTAGGTGACATTGGGTCTCCTTGTCTAATCCCCCGTTCTATTTTTATGCAATTACTGTTAGTCTGTAATTTGACGGTGATTGTTGCCTGTATCGTTGTATTGTTGTATTGTTGTAAGTATATTTTGTATAATAATTTTGTATACCTATAATCTAGCCTGCATTCTTTAAGCGCCTGTAATATGTTACTAAGCTCAACTGTGTCAAAGGCTTTGAGAAAATCCAGAACAAGAGGTTTATTTTATTCCACTACTTTCTCTATCAGGGTTTTTATACTTTGTAGATGGTCATTTGTTCCGTAACTTTTTCGGAATCCTGCCTGTTCTCTTGGTTGATAAGTCTCTAACTTTCTTTCCATTCTCTTAACTATTATTCGCGCAAATAACTTATATAAATGGCAGAGGAGGCTAATCGGTCTGTAATTCTCTAAATTGGCTTTATCTCCTGCTTTGTGTAATAGAATCATAGTAGAGTTGTTCCAGTCTGTTGGAATATTGGCGTTGTGAAGGCAGATATTGAAAAGTAGTTTAATTTTTTCAAGTAGTATATTTCCTCCAATTTTTAGTGCTTCTGATACTATTCCATCTTCGCCTGGGGTTCGATTATTTTTCATTTTCTTTAAAGCCTCTTTGATTTCTGATTTTGTTATATCGGGCATTGAATCTGATCCTTGATTTAATACCCCAGTTTTTACTGTAATTGGAAGTTGCGTATTGTCATATTTTTTCTTGATTTGTATAACTCTGTGTAGAACTCTTCAACTATTGTTAATATTTCATCTCTGTTTGTAGTTTCTTCTCCAGTTCTGTTTCTTAGTTTGCTGATTTCTATTTTTCCTTTTTGTACGCTTTTCTTCAAAACTTTTATGTTCTTATTTTGCTCTATTGCTTGTTTTGTTTTTTCTACATTGTAGTTTCTTATGTCTTTTCTTATTGCCTTTATGATCGTCTTATTTATTTGATTTAGCGCTTCTTTGCTGGAACTGTTATCTCCCTTCATCTGATGTCTTAGTTCTATACCGTTTTTAGTAAAGTAAATTAAAGTTCTATAAAACCTTAATTCGACTAATAGCATGCTATGGCAGTGAAGCACGGGTCCAGAAACATCCAAAAAGCAAACTCGACACATTCGAAAGGAAAGTACTGAGGAGAATACTAGGACCTGTGAGGGAAAACGGAATCTTCAGAAGTCGATACAACAACGAGCTTTATCAACTTTATAAGGAAACACCTATAACCCTGTCAGACTTCATTGGAATACAAAAATTGCAATGGGCCGGACATGTGATAAGAATAAGAGAGGATAGGCTACCAAAAAGAGCACTGAATGCTAGAATTCAGGGAAAGAGACCGGTTGGAAAGCCAAGAAAGCGCAGGGAAGACACAGTAAACAGCGACGCACAAGCCCATTTAGGAGTCCGTGTATGGAGAAGAGCAGCCATAGACAAGCAAGGGTGGAGGCAAAAAAAAAGGAGACCAAGGCTCAATTTGGGCTCTAGTGCCGTAGAAGAAGAAGAAGAATTATTCCTGCCCCCATATTCGATCTTCTTCGATACTACGTATATGCCTCCACCATCCAATGCGGATTTTCATCTGACCGATACCTGCAGTTTGGTTTATTGACCGTGTCATTTAAATGGAAACTAGCCCCATCAGAAAAAAGGTTTTGGTTAAAACAATTAGGATTAGTATTACAGCTACGTAACATTAAAATAGGATAAAGTTGAATGATCGAATATATGAATTTTTACAAATTAATGGCAAAAATCGATCACAGTTGTTTATTAAATTTTGCCAAGCACTTTCACTCTCACAGCATCATCAGGGGCGTTTCGTCAAAAAGGAAAGAAGATATCCCAGAGTGTCGTAGACATTTACTTAAAATTAACAAAACAACGTACACTAGATAAAGGACAAAGAGATCAAAAATATTTGAGCGAGGCTACATTGTAGCCGTATTGGCCGTATTAGCCGTTGACCGTATTACGAAGAGTGGGTAAAGAAAGAGAGGTGATGTATATTATTAAAAGGAGAAAGTTAGAATATCTCGGACACATAATGAGAAACGGCACTAAATACAAATTACTGAAGGTAATCCTTCAAGGTAAAGTATTCGGAAAGCGAGGAATTGGTAGAAGAAGAATATCATGGTTAAAGAACCTCAGGAAATGGTTCTCCACAACAACAACTAATCTATTTAAAGTTATCAGTTAATACAGTGTTTCCCAAAGTGTGGGTCGCGATATCCTGGGGGATCGCAATGAGGTACTAGGGGGGTCGCCGGAAATTTCCAAAATAAGACAAAAACACTAAAAAAACAAAAACAAAAAAAGACAAAAACGAAATATAAAACTAAATATTAAAAGTCCTTAAAAGTAAAAGAAAAAAATAAAGTCAATTATTACAATGTTAATGAGTCCCATGCGCCTGATTTTTTGAAACTAGTCTTTCAAATCTAGGCTGTGTATTTGAGACACACACAATTATATCGTTTTCAAGTACGAGACGATTTCTCACTTTTGTTTTAATGGCAGTCATAGACGAGAAACTTAACTCACATAAATATGATGTTACAAATGGAACCAAACATTTTACAGCTTCATTCGCCAACTGAGGGTATTCGTGCATCTTTTTGGTCCAAAATTCGTCCGGGTTCTGGGAAAAAAATTGGAGCTTCAACATTCCATCACTTGATATTTCAATAAGTTGTTCTTTCATGTTTATTGGTATTTCAGCATGTTGAAAGGAATCGGCTAAAAACGGATTCAGTATCCATCTGCAACTGTCGTAACTGTTTTGAATTTCTTCGGGGAAATAATCACAGAGCTGTTGTTTTAAATTAAGCAAAGTAACTTGCATGCCTGCATAAACTTGTTCAAAATTTGTAGCACTGTAACATACATTTTCTATAATTTCTTGAACGCACTGGAATGAATCGAGCTGCTTTTTGCCAAGTGAAGTTGACCATAAATCGATTTTTCTTATAAACCCCTTAATTTTATCTGTGGCTGTAATTATATTAATGTCGCGACCTTGCAAATTACTGTTCAAAATATTTAATTGTTCGAATATATCAGCAAGGAAACCTAGTTTCAAAAGCCAAATAGGATCGGAAAATTGATTTTCATATGGGGACTTCTCATCTTTCAAATACATTAAAAGCTCTGCTCTTAAGTCAAATACTCTTTTTAAGACATTGCCCCTTGAAAGCCACCTTACTTCGGTGTGATAAAGAAGATTTTGAAATATAGCACCCATGTCTTCGCAGATTTTTCGAAAAATACGGGTCTGTAAAGCTTTTCCTTTAATGGAATTTACAACTTTAATGATGGATTTCATAACACAGTCCATTTCAGGAGGTAAAGCTTTTGACGCCAGAGCTTCTCGATGTAAAAAACAATGTCTCCATGTGGCATTAGGCATTATTTCTTGTAATCTGACGACAAGACCAGATTGATGTCCTGTCATAGCTTTAGCGCCATCTGTGCATATAGCAATAAATTTTCCCCAATCAATAACATATTTACTTGTGCGTTTCACAAAACTGTCGAATAAACATTTTCCAGTGGTATTGGTCTCCAATGGGGAACAAAATAAAATATCTTCTTGAATGCCATTATTTGTATCATATCTTACAAACGTAATAAATTGGGCACAGTTAGATATATCCGTGGATTCGTCCATTTGAAGAGAAAAGTACGTGCATTTATTAAGATTTTCCACAACTTGCGCTTGAATATATTCTGCCATATCACTAATTCTTCTTTGGATCGTATTATTTGACAGAGGTATTGTTTTTAACTTTGCAGACTCTTTTTCACCAATCATTATATGTACCATTTCAACAGCTGCTGGCAAAATCAGATTTTCAGCAATTGTGTGCGGATTACTAGTTTTGGCAACGCGATAAGCAACTTTATAACTTGCTAATAATGCTTTTTCGTTAGTAGTGGTTGCCAATTGAAAAGTATCTTGCTTTTTGTGAAGGACGTTCAGCTTTCTTTCAAAGAATTCTACGGGTTTGTCTTTTTTATCTGGATGTTTGCTATTTAAATGTCGAAGTAACTTTGATGGCTTCATGCTTTCGTTTGACAATACTGCTCCACAAATAACACATTGTGGTTAATTGGAAATAATGGTAAAACCATATTTAAGATATTCATCACTGTAAAGTCTGTTTTTCTTTTTATTACTGCCACTTTTAGACGTAGATGGTTCTGCACTTCTTTTTAAAAACTTATCCATAATTTGTAATTTATCGTAGACGTAAATACGTAAACGGGAATACGTAAGTCGCAAAATATTTACTCATTACTTAATACCGCTGCATTCGCCACAACGTGCTGTTTCGAACTGAGGTCTCATTGCACATCGCCGCTTATATAAAGCCAAAACGAGGCTACGAGAACGTTCCAGAGTGCCATCTAGTAGCGAAGTAAGGAGCAGAGCCTTCGCGAATATCATGGAAAAGTATTGCGATGTAGACACAAAGATGTCGCGGTGTACAATGTGCAGTCGACTTTTTATTATTTATTTTTATTGTAAATGCTAGTCTGGCAGAAGTACTACTAGTGTACTAGTGGGACAGATCGCAATTATTAAAATAATTGTTGAATTTTTTAAATGTATTTAGTTTGAATTTAAACAGTAAAGTAAAATAAAATTTGAGAAACCATCAGTTGTAAATTAGGCACGCTATTTTTGTCGGTATCTTGGTTTGGGTGATAAGTAGGGGGTCTTGAACAATTTTTTTAACAAAAAGGGGTCGCGCTTTAGATAAGTTTGGGAAACACTGAGTTAATAAAATAATTATACACAGAATGATTGCCAATATTCGAAACGAATAGGCACTAAAAGAAGAAGATATTGTTCCGGAGATTTGAGATAATATCCAATCTCCGAAAAATATAGCTGAAATATTTTTTTAACCTGTCTGTCCTTTGTCTGGTGTATCTTAATTGTTTTGTTAATTGTTAATTTTGTTAAATAAGTAAATGTCTACGACACAATGGGATATTTTATTTCCTTTTTGACGAAATGCCCCTTACGATGCTCTGACAGCGAAAGTACTTAGGCAAGATTTAACGGTATCTGACTTTTATTTGTAAAAAAAATATTTAACATTACGTCGCACTAAAAGCTCACACTGTCTTCTTGTTCTTTTTGTATAAACATGACTCTGTCTGTTTTTTCAATGTGCCTCTAATAAGTTGTCGTTTCATCGTTTTCGTGGTCTTCCCACTGATCGTCTTCCTATTGGAGAACCATCTCCCGCTGTCCTGACTACCCTATTTGTTGTCATTCGGCTTATGTGGTCTTTCTATTCTATTCTTCTGTTTCTTACCCAGTTATTAATTTTATCCACCTTGCATCTCCGTCGTATATCTGTACTTCTACCTTTGCCCCATAGTGTCTTACCATCGATTTTTCGAAGGGTTTTCATCTCCGCTGTTTCCAGCAATATTTTTGTCTCACTGTGTCACGTCTTGTTTCTGCCGCGTATGTCATTATTGGTCTGATGATTGTTTTATAAATTCTGCCTTTCATTTCTTTTCCGATATTTCTTTTTCTCCATATTGTGTCATTCAGGCAACCTGCGGCTCTGTTTGCTCTATTCACTTTATCTTCCACTTCTGTTTCGAGCCTTCCGTAGCTAGATAGTGTGATGCCTAGGTATTTATACTCCATCACTTGTTCTATTATCTGACCTTCCAGCTCCAATTTACATCTTATTGGATCTGCTGTTATAACCAAGCATTTTGTATTTTTTGAGAAAATTGACATTTTAAATTTTCTGGCGGTTATGTTAAATTGGTGCAGCATACGTTGTAAGTCATCTTTACTTTGAGATATTAGTGTTGCATCGTCTGCATGACAGATTATTTTAAGTTGTTTTTCTCCCATTTGCTATCCTTTTTTAGTTCTTACTTTTTTTATTATTTCGTCCATAATCAGGTTGAACAATAAAGGACTCAAGGAATCCCCCTGTCTTATCCCATTGCCGACTTCAATTGGATCAGTTAGTTCATCTTCCACTTTTACTTTTATTGTGTTGTTCTGGTATATGTTTTCGATCGTTTTAGTTATTCCTGAGGTACCCTCTTTCGAGTATAACAAATGGATAACGTCCTTTAATGCGACCCTGTCAAATGATTTCTTAAGGTCCACGAAACATAAATATGCCGGTTTGTTTTATTCCAACGATTTTTCCTGAACTTGCCTCATTATAAATATAGCGTCAGTGCATGACCTTCCCGACCTAAAACGAAAACCTTGTTGTTCTTCTGCTAATGGTGTAATTTCATTCAATTTGTTTGTTATCACTTGGGTTGTTAATTTTAATGTTGTATTTAATAAGTGAATTCCTTTGTAATTCTCCGGGTTCGATTTATTTCCTTTTTTGAAGAGAGGTATGAGGATTATTGATCTCCATTCTTGTGGTAGTCTGTTTTGTTCTATTATTTTTTGTATTAGTTTTAATAGTTGTTTGTTTAGTTAGATCTTGTCCTTCGTACTTTAGGAGTTCGTTCGATATTCTGTCCTCTCCTGGAGATTTTCTATTTTTTAATATTTTTAATGCTTTCTTTCTTTAGGCGTTGGTGGCAAGGGCGGATCCAGGACCGATTTTCGGGAGGGGACATGAACTGTTTTTGCGATAACTTTGTAGAAAATCCAGCCCAACCTGAACTCACTCCTTGTAGTATGATGTTTTCATGGGTTTGTATAGCTCCGTCTTTGCCCATGAGTTTGGCGAAAGATGTTAAAGGTTTCATGACAAGGCTTTGGGTTGTCATCCCTTTATTGTAACCATATTGTTCATTAGAAAAATAAAACACAATACTTGCAGAACAATCCATTTTAAATGTGCGAAAATACCAACCAACTCCTTTGTTCTAAGTGCTGGTGATCTAAGTAACGCTTCATTTTTTTTATTTATGTATACTGATGTGATCTTGATTATTGATATGAGATAATATTCTTATTTGTCATTTAATTTAATCAATGCATTAATAATAATTTAATTAATTAACCAGATCATATGTTTTCAATCTCAGGGCGAATTATAAAATTAATTACTTACTTACGTGGCTTCTCAGTATTTCTCAATGGTTCCTAATCGGGATAGGAAAGAAAAGAGTAAAATAATACACACATATGGGTTACAATTATAATCAAAATATTGTTTATTTTATTTAAATGGCAATCACTGCTTAATATGTGCTAGATCTTATTATTCTTAAACATAACATTTACAAATGGGAATCTTATTTCCTTTTGGTTTCCAATTGAAAGTTTTTATTAACATTTAACTATTAGGATTTATTAGCAACAATTCTATTTAAGTTTGATGAAGCTTTTCTGATATTATTGATTATGTTCTTCAATTTATAATGTGGTATTTAATACGAAAAACCCATACATTCATGTCCAAACAAATGAGACTGACCTTTTTCTGGTGACCTGAGAATGTCTTCACACAAGACCCGTTTCCTGCTATCCTTGGCTGCGATCAAAACCTCGTCCTGGCTTTCAGTAATGTTCTCCTTTGAAAACTAGCTCGTATAGCTCTCGTTCCTGCTTCTGTCGTGATGCTGTATTCTACCTTTTTCGAAACTGCAATCAGCTACCGGGACACTCTTGGCTCAAGGAGGTTCTTTTACTCTCAACCTGGCCTACCTCTCGTTCCACGATAGATACTCCACACTCACGGACCTACACCGGCTTTCTCCTTTCCGTACACTACCGTCTACTACTGGACTTCCTTCTCGACAGCTCAAAACATTCTCCTCTCTATTTGTCATTCATTCCCCTACTTTCTAAATATCCCTTCCAGATTCACAAATCAACCTTCCACCACCAACTCTCATTCGCAGTATTCCTCAAAACCAATTTTTAATCTTTCTAAATATGCTTAATGGATTTCCAAAAAAAATAGTTAATTCCCATTCTAAAATTACTTTCTACTATTTACAAAATTTAATGACCTATTATCTACTTCAACTGAGTCTTATTTAGCATAGGCTAATGATTGAACCTTCCGCGAACAACGATAATGACCTATTATCGATTTCACTTGAGTTTTATTTAGCATAGGCTAATGATCGAACCTTCTGCGAACAACGATAATATTATCTACTTCAACTGAGTCTTATTTAGCATAGGCTAATGATTGAACCTTCCGCGAACAACGATAATGACCTATTATCGATTTTACTTGAGTTTTATTTAGCATAGGCTAATGATCGAACCTTCCGCGAACAACGATAATGGTACGCGCCATTCACTTTGTTTATTCTAAGCGCATTGTCCCGAGTTTCGTATGCTTCTTCTAATCACTTCTTAAAATTAAATATAACAATTTGTTGTATACAGGTTGTTCTAAATTTATATGCCCGTGGTTGAGAAAATTGAAAATATTTTATATTAAATTGAATCCTTTTTATAATTATCAAAATTTAATTTTCATATCAAATAGAAATATAACAAATCCCCGCCTTGTATTCGATAAAATTTATCTGCATTTTTAAATAAATTTTCTCGAGGCAAAACCAACTCCCTGTATATTTCCTTACTTTAATCTACGTCTTATACCCTAACTTACTATCTACTTCATGTAATTCTGTCTTTTATTCGTGATATTTGTATACATCGTGAATATTATAAATTCCTCGGATCTTTTCCGAGTTCCTGTGCCTCAACTCATAACTATTTATCCCATTTTCATTATTCACGATGTACGGGCCTTCGAAAACAGGCATCAACTTTGTGCAAATGCCCCCAGGAAGATTTGATACTCGTAATGCCCTCACGAGTACTTTTTCACCCTTTTGGAAAGTCACTGGTCTTCTTTTTTATTTTGTTCCTGTCTTTGGATATATTTTTCGTTGCTTCGCCGTAATCTTCTCTGTACGGTTTCAATCACCTGTTGATATTCTTTTGGCTCTTGGTCTTCCCGTGGCCTTATCGGCAGTACACCCTTCATGATGTATTCTGGGGTCTCTTTTGTTACTGTGCTCGGAATTGTATTTAGATACCTTTCTATTTCCGCCATTTTCCTGTCCCAGTGGCGATGTTGACCATCTGTTGCAATGCGAAGAAATTTCGTCACTTCTTGTATGAATCGTTCCGACGGATTACTCTGTGGATGCCTGATGCTGACAAAATTTGTCTCTATTCCTCGTTCTCGAAGTTGTCCCTTGAAACGATCATTTCGGAAATACGTTGCATTGTCCAGTAGAATCTTTTTTGGTGTTCCTACTATGGCTATAAAATTGTCGATTTTTCTTAATATTTCTTCCCCCTTTGTGGTGCGGCAACTATATAATTTTACGTATTTTGAAAACACATCCACCATTACCAGAATATGTTTGTTCCTTTTAGTGGTCATAATTAGATCGCTTAACATATATATTGCTACAATGTCTAGTTTGTTTCGGGCTTCAATATTTTTGGCAACATTTTCGTTTTTGAAATTCCGACTCTTATATTTTTGACATACATCGCACTTCTGGGTAATTTCCTTTGCAATGCGGTAATCCTGTCGGCTGATGTAATTTTCCCTAAAAACGAGCCAAACTTTTCTGCTACCGATATGCCCATTCTCCTCATGTAATTTCTTTATTATCTTTTCAGCCAATGTCTGTGTCACTAAATATAGTTCCTTTCCGTCTATTCTCTTAAAATATATGTTATTTTCTACTTCCGCTCTTCTTTTCTCTCTTTCCTCTAGGTCTTCTTGGTTTGTCCTTATCTCATTTAACGAATATATCCCTTCTTCTTGTATTAATCTATTTAGTCCCACCTGTAGAGTAATTGTTTCCTTTTTTCCGGTGTCCTCATCCCGTGTTAGAGCGTCGGCTATTATGTTGTCTTTTCCTTTTATATATCGGAACTCAAAATCATACTCCTGTAATAATAGAATTCCTCTATGTATTCTATTATTTACTAATCTATTCTTCATGATATGTACTAAAGCTGCATGGTCTGTTTCGATTGTGAATTTTGCTCCCAATAAGTAAAACCTCAATTTGTTTACGCAATATAGTACACTGGCAAACTCCAATTCTGTAACACTATATTTTCTCTCATGTGTTTTAGTCACTCGAGATATAAAACATATCGGCACTTCTTGGTCGTTTTGTATTTGAGACAGAACTCCTGCAAATTTTTGTATGGACAAAAAAGAAATGGAAAGTTTGGAAAACAAGTTGGAAAATGCTATTCAAGTAGACAGAGAAGAAGTGGAAAAAAGAATCACAGAAATAGAAAAACAAGTCACCGAAAACAGGACGCAACAGAATGTCGGAGAAAGAAGAGAAATGGTTAAACATAGCACAGATGACGTGAAGATAAGGTTTGGCGGGGATGTAAGAAGATTACACCCAGTGCCGTTCATAAATAGCCTAAAAGAAGAAGTTAACTTAACAAATTTAATTTACAAAATACCTAGGGTAAATTTAGTGGGCTCAAACAAACGGACATTGGCAACTATAAATGAAGGCATACGAGTAATGGTACGACTGGGTAAGAAGATGTATGCACTACAATGTGTAATAATGCCAAACATGTCACATGACATGATAGTAGGAGTTGACGAATTGGCAGAAAAACATGTAGTGATAGAGTTTAAAAATAATACGATGAATCTAACAGAAGAAAAAGAAGAAGAACAGGACAAGGAACAGGAGAAACAAAATACGGACGAATCAGGTAAAGAACAAACAGTGGAAATGAATTTGGCAACGAAGCAAGGACAAAGAAGAAAAGGGAGAAAAAGTCAGAAAAGGATAAAAGAAAATGAAACCTGTGGCTCCTCAAAAGAAGAGTTGAGCACAGAAGAAGAAAATTTGAGAGTATCAGAAACAAAGGAAACCTGGGATTCCTCAAAAGAAGAGACGAGCTCAGGAGAAGAAGAAATAAAGCTAAAAAATGAAAGTGAAAAGAATATGATTGAAACAGTGGTATTTGAAGAGGAGGTATATGCAAACGAGAATGCAGAATGCACGGTAAACATGTGTGAAGAATCTGAGAAAAAAGACAGAAAATTGATATGTGGAGAAGGGAAAGAAAAAGAATTGCGGTTGATGTTAAGAAACTACGAAAATTTGATCAATGAGGAAAACAGAGTGGCTAAAAAGTACGAACATTCATTTGAGGTGAAAAACTTGGGAAATTTTCGATCAAAGACTTACCCGATTCCATACAAGTATCGACAAAAGGTGAAAGAAGAAATAAATAAAATGTTGGAAGATCAAATCATCGAAAGATGTGATTCACCGTATGTTAACCCGATTGTGATAGTAAAGAAAAGCAATGGAGAATTGAGATTATGTTTAGATGCCAGGAATATCAACCAGCACACTGTATCACAATATGAATCACCTCTAAATATCGAGGCCATTTTTGGAAGAATCACCGGGTCACACATATTTTCGAAAATTGACTTAAAACACAGTTTTTGGTTGATACCGTTAGCTGAAAAGTGTAGAAACTACACCGCTTTTTCTATTGATGGTATTGTCTACCGATTTAAGGTAGTGCCATTTGGATTGCAGAGTGCTTGTGCTGCACTCGTCCGAGCTCTACATACCATTTTGAATCGCCGTGAAGATATCATAGTTCATTATATCGATGATTTATTAATTTTTTCACAAGATACTCAGAGTCATCTGGAACACATAGCAATAATTCTGGAAGAATTGGACACAGCGGGATTGAAATTAAACATTGAAAAATGTCAATTTTTTCAAAAAGAAGTCATTTATTTGGGTTTTCAATTGGACACCAAAACAGTAAGATTAGCCGAAGACAGAGTCAAGCTCATAGATGAATACCCAAGACCAACGAATTTGAAAACATTGAGAGGTTTTCTTGGCACGATTAATTATTTTAAAAAGCTGATTCCCGATTTGAGCCAAAAGGAAATCCCTCTGATAAAATTGCTTAAAAAAGGAATAAAATGGAATTGGAAAGAAGAACAGGAGGAAGCTTTCGAAACAATAAAACGAGAATTCGCAAAAGGAACGAAAATATACCACCCCATTTACAATTTACCTTTTATACTCCGAACTGTTTTCCAAACTTTCCATTTCTTTTTTCTGGCAATTCGTTAACTCCTTCATTTTTATTTCTTGTTCTTGCATGTGATCTTTCATTTTCATTTCATACTTTTCTATGCGTTCCTCCATTTTCTTGTTGTTCTCTTCTATTGCTTGTTTCATTTTTTTTTGTGTTTCATCCATTTTTTGATCCAATTTTTGTTGTGTTTCATCCATTTTTTGTTCCACTTTATCCATTTTCTTTGATGTTTCTTCCATGGCTTGTTTCGTTTCACGTTGATTTTCATCCATCGTCCTTTTTGCTTCATCCATTGCTTGTTTTGTTTCTCTTTGATTGTCATCCAGTTTTTGTTGTGTTTCATTCATTTTTTGTTGTGTTTCATCCATTTTTTGATCCACTTTATCCATTTTCTTTGATGTTTCATCCATTTTTTGATTTGATTCATCCATTTTCTTTGATGTTTCTTCCTGATTTTTATCCATTGTTCGTTTTGCTTCATCCATTTTTTGTGACTGGAGTTGCATAAGTTGTATTATCTTTTCTAATTCTGACAATTCTTTTTTTCCTGTTTCCATGATTGTTGTGTCTAAAATATCTTCTTGGTCTGAAATATCCTCTTGATTTGAATGTTCTTTTTGTTTTTTATTGTCTTTGCTTTGGCTTCTTGTCACAGACATTTGTTTTCAAGAAGTACTGTCCCCGCCAAATATGAAATTTTACTAGTATGTTACCAAGACGACTTTTTCTCACCCAAATATTATAAATTGTCAATAAATATATCAAATGTAAATATCGTAAAAATAAAATATTAAATCAGTTATGTAAAATTTGTACCTAAAGAGATCTAAAATTTTATGTTATCAAATGTAAGTATCTCACTTTTTACCACAGGCATATAAATTTTCAAATACCGGCTTTACTCTTTCTATCCTTCAAATTTGCCACTAGAAATACTTTTCCATGCTTTCCACGTTGGACGACAGTTGATGTGATCTTGATTATTGATATGAGATAATATTCTTATTTGTCATTTAATTTAATCAATGCATTAATAATAATTTAATTAATTAACCAGATCACATATCAATATGTTTTCAATCTCAGGGCGAATTTTAAAATTAATTACTTACTTACGTGGCTTCTCAGTATTTCTCAATGGTTCCTAATCGGGATAGGAAAGAAAAGAGTAAAATAATACACACATATGGGTTACAATTATAATCAAAATATTGTTTATTTTATTTAAATGGCAATCACTGCTTAATATGTGCTAGATCTTATTATTCTTAAACATAACATTTACAAATGGGAATCTTATTTCCTTTTGGTTTCCAATTGAAAGTTTTTATTAACATTTAACTATTAGGATTTATTAGCAACAATTCTATTTAAGTTTGATAAAGCTTTTCTGATATTATTGATTATGTTCTTCAATTTATAATGTGGTATTTAATACGAAAAACCCATACATTCATGTCCAAACAAATGAGACTGACCTTTTTCTGGTGACCTGAGAATGTCTTCACACAAGACCCGTTTCCTGATATCCTTGGCTGCGATCAAAACCTCGTCCTGGCTTTCAGTAATGTTCTCCTTTGAAAACTAGCTCGTATAGCTCTCGTTCCTGCTTCTGTCGTGATGCTGTATTCTACCTTTTTCGAAACTGCAATCAGCTACCGGGACACTCTTGGCTCAAGGAGGTTCTTTTACTCTCAACCTGGCCTACCTCTCGTTCCACGATAGATACTCCACACTCACGGACCTACACCGGCTTTCTCCTTTCCGTACACTACCGTCTACTACTGGACTTCCTTCTCGACAGCTCAAAACATTCTCCTCTCTATTTGTCATTCATTCCCCTACTTTCTAAATATCCCTTCCAGATTCACAAATCAACCTTCCACCACCAACTCTCATTCGCAGTATTCCTCAAAACCAATTTTTAATCTTTCTAAATATGCTTAATGGATTTCCAAAAAAAATAGTTAATTCCCATTCTAAAATTACCTTCTACTATTTACAAAATTTAATGACCTATTATCTACTTCAACTGAGTCTTATTTAGCATAGGCTAATGATTGAACCTTCCGCGAACAACGATAATGACCTATTATCGATTTCACTTGAGTTTTATTTAGCATAGGCTAATGATCGAACCTTCCGCGAACAACGATAATGGTACGCGCCATTCACTTTGTTTATTCTAAGCGCATTGTCCCGAGTTTCGTATGCTTCTTCTAATCACTTCTTAAAATTAAATATAACAATTTGTTGTATACAGATTGTTCTAAATTTATATGCCCGTGGTTGAGAAAATTGAAAATATTTTATATTAAATTGAATCCTTTTTATAATTATCAAAATTTAATTTTCATATCAAATAGAAATATAACAATACAGAATATAAAAATTTATACGATTTTGATGGCCGCCAAGGTCATTCTAACAATGGGCACTTTGTAAAAGTATCAACATGTTGATTTATCAAACATCCTACCTATGTCATTCTTGAAGATTCCGTTACTGCTTTTCTTCCATTCTAGTCCAGAAGACGTAATTATATTTACGTTTTGTACCTATATATGTGTTTGAAACTATAAAAATTTGATCAGCAAATATTTAAATTTATATTTTTTAAATTCTCGGAGGGGGCCATGGCGCCCATGGCCCCCTCCCTGGATCCGCCCTTGGTTGGTGGTCATAACTTCAGGTGTTGGTGGTTCATTATCGTCGCCTTTAGCAAATAGAGATCGGAAGTAATCTGCCCAAGTTTCCTTCTGAATGTGTTTCGCTTTTATTAATTCGTTCATCTCCTTTCTTTACGTACTCACACTGTGTATACGTATATTAGAAACTAAACTACTCCAAGAAATTAACGCACCACTTTTAGTCTAGGCGCCAGAGGGGTCACCGTGTCATATTCAATTCTGATGGACAAACTCAACGGTTTCTTATGGATTTTTGGCTGCTGATTACGAATTTCGAGGGGGGATTTCGATTCGAGTGGTCAAAAAATTGTTATAAACAATTTAATTGTTTATAAATTGTTTATAAGGCTTTGGCTCATAAACTAAAAGAGATAAAAAAAATGTTTCAAATAAAATTTGTTCCTTAATAAAAAAACGAAGAAAAAACCGTTTACTAAACTTAAATCTAACAATTAGAACTCAAGATATTGTAAAATTAGTGCACAATGCAAATTGCAAATTGCAAAATAAGTATTTTTCGAAGCTTTATCGATCGTAACTCGGCTTCTACGCATGCAAATAAGTCTTAGAAGGCGTCATTTTAAAGCTTGATTAACAGGCTTCTAAACAAAGTTTGTTAAATTACTTGATCTTCATTTGTTTTAAAGTTATACCCGTTTGAAGTTACAATGTTCTTAAAAATATTGTACATTCATTTGTTTATAAGGGTTCCAAGCAAATTTGAGCTATAAACATTTATAATTTAATGAACAATAATGATAGAAAAACTCAAAAGGAACAATTTGAGGTTACGAAAATGTTCATAGGTTTATTTTTGGCCAAGATGTCGATATTTGAATGGCGCGCGCTATGAGGCGCAAGATCGGCTCACCGCGTAAAGGTTCACCCGCTAACTTCTCGATGCAAATTATAATTTCTATGTATACATACGTTATCTTCATTTTTCATTTTTGAAGATCCTAATAAAATTTTATCATATAATGCTTATAATTAAAGCATCATACTGTACCTCGTATCACCTTTCATTCTATTTACATTGTCTTCTATTTTTTGCACTAAATGAGAAAAAATATTAAAAACTAATATTTCAGAAGTATAACTAAAAAGTAAGTTGATATTATTTATTAATACTATTTTTGCAACCATTTTTTTCATGCATCTGCAAATCTGCATAGAGATATACAGGGAATATCAGCTTTTTTACATCTGCATAAGTTCTTAGCGAAATTTTAACAGTTACATGGTGGTACAAATCTGTTCTTGTAGGCAGTAAAACTAAAACTTTTTGAGGCTTCAGAGTCTAATTATCTATATGATATCCATATAAAGTGGATCTAGTTCTTTTGCAGCATCATCAAGTCCCGTCAACTGTGTGTATGCCGCCACATCATAAATGCTCGTTTTATATGCAATGATGATGCTGCAAAAGAACTCGATCCATTTTTATATGGATATCACATATTGGCTAATTTTCATGCGTAGAAGCCGAGTTACGATCGATAAAGCGTCGAAGAATACATACTTACTTAACTGTGAGCCAATCTTGCGCCTCATAGCGCGCCATTAAAATATCGACATCTTAGCCAAAAATAAACTTACGAACATTTTCGTAAGCTCAAATTGTTCCTTTTGAGTTGTTTTATTATTATTGTTAGTTAAAGTATAAATGTTTACAGCTCAAGTTTGCTTGAAACCTTTATAAACAAATTAATGTACAATTTTTTTAAGAAAATTATAACTTCAAACGGGTGTAACTTTAAAACAAATGAAGATCAAATAATTTAGCAAACTTTGTTTGGAAGCCCCTTAATTAAGCTTTAAAAGGACATCTTATAAGGCTCATTTGCATGCGTAGAAGCCGAGTTACGATCGGTAAAGCTTCGAAAAATACTTATTTTGCAATTTGCAATTTGCATTGTGCACTAATTTTACAATATCTTGAATTGTCGGATTTAAGTTTAGTAAACGGTTGTTTCCTCGTTTTTTATTAGGGAACAAATTTTATTTGAAACATTTTTTTATCCCTTTTAGTTTATGGGCCAGAGCCTTATAAACAATTTATAAACAATTAAATTGTTTATAACAATTTTTTGACCACTCAGATCGAAATCCCCCCTCGAAATTCGTAATCAGCAGCCCAAAATCCATAAGAAACCGTTGAGTTTGTCCATCAGAATTGAAAATGACACGGTGACCTCTATTTGGCGCCTAGACTACTTAGCAATGAGTCATTTTATGTCTAGAATTTCCTAAACCTTTTGTCTGATTTAAGTGATTTTTTTAATAGGTTATAGCCTTATTCTTTAACAATGTCGCTGTAATAATGTTGTTGCTAGAGAGGCAAACTGTCGTTGTATACCGGGTGTACCAATCAATCTGTGTTTTTTTCTCAATGTTCACAACACTCTGTGGAATATTCTAGATTTTATAAAATACTGAAATTAGAACCCAACTATAGCCTTTTCTAAGTTTTCTTAACATTCTGTTTTTTTGATTATTTCGCTTATGTTGGATAATAAAAAAGTTAGGTATTTTAACAACTAGCATGTTCTTCATCAATACAGGGTGTTTCTAAGTAAGTGCGACCAACTTTAAGGGATAATTCTGCATGAAACATTAATACAGTTTGCTTTATAAACATATGTTCGGAAATGCTTCGTTTCCGAGATACGGGATGTTGAAATTTTTCTTACAATTTGGCGATTTATTTATTGCTTCAAAACCGGTTGAGGTATGCAAATGAAATTTGGTGGGTTTTAAGAGGTAGTTATTGCGCATTTTTTAACATACAATTAATTGGCGCGCATAAGTGTCATATTACACGTATGCACGCCAATGGTGAATATAAAATTATTAATTTTATGTCAAAAAATCCGCAATGACTAGGTACCTCCTAAAACCCACCAAATTTCATTTGCATATTTGTTTGTTAAAAAAATTCCCAAATTTCGTTTGTAAGAAAAATTTCAACACACTGTATCTCAGAAATGAAGAATTTGCGGACATGCGTTTATAAAACAAACTATCATTTCTTTTGCATGCAGAATTACCCCTTAAAGTTTGTCGCACACCCTGTATTGATGAAAAATATGACTTATGGTTTTGAAAGTATCTAAATTTTTTATTATCCAACATATAGTCCAAGTAATGAAGCTTAAAATAGGACAAAACCCCGTAATTTTTACAGAATAGATCGATTTGCTTGAAAATTTGAGAAGAAGTAGTGGATAGTCCAAGGATCAAAATCTATATGAGGAAGAAAGGCGCTTTTACCGTGGAGGTGGTTGCCACCCCATCTCGAGGGGTGGAAATTTTTTATTTATTTTGACCGCAAAAGTTGAAAAAAACGTTCATTCTAAGCAAAAAACGTTCTATACATTTTTGTAATAAAATTAATAGTTTTCGATTTATTTCCTATCGAAAGTGTTAGTTTTATATCGAAAAAATCAATGTTTTTAATCAGTTTTCTGCTAATAACTCAAAAAATTTTCGTTTTATCAAAACAACTTTGCTTAATAAAAATGTGCCTTTTGAAAAAATAAACAGAATAGTTTTTTATTTTCTTTAATACCAATAGTAATCGAGCTATACTTTATTATATGTTAGCTCTTCTTCGTCAAATGCTAAATATTGTAGTTTCAAACTCAAAAGACGGGAAAACTGTGTATTTTTCGAGGATAACTTGTTCAAACTAATTTAAAGAATTTAAAAAATATCTATCTACAGAAAAAAAAAGTATTAGGCTCAAAAATTAAGTGACTTATTATGAAAAGAATGTCAGTCCTTATTTTTTTCAGCGAAAAGTGATCGGAAACTTCCCCATACTTAACACCCTAATTAAAATTAGTCGTTGACCTTACTTGGTCTTCTATATTTATGTATTATTAATAGGTTCTAGAGGTTTGAGCGGCTTAGAATGATTAGTTTTTAAAAAAATGGAGTTAAAAGCGAGTAACGAATTTTTGTAGTTTGGTAAAAAAATGCCTTTTCTTCAGAATAGAAAGATTACCATCAGAGATACGAAAAAATATGTAAATATAAAATTGTAGCTTATTTAATTCCCAAGAACGGGGTTAGCAAATTTTTTTTCTCGCAAAAACTGAGTGAGCTATTGACAATTAAAACTTGTAATAACATGCAAAAACCACCTTTACCAACCCTTTTACAGTCACCTCTTTTTGCGACTTAGGGTTTTAAAAGGATTTAATATTAATAGCCTTATAGATATTATAGAGACCTACAAAATTATTTTTTACTAAACTTTCTAGGATAAAAATAAAAAAGTTACGATTAAAAAATCAATATATTTTTTTGAAAAAAAAAAAGAAGAAATCCAATTGGAAGCTTAATAATGTAAGTTGGCGGTGTTTTTAGTCATTGTCCTTTTTCATACTTCCTTATTTATATATTAGTAATAGATTCCAGAAGTTTGACTGGCTTAGAGTGATCAGTTTAAAAAAAATGGAGTTAAAACGAATAACGAATTTTTGTAATTTGGTAAAAAATGCCATTTTCTTCAGAATAGAAAGATTAGCATTAGAGATACGAAAAAATGTTTCAATATGAAATTGTAGGTTATTTAAATCCCAAGAACTTGGTTTGAAAAAAAAATTTCTATGGCAAAAATTGAGTGAATCGTAAATGAGTATAATATCGAATAACATTGATTTTTTCGATATAAAACTAACATTTTCGATAGCGAGTAAATTGAAAAATATTAATTTTATCAAAAAAATGTATAGAACATTTTTTGCTTAAAACGAATGTTTTTATCAACTTTTGCTGTCAAAATTTAATAAAAAATTTGTACCCACAAGATGGGGTGGCAACCACCCCCATGGTAAAAGCGCCTTTCGGCATCATATAGATTTTGATCCTTGGACTATCCACTACTTATTCTTCAAATTTTCAAGCAAATCGATCCATTCTGTAAAAATTGCGAGCTGAAATGCTTCGGTTCCTGGACTAATACGCGATTGAAACAAAATACATAATGTTAATAAAATCTGAGGCTGTAGTTTGGTTTTAATTTTATTATTTTATAAATGCAAGCATATTCGACAGGATGTGGTGAACTTTGAGAAAAAAACATAGTTTGATTGGTACACCCTATAATATATGTACAATGAAAATTTACCTGTTTAGCAACAATATTGTTACAACGAAGAATTTAGACATTGTTATAATAAAATGTATTGTTATACATTGTTAAAGAATAAGTCTATAACATATTAAAACAATCACTTAAATAATTCAGAAAATAGGTTTAGGAAATTGGAAATATCAAAAATGAACAATTTTTATGTGGGTGCGTTAATTTCTTGGAGTAGTTTATAGTAGGAAAAATTAAAGATTACCCATGAATGAACATATAAAACACGCTGTATTTTTCTGTCACCGTGTCACAAAAAAGAAATTGGCCAGCGCAAATACATGTAATAATGTATATAAACTGTCCTTATAATACTGGTACTATACTAAATTTACAATCAAGATGCAGAAGAAATAAACAAACCAAGACACGTTAAATGCTGCTAGGAACACTGCCGAATCATAATTTACAATGCATAAATGATCATCATTCTCTTTGCCTTATCCCTATGCGGGTTCGGCTTCCCTAATTACATTTCTCCACACAATTCTATCTTGGGTTATATCAATGTTAATCCCCTTTACCAACATGCCCTGCCTTATCGTCTCCCCCCAGGTCTTTTTTGGTCTTCCTCTCCTACTCCTTCCAGGAATCTGCACTTCAGCTATTGTTCGTATTGGGTGATTAACGTCTCGACGTTGAACATGACCAAACCATCTTAACCTTTGCTCTCTCATTTTGGCATCAATTGGTGCCACACCTAGATTTCCCCTAATATACTAATTTCTAATTTTATCCTTCTTTGTCATTCCACTCATCCATCTAAGCATTCTCATTTCCGCCACATGCATTCGTTTTCCTCTTTCTTTTTCACTACCCAACATTCAGTTCCGTACATCATAGCCGGTCTTCTGGTTGTTTTATAGAATTTTTCCTTCAGCTTCATTGGAATTTTTCTGTCACACAACACACCACTCGCTTCTTTCCACTTCATCCATCCAGCCCTAATTTTACTGTATGCATCTCCATCTATTTCTCCATTACTCTGTAATACCGATCCCAGGTACATAAAACTATTGCTTTTTACAATCAGTTCACCATCCAAAGATACCATTTTATTTGTAGTAACTCCATCTTTAAATGAACATTCCAAATACTCTGTCTTTGTCCTACTAAGTTTTAAACCTTTTTCCTCCAGAGCTCGTGTCCACTGTTCCAGTTTTTGATCTAAGTCTCTTTCACTATTTTCTACTAACACGACATCATCAACATACATTAAGCACCATGGAATGTTACACTGTAGTTTCGCTGTTATCTGGTCCAAAATTAATGAGAATAAATACGGACTAAGCACAGAGACTTGGTGCAATCCTACTTTCACATGAAATTTATCAGTCTCTCCCACACCTGTCCTAACACTAGTCGTTACTCCTTCAGATATATCCCTCACAATCTTTACATATTCACCAGGGACTCCTTTCTTATTTAGTTCCCACCACAGAATCTCTCGAGGAACTCTATCATATGCTTTCTCAAGATCAATGAATACCATATGAGCGTTTGTTTCTTTACTCCTGTCTTTTTCCATCAACTGCCTTATAATGAAAATTGCATCTGTTGTTGATCTGCCGGCTTAAAGCCAAATTGATTCTCGGATATTTCGGTCACTTCACTTATCCGTCTATCAATTATATTACTCTTTCGCATATTTCCATGGTGTGGCTAAGCAGTTTTATAGCCCTGTAGTTTGTACATTGTTGTATATCTCCCTTGTTTTTGTAAACAGGTACTAGTATACTGCTTCTCCATTCGTCTGGCATTTGTCCAACTTCCATAATTCTATTAAATAGACCTGCTAGCCACCTTGTTCATGTCTCTCCCAATGCTCTCCATACTTCCCCAGGAATATCATCTGGTCCTACCGCATTTCCTTTCTTTATTTTTTGAAGCGATTGTGCCACTACCCCGTTTGAATTTACAATGCATAAAATAAATATACATTGTAAATCCCAAATCATGATTTCCAAAGTTTATACATTGTAAATTATGATTCGTCAGTGCTTCTAGTAGCATTTAACGTGTCTTGGTTTGTTTATTTCTACTGCATCTTGATTGTAAATTTAGTATAGTTCATTATTTTTTTGGAGCATAGAAAATATATTTATGTTTAATATAATGGCTCATGGGTAATCTTTCATTTTACGTACTATATATAACAATAAATTAAGTTAAGTCTTATTTTAACAAATCTTTAAGCTATCAAACTATTTCCTGCATAATATCATGGTTGTGACTTTTATTTAAAACATAAACGAAGAATAATTCCGTTAATCAATTGATGAACTTTTAAAATCTATGTGCTCAATATCGGACTTAAGTTCTTTCTTGGACTGATAGTATGCCCGACAAACTCCCATCGACAGAAATGACGAAGCACGGACACGAGTTGGCACCCCTGAATAACGGCATGAACGGCCCCGCAGAATCAAGGGGTAAGCAGGGAGTTACGATAGTTCTACAAGGCCCCAGGGGGTCTATCATTTCCAGAGGCAGTCAGGCGGCTGACGGTGATCCCAATAGGGCTGAATGGTCAGGAAAACTTCAGTTCTTTCTCTCAATTATTGGTTATTCGGTTGGATTGGGAAATATATGGAGGTTTCCGTATCTGTGCCAGCAAAATGGAGGAGGTGAGTTTTGTTTTTAGTTTTTAATTTTATAGATGTATTTATAACCTTTAACCGCAAGATGATTGTATTTAATCCCTATAAGTTTTTAAATTTTCATTGGGGCATTTTAATTTAAGATATTAATATTAAAAAAAGTAACATTATTCAACGTTTTAGCAGAAAACACAATACTGCAAGCAACTATAAGGAACATTCATAATATTTTAAGGATTTAGAAGCTCTTTAAAAAAATATTCATAAGGTTCAAAACAGACGTACCACGCTGTGGATCCACAAAAGTAGTTTCCGATGATTGACAGTGGATTCTTGTGGCCGGCCATAGTCGCTCTTCTGGGGGGCAGTGTCCACTCCACATAAGAACCCACAGTCCATAAGAATTCACAGCGTAGCGCTGCAGCGTGGTCCGTCTGTTTTGAATCTCATGTGGAGCGAACGTTTCATTACAGACGAGCGACTGTGGCCGGCCACAGTCTGTGATGGAACGTCCACTTTACATAAGAACCCACGGTCAATCATCGGAAACTACTTTTGGGGATCCACAGCGTAGCGCTGCAGCATGGTCCGTCTGTTTTGAACTTTTTTTTTGGATCGATGTGGAACGCTGTTAGCAGACTAGGGAAGGTGTCCCTAGTACTTTTGGACTCGGACAGGAGAGGAGAACACGCTGGGGCCCACAGACCAGAGTATGGTTCATGCGTCCCGCGTGCCCAAAATCGGTCTTGGTCTTGCAGTCTTGGTCTTGTTCTTGCGTTTTAACAAGACCAAGACCAAGACCGCCTTATTTTAGCAAGACCAAGACCAAGACTGACCGTGCAAGACTTGAGCAAGAACAAGACTAAGCCTGCGAGACTCTTGCGTCTTGCAGTTAGGATTGAGTGTTATTTTATGGAATAATACAGGGTGTAACAAAAATAAAGGTCATAAATTTAATCACATAGTCAGGGACCAATAATAGTTCGTTTGAACCTAACTTACCTTAGTACAAATGTGCACATAAAAAAAGTTACAGCCCTTTGAAGTTACAAAATGGAAATCGATTTTTTCCAATATATCGAAAACTATTGGAGATTTTTTATTGAAAATGAACAAGTCGCATTATTATGGCAGTAGTATCTTAAGAAAAAATTATAGTAAAATTTAGACACCCCAAAAAATTTTATGGGGGTTTTGTTCCTTTAAACCCCCCCAAACTTTTGTGTACGTTTCAATTTAATTACTATTGTAGTACCATTAGTTAAACACAATGCTTTAAAAACTTCTTTGCCTCAGTACTTTTTCGAAAAGTCAGTATTTATCGAGATATTTTGCATATTTGTCAAATCCACCACATATTTGTATATGGAGTATGATTATTATATGGAGACTTGATAATAATAGGAAAATTTATTTATTATTTACATTTTTAGGTATATTTTAAACCATATTAAAAAAGAAGCCACATCTCGATAAAAGGTGCCTTATCGAAAAAATACAAAGAAGCAAAAAAGTTTTAAAAACACTGTGTTTAACTAATGGTATCGCAGTAATAATTTAATTGGAACGTACACAACCATTTGGGAGGTTCAAAGGAACAAAACCCCCATAAAATCTCTATGTAAACATATTAGAGAAGATGTCGCAACTCGATAAAAACTGCCTTGTCGAAAAAATACTAAGAACCAAAAAAGTTTTAAAAATATTGAATTTAACTAATAGTATCACAATAATAATTTAATTAGAACGTACACAAAAGTTTGGGTGGGTTTAAGGGAACAAAACCCCCATAACATTTTTATGGGGTGCACAAATTTCACTATAATTTTTCTTTAAGATATTCCTGCCATAAAAATGCCACATGTCCATTTTCAATAAAAAATCTCTAATAGTTCTCGATATATTGGAAAAATCGATTTTCATTTTGTAACTTTAAAGGGCTGTAACTTTTTTTATGTGCATATTTGTACTAAGGTAAATTAGGTTCATTCGGACTATTTTTGGTCCCAGAATAGGTGATTTAATTTATGACCTGTATTTTTGTTACACCCTGTATATTAGTTCGGGTATATGCTTAGAGACTATGAGATACAAAAAAATATGTAATAAAAATTTGGAAAATTGGATTTATCCGCATTATGAACAATACGATAAACATACATACCGAATTAAAATATTGATATAAGAACACCCTTATTTATTGGATACGTACTCAGAGGTCACAATAAATTATTATACAATGTAAAAATAGAATATTTCATTCTTTCCTAATATCAGACGACGCTTTCGCTCCGAAATTAATTACAATTGAGTAATTGTCTAGATTTTGAGAATAGCTAACCTTTCATAAAATAATCTTCTTGTGTTGTGTGACGCCGACACGACAGTATAATAATATCGCATTGAAACTTTTAAAGAAGTATGTCGCCTAAGGTGATAAAAATATAATACGAATTGCATATCCAGTGTTACGGACAACCACTCAATTGTTTTTCCTTATTCATATCGTAAAGACTAAACGTCCTACTTATAAACTGTTTGCAGGGTGTGCAATTAGATATTAGATCAATCGGCCAAACAAAATTTTTTGCTGAAAAAGCACTAGATAAGATAATGCCTGGCTACCCTGTATAGTCCATTCACGCACGGTAAAATGTTACAAAACCTTCAAATTTCAAAAAAAGAGATATTATTATATAAAAAGAGATATTGGCCCATGTGTGATTTTTCCCTGGGGATGAGTTTCACCCCTTCTTGGGGGGTTAAAAAACAAAGGTTCAAAATAAGTTAAGGTTGAATAAACTGACTAATTCTAAGCAACTTTTGTTCTATTTTATTCATCTACAAATAAACCAAGTCAATATTTTCGAGCTATTTGCGACTGAATATGTTCATTTTTCAACAAAGGAAAAACATGTTTTTCGACGGTTTTTGCGCAAATGACTCAAAAAGTAAGTATTCTTTTGAAAAAAATATTCTAAGCAAAAATATATCTTATAAAAAATTGAAATAAAACGATGTATTTAATGGTAGGAGAGCCCAAGCGGGGATTTTTGCAGTTACTGGAGCGCGTCAGATTATCACATGGGGAGAAACCTTGTACCCTGTAAATGTACCTCTACCATATATTGGCTATATATATACAGGGGAATTCGTTAAGGGAGGCCAGAAAAAATATATATCCTTAGAAAAACTCAAAATCGTCAGATTAAGATAAGGTAAGTTAAGTATGTAGGTACATGCAAAACAGTGTATATTTAAAAAATCTGACGATTTGTGCGGGGCGTAAGGAAATGGGCGAGTCACAAAGTTTGACAAAAAAGCGAATATTTCGCGAAATGAATGTCAGATCGAAAAATTAAAAAATCCGTTCAATATTTTTCAAAAATCACGACCACCCACGAAGACGGCTGGGGGTAAATTTTAAATTGTAAATGCGAACCTCGCGATATTTCGCGAAATGAATATCAGAGGGATGGCGGTTTTTGACAAAACACCGGTTTTCGGTTATACCGGTTTTTTTTGCTTACGGTTTAACCTGGCGGTTATAACCGGCCGAAAAAAACCGGTTTTTGGAAAAACCGGTTATCGTTTTTTTTAATCCAATAGGTTACAAAGTTACATTTACAATGCACTTTAGTTTGCGATACTCCATTCGACTCGATATCAATATGATCAAAATTAGTACTATCGAAAGAACATCAATATCAATATAAATAAAACACAATTTTTAATAAAACCATTTTATTCTATTAATTATTATATTTATTTATTATCTAAAATACCCACCAATTTTTCTCTCCTCCCAAACTTAAAAAATTCCCCAACCATTTCAACTTATAAAAAATTTCCCAGACTCTTTGAAATGGGATTTAAAAAAAAAATAATATCAACATAAATATTTTACTTAAAACTAAATTGGATAATGCAATTTATCTTTTATTTTTACTACCATCAAAAAAAAATTATCATGTATTACTTTTAACACGTTTGTATATATTTGTAGAATAGGTACATTTTAACTCATTTAATACTTTCTGTATGCGTGTATCGTTTTGAAAACGTAGCGAAATTCTTAGAAATTCGTATTCGTAATCAGTAATACGATATGCATAGTCAGAGCATTATTTTTGGTAATCAGAAAAAGTCATTCAACCACTTTCAATGTCAAGAGTTAAGAGTTTAGTGTGAAAAATAGATGATGTTTGCATCTAATTCAAACAGACACTTCTTATGTAAATATTATGATTAGAGATACCTTTTCAAGGAAATATTATAATAAAAAAACTGCTTCTGGCTGATGTGAGATTGCACTTTCAGTTTGCTTCTGTATTTATAAAATTAAATAAAATTTGAATTATGGTTTTGTTGGGAATAATTACTTGAGAATAATAATTATGATTGGGATAAAAAATAATACCTAACCTAATCCTAATCACCGTAAAAACCTAATAACCGGTTTTTAATTTAAAAAGATAAAACCGGTTATAACCGGGACAAAAAAATAACCGGTAAAACCGGTTATTGCGAAGTAAAAAAACCGGTTTTAGGTTTAAACCGGTAGGTTTTTCCCATCCCTAATCAGATCGAAAAACTGAAAATTACACGTATTCGATATTTTTGAAAAATCTATCGAATGACAAATGACACCAAACACGGCCCCTGCGGAGGTGGGGGGGGGGGGTACTTTAAAATTTTAAATAGTATCCCCCATTTTTTATTACAGATTTGGATTCCTTACTTAAAAATAAATTGGAACGTAAAAATTGGAAATGGAAAATTAATTTAAAAAAGTGGATAAAAAAGGAATTTTTTCAAAAGAGGATTCAAATTTACCGCACAGTAATGCTAGTTTGTAACTGGTCCAACATCCGCCAAGTTTACTCCTCTGTTATGAAATTTTGACACTACTGGCATTTCATAGGTTAATTAAGTTATATCGGCGATTTTTGTGTTTTCTGTGCTATTCCTTTAATTTTTAGATTTTTAGTCTACTTTTATATAAAAAACAGTAGTTGTTTTTGAGACCCTTTAGCGACGTATTAGTATAATATAATATGTATGGATTACGATCGAAGGCCGATATGGTCAACCAAAAAAGAAGATGTACAGACTGACTCCTGTGAGACATGGTAGATAGCCCAATTAGTTAGAGTATAGGCAGGGTTAGTTTAGATCGTGGGTACAAACCCACCTAATGTGAGTTGTTTTTTAATAAATAGCAATATGCTAGTGGGTAACTGCGAGACTTGCAAGACTCTTGCTGCAAGACCAAGACCAAGACCAAGACTGGGAGTGCAATACCAAGACCAAGACCAAGACCAGGTGTACTGGTGCAAGACCAATACCAAGACTGCCCAAGTCTCGTCTTGGTCTCGCATTTGGGCAACACTAATGCCCCCATAACCAGCCGCCTACCAACTAAAACCACCCCCTCTTCCGACCCGGAACATCTCTGGACGTGTTCATTAGTGAACGATACATAGGGATATTCCGCCCGGTCTGTAAGTAGGTCCCAAGAAGATTTGAATAAGCCCTGCTATGCTATCCTCACCTTCCTAAGAGCAGAAGGAGGATAGGGGTGATCTTTAAGTGACGTGTTGAATTGAAAATAAAGATAAGGTAGGGGTTGAGGTCATGTGTATCCGTGTACAATATAACTAAATCTTATTCTTAACGTAAGATAGGGGAATAGGGGTATATCTCTGTATACGATGTTTGTAAATCTTACTGCGAAAGGTATTGTTCTTTTTGTATTATTTAATTTTTTTTTCTTTTTTGTTATTTTTTATTTATTTTTTTTATTTTTTATTGTTATTTTTATTTTTTTTTTATTTTTTATTCTGCTGACTTTGAAGGCCCACTTCACCCATTTTGTTGTTCTGCCCGTTCTAGAGCCGCTTTACGTTTTACGATGGCCGTAACGATGTCAATTGTAAATTCAAAATTTAATTTGTTCTCGATAGCGACGTTAATTATATTATCTGGGCCTACCTCACCGAATCTGTTCCTGAGCTGGACCTGTTTACGAGCGAAGACGCTACACCGGAAGTCTGTTTTGAACACAACAGTGTCTTTAAAATCTATGGCCAAGGCAGATTTTTTTCGTGGAACTAGCCATACTCATATTAACGACTTAGTAATATGACAGGCATCGGCTTAAATACTACGATTAACGATTATGTAAATATTAACCTAAACCTAAGATTAACCTAAAATAACTGAAAAGTCATTTTAGGATTAGGAGACGTTGCTATCTTGACGATTAAGGAGAATAAGAGATAATGAGAAATGTAAACGAAGGTCGTCTCACAGACGATACCTTACCAGTTACTAAAGACTTAATACCTACTTAAGAATTAAGTCTATGAATATTTTTAGAAATAGACTTAATTTTGTCTTTAATTATTTTGGATAATTAATAATCGATTTGTAGTGATTATAGTAGTATTGAATATACAACAAAATTTGTTGAAACTATTTAAATAAATTCATTTTTTTCAGTATTTTTCAAAAATTTAAACGTAGAATAAAAGATTACGTTTTACCGAGGTCCCTGAAAAATTCTATGTTTATTTTAATAAGTTACAGAGGTGAAAGAAAAAAGAGAAATTTAGTTTGATTTTTAATTTCAAATATTTTATTCAAAAGAAACTTTTAGTATCTCTTAGGGACTTTCGACCCTCGGTAATAATGCAATCTTTCATTCTGCGTTTAAATTTTTTTAAAATATTTATTAGTTTTCTCAGGATTCGAAAAAAATAATGCATTTAAATAGCATTGAGCCAAAAAATTTTGCCTACCTCCTTAATGCAAATATATATATCCGGTTCCTATTTCTGTTGATTTGCACAAAGTATTTGAAAATATAATAAACCACAGTTATATGAATATTAAAACCATTGCATGACTGAGAAGATAAACATTGGCAGAAGGCGCACCCTTCAGGGAGATACTTTTTGGCCTTTTTTATTGATAATAGTCATGAAGTAGGTACGCATTTAAACGATTCTAATGAGACTCAATGGACGTCAATTGACAGGAATCCACAGTTATAAAATGCTTTGAAATGCTGCTAAAAACAGAATTATTTAATCCTGCATGACTAACTAACATCTCACTTGTACAAAACAATGTACGGTGGACGCCTACGTAGAAATGCACGGCACCTTAAGAAGAAGAATGAAGAATGAGACTCAAAGGGTTTTGTCATTGATGGACAGAAATTAAATTATCTCCGATATGCCGATGGCATTGTTCTCATAAAATACCACGTAGAAGAAACCAGAGTTCTCTTAGGGTTTGCTCACTACGGAGACCAAAGGATGGTATCCTAGCCTAGAGCATGGTATCGTACTCTTAATATTCGTGAATTCTCGCATTTAAAATAATGTATTTATTTTACCTGGCGATCGAAACTATATTATCGGATACTATATATATTAAGTGGTAACAATTAAGTTCATTTTTGAAATGCTAATTAGGGGGTGATTTTCCCGATTTCTTACCAAAAAAAAGGACCAACTTTATTTTGAGCGTAACTTGTTTACTTTTGATGCTAAAATTTTTTTTTTTAACAAAAATAAGCATTTTTTAATCACTTTAAAAAAGTTAAAATGTTTTATCCAAAAAAGTACTTCGTTTTTTGGTTATGGCACGTTAAAATATTCGATTTGGAATTTGACGAATATGATCCTATTTTTCATTAGCTATAAATACTTACTTTTTGAGTTATTTGCAAAAAACCGTCTGAAAACGTGGTTATTTTGTAAAAAAAAGTAACATATTCACTCGCAAATAACTCGAAGTATTAACTTGGTGAAAAAACTTTATAAAACATAAGTTGCTTAGGATTAGTCATTTTATCCATTTCCGGACTTATTTGGAATATATATTTTTCATCCCCAAAAAGGGGTGAAACTCACCCCTAGGGCAAAAGCACACATCGGTACAATATCATTTTTTTCCTTGACTTGTTAGCTATGTGTATGCCAAATTTTACGTCAATCCAAGTGGATCTTTAAAATTTAGAGGTTTTGCAATATTTTACCTTTAAAGAACGTACTACATAGAAGTTGTGAAAAGATATATGTATTTTGGCTACAAAAAAAATTACCGCAAGACAACCAAACATCGGAGGTACTCAGAAGAGTAAGTTTAGGTTGGGCTACATTAGCAAAAAATGAGAAACGTGTTTAAAACAAATGTCTTAATTCATTTAAAAAGGAAACCAGTGTGTTTTACCCTAAAAAAATGATTTTATTAACGTTTTGAAACCCAAATCGGGTTTCGTTGTCAAAATACAAAATACTATTAAAAGAAACAAAAATGTTGTTGCTAAGTAAAAAAAAATTCTTCTAATAGTTTATTTATTCTGACTCATTTATATTGGCAATTCAGACGTATATTATACATTTTAAAGTAGAAGACTTTAAAATGATATCGCCAATATCTATGAGTTGCGTTCCTGGGACGACTTTGCTAAACGATAGTTCATTCGATTACATGAAATCAATGCCAACTCAAGAATATCCGTCACAAAAAAATCATATCATGTGATCTGTCTTTAAAAAGACAACCAAATGCAACGATGACAGTAAAATTCTCGCGTTAGAGATTCCATAGTAAACCACGAGGGAAAATAATTAAAAAAATACCTTGTGAATGCGAACAATTTTTTTTAGGTGAAACATCAAAACCATTAAACGATAGAATAAGTGAACATCAGTCTTATATTAAAAATAGACAATTTGATATATCTCAAATATGTCAACATGCATGGGATAATGAACATAGAGTTCAGTGGAGAGATTCAAGTATAGTCCTGAAAGAAAAGAAAAAAGTCAAAGAAGCGGCTCTAATTCTAAATGAAACCAATTGTGTCACAAATTCCTCGGTAGAATGCAGTAAGATGTGGTTACCCATACTGAAAGAGGAAGTCAATAGAAAGAAAATACCACGATTAGTAGGTCAATAACATATCGAGTCAGTACAAATTTTATATTTTAGTATTACTTATTGTATATGTATGTATTATTAATATTATTTATAATTTAAACATATTAAAGTCAGAATTTGGTATTAGTTTTTTGAAAGTAAATGAAATGTAAGACCAAATACTTACGATGTCGGGATAGTATCACGAGGTTTTTTCCTGGTTTTCCCTCATGATTTACTATGGAATCCCTAACGCGAGAATTTTACTGACATCGTTGCATTTGGTTGTCTTTTTAAAGACAGATCACATGATATGATTTTTTTGTGACGGATATTCTTGAGTTGGGATTGATTTCATGTAATCGAATGAACTATCTTTTAGTAAAGTCGTCCAATGAAAGCAACTCATAAATATTGGCGATATCATTTTAAAGTCTTACTTTAAAATGTATAATATACGTCTGAATTGCCAATATAAATGAGTCAGATTAAATAAATTATTAGAAGATTTTTTTTTACTTAGCAGCAACATTTTTGTTTATTTTGGTAGTATTTTTTATTTTGACAACGAAACCCGATTTGGGCTTCGAAACGTTAATAAAATCATTTTTTTTTGGTAAAATTGTAGCTTATTTCCCATTAAAAGTAATTGATGGTTATTCATTTTTGATATTTTTTTAGGTTTTTTGGGTCATTCTAAATAAGAAATGGTCTTGTGATTTTTCTCACAAAACACGCATTTTCTAGGCTACAAAACTCATATTTAAAATAGTATTTTTGAGGTTACCAAGTACTTGAATTAATTGTAGTTTAAACATTCATTTTCCAGATTCTGAAGAGTGATCGGGTTTAACTTCAATTTACAACGTTGTTATTTAATTGTTAAATATGCGTCTCAATCCGATTTTTTTACCGGTACGACGCGCTCTGTTTCAACAATCTCCTATTTTTCTCTGAGAAATATTTTTTTAGTTTCTTTGGGATATTCTAAATAAAGTAGATTTCTTATCATTTTTCTCAAAAATTTATAATTTTCAAATTATAAGCGATTTAAAATCCGAGAAAAGCGAAAATACAAATTTTCGGATTTTTAATCGCTGATGGCTTATAACTTTAAAACTTAACTTTTGGAGAAAATGACAAGAAACTTATTTTATTTAGAATGTCCCAAAGAATCTAAAAAAAAATATTTTTCGGAGGAAAATAGGAGATTGTTGAAATAGAGCGCGCCGCACCGGCAAAAATATCGGATCGACACGCATATTTAACAATTAAATAACAACGGTGTAAATTGAAGTTAAACCCGATCACTCTTCAGAATCTCGAAAATGAATGATTAAGCTACAATTTAAGTATTTGGTAACCTGAAAAATACTATTCTAAATATGAGTTTTTAAGTCTCAAAAATGCGTATTTTTGCATTTTTTAGATTTTAAATCGCCTATAACTCGAAAACTTTCCATTTTTAGAAAAATCAAAAGATACCTCTCTTGTTTAAAATGACCCAAAAACCGTAAAAAAATATGTTCCAGACCATAAAAAGGTGATCTTTTGTATTTGTTTAAAAAAATTCTTTAAACAATTTCTGCCCAAAAATTCTGTCGGGCACCCTTCAGATTTGTTTAAAGGGGACATTTTTGAATAGGAATCCACAAAGAAACCGAATCAGAAATTTTTTCAGACGGGAGCGGTTTCACCATATGGACTAAACAGTTTTTTTACTTTTCTGGGAACAACGCAATTAAGTCTACAACAACAACTTACGTAACTATCATTACATAGTATTCGGCAGTATTACATAATATGTAGACCATAAGTGTTACTTGGATATTAAGTGTTATTTGGAAATTATATTAGACAGATTAGATAATAGATTATATCTTAACAAACCACCGATTTCGAAACAATATTAAACATGTAAAAACTTAGCCCGGCGCTGATATAAAATCAAATCATAATTATTTAAATAAAAAATAAAAATAAAAATGTATACCATTTTTATTCAGTTGCAATGCGAAGCCAAAACTGTCTTAATTTATACTTAGATGAGAGAGTGCAGCCAGCACTCTTATCGACGATTTCATCTCTTGTTAGAGGTTCATCAGGGACTGCATAGGTTGCTTTCTCTGGCCCAGGTAAAATTTTTTCGACATATTAATCCCGCATTGCAACTGACGAGAAGGTAGTAGGTGCGTAGCGGCATCTGCTAAATAAAAGACTAAGTTTTTCAACCTAATAAAAATATTTGTAAATTAAATATTTTTAAAAGATTTTTAATTGAAAAACTTATTGGCCCATTTTCCTGGTGACACCTCCAAGGCTTCTACAATATACAAGCCAAATGGATGCTGCAGTAAAGACAAAAGGGAAGGAATTCTACACTATGCAATTCACAAGATAATGGGCCAATAAGTTTTTTAATTAAAAATCTTTTAAAAATATATTTACAAATATTTTTATTAGGTTGAAAAACTTACACTGTTACTAATAAACGAAGTATAAAAGTTATACTGAGAATAAATCAGGTATAGGCAAAATCACTACCAATAAACATGGAATAACTTAGGTATAGGTTATACTTGGTATAAGAATTTAGTCCAAGTTTATACCGACCCACACCCTTGTTTAAGTCTGGTATAACCTATTTTATGACTGTCAAAGTCATCAGAGACAAAAATATATTATTTTTTGATTTGTTTTGTGAGTAGATATACAATAAAAAAATGTGTTTAAGAGGTATTGCGGCTAACGAGGAAGTTGATAATTTAATTAACATGATGGAAAATACACGAAAAAGGAAAACTTTCAAAGAAAGCATACATTCTTTTTCAAACAAAGCAGAATAAAAATCCGGTTTCCTAAAGATGATGTAAGATTTTTAGAAAAATTAGTAGGTGATTCACTTATTGTGAACAAGCGAGGAGGAGGCTTATCCTCCACTCTACAAGAAAAATAAGGTCTTTATTTTCTATAATATGTAGAAAATCTCTCACAATATTCTTCAAAATATGCTGAAATTAACATATTTACATTGCATTTATAAGTCAAATAAATAAAGTTTACTTTTTCTTCACTTTCCCATTTAATGTAACGTTCTGTTTTATTTGAAGCCATTTTATGAAATGCTCAAACATAACATACAACATACGAAATAACGATTTATTACAATACAGCAGAAAATACAAAGTTCCTTTTATTCGAAGCCATTTTATAAAATGCTCAAACTCAACATACAACATAAGAAATAACGATTTTAAAAATATAGCAGAGAATACAACGGCCATAGTCCATCAAAAAATTATGTAATCTACATATTTTTTGAGTTTATACGACTCATAAAGGGAAAAGCAACTGCGGGTAGTTCATCAAAAAATGACGGAATTTGGTGTATTATTTGTAGAGAAAAGTCAAAATTGACATATTTTACCCAATATATCGTTGTTTTATGCATTTGTGTAGAAGAGTGCGTCGTTGCCAAACTAATATTTCGGAATAAAGTGGGAATACTTATAACTAACTTATACGGAGTTTATTGGTAACAAATTATTTTTGTATTATATCTACCTTATACTTAGAATAACTATTCTAGATATAAATACGGAATAACCTTAGAATACGAGTGTTTTATTAGTAAGGCAGTATGTCTTTTATTTAGCAGATGCCGCTACGCACCTACTACCTTCTCGTCAGTTGCAATGCGGGATTAATACGTCGAAAAATTTTTACCTGGGCCAGAGAAAGCAACCTATGCAGTCCCTGATGAACCTCTAACAAGAGGTGAAATCGTCGATAAGAGTGCTGGCTTGCACTCTCTGATCTAAGTGAAAATTAAGACAGTTTTGGCTTCGCATTGCAACTGAATAAAAATGGTATACATTTTTATTTTTATATTAGTATTACTCCTATAGAGTAACTAGGTCCATTTTCCGTTGGAACTTTACCACGCTGCAGACCGGGGTTGTGAATTGCATAGTGTAGAATTCCTTCCCTTTTGTCTTCACTGCAGCATCCATTTGGCTTGCATATTGTAGAAGCCTTGGAGGTGTCACCAGGAAAATGGGCCAATAAGTTTTTCAATTAAAAATCTTTTAAAAATATTTAATTTACAAATATTTTTATTAGGTTGAAAAACTTAGTCTTTCATAATTATTTACTCTGCTCCAAAATACAAATAGGCTATTGATTATATTCAAAATAAGATAGCTAAAAGGAACTACAAAGTTAACGGGTTTTATTATTTCATATGATCAATGGACATCTATATATGAAAAAACCGCGGAGTGCTACCATTTAAAGGGGTGCGTTTTTGAGAAATGGGTGAATTAGTTCCTGGGCACAGGTTACATTAGGATGAGTTCTATGCACTTTTGGTACAAACATATCTACATAAAAATTGTTCCTGGTTAAATTTCCTATCTAAATATCACTTTTTAAAGTCAATGGTACTTTTTTTACAAAAATATGTTCAAAAGAAAAAGCACAAAGATACCCAAAAGAAAGGAATTTTGTTTTTTGTCCCATAACTTTTGTCCACGAGGATGTAGGTATAGACATTGCTTTACAGAAAAAAAAACCTACATATCTCTTCTTTAAAATGTTGTTTAGTAGAGGTAATTAGGATATAAAGTTTTCGAAATATGATTTTTCAAATTTCGCCACTCACAGCAATTTTGGGCAATTTTTCTTGTTATTTTGCAAATATTGTTCTGTAACTTTTTTCTACGTTACTTTAGGTATATACAATGGTACATGCAATAGGAACAGAAATGAAATGTCTTTAAAATGGTCTACTGTATAACGTTGTACGACTTTTTTTAAAGAGATTATGGTTTTTCAAGGTTTTATACTTTTAACGATTTTTTATAATTTAATATAAAAATAAAATAATATTATTATATAATACATATATTATATTATAATATTATATTATAATATATAGTATATATAATATAATATTATATTATATATTATATTTTATATAATACCTAATATAAAAAAATATTATTTTTTACATTTTTTACAATTATTTTTGAAATTTCTCATTATAACTTTTTTTCTTCTAGATTTAGGTATATATTATATTATATAATAAAAAAGCTTATTTTGTTTACTTTAAAATGGTGTATTACAAGAAATTCTAGGATTATTCTTTAATAAGATATTATTTTTCAAAATGTAATAAGTACTTGCAACGATTTTTGATTTTAGGATTATTTTTTTAATTTCTCATTATACCTTTTTTTCTTGTACATGAATATACTATATCTATATTGCTCAATAAAGAGGGCTTACTTTCTGTTCTTTAAAATGGTGTATCATCTATATTTAAATAATGGAAACCGAGTGATTCTTTGATATTTTTTACCTGTATTATTTAAAATTATTTCTTTTACAAAAATTACATAAACATTAGTCTTAGAAAACAAAATCAAAATACATCTCTTCGTTAGCATTAGCTTCAATATCTTCCTTTGACACCTCAGTTATCTTAGAGTTCCCACAATTACTACCCTTGCAACCCATATTATGCACCCTTTGCAGAATATTGAACAACTAATTCATATCTTCCTACAACCGCAATTTTTTGTACATCCTTTGGTACATTTACATGCTATTTTTTCAAGCAAAGTAAATATTGGAATTAATCCATATTTTGAAGTTTGCCCGGCCGAGTCAAGTGGATCGAAAGTATTACCTATAAAAAATAAGATTCAATCATAACACACAATCACATAAAAAAGTTATAATGAGAGATTTAAAAAAAATCCTAAAATCAAAAATCGTTGCAAGTACTTATTACATTTTGAAAAAGCGTACCTTATTCAAAAATAATTCTAGAATTTTTTATAATACACCATTTTAAAGTAAACAGAATAAGCTTTCTTTTTTATTACCTATATAATATATACCTAAATGTAGAAAAAAAAGTTATAATGTAAAATTTAAAAAAAAAAACGTAAAAAATATAAAAACTCGTTAAAAGTATAAAATCTTGAAAAAGATAACCTCTTTAAAAGAAGTCGTACAACATTATACAGTAGAACATTTTAAAGGTAATTTATTTCTATTCCTCTTACATGTACCATTGCATATGCCTAAAGTTACGTAGAAAAAAGTTACAGAACAATATTTGCAAAATAACAAGGAAAATTGCCCAAAATTGCTGTGAGTGGCGAACTTTGAAAAATCATATTTCGAAAATTGTAAATCCTAATGACCTCTACCAAACAACATTTTAAAGAGAAAATGTGTAAGTTTTTTTTCTGTGAAGCAATGTCTATAACTATATCCCCGTGGACAAGAGTTATGGGACAAAAAACAAAATTTCTTTCTTTTGGGTTTCTTTGTGCTTTTTCTTTTAAATATATTTTTGTAAAAAAAAGGAATTATTGACTTTAAAAAGTAATATTTAGATAGGAAATTTAACCAGGAACAATTTTTATGTAGACGTGTTTGTACCGAAAGTGCATAGAACTCACCCTAATATAACCTGTGCCCAGGGACTAATTCACCCATTTCTCAAAAACGCACCCCTTTAAATGGTAGCACTCCGCGGTTTTTTCATATATAGAGATTCATTGACCATATGAAATAATAAAACCCTGTTAACGTTGTAGTTCCTTTCTATAGTACATAATCAATAGCCTAAAATTAAATTAACGAAATTAACAAAGCAAAATAAGCTAAGTATGCTACATATTGACCCGTGAATACATATAAGAAAAATACAGCAGATAAATAGAAAAATACAGAAAATAACAAATATACCAAACCAAAACAAAAAATATGAACGAATGCGGGTACGACATACAAAACTCGATTTTAGAAGAAGTAAGAGAGTCTGAACTGAAATCATCTAAAATATAATCACCAAGCTGAAAATCCGGGCATTATCATAACGAAAACTTTGTTTATTTACGTATTTTAATTCATAATATGGAAAATTGCTATTATGAAAAGTAGTTTAGAATTAATAATTATGTGTTAAATGTTATGAACTATAAAAGTAGTTTACTCTTGATCGAAATTCATATTTTTTATATACCTCGTATAAAATTAATAAAATTTTATATATGATGGTTGCATCATAAATCTTAGAACATGAAGAGCTTTTTATAAAGAATAACTTTTCTTCGTCTAATTAAAAATAAACGAGTTATAAATGAAAATGTTGTTGGTATCCATAATTTGAGAAAAATCTTCAAATATTTTTTTCCATTAGAAGGATGTAATTGCACATATCAGACCATAATTTTTTATACCAAACAATATTATTTCATATACTGTCGGTTCGCTAAACTCAGACACAACTGGCTAGTGATTTTAGTCAATAATTTTGCCAATTGGACAAAAAAAAATGATTACTAATTAGTTAATAATTACTAAATAATTAGTAATTTTGCCAATTTTGGCAAAATTCGCAAAAAACAAAAAAATTACCTACTAAAATTACTAGCCAGTTTTGTCGAGTTTAGCGAACCGACTATACTTTAATTTCATAGCAAATGGAACAGTCCATTTATCATAAAGGGGAGGTCGAATACTCGTATAAACCTTTTTAAAGCTGTTAATAAATTATTGCTTTTAAAATATATACTCAAATTGTATTTTTGAATATCTTATTTATTTTATATAATAATTAAATTCACCATCAAATGTCATTGATGTTTTATTAATACTTAATTTAAAATTTAGTTTGACATTGACGCAGTGTCAAACTCAAATGTAATTAACCTATGTTTTGCTTAACAAATCGAGATTAAAAAACTAGCCTACTTAATAGCAACGATTTCAGCTGGACGTGTAGTGTATCGGAAGAAAATAAAACGATTGTGACGTCACATTTTAGACTTTGAGGTCGATTATCTCGAAGAGGGTTAGAAATATCGAAATGCCGTTTTCAGATTTGGATTCAGAGGAAAAAACTACATAAGAATCCATCAATAAATCTGATCTGAGTATTGCAGGAGCGGCAACGCAATAACACACACACTTTTGCGAATTTATAAACGAAATGTTTTCGTTGAAAATGGAATGACACAAGAATAGTGCAGTCATTGAAAGTTTTTAGTTCAGAAACTTTTTACTATAAACCGATTTACATGAAATTTTGGAATTAGGCTTATCCTACCCTTAACTTCAAAAGTGATATTGACCCGAACTCCGTTCTCACCCTGGAGTGGTTTACACCCCTTTTCGGTGCTGGAATTTTTTTTTAAATAACCTCGTATATAGATAGAATACTTAATTTTAAGCAACAAATGTTGTGTAAAGTTTTTTCAAAAGCCCAATACTTTTCAAGTTATTGGCAATTGAAAATTCGGAATTTTCTCACGATTTTCAATAGTTTTATGCAAATATCTCCAAAAATATACGTTTTAACGATAATATTTTTATTTGCGTTAAATTTAATCGATGTATTCAATGCCATCTAGCGGAGAGCGAATAAATTTTATGCATGCTAATGAGAAAGGATTTTATAGTGCTTAAAATAAGCTTTAAAATGAGCACTGTTAAAAGTCTTTTGTACGTAAAATGAGTGAGCTGTAATGAAAAAAGAGGAACATTTACGGGTTTTTTTTTAATCAATCAATGGATTTCATAAGTGCTATTTCCACCAAAATTCAAATTAATGGTATTCCATCTATAGTCAACTTATCAGTCAATCTAGCAGTTTCGCTGCTTTGGAACACACATTTTTTGAAAAAATCACGATTTTAAGAAAAAAAAAAATTTGGAATTTAAAAAAAACAACCTTTTCATAATATCTCAAAAATAATGAAATATAATAATAAAAAAATAGGTTTTTTGACAAAAATTTTGGTTTGTTTGTTTTTCATCTCACCCAAAAATTGACGAAGATATGATTGATTAAAGAGCGAGCAGTAGCGCAACCACAATCTCTCTCGAGCCCTTTAACCCTTTATCGTTTCAAAATAAAAGGTTTTTCACTACATATTATAAAAAAAAGTTGTAGCTCTTTTAATTACCTTCAAAATGGTTTTTTATAAGTTGTGATAGCTTCAAAATTGAAGTAGTTATGGCCCAAAAACTAAATCATACATATATATTCAATGTTTTAATTTAGGGGTAGTTTTAAGGGTTAAAGAACTTAAGCATATATTTTTCACCCCTATATATATTTTTCAGCTTAGCTTTTTCGAGAACGTGGAACGATATTTAAATCCTTTTTAGTTTATCAAAAGAAATTTTTTATACAATTTTTAATCGAGGGGTTGATTTTAAGGGTTGAAAGGGGTTACCAATTAAATAACTAAGATAGAGAACGTAAAATATTACTTACTCTATATTTAAGTCCTCTTGTCAAACCAAATTAATTTTTTGTAAATTTTTTCTATTAGGGGTTGTTTTTAAGGGTTGAAAGGGGGTTAACAATATGATAATTAAGATAGAGAACGTAAAATATCATTTTTACTCTATATTTAAATCTTTTTATGTCATACTAAATTATTCTTTTGTAAATTTTTCAATTGAGGGGTTGTTTGCAAGGGTTGTCCGGTATTCAAGGGGATGAAAATGAGTTTAACATGAGGTTATTGTGTTAGAAAACACTTCACAATGCCACTCTTTATTATTAAACACGTTTTATGGCGATAAAATGGCTCAATGTCAATTTTTCCCTTAAGGGGTTGTTTTCACCTCTTAAAAATAAAAAAAGGGAGTTCGGGTCAATATCACTTTTGAAGTTAATGGTAAGATAAGCCTAATTCCAAAATCTAATGTAAATCGGTTCATAGTAAAAAAATTCGGAGGTAAAAACCTATTTTACGCTTCAATGACTGCACTAGAAATCCTAAACTTAATGGAAGTTCGACGGAAACATAAAAATAGAAACAAAAAAGAAATATAAAAAAAAACACGGCAGTTTTAACCTCCAACAGAAACTTAAATATACCCCCGAAATTAGAATATAGAAAAATGCTCACGTTCACGTTATAAACGTAGACGGAAAAATTTGTGATCACGAATAACAGTGCAAAGAAAGGGAGAGGTACATCAGTGATATTTTTGACGATACTTCTAGAGAAAATGCTAGACATACACATACTACCTATAACAACCAGTTAGACAGGTCCATATATATATATATATATAAAATGATGTTGGATAATCGAGTACAAATATAAAAATAAATAAGCAAAATCATTGGCTAATACTCGTAAGTTGTTTGTTAACTTGTAAAAGGATTACTACAGGAGCAAGGTTACCAATTTTGGTCAGGTTGTTAGAAGACCCGCAGTCGCAAGGCTACAACTAACATTGCCAAGGAGGTAAAGCTACCTGAGGAAATGAAAAGCCATAACATTATTAAATAAAATGATGTTGGATAATCGAGTACAAATATAAAAATAAATAAGCAAAATCATTGGCTAATACTCGTAAAGTGAATGTGAATTTAGTTGGAAATATATAAAATGATGAAGGGTCATCATTCCATACATTTCTGTGCAACTATATACACCGGTGTTTCGGCCTATTTGGGCTTCGTCAGTATAGTGTAGCAAGTTAAAAAAGTTGTTTGTTAACTTGTAAAAGGATTACTACAGGAGCAAGGTTACCAATTTTGGTCAGGTTGTAGCTTTACCTCCTTGGCAATGTTAGTTGTAGCCTTGCGACTGCGGGTCTTCTAACAACCTGACCAAAATTGGTAACCTTGCTCCTGTAGTAATCCTTTTACAAGTTAACAAACAACTTTTTTAACTTGCTACACTATACTGACGAAGCCCAAATAGGCCGAAACACCGGTGTATATAGTTACACAGAAATGTATGGAATGATGACCCTTCATCATTTTATATATTTCCAACTAAATTCACATTCACTTTACGAGTATTAGCCAATGATTTTGCTTATTTATTTTTATATTTGTACTCGATTATCCAACATCATTTTATTTATTAACGTTATGGCTTTTCATTTCCTCAGGTAGCTTTACCTCCTTGGCAATGTTAGTTGTAGCCTTGCGACTGCGGGTCTTCTAACAACCTGACCAAAATTGGTAACCTTGCTCCTGTAGTAATCCTTTTACAAGTTAACAAACAACTTTTTTAACTTGCTACACTATACTGACGAAGCCCAAATAGGCCGAAACACCGGTGTATATAGTTGCACAGAAATGTATGGAATGATGACCCTTCATCATTTTATATATTTCCAACTAAATTCACATTCACTTTACGAGTATTAGCCAATGATTTTGCTTATTTATATTTATATATATATATATATTGTTATATTTCTATTTGATATAAAAATTAAAATTTGATAATTATAAACAAAATTCACTTTAATATAAAATATTTTTAATTTTCTCAACCTCGGGCATATAAATTTAGAACAACCTGTATACAACAAATTGTTATATTTAATTTTAAGAAGTGATTAGAATAAGCGTACGAAACTCGGAACAATGTGCTTAGATAAACAAAGTGAATGACGCGTACCATTATCGTTCTTCTCGGAAGGTCGATCATTAGCCTATGCTAAATAAAACTCAGTGAAATAGATGATAGTTCATTATCGTTTTTCGCGGAAGGTTTCGATCATTAGCCTATGCTAAATAAGACTCATTTGAAAGAGAGAATAGGTCATTAAAATTTGTAAATAGTTAGAAAGTATTTTAGAATGGGTATTAAATATTTTCTTTTGAAATCCATTAAGCATATTTAGAAAGATTAAAAATTGGTTTTGAGGAATATTACGAATGAGAGTTGGTGGTGGAAGATTGATTTGTGAATCTGGAAGGGATATTTAGAAAGTAGGGGAATGGATGACAAAGTGAGATCAGAATGTTTTGAGCTGTCGAGAAGTGAAGTCGAGTAGTAGACGGTAGTGTACGGAGAGTGAGAAAGCCGGTAGTTCCGTGAGTGTGGAGTATCTATCGTGGAACGAGAAGTAGGCCAGGTCGAGAGTAAAAGAACCTCCTTGAGCCAAGAGTGTCCCGGTAGCTGATAGCAGTTTCGAAAAAGGTAGAACAAAGCATCACGACAAAAGCAGGAACGAGAGCTATTCGAGCTAGTTTTTCAAAGGAGAACATTACTGGAAGCCAGGACGAGGTTTGATCGCAGCCAAGGATAGCAGGAAACGGGTCTTGTGTGAGGACATTTTCAGTTCACCAGGAAAAGGTCAGTCTCATTTGTTTGGACATGAATGTATGGGTTTTTCGTATTAAATTCCACATAAAAAAAATTGAATAACATAATCAATAATATCAGAAAAGCTTCATCAAAGTTAAATAGAGTTGTTCCTAATAACTCCTAATAGTTAAATGTTAATAAAAACTTTCAATTGAAAACCAAAAGGAAATAAGATTCCCATTTGTAAATGTTATGTTTAAGAATAATAAGAAATATCAAATATTAAGCATTGATTGCCTTTTAAATAAAATAAAAAATATTTTGATTATAATTGTAACCCATATGTGTATTTTTTTCACTCTTTTCTTTTCTATCCCGATTAGGAACCATTAAGAAATATTTGAAGCCACGAAAGTAAGTAATTAATTTATAATTCGCCCTGAGATTGAAAACATATTGATATATGATCTGGTTAATTAATTAGATTAGTATTAATACATTGATTAAATTAAGTGACATATAAGAATATTATCTCATATCAATAATCAAGATCACATCAATATATATATATATATATATATATATATATATATATATATATATATAATCGGTTTAAAACGTCCTCCGACGTCTTCCGATGCCCAATCTCCATGCATCTCTATCTTCCCAAAGGTCTTCGTCTAAACCTCTCTCTCGGATCTCTCTGTCTATTCCTTCTCTCCAGCTCTTTCTGGATCGGCCTCTTTTTCTCTTACCATGTGGTGACCAATCTAGAATCTGTTTTGACAGACGGTGTTCTGGCATTCTCTGCACATGTCCATACCACTTTGAGTATAATTCCTATATTATATTCCTTCTGTGCGAAAGTAGAATAGGAAATAAGCAATTTGGATTTAGAAATGGTCTAGGATCTAGATAGGCACTATTTTGTACGCGCGTTCTCTTACCAAAAAGTTGTTAATGCCGAAAGAAAGCTTATCTCTTTCTTATCGATTTCGAGAAAGCATTCGACAGAGTACAACATCACCATACACTTTTCGATTGCTTCAGGCAGCAGGAGATGACCAATATTATAAAACACTACTAAAATACTTACAATCAAGCAGCCTCTATCCAAATTTGAGATATGGCAACTGGCTACGAGGCTACTGGCTCTATCCAGTAGCCTCGTACTGAAAAACTACCCATCAAACATGGAGTACAATACGGTTATGTTTTGTCACCCAGTCTTGTTAATTTATATTCTGAAAAAATCTTTAGGCATACTTTGGATGAGTGAGAGAAAAGAGGGAGTAAGACTAGGCCGAGAGAGAAGTAATCAACAATATCCTTTAGGTGGACGATACAGATTCTTGCAGAAAATTTACAATATTTTCAGAATATAATATCTATTCCAGAAGGCTTTTATGATCTGGAAACCAGTATTTTGTAACAGAAACTTATAGATCTATACCTATTTGCAGGAAGATCCTGAAATGTTATTTGTGGTCTATCCTATTATGTGGTTGTTAAAGACATGGGCATTAAAAATCACGATACCAAACAAATTAGAGGCATTCGAACTGTGATGCTATCGAAGAAACCTGAAAATATCGTGGGTTTCGTACACTTCCAATGAAGATGTTCTTAAAATAATGAATTCATAAAGAGGAGGAAAACAGAATACTTTTACTATATAATTAGAGGATCCCTTCGGTCATTTAATAAGAGGACCATTTACTTCGCCTTCTAATACAAGCAAAAGTGGAGGGAAAGAGATTGACTGGTCCAAAGAAACAACTGGTTGTGTAATATTAGACAGCGGTGTGGTTCCGTAGTAGAATAAGTATTTCGCGCAGCAGCTGATAAAGAAGGGTTTCAGGAAATTTTAAAAATGGTGAAAGCCAATTTTATACTCTATTCATTCATTTCGTAACTGATGTGTCGGCATCTGATATGTTATCATTATGTCTCATAAAATAATTGAACTACTCCAATTATTGTACGAAAAATGAACAACTATAGCTATATAAAATAGATAACATAATAAAAAATGCATTAATAACCACTTAAGGACATCCGATTGCGTTATATTTTAGTTGTTAGTTGCACTTATTGTAGTAACTACGCAGAAGTAAAAACACTTCAAACTAATATTTTACAATTGTACTACTCGTAATTATCTTGATCCACGTAATAATGTCATAATATAATTTTTTGAAGATTTTCATCTCTTATCTGGTTCTCACGTTTTACGTTGTGTAAATCCCTAAGATTTTGTCTTTGTCATTATAGTTATATGGTTAGTGACATAAAATACAAAATAACGTTAAACAATACAATTTGATGTATCATTAATGGGCTAGAGATTAAACTATCCTTGTTTTTCTAACCTAAGTCAAGAAACTACTTCTTTGTGGATCTTGGTCGTAATAACTTTAAAACTAGATGTTTTAGATAAAAGTGATCAACTTACTCATACAGAGTTTAAGCATTTCTTCTTGCAACACTGGTCAGATCAAGAAAATATCGTGGTTCCAGTTTCAATGTCTAGTATTAACATAATCAGCTTCCATCCCTTAGGCATGTCTCGAATAATAATAAATGATGTTCAACTCAATGACATTTATTTCTTCTGCATTAATATTCCTTCTGCATGGAAGTGATTATGAGTAGATACACAGCCTGCGTAGCATTCTGTTAATCCATAACTCTATCTACATAAAACTATTACATTACAGTTGTTAATAAATCTTTTAATGGAACATGTTGAATCCCTTCTCTGGCTCCGTTGTAATCCGGAGAACTACATGGCGTTCTCCATCGGTAGCAAGATTTTAGCCCAGGATTAGCGCTTCACCATGAGTCCCCCATTTTGTCTACCAGATGGACTAATGTTATCTTCAGATTCGTACCTTGACTCTCTGGAAAAATTCGCACAAAAAGCAAATCAACTGGCAGGATGTCTTAATAACACTCTATGGCGAAACTGAATTATTAACACTGAGATGAAGTCAAGAATTTATAAAGCCAGTGTTAAGACCAATAATGACATATGCATCATCATCATATGTCATCAACGTCATTATTTAATGTCGCAATAGAAGGAACAGTAAGAGCTACAGAAATAAAAGGTACAATTATTATAACATCGACGTTGCAACTTGTGGCGTATGCTGACGACATAGCATTAATTATTAGCAGAAACCTGAACAGTTTAAAGGAAGAATTTACGAAGTTATGCAAAAAGCATCCAAAAGGGGTTTAGAAATAAATCAAAACAAAACAAAATACCTAATATGCTCAAGAAAAAATTTTAAAAAAAGTTTAAATATTGGTGAATATAAGTTTGAAAAGATAGAACACTTTAAATATCTTGGAGTCTCGATTCATGGATCTAATGATAGAATCATCGTAATCAGTGAAAGAATGCGGACAGGAAACAGAGCCTACTGGAAATACAATAACTTCCTCAAAGATAAGAAGCTTACTCAGAATACTAAACTGAAAATTTACAAAGCAACAATTAGACCAGTAATCACGTATGGTGCTGAAGTAATGTGTCCGAGCCAGAAAGAGGAAGAAAGATTGAGGATCCTAGAGAGGAAAATAATTCGGAGGATAGCAGGCCCACTAGACTTAGGTAATAATGAATTTAGAAAACTCATGAACCACGAGGTAAGAGGACTTATGAAAGGAGAAGACATATTCAGATTTATCAAGGCACAGAGACTCAGATGGATGGGGCATATAAAAAGGGGAAATCCAGAAGCCGTCATCAAAAAAATTTCCAAATGGAGACTTGTATCAGGCAGACCACGAGGAAGACCCAAAACTAGATGGGAGAACCAGATAGTGGAGGACTTTAAGAAGATGGGAGTCAGAGAATGGGTAACCAGAAGCAAAAAGAGGAACGAATGGAGAAAAATTGTAGAAGATGCGAAGTCACACAACCATTTGTAAAACCAAAATGTTAATGCGGATTGATTCACCGCGACAATCGAATCGAAAGAACCCAAAGAGGGCGGCAATCACTCCACTAGGATTGTGGATGCCATGATGATGATGATGATGATGATGATGATGATGATGATGATGATGATGATGATGATGATGATGGTGATGATGATGATAATGATGACTTAATCGTAGAGTAATTTCCACATACTAACATATTTCTCAAATTGGGCTCTGTACCGCCATTCTTTACTATATTATGAATATGTGTGCCAAATATCTCGACAACATTCAAAATTAAAGACATAATCTTGGACCGGGTTTTTTAGTTTTGATGATGCGTTACTGTAGCCTCTTAAATACTGGAGAATAACAATGGCGCTTGTTTTTATTAACGGATATTAAACAACTTGATATGATCGATTGAAGGCAAGAAGTTTGCAGGAGCCATAGAATCTGTTGATCAAGTTACATTAGATTATAAGAATTTTGGTGTGAGACTGCAGAAACTGAACAAGATATAAGGGAAGATTGGACAACCGATATGTGGTTTTAGTTGAAAAATAAATTAAACAGAAATTTTAAAGTGAAAAATAATTTCGACCATGAATCAAGTAATCTGTTAACCTTCCGATGACCAACCTTTTTTTTGTTACACGGATGACCAACTGGGATCAAAAATGACCCCAAGTCAAAAATGACAATTGACAAAAAAATTAAGTTATTTTAAAAAATAAAATAATGTATTCGTAATTTTAATGTTAGTATTGTATTAATAAATGATAAATAAACATTAGTAAATCATATCTTCACTACAACTGAACAAAAACAGGAATCACCATTCTGAACATAAAACTAAAGAAATTTTTAAATATACACTAATTTACGTTGCGTCGCCACAAGTTTAACAAAGATTTTTTTGAAATATTGGAATGTTTCTTACAAACCATTCCACATAATAGACGGTATTTACTTATTATAAAATTGGAACATGGAAGGCCAAGGGAGTTCGTCTTTGACCCCAAATTCAGAAAATATTTTTTTTTCGTAAAATATAGGAAACTTTTTTTATTACAAAATACGAGGGTATCTAGAATGCCATTAAAGTCAAATAAAAAGATAATGAGTTTAAAATTTAAAATATTTCTGAATTTATTGAACAAAAATATACATTGGGGTCAAAATTTACACCCCTTGGTCATCCGAAGGTTAACCGAGGTACAAAGTACCAAGCGTCGTCGCGCTAGGAGAACACTCCAATAATTCGTCGCAGATTACTTATATGAAACGTGGTCATTTTGTACTCTAATGCAGAGTATGGTATGACAAGAAAGAAAATAATCGTTTCGTTTTAATTCAATTCGAGTCTCTTGCCATCCTCTGACACCTGATGTTTCGAAATTTATTTATTTTTCGAAATGATATTTTTCAATATTAATTATTTGCTATTAGGATTGAAAACTTGCTTCGTATTTTTACGGCCAGATGGCGCTAGCCACCCATTACCATCACTTTGGCTGCAATATTTGGGAAAACCTTTCGATGCAATTTGATTGGATTAAGGAGAACAGTGCCTACCTTCCTTCTGATGACGCTCCAATAAGAGCAGAAAACTGCAGTTAAAGGGACTGGCTGCACTCCTTATTCTAATTAAAAAGTAAGATTGTTTTTCCTTCGTATTGCAGCCGAATAAAAATGGTACACATTTTTATTATTTTATTTTCGTATTACTCAGTAGAGTAACTATGGTGCATCTTTCAGTTCCTAGCCGGCTGCAGACGGGGGATTTGAATTGCAAGGTTTAGAATTCCTTCCCTATCGTCTTTACTGCAGCATCCATATGACTTGCAAATTGTAGAAGTCTTGGAGGCGTATACATGGGGATGTACCAGTAAGTTTTCAATTTAAAAATCTTTTAGTGATTTTTGATATTTTTCAATATTAATTATTTGCTATTAGGATTGAAAACTTGCTTCGTATATCGAAATTTATTCCTTGTCAAAGAGGCTTTGCAAGAAGATTGAATTGGACCATAACGAAACGAAGAAGATGGCTCAAATATTAAAATAATTGCACCGTAGTATGTTTAGACTATCCTATAACGGGGAACGATGAAGATTAGAGGACAGTCTAACCATACTACGGTGCAAATATTTTAATATTTGCACCATCTTCTTCGTTTCTTTATGGTCCAATTCAGTCTTCTTGCAAAGCCTCTTTGATAAGAAATAGATTCCAAAACATCAGGTGTCAGAGGATAGCAAGAGACTCGAATTGAATCAAAACGAAACGATTATTTTTTTTCTTGTCATACCATACTCTGTATTAGAGTACAAAATGACCACCTTTCATGTAAGTAATCTGCGACGCATTATTGGAGTGTTCTCCTAGCGCGACGCCACTTGGTACTCTGTACCTCGGTTAACAGATTACTTGATTCGTGGTCGAAATTATTTTTCACTCATTTTATCGTTCCCCATTAGAGGACAGTCTAACCATCTTCTTCTTCTTTAAGTGCCATCTCCGCGGCGGAGGTCGGCAATCATCATACCTATTCGTAGTTTAGAGATGGCTGCTCTGAAAAGTTCATTTGATGTACATCCGTACCACTCTCTCAGGTTGCGCAGCCACGATATTCTGCGTCGCCCTATGCTTCTCTTTCCTTGAATCTTTCCTTGCATAATCAATTGGAGCAAGCTGTCTCTCTCCACGTGTAATATGTCCGAGATATTCCAATTTTCTTGTTTTGATGGTATTTAGGATTTCCATTTCTTTATTCATCCTTCTCAGAACCTCTTTGTTTGTAACGTGTTCTGTCACGATATTTTCAGAATTCTTCTGTACACCCACAGCTCGAATGATTCTAGTTTTTTCATTGATGCAGCATTCAAGGTCCAAGCTTCCATTCCATAAAACAGAGTCGAGAAAACGTAGCACCTAGCCAACCTAACTCTTAGCTCCAACTTCAAATCTCTTGTGCAGAGCACTTTCCTCATTTTGTTAAAATTTGCTCTAGCCTTTTCTATCCTGATTTTGATTTCCTGTAAGTAATCTCCTGTGGAGTTTATCATTGTTCCAAGGTATGCATATTGATCGACTCGTTCGATATTGGATCCGTTGATGACGAGATTTTCGTTATTTCTTTGAGTTTTCGATATTCTCATAAACTTTGTCTTCTTGACATTCATTGTTAGCCCGTATTCTTCTCCAAACTCTGCTATTCTGCTCACCAGCCTCTGAAGATCCCCAATATTTTCAGCTAAGATGACAGTGTCATCCGCATATCTAATGTTGTTAATGGGAACTCCATTTACCTTTATTCCAGCTGTTTCACCATCCAGAGCTTTTTCAAGATCTCTTCCGAGTAGGCATTAAAAAGAACCGGCGACAACACGCATCCCTGTCTCACTCCACGTCTGATTTCAATTTCCTCCGACAGCTGATCGTTAACACGTACTTTTTCTCGTTGCTTATAGTATAAATTCGATATAATCCTGAGGTCATTGTAGTCCAGCTTCCTTGATTCCAGAACATGCATTAATTGTTCATGTCGGACTTTGTCGAATGCTTTATTATAGTCAATAAAACACGCATATATATCTTGATTGACGCCCAGACACCTTTGTATAAGTATGTTAAGTGAAAAAAGAGCTTCACGAGTTCCCAGGCCTTTGCGAAACCCAAATTGCGTATCATTAATGTCTATGTCTAGTTTATGATATATTCGGTTATGGATGACTTTCAGTAGCAACTTTAGCACATGGGACATCAAACTAATGGTGTGGTAGTCGCCGCATTCTCGTGCGTTTTTCTTTTTAGGGAGGCAAATAAAGATCGACGTCAACCATTCTTTGGGTAATGTGCCTGAGCTATAAATTTTGTTCAAGAGTACCACTAAAATATCAATATGTTGCTCATCTATAATTTTTAAAAGGTCGATAGGAAGCATGTCAGGTCCTGGGCTTTTTCTGTTCTTCATTGTTTTTAACGCATGTATTATTTCTTCCGTTGTAATATATGGACCTATTTCTCCTGAAGTAAGTTCTATGTGTTCCAGGTACCCTCTTTCATCATCGAACAGTTCAGCGATGTATTCTGCCCAACGTTGTACTTTCTCATCGGTCTCTGTTATAGCGACCCCGTGTCTATCCAGAAGTGCACCAGTTAGATTTTGCTTTCTTAGTCCAGCCATTTCTTTGACTTTCTTATGTAGGTTAAATAGATCGTATCTTTTTTGGAGATCCTCGATCTCTTTGCATTTCTCTTCAAAGTGTTTTTCTTTTGCCTGCTTTATCATCTTCCTTATCTCGTGGTTAATCTCCCTGTATTTATTGTCATTTTTGTTCTTATATTGTCTCCGTTGTTCCATCATATTCAGTATCTCGTCATTCATCCATTCCTCTTTTCTCCTTGTGGAAGTCTTTAGTATATCTTTACAAGGTTCTAGTATGCAATGTTTTAGTTGCTCCCAGTGCTCGTCAATGTCATTGGTGTCTATGTTCAGATCTCTACAGTTCTTATGCAGTTCGTGTTGAAGATATTCTTTTACGTTGGGTTCTTTAAGCTTGCTTATGTCTATTGTAGCTGTTCTCTGATTTCTTTTAATATTTTTAAGTGCGAGTGTAATTTTGGCGATAAGTGGGTTGTGGTCTGAGGCCACGTCTGCTCCGGGATATGCTTTTACGGCTTTAACAGCATTACGGTATCTTTCGTTTATCATAATGTAGTCTATCTGGTTCCTAACTACTTTCTCCGATGAATCTGCGGGCGATCGCCATGTATACAGTCGTTTGTTGGGTAGTTTGAAAACTGTGTTTGTGATAATGAAGTTCTGCTCTTGGCAAAATTGTAGTAGACGATCACCTCTCTCATTGCGATTTCCCAGACCATATTTTCCTACACATTTTCCGCTTTGCCCCTTTCCAATTTTTGCATTGAAATCACCTAGGACTATCGTGATTTCTCTGCTTTTTGTTTTTTTTCAGTGCTTCTTCGATATGCTGGTAAAATAATTCTAGTTCTTCTTCATTGGCATTCGTCGTAGGAGCATATACTTGTATCAGGTTCAACGTGGCATGAGATGTCTCTAATTGTAGTACCATGACTCTTTCTGAGATGGGGACAAACCCTTTCACTGCTCTATTAGATATTTTATTAACAATTATTGCCACTCCGTGTCTATGTAGGTTGTCATCGCTACCTGAATAATATATTGTAGCTTCTGCTGTTGAGAAGCAGCCTGAGTTAGGCCACCTGGCTTCACTGATACCCAGTATATCAATATTCAACCTGTTCATCTCTTGAATTGTATTGTGCATCTTACCAGGCTGAAACATGCCCTGAACATTCCAGGTTCCAATTTTAGTATTGGACAGTCTTATTCTCTCATCTCCGCTTTTGTGACAAGGAATTCGCTGATTAACGACCTGAGAGGCCTTGTCTTTTCCTCCCCTGCCGGATCTTGGCTTCCGAGGGCCATAATCAGTATCACTGTTGTTGGTTTCTACCACCATGATGATTGTACTAGGGATATCCATAGGGATCTTTAATGTAGTGGTTTCCCCTTGCCTTCTACATCCTTATGCCGTTGACCATTACTTGGTTCTTCCGCCTTCGGGGCCGATTTCTCAACCTCAGGGCAAAAGGGTGCCCTACCACTTTCTAACTCATCCGCCCAAAGCCGTTGGCCAATAAGTGGGGGATTTCTTATTCCGGCAATCGTTCGGTGAGTAATTTGATTCCATATTACCCCTAAAATCGAGGGTTGCCACTTCCGCCATCTACACCGTACCTAAGCTCCGCTTCTCCGCCGTAGCTGCCGTTGTGGACTTCATCCGTAACCCTGGACAAGGGACCCTAAACAGGTACTAGTTTCCCGGGTCAGGAAACCCCCAGAATCTGCGGACGGCAGGGATTGATTCATTTTCCCTGATAGGACTATCTTCAAGAATTTAAAGAGTTCCTACCCGCTACCCGTCCAACCATACTCCGGTACAAATATTTTTATATTTGAACCATCTTCTTCGTTTCGTTATGGTCCAATTCAGTCTTCTTAGAAATTTTAAACTCACGAACAATGCATTGATCCTCCATTGGTGAATATCATTATTCAAATTATTATTAATGGGATGGATGGGCTTGATATTCACTACACCACTTCTCAAATTGTGGAATTAAATTGAATATGTCGACGTTGACCCTCATTTCTACTTTTCTCCGACCTTCTTGTTCGACGATAATTTTCGAGCTATATTTACTTTGTATTAGCTCGGTTGCCGAAATCCCAGCTTCGCACGGATATAATGCTAATGGAATTAGTTGGAAATAAGGAGAAATTTAACGTAGGTTAGATTTCTCCCCAAAAATATCACATAGGTACATGTATGTGAGATTTATCAAAAAGTCTGTTTCCACAAAGTGTTTGGCATATTCATGTTTTTCTTCTTCAAGATAAGAGTCTTGTCATAATTAGAACATCTTCTTCTTCTTCTTCTTCTTATGCCGTCTTCTAACGAAGACTGGCGATCACTTATTTAAACGCTTTTCTGTCTTTTGCAAGGTGAAATATCTGTTCAACACTGAGGTTAGTCCAATCTCTGATATTTTTTAGCCAAGATTTCTTCTTTTTTCCCAAGCCTTTTTTCCCCTCTACTCTTCCTGGCATGATGACGTGTAGCAGAGAGTATTTATCGTTACGAAGTATGTGGCCCAGATACGATGTTTTTCTTATTTTAATTGTGTTCATAAGCTTCCTGCCATGTCCAATTCTTCTTTAACACTTCTTCGTTTGAGACTTTTGCAGTCCAAGGAATTTTCAGAATACGCCTATATAGCCACATTTCGAATACCTCCAATTTTTTACGGATTGTGCTTTTAGAGTCCAAGCTTCTACGCCATATAGTAGTTGCGACCAAACATAACATTCGACGAACCACAATCTAATGTCCATACTCAATTTCTTATTTGTAAACATTGACTTGAATTTTATAAATCCTTTTCGAGCTATTTCTATTCTGACCTTTATCTCCTCATCTTGATCTAATTTTGAGTGTATAATTGATCCTAGGTATTTATATTTCTCGACCCTTTCTATCGGTTTACCCTCCAATGTCAGATGTATCTATGTTGTTAACAGGGTTTTTTGAGATCACCATGAATTTTTATATTCATTGTTATTCCCATCTTTTTGCTTTCTCTGTTAATGATACCTAGGAGACTTTGTAAATCGTCTATATTCTCTGCCATGATTGCGGTATCGTCTGCAAATCTTATGTTATTAATGCCTCCTGAAATATTAGTTGGGAGTACACACTGAATAATTGTGGCGACAGCACGCATCCCTGTATTAGAATTATAATTAGAACGTACGCGCCAATATACTCCCATGAGAGTGCAAGTGCAATCGTGAGTGGCAGTAGTACGAAAAAGATACCTATATATGGGTTCAGCTCCCATATCTTCACACATTTGTTTAAAAAATATTGCTGTCAGTGCCCGAATTCTTATACCGGGTGGTGAATTGGAAAACGGGCCATAGGAAACTCAATGTAAAGTTCTAAACTGTTGAATTCCTGCCTCCTTAATCATCAAAAGACATGAGAAACTATTTGTAGAGGATTGAAATCTTTATTAAAAACAATTGATAAAATTGTTCTACGAATTAAACACATTTCAAAATTTTGTACAACACAGTAAATTTCAAGTGGGAAGCTACTCATTTCTATTAGGATTGTAACGATGGGGGTTTAATTTTTACATTTCAAAAAGAAAAAAGCAGAGAGTGACTTTATTTTTATCATAAGTCAGTCAGTTCTTATGCAAAAAACTTTTATCAGAGCTTATTTGAAAGGTTTTTTAATGAACTTTAATAGATATTTGTTAAGTTTTTCAAAAAAATTGCACCATATTCGAGTTATTTGAGATTAAGCGTTCTCCATTTTGATGTTCTTCGAAAATAACCATCCTTTAAAGAGCAATAACTCGGTCGCTATTGAGTTTACCTAGGTTTTTTAGATGCGAATCTCTTTGTTATTTTATTAGTATTATCATTTTGTTCTTAATAATTTTCAACGAAAACATTTCGTTTATAAATTCGCAAAAGTGTGTGTGTTATTGCGTTGCCGCTCCTGCAATACTCAGGTCAGATTTATCGATGGATTCTTATGTAGTTTTTTCTTCTGAATCCAAATCTGAAAACGGCATTTCGATATTTCTAACCGTCTTCGAGATAATCGACTTCAAAGTCTAAAATGTGACGTCAAAATCATTTTATTTTCTTCCGACACACTACACGTCCAGCTGAAATCGTTGCTATTAAGTAGGCTAGTTTTTTAATCTCAATTTGTTAAGCAAAGCATAGGTTATTTACATTGGAGTTTGACACTTCGTGAATTTATCATTTGATAGTGAATTTAATTATTATATAAAATAAATAAGATGTTCAAAAATACAATTTGAGTATATTTTAAAAGCAATAATTATTTAATAACAGCATTAAAAAGGTTTATACGGGTATACGGCCTCCCCTTTATGATAAATGGACTGGAAACTCGACACAACTGGCTACTAATTTTAGTAGGTATTTTTTTTGTTTTTGCGAATTTTGCCAAAATTGACAAAATTACTAATTATTTAGTAATTATTAACTAATTAGTAATTATTTTTTTTTGGCAAATTGGCAAAATTATTGACTAAAATCACTCACCAGTTGTGTTTGAGTTTAGCGAACCGACAGTATGAAATAATATTGTTTGGTATAAAAAATTATGGTCTGATATGTGCAATTACATCCTTCTAATGGAAAAAAATATTTGAAGATTTTTCTCAAATTATGGATACCAACAACATTTTCATTTTTATAACTCTTTTATTTTTAATTTGACGAAGAAAAGTTATTCTCCATAAAAACCTCTTCATGTTCTAAGATTTATGATGCAACCATCATATGCAAAATTTTATACGAGGTATATAAAAAATATGAATTTCGATCAAAAGTAAACTACCTTTATAGTTCATAACATTTAAATTAGAATGATATAATTGCACACTAAAACATAATTATTAATTCTAAACAACTTTTCATAATAGGAATTTTCCATATTATGAATTAAAATACTTAAATAAACAAAGTTTTCGTTATGATAATTCTCTCATTTTCAGCTTGTTTTTTCTATAAAATTAACTCTTTTTAAGTTATTCATGAAAAACCGTTATAAAACGTGAGTTTTTCCAATGAAATATGCATAGTTTCAATCGCAAATAACTTGGAGTGTAAATTTTGCAAAAAAAATTATAAAACAAAATTTACTCAGAATTTATCACTCTATCGATTTTCATAGTTATTTTGATTAAAAAAAATTTTCATCCGCTAGATGAGGTTGTTTTCACCTTCAGAGCAAAAGCGGCATAGGGTAGATTTTAACAAAGGTTATAATTACTACCTAAATCCAAATTTTTAAGGAAATCGACGTTGGTTCTCAAAATTCCACGAGAAAATGGCTGTTGATTGGACTATTAACTATGGTTGTTTTAATCTGGAATTTTCTTGAAAATTCCACACCTGTAATTTTGAACCAATCAAAATACGTTATTTTGACAGATCACCATGGCAACGGAGGTATTTTATCGGAAATTTTTTGCTCGTGGGGTACCCAACAGCGAATTATAGTGGAAATTTTTTGACGTTTACAATAACAGAACATTTTTGACAGACTGGTTTTTATTTGTTTACATAATTTAGTTTTGATTCATTTTCTATCACTTGTAGTTACTCAAAACTTATGTAAAATTGAAGAATATACTATTTTCTATCTTGAAATGGTATTCCCATGCAACTACAATGAGTAGAAATTACGAATTTGAAAGCCTAAATAATTGCTGACAAAGCTATGGCGCGCTATTAATCTGTTTATGCAGCTTTGGATTTTCAAATGCAAATTTGGTGTGGAATTTTCTTACCGAATACCACGCGAAGTCAAATTAATATCCGGAAATTTTTTTTTGATCATGAATATTTTTAGAAAATTTCCCTCGTCTGCGACTCGGGAAATTTTCAAAATATTCATGATCTCAAAAAAAATTCCGGAAATAATTTGACCTCTAGTGGTATTACTAGTGAAAATATTTAATTTAAAACCAGGAAGTAAGGTTAAAAATCTCTAGTTAACACCTGTAATCCTACGTTTTTGAGCGATTAACATAATCTCTTGTTAACAGATTATATGGTTAAGTGTTAAACTTGCATTAAACAACACAATATTAAGTTTAATTGAAGATTATTTTTAATCTTAAGATAATCTCCAAATGAACAATCATAAACTTAATTAAATATATGTTTTTTTTTTGTTATCAGGTGCTTTCCTTATTCCTTTCGCTATCATGTTGGTACTGGAAGGTATCCCATTGTTCCTTATAGAGTTAGGTATTGGCCAAAAAATGAGACTAGGCTGCCTTGGAGTGTGGAGTACAATCCATCCCTGGTTAGGTGGCATCGGAATTGCTTCGTGTATAGTAACGTTCTTTGTTGCCCTCTATTACAATGTGATCATTACGTGGTGCTTTTATTATCTCTTCAACAGTTTTCAGGTAAGATTCATTCATATTACTACTATACACTGTTTTTGAACTAGGAAAAGTAATTCAAATTTATCGAGCTGAAATGCTTGTTTGTAATTGGTCCAACCTCAGGCAAGTTTACTTCACTGTTAGCAAATTTTGACACTATCGACATTTATGAAATTTTAGCACTATTGGCATTTAATAGGTTAATTAAATTATATAGGCGATTTTTTGTTTTTTCTGCGTTAGTCCTTTTATTTTTAGATTTGTAGTCTGCTTTTATATAAAAACAGTTATTTTTAGAACTGTTTAGCGTTTTATTAGTAAAATTAGTATAATATAATATTTATGGAATGCCGTTGAAGACCGACATTATTCGTGACTCGTTAAAATGGCTCGATCAAAACAGCCCCGCCAGAAAAGCCCAGTCAAAATAGCCCGGATACAAAAGAGCCTCGACAAAATAGCCAGCAAACAAAATAGCCCTGACAAAACAGATCGCACACAAAATAGCCCCGGCCAAGAAAGCCCCGGCTAAAACAGCTCCAGCGAAAACGCCCTCAACAAAAGGTTTTACCTATTAACGGAGTACCATTTATTTTATCATAACATCAAGAATTTAATTCATTCTGGTCCAAAACATTACAATTCTAATTTGACAACAATTATCCTTACGATTTGTCAAATCCTTTACATAACAGAACGCATTGTAAGAACTTGACCTAACAGAAGACACAGAGTTTGAGTTATGAATCAAGGATAATCTTTCTTCTTTTACGGCACTACAGCCCAAATTGAGCCTTGGCCTCCTTTATTTTTTGCCTCCACCCTTGTTTGTCTGTGGCTGCTCTTCTCCATAATAGGATAATTACCATTTCCGAAAAAATGTATTTTTAAGGGATTATTTCATGACGATTTCTGAAGGGAGCTTTTTTGTCGGGACTACTTTGTCGGGGCTATTTTGTGGGCTAGCTATCGTTCCGCGGATATTTTTTCTGCAGGCTATTTTGTCGGAGATGTTTAGTGTGCGGGATATTATGTCGGGGCTATTTTTTCGTAGCTTTTTCGACGGGGCTACTTTGACGGGGTACCGACATGATCAGCCAAAAAAGATATATTTGGTGATTTTTCTAGTAACATTTTTGGGTGTGAATCTGTCTTTTGAGTTTACTCCTCCTGATTTAAAAACAAGGTGTAGTAAAATATACACACATCGGAAAAGTCTAGAGATATTTTTAGAAAGAGACGTAATTTCTTCTTTAATTGTTTTTGTAATGTATCAGCACTAACTATTCTGCTGAAACACACACGTGCTCGAGACGTTACTACTTTAAATAAAAGCCGGACATTTAACGGACTAGTTTTATTGTTGAATTGAAGTAACATACAAGAGGTCGATACAGGTTACCATTGCCTTATATACTACTACAGTGAAGTGGGATGGTCACTGATGTCAAAATGAGCAGTGACACCGCACGAAATACAAATAACCTAAACTTAGTAGAAAATTTCGAAAAATACAATTTAAAAGAAAATTGGTAATCACAAAATATAGTTGTAATAATGTAACGACGAAGTTCACCCTGTAGGAATAATGAAAAAAAAATCGACAAGATGTTGGTATGTCATAGAAGGGGATGTTAGCGTGTTACAAAATTTGAAGAACATGTCCTCGGTTGCTCAGTACGGAAGATATATGGGGGTGGATCTTAATGGGGTGTTATTAGTATTCTCTTATTAGCTTAAAAATAGAAAAAAAAATAGAAAGTCAAATAGAATATCAAATAAAAAGAAATAAAATATTAGGCGCCACTGGTTTCTCGTCGATTCTCGTCGTCCTTGATTCTCCCACACGTACTCTTGGATGTTGCGAAAGGTCCCTCTCGTCCAAACTGCTTCACACACAAACAAACAGGACTCGCTCCAATTCTCGACTCAGTTTTTTCTCTGCTCGATATCTTGTGCAACTAGATACCAATGGGCTACTCGTTCTAGACAGAAGCAGGAATCTTCCTCGGACACAGGAAAATTACCTTCTCAAACCGGTCAACGATTTCGTTTTAACTTGATTCTGTTTGCAAAGGCCAATTTCACCACTTTACACTGACTTCTCACTTTTCAAAAATTGGACTGCTGTCTTCAGATATTCATTTCACAGTGCCCATTTTTTCTCTCGTCAAAATCAGACTCCACACTCTTATCCCTTCCATCCATCATTTTTGCACCAATCACAAAACATCCTTTCTACCCACTACCCATATTATCATTTCTCAAGAACCAATTTAATTTGTATACAACTTTCCATTTTGTTAAATTCTCGGAGACATCAAATTACTTTCGTTGTTTCAAACTGCTAAACAAAAAACCTTACATTCTAAAATCAATAAATTTGTTTACCGCTTAACCTTCTTCGAATTTTTTATAAAATGTCTTATTGTCCAATGCAAAGCGAAATAAACGGTATTGTCTAATCCGACCGCACCATTGTTTAAGTCCGTTCAAAAACCCATTAAGAAAAACCACCTTCTTAACGATTTCACTTTTCCGCGAAAACACTGATTACCAACTAAATTATCCTATTACAATTTTTGGTCATATACAGGGTGATGAAAATCTATAATTTCGTGGTCTCTGATATAAATTTATTTACTAAATTTTTCCAAAAAAATTATACAACAGTATATATATTAATTATTTATAGAAACTTTTTAATTCCTGGTTTTCCGGTCTGATAAAAATAAAACACTTTGTTATGGCTTTACAAACAATTTAACTAATAGAAGAACTATTTTATTTTCAGTATCCCCTTCCATGGGAATCATGTCCTATTATCAATGGAACAGTTGATGCCGAATGTGATAAGTCCTCAGCAACAGCATATTTTTGGTACAGAGTTACTTTGGACGCCTCCCCTAACATTGAAGATCCAGGTATGCCAAAATGGTGGATAGTGCTATGTTTACTTCTCTCGTGGATTGTGGTTTTCTTTATTATGATGAAGGGAATACAAAGTTCTGGAAAGGTAATAGCTCGTATTGTATAATATGAATATGATATCTTATGGACTAAAATATTTAATGGAGTAAAAGTTCCTAAAAAAATTTTGTTTACTTATCTGTAGAGATACAGACATTCTTGCAGAAAATCTACAAGATCTCTAGACATTGGCTAGTATGAATAAAAATGAGAATATAATTTATACTCCAAATGTGGCAGCATATTTTCCATCTACTCTTATGTACTGTGAGTAGAAACTCATCACATCAAAATATTTGTATTCATATGAAATAGAGTATAAACTTTTACATTATGCTCATACTCATGAGAACACACACGTGAGTTTATACTTCGTTTATGCATACCACTAATTATTAAATGTAGTCAGTGAAGCATATTATCGGAGAGGCCTAAAAATCAATATTTCAAAAACAAAGTGGATGGCAGTTGGAAAGATTAAGGTAAACCAAGGATTCATTATCTTGGTGGAGAGTATTTAAAACGGGTGAACCAATTTAAATACCTTGTCAGTTGGTTAAATGTAAATTGCGACTCTAATGAAGAGATAATCATTAGGATCGAAATATCACGAAAGGTATTCAGCCCTATTCTGTAACTTTTAACAAATCGAATAGAAATGACCAAGTCGAATCGTAATTACCCAAAATCGGAATGTTTGATATCTATCGCGTCATTTTTGTGTTTGGATCGGTATTCTGTAACTCATATCGTAATCGAAATCTCTTGACTTCTATTTCACGCGGTTCTGAGGAGGTGGCAACCGCGCAGTAACCAGCGAAATTGTGTTCTGTGACCTATTTTGTTACTTGAAATATGACACCGTTGCCATTTCCTCAATGTTTTCATACTTTCTTCATACTATCCTCAAAGTTTTGAGAAGTAAATAAAATATTCGTGTAAATACTGGATGCAAAAAGCTCAAAAGAGGATAAATGGTTTTAAATTAAAGTTAATTAAAATTGATATAAAAAAGAAGATAAACTGATAAATAAAAAAGATAAGTGAAGATAAGAAGTATAAATGCTTTTAAATCAAAGATATTTAAATTGATGTTATTAATTCATTATTATTAATAAATTATTTAAAATTGATATTACTAATAATATGCAATCTTTAAGATTCGATTCCAGTTGAAATAACTGCTAAACAGCGTTTCCCAAAAATGGCATCTTTTCTATAATTTGTTCAGACTATGAGCGTTGACTGATAAATATACAAGTATACTGGTATAATATGTATTTATCAATTAACGCATAAGAAGTCTATCGTATGCTATTCTTGTGCATTATACCATTGATTGCAATTGTACAAGAAATATGCGAACAAAATATGGCAACAATGTGAATGGGAAACATTCAGACGCCAAGTAGCAAATAAATAAGGTTAGGTCCAATTATTCATACTCGTACAACATGTCTAAATGAAATATATATAGTTCTCTAAACAAATAACACCACAGACTAAAAATTAAGCAGCTAAAAAAGGTACAAATACTATAAATAATTATAAATAAGTAGTATGTAATTAATTATTTTTATATATAAAATATAAACGTCAAATCAAAACAAAATGCGCTTGCGTCAACCACAATTCCGATAATCGAAATCTCATCTCGACAGGGTAAATGCTGTCGAAGTGATTTCTATTCACATTACGATTGTAGAGATTCCGAAGTAGTTATGGAATACGGATTTGGACTATTTCTATTCGACTTGGTCACTTCTATTCGATTTTACTGACTTCTATCATCGAAATGAGTTACAGAATAGGCATGATTGATGACCTGGAAACCAGTTTTATGTAACCGAAACGTGTCGGCAATATTGGCAAGAAGGTCCTGAAATGGTATGTATGGCTATCTTACTGTATGGTTGTAAGATATGGACGTTAAAAATCACAATGCAAAACAAATTAGAAGCATTTGAATTGTGGTGCTATCGACGAATGCTAAAGATATCGTGAGTTTCGCACACTTGCAATGAAAATGTTCTCCAAATGATGAATTCAGAACGTCTGCTCATAAACATCATAAAGAAGAGAAAAACAGAATACTTCGGCCATATAATTAGAGAACCTAAATACCATCTATTTCGCCTTACAATACAAGGAAAATTGGAGAGAAAAAGATGGATTGGTCGAAAGAAACTTTGGTTTCTTTCTGGACAATGGTGTGGTTTCACACGTCTAGTCCAAATTGCGTTCCGTTTCTTGGGCCTTGTCGAATTGCGTCCCAAATATTTTGTTTACCTGGCCACCGATAACGTCTAGTCCGAATTGCGTTTCATTTCTTAATTAGCCAACAGGGGCTAATTTTGACGACAACATTTTGTGCAATAATCGAATGTTCCATCCATAAATAAAGTGGAATTGTTACACATAAATGAAAGATTAGACAGACATGAAAAAACAACAATATTAAACTGTTAATCATTAATCAACAAAAACTGTTCATTTTTGATAGTAAATATTTCAATTTGTTTCAAAAATTCTTGAACATCCTTGGCTGATTTTGGCAATTTTGGAACCGTTTTCAATCGCGTGCGATTAATGTTCTTTCTTATGTATTGGACATTGTTTTGTTGACAGAGAGGTAAGTACTTCGCTTCGCTTTTCGATTTCCTTGTGTAACAACTTCGCAGGTCGTTCCGCAATATCTGCTGTTGCTTTTCTTTTAAGAGAATTGTTAACTTTCTGGTGAATTAATACTTCTTTAGCAAGCTCATGATTCTGTTTACCACTAACTTGTGAAAACACATTATTTAATGTATATAGTTTTGCTTTACACTTTTTATTTGTACAATACCACACAGTTTCACCAAACTTTTTTAATTCACGAAACTTTCTAAATTTGAATTTTTGAAAAACTGTAAGTGGTTTCCCCGTTCACTTAACATCATTTCAAAATCCATTGCGCGGTGCGATTGTCTAAAGGCGGCTGCACAATTGCCCGGGAACGGGAACGAGAACGGAAACGGGAACGGGAAAAAAGTTAACCTCTATGTAAATTAATGTTATAGATGCACAATAACCGAGAACGAGAAGCTGTTCGGTAACGGGAACGGGAAAGTTGACCATGTTTTAACTTTCTCGTTCCCGTTGTATTCCCGGAACCAATCAGAAGGCAGTATTAAAAATACTGTCAAATGCCCAATAAAAATTTGTTATTAGAAGTGTGTGATCAAGTTTTAGTGACAATTTTTATACATTTTGCATTAAAATAAATGACGAAACGATTGATTTCTTTATTGGAAAAATGTCATCATCCGTATGATTGATGTAGATCATAGTACGTACTTATATGGTAATATTTGAATGATATGCTTTTTATCTTTATGCTGACAAACCTTTGCGATTGCACACATATTGTGTAAATCCAAGATTATAAAAAACGAAAATATTATAAAAGCTCGTCATCAAATAAATCCATATTTTTAGAGTTAACAGTTCTTTTAATAAAATTAGAAAAAGATCGTTCCACAAAATTTATTTTGAGAAGAAAAATAATTAATAGCACAAGTGACAGTGTCACAAAACAGCTGTTTACCATTTAATTGTGAATCTGCTGATGCTTTCAGTTTCCGTTCTCGTTCCCGTTTCAGTTCTCGTTCCCGTTCCCGGTCAATTGTGCAGCCGCCTTTAGTTCACTCTTTACTGTTTGGAAATAAACTGCAATTTTAAAAATTCCATCCTATCAAGTTAACCTCCACTTTCTCTTATCTTTACTAAGAAACTAATTAGGTAAACCCTGTAAACCCAGGTAATACTGTGTAGGATTAAATTTTATTGTTAGAAACGGAACGCAATTGACCATACAAAACACATTAGCGATTTGGGAGTTTTTGTTGCTACGTAACGTACGCATCTCCGTATACGTAAAGCAACTAACGTGTCGTAGAGGATGAATGTTAAAATAGGTAGTTTTTGTAACTGCCTTAACGCAACGTAAAGCAAATCTTAAAGTCATTTTTAAATTCCGTTGACATTAAAAAATAAAACAATGTTCACACAATATACAATTAATATACAAATGTAAAAAAAGATAAATGAATGATGAAATTGTATGGTTTTAATTGCTTCTATTTAAATATAAAAATATTATTTTTCCTTAGGTTAAAATTTTTTTATTTTTGTTGATACCTACTTTTTAGTTGTAAATTATTGTACCTACATCAGAATTCCAGTATAATGTAAATAGTTTGGTAATATTTATTTGAAAATTTTACTGAAACTAGGTCATTTGTTTATCTAGTTATTAATTGTGGTAATCACTGTATATCTTAAATTAATACAAGATTTGTTTGTTTTGCTTTACTAATAGACAACTTAAAAACAATACAATTTTAAATCTATTATGAAGTTCCAATTTCCAGTTACAAACACAGAATAATTTTACTCAAATAGACTAAACCAATAACCAATATATAACCTTAAAATGTTTATAAATGGGTAGTACGCTGATGAAATGTTCATTTGGTAGGTAATCGGGCAAGATCCTCGTGTGCATTCGGTGACTTTCGGTTCGATAGGGATGCGTATGAACCTAACGTACCAGCCCGTAACCTTAGGTAATACGTATCGCGATACGGGAGTTCAACCATTAATGCGCAAGCGTATATGTCAAAAAGATGCGTTACGTTTACGTATTTGTGTGCACAAAAACTCCCTATTACCTGAAAATCCCTCAAAATTTTGGACGCAATTCGGATACCTCCGTTTCACAGTAGAAGAATTATTTCGCGCAGCAGCCGATAGAGAGACGTTTCAGAAACTTGTAAGCATGATGACGTCTGAATACGGACACGGCATCTAAAGAAGAAGAAGAAGAAGGGATAAGAAACATCTGAATATAAAAATAGTTAATTATTTATATGGAAAATAAGCCACAATTAAAATGAAAAAATAATTTTATTAACGTTTCGACGCCCAAATCGGCTGCCGTTGTCAAAATACAAAATTATTAATAATAAAATATTATTAATATAAAATAATTAATCATAAAAATGCCACAAGGAAATAGCTTCAGAACAACAATAAAAATAGTGTACCTATAACGATTTCTAATGTTAATTGAAGGACATAATGAACTAAAAGAAAGAATATTCATAATAAATTAGCCTAAAGGCGCGTCCAAACCAAATTTGCGGTTCGCGAACAGCTCGCGAGCTGTTCGCGAACTATTGCGAGCTGCTCGCTAACTGTAACCGAACAAGACGTCTACACCAAAAATTAGAGTGGTTCGCGAACAGTTCTATAGAACAGTACGCTGAAGTTCGCATTGGTTGCATTGCTTTGCTGTCCTCACTATTTTAAAACAAGGCTGTTATATAGATACTATAATTATTTTCTTTTTGTATTCTGCATTTGTGGGGTCCCATAAATTGGAATGTTTAGGGTATTCCTCTATTAATGTAATAATTTCATCTTCGGACCATTCAATTTTCAATAAACATGCTTTCAATAAACATTAACTATGAATTAATTAACTACCTATATTATTTATTATACTACTTACTATTAATTAACTATTTACTATTAATTAACTGTATTAATTATTAAACTTAACTCTATTAACATACTAATTAACTATTAGTCTAGTAAAATAAAATTCCACTACATGTAAATCACAATGTAAATTCGTACAGGTTGAAACTAATTTTATATCAAAGTTTAGGTGGAGACAAAAGATATTTTCAAGAAAGTATCCAAATCATACAAGGGGATCATTGTTTAAATAATTAAAAAGGGGTCATTTTTGCAAAAAAAATTACTTTTTTAACTGCTGGGGTCATTCAATTACTAATGAAATTCTATATGATTTTTTCTGCAAAGTTGAGGGGTAAATCTTTTACATAAGACTTACTAAATTAAATTTGACCCCCTATTTATTTAAATAATTGTATATAAAACTTTAAAAACAAATTTGCAAACAATTATGTTTAGCATTTTAAATAAGCATTATAAAATATCTTATTTTACAGGAGAAGTTGGGCTATGTTATCAGTATTAATAAGAAAAAAATCGGGCTAAAAATATTAAATATTTTTTGAGATATTGAATTTGTTTTTTAAATGTTACTCTATTTTCAATTGCAAAAACGCGGTTGTTGTCAAAGAAATATTCACCTGTATTAGATCTCATTATTTTTATTTCTATGTATATTTTCGATAAATGTATTGATAAATTAAAATTTCAATTAAACTTCCCCCTAAAATGGCATTTGAAAATTATTCAAATTTGTTTATAATTTGTTTTTTTAATAACATCGCGTGGATTAAATATTTTAAAATGCCGTTTCGATAATTGGGTTCCTGGGAAATTTTTTTGTCTTTTTTTCTTCTTATTTTTTTTTCTTGGAGTTTTATGTATTAAGGGCCCTTTTAGGGTTAAGTTTCATTAGGAATATCGAATCTCTAAGTTGTAGATTCTAGACCTAAAAATATTAAGATTGGTCTAAAATCACTTAAATAAAATGTGGCTACTTACTGAGTTACAGGGTGTTTTATTTAAAAATTTAAAAATTATTTTTACCAAGTACTTTCAAAGTAATTGGCGTATCCTTATCATACTTGGCAGAAAGTGTGGCTACTATACAGTCTACTAAATTGTGATAAATAAAAAGTTTCTATCTACTACCAGAGGCGTACGACAGGGGATAGTGAATGGTTGACCCTTTCCAAATTCTACGCCACTGAGGGTATTGCTTACTTACTTACTTAGTCCTAAGCCTTTCTACCTTTAGGTGTAAGGCTGGTGGAGTTGAGTTTGGCATTGTAGTCTTCATGCTTTCCGATCTTGCGTTAGGTTTCTTGCACTTTCCAATGTCAATCCCTTCTTCTCGACTTCTTTCCTGATTTCATCTACCCACATATTGGTCTCCCTCTTTTGTTTTTCCCCTGCACTCTCGTTTTGAACACTCGTTTTGTTAGCCTCTCGTTCGACATTCTACACACGTGCCCGAACCATCTAAGTTGTCCTTCTACTATTTTTTCATTGATTGGTTCTAGTCTTAGATTTTGTCTAATTGTTTCGTTTCGTATTTTGTCTGTCCTCTTTCTGTTTGCTATTTTCCTCAGGAACCTCATTTCCATAGCATTGACTCTGGATTTTTGTCTCCCCGTCAATGTCCATGTCTCGCTGCTATACATGATTGTTGGTCTAACTACTGATTTAACGACTGCCGTTTTTACTTTTTCCGGTATTTCTTTTTTCCCAAAAAATGTTTTTTTTTATAGTGTTAAATAAGCTTCCTGTTCTTCCCATTCTCTCGTTTATTTCCATGTCTTGTTTACCATTTGATTCGATTATTACTCCTAGGTATTTAAAATATTCCACTTGCTCTAGTTGTTTCCCGTCTAATTCTATTGCGTGTGTGTTCCTCGTATTTGAAGTTATCATTGTTTTTGTTTTCTCTGTATTAATTTTCATATTTATGTTTGATAGTTCTTCTTCTAGGATACTATACAGTCTACTAAATTGTGATAAACAAAAGTTTCTATCTACTACCAGAGGCGTACGACAGGGGATAGTGAATGGTTGACCCTTTCAAATTCTACGCCACTGAGGGTATTACTATTTTAGCAAAATTTTTCGATTCTTCAATACCTTCTCTGTAAATAATATACTCTTTATTGGTAACGATTAAGTCATTAGTTTTCGAGATATTGGACGTTCAAAATGAAACGGCATAGTTATTTTGATTCATTCATTCATTCATTTTAAACTTCCAATATCTCGCAAACTGATGACTTTATCGATACCAATACAGTTATTTACACACAAAGTATTGGAGAATCGAAAAATTTCGCTAAAATAGTAATTCACTCAGTGGCGTAGAATTTGGGAAGGTTCAATCATTCACTATCCCCTGTTATACGCCTCTGGCAGTAGCTACAAACGTTTACTAATCACAATTTAGTAGGGTGTATAATAGCCACACTTTATGCCAAGTATGATAAGGATACGTCAAATAGTTTTAAAGTACTTGGTAACAATAATTTTTAAATTTTTAAATAAAACACCCTGTAACTCAGTAAGTAGCCACATTTTATTTAAGAGACTTTAGTTAAATCTTAATATTTTTAGGTCTAGAATTTACAACCCAGAGATTCAACATTCTTAATGAAATTTAACCCTAATAGGGCCCGTAGTAATATAACTCCAAGAAAAAAAGAAGAAGAAAAAGAACGACAAAAAAATTTATTAAGTAGTAAAAAATTCCCAGGAACCCAATTATCGAAACGGCATTTCAAAATACTTAATCCCCGCGACGTTATTAAAAAAACAAATTATAAACAAATTTGAATAATTTTCAAATTCCATTTTAGGGGGGAGTTTAATTGAAATTTGAATTTATCAATACATTTATCGAAAATATACATAAAAATAAAAATAATTGGATCTTACGCAGGTGAATATATCTTTGGCAACAACCGCGTTTTTGCAATTGAAAATATAGTAACATTTAATAAACAAATTCAATATCTCAAAAAATATTAAATATTTCTCGACCACTTTTTTTTTGCTTAATATTAGTAACATAGCGCAAGTTATTCTGTAAAATAAGATATTTTATAATGCTTATTCAAAAAGCTAAAAATAATTTTTTGCAAATTTGTTTTTAAAGTTTTATATACAATTATTTAAATAAATAGGGGGTCAAATTTAATTTAGTAAGTCTTATGTGAAAGATTTACCCTTAAACTTTGCAGAAAAAAATCCTGTAGACCTTCGTTAATAAATGAATTACCTCAGCATTTAAAAAAGTATTTTTTTGCAAAAATGACCCCTTTTTAATTATTTAAGCAATGATCCCCTTGTATGATTTGGATACTTTTTTGAAAATATCTTTTGTACCCACCTAAACTTTGATATAAAATTTGTTTCAACCTGTACGAATTTAAATTTTGACTTTTTTTTATTTTATTAGGCTATATAGTAGCATTGTTTATCTACACATGGTCTAGTTATACAATGATAGTAGTATACAATAATAAAAAAGCAGCAAGCCACGTTAAAATATTTTAACATCAAACTAAAGTAAATACGAACATAACCCCTTTTTCGTTTAAGCGAACTTCAATACGTCCAGACCGTTTTGTTTACTAACTGGTTGTTCGCGAACAAACCCTTTGATGTTACCGCTATCCAAGCGAACTTTGAGCGAACAGCGAACTGTTCGCGAACCCATTACGAACTGTCGTCCACACAGCTGTTTGCGAACAGCTCGCTAACAGTTCGCGAACAGCTTGCGAACTTGGTTTGTACGCGGCTTAACAGATCGAATTTTTAGATTTTTATTTTTTTTGTCAAACTTAAATAATAAATATTTATCATATTTAATCATTTTTAGGTAGTATACTTCACATCTCTGTTTCCATACTTAGTGTTAACGATATTTTTCATACGAGGAATTACGCTTAAAGGTGCTAGTGCTGGGCTAGCCCACATGTTAACTCCAAAGGTAATTATCTTGTTTTATATACAGAGTTGGGATAAAGGATGGAACCAAGCAAATATCTTTGAAACGAAAAGAACAATATTTATGAAACTTTGCATGCAAGTACAGTGACGCAAAGGGCATCCGTTGCCATATTTTTTGTTACTACTTCACTTCCGGTTTCACCGGAAATACCCTTAACTTATTTACTTTAAATGGGACACCCTGTATATTTTTGCAGATTTTAAAAGAATTTGTTATTTTTAATTCATACATACCAAGTTTGGAAGAAAAAACTATTAAAACAAGAAATAAATCTCTTTAGAGTTAAAAAATAGGTTAATTTATTTACGTTAGACCAATGATGACAACACCTTTTAAATGCCATTGACACAGTGGGAAGAGAGTTTGGCCTAAATATAAACTGTTCAAAAACAAAATACATGGTATTTAGCCGTTTGGCCCATCAATATTCACGTTTATATGTTGATGGTCATATAATTCAAAGAGTACCCAGTTTTAAATATCTTGGTTGCCATATTACTGAACAACTAGATCCAGATAAAGAGATAAAATGTAGAATCGAGATAGCCCGCACGACATTTTTAAAAATGAGGTTATTCTTCTGTAATGATACCTTGCAACTTCAACTTCGAAAGCGCATGATTAAATGCTACATTTTGTCAGTCCTCTTGTATGGTGTCGAAGCATGGACATTAAAAATATCCACCATTAACCGTTTGGAGGCCTTTGAAATGTGGCTGCACAGACGTATTCTGAAAATACCATGGACGGCTATGCTGACAAATGTGGCAGTCCTTAAGAGAGCAAATGCTACCCGCGAGCTGCTTGATAACATCAAATATAGAAAGATGGCCTATTTTGGACACGTAGTAAGGGGAGACCGGTATAATATTCTTATAAACTTAATTATTCTTATAATAAACTTATTATGATGGGTAAAATCGAAGGACGCAGAGGAATTGGTAGAAAGCAGGCCTCTTGGTTGAAGAATATCCGGGAGTGGACAGGAATAAAGAAAGCAGAACACCTATTTGGAATAGCTCGAGACAGAGACAGTTTCGCCATGTTAATCGCCAACGTCAAGGGGACTTGATAGGGCACGTTAAGAAGAAGAAGACCAATGATATTAAAAATAAAAAAAAAATAATTTCAAATGTTGAAAATGTTTGCTGTTCACCTCCTGACAACGTGCAAGCCTATAAATAAATCCGTGAGTCACTTTTTGCAAGATTTCTCCACGTATTAGTTCACATTCATCGATTATTATTTTTTGTCTCAAATCCTGCAAGCATGTTGGTCGCCTAACGTAAACACGTAATTTTAGATAACCCAAAGAAAAAATCTAACGGGTTGAGGTCCGGAGAACGAGCGGGCCACTCTATGAATCCTCTACGTCCAATCCATGAATTTGGAAAATTCACTTCCAAAAAATGAAAATTCACCATAACCTATTATCATTAATATTTCAATACGATCTTTTCCACTAAAATGAACCATTTTTAATACAAATTATTTCTGTCAATTAGTTCAGTAACAGTTTTACCTACTATAATTCAAATAAGTCATGCAGTGCATGTAAACAACAATTTTTTTTCTATGGATGCTATACAATGTGCAACTTTTCTCACTACTTACATACATTCAAAACGAACAATTTCTCAGGGTGTGAGAAAAGTCGGCCATTGCAGTGAGAAATATTTTTTCTCACGGGTTCCATACGTTGAATCGCGGTTTCCATGGTAACATGCACAATACAAACACAAATATTTTTGTCAAATAAAATGTGTCAAATCAAAACTTACGAGGAATTACCTTTCAAACTGTTCAAATATAACTGGTAACTATAATTTTAAATAAATAAAAGTATATAAATATTAAGAATATTAAATACCTACATATGTGTATAATATGTATTTTATTTCAATTTTGGAATATAATCTACAACACCTACATTATTTAATTTTGAAGATTGAACTCTTGACAAAAACTCATCCAGAGAAAAAGTACAGTGTACAACACGTGAGAAAACGACATACTTCTCCCTCGCTTGATTTGCGGCACTCGCCTCGTACCTCGGCTCGTACCAACAAACTTCTGCGCTCGTGAGAAATATGTTTTTGTTTTCTCTTGTTGTACAATATACTATAGTCTACAGTATAGATGGTCCTCGTTTATTTCCAATTACGTTGTATTAATACAAAAAAATATGTACAGACACTTTTTAACAAATTTTCTCTATTAAATTTGGTATGTATGAGTTAAAAATAACAAGTTCTTTTAAAAACCGCAAAAATATATAGGGTGTCCCATTTAAATTAAATAAGTTGAGGGTATTTCCGGTGAAACCAGAAGTGGAATAGTAACAAAAAATATGACAACAGATGCCTTTTGCGTCACTGTACTTGCATGCAAAGTTTCATAAATATTGTTCTTTTCGTTTCAAAGTTCTTTGCTTGGTTCCATACTTTATCCCAACCCAGTATAATAGTAATAGAATAGTAATAGTAATAGTATCGAGCTAAAAGGAGACTTCGTTCAGAAATAAATCTCCATTTTTCCAAAATTTTCGTTTTTCTTTTGAAGGTTAGGTACTTATCGGACCGCCTTAGTATTCTACGTGTCGGACTTGTTAAAATGCCCAACATTTACATTTATGTCGGAAAAACATTTTCTCTTATATTATACATCGTTGGCTATTTAAAAAAAAATTAAAAACCAGCTCCTAGTTTTCATAATCATGAATTTGTCAGGTTTTTCGCGTTCCACAATTAAAGCTTCCCCTGTTCCAGTGTTCCCATACATCAAAGTTTGTCCGATTAGACACCGTTAAGCTATTAAAAAATTTTCAGCTTGCTATTAGTCAACTTTTTTTACGCGTGATCCAGGACTAATATCTTTTTTTTTTTTCAAAATATTTATTTTAGGTTCACAAACTGACGGAGCCGAAGGTCTGGTTAGATGCGGCTACTCAAGTGTTCTACTCATTTGGGTTAGCCTTCGGATCCCTGATTGCCTTTGGATCATACAACACTCCAAAAAACAATTGTGTCAGAGACGTTATTTTGGTCTCCATTTGTAACGCAGTCACAGCAATTTATGCCAGCGTTGTTATATTTGCCATTCTCGGATTTAAAGCTGTTTCCAACGTCGACAAATGCCTTCTGGAGTAAGTATAAATTAATAAATAGCGACAAAACTAAACTCTTTCCTATTTCCTAAATTTCTTTCCTATACTGTTGTACGGAGTTGAGTCGTGGACTCCCACAGACGCCACCTACAGGAAAATTGAAGATTTTGAAATGTGGCTTTATCGTCGAATCCTGAAGATATCTTATACCGACCACATTACTAATCACGGTGTCTTGCTGAGAATGCAAAAAGAAAAAGAGCTGTTAATCACAATAAAAACAGCCAAACACGAATACCTCGGTCACATCATGAGGAACAGTGAAAGATATGGACTGCTGTAACTAATCTTTCAAGTAAAAGTAGAAGGAAAGCAAGGACCAGGGAGGCGAAGGATTTCCTGGCTGAAAAACCTACGTACGTGGTTCAACACAACAACCACAAATCTTTTTAGAGCAGCAGTATGCAAAGTACGGATTGCTATAATGGTTGCCAATATCCGAAACGGATAGGCACTACAAGAAGAAAAAGACAAAACTAACTATGTATAAATACAATAGGTAACAGGCAGCGACAATAGACTAATCAGAGCAGTAATTGTTCTAGATCTAAAACTAGTAAGGATCAAATTAATCACAAAACCAACAGTAATCTGTATATGGATTATATTCAAATGTTGTTATGCCTCTGGTAGTAAAATAATTTTTACCTTCAAAAGATGTTTTACCCACCGAAATCTTGTACCCAGGAAATCCAGGGTAGCAAACATTCAAAAGTTGGTTTTACCTAACTAATAGAAAATTCGAAGTTGTCTTACGCCAACCCCCTGGTAGGAATTACAATTATTATTAGACTTAGGCAAATATGCAAATAAAAAAGTATGAAATATGCGCATAAATATGCGCATAAATATGCAGTATTTTATGCAAAAATATGCAGTATTTTATGCAAAATATGCATATTTATCTAGGAAATAAGCATGTAGTAAAAAATATTTACAATATTTTTTTATTTACAAAAATACTTACAATATTATAAATACATAACATATACAATTATTTTAACATATAAATATTATTTTGAATTGTGGTAACAATAGATTATCAAATGATGTTCAAAATTTTCTAATAAAAACTTATGGCTTCTATCTGAATACATATATTTGTAAATAGAAAAACTTCTTTCGACATCAACTGAAGTAACTGGGGCATGTTTCAAATTTACTATAATAGATGGTTCTAAATTAAGTGGTTCGGAAAAGGTCCCAGCTAGTACTTGAACCACTTCAGAAAGAACCTGGTAACCACTATTTTTTTCAATGGTTACTTTAAATTTTTGAAAAATTTCCTTTCCAATAGTACCTTTAACGTTTTGACACAATGACTCAAATTCTTTTATTAAAACTGTACTCTCTAACAATGATAATTTGGAGGATTCTAATTGAGTTATAGTTTTCTGGATAAAACTATAATTTGATTTTATGAATGACAGTTGCTGTTGGAGGATGTTATTTTGGAAGGCTTGCTTAGCTTCCAATAAAGATTGGCAACTATCATCTGTTAAAAGGTTAATTTTTTTTTTAAATCAACAAAATGATCAGCATAGAAATTAGCTGCTTCCAACCATGTTCCCCAACGTGTTAAGATGGGTTGTGGCAGTGGAACAGCAGGAAGCATATCTCTGTAACATTGTATTCTTACAGGTGATTTCAGGAATACCTTTTTGACGCTCCCTATTAAACTGTTAACTAGTGGAAATTTTTTTCTTATTTCCTCCGCAACTCTATTTATTCCATGCGCTAAACAAGTGACATGTATTAAGTTTGGATAAAATATTTTTAAATTTTGTCCTGTTTTCACCATATATGGTGCGGCATCAGATAAAATAAGCAATAATTTATCATTAGGCACAGCAGCAGGAAGAAAAAAGTTTGCTAATGCTTCTTGTAGAAACCGTGATATTGTTAGAGCGTTGGTTTTTTCCACTTGCTTACAGGAAATTAAATACGATTTTGGAAAGGTTTCCTCGCTAAGTACACCAATCAATAAGTGCACAATGTACCTTCCTGACCAGTCAGTGGTCTCGTCCACACATATGTAAAAGTAATTATTACCTATTTCGGCTTTTATGTTGTGGATAACTGAGGAGTATAACAAATTTACATTATTTCTCTTTAGAGTTCGTTCACTGGGAATGTTTTGTTTGCAATATTTTTTTAAAAAAGAACTAAAGTTTTCATTAGATAATTTTGAAAGCGGTATATTAGAAGATACTAATGCACGACACAAGTCTTCGTTAAAAGTTTCTTGTTCGGTTTGTTTTTTGGAACTTGACTGAAAGCACTTGGACACTGAAGGTTGATATTTTTCACCGGATGTGGTTTTTACTTTTTTAGCTAAATGTTTCGCGGTTCTGACCCTAATAGCACAAGGACGTCCAATGGACGTCCATTGGACGTCCTTCACGGACTTTAGGGACGTCCATTGGACGTCCGTTTTCGTCCGAGGAACGTCCTTTATAAGTCCTATTTTGGTCCAAATGTCGCGCTACCGAACGTCCATTGGACGTCCATCTAAGGTCCGAGGGGGACGTATATTGGACCTTAATCGGACGTAATTTGGACCTTGATCGGACGTCCTAGGGGACGTAAATTGGACCTTAATCGGACGTAAATTGGACCTTAATCGGACATAAATTGGACCTTAATCGGACGTAAATTGGACCTTAATCGGACATACATTAAACCTTAATCGGACGTAAATTGGACCTTAATCGGACGTAAATTGGACCTTAATAGGACGTAAATTGGACCTTAATCGGGCGTAAATTGGACCTTAACCGGACGTAAATTGGACTTTAATAGGACGTAAATTGGACCTTAATCGGACGTAAATGGGACCTTAATCGGACGTAAATTGGACCTTAATCGGACGTAAATTGGACCTTAATCGGACGTAAATTGGACCTTAATCGGACGTAAATTGGACCTTAATAGGACGTAAATTGGACCTTAATCGGACGTAAATGGGACCTTAATCGGACGTAAATTGGACCTTAATCGGAAGTAAATTGGACCTTAACCGGACGTTCTAGGGGACGTGAATTGGACCTTAACAGGACGTCCAATTTTGGTCCAAATGCTACGTTACCAAACGCCCAATGGAGGTCCACTTAACATCCGAAGGGACGTTCGGTGGACGTCAATTGGGCCTTCATAGGACGTCCCAGTTTGGTCCAATGTCTTGCTGCCGAACATCCATCTAATGTCGTGGGAAATAAAAAATATATTTTTTAAGGAACTTATATTACATCTTATATTAAATTACAATTATTGGATATTACATTATTTACATTAAATTACAATACACTTCTCCAAGAAATTAACGCACCACCTTAAATATGGGGTATTTTTTATGTCTCGTATTTCCTAAACCTGTTGTTTCATCTAAGTGATTTTTTTATAATATTATAGCCTAGGCTATAGGTTACCTCCTTAAGCTTGTCATGCACAGGGAGCTATGCTGTAATATATGTACATTATATCATATCGCTCTCTATAGTAATGAGTGAGCCTGCAGACAGAAAACAAATAGTTCCATATGTGCAGGCTCACTCATTACTATAGAGTGCGATGTGATATAATATATATTACAGTATAGCTCCCCGTGCATGACAAGCATAAGGAGGTACTTAACCTATAGCCTAGGGCCTAGGCTAGAATATTATAAAAAAATCACTTAGATGCAACAACAGGTTTAGGAAATTCGAGACATCAAAAATGCCCAATTTTTAAGGTGGTGCGTAATCGGCTGTATATACAGGGTGTAACAAAAATACACGTCATAAATTAAATCACATATCCTGGGACCAAAAATAGTTTGAATGAACCTAACTTACCTTAGTACAAATATGCACATAAAAAAAGTTACAGCCCTTTGAAATTACAAAATGAAAATCGATTTTTTCGATTATATCGAAAACTATTAGCGATTTTTTATTGAAAATGGACATGTGGCAGTATTATGGCAGGAATATCTTAAAGAAAAATTATGGTGAAATTTGTGCACCCCATAAAAATTTTATGGGGGTTTTGATCCCTTAGATCCTCCCAAACTTTTGTGTATGTTCCAATTCAATTTTATTATTGTGGTACCATTAGTTAAATTCAATATTTTTGTTTCTTAGTATTTTTCAGATAAGGCAGTTTTTATCGAGTTGCGACTTCTTTTTTAACATGTCTACATAAAAATTTTATGGGGGTTTTGTTCCTTTAAACCCCCCAAATGTTTGTGTACGTTCCAATTAAACTATTACTGAGGTACCATTAGTTAAACAGAATGTTTTTAAAACTTTTTTGCCTCTTTGTATTTTTTCGATAAGGCACATTTTATCGAGATCTGGCTTCTTTTTTAATATGGTTCAAAATATCCCTAAAAATGTAAAGCATAAATAAGTCTGCATATTATTACCAAGTCTCCATAATCGTACTTAACCATATACAAATATGTGGTGGATTTGACAAATATTCAAAATATTTCGATAAAAATTGACTTTTCGAAAAAGCAATAAGAGGCAAAAAAGTTTTTAAAACGTTGTGTCTAATGGTACTGCAATAATAATTAAATTGAAACGTGCACAAAAGTTTGGGTGGTTTAAAGGAACAAAACCCCCATAAAATTTTTATGGGGTGTCCAAATTTTACTATAGTTTTTTCGTAAGATACTGCTGCCATAATAATGCCACATGTCCATTTTCAATAAAAAATCTCTAATACTTTTCGATATATTGGAAAAAATCACTTCATCTTGTAACTTCAAATGAATGATAAAGGCACAGAGACTTAGATGGCGAGGTCACATTGAAAGGATGCCAAACACGAGGACTCCAAAAATGGTACTAAACTACACTACAGCTTCAAGAAAGAGAAGAGGAAGGCCGAAAAATAGATGGAAGCAAGAGGTCGAAAAAGATTTGGAAAGAATGGTGCTACAGGGTCAGAAAAGAAAAATGAATAACAGGAAGGAATGGAGAAAAATCACATATCAAGCCAGAGAAGATCTCAGTACATAAAGAAACATGAAAATGAAGAAAAAAAACAAACTTTTCAAGCCATGGGCCTCTAAGACCCTTGGTGCTATTATATATATATATATATAACTTCAAAGGGCTGTAACTTTTCTTGTGTGCACATTTGTACTAAGGTAAGTTAGGTCCAATCAAACTATTTTTGGTCCCAGAATATGTGATTAAATTTATGACCTGTATTTTTGTTACACCCTGTATATATCTACATACTTCGTCTAATTTACTAACTGTTGCGCGTCATCCGCGTCGTAGCCTGTGAGGTTGCATGATACCAACACGAAATATTTAGGCGGTAGGTGTGTTCTTTTTTAGAATCACTTTGCCGAGTACACTGGAATTACAGCCACTAGACATATTTTATTATATACGCGTAGAAATAATATTTGAAGATTTCTATTAATGTTAACCTAAAGAAATACACAATAATATGTTTCATTTAATTTGTATAAATGGATTATAAAGCGTTTTTATGAAGCAGATTTGTTCGGATCACACTGTAACTGTAATCGAACGAAGGTGACATTTTAGAATAAATTGGTAACATTTATTTGACAGTTACGGTGATGACACTTCATATTTGTTTATATTCTTTACTATAAGTATCTGTTTTATTTATTATATTTACTGTTTTTATTATTTACTTTACTATAAAAAGATCCTCTACTATAAAAATATAAATTTCACCTAATTTTATAACGACTTGGAATAATCGAGGTATCTGACAACTTTTGTAGTTGTTATTGTAGACATACTTATACAAAGAAACCTACCGGCTTTTTGCCAAGAGTTCGGAGCCGTTTTTTAATTATTAACAATGCAGTGCAAAAACTCTTGCACTGCAAATCTTAAAAGATTATAACTTAATTCTTGTTCTCTATTTCTTAAGTTTTTACTTATTTACATTGAATATTAATTTGTTTTGTTGTATAATCCACGTTTACAATAATTATGTGACATATTTGATTTAAAATGGATTCAGGATCTTTTTATACTTTGGCAACTATGTCAACTTAGATCTCTGGCGTAGATAATGACGTGCAACAGTAAGTAAATTAGATGGACTGTAGGTTATATTTGGTTCTTGGGACATCAAAGTATATTTTTTAGACATTCTTAGTCACTGATGTGACATACCTCCGATTTGTTTTTTCATGAGTTTTGTAAGAGAGACTAAAAACTTTTTTTATAGTCACCTCCTGTTTTCATATATTTTTTGACATGTTTTGTAGTAAATTCAACTATCTATTTACTACAAAACATGTGAAAGTAGATGATCCTAAAAATGGTTTTTCGTCTCCTACAAAATTCATGAAAAAGCAGATAGGAGAATTATTGTACATTACAATTCTCTGATGTTTGGGAAAAAGGGCTTAAGTCAGAATTGCACATCGATAATGTTTTGATGATTTCTACAGTACTGTAGTAGATTCTACTGTACATACAGTTTACATCTACAACAGTTTTTTTCTGGTCCAGAAATCATCAAAACATTATCAATGTGCAATTCTGACTTAAGTCCTTTTTGCCAAACATAAAAAAACAATCTGGTCATAACTGACCAATGAGCAATTTTAATTTAGCCTAAATTACTACTGTTTCTTAAAATGAAGAGCTTACCCCATAGCATCTCTTATCTAATCTAACAAGATCGTGCACTATTCTAATATACACAGGCACAGCACACAAGCACTATGCTCCGTTTTTCACTATCACCTATCACTCAAACTAGTTCAAAAGGATTTGTCCTCTTCAATCTTCTAGTTTGCCCAGTAGTATCGAGGAGCTGGATTTCCTCGATATTCTTGAACTCATGAAGTTGATGCTCGTGACCCTGCTATCTTCTTGATATTTGTTGATAATGTAATAACTTATTATGCATGGACAATGTGGACTTTCTTCCAACTAGCCAATACACTTTTTATATCTCTCTTTTGCCTTTCATAGCCACAAGGCTATACATTTCCTTCTTGGTTTTTTTTTTGTAGGCCACTTTCAGCTGATTCTAAAAAAAATTAAAATGAACGGTAATTTTTCTATTCTTTACAATTAAAAATCAAAAGAAATAGGTACCTATTTACAGGTAATAATATGCATGTATAAATGATTCGTTTCATAAAGAATAAAGAAAATTGAAAACGGATTTTATAATACTTACAAAATTGTTTAAACAAGAGATCTAGCCAGTGCCCAGAGCAAAAACTAGCAGACAGTACAGCAAAAAAGCCACTAATTTCCATTTCCCACATCCCCTTATCGATGCATTTTTTTCCAATCAAAATTTTTACTTTTTTACTAAATTTTTAGGTTATCGGTTATGTTATGAAAATGAAATGTGATGACCAATGACCACGAGACGCTACATAGATACTCGCGCGGCAAATTTGAAAATGAACGCAAATTGAACAGTACAATAAATGGCCTCTCTTAAAATCTTGTAATGGAAAATTTTACCCCTCCAGGAAGACATTGTACTATGTTCATAGAATCTTGTGGTAACTTTCCACCCATAATTTAATCAGATAGATGTTCACGGAATAGAACGGTAGTACCTACATTCCTGGAATGTTTTGTGTTGTTAGGATTAAACTTTTATTTTATTTATTCTTGAATATTTCCTATTGTTAAACATTGTAACCAATAATTTACAAATAAGATTTTCATTACATTACATAAAATCAAAAACATTTTTTGGATATTAAACTATATAGTTTGTTTATAATTGTAATAATTGTATATACAATTTTGAATTAAAATTTAATCTTTTCGATTTAAACTACAGTAAAACCTGTGTTACCGGCCCCCTGCAAACACCGGCCACCTGTACTAACGGTCAGTTTAAAAATTCCCCAAACCAATTACAGTAAAACCTGTCAGTAACGGCCACTAAAAATGAAAAAGCTATTGGCCGATATAGAAAGGTGACCGGTATTGCCAGTTTTTGTAGTCTAGATATAATTGGTTTGGGGAATATTTAAACTGGCCGTTAGTACAGGCGGCCGATTTTATCAGGTGGCCAGTAACACAAGTTTTACTGTATATCTAGACTACAAAAACTGGCAATAACGGCCACCTTTCTATATCGGCCAATAGTTCTTTCATTTTAGTGGCCGTTACTGACAGGTTTGATTGTATTTCATTAACGTAAAGTTAACGCGTAAGTTAATATTTTATTGAATTATTTTGCTATTTGATCCCGTAATTGGTATAATGTGTCCAATATAATATATACGCGTTCATAAAACGTCCGTATTTCGTCCAGTATGGACGTCCAAAGGACGTTCAACGTCGGAAGTCCAAAGGACGTCCATATTTATTCCGTCCGAAGGACGTCCAACGTCGGACGTCCAAAGGACGTCCATATTTATTCCTTCCGAAGGACGTCCAAAATGGGACGTCCAAAGGACGTCCGTTTATAGTCCATGGACGTAAGGACCAAAAATGGACCTATTTTGGACGTCCAAAGGACGTCGTGTGCTATTAGGGGACATGCTGATCTATTTGAAATTTTTTTTCACATGAAATCTAAAAAAAATATAAATATTCTATAGTTGTACCCATTTTTAAAATCTAAGATTGTAGAAATAAACTAAAAATGAACCGTTTTTTTGCATAACAATTAAAATATCTAAATTAAATCAAATAAAAATCGGTGTAGTAATCTTGAAAATGTCAAGAAATGACTGTGCAAGAAGGAAGAACCCCCAAATATTCACAAGAGGCTCTTTTCTGTTTACATTTAAAGAAAAAATACTGTGAAAATAAATTAAAAGCACTTAACTAATTAAGTCCAATATATGATATGTTTTTGTCTTTAGCAAAATTAAAGCAAACTATACTATTGTTAGAAAAAAAAATGTTAGCGACCTTTCAAGCGACCTTTCAGTAGACTATTTAATGATTTGAATTTTAAATAGGTATCCTATTTTTTATCGCAAGGAGTTTAAAAAATGCTTGAAAAAAGAAAAAATACATCGATTTATTGTGAACTAGCCTTGTGTCGGTACTTTTCTTAAACATAATCTCCAATTTTAAAATCTTTGTTTGTACCACCACCGTGTAAATTTTTAAAATAAAATAAAAAAAATAATACGTATGTACTCTTTTTCCAAAGTCAGTTTGCCAAGTGGCGGCTTTCGAGTTTCTTTGATGCCAGTGCCGACCATTGGCGTGGAAATTAAGAAAAAGGATCAGTTCATCAAACGCATATTTCAAGAAAAATCATATAATTTTTATTAATTTTTGCATAATTATATTCATAAAAATCTCTCAATTTTTGGGCAGAAATTGTTTAAACAATTTTTTAAACAAATTCAAAATATCACCTTTTGTGCTCCAAAAAATATTTTTTTAGGTTTTTGGGTAACTCTAAATAAGAAAGGTACTTTGTCATTTTTCTCAAAAGTTAATAGTTTTCGAGATATAGGCGATTTAATATGCATTTTCCAGGCTTGAAATAGTTATTTTCCTAACAAGTGCAGAAAGTCATACTTTTCCGCACGCGACTGCAGTTTGCTGAACGACGCGAAGCGGGAGTTCGGCAAGCAGTCGAGTGCGGAAAAGAGACTTTCTGCAAGCGTTAGGAACAATATTTTTTCTACGAGTCTTTAAAAAATGACCAAATCTTAGGGCCGGTTGTTCGAACGCTAATCAACAATGATCACTATCAAATATTTAATTACTGTCACCAAAACTGTCAATGTCAACTTTTATTGGGTTGCTGAAAACATAATTGATTAAAATTATGAGATTAGGTAATCAACTAACATACAGTCGGAAAAATGAAAGAATACCCATGAACGAACATATAAAACACGCTGTATTTTCCTGTCACCGTGTCACAAAGAAAATTGTCCAGTGCAAGTACATGTAACAATAATTTTTACATGTACTTGCGCTGGCCAATATTTTGTGTGACACGGTGACAGGAAAATACAGCGTGTTTTATATGTTCGTTCATGGGTATTCTTTAATTTTTCCTACTGTAACAATTATTAACATAATTGATTAAGTAATTTCATATTATGTTTTCAGCAACCCAAACAAAGTTGACATTGACAGTTGGTGACTGTAATTAAATATTTGATAATGATAATTGTTGATTAGCGTTCGAACAACCGGCCCTAAATCAATTAATTTAATTAATATGAAAATACAGTCACAAATTAATTCTTTGACAAGGTTGTCAAAACCAAACTTTCAGCATACTAATTGGTTAGCATGACGACGATCTTGGTTTCCATGACGACGATTCAAAACCACTGTGATTGTCCACTGATTTGACCTTCGAATAATATGTCAAATTTATTTTATTTCATTGAATTCTCACGTTAATTTCATTAAAACATGAACACAATAAGATATATTTGAAATAAATTAGTAAATAACATCTAAATATTAGTTTATTGCATGTATTATAATTACTTTAAGGCCATATTAACATACCTAAATTAACACGCGTGCGGAAAAGTAAAACGCGTGTGGAAAAGTAAAACGCGTGCGGAAAAGTAACACGCGTGCGGAAAAGTAAAACTTTTTAAACTAAAACGCGTGCGCGAAAGTAGACATTTTTGCACGTTCGTAGAAAAAATATGTAAATGATTATTTTTGAGATTCAAGAGTAACTGAAGTCTAAACATTGAGTGTTAAGATTTTGGTGAGAAATCTTGTGAATTTGAATTGTTTCAACAATATCTGCCCAAAATGTCGCCCGGCACCCTTCGATTTGTTTAAACGGGGCATTTTCGAATAGGAATCTTTAAAGGAACAGAATCAAAATTTTTTCAAATGTGAGCGGGCTCACAACATCGAATGAATAACAAATTAATTCTTTCAAATTAAAACTTGTTAATTTTAGTGATTTATAAGAATATTGGACTCATTATTTAGTCATGCGTACAACATCATGCGTATCGAACCAGGTTTCGTCTAAATAGATTATGTTTCTGTTTGAATTACGATATTGTTTTATTTTACTCAAATACTCTCGTCGAAGTTCAACGATACGCCGAGATTCCATTATTACCATTCGATTATCTAATTTCTTATATTTAAATCCACAACTTATCAAAATCTCGCGCAGTGTTTCCAAAGATGTATAATTATAATCAGGGAAATTTCTCAATTTGTCACGAATCAGTTCTAAAGTAGGCACTCTATTTTCTTTGCAAAAATTGTAAACTGTTCGTTGAATAACATCTTTTGCAGCAATGTCAATCCTACCTAATTTTTTATTTGGTCGCTTTCGTTTTAAGGAATGATCTGTAACAGTGCCTAATTTAATAATTGTGTATATCGTCTTATTCCCGATTTTTGTTAATACATGAATTCGCGAAACAATTGCATTATCAGTCATCCCAATATTTTCTTTTTTTAAACAATCGTACATATTTAGAACGATTCTTTGGGATTGTACGTGCAAATCTTTATTTTTTAATTCGGGGCTGTCATTAACGTAATTATCATTATTTATTGATACCACAGAAGATGATGCATCTTGATCATTCCTATCAAATGGTCGCCAATATGCCATCGTAGCAAAAATATATTACTTACTTTAAAATAATCCTCCGCCTCTGTTTAGCTGGTGCTTAAATTTCAAGATTTTAGGTGGTCGGATAACCAGGCAAACACGTGTTAATTTTGATTTATGGCTTTTCAGTTCGGTGTTGCCATAATGCACGATGTAATATAATTATTATTTGCTTCCGTCTAGGTCATTTATTAAAAACTACTCAAACTGTGTATTAGGCGGTAATATATTTTTTCTACAACCACTATTCAAAGTGCACTTTTCTGCACGGTTTTATGTTAGCAAACTTGATATTTTCTCACAGTATAAGATATTTGACATTAGTGTGCAGAAAAGTGACGTTTCTGTGCCGCAAAGTGACGTTTCTGTGCCGCAAAGTTCTTTTCTGCACAGTTGACTACCTCATTCTGAGTAACGTTATATTCTGTTTACATCCGTGGACTACCGCATTCTGAGTAACGTTATATTCTGTTTACATCCGTGGTTAAACTTTAGACAAATATATAACCTATAAGACAATTATTATATTTAACTATAGCATAGAAACTAAATTATGGATGTTACAACTGTTTTATTTTACAATTTTATTCTTATTAAACATTTTATAATTATCAAATAACCAATAAGGATTTAGCAACCTGTGCAAGAGACGTCGAATGAAGTAGGTTTTGTGTAAATCCGTGACTGCATAAATATAATGTTAATAATGTGTAATAATTGTTTAAATTTAAACAAATTAAGGCAGTGCATTAATCTTTTAACTGATTTCTGTGCAATTTATTTAGGTATAAGGAATTTAAATTGATTAGTAGGTATTAATTAAATACAGTTTAAAATTTATCACATAGGTACCTATTATAATTAATCGTCGTTTGGAAATTGTGATTTTTATTTTTAGGAAAAACTGTGCTTGTAGAAAAAGTATAGTGTGAAACACGTGCAGAAAGGTAATTTCTCACTCGTTTGAATTGCGGCACTCGCTTGCGCTCGTACCTCAACTTTTCAAACTCGTGAGAAATTCGTACCTTTCTGCACTTGTTGCACAATATACTATTTTCTACGAGCGTGCAAAAATGTCTACTTTCGCGCACGCATTTTAGTTTAGAAACTTTTACTTTTCCGCACGCGTGTTACTTTTCCTCACGCGTTTTACATTTCCGCAAGCGTTTTACTTTTTCGCACGCGTGTTAGTTTAGATATGTTAATATGGCCTTGAAGTAATTATAATACATGCAATAATAGTATATTGTGCAACAAGTGCAGAAAGGTACTAATTTCTCACGAGTTTGAAAAGTTGCGGTACGAGCGCAAGCGAGTGCCGCAATTCAAATGAGTGAGAAATTACCTTTCTGCACGTGTTACACACTATACTTTTTCTACAAGCACAGTTTTTCCTAAAAATAAAAATCACAATTTCCAAACGAAGATTAATTATAATAGGTACCTATGTGATAAATTTTAAACTGTATTTAATTAATACTAATCAATTTAAATTCCTTATACCCAAATAAATTGCACAGAAATCAGTTAAAAAATTAATGCACTGCCTTAATTTGTTTAAATTTAAACTATTTTATAAAATTATTAGGTACATATTATTGACGTTGTATTTATGCAGTCACGGATTTACACAAAACCTACTTCATTCGACGTCTCTTGCAGATGTTGCTAAATCCTTATTGGTTATTTGATAATTATAAAATGTTTAATAAGAATAAAATTGTAAAATAAAACAGTTGTAACATCCATAATTTAGTTTCTATGCTATAGTTAAATATAATAATTGTCTTATAGGTTATATATTTGTCTAAAGTTTAACCACGGATGTAAACAGAATATAACGTTACTCAGAATGAGGTAGTCAACTGTGCAGAAAAGAACTTTGCGGCACAGAAACGTCACTTTGCGGCACAGAAACGTCACTTTTCTGCACACTAATGTCAAATATCTTATACTGTGAGTAAATATCAAGTTTGCTAACATAAAACTGTGCAGAAAAGTGCATTTTGTATAGTGGTTGTAGAAAAATAACTATTTCTATTTACACGTTATACAATGTATGTCCATACTTTAAAAAAAAGGTCTTCTTTAATTTCTTTGTTAGGAAAGGTATTAATTTTTATTACTCATTTCAATGACGTACTTATCATAAAAAGAATTATGTGGAGTTTAAAATTGAATGTAACGCTGTGCTATACATGGTGTCCAGAAACTCTCCCGACAAACGAAGACTGGAGATGCTTCAGATAATTTGAAGACAATTTAACCCAATTCACCTAGTTCGAAAATGCTTCCTAAGGCCGATGTCAGATTATGCGTTTTAACCGGATGCGTTTCCGCCGCATCCGGTGAAAATGCATAGTGTGACAGATCGGTCCGGTTGCGTTGGAAACGGATGCGTTTTCACCGCATCCGGTCAAAACGCATAATGTGGCATCGGCCTAAGGGAGATAGAGCCCTTTGAAGATAGCGTCATGATATTAGTTTTGCTTAAATATCTCCAGAACGCTTCTACTTAGAAAAACGAAAACTGGTACACGTATTTATCTTGCAGACATAAATCAATTACATCAATTACGAATTTGTAGTACCAGTCATAGGCGCCCGTTCTGGGTAGGGTAACGGTTATTTTATCATATAACTTTTTTATCTTTAACTTCTAAGCATTTTTTATGCTGGATTAGTAAATTGTAAGGTATGGTAGTACTAAAAGGTACTGTTTCTTTAAGTCGGTAGGATGCACCGTTTTCGATAAAAATCAATTTGAAAATTTTTCGTTTGTTGAATTTGAAAAAAAAAAATCAAAAAAAAACTATTTAGAAAAACGAAAAGTGGTACGTTCATTTATCTTCCAGAGATAAATCGATTTCCTTAGTTGCGAAATTCTAGTACCGGTCATATTCGTCCGTTTTGGGTAGGTCAATGGTTATTCTATCGCATAACTTCTTTGTCTTTAATTTTTAAGCATGTTTGACACTTGATGATTAAATTATGAGGTATTCTAGTAGTAAAAGTTACTATTACTTTAAATCAGTAAAATACACCATCTTTTTGACAAAAATTTTCAAATTTTTTTCAAATTTAATCAACGAAAAATTTTCAAATCGATTTTTCTAGAAAACGGTGCACCCTATCGCATTAAATAAAGGGTACTTTTTAGTACTAGAATACCTCACAATTTAATAATCCATTGTCAAGAATGTTTGGAAGTTAAAGACAAAAGAGTTATGTGATAAAATACCAGTTGCCCTACCCAAAACGGGCGCCTATGACCGGTACTAGAAATTCGCAATTGATCGAATTGATTTATCTCTGGAAGGTAAATAAGCGTACCAGTTTTTGTTTTCCTCAATAACAGTGTTCTGGAGATATTTAAGAAAAACTAATTCCCAGACGCCATCTTCAAAGAGCTCTAGCTCCCTCAGAAAGCATTTTCGGAGAGGTGAATTGGATTAAATTGTCTTAAAATTACCTGAAGAATCTCCTATCTTCGTTTGTTGGGAGAGTTTCTGGACACCCTTTATAAAAGAGCTTGAACATTCAAAATCGATTTTCTCCAAAAGTACATGCACGGACATACAATAAGTGTTATGCCATCACATAATGTGAAAAATAAGTTTTAAAACAATATAATAATAGTGGTGTTCTTCTTTTATTCTTGAAATGAAACGAAATATACTGCATCTGACCATCACATCTAGTGATGATCTTTGGATCTATTTGGTTTTTTATTAGTTAAAATTTCGTATCTACTTTCAATCTTTAAAGTTCATTAAAGCTAATTCTTATCATATTTTCATAATGAAAAAGATTAAATTATCTGAACTGCATTATTATGTAGATATTACAGTATGTAGCCACTTTAATACCATATCAATATATCTTAAATTTTTCATGTTTCCAGGTAAGGTATAAAATCAGTGAAATTTGGAAAAAAATAATAAAATTCTTGAAACCGTTTTTGAGAACTTGGATTCTTAAAAGTTGTTTATGTTTGATTTTTTAAAAGTAGATCATTATCTAAAATTCTATAAGAGTACTACCGCTAAAATCATCAACATGGCAACGTCGATATAGACCGAACGACCAAATCGTCTCCAGACTACAATGTTGCCGATATTCGAAAATTTCTTGAGAGCATACGTAAATATACAAAGTTCACAGTTGCATTAATTCATTAGTGAAGAGTTCATTGAAATATTAAGTACCTAGTTAATTAATTTATAGATATATTTTTTGAGAATATTTTCATATTATTTTTTTAAGAGTGTCGTTGACTAGCAATTGAATAATAACGAATAGAGAATAGAGAATATTTTTTTAATATAAACTTAGGAATTTTAGGAAATATATCTGACAACCTTGATTCGGAAGCGGGTCTCTTTGATACCTAAATGAGGCATGTTTATGATGGAAAATTATTAGTGGATGTACTGTACTTACGGTTTTGCCACAACATGAGCAATAAACTTTATCCATATCCATAGATAGCTCTTTGTAAGGTTTTATCCAAGTTGAAACATTGCTTATTTTTGGCATTTTCAAAGCACAATAATTATTCACAATAAGAAATACTAATTTTTCACAATAAGAAATACACGTTGTTTACGCCTCCAATTTTACAACAAAAGTGAAACCAAGTGAAACTGACCGTCAAAATAAAAATTTTTACCTAGAGTCATAAACACAAACCCTTAATTCCAGGACAAAACGTGACAAAACTATAAGCCGCTGTCTTTTATTAGTTACTATCTATAACCAAGAATTTGAATACCAAGTGATTATAAAACAAAATTAAATATTGGCATTTTCATGCTATCTGTAAGTTTGAATATAAAAATATATAATAAACACCAAATTTTCAAATTATATGCAGTTTGTGCTCACTTTTATAAAAATATGCAAAATTTGACATTTTTGCATTTTTTATGCATTATATGCAAAATATGCAATTTGCATATTTGCCTAAGTCTAATTATTATAATAATTTGAATGTAGCTAGTAAGAAGTTAGAATCCACCCAGGGTGGACGCTGCGTTTATTAGTTAGTCTCAACTTGAATCCAGCGAGCTCTAGACGCTGTACTTAATTAGTTTAGAGTAAAAACTCTCGCATATTTTAACATAGTTATTGTGTGTCTAGCTTATAGTTTAAAAGCTACACGTTTTACAAACGCTTATTACTAATTACTAATTAAGTTTATTAAAACTAAAGGACATATCCTTAGTTCATGTCCTAGTTAGTGACCTTAACAGTGCTATTGTGTTTCGCGGACTAGTCTAAATTGAAAAGTGAATAGGCGGTTTAAATATAAGAACTCTACGAAAGAACTTTGACCAGATCTTAATTTAGTAATAGTACTCTGGGCTAATTAGCAAAATTCATGGAAAAGTTATTTACCAGCAATTTTATTGCTGGAATCGAATTATAAGATCCTATATATTAATAATATAGGTATGCAAATCCGCAGATAGTGTGCTACTTTTTTTATAAACAAAATGGCGCCGACAAATCGTTTTTTTTTTTCAATTATTGCTCTATAACTCCGAAGATTTTAACTTTACAACAAAAACACCCAAATAAAAATTCACCGCAATTAAATTCTGCATAGAGATATGTTTTTCATGATTTGCTCCGACGAAAATTTTCCTCGGAAAATGCGGGTTTTCCTAACAAAAACTCTAATTTTCAAATAAAGTTTTAGGTAAGTAATTATTAATCAATAATTAAATAACTTAGTGACCTCAAAGCTTTCTTGGTATAGATTGTAATTCCAGAAGCCGGTGAAAATTAAAGGAATATTTTAGCAACAATTCAATTGTTAATTAACAATTTACGATCACAATAATAACCAAAATAATCATGATACATTGATCAAACTTATAAAGATTATAAAGATGAGATGCTTATTTAATATTTTATCGACAAAATATAAATTTTTCTTTTTTTTGCATAATCTTTAAATTTTGAAAAAAAAATAGTTATAATACGCTGGTCTAATTAGTAAAGTACAAAGAAAGGTTATTTACCAGCAATTTTATTGCTGGAATCGAATTATAAGATCCTATATATTATTAATATAGGTATGCAAAGTCCGCAGATAGTGTGCATTTTAACTTTACACCAAAAACACTCAAATAAAATTTCATCCCAATTTAACTCTACATAGAGGCATGTTTTCACGATTTGCTCCGACGAAAATTTTCCTCGGAAAATGTGGGTTTTCCCAACAAAATATCGAATTCAAATAAATTTTTTGGGCGAGTAATTATTTATCAATAATTATATAACATGAAGAGAAGTATCCATATTGCTCAAATGTGGTCTCGAGGTAACCAATTACAAAAAAACTCGAAGAGGTACCACAAGGTTATTTATTATTGTTAAAAATCATAAAAGGACGCGTTTCGGCTTTACACAAGCCATCATCAGCTTAAATACAGGACATAGAAAACAACGGACTGACCTACAATGTAAAAATATCCAACATTACACATGAGAATAAAGCAAGTGGTGACAACGCCCACCTCAGTTAAGGAACTTACCAGAAAAACAGGAAGGAGGAAGAATCAGCTAGTTTACATTATATAGTATAGAGATGCACACACTTCATTATTAATATGTAAGCTATTTATAGCATTTTGTTCTTATTGTACGGTAAAATCTTGAAGAATTTCAGCATGTAGAGGAACCATCATGTGAGCCGGTCAGGTGTAAAGACCTTCCGGTGAAAAGTCAAAATACTGTCAATGATGACATAGAGTACTCAACAATGAAGTGTCATTAATGGTGGTAAATTTAGTAACTAGGAGACCGCTCGAACTAAGGAAAGAAAAAGAAGAATTAATTTAAGTGTATTGAACCGAGTGGAAAGGAAACTGAGACTGTAAAGTGTCTCAGTTTCCTTTCCACTCGGTTCAATACACTTAAATTAATTCTGACGTTTATCGTCTTCTTTTTCTTTCCTTAGTTCGAGCGGTCTCCTAGTTACTAAGTTTACCACCATTAATGACACTTCATTGTTGAGTACTCTATGTTATCATTGACAGTATTTTGACTTTTCACCGGAAGGTCTTTACACCTGACCGGCTCACATGATGGTTCCTCTACATGCTGAAATTCTTCAAGATTTTACCGTACAATAAGAACAAAATGCTATAAATAGCTTACATATTAATAATGAAGTGTGTGCATCTCTATACTATATAATGTAAACTAGCTGATTCTTCCTCCTTCCTGTTTTTCTGGTAAGTTCCTTAACTGAGGTGGGCGTTGTCACCACTTGCTTTATTCTCATGTGTAATGTTGGATATTTTTACATTGTAGGTCAGTCCGTTGTTTTCTATGTCCTGTATTTAAGCTGATGATGGCTTGTGTAAAGCCGAAACGCGTCCTTTTATGATTTTTAACAATAATAAATAACCTTGTGGTACCTCTTCGAGTTTTTTTTTTGTAATTGGAATAATTATATAGCTTGGTGAAATAAAAGCTTTCTTGGTATAGATTATAAATTCAGAAGCCGGTGAAAATGAAACGAATATTTTAGCAACAATTCAATTGTTAATTAACAATTTACAGTCGCAATAACAACCAAAATAATCATGAGACATTGATCAAACTTAGAAAGTTTATAAAGGTGTGATGCCTATTTAATATTTTGTCGACAAAATATAATTTTTTCAATTTTTTTGCATAATCTTTAAATGTTTAAAAAAAATTGTTATAAACAAATTAACATTTCTCAGAAATTGTTTATTATATTCTAATTTTAAAAAATACTTGCTTTAAAAAATGAATGCTTTAAAAAATTTTCCAACCATTTGCAAAAAAGTTATGAAACAGCAAAATAAATATACGATTTATCCGTTGTTTATAATTTGTTTTAATTGTTTCAAAGCTTAAAAGTGAGTCTATGGTACAATCTAATTACTCACAAAGAATGTCAAAAATTAGTGCAATGGTTATATTTTAATCAAAGATTAAAAATACTCCTTTTTGTAATTTTTAGAGCAAAAGTAGGCCTGATACAGAGTCGGAGCTAAAATGTTCACTCGAAGCGACTGACACGCAGTATACATTATTTTATTAAAAGTGTACCTCGCGCGGCCGATCGTCGCTCCGAGTGACAATTTTAGCTACAGTACTGTATTAGTCTACTTTCGCGCCTGTAAATTACAAAAAATATATTTATAATCTTTAATTAAAATATAACCATTAAACTGATAATCGATATTTTTTGTAAATAATTAGCTTGTACTTTAAACTCACTTCTACGCTTTAAAAGAATTAAAAAAAATTATAAACACCGTAATAATCGTATGTTTATTTTGCTGTTTCATAACTTTTTTGCAAATGGTTGCAAAAAAGTTTTAAAGCATTTATTTTCAAGATATTTGTAATGCGCATTTTAGCTATTTTTTTAAATTATAATATAATAAAAACTTTCTGAGAAACGTTAATTTGTTTAAACCTATTTTTTTTAACATTTAAAGATTATGCAAAAAAATAAAAAATTTATATTTTGTCGACAAAATGTTAAATAGGCATCTCATCTTTATAAGATTTCAAAGTTTGATCAGTGTATCATAATTATTTTGGTTATTATTGCGACCGTAAATTATTAATTAACAATTGAATTGTTGCTGAAATATTCGTTTAATTTTCACCAGCTTCGGGAACTATAATCTAAACCAAGAAGGGTTTAAAGTCACCAAATTATTTAATTATTGGTAGATAATTACTTATCTAAAACTTTATTTTAAAATTAAAGGTTTTTTTTTTGGGAAAACCCGCATTTTCCGAGGAAAATTTTCATCGGAGCAGATCTGGAAAAACACGTCTCTATGCAGAATTTAATCACGGTGAATTTTTATTTGAGTGTTTTTGTTGTAAAGTTAAAATCTTTGGAGTTATAGAGCAATAATTGAAAAAACACGATTTTCGGGCGCCATTTTGTTTATAAAAAAAAGTAGCACACTATCTGAGAACTTTGCATACCTATATTATTAATATATAGGATCTTATAATTCGGTTCCAGCAATAACATTGCTGGTAAATAACTTTTCCCAAAAATGGCCTATTCTCCGATAATCATCTCAGACTATAGTAACAAAGTTAGTAATTAAATTACTTATTTGTTAATGCTTGCATTCTTTTATTACCACGTGAGTGGGAAGTCGTTCAAATTGGAGTTTATTACATTACTTAATATGATCTAAATGGTAGTAAGATTGTAATCCTAATTTATTGTTTATCTCCTAAATTTTTGTTGAACTATTCTTCTATCAGTATAAATATCAACAATCTAAAAGAAATCTCAAATCACTGCAAACGATAATCTATGAAAGAGTACATAACCAAAGACACAGTTCCCAATTAATGAAAATCATCCTTAATAGTGCTAGAGAAATCGGAGGTCCTTAACAACAATATGAGCAATAGAAAACTATGTGGTAAAACCAGAATAATGCTAAATCAAAGAAAGGAAGTGAAAGTAAGTAGCAACATACAGAGAATACTACTATACGCAGAACTTGGGACAGGAAAGAAAAATATTAAGGGGGTATAATAAAATATAATGAAGGACTGGTGAAAAATGCAAGCGATAACAGAAGATGCTATGCGAAATCAAGACAAGCATTAATCACTGGGAAGAAACTAATCATTTCTCTAACAAATAAAAACACCAGGACTACAGGTAGAAATGAAATAACACAGTCTAATAACACAACTCATGAGGAAGCAACCAGTAATCAAGAAGATGTACCAAAAGAACTTCTGAAAGAAGTGCAATCGACAATCACAAAAATTAAAAGCTGTAGAGCAGCTTAAATAGATGGCATAACAGTAGAACTGCTGAAACTCTCTGGCAAAAAACCTGTAAAATCTTAGCAGCTATATTTACGAAGAAGTTAAGGTCAACATGCATATCGGATGACTAACATCAAACATAATTCTAATTTTATATTAAAGAGGATATCAAAATCTCTTGACGCAAAATTCTACTACTAATCATATACAAGATATTCACAAAGATCATCAACAATAGATTAGAAAAGGTATTAGTTGCCGCACAGACAAGAGAGAAACTGGCTTCAGAAAAGGATTCAGTACCATGGATCATATTAATACGCGTTGAAAACTAGTAAGTAGCGCTAAAGGATATGAAATGACCTGCATAGACTTCCAGAAGGCTTTCGATTCTATTATATCCAAAGGCAGTAATAGAAGCTTTGACCAACCAAGACATTGACAAATCGTACATAGAACCTCTAGCAAATATGTATAGAAAAGCAAACGCTAAATACTTAATGAATATTCTCCAGAATTTCCCACTTCCAGAGGCGTCCGACAAGGAGACGCAATATCCTCAAAGCTCGTTACCACTGCCCCAGAAAATATATTCCGCAAAATGAACTGGCAGAACAAAGACATCTTCATTGATGTAGAATATCTCTGTCATCTAAGATTTGCAGATGACATCGTTCTGATCGCTAATAATTCTGCAGAACTACAAGAACTTATGTGACCTAAATGCTGCTAGCAATGAAACTGGCATAAAAGAGAACTTAGCAAAAATAGTGCAGTCACTGAAGGTTTTCACCTCCGATTTCGTTAAACCTTCATCGATTTTCATGAAAATTGGAGAAAATACATCAAGGAACAAACGTGACATGATGCCAACTTGCGCTTTTACCCTGGGGGTGGATGCCATCCCTTCTCGGGGGTGAAAATTATTTTATTAAAAATAATACCATAAGTCAATAGAGGGACAAATTATAAGCAAAATTTGTAATATAAAGTTATTAAAATAAATCAACACTTTTTGAGTTATTAAAGACCAAAAATTTTATTTTTTCGTAAAATAAATACATGTTTTAAATCGGTTTTTCACGTATAAATCAAAAACTTTAAGCTTTTACAAAAAAGTTATTATTACTGAAATTAAAGATAATAAAAATTGAATACACTCCTCATACAAAGAACTAAACTAATGTTAGTTCAAAGTGAGTTATTGGCAATTGAATGTGTATTTTTTTCGACGAGTACTCAAATCTAAGTATTCAAGCTTAAATAACGGGAAAATCATGCAATGTATAAAATATTCCTGCTAAACATTTGCCAAAGTACTTAGAATACCTATCAAATGAGGTTCAGAACAAGGTAATAGCGTCAAAATTAAGCAAGTTATAATAAAAATAAAAGAACCGTTTCGATTTTTTTAGGAAAAAGTGAAAAATAAAACATACGCCATTTCCACAAAAATTAAAATTTATAGTAATCCTTACAAGAACTTCTTTATATTAGCATAAGTAATGTTTTCCATAATTTTGACCGGTTTAGAATGCATATTTTTGAAAAAAAGATATAATTTAAAAAAATCATAATTTTTAAAATTATTGTAATTCTCATATTCTTTTGATAATAACTCCAAAAATTCTCAATGTACGTAAAAAATTATATATAACCAAATTTTAGTTTTTTCTGTGCCAAATATTTTACCTGTTTTACTATTTCCATAGGGTAAAAAATAACCGAGATAGAAACGTTTAAATCTTAAATTTTGCTGTGGGAACCATGCAACCGGGGTCATTTAACCTTTAATTTTTAAAAAAGTAAGGGGTTTAAAAGATTAGGTTCAGCGTGCTTAAATAGCACTTAGAATTGTCTTTCAAACAATTTTTAGATGAACCTAATATCTTAAACACGAACGGAGTTATTAAAAAAAAAACAATAACATTTTTTTGAAAAATTTTTAAAAGATAAATTTCGAAAAAATTTTGGACCATAAATTTTAACGCTATCAACATGTTGGGGTGCTCATTTAATAGATATTTTTAAGTACTTTGACAAATGTTTAATAAGTTTATGTTATAAAATGCATCAATTTCCCGTTATTTCAGCTTGAATACTTAGAGTTTTTTACTCGCCGAAAAACATATACATTCAATTACCTATAACTCACTTTTAGTTAGCATTAAAAGGTTTTGTAGTAAGAAATTTATTTAATTTTTTATTAGCTTTAATTTTGATAATAATAACTTTTTCGTAAAAACTTACACTTATTGAGTTATTGATGAAAAATTAGTTAAAAACATGCATTTTCTCAAGAAAAATTAAAATCTTTGATCTTTAATAACTCAAAAAGTTTTGATTGATTTTAATAACTTTATAGAACAAATTTTGCTTGAAATTTGTCCCTCTATCGAATTATGGGGTTATTTTTAATAAAATAATTTTCACCCCAGAGAAGGGGTGGCATCAACCCCCACGGTAAAAGCGCAAGTTGGTACCATGTCACCTTTGTTCCTTGAGATATGCTCTAACCACTCACAAATTTTCATGCAAATCAAGGGAGGTTCAACAAAATCGGAGGTAATAGCTCTTATCGACCTTCAGTAACTCCACTAAAACAAACACCATGAAAAATAAGATATTGGATGTCCAAGATGTAATAATTAACAACACTGCACTTAAGACGGTGGACGAGTATGTATACCTGAGACAATTAACGTATAAATCTGGCTCCTTACTCCCAGATATTAACAGGACAATGAAATTGGCTTGGTTGGGCATCTTTTGGCAAAGTGCTGTACTATTTAAATTCAGAATGCCACTTCACTTGAAAAAAGACCATTTTCAATTAGTGGATAATACCAATCATGACATACTATGCGTACTACATAATAGCAAAACCGAAAGTCACTCAAGTATCAATGGACAATGCATGTTAATGGAAAAATGCATGTTAAGCATAAAAAAGAGAGATCGCAAAAGAATAGAAGTGATCAAGCACAAAATTCAGGTAACTGATGTAATACACATAATGAAATCTTTTAAATAGCACTGGCAAATAGTACTCTAGAATTACACTGTGGTATTCAAAAAGCATAAAAAATCCAAGGCGATGTCCAAACATATGGCATAAAGAAATAAGCAGGTACAACATGGCATAGAGAAGCTATTATATGATATATTATGAATCATTAGGCTGCACCATATGAGCCCGCTCAGAGGAAAAGTGGTATATTAACTGCATATGACTTAACTTTTGGTAAATGAAAGATTTGGAATGTTAACGAACTAAAAAATCTCAGTAATACTGACTGAGCCAGTTGTGACTGATTCTTGACAAGAGTTTGTTGAAATTTCTATGTGATTCCGAATTGCAATGGTTGAATTTCGTTGTTTTTTTGTAATTAGAAGAATATCATTTCACTATCAAACGTTTGTTACTTTTTGTCTGAGCGGCTTTATATAAATGCGTAGGGGTAATTCCATTTCAAATCACTCAATTTTGGATCAAAAAAATTTTGGATCTCCGATTTGTCTGAACATTGGTGTATAGCATCTGCAGAATGTAAAAATAAGACATTTAAGGTCGAATTGTCTTTTCTTCTTCTTCTTCTTCTTCCTTTTTTCTCAAAATGTTATTTTAAGCGATTTTAGAGTGATTTGGTATTTATTTAAACAAATTTGCATTTTCTATCGCAGAGTGTCAATGAAAAAATAATATTTTAATAAAAAGGACTCAAAAATGTCACTAAATGGCATTGTAACAAATTATTATTGTTATGATCAAAACAAGTTTTTGGTCAAATTTTAATGTAGAAAACGTTAAAATACCGTTTTTTTACATTTTCCTCAATTCCCAAAATATGTCATATTTGATTTGGCTGAAAATTTGCCCGCAAATAGCCAAAACGTAGGATTTTAAGTGGTTAAGAGGATTTGAATAATTTTATAATACAAAAAAAGTTACATGCCATATCAGTCAAAAATATAGGCGTCTACTGTAAGTACAATTAACTCGGAAAATATCGTCCTCACGACAAAAACTGTTAAAAATAAATTGTAATAATTGTAAATACAATTTATTTGGAATAATTTTAGTTCCTACCATTTTTGTCGAAAGGTTCTCCTTTAAAATCAAGATGGTGGCTAACGTAACGGAGGAATTCATTGGCGGTTTTAAATTTAGACTACTATTGACCCTGCTAAACATTAGAAAAAAAATAAAATTTCGGGCAGCTCGGCTTGAAAGGTCAAATGCTATCCCGACTGGACTAATATACTTTTGAGCATGATATTATTGCATATAACTTTTTTTATATTGTAAAATTATTCAAATCCTTTTAACTACTTAAAGTCCTATGTTTTGGCTATCGGTGGGCAAATTTTCAGCTAAATCTAATATGACGTATTTTGGGAATGTAGGAACATGTAAAAAACGGTATTTTAACGTTTTCTACATTAAAATTTGATCAAAAACTTCTTCTGAATCAAAATAACTTAATTCCTTATGTTTGAGTCCCTTCTATTAAAATATTATTTTTTTCATTGATATTTTACGATAGAAAATGCAAAATAAACACCATATCACTCTAAAATCGCATAAAATAACATTTTGAGAAAAAAAAAGAAGAAGAAGAAGAAGAAGAAGAAGAAGAAGAAGAAGAAGAAGAAGACTTTTTGACCTTAAATGTCTTATTTTTACGTCCCGCAGAAGCTATACACCAAGTTCCAGAAAAATCGAAGATCCAAAATTTTTTGCCCGAGTGATTTGACATGGAATAGATAATTATAGTAGATAAAATGTATTGAAATCATAAAAGATGTTATCCATTTTGGTATTACTGGCGCATGCGACAAAATCTCTGATATAGTATAGTATGTAGTAGTTAGAGAATAATAAAACCAATTTAAGAAAATACATTCAGTTTATGTAAATATTTTCCTACATGTTGACATTGTATGCAATCTAAAAGCTTCTATTTATAAAACAATAATACCAACCTAAAGGATTTAGTTAAACATGCATTGTCTTATTTATATCGTTTCTTTGAATTATAAATGAAGCATTACTGAATAATCGTATATAAAAATAAACCGAATCAATAAATCGAATAATCAACGAATTAAAAATACCATTTGCGTAATCCCAGGAGAAATCCAACATACGAGAATGTAATAAAGTATTCAGTTTTTAAATAAAAATAGAAGTAGACAGTCTGGGAAAAATGTCTGGAGACAAATCTCCTAAAAAAGCAGTTTTTAATTTCTTTGTTAAATCTGATTATCTTGAAAAGGATTTTGTTGCAATATCATTATGTAATATAAATAGGCGAGCGACAAACGCCCAAATGGGCTTTTGTTTTCGATAAACCCATAACTATCTGGTTACCGGTATGATTTGTTACCAACATGTTTGTAATGAAAATCTGCATAAGTTTTCAAGTTTTCTTTTTAGTGGGTGGGGAACCTGTAAATAAATAAGAAAAATGCAAATATTTTGATTTGATAATTTTATTATTTTATATTTTAACTCGCGATATCTCAGCTCTGTTTAAATGTTTCGATTTTTAATTTTGACACAATATGCTATCGACATTTTCGCAAAAAATGAGATAAATCAGAACTCTTAATATTGACTATAAATACAATGGCGATTTTTTGAAAAAAATCATGTGCCACTTGTGGAATCTTTTTTTTTCGAATTAAAAATCTGCTCATCCATCCAAACATTTCCATTTCCACCATATGCATTCGCTGTTTCTCTTCACTGTAACTGTCCAACATTTAGTTACATACATCGTCTTATAGCATTTTTAAAAAATCTTCCCTTCAGCTTCAATGGAATTTTTCTGTCACACAACGATCCACTCGCTTTCTTCCACTTCATATACAGGGTGTTTGGTAAAGAATGGGCATAGCTTAACCTTAGATTTCTGAGCTTAAAATATATCGATTTAAGCTAACTTACTTTAGTACGAAAGTTGATAATAACCAAAATACAGGGTGTCAAAGTTAAACTTTTATTTTATTTTATTATACAGTCTACTTGCATAGCCTCTTTGATAAGGGGTAGAGACCCCGAAACACGGTGTCAGAGGATGGCAAGAGACTCGAATTGAATCAAAACGATTATTTTCTTTTCTTTTTCATACCTTACTCGGTTTAAAGTACAAAATGACCACGTTTCGTTAAAGTATTCTGAGACGCATTGTTGAAGTGCTCCTCCTAGCGGCGCCGCTTGGTACTATCGTATCTCGGTTAACAGAATCCTGACTCGTGGTCGAAATTTATTTTTATTTATTTTATTTTATTTATTCTTGAATATTTCCTGACATGCATGGGATAACAACATGAAATTTGGTAAGCGGTGGTTTTTTGGGGCGAGAAATCCAAATTCGCCACCAAAAATGATGTATTACCCAGAGGGCGCCACATACGTCTTTCAGCGCTCATTTAATACGTTCAATTTTTTTTATCCCCAACTCTACATTCTTTTTGAATAACAATTTTTCTTCTCTTAATATTTGTACTTAAAAAAGGTATACTAGATTCATCTCGCTAAATTCAACTGTCTTCGAGATAAACTTATTTTAAATCTGCGATACAACATATTTTTTGCATAATATCATTGATATCATTGTAGTTAGACAGTTAGACCCGAAAAATAAACTTGAAACCACAATAATTGTACCAGGTTTTATATTTATGTCATTGCACCGCAAATTCCATTTGAAGAAATTTGCGATACATTTTTGTAAATTTTTATGGCTTAAAGTTATTTTTCGGGTGTAACTACAATGATATTATGCAAAAAAAAAATATGTTGCCTTGCAGATTTAAAATGCGTTTATCTCGACAACGGTTGAGTTTAGCGAGATGAATGTAGTATATCTTTTTTAAGTAAAAATATTAAAAGAATAAAAGTTTTGATTCACAAAGTATGTAGAAAGGGTAATAAAAAAAAATTGAACCTATTAAATGAGCGCTGAACGGCGTATGTGGTGTCCTCTAAGTAATACATTATTTTTGGTGGCGAATTTAGATTTATCGTCCCAAAAACCCCCGCTTACCAAATTTCGTGTTATTATCCCATGCCTGTTACGAACCATTTAAGAATAAATAAAACAAAAGTTTAACTTTGACTTCCTGTATTTCGGTTATTATCAACTTTTGTACTAAGGTAAGTTGGCTAACGTCGACCTATTTTAACCTTAGGAATCTAAGGTTAAGCTATGGCCCATTCTTTACCAAACACCCTGTATACAGGCCTAATTCTACTGAATATAATATCACCATTTATTTCTAATGAAGATGAAATCATTTTCCGTGCGCATTTTATACGTATACACAAAAAATATATGTATATATGATTTTTTTTTCAGATTTTTTCGTAAAGTGGCCTTTAAAAATCAGGAAAATTGTTTTTTTAGGGATTTTTGGGATTTCCTCCATTTTATTGATTTCAAAATAGATGAAATAACGGTATTTTTATATATTTATATTTCTTAGTACATGAGTCCTTTACGACAAAAAATTGACCGAAAAACCTTTAAATATCCAAAAAAAAAAATCTTTCTTCAAGGTTTTAAGGGTATTTGTGAATTTTTGTCACTTTGAAAAAACATGGTTTAGTTATCGGTTTTAAATTTGTTTCGCCAAATTTTTTAATGTATTTAAGGACTCATTTGCTTTAAATTATATACTTATAACCTGTAAAAAACCTCGATTTTATCTATTTTGAAGTCCATAAAATGTGATAATCCCCACAGCTACAAAAAAGCGGGTTTTGAAAGTGACACACTTTACGGAAAAATGTGAAAAAAAACGGAATATATTTGTTGATAACATACACAAAATAAAAAAAATTATCTGCAGCTATCTCCAAAAAATTTAACGCTTTTTTCGAAAAGAACAATGCATTAAGTTATGTATAGTGTTATTCACTATATTTTGAACCCCCTGTAAACTGCTTTATTTACAGAATTAAAAAAATGTAAAATATAGAAGTTATTCGATTTTTAAATTAGAATTTTTTCACATATATATCATACTAGTGACGTCATCTATCTGGGCGTGATGACGTAATCGACTATTTTTTAAATGAGAATAGGGGTCTTGTGCTAGTTCATTTGAAAGAATATTCAATTCTCTATTCAGTAATATAAACACTAAGATAATTATTTATATAGGGTGCCCAAGAAAATTGTTTTTTTTAATTAAATGAATTGACACAAAAAGAAGAATGTATGTAATTTATTTAATTCAAAATACATTCTAGTGCTGCCAGAAAACATAATTAAATGTTTATTGAACAAATAAACATTACTTTTCACTTAAATTCAATGTTCCAGCTGCCACCCATCCGCCTCTTAGCAGTTTGAACATTGAATTTAAGCAAAAAGCAATGTTTATTTGTGCAATAAACTTTTATTTCTGTGTTCCAACAGCAGTAGAAGATATTTTGAATTAAATAAATTACATAAATTCTTCTTTTTGTATCAATTAATTTAATTAAAAAATTTTTTTTGGACACCCTGTATAAATAATTATCTTAATGTTTATATTACTGAATAGAGAAATCAATGACCTTTCGAATGAGGTATCATACGACCCCTATTTTCATTTAAAAAATAGTCGATTACGTCATCACCCCCAGATGGATGACGTCACTAGTATGATATATATATGTCAAAAATTGTATTTTACATTTGTTTCTATTTTTGTAAATAAAGCAGCTTTAAGGGAGGTCAAAATATAGTGAATAACCCTGTACACTCAACGTACAAGTATATAAAAATAGACAAGCTTTGTAAAAGCCTCAAATAAACCTGTGAATTTTTGTAAATTTTAAATTGATTGCATCGCATCTAAAAAAAAAATAAAAACGAAATAATTTCGTTTTTGTTAAAAGTGGGAGGCTAGAAGGGGCGGTGGGCTAAAAATGTACTGTCTTATTTTTTAATCACGGAGAACGTAAATAATAAAAAATTAATTCTGGGGATAAGGGAAATCTTAACGGGGGATAAGAGTTATATGTCATAGTCATCTTTGTAGAAGGTAGTCGCTCATCTAAAAATAAAATAAGGTGTGATAACTAAATTGATGGGATGGACATGTAGTACGTTTAAATGATAATAGGTGGACCAAAAGAGTCATGGAGTGGAGACCTAGAGCCGATAAAAGACACAGAGGTTGACCACCAAAAAGATGGATGGATGACTTGAGAAAAAAAAAATTTGGAAATTGGATACAGATGACATAAGATAGAGAACAATGGAAGAATATCTGTGACTCTATGAGACCTATATCCAACAGTGGATGCAGGAGGTTGAGGAATGATGAAGATGATAAATTAAATTTCGTATCAATTTCGTATTTTGTAAATTTTGAATATTAATATACGATGCAAAATTAACGACAAATTTAACATTATCTAAATAAACTTTCTTTTTATGTCGTTGCTTAAGCCCAGCGCCGTAACTACCATTGGCCACTGGGGGCCCCGCAGGGGCCCTTATTTGGTTGGCCGTGCATAGGTTTTAAAGAGGAAAATAAAAAGATGTTTAAAAGCCGATCCCAATGAAATATTTTCAAAACATACAATTTTAAAAAGACCTTACAGGATCACTCTAGACCTCAACATAAAGTTTTAATTTTTTACTGGGGAAATTAGTTTTTTCGACTAAAATGCAATTGGGACAGAACAGGGTCCCCTGAGGCCTGAGCTAAGCTGGGGTCCCGAGACCTTAACATAAAAATTTAAACTACTACTTAGGAAATTAGTTATTTCGGCGTAATAAATCCTAAAATGCCATTGGAAGAGGGGGCCCGGGCTAAGCTAGGGCCCTCAAGGCCTTTCGTAAAGTTATAAAGAATTGAAGAATAAATTAGCGGAATCTGTAAACCACGAAGTAGAAATTTGTCAAAACTTTAAAGAAAATGATCAAAATCTGCTTGACCTGCAAGTAGAATCAATTACTAAAGAGTCTGGTCGTAGTGAAGATACCATTCAGGTTTAAGTACCTACCTCTACAGATAAAGAAGTAAGCTTGTGCGATGTTTTCCCAAGAACTGTGAATGAAAGTGACATGAAACGCAAACTTATCCAGGCAGTACCTTTTCAGCATGATGGACCTTTTCCAAGAGATAAAGATCAACAGGGTAGATATTTCTCAAACCACTTTTACACCTCAACCAGTAAGGGTGGAATGAAGCTAAAAAGAAATTGGTGGTGCTACTCTAAAATAAACGATACTCTTTATTGTCTTCCTTGCTGGTTATTTTCTGTCGGTCATGGAATGCATTTGCATTAAAATGCGTTTCAAAAGGTTAAATATCAAACACTTTTCCGGACCCCCCCCCTTCCACTGGAAGGTAAACCCCCACGGCACTCCGTAGGGGGCCCCCAAATCACGTTTGCCCCGGGGCCTCCAACATCGTACTTACGGCCCTGGTTAAGCCTCTTTGATATAATAGTTTTATTAAAACATAATATGAACAATACATTATACTAACAATTTCTTGTCATTTTAGCAACAAAAATATATTAATGGCACATGAAATTTTAAGAAAAACTTCACCAGCTGCAATATCTGACGAGGCTTATAAAAATGCGTTAGCTCATGCCAGTGCATTGAATTTAACAAACTGTTCGTTAGCCAGGGAGTTAGATGCTGTAAGTATTTTCTTAATAATTAAAAATGAATAACCATTTTCAATTTCGTTGCAACACGAAACTATATCCGCATTTTATTCCAGTTCAATCAGAGAGTGCAGCAAGTACCTCTACCGGTTTCGAAACTTATTAGTCTCTCATCAGGAGGCACATATGCTGCGCTCTCTGACCCAACCAGGACAAACGCTGGCGTGCAGTTACGGATTGCAACGAAGGAAATGGCAGGGATGCCCTAGCGGCAACTGCTTATAAAAGACTAAGTTTTCAATCTAATAGCACATAAAATAATATCAAAAATATTACTCTACACCCCACCAGACCGAAAACAATAATAATTATTTTTAGAAAACCAAAGAAATTGTCTCTCGGGGGTGGGAAGTTTAAGGTCACATCCTACATGTTTGGTAAGATCTGTTTTGGGATGTTAAAGTGGGCAATTACAAACAATATATGGTCGAATTAGAAGCCTTTGAACTCTGGCTTTATAGAAGGATATTGAAAAGAGCTTGGACAACACAAACCACCAACGAAAATATCCTTGGGGAATAGGTAAAATTATAGAGCTGCTAAAGATCATCAAAGTTAGAAAATGAGATATCATATCATTATGATTAACGGAAAGTACCGCCTCGCGCAACTGATCACCTAGGGGAAGATTGAAGGAAAACGGGGTCCGGGTAGAGGCCAGATTCATGGCTTTAAAATATCAGAGACTGAACTCGCTTTGCTTCAACATTTTTGTTTAGAGACAAATTTGCTAGTGTAGTCGCTAACCTTCACTAAAGGAGCCAGCACCACAAGAAGGAGATATATGGCCAAATATGTATAATGTATATATATACACCGGTATTTTAGGCGTCAACTCCCTCCCGGTAGGGATCTATGGGGGAGTATCACCGAGCCGCAAGCACTTATTTCTTGCCGTACTGCTCCCTCATAGGCCGATCAGATGCCCGCATATTCCAGTCTAAGCACCAGATTCATATTTAGAATTTTATACTGACGCGTTAGCCTTTTTTGTTTTTCCGATGGCCTGGCTGGGCTTGAACTCACATATCTCACGTCGAAGTGAAGAGCGGGTCAGCCGCTAGTCGCACTGAGCTATCCGATCGACTAAATTCGATCGGTCAAATATGTCGAAGGCTACAATACATGCAATAAATCTATCAAAATCGAATAAATCCCATTAAAAATTTATTCAATAAATATTAGAACATCAAATAACTGTGCTTGTTCTTATAGAATCTTCTTCTTTTTTCTTCTTCAGCTTTTCTTTTTTCAGGTGTCTCGATTCTTTGCCACTTGACACTCATTCTATTACTTCTTCTGGTTACCCTTAAAAGATGTTCCTTCCACTTGTTCAAAATAATACCTATTCCATTTCTCCCATGACCGTTCGAACTACTGTGTATTAACTTGCATGTATCTACAAGATCTTTCGACTTATTAACTTGCTACTACTATTATAGAGAATATAGAAGAGTAGAATTATATTACAAGAACTAAAATGTAGAATAGAGAAGGCTAGGAGTGCATTCAATAACATGGCGAAACTCTTTAAAAACCACAACCTTAATCTGGAGATCAAAATAAGGCTCCTACGATGTTATATCTTCTCAATGTTGTATTACGGAGTTGAGTCCTGGACACTCACTGAAACAATGGAAAAAAGAAGCCTTCGAGATGTAGTTATACAGGCGAATCCTAAGGATATCATGGACGGACAAGATAACCAACGAGACCGTATTACGAATAGTGGGCAAAGAAAGAGATGTGATGTATACCATTAAAAGGAGAAAGTTAGAATATCCCGGTCACATAATGAGAAACGGCACTAAATACAGATTGCTGAAGGTAATCCTTCAAGGTAAAGTATTCGGAAAGCGAGGAATTGGGAGAAGAAGAATATCACGGTTAAAGAACCTGAGGAAATGGTTCTCCACAACAACCACTAATCTATTTAAAGCATCAGTTAATAAAATAATTATAGCCAGAATGATCGCCAATATTCGAAACGAATAGGCACTAAAAGAAGAAGACTACTATTATAATACTAGGTAATGAGTGTCTTGCACACAAAGTACACTAATAATTCTCTGTATAAAATCGCCGAACTCTCTTTCGTTACCTGTCATACTTCCGACATTGAGCGTTGCAATCCTCCGGACTAGCCCCTTTAGCCCCTTTCGTCCTATAAGGGCCCTAGAATACTTTTCGCAGGGATTTGGCCAGGCAGCAACTCGTCGCTTACGGGGAACGCCCTAGTAGTCTCTAAACCATTTTCCATATTACTTTCATCCATGGTTTTAGCAAGGCTTTTAATTCCGGATGCCGCTCCTGACGTAAATCCTTCTTTATCCGAGCATGGGACCAGCACTGCTAGTTACTGAGCTACTTAATCCACCCAGCAGCTACCAAAGGCAGAGAAGAAGAAAAGTACTTATGCTAGAATACTGCTTCTACATTTGCATGCGAATCTGCCTATCCCCAAAATAAACTGTGACTGTTCAAGTTTCCCAGTAAAAGCTAATAAGGTTATGATTTGAAGTACCTAAGGTGGGAGTAAAAATAAAAAGGGCTGGTTTTAGGGTTTTTATACTGCATATATTTATATTTATAAACTGTACTGTAATCGTACATTTTCCAATCTCAATGGTTATAATTTCTATACTGTTCAGGTTAGTTGTTTCCACGGATGAGACTATGGATTGAGTTTTCATAAATACTATGCTCCGATGCTTATTCTGTGGTATCTCCGCAATCAGTTCCATACCTGATATTTTCGGTTTCGCTGGAATTAAGTCTCTGTGGGTTTCCTGGATGCATGAAACCTCAGATTTTGTTTTCATGCAGAATTTCGGTACCATATCTTCTTCTACTGCAGTGATGCCCTTAATATTTATGTTAGGTACTGTCAGTGCTAGTTCTGAGAACAACTGTTGTGGCTTAATGTTCACCAAATGATTTGGTTTGGTCTGATGTTGAGAGGATTAGACATCTACTAGTAGATGCTTCCGGGAGACGCCGTCAATAGTGTTTGTTATTGTGTAGTTGATGTCGCGCTATCTTGAATTCCTTGCCCGCTTTCTCAAATGAAGCGTGATTTCTATGGTCTCCAAGAGGATATATAGCGCTTTATCACAGATCAAACAATGAAGGGATAGAAATATTTGTGCCGATGGAAAACAAAAATAAGAGAGTACAAAAAAACCGTTTATGTGCAAATTTAGAGTACAAAAAACCAGTTATAAAGGAAAAACTATTTAATAGTCTGGGCTGATTATCGGAGAATAGGATATTTTTGGGAAAAGTTATTTACCAGCAATTTTATTGCTGGAATCGAATCTTATGATTGTATATATTAATAATATAGATATGCAAAGTCCGCAGATAGTGTGCTACTTTTTTTATAAACAAAATGGCTCCCGAAAATCGTGTTTTTTTCAATTTTTGCTCTATAACCCCAAAGATTTTAACTTTAGACCAAAAATACCCAAATAAAAATTCACCGCAATTAAATTCTGCATAGAGATGCATAGAGACGTGTTTTTTCCGGTTTACTTCGACGAAAACTTTCCCCGGAAAAGCGGGTTTTTCCAACAAAATCTTTAATTTTCAACTAAACTTTTAGATAAGTAGTTGTTAATCAATAATTAAATAACTTGGTAACGTAAAAGCCCTTCCCGTATATATTATAATTCCAAAAACCGATGGAAATTAAAGGAACAGTTTAGCAACAATTGAAATGTTAATTAAAAATTTACGGTCGCTATAATAACGACAATAATTATGACGCATAAGAATAACTATGATTTTTTCATAAAAAGATACTATACCTATCTAATGTACTTTACAGTATTGAAATTGGACTATTTAAGCGGCCTCAGGAATATTTTAAAATTATAAACAATTTTTTGGCTTATAAACAAATAGAATATCTCGGGAAATATTAAACTAAATTAAATTGTGAAAACGGTATTCGAAAGACAGCGGCAGGATGCTTCTTCTAAAGGAAAAAACTTTTAATTATGACGAGTAGTTCCTGAGATACAACCGGTCAAAGTTGACCGAAATTTACGGCAAAGATATAAACAATAGGATCATAATTTTCAAACCATCACCTTTTTATTTTTATCGTCTTTCTCCATACCAATTTTCATATCTTTAAAATCCTCATAACATATATTATTATAATAAAAACTATCGATAATCCGTGTGAAAATTGACAAAAATAGCAAAATTCCAATCAAAAATTAGGTTGGAGAAAATGTAACCCTCAAAGTTCAAAATCGGTATACGTTAAAAAAATGCATTTTCTCGGCTTCCCATGGAGCAATTTCCTTCATTCTTTTTTTGTTCCCAAGTAACTCGAGTAGAGCCATCGAACTAACGCATTATTAAATGTCAAACTTGCTTTTATTTTGTTATAATCAATTAATTTATTTATTATAACACAATATTTTAATTTGTTTAAAAAAAATGTTTAAATAATTATACAGCTTTCAAATGAGAATATTTATGTTTTTAACTTTAAAAGGTACACTTGTAGTAAGTTTATCTAAAAAAAAGCCTACAACTGGAAAAAATATGTAATTTTTTGTTCTTATAAATAAATTAATCTATTATAACAAAACAAAAGCAAGTTTGACATTTAATAATGCGTTAGTTCGATGGCTCTACTCGAGTTATTAGGACACAAAAAAGAATGAAGGAAATTGCTCCATGGGAAGCCGAGAAAATGCATTTTGTTAACGTATACCGATTTTGAACTTTGAGGGTTACATTTTCTTCAACCTAATTTTTGATTGGAATTTTGCTATTTTTGGCAATTTTCACACGTATTATCGAGAGTTTTTATTATAATAATGTATGTTATGAGGATCTTAAAGATATGAAAATTGGTGTGGAGAAAGAGGACAAAAATAAAAAGGTGGCGGTTTGAAAATTATGATCCTATTGTTTATATCTTTGCCGTAAATTCCGGTCAACTTTGACCGGTTGTATCTCAGGAACCACTCGTCATAATTAAACGTTTTTTCTTTTAAAAGAAGCGTCCTACCACTGTCTTTTGAGTACCGTTTTCACAATTTAATTTAGTTTAATATTTCCCGAGATATTCTATTTGTTTATAAACCAAAAAATTGTTTATAATTTTAAAATATTTCTGAGGCCGCTAAATAGTCCAATTTCAATTCTATAAAGTGCATTGGATGGGTTTAGTGTCTTATTATGAAAAAATCATAGTTATTCTTATGCATCATAATTATTGTCGTTACTATAGCGACCGTAAATTTTTAATTAACATTTTAATTGTTGCTAAACTGTACATTCAATTTCCATAAACTTCTGGAATTATAATACATACGGAAAGGGCTTTTACGTTACCAAGTTATTTAATTATCGATTAACAACTACTTATCTAAAAGTTTAGTTGAAAATCAAAGATTTTGTTGGAAAACCCCGCTTTTTCCGGGGAAAGTTTTCATCAAAGTAAATCGAAAAAACACGTCTCTATGCAGAATTTAATTGCGGTGAATTTTTATTTGGGTGTTTTTAATCTAAAGTTAAAATCTTTGGAGTTATAGAGCAAAAATTGAAAAAAACACGATTTTCGGGCGCCATTTTGTTTATAAAAAAAGTAGCACACTATCTGCGGACTTTGCATATCTATATTATTAATACATACAATAATAAGATTCGATTCCAGCAATAAAATTGCTGGTAAATAACTTTTCCTTGTATTTTGCTAATTAGCCCAGAGTATTAATTGTTTATTTAATTTACATAAATAAAATATAAATAGTATATTAATATGCACCTTATTATAAGCTTGATTGTCTTTTAGGCTGCAGAAGGAACAGGCCTCGCTTTCATAGTATTTACGCAAGCAATTGTTGAGTTACCAGGAGCTCCATTTTGGGCAATTATTTTCTTCATGATGCTGCTGGCTCTTGGTATCGGATCACAAATTGGAATGATGGAAGGAATGTTGTGCACTGTTTTTGATATAGAGATATTTAAAAGAATCAGCAAAATATATGTTACAGGTATGTACCATGTCAATACAATTATTGTAATAATAAGGTACACTGGGGTAAGTGGAACCCCTACAATTAAAAATTTAAGCTCAAACATGCATGGAGAATAAAATTATGTAACTAAGATCAAGTGATCACAATATGCAATAGTGCTACATATATTGTTCAAATTTATACAGGTACAACCCTGCTTTTCTTAAAAGAAAACAAAATTAAATGGATAATAGAAGCTGGTTGTACTAGGTTCCACTTTCACCTAGTTTGGATTAAGTGGACCACAGCGTTATTTAATTTATTTAGCTATTTATAAACAACAATAAATAATGTTTTTATGCTCGATATGGCGTCATTTGCTTTTTACTGCTATTTACTACTCCTGCATCCAGGTGATCCTGGTTATAGCACGGGGGTGGTCTTTTCTAATGTACTTTTCAACCATTACAACCTGCAACAACAAAAAAAATTAGTTTTCGAAAAAATTTTTTTAAAGAAAATTTTTTTCGGCTCAGTCAGTCAATGTTGTGTTTTAAATTAAATAAACAATTAAATCAAAAAATAAAGTGATACCAAATGCAAGTATCCACTTGCCCCTTTGTTATGATTTCCACTTGCCCCAAATGTGTAAAACCCCTGACGCAAGTGGAACCTATCAACTAATACTTACGACCAAAAACACAACGCTGATTTCACTACTCTTAAGGCTATGGGTACATAATTCGCAAATATTTTACGTGTATCCCTACTTTTTCTGTCTTTACACGGCAAATTACGTGTAGTAAAATTCACACTGGTGTGGATATGTAAAGATTACTAGAATGTCATTCTACTTGAAAATGTCATAATTAATTTAAAGAGCTGGCTTTTGAATGTTCTTGGATAACTGTTATTTTTATAATTGCAAATTATTAATTCAGTTCATAAATGTGATAATTTTTTCACTAACTATGTTTTCAGTGACTGTAATAATTTATTTGTACAACAAAAACTAATAATCAATCGAGAAAAGAGGAAAAGTGTTAAAGTGATTTTTTAATAATATGTTGTTATTTTGGAACGCTTACAATTTTGAACATCTCTAACAACAAAATACTTGGATCACAGGATATATCTGATGTATTCTCTGCTTGGATCTTCCACAAATAATACACAATAAATAACTTTTTATTAAGTTCACGTCTTAAATCAATTATTTATCAAATACACTATATATCAATAATATTTAATCAATTTCTCAAAATATTCCCGATGCAATGTCAAATATTTAAAATTGTCACTGATTGTCAGTGTCTGACTGACAATATATGCTGACAATATTATATTCGGTTGAGTGCGTTGTAAGACAAAGACAGATTTGGAAAATATTACCACGGCATTGTGTTCATTTTTTTCAAATCCTGAAAAAACCAATAAATATTTTTGAAAAATTTAAACGCAGAATGAAAGACTAAATTATTACCGAGGGCCGAAAGTCCCTTAGAATAAATAAAAAGTTTATTTTGAATGAGATATTTGAAATTAAAAATCACACTAAATTTTCTCTTAGTTTTTTCACCCCTGTAACTTATTAAAATAAACATTATAGAAGTTCTCAGGGACTTTCGGCCCTCGCTAATAACGTAATCTTTCATTCTGCTTTTAAATTTTTCAAAAATACTTATTAGTTTTCTCAGGATTTGAAAAAAATGAATCCCCATTTGAATAGCATTGCAGCCGAAAATACGTACCGATCCTCTTAAAATCAACAACGATTCAGGTGCAAAATTATATGCGTAGTTTAATAACTGCCCAATAAATGACCGTTTTGGAGTGTAATTTCCAGGGGCAACTCCGAATTGAATGAAAATTTGGATTTAGGTTCTACTTACCCTCCACTTTAAAGTTGAATTTGTGCCGTTGGTTGCTTTTACTTGGGGGGTGACATTTACCCCTTCTCGGGGGTGAAAAACGCGTGTTCAAAATAAGGAGGGAAATGGATAAATTGACTTATTTTAAGCACCTTTTGTTCTATAAAGTTTTTTACGTATGTCAATACTTTTCGAGTTATTCGCGATTTAAAATGTTGATTTTTCGACAAAAAAACTACGTTTTCAGACGGTTTTTCCCAAATAACTCAAAAAGTAAATATTTACTCGAAAAAGATATTGTTGGAGAACTGTATTCTCCACCCAAAATAAATTCTATTTCACCAACAACAAATTTCCGCGCCGCCTCTGTAACAACCATAAATAATTTCATTACGCAGTGCCTGAAGAAAACTTCCAAGAATCTCCGCCCTCTCTTTTACCCAAAGCACCCAACGGAAATATTTGTTAACGGGATGAAAGAGCGGGGTGCAACAGTCAGTCAACTATCAACACTCATTAAGAACGTACGCAAAAACCTCTTTTCATTTACGCTTTTTCGAAGAGAATTCTTCACGCCGCAATTAGCAAAAAGCCGGTACAAAGTGTAAATATATGTGTAGTGGCGTCTTTCACGGATAAGTTGTTAACTCAATTGTTCACATGTAAAATTCTATTTCTTGCCCTTTTCAACTTCATTACAGTCATAGCAAAATAGAAAGTATTTTATTTACATTAACAATTCAACAGGCCAGAATTACAGCATCTTACGGTTCATTAAAAGTTCTCCTCTTAGCTATCGAAGGCTTAGCGACACATTGAACTTACTGCAAGTGCAAAACGCTGGAAAGAGACATTGGAACTACTCCAAACTCTCCATGGAGGAATGTTGAACACCGGCGTCCCTCCATTTTGTTCCTCCGAGACCGGATTTTATTTCTAAGAGCCGAATTTGGCCCTTAGAGCCACATTTGATCCATCGACCGAACTTTTCTGGCCAAAAAACACTCAATTCAAGTTTCTATCTAATTCTATTATTTTGTTAAAAAACATTTCTGGCTAATGCCAACTCTTTCTAAAAGACATTATAAGTGTCGCGTTTTTCGGATATTCTCGTCGAATAGACAATAATTCCAAGAGACAAAGTGATTGCGTTATTTATTCTACGGACAAATAAACATTCTGTGAACAAAAACAGTGATAATAGTTTACTTCAAGAAGTGGTGTTCAAGGACTAGCTGATTCCAGGAAAAGCAGCCCACATTCAAGTACCAAGAGCCCAGGGGTGACGTACAAAATAAACTTTTCTATATATGTAAATTCAAAAAGTTAATTTTCAAAGATCTCTTGCGAAATGTTACTCTAATAAAGTTAAACACTATTTAAAGAACTATTCAGGGTTGAATTTTTGGTTTAATATTGCATGCTTGTTAAAATTCAAAAATAATTAATAATTTCATTCAAAAATAAACAAATTAAAGTTATTACAATGAGCAAAAAAGGTTTAAGTAAATTATTAAACAAAAAGCATTCCATTCTAGATTCTGTTAATAGAATTCAAACGTGGCTAGAAGCAAACCATGACTCGGAAAAAGATGTTTTCTCATTCAAAACAAGAGAAGGTCGATTACAAGACCTGTTCTCTGATTACAATAACGTACAGGATGAAATTGAATTCCTGGACGATTCTCAAAAATGTGATCGTGCCATATTTGAAGAAAATTATTTTGCGGTTCTGTCAAAAATACAAAGTTCGATTAGAGCATTGGATATTACCAATACAGGGAGCGTCGCTGCCGCTAAGCAAGTGGCCGTAAAGCTCCCGGAAATAAGCATATGCAAATATTCCGGGCAAATAGGGGACTTCGAAAGTTTTTTTGAGCTCTTCGACACACTGATAATACAAAATCAGTCCCTTTCTGACATCCAAAGGTTTCTTTATTTGAAAAGTTACCTACAGGGTGATTCTCTTAAGTTGGTGGATTCTTTGAAAGTCACAAATGAAAATTTTTCGATTGCTTTAGATATTCTAAAGAACCGCTATCAGAATAAGGTCACAATCATAAATTCTTACTTAACAGAAATTATAGACATTCCTACACTGAGAAACAGCTCACCGCAAGCCCTCAGAAATTTTCTAACTACCGTAACAAAAAATATGCAATTGCTAAAAAATTTGCAATTTTCAAGTACAGAGCTCATTGATATAATTTTAGTTTTCCTGCTAGAAAGCAAATTAGATTTTTCAACAAGGAGACTTTTTGAAACTGAGCGAAATCATTCAGATGTACCAAAATTGGATGTTCTTCTTAAATTTCTTGAAAAAAGGTGCATTGTTCTGGAAAGCCTGGAAAATACAAATCCTAGGCAAGCCAAAAACGTGAAAGTTTCACATCATGCATCTAGTAATAACACATCAGAGGATTCAGATAAAAATAATACGTCAAATAATTTAGTTTCTGATTTTTATTGCATTTTCTGCAAAAAGCAAGGTCATAAAATTTACAAATGTCACTTTTTCAAAAACATTCAGCATGATGACAAAATAAAATTCGTGAATTCAAAAGGTCTCTGCGTAAATTGCCTAGGTAGGCATAATTCTAAAGATTGTTCATCAAAACATGTATGTACCGTTTGTAAAAGGCGCCATAATACAAATTTGCACATTCTGGCACCAAATAATAATTCGGGTAAACATAATACTTTTTCTACGACCCATAAAAATGAAAGTCCGTCCACTTCTACAAATTCAAACAATTACGAACGCGAACATTCGTCAAATTCAAACTTTCAAGGTCCTTCGTTTCAAGGGCAAGAACCTTTTACAAATTCCTTTTCTGCCTTGTCCGTAAAAAATTTAAACATACTTCTAGCTACGGCCAAAGTAACCATTTTCGACAAAAACGGGAAACCTTTAACGGCCCGATTGTTACTCGATACGGGAAGTCAAAATAGCTTTTGTACCCAGTGTCTCGCTGATAGGCTGGGCTACAAGCCATATGACATATCTCTAAACATTTCTGGCATAGGCCAAAGTAATTCGGTTTCAAAAAAGATGGTCAACATAAAAATGCATTCTAACTATAATAAAAAGTCTTTCAAAATTTCATGTGGCATCTTAGAAAATATTACTTGCAATCTTCCACAGTTCCGCATTCTTACAAAAAATTACCAATTCCAAGGGACGTTTTTCTCGCCGACGATTCATATCACAAACCTAGTCAGGTAGACATCTTGGTTGGGGCTGATTTGTACTACGACTTAATTCTTCCTGACATAATTCCTCTGGGCCCTAGGCTTCCAGTTTTGCAGGCTTCTCATCTGGGGTACCTAATAGCCGGCGTGATTGCTCCTCACTTGACGGCACCTGCAGTAGCAAACAATGCTTCTGGAGATGTTGCTCTACTTTCTACGTGTAGCACGGACGAGCTGCTCACGAAATTCTGGAACATGGAAGAACTTTCTCAAAAACCTATTCTGTCGGAAGCTGACGAGCTGGCCGAACAAATATTTCAAACTACAACAAAGATCCTTGAAAATGGACGCTTTGAAGTAGATATTCCATTAAAAAGTGCACAAGAACACCAATTACTGGGTGATTCAGTTTCTATAGCCAAACGGCGTTTTCTTTCACTCGAAAATAAATTCCAAAAAGATAAAAAATTATTTTTCGAGTACAAAAATTTCATTGACACATATATTTCTTTAGGGCATGCTGAATATGTACCTCTTTCGTTCGTAAATGAAAATTCGGACAAAAAATATTTTATTCCACATTTATGTGTCATCAACGAACAAAATAAAAGTACAACTTTGCGTGTCGTCATGGACGCTAGTTGTAAAAGCTCTACAGGAAAAAGTCTGAACGACATTTCATTAAAAGGGTATCAGGTTCAACCAGATTTATTCGACATTCTGGTTCGTTTCAGGCAATACAAATTCATATTTTCCTGTGACATTCAAAAAATGTTTCGACAGACGTGGATCAACAAAGATCAACGCTTTCTACAAAATATTCTATGGAGGGACGATACCCACGATTCTATAAAATGTATTCAATTAAATACTATCACATACGGGACGAATAGCGCCCCGTTTCTTGCGACGAGAGTCTTGCAAGAAATTTCAAATAAAAATAAAGTTCAATTCCCATTGGCCTCGCATTTTCTCGAAAACCAATTCTACGTAGATGATGGTTTATGTGGGTCAAATAATATTCAAGAATTGCTCGAAATACTTCAGCAATTAAATTCTGTTCTAAACCGCCATGGGTTTACTTTACATAAATTCCATTCAAATTCATCCATATTCCTGCAACAAATCAACCCAGAACATTCAAAAAATACTACTCAGGAATATGACCTAAATTTCGATTCCACTTCCAGTAAGGTTCTAGGCCTAAAATGGGACCCTGCGGAAGACCAAATAACAATTTCCGTCCCCGAAAATAATTTCTGCCCACCAATAACAAAAAGAAAAATCCTATCTGCGTTAGCGCAATGTTTCGACCCTCTGGGACTCATCAATCCGTTTATTGTTAAAGGCAAAATGCTTATGCAGAAACTCTATCTGCAAAAAATTCACTGGGACACAGAAATTTCGGACAAAACTATTCTAAACGATTGGAACAACTTTCTACAGGACTTGTCACAATTAAAACAATTAAAAATTCCTCGTTTCTATTTTTCTGAAAAAATAATTCTGAAGGTTGAGCTTCATGGATTTGCAGACAGCAGCATGGCAGCTTATGGCGCATGCGTATACCTAAGAACTTTCTATTCGGATGAGACCATCTCTTGTGCATTAGTTTCTTCCAAATCAAGGATAACTCCGTTAAAGACGGTAACACTTCCTAGGCTTGAGCTGTGCGCAATGGTTCTTCTTTCAAAACTTGTTGCAAAAATAATTTCTATCTTTGAAAATCAATCTATAAAATTTCTTTCAGTCAGCCTCTGGTCAGACTCCCAAGTAGCTCTGTCGTGGTGTAAAAGTCATCCAAGTCGGTGGTCGGTTTTCGTGGCTCACCGGGTAGCTCTTGTCCAAGAGTTGACTCAAAACTTTACATGGCTTCACATAAAGTCTGCGCAAAATGCCGCAGAGCTTCTTTCTCGAGGAATGTCTGGTTCTGAAATTCTCAATAGCGACTTCTGGTGGCAAGGTCCCAAATGCTTGCGAGATAAAAATTTCAATGTTTCCAATCTAGTAAATGACAAAGTTCTCGAAAACCTACCCGAGGAAAGAAAAATAAGCCTCGTGGTAAATTCTAACGTGGAAAATTTCTGGATAAAAATTTTCTCACGTTTCTCAAATATTTCACGCTTAAAACGTACAGTAGCGTACGTATTTCGTTTTATTTCTAATTGTAAAAAACAAAAAATTTCTGAACCTCTTTCTGTTGCGGAGTTAAATTATGCAATGGATTTCATCATCAAGAAAATACAGGGTGATGCATTTTCAAAAGAAATTTCGGCGCTTAAAAATAACAAATTTATTTCGAATAAAAACTTCACGTCACTAAAACCATTTTTAGATTCTTCTAATTTTCTCAGAGTTGGAGGCAGACTTACGAACTGTCCCGACATAGACTATTTGCAAAAACATCCGATACTGCTCCCATCCAATAATCCTATCGTCAATCTTATCATCAAAAATGAACATCTCAGATTGGGACATGCTGGTGCGCAAACAGTTCTCTCAAATCTTCGTTTGAAATTCTGGGCTCTCAATGGTCTAAAGGAAGCAAAACGAATCATTCGCAACTGCACCATATGTTTCCGATTTTCGTGTGCTCCTGCACAACAGCTTATGGGTAATTTACCTGAAGATAGGTTGTCCATTACAACAAGACCCTTTCAAAAAGTGGGTGTAGATTATGGTGGACCCTTTCTGTTAAAATCTTCTTCACTCCGAAAAGCGCCAAAAATCAAGGCATACATAGCCATTTTCGTGTGCATGGTGACCAAAGCTGTGCACATTGAGGTTGTTTCTGATCTAACAACTTCTTCCTTTCTATTAACACTTAAGAGATTCATTTCCCGACGTGGTAACCCAACCGTCATTTACAGTGACAATGCCACATGTTTTTCTGGTGCAAAAAACCAACTCTATGACTTATACAAATTTTTTCAAAATAAGTCTAATTCTCAAACCATTATGGAATACCTTTCTGAAAATCAAACCTCATGGAAGTTTATCCCCCCTAGATCTCCTCATTGGGCTGGGCTCTGGGAAGCTTCAGTAAAAAGCGCAAAATATCATATGCGTAGGCTAATAGGCTGTTCTTCTTTCACTTTCGAACAGTTTTACACTGTCATGGTTCAAATTGAAGCTGTGATGAATTCAAGGCCTATCTGTTCCATGTCCAGCGACCCTTCAGATTACACCTTTCTCAGTCCTGGGCATTTTATAATTGGCTCCAGCCTGTCAGCGCATCCTGAGCAAAACTTACAAAAAATTCCGGAAAATAAACTATCCATGTTTCAGCAAATTGCAAAAATACAACAAAGTTTCTGGAAAAAGTGGTCTGTTGATTACTTGAACCGGTTACAAAATTCTCCAAAATGGTCCCGACCAAGGGAAAACGTAAAAGTCAATGACTTAGTTCTTCTGAGAGAGGATAATGTACCTCCTCTAAAATGGCCTTTAGCACGGGTAGTTGATACAATGCCCGGGCAAGATGGCAAAGTCAGAGTGGTCAAGTTGAAGACCATCGATGGTCAATTCACAAGGGCAATCTCTAAAATTTCGGTTCTCCCTAATCAAGGTAAAGAAGAGTAGGTTAGACCACAAGGCTCTAACGCCGGGGGGAATGTTGGAGAACTGTATTCTCCACCCAAAATAAATTCTATTTCACCAACAACAAATTTCCGCGCCGCCTCTGTAACAACCATAAATAATTTCATTACGCAGTGCCTGAAGAAAATTTCCAAGAATGTTAATCTCCGCCCTCTCTTTTACCCAAAGCACCCAACGGAAATATTTGTTAACGGGATGAAAGAGCGGGGTGCAACAGTCAGTCAACTATCAACACTCATTAAGAACGTACGCAAAAACCTCTTTTCATTTACGCTTTTTCGAAGAGAATTCTTCACGCCGCAATTAGCAAAAAGCCGGTACAAAGTGTAAATATATGTGTAGTGGCGTCTTTCACGGATAAGTTGTTAACTCAATTGTTCACATGTAAAATTCTATTTCTTGCCCTTTTCAACTTCATTACAGTCATAGCAAAATAGAAAGTGTTTTATTTACATTAACAATTCAACAGGCCAGAATTACAGCATCTTACGGTTCATTAAAAGTTCTCCTCTTAGCTATCGAAGGCTTAGCGACACATTGAACTTACTGCAAGTGCAAAACGCTGGAAAGAGACATTGGAACTACTCCAAACTCTCCATGGAGGAATGTTGAACACCGGCGTCCCTCCAGATATTTTTAGCAAAAGTGTAGCCTATAAAAAAACGAAAAAAATGGTGTACCAGTAAAGTCTACAAATTGAGTAGAAGCAAAGTTGTAGCTCATGAAAAATACGTTCTTATTCGTCTAATTCCAAATCGAATAATTCAACGCGAAATCACCGAAGAAAGAAGCGCGTTTTTCGGGAAAACCTTATTAACATTTTTAAAGTATCGAAAAAAAGCTTATTATTTGTTTTTTGCAAAAGTTTGCAGTATCAAAAATAAACGAGTTACACTGAAAAAATTTGACCCCTTTTTTTTTGGTAAAAAAAATCGTGAAAACCTCCCTCTATTTAGCACCCTAAATAAAATTAATCGTTTGGCTGTACCAACTGTACCATCTATTTTAACTGTATGTGTATTGTTTATATGATCTGTAAGTTTGATTGGTTTGAAGTTCTTATTTTTGAAAACATTTGGCTTTATAGTAAAAAAAAATTTTTTTAAATTTTTGAAAAATTTAATTTTTTAAAAATAACTTAAAAAGTATTATTGATAAGAAAAATCTTAAAGAGTAAAAAAATGTAGGTTTTGCTATTATAAATATGCTAGTTTCATTCTGTTTCTCCGGAAGATAAAATTGGTTAAGTTATGGCTGTTCAAAATTTGCATACACTCGTGATTAGTGACCCATTCAAGCTTTCTCAATTATAACCCTTTCAAAAATAAACACTTTAAACCGGTGAGACTGACAGATCATATAAAAATCGAAACAAAGCTTTTTATAAACACTTTAAAAAAGTATAAATGGGGTTTTCCCGAAAAGTGCTTAATTTTTCGGTGATTTCACATTGAATTATTCGCTTTGGTATTAGACGAATAAGAACGTATTTTTCATGAGCTACAACTTTGTTTTTATTTGATTGATAGACTTTACTGATACACCATTTTTTTGGGTTTTTTATAAGATACACTTTTGCTAAGGATATTTTGTTTTACAAAATATTTACTTTTTGAGTTATTTGCGAAAAACCGTCTGAAAACGTAGTTTTGTTTGTCGAAAAATCAACATTTTCAATGGCAAATAACTCGAAAAGTATTGACTTAAGTAAAAAACTCTATAAAACAAAAGTTGCTTAAAATCAGTCAATTTATCCATTTCCGGTCTTATCTTGAACGTATGTTTTTTCACCCCCGAGAAGGGGACAGTCACCCCCACAAGTAAAAGCAACCAGCGGCACAGTTTCAACTTTGAAGTGGAGGGCAAGTAGAACCTAAATCCAAATTTTCATGCAATTCGGAGTTTCCCCTGAAAATTAGACGGTATCGCCGAATTTCCCGTTCATTTACTGGGCTAGTTTGACGTTCAGTATATGGAGTAGCAGAGAAATTCTGTACCGTAAATGTATTCTATAATAAGTATACAGTTCTTTACGCTATTTCTCAATAGATGGCGGATTTAAATATTTTTAAATCGCATTAAGTACGCATTTAAATATTTTTAAATCTCATGGTTTCTACTTACCTAAAATCTTACATGTTTTCTTAATAATTTTTTAAAATGTCACTGCGTTGTATTGTAAATATCTTTTAAAGTGATCATAGATCTTGGGCCCACCATTTAAAAAAATGATTACCTCTCTCATGAGATTTTTTTTTTCAGTTATTCATGTCGAGTGGGGCAACTTTTCTATTTCGGAAAATTTTCGGGAGGGTGGCGTTTCGTAAATATAGAGGTTTCTAAACTTTGGTGCGTTCTACAACTGGAGTACTCCTAAAAAATTGTAGGACAATATATTACCAGTTAATTGTACATATTTTTATCAAAGAATCATGCGAAAATCAGCTGTGAGGGTAACAATTTTATTACGGGTGCCCCCCACTAGGGGGGAAGCCAGGCACGTAGCCAGGAAATGTACTTGAGGGGGTCCAAACACAACTCAAATTTTTTGTTAGATTAGACGGTAAGGTATTGAAAAAAATACTCAGAATAAACTTTAGATCCATATGCAAAATTTATAAAAAAAATATTTTAACCCTAGAATACTAATACTCATAAAATATACGACGCTGAATTATTTTTTGCGAAATTTCTCAGCAACGCAAAATCCCAAGAACTTGGGTTCCACAGTTCTTTAGTAGGTAAACGTTTTGGTGTATAAACGTCAGTTAAATTTTGTGCGGAAGTGTGTGAATTAGGTATTCTGTCGTAAATATTACGACGCTTTAGTGTTAACGATAATAACATAAGCCGTCTATGTTCGGGCATAAAGATTGCTATGCTTTGCGATTCATTCTCCAAATACATGATTGATGCCAGTCCCTATCTTGGCAAAAACTTCGATACCGGAGGATTACCTCTTACAAATTTTTATACGAAGGAATTGACAAAATCGGTCCATGGATACTGGATACCGTAACATTACCATGGATACTGTGTACTGTGTGTTTTTTAGGGAATGATAAACATAAGTACTATCAATCGTATGTGATATACTGCCATAATTCGCACAAAACAAATAGGAAGCCTGTTTTCCACTCTCAGTTTATGTTTGATTTGGGCAAAAGCCTTGCTGAGTCATAGATGCGCAAAAGATTAAAGGCGCGTTCCAAGTGACATGAAAACCGTCCTTCGTACTGCCCTCGTCATGCGCATTATAAAAAATGCGTTCCAAGCGAACATGAACGATGATTGGTATCGTACACCGTGTTGTTCCAAGCGATCCATGTACCGCTTCGAAATCGGTAACTGAACGGCCCTTTTGATACATGCCTTCAAGCAGAAACTATTTGTACTGACTTGCGCAGTTAGGATTGTTTTCATTTTTACTGGTCACTGCTATGAGATCAGCTGATGATTCAATAATAGAATAATCCACAATTTACGCTATTAGTACCTGTGAATCTTGATTTCCGTTTAAATAATTATTAATTCTTTTTTTTTTTCAAATTAATCTTATAAAAATGGATAATTTATTATTTTCTGTTTTCATAGAAGACAACGATTTAATGTCAGATATCGATTCTGGGGAAGGTTTTGAAGCTGAAGTGATGTTTAATGAACATGTTAAGTCCACTTTACATCAACAATAAATTGAATAAGAAATTGACAAAGTTATTCAAGGTCAAATTTGGCTTACACAAAACACAATTCTACATCCAATTTTGCCGTGAATAAAAAGAAAATTGACAAAATAAAACATATCCAATTGTTCTATTTCATCAAATTATTTCACTTTCTTTTACAAACCATACATTTTGTACTCGTCAAATTTGGTATTGAATAACTTTGTCAATTTCTTGTTCAATTTATTGTTGATGTAAAGTGGACATTAGAAATATTAATTTCTAACCATCTAGCAAACTACTAGTGGTACTCGCACTGAAAATTGCTCAGGCGCAACTCGAACTTGAAATGGTACACGAATTCGTTCCAAGAGGGTTACGTACCGGTAATCGGATCGAGATCGAAAGAAAACCGTTCAAGGTCGATTCTGCGCATTAAAACAGTCCGATCGATTTCGTGGCGGTTCAAGGGATCGTACAAATGTGTCGTCTTGGAACGAACCTTATATCAAATTTACGGTGCAATATTCGACAGGACATAAACGAAATTCTAACTATACAATCAGTTTCTCAACCGAATAATCCTATCGAAAGAAAACGGACAGTATGCTACTTATGCCCTAGCCGTCTAAGAAGAATAACGACAAACTTTTGGGTATAGTGTAAACGAGCAATCTGCGGACAAATATTTTTAAATTTAAGATATTTTAAACATGTAAAACTTACATTTAAAAAAATTTCAAATTACTTTTACTAAAGGCAAGATATAATGTACGGAATCGGAATGTAGAACGGAATCCTATAATATTTTGTTAGTAGTCACTAACATCATCAGGGACGCTAAAATGATATTAAAGCTACAATTGTGAAATTAGGTATTAAAAACTAGGGTAGGATATAACATCTACATATGTGACGACAATCTCACCCTAGTAAGTTGTTTTTAATACCTAATTTCACCATTGTATCTTTAAGAGTAAACAGTAGCTATCAACAGGTAGCAACAAAATATAACTTCGGGAGATAGTATCATAAACTTTGGCAACAGTGGTAATCTTTGACATTATCTAAGATTAATATTTTGACAATATCATAGTCGCGCTAAATGGAAGTAATAGAAAACGATTTTATTATTAATACATAGATATTTATAAAAATAAACCAAAATGGGTGAAAATTTTATGTTAAGATAGGTAGGTATTTGCATGAAATATCTAATAATAAAACAATAATAAATAATCATTTTTTGTTGTGAAGCGAAACAAATTTTAATTTTCGCATAATTTTGACACGGTTTTTAATGGACTTTTTCTTGGAAGGTTTCACTTTATTTTTCGTTTGATTTACTTTTTCCATTTTGTTAAAATATTGATAATATTTTTAGAATAAAAAAAGAATGTGTGTGTACTTTTTACGCACGTAAGAAGTTATACTTCTATTATAATATAATTTCAACGAAATAAATATACCTACTTAACAGTTACAATACAAAAAATTAACAATAATTACCAAAAATGAACCAAAACTTAACAATGCCAGATATTAAAAAAAAAAGAAAAAAATATGAATCGTCCGGGATTTGAACCCGCAATCTCGCGATTTTTTGATCTCTGGTCCAATGCTCTACCAACAAGGCCATCAAGCCGCATGCTAGTTACCTTTCAGATATACATAATTATACATCACGGTGACAAGTGAAATATAATTTTATTATTTTACGCCCAAGGAAGACAAATCCAAAGACACAAAATTATAATAAAAAACCTTTTAAACCACCTTTTTCAAATTGCGCAAATTGTATTATTAATATTAATGTTAATAAATGAAATATAAATATTTTGACGTTTCACAATTTGACAATTCACTTTTAACTGCAGTGCCTTAAAATTTTTATAGCACTAGTGCCTTAAAGTAGCATTTTTAACGCTCCTATGGAGTCCTAAAAATTGCATTTTTAACACGTTTGTAGAAAACTATTTTTAAAAACACTAATATATTCTTTCCACACCTTTTCTGGACTGATACATACATAAATTAAAACATTTTGAAGTATAACTTCAAAAATATAATATGAAAACTATTTAAAAAGACAGTATAACTATTAACTAACCTTTGTTGTTTCTCTTCCCACAAATTTTAAAACGCAACAACTATACATAACCAAACCGTCAACCGTCCAAACCACAGCTGCGCTACAGCTGCCATATTGGATAATTTTTGACATGTCATTTGAACATCCAATCAGAACAAAGTTATAATGCGCATGCGCCGGGATCGTAGGTTTTAACATATAAAAATTCACCCTCATATCGCGCGTAAAGAAGTATAACTTCAAAAATCCTCCTAAAACTTTATATACTCGCATTAGAATTCGAAATATTTTTACGTAAAATATACTTACCTACCTACATATAACTAAAACACACAATTAACAACAATCTATTCTTTCAAAGAGGCCTACAACAACAACAAATATATATTAAATTAACTATCAATAAACACTACTTTCCTATGAAACAACAAAAACGAATTCTTAAATTAACACACTACTGCACTGAACAGATATCGATAAAGATGACAGAAGAGAATTGAGAAAATCTGACGCAGGTTTGTCAAAATGACAGTGATAATTTCTCTACGTTGCCTAATTAGTTATTTGGTTGTAATATGTTCGATTTCTTGTTAGAAATAAAAAATTTTAGTAGTTCCAAGATTCCACAAAATCTAGGTATGGGATAAAAAAGTTTATTTGAAGAAAGTTTATTTTTTTTTTCTTCTTAATGGCGGTACAGGCTCCTTTTTTCAATATTTTGTTTAGTTATAGAGTAATTTCCACGTACTAACATATTTCTGAAATTGGGCTCTGTACCGCCATTCTTTATTATATTACGAATATGTGTGCCAAATATCTCGACAAAATATTCAAAATTAGAGCCGCAATCTTGGAACGCGTTTGTTGCTACCTGTTGATCGCTACTGTAGCCTTTTAATATCATTTTAGCGCCCCTGACGATGTTAGTGGCTACTACCGAAATATAGGATTCCATAGAAAAGAGTACACGACCTGGTCCTCTATAAAAAGTAAAAAGTAAAAGAATTTTAAATGCTGATAGAATACTTTCGTTTTTGGTAAATCTGATGATTAAATAGGATATAAGTTGATCCGTACACTGAATAAAAATATAAATAATCCTAGCAAAAAATAATAATAATTTCGTTCACTTTTTCAAAAAAATAGTATCTAATACCTTGTGGTAAACTTGCTGCATTGGTACCAAAGCCGAGACAGTTTTGGGAGGGGTCCGGACCCCATGAACCCCTCCCTTGGCTACGTGCCTGGGGGAAGCACCCGTTTTATAAAGGGTTGAATAAGTCAGAAATGATGATTTTTTGCAGGATTGTTTGATAAAAATCCTTAAAATTTACTGGTAACATTGTTTGAAACGTTTTTAAGGGTACTCCAGTTATAGAACGCACCAAAGTTTAGAAACCTCTATATTAAGAAAATTCCCCCTCCTGAAAATTTTCCGAATTAGACAAGTAGTCCAACGTGACTTGAATAACCGAATAAAAAAAGTCTCATGAAGGAGGCATATTTTTAATGGAAGCTTTTAAAGGGAATATTAGATCCAATACAAGCCTTACGTTCTTGGCTTTTAGTCTGTAATGTTGCAGTCGTTACATTCACATACACCATACATCAAGTTAGTTTTCTCAAAAAAACATTAAAAGGGAATTTTCTAGATAGTTGACTATATAGGTACTTACAAAAACTAAAAATATAGTAAAAAGTGTAAAAACTTTTAATGCATGAATATATATTTTTTATAACAAGTTTAAAAAATATCCAAACGGGTTAAATTTTTTTTTCAAAACGTTTTCGGTCTAATCTGACCATCATTAATCAAATATCTTGACGAGTAGTTAAAACTAGCCACATTTCTGGGTGGTAATAACCTCTAAGCTCTCTTTTAATCAAATATTGAGTACACGGAATCAACTTTCGTTGGAATTTTTCCTAGACGAATAGACGGAATGTGACTGCATATTGTAGAGTTCCTTTCGTCTTCTTTATTCGTCGTCTCCTTGCCTTACAAATTGTAAAAGACAGAGATTAAGGATGTTACCAGAAAGTGTTTCCACGAGAATTTTTATATTTATTGTTTTAAATCTAAATTTAAAAAATTCAACACAACTTATATTTCGTTTCTGTTCAGGGATGATCTACCATCCCTATAAGTCCATTTTGATCTCTCCAAACCTCTTCAGTAGGGCTATATGCACACCTTCTTCTCTGGGACTTCTCGTTTCTTTTCTTTCGTCCGATATACGCGAATTATTTTTTTAATTCTGCTTAAATAGGAAGCTTGGTTTCGTTTCAATTCAGAGGTGTTCCTGTAGCACTACTGAAGAGGTATGGAGAGACCGAAACGGACGTATGGTGATGGTGGATCATTTCTGAACTAAAATGAAACATAGGCTGTCTCTTAATTTTTGATTTTACTCAAATTTTATATACATAAAATATATACATATATACATAATGTATATATATACATATATACATATAAATGTATACATATATACATAAAACTGGTTTCCAGGTCATAAAAGCTTTCCGTGATATTTCGATCCTAGTTATTATCTCTTCATCAGAGTCATAATTTACATTTAACCAGCTGCCAAGGTACTTCAAATGATTCACCCGTTCTAACTCCTCTCCATCAAGAGAAAGCTGACCCTGATCTATATTAATCTTCTTGGACTACCATCCACTTTGTTTTTGAAATGTTGATTTTAAGGCCTCTCCGATAACTTCACTGACTAGATTTAGGAGTGTCTGAAGATCTTGTAGATTTTCAGCAAGAATGGCTGTATTGTCAGCGTATCTAATATTGTTGATTACTTCTCCGCCTAGCCTTACTCCCTCTGGTCTGTCATCCAAAGCCTCCCTAAAGATTTCTTCAGAATACAGATTAAAAAGCGTGGGTGATAAAACACAACCTTGTCGTACTCCACGTTTTATCGGTAGTTTTTCAGAACGACTGTCTCCAATTTGGATAGAGGCTACTTGATTGTAATATAAGTATTTCAGCAGTCTTATATCGTAGTGGTCAAGTCCTGCTGCCCGCAGACAATCGAAGAGTGTATCATGTTGTACTCGGTCGAATACCTTCTCGAAGTCGATGAAACAAACATAAACGTTCTTTCGAATTCACAACTTTTATGTGAAATTATTTTTTTTTTTTTTTTTTTTTTAGCACTTCTTCTATTTGATGGTAGAATTCTTCAATTTTCTGTTCATCTGCATCTGTAGTGGGAGCATAAACTTGGATGATATTTATATTTACAGGTTTAGCGTTCAGCTTTATTAAAATTACTCTGTCTGACATTGCGCATTGGGATGAAGTTAGTCACATATTTACTAATATGCTGTTTCATTATTATTGCTACTCCGTTTCGATGCATATGGTCTTGCTTTCCAGAAAAATAAACGGCGTATCCGTTTGCTAAGAAATTCCCTGTGTTTAGCCATCTTGTTTTACTCACCCCCATGATAGTAATGTTTAGTCTGTCCATTTCAGAGAGTAGATTTCTCAGCTTACCGGCTTCATATAAAGTTGTTACATTGCATGTAGCTATTTTATACGGATTCTTCATTTTTATCTTATGTCTGGTGATGATTTGCTCACAGGGATTTCGGTGGCTAGCGACCTGGGAAGCCTTGGGTTTAATTTTGTATTCCCTCCCCTGTGGGATCTTGAGTTCCGCAGCCCACGATCAGTAATGTTATTCGTTTCACTAATTGATTTGATGATAACTTTAGTAGGGATTATAATGGGGTGGTTTCCCGTTGCCTCCCCATCTCAGTATTTTAGCCGTATCAATCTAATATGGTAATTGTCGCCTAAAGGTGTCCGTATTAAACTGTTCCGAAACTTTTTCTCCACCTTAACACAGTAACGAAAATGCTGCTTCCCATTTCCATGTGTTTTTTATACTAACGCTAAAATCCGGGGTCGCCACTTCCGCTATCCTCGCCGTACCGAAGGCTTCCCTCCCCGCCGTGGCTGCCGTTGTGGTCTTCATCCGTAACCCTGGACAAGGGACCCTAAGCAGGTACTAGTTTCCCGGGCCAAGAAACACCTGGAATCTGTGGAGGGCAGGGAATGATTCAGTTTCCCTGATAGGACTATCCAATGAGTTCCAAGGAGTTCCTACACACTACCCATGAATTTTGAGTACACGGAATTAACTTTCGTTGGAATTTTTCCTAGGCGAATAGACGGAATGTGACTGCATATTGTAGAGTCTCTTTCGTATTCTTTATTCGTCGTATCGTTGCCTTATAAATTGTAAAAGGCGGAGATTAAGGATGATACCAGAAAGCGGTTCTAAGAGAATTTTCACATTTATTGTTTACATCTGGAACTTCTCACTTCTTTTCGTTAATAGATGTCGCTACAGCGTGCAATATACGCGAATTATTTTTATAATTCTGCTTAAATAGGCAGCTTGGTTTCGTTTCAATTCAGAGTTGTTTATGTAGCCCCATTGAAGAGGTCTGGAGAGACCAACATGGACATATGGGATGGTGGATTATCTCTGAACCAAAATGAAACATAACCTGTCTTTTAATTAATAATAGTACTTACTTTGGCGGTACATATACTAAAATTGGAACGATACAGAGAAGATTAGCATGGCCCCTGAGCAAGGATGACACGCAAAATCGTGAACGTTCCACATTTTTTGCCAAAAAGTTTATATTAATAATATTTTTATCCCCTTAAAATCAGATGCCAACTACCTGGGGCTCCATTTGGACCGAAAGCACAACAAATGGACATGAAGGAACCATATCAAAACCAAGAAAGCACAACTACACTTAAAAGTCAGACAAATGTACTGACTGCTAGATAAAAGATCCCAGTTATGATTAGAAAACAAAGTATTACAATACAAAATTATACTAAAGCCGATATGGAGTTATGGTATAGAGTTATGGGGCTGCAGCAAACCGAGCATCGCTAAAATACTGCAAACCTTCCAATCAAAGACGCTGCGCATGATAGCAAATGCACCATGGTACGTTTCCAATATAACTATCCATAATGACCTTGGGGTACCATTCATTGAAGATGTTATTAAACTACATACAAACAAAACCCAAGAAAGAAATTTCGACCATGAAAATCAAACTATAAACAACTCTACCAGCCGCCACTTGTGAGAAGAAGACTGAAAAGGACATGGCCAGAAGACCTAACTGATTAGGTGTATTGGAGAACCGTCGATGGATGGTGTCCAAAGCTTGCCACGATTCAAAACTGTTCTACTATTTGCTAAATACTCTGCGTTGTTATTAGAGTAGATTGTAAATTTGCACCTAATAAAATGTTAAATAAAATTAATAATAAAATTATAAACTTACGTGCAAAGAAATAGGCCCACTAAAAAATTTGGTCACTTTTGATTTCTCATATTTCCTAAAGCTGTTGGCTGATTTAAGTGATTTTTGAACATGTTATAGCCTGATTCTTTAGCAATACCACTGTAATATTATTGTTGCTAAACAGGTAAATTTTCATTGTATACAACAATAATATAATATACAACAATGTATAACAAAGTTAGCATCACCCTGTGGAATATTCTTGCATTTATAAAGTACTGAATTTAAAACCCAACTATAGCCTCAGATTTTCCTAATATTCTGGTGTTTAATTCATTCGTTTATGTTGGATAACAAAAAAGTTAGGTACTTTTACAACTAGACATGTTCTTCATCGAATCACGGTGTTTCTAAATAAGTGCGACAAACTAAGGCGTAATTCTGCATGAAAAAATAATGACAGTTGGCTTTATAAACGTATGTCCGCAAATGTTTCGTTTCCGATATACGGGATACTGATTTTTTTCTTACAAACTGACGATATATTTATTGCTTTAAAACAAGTTGAGATATGTAAATGAATTTTGTTGGGTTTTTAGAGATAGTTATTGCGGATTTTTTGATATAAAATTAAGAATTTTATATTCACCATTAGCGTGCGTATGGGTAATATGATCGGTCAAATTACACGTATGCGCGCTAATGTTGAATATTAAATTCTTAATTGTATATCAAAACATGTGCAATAACTACATCTTAAAACCTACCAAATTTCATTGGCATATCTCAACGGATTTCATTTGCGGACATACGTTTATAAAGCCAACTGTCATTATTTTTTCATGCAGAATTACCCCTTAAAATTTGTCACACTTATTTAGACACATCGTGTATTGATGAAGAACATGTCTAGTTGTTAAAGTACCTAACTTTTTTATTATCCAACATAAACGAATGAATCAAAAAACAGAATGTTAAGAAAACCTGAGGTTATAGTTGGGTTTTAATTTCAGTATTTTATAAGTGCTAAAATATTTCACAGGGTGATGCGAACTTTGAGAAAAAAACACAGTTTGATTGGTACACCCGGTATGCAATGAAAATTTACCTGTTTTGCAACGATACTATTACAGTGGTATTGTTAAAGAATCAGGCTATAACATGTTCCAAAAATCACTTAAATCGGCCACCAGGTTTAGGAAATATGAGACATCAAAAATGACCAAAATGACATCAAAAATGTCAAAATGACACCAAATGACCTTTAAGTGGGCCGATTTCTATGCACGTAAGTTTAGTTCTTGTAGGCATATACTAAAGAAACTTTGATTTTTTCAGCTGCTCTTTGTCTGGTTTGTTTCTTCGTTGGACTAATTTTCACGACAGGCGCAGGTGAATACTGGCTCAGTCTCTTCGACTCTTTTGCAGGAACCATCGGCCTGGTAGTAGTAGCGTTTTTAGAAATGATGGCTGTGACTTACGTATACGGACACGAAAAGTTCACGAAAGACATTTTTGAAATGACTGGAGTAAGACCTGGACTTTATTGGCAACTAACTTGGAGATATTTGGCGCCAGTCATAATGGTGCTTATTTTGGGGTCGTCGATTGTGCAAATGTTTATGGACAGTCCGAAGTATCAAGCGTGGAATAAGGAGATGGTAAGATCTTTTACTTTCGCAAAAACAATATATTTATTTATTAAGCTCAACACGCCTTGTGCTAAAATGTTACATTTCATTTTACAATGCTAGTTGTTTCCATCTCTCAATGTCAGATCTTCGTACACACTATCCTTCCATCTTTTCCTTGGCCTGCCTTTCCTTCTCTTTTCTATTGGTCTTCGTGAGAGTACCATGTTTGGCATTTTTTACTTCCCATTCTCTCGATGTGCCCCAAATATCGAATTCTCTGTGCTTTGATCGTCGTCGTGATCGTTGGCTCGTTATATAGTTCTTCCAATTCTTTATTGGTTCTTTTTCCCACTGACCTTCTATCTTCACACCTCCATATATTCTTCTTTGCATTTTTCTCTCCCATCTTTCTAAAAGGTCTGTTTCTGACTTTTTCAGCACCCGTGTTTCACATGCGTATGTTACTGTATACCAGTCATAACAGTCTTCTAAATTCGGATTTTTGTTTTTCTTGATACGTATTTGGATTTCAGTAATGTGCGTAATGCTCCATACTTTTTATTTTATTTGTCTATGCTGGCCTTGATCTCCCCTCCCTCATGATATTTTCATCTATTTTGGCTCCCAAGTAATTCATTTCTTTGGTTCTTCTGAATGAGTATGTTTTTTCTCCATCTGTTTGTACTATGATCTTATTTTCTTTTTCTTTTTGGATCTCTTCCATTATCATATACATTGTCTTTTTTTCATGTATTTTTAGTCCCAATTTTTGGCTTTGGTCATTACGTTTTTCATTAACTGTTGTAGTTTTCTCTTGCTTGTTGCTAATAGTGTCAGATCATCTGCAAATGCTATGCATTGGTAGCCGTTTTTAAATATCGTTTCTTGCATGCTTATTCTGCTTTTCTTGATTATTCCTTCTAATGTTAGATTGAATGCAGTTGTTGATAGTGGGTCTCCTTGTCGTAATCCTTCCTTGGTTTCAAATTTTTGGATGTATACCCTTTCCATGCTATTTATTTTGTTGTGTTTTCCATCGTCATCTTTACCATCCTGACAATTTTACTTGGTATCCCCAATTCTTTCATCAGTTCGTACATCTGCTGTCTGTTTACTGTGTCGTAGGCCTGCTTAAAGTAGAAGAGCAAAGCAGTACTGTTTTATGTTCGTAGCAGGTAGTCTGTATTTCTTTTAAGGCAAATATTTGGTCGGTCGTTGATCTGTTGTTTCTAAAACCTGCCTGGTATTCTCCCACTATTTTTTCCGAATATTGATTTAGCCTTTTTCTTATACTCTGTGCCAAGATTTTGTAATCTATTTTTAGCAGTGCGATGCCTCTATAATTTTTTGCGCAGAAACAATAATAATTCTAATAAACATATTCCAAAAAGGCGAGGAATAGTTTAATGCTATGGTCCAAATTCGGCAATTTTCATTTCGGCAATCCTTAGCATCTGTTTCATTTTGTAGGTGTCTTCGCGCACCTCTATGCCATATGTCATGATCGGTCCTACGCAAGTCTTATAGATTCTAATTTTACTATCTGTGCGCATATACGGATTTGACCAGACTATTTCCCGCAGACATCCTGAAAATGCAAATGCTTTGTTGATCTGACTCCTCAGCTCCTTTATTGGGTCGTGGGTGCTTAATATATCTATGCCCAGATATCTGAATTGCATCACCTGTTCTATACCTTCAAATTTAATATACCTTCAGGAGGGAATTGTTTTGTGCTATTAATGCATTATATATTTTTTTGACTGTTAGAATTTGTTAGGTTGTTTTATTTTTTTCCTTTCTTTCATTTTTTATACCTATGTAATTTTATTTTTTTTTTGCTCTATAGCTAGTCATTACATCCTAATATTTCTTACACAATAGTAATGCCAAGCTCAGTCTGTCTTACATGTAGTACTGAGAAGCCTCTATTCGGTTCAGAGCCCTTCCTCCAAGGAAGCTAAGACTGAATAAATGGCGTCTGGAGAATTGTCCCTAAGGCAGTAAGGATTTTGCAAGGGTAAGAGTACCTACGGTAGAGGCAGTGAGACGCTAATTGTATCCGAACGTCTGCAGTCCCTTCGGTGAGTACCGATCCCACAAAAATAGAAATTATTTTCATTTATTCATTTTTCATAAATGAAAAATTCTCTACTCCCCTGAGATTCGAACTCACAACCCTTGGATCAAAAGGTAAGCTTTCTTATCACTGAGCTACAAAGGGGGTAGCATACATTAGAGGTGTATTAAAAATATTAATATTTCCTTTCATATGTCATTTTGTGTTGTGCAGCAAATATAATGTGATGATACATCTGTATCTGTAGAGTAGGGAGGGTGAGTCAAGTCCCACAGCACTTAGCCCACAATTGAACCATTGTGCATCCTCCCAGGAGGGTGTCGTCCTTAGTTAATTATCCATCCTGCCATTTCCATGAAGGCGGACAAATGATCAGGGGACATCTGCCCTATGTAGGCAGGTGTAGGCCAAGGCTCGCCAGTTTCGTGATCTCGTTCACACCTCCTCCAGCACAGAGGCGAGGCACTAGCGCCAGTGTGTGGAGGTGGTTTCTTAGTTGACAATGTCTAGTTAAAAAACTAGGTTTTTCTTGGTCATTCTCAAGTAATTTTCTGATGCTGACTTCCCAAGGTTCCTTAGTGTTTCTTTGTCAAGCCTACATCCTGGCCCTTCTTCCCATCCTTTCACGGTTTGCGTGTGGGAGTGACATTGGTCTGCTGTTTGTGCAGATTATTAGGATTTTACCGGCTATACCTTTCCGGGTTATCTCTTTTGCGGCTATGGAGATACTAGCCAGTTCAGTCTGAACTACACTGGCACTTTTGCCCATACCCCATTTTATACTAAGGTTCAGTGATCTGGAGTATATCCCGCATCCTGAGCCTTTCTCCGTTTTGGAGCCATCGGTGTAGATGCAATATGCATTTGCCACGTTTGACTCCCAATGTTGTCTTGTTTCGATTGTGTAGGGTTTGTCGAAGACAAACGTAGGTTTAATTGAGTCGCATCCATGGCCCGCGTGTAGCTGGGGCAGTGCCTCCAGCTCACCCCTCCAGAAACGACATCTCAATTGTCCCATTCCTACATCAAGGTTTGCACACTGTGACAATATTAAAATTTTATCGTCTAGAGTATGCCAATTAATTAAGCAAAACGTGTTTTATACCGTCTCGGACGGTATAAACGACGGAACGAAAAGCCTAGTTAGATTATTATTCTCGGAGCGTTGATCGGGGAATAATAAACAACAACAAGACATAAGAGGTGAGTTAAGTATATCCCGACCATTTTCCGAAACCCTACAACCCCCGTCGTCTTGGTGCGTTGAACGATTTCGACGGTTTCATTTTATCCATCCTATACGAGATGTAATCGTAATTCCTTACATGTCTTTTCTCCTGGCGAGTTGAGCGGGATGTTCTCTCTTTATACGTAAATTTCATATTAATAAATGTAATTCCTAATCCATGCGATCGTCGGTATTTTTCAATCATGTACCAAAAATCGTCACATCGGTCCGAACCTAAAGTCCGATACGTAGATTATAAATATATTTTTAACGAGTAATTAAGGCTAATTATCTTATCTTTTGTATGTTTTGATTCCAAATAAAAATGTCTTAAAAAATGAAATCCGAAATCTTAAAAAATGTTACCCGAGAGCTTCGCATTGAAAGAGATCGTTACAACACGCTGAGCGCAATCTCATCATCATCATCAGCGCCACCTCTTTGACATATATGTCTGTAATGTATGCCTCTTTAGGATTGTGGGACATTATATAACAAAGCTATTTACGATAGGTTTTATTAAGCTTTATAAAGATATGTAAATTAACATTGTTACTCTTGTTCACATCGAGTCCCTGACCTAAGTCTGTTGGCTGGCAATGTCTGGTTGTCATGTCACAGCTGTCACTTGTGGTTCCGTGTACCAAGTGCAACGTTGCCAAGTATAGGCGTACATGAGAACCATACATAACACGTCCCCTTTAATAAAAACAAAATAAACTAAAAATAATTCACATAATATATCAAAGGTACATAAATAACAATAATTCACAAATATATCAATAGGTAAATCTATCAGGAGGGCGAATAACTCTACCACTTCTGGAGGTTTTCAAACCAGGTGAAGTACTGTATGATGTAGAAGGTACATTAATGTCATTGATGGGTGATGTTCTATTAGATGTTGAAGGTACATCAATATCTTTGATAGTCTTATTTGTTTTACAGTCTCTTGTATCATCGGGTACATCTGGACAAAGAACTGTTCTCGTATTTCCCATACTTGTCCTTCCAGTAGTCACAATATCATTTTCATGACTAGCTTTCACGTATGCTTGCTCACAATTTTCATAAGCATGTTGCTGTGCTTCTGAATGTACAGATCTAAGATAGTGTCTATTACGTCTATAATCAGTATCATTTACTTTAACCACGTAATCCCTTGATCCTTTCTTTGCCACAACCACTCCAGGGTTCCATTTCCTTTTCTTTTCTTGAAGTAAAATTTGTTGTCCAGATTTTAATTCTGGTAACCTGTTTGTTCCTTTGTCATAATAGTGTTTTTGTTTTCTTTGATTTTCTCTCAATTGTGTAAAATATCTTTTATTAGAATGTCTGGGCTTTAGAAATTCCATACTGACTGGTAAGTTGGTTCTGAAATTTCTTCCAGTTAGCAACACACAAGGAGCAGGTAAATTTTGTTTTGGAGTTGTATTATAATCTAATACAGCTAGAAATGGATCTTTCTTAGTTTGTACAGATTTTAAAAACAAGTTTTTTATTGTTTGTATTGTTCTTTCCACCATGCCATTGCTACGAGGATATTGTGGACTTGATGTTGTTACTTCAATATTATACATACGGACAAAATTTAAAAATTCATGAGAACTGAATGGAGGACCATTATCAGAAAATATTTCACAAGGCAGTCCATTAATAGCAAACATATTTTTTAATTGTGTTACAACACTGCTAGCCGTTTTGTTCATTAGTTTGTTAACAATTGCAAACTTCGAAAAATAATCAACCACAACTAAAAAGTCTTGTGAGGCTACTGTCATAAAATCAATACCAATTTTTTGCCAAGGTATTTCAGGTACATCATGTGATTTTAATGGCTCCCTATTGTTGCTCTTATAGCTCATTTGACAAGTCAGACAGTTCAAAACAATGTTTTCTATATCCTTCATCAATCCCGGATAATAAATTGCTTCTTGAGCCTTTTTCTTACATGATACTACACCCTGATGAGACTGATGTATAACATCAAGAAATTCACCCTTCAATTCTTCAGGAATAATTAACCTTTTTTTATAAAACAATACATTCTTTAATAAATATATATCATGTCTATCAGACCAGAATTTTTTCACCTCAGAAGGTACAGAGCTTTTATGCTCAGGCCACCCATTTAAAACATAATATTTAACTTTTTGTAAAGATGGGTCAGTATCAATTGCATTTTGTAATCTTTTTTCATTTTCTTTTGATGTTGCTACAATAGAATACACTTTCAAATTATTTTCATCATCTATAAAATGAGTATTTATGGTTTCATTCAAAGGATCTCTACTTAAATTGTCAGGAACTTTGAGATTCTTACCAGGAACATATTTGAGTGAAAATTTATATCTCATTAATTGCATTGCCAGTCTTTGAATCCTAGGTGACATTTCATCTAAAGGTTTTTTTAACAAACCTAAAAGAGGTCTGTGATCTGTCTCTATTTCAAAATCTATGCCATAAAGATAGAATGAAAATCTTTCACATCCATACACTATACCAAGAAGCTCCTTTTCAATGTGGTTATATCTCCTTTGGGTTGGAGTTAATGACACTGATGCAAATTCAATTGGAAACCCATCTTGCGAGACCATGGCCCCTAAACCATATGGGCTGGCATCAACAGAGAGTATGGTCTTTTTGTCAGGGTTAAAATAACGCAAAGTAGTGGCTGAAGCCACAAGATTCTTTAATTGATCAAAACATGCCTGTTCATTATGTCCCCAATGCCATTCATTTTTACTTGAAAGTAAACATCTTAGAGGACTAGTGTGTTCTGACAGGTTTGGTATAAATTTTGCAAGATATACTATGGTTCCCAAAAAACGTTGTAATTCTTTTCGATTACTTGGTGGTGTCATTTTTGTAATAGCTTCTGTTTTATCATGATCAGGTGAAATGCCAATATTACTAATCTGATGACCTAAAAATTTTACTTTTGTTTGACAAAATTTAGATTTCCCTAAATTCAAAGTTAAGCCACTCTGTTTAATTTTTTCTAAAACACATTTCAAATTTTTATCATGTTCACTTTTAGAACAACCAAAAACCAAAATATCATCAAAATACGTTATTGTTCCTGATACACTATCTAAAAGTTCAGACATATATTTTTGAAAAATTTCAGGTGCACAGGTAAGGCCATATGGTAATCTCAGATATCTATAACGACCAAAAGGTGTAGTAAAAGTACATAAAAGTGAACTTTCATAATTCAAAGGCAACTGAAGAAAAGCAGATGATGCATCTAATAATGTGAAATAATTAGCCCCTGAAAGCTTAGCAAATAAAGTATCTTGAGTAGGAATTGGAAACCTTTCTCTTTTAACATATTTATTTAGATACACAGGATCCATACATATTCTAATATCAGATCCCTTATTTTTCGGAACAATTACAATAGGGTTTTGCCATTCTGTGGGTTCACTAACTGGTACGATAAGGTTTTTACGTACCATATCATCAATTTTATTTTTAACTTGGCTCCTTATAGCCAGTGGAATTTTTCGTGTCCCACTTATGAATGGTACTGCATCACTAGATAAAGTTATATTAAAATACCTGTTGACCTTTCCTACACCTGAAAAAATGCTCTTATAACTATTTATAATATGATCTGTTTCATTGTCTATCATACTAACACTAGGCTGATCACAAACAATTTTAAAGTCTCTTGCTGCCTTTAGGCCTAATAGAGATTTTTGTTTATCATTATCTAAAATATAGAACAGACAATCTTTAAATATGTTCTTAAAAGAGCAAGGTATATAAATTTTACCAACAACATTAATAACATGTCCAGTATAGCTAGACAATGAACTATTAGTATTTTCAAGCATATTATAATCAATATTTAAATTTTTAAAATCACTACTATTCAATATATTGACTTCACTTCCAGTATCAACTTTTAAAATACTCTCTTTACCATTAATAATAATTTTTTGGAACCATTCTGAAGAGTTCGGATTAATTTCATTAACGGTCCACACTAGCACCTGTTCATCAGTTAAATCTGTGTCAGAATTACTACGACTACTATCGTTATCATTGATTTCATGGACTTTGTTCTTATTATCAGGACAAAATTTACGGTAGTGTCCTTTTTTGTTACACAAAGAACAATATCTGAAAAATGCAGGACACTTACCCCTAATATGCTGAAGTCCACATTTATAACACTGAATATAATGGTTACCTGTATTTTTGTCAGTAACTTTGTGGCTTGTAGACTGCTCCTTCTCATACTTTGAACCATACCTTGACTGTCCTGTAGATCCAGGTCTGCTTTCTTCATTTCTTTTCTTCACAACACCAACACTTTCACTTTCTTTGGATATTTCACGTTGAGTAACAGCACTATTTTCCATAGCCCTACAGATGTCTATAGCTTGTGCTAGTTTTAAATCAGCACATTGTAATAATTTTTCTTGAATTCGTAGATCATGTATACCCAAAACAATCCTGTCCAAAATTAAAGTATCCTTTTCTTTAAACTCACATGTTGATGCTAATTGTTTTAAGGCAGTTACAAACTGATCGATACTTTCATTTTGTAATTGATCTCTTTTAAAGAATTTAAAATGTTCATAAATTAAATTCTTAAGAGGGCTGCAGTATGTATCAAACTTAGACAAAACAACGTTGTACTTCTGATCATCTCCATCATTTTCATACTCGAAGGTATTGAATATCTTTAGCCCTTCATCTCCCAGCTGATTTAGGAGAATAGCGATTTTTATGTGGTCTGGTTTTTCACTTTTGCCGGAGGCTGTTAAAAATAACTGGAACTTTTGCTTCCAAAATTTCCACTCGTGTGAAATATTATTTCCTTGGAAACTAAACGGTTCTAAGCCTTTACTAGTATCTGTCATCTTGATTCGAGCTTCTTTACTTACGTATATTTTTTATAGGTTTTTTCACATGCACCGGCTTTTAACACAACATATCGTCACCTATCTTAACCTATCGTCACTTTTACGCTGCCACCATGTAATGTATGCCTCTTTAGGATTGTGGGACATTATATAACAAAGCTATTTACGATAGGTTTTATTAAGCTTTATAAAGATATGTAAATTAACATTGTTACTCTTGTTCACATCGAGTCCCTGACCTAAGTCTGTTGGCTGGCAATGTCTGGTTCATAGATTAATAATATAGTATTACCGGATGTGGATATGGTCTGGTTGTCATGTCACAGCTGTCACTTGTGGTTCCGTGCTTAGACAAGGAAAAAAGAGAGGACGGGTAACACTCATTTAAAACACACGTTCCAAAAGTGAAGCCAGTTTTTGGTTTGTTTGTCACCAGAAACATGGCGGTCACGTCAAAAATAACAATGGGTTGCCAGTGGTGGGTGTTCGTTGAAGGTTAAAATTTCATAAAAAATAATGTAAATCATCATCTAAAATTCGTAATAAAAACATATGTATGTATTGAAACATATGTACGTAATATGAGCAACTTAATAAAACATTTACCGTACACAAATTCTTCATTTTAAATACATTTCATGTTTTTATTTTAAATACTCAATGCATAACAATACCCCAAAGATACGTCGATGATCAAAATCTCTGGTGTCAGTTTGGCTTCACTTTTGGTCATAGGATTACTCGTCCTCTCTCTTTCCTTGTCTAAGGTTCCGTGTACCAAGTGCAACGTTGCCAAGTATAGGCGTACATGAGAACCATACATAACATAAAGGGGCGATGCCAATGAGCAACTCTATTGCAGCAGTTGGTGTTTTTTTCATGGCACCTGTTATATTTAGGCAAGCCATCCATTGTATATGGCTTAGTTTTTTGATCGCTGTTGCCTGTAACACTTTTGGTACCAATACTGTGATGATACAATCATTTTTTTATTTTAGGGCGATGTGAATCCAACGCCATATCCACCATGGGTCATGTCGATTGCAATCGCGATGATCTTAGCAGGCATTCTTCCCATACCAATTGTATTTTTGTTAAGAAGATACCAATGTCTTAAACTCGATGTTAACATTCATGAAGGATCCATCAGAAGAATCGATACCACTGTATCGACAAAAGAAATGATCACAGATGTTGATGTAAGTAAATTTATATTTAGTTTTTTTTTGTAGATAAGCTACATATTTTTAATTTTTAACACACCTTTAAGTACTAAAATCCACACTATATTCTTTTAAGTTTATCATTTTGGTAGTTCACAGCCCTTAAGTTGTTGTTTTAAAATTGATAATTGAATCAATAACATATAAACTAGCTTTTTTTCGTGTTTTCGTGCCGCTTCCTTTCAGATTGTTGGCAACTATCATAACAATTTGTATCTTAACAGTTAAAAACTAAATTAGTTACAAATTTCCGTAGAAAAATTATTAGCAAGGTGGAGACTACTATTAATAATACCCCAGCAGAGACAGCCAAGATCATACGCCAACACTAAGATTTGCTTCAAACATCAAGAAAGGACAACAGTTCCATCTGATACCTAGAGAGAAGTCGTCAAGATGTAGAAAACTTTATTGCTTACCCAAGGTACGTAAGATAGGATTACCATTGGGGCCAATAATTAGTTCTATCGGATCTCCTCTACCACTATTGGCAAAATTTCTGGCTAACAGCTTTCTGGAAAACAGCTACAACCAGACGCAGAAGAAGCGGATTCTTATGCCAAGAATTATGAGCTACTTCATCGAGCGTACAAATGATGTGATTCTTGAACCAATATATTTGTTAGTCAGCTTCAATTATAATGTTACTGATAATAGCAAATCTGTTTATGCAAGAAGTAGATACAACAACGACCATGGAAGCAGCCAACCACAAACCCTAACTTTGGCTTAGGTACGTGGATGACACTTTTATCATCTGGCCTGGACACATGAAGAAGAAAAACTAAACATATTTGTCGAACACAATTATATCCATTATAAAAATTTGACAGAAAGAAAACAAACAACTAACATTTTTATATTTGTTATTAAAGAAGGGGCCGGCGTAGCTCAGGCGGTAGTATGATTGGCCCGCGTACTGGTAGGCCGGGGTTCAAATCCTAGCACCGGCAAAAACAACTAGACATTTTTAAAGTGTCTATAGGCCCCATGTTGACTCAGCCTGAATAAAATGAGTACCTTGGGAAAAACCAGGGGTAATAATAGGCGGTTGAAGCGTAGCACTGGCCCTGTTACCTTCCTTGCATACCGTAGGCCCTAGATATAGCAGATTACCCTGCTATAACCCCAAAGCCGTGTCAGCGGTATAAAACGGGAGACTATTATATAATAAAGAAGGAGGATAGACACATAGGATATACAGTATGCCAAAAACTCGCAAACACCGACAGATATGTATAGGCTGATTGGTTTAATCGAATTTCAAAACAACAACTTTCATCTTTTATTTCCACGAAATAAATCACATTGTTAAATTTAAGCACTTTTACATTCTTTAAACTATTCGAAAACTATACTACATACTAGTATAATAAAAACGATTTCCGAAGTGGAATTAGAAAGGTCAATATAAACATTTTAACTGGAAGTTTGTTTAATTTCTATTAAAAGTAGTAGATAATATTTAAATGTATCAAGAAAATAGTTTCAGGACAATGTAAGGAGAATCTGGATTCGTCAGTAAAATGCACGTGATTTCAGTACACTAATAACAAATGTCGATAAAAGTCTTGCTAGTATTTAAAGCGAAAGCAATTTAAGTTTAATTGCTAGTATACACGCTTTCAAACCAAACTAACTCTATAACTCCAACCTTTGACGATCTGTAAATAGTAAGATGTGTTTGTCACTTATGGTAGGGGAGCAAAGTATGCTAAATTTGCAGTCACTCGAGCGTTATGGGGACCTATTGGGTTGTGATTATTAGGTCCTAAAATCAAAAAAAGTTAAGTAAAATTTTCCATTTTAGTGGGAACTTTCCATTTTTTAATTTAATTTTCCATTTCCAACAATCGTTTTTTCCGATTATAGCGCCATCTATCCATAATTCGAAAAAATGTTTCGAATAAAAGTTGCTTATTTTTACGTAAAGAATCCAAATCTGCAATAAAAATTTGGGGTCCCATTTAAGATTTTAAAGTAACCCCCCACCCCACCTCCGTGGGGGGTCGTGTTTGGTACCATTCGATATATTTTTAAAAACATTTTGAAAGTGTATTTTGCAGTTTTTTGATCTGATGTTCATTTTGCGAAATATCGCGGGATTTCTATTTAAAATTTTAAATTTACCCCCCACCCCTCTCCGTGGGGGGTCATGTTTAGTACCATTCGATAGATTTTGAAAAATACTGAAGATGTATTTTTTAGTTTTCTGATCTGACGTTTATTTCGCGAAATATTCGCTTTTTTTTTGTGAAACTTTTTGACCCACCCATCTCCTTACGCCCCGCTCAAATCGTCAGATTTTTAAAATATACACTCTTTTGCATGTATAATACTTACTTACCTCATCTTAATCTGACAATTTCGAGTATTTTTAAGGATAGATTTTTTTTCGGGCCCCCCTTAACGAACTTCCCTGTGTTAAGAGCCAATATATGGTAGAGGTACATCTGCAGGGTACACAATCCCCGCTTGGCCTCCCCCTACCATTAGACTTTTTGAGATTATTTCTTGACAGCAATGATGTTTACTGACGATTTCACAAAGTTGTAACGTGAAGAAATCTGTCATAAATTGAAGTAGTGTTGCGTTTTCTGCCACTACCTGATCTTCCGTACGTTTATTTCCACTTGAGGAGATAAAATTGATATTCAAAAAACCAGAGGAAAAATGATTGTAACAATAATTGTAGCCATGCGTTTCACAATAGTATTGTGAACCGAGAGTATATCCAGTACCACAAGGAGACACATTTTTAGTAGATTTTTGTTAAAAGCACGGTGACTTATGGAGCTGAAGTATGGACGCTAACGAAAGGACAAAAACGAATCAAAGCGATGGAGATGATTTTGGAGGTGTTTTAAGTATGCTATTCTTTTTTCTAAGCTGTCGTGCATTTCTGTGTAGGTGTCCAACGAACATTGTTTTGTCAGGTAACTTGTTAGATAATCAGGATTGAATTATTCTGTTTTAAAACGATTTTATATACTTCAGTTGGTCTTTATCACTATATCCGGGAAATCTTGTAATTCATTATAAACATAGCGAATAAAGGGACGATTCCGAACAAGACCGCAAACCGCAAACTGCAAACCGCAGACCGCAGACCGCAGCGACAGGCCTACTGGTTCATATGGTTTCTTATAGTGATGTAACGAATATTCGTATTCGCATTCGCATTCGCGAATATTCGCATTCGCGAATATTCCCATGTTTTTGCATATTCGCATTCGCATCCGCATTCGCGAAATTTGTGCGAATGTTTTGCGAATATGAAAACCAAAAAAAAAATTATTTTAAGATAATATTAGGTTAATAAAATCAAAATCTATTCACTTCTCATCTTTTTTTATTAAGAAAAGGTAACTTTGACCTCAAACATAAAGCTATACTCTCAAATGGAAATATGCAGAACACAACAGCAGACAAAGAGACGGAAGATGGAATGAAGCGATAACTCACTGGAGACCTTGGGACTACAAAAGAGGAAGAGGCAGACCACAGCCGAGATGGTCGAATGACCTAAAAAGATGCGCAGGGACCAGATCGACAGCATTAGCACTGAACCGAGAAGAGTGGAAAACTAAGGGGGAGGCCTACGTTCAACTTTGGACAAATGAAGGGCAATAGATAGATAGAACTTAACCTTGTATAATCACATTATCAGCCTTCACTTTTTTTTATTATTTGGTATTATGTAATAAAGCTTAAGATTCAGATTGATTTACACTAAATGTCAATTAACTTTTCATTATAAATTTAGGAAACATTACAAAAATAGAAACAAATTTTAAAAAAAACTGAATATTCGCATTCGCATCCATATTCGCAAATGTCGGTAGCAGATATTCGCATTCGCATTCGTATTCGCGAATGTTCAAAAAATGACGTTCGTTACATCACTAGTAAATGTATGATTTTCGAATAGTTAATATTATTTGTTGTGTATCGCTAAAACGTGTATTACATTGATTAAATCTAGGAGCAATTAACTAGCCCCGAAGGCCCCTGTCTCACAGCTGCAAATACGCTCAAAAATAAATTCACTATTGGAGATTTTGAAGTATAGAGTAAGTATATGGATGACAAGTTGTAGGGGATGATTTAATGTAGTTTAGTTGTAGTACTTATGGTATAAGTTAAAATGAATAATTGTCCTAAAATGTTATATCGGCCAAACATCCAACTGTGTGTGCGTTTGTTCTCCGGTGTCCATAATGCCAAGCACCTGTATGATTTTATAGTCTTAGAATTGTGTCTAGATTGCATTCTCAAAATTTGTACATAACAATATACCTCGTGCACTCAAAATAATTTTTTCATGTGATTGCCACGATGTTTCATAAAAATCTATACAGTCGAACCCGCTTATTAGAATCCCTGTTATAGGAATATCCCGGTTTATGGAATATAAATTCGAGTTCCCGAAACGTTTCCATTTACTCCTTAATAAATTTATCCTTTTATTGGAATAGGTTCTAATTAGATAATACCGCTTATTAGCATATTTTGCAGGTCAACGACTATTTTTTTTTTACAATTTTACTAAAAATTTAAATTATGTTTGGTTATTATGGTCAGTCGTTAAGGATTATGGATTAGATATTATTAGGGTAATAAATATTTATTACTTTGTTACGAGTACCAATTCGATTTTTAGCCGACAAATGCATGGGTCATAAAGTAATTTTTATTTGTCTACACAAAGGCACTGTTGCCTGCTATAAAATTGTTAGAAGCAGTTTATTTAGAATTCACCCAGAGAGGCTTATGGCTTTGTTAAATTCAATTCATCCATTTCTTGCCGCCAATAAAAGTTCCATTCAACCAATGGATTAAGGATGACCGCACGGATTAACAACAAAAAGCTATAATTACCGATAATTTCTCAAGAAAAAATAAGTAATTTTGTTATATGCATTTTAATAAGAAAATATTTACATATCTACATATTGCATACATTTTATATTAATTACCTACTGCTACTGTATTCATTCACATATATAATATAATGTAATTTGGTATTTAACACATACATAGATAAGTAGTAGTTACACTACTGTATTATTGACGTAAAAAGACCTAAAACCATTTACATATACTGATTATGTAGGTGTACATATATGATATACATATTGGCATAGTATGTAAAACTACACATTGGCATAGTATGTAAATAATATTATTACGTATATTCGGTACACTTATTTCGACTAGCCACCAATGATCGGTTATTAGAATATCCCGGTTATAAGAATATTTTTGCCTGGTACAAAGGCTATTCCAATAAGCGGGTTCGACTGTATCAATTTGAAAGTTTGAGAGAAGTTTGATCAAGAATGACCACCGTAGATGTTATTTACAGTGTCATTCACTATCGAAAAGAATCCTCTTGTGACAAATAAATACATTACCGGTGAACACAAACATCGTACAAGTTTATCCACATACAGCAGATCAGAGTGATGAGGAAATTACAAAAAAAAAAGCTACAAACAAATAACCAACCTTATGAAAGATATACTAAAAGACTCCTTTTTCAATTCTTGACTATTATCAAGCAGTATTTGGAGACATTCAATGTTTTCTAGATTCAAACTGGAATCAATTCAAATTCAAGGAAAAATAGATGGTAGGAGAAGGGTAGGGAGGAGACGGGTTTCCTGTTGAAGAACCTGAAAAAATGGTTTGCTTGCAGCTCGCAACAGCTTGCAACTGTTCAGAGATGCTGCCTGGAAAATCAGAATAGCCGTGATGATTGTCAACCTTCGACGCGGAGATGGCACTCAATGAAAAATATTGTTTTCTGACAGAATCTAATTAGGGGAGAGGCTTGTACCTTGAACCGGATTTTTTCAAAGCTCAACTATTTTTAAATTTTTTAATTTCAAGAATAATTTTTTCGACTAACTTGTAGTATTAATATTTCAATCAACGCTTGTAGTTTGCACCCCCAGTATACTTTTGAATTTTATTTATTAGAGCTAATTTGGTCCAAGGTACAAACCGGTACTGTACCTTGAACCACGTAGTCTTGTACGTTGAACCACCCGTAAACTTTTAAAAATATATACAAAAAATTGTGTTATTCAACATTGAACGTCTCAAAATCTAAGTCAAACACATGTACTCCTTTTTGCCTTTCAGACAACCCAGCCTGACTTGGTAGTTTAAGTTTGAGCACAATATCTTCAATGTCAATGTCAAATTGTTGACCGTTTGGTCCAGAATATATATGTTGCTGTTCAGAATTCTCTTCAGATACTGGACCGTTAAATAGGGACTTACAGCAGTTACTTGTGCAACATAAAAATGCGTCTTCTTTTTTCCCATTAATTTTGTACGGCCCAACGTACAAGACGTGATAGCGGTCCAAGGTACAAGACACGGAAAAAAAGAAAACACATGTGAATTTAACCTAATAAAAGGGTTTTGTTATATTTCTCACTATGTTGTTTAATTACCTATTAGTATAGGCATTCACACCTTGTGATTTAATTTACGATATGTATTAACACACATGTTATAAAAGAAAAATATCTATCCCATAAAAAATAGTTACTTTTCACGAAATAAAACACTATATTTTTACGATAGCCGCAAACGATTTCTAATCACGTTCAACAACTAACCACAGAATGAAGACGATTTTAGAAGAACATGAGATAAGAAACATAGACAGTTCGAGCGCAAAATAAAAGCAAAATGTGGTGGCCCATGGTACAAGCTGGCCCAAGGTAAAAGCCTCTCCCCTACATTAAGGGGATGGGACGTCTACGAAAGGCAGCACATCTCAAACTGAGAAAATGTAACCGGTTAATACATGTTAAGATTTATATTGGACGGGTATATATGCTAATACGACTGAAGTGCTGTAAAAAACAATCAGTAATCAGCTCAGAGCCATAACAGGCTTAGGCTTACTTACTATATACACTACCTATATTATAATATATATATGTTACCGGCAATGTGTACAATTCAGGCATTGTATGGAATACCTAGGCATTGTATACATTGCCGAGTGAATCAAGGCAAAGTATGAAATAAACTCATTTCTTAACAATTGTACAAACTTTGCCTAGGCATTGTGTATAATGCCTAGGCATTATATAGAATGTCGAAAGTTTTGCAGGCAAAGTATAAAATGAACAACATTGTTAAAAATTGTTTATTGCAAATAACAAACATGAAATATATTAAACATAGGATCTGAAAATCCTCATATTTTACTAGAGTAAAATTTAAAAGTGAAATATTAATTTAAGAAATTACTTGTTACAGCAGGAAAGAGAACTATGGCACTTCGAGTTGCATTTTCGATTGTTTTTAACACAAGCACATTGTTTGGTTTGACATTTAGTTTTGCAAGTGCATCTCACAAATCCTTGGCCGCTTCCTGTTGACTGAGCTGTTGCAACGGTACGAAGTCATGTTTCTTGATCAGGCACGTCTTCTACTCGAACTAGGCTTTTTTTGCAAACTGTAAACTGTGACCTTGCGTACAGTTGTTTCAAAACTCCGTTGGCGGTCCCTAATTTGTAAAACCCATCTTCTGTCCATGACCACTGCCAGAATATTTCTCAAGTCACCTTTTCCTTTGTCAACGTCAGGAATTGGAACACGAACAGTGACTCCTTTGGTGACGGGGGGAAACTTTTTATCGGAATTAGCTTTCATTTTCTTAGCTTGTTTTTCAAGAAAAGCTTTTGACCTCTTCCTCTCTTTATCAATATTTTCCGAATTAAAACAAGGGACACACAACAGGGTTTTTTCAATATCATCACACCCCTGAATTGAATGGCCACATGAAATATGTATGTCCGCTAAACATTTTGTGCAGTTTTGTTTGTCATTAGTTTGCTGCAAACAAACGCTACACATTTGTAGAAGGCTAGAACTGACCGAGACATCAACGGTTGCCTCATTAACTTCTGAAGTGTTATGATCGGTTTGGAGTGGAGGTTCTAGACTTGACATTGTTTGTGTTTCTGTTGTGTGCATGTTATTAACCACTCTTTCCAAATCTTCTTCGCTGTTAATAGAAACCAAAATGTCTCGAGGCAGAGAAGATGTTGTAAGACCGACCTTTACTTTACAGCCGAAGAGAGCCTCAAAGGGCGTTCTTTTGATTCCTGAATGCAAAGCTCTATTTTTCATAAGTTGCACAAATCTCAATCCCTCACTCCAACGGTCAGTTTTTTCATCTTGCATCCAAGTCGAAATCATGTTTTCAATATCTTGGTTTGCACGTTCTACACTACCCTGACTTTGAGAATGACGTGGTTTGCCATGAACGATTTTTAACGTAGGCCAATAATCATTTAAATTGTAAACTATTTTATTTGCAAACTCCCTTCCATTGTCTGACTGCAATATACTTGGTGCTCCAATGAGAGTAAAAATATCAACTAGGTGATATGCTACTTCCTCAGCGGTTTTAGTTTTGAGAGGCCTAAGAATCACAAATTTTGTCAAATGATCCTGATAGACCATTATGAACTTAAACTCCCTGTCGGGCTGTGACTGGAAATCAATCAAATCTACTTGACAACGAGAATTAAATTCTGATGAAATCAGGGGCTTTACTACCACTCCTCTTTTCGAACCCTTTTGTTTCTTCTGACATGGCTCACACAAACTAATATATAGCTCAACATCATGACGTGTAACATTTTTGTACTTAATATCTAGCTCTTTTAACATTCGATCTCTTCCACCATGACCAATAGCTACATGAGCTTCATGGAGAACAGTAAATAAATCTGAATCGTGGACATAAAATTTTACAACACTGTCTCCTTGTTTTAATGGGTGTATTAGTTTTTGCACATTATTTTCTACGATCATTACATCATACCTGTTGAGTAGCCAGTAGTGACGAGGTTCCTTTCTGGGCTTGGCCTTGGCATCTTCGACCTCCAACACCAGCTTCTTATAGTCGTCTTCAGTCAAAAAAACACTATTTTTAGCACTTGCATTCCGAATTTTTACAAGTTCGGCACTAAAACGAAGTTTCATTAGCGATAAACGATCACTAGAACTACTGATACTACTGTTCACTTGTGACATTTTCAAGCAACAATACAGTGGCACGACAGAACAGAACTGAAGCGTAGGCCTAGCACAATACTGTGGCGTGACGGAACAGAACTGAGAGCAGCGTTATAGCGGGGATGGGCGGGGGAGTAGGTGAGGCAAGCACGTTGTAACTCGAAAACAATGGAAGAGACAGATTTTTAACTCTGCCTGAACTCCAGCAGGCATTCTATAGAATGCCTAGGCAAAGTATGAAATGTTTAAAATTTCACACTTTGCCTGCTTACTTTTGGCAATGTATAGAATTCTATACAATGCCTGATTTTACACTTTGCCGGTAACATATACACTACGTAAGGGACACCTGGATACAATTATACTGTTTCAAGGAAACTTGAACTGCAGACTCTGTAGCAGAGAACATGAAACAGTGCCCATCAATTAGACTTTTATAAGCTAGTACAGTATTCCAGAATCCTGGAATAGGTATCATAAAGGAAAAAAAGGTATGCAATAAACCAATTGGCTGAAATACGACCAGTTTATATGGAACAGATGGCTTCCACAAAGAAAATGATGTCTTGTTCTGCTCCATAGTCGCTGTTAGGGCTCGGATATATTCCTCATAAATAAAAACTGACTAATCAGAATTATCTATAATTTATCGGGCAAGTAGTTCAAAGCCAGGCTAGGCTAGGTTAGTATCTAATATAGAGTGCTGCTCGAAGTTGCACCACTTAGCGAAACATGTTTGAGAACTCCTGCAGTTTGTGCCTTGTTTGGATTGTGGTCAGTCTTCCATATTTTTCGCATAAGAGTTAGCAATAGCTAAGTCGTCTGCATAACTGAATGTTCTAGAAAATAGAAAAATATTTTCCACACTTTAGAGGTTAAAAGGAAGCTGAGCCAATAATAAGAACGCTCATGGAAGCCATTAAATGTAAGCGTTTAATGCCATTAATTTTTTGTTACCAGTGGCGACCTCTTCGGTCTATTTTCTAATCACACTAACTAAATAAAAAGAAGTACATAGAATCAACTGCCAAAGAAAGAAAGCTGAGCTACCTGAGGTACATAATACGATGATGAAAAATATAGCATCCTAGGACTTGGGATGCCAGGAAAAATAGTGGTAAAAAAATATCGGGCTGAGAAATTTGAGGTTTGTATGCAGAAGATGGTACCTGAAGAAGAAGAGGAGATCTGATAAAAGGAGATAAAAGTTAACATTTTAACGACTCATTTTTATTTGTAAGTATAGCTTGGTCATCGTGTGTAAATACAACTTTTATTATGGCATATTTTCAAAAACCATCCATTATAAACTGTGTAGGGCAGTGGTTGGCAAAGTGCGCCTCCGGAGCCGCATGTGGCTCTTTGGCCCCTAACGTTGGGAGCCCCTAACGTTGAGCTCTTTGGCCCCTACCAAAGGGGCCCTTTGGCCCCTTTGCGTTATCTGCGGCTCTGGTACAAATATCCACGGAAAGCGCAATACTATTTTCCGGTAATAAAAATTGGTAGGAAAAACATTAGGTACATCTTATTCTGATAAATTATCTTTTATAAAACTTACAAACTTTAGCATTTGTCAAAAATCCTCTTAATGCTAAGAACTTTTGAAATTTGAGCTACAACAGAGTTGACATTTTCTCGTTTTGAAATTGGCATTAATACACTCACCGGCACAAAAAAAGGGCACCCCTAAAAATGGGTCATTTTTAATGTCTGGTATTTTCTAAACCTGATGTCCGATTTAAGTAATTTTTTTAATATCTTATAGCCTTATTCTTTATCAATATCGCTGTAATAATATTGTTGCTATTAGACAGGTACATTGTCATTGTATACAGGATGTACGAATCAAACTGTGTTTTTTCTCAAACTTTGGAACACCCTGTGGAATGTTCTAGCTTTTATAAAATACTGAAATTAAAACCCAACTATAGCCTCAGGTTTTCTTAACATTCTGTTTTTTGACTCATTCGCTTATGTTGGATATTAAAAAGTTAGGCACTTTAACAACTGCCCCTGTTTTTCGTCAATACAGGGTGTTTTTGAATAAGTACGGCAAACTTTAAGGGGTAATTCTGCATGATAAAATAATGACAGTTTGCTTTATAAACGTATGTCCGCAAGTGCTTCGTTTCCGAGATAGGGGGTGTTGAAATTGTTCTTACAAACTGACGATTTATTTATTGCTCTAAAACGGTTTATGATATGCAAATGAAATTTGGTAGATTTTAAAAGGAAGTTATTGCGCATTTTTTGGCATACAATTAAGAATTTTATATTCACCATTGGCGTGCATACGGGATAGGTATATCTAAAATGTTTAAACCCGTATGCACGCCAATGGTGAATATAAAATTCTTAATTGTATGCCAAATAATGCGCAATAACTACCTCTTAAAATCTACTAAATTTCATTTGCATATCACAAACCGTTTTAGAGCAATAAATAAATCGTCAGTTTGTAAGAACAATTTCAACACCCCCTATCTTGGAAACGAAGCATTTGCGGGCATACGTTTATAAAGCAAACTGTCATTATTTTATCATGCAGAATTACCCCTTAAAGTTTGCCGTACTTATTTAAAAACACCCTGTATTAACGAAAAACAGGGGTAGTTGTTAAAGTGCCGAACTTTTTTATTATCCAACATAAGCGAATGAATCAAAAAACAGAATATTAAGAAAACCTGAGGCTATAGTTGGGTTTTAATTTAAGTATTTTATAAAAGCTAGAACATTCCACAGGGTGTTCCAAAGTTTGAGAAAAAACACAGTTTGATTCGTACACCCTGTATAGGTGACAATGTACCTGTCTAGCAACAATATTATTACAGCGATATTGTTAAAGAATAAGGCTATACATAACGTATTAAAAAAATTACTTAAATCGGATATCAGGTTTAGGAAATACAAGTCATTAAAAATGGCCCATTTTTTAGGGTGCCCGTTTTTTGTGCCGGTGAGTGTAGGTTTGAAATACAATTTCTGGAATAATTGATGGATTCGACCGTTACTTGATGGAAGTTCGTTTTATCTCACAATAAAACACTGAAAAACGTTTGTTTTTCTATACTTCCACAAAATTTATTACAACTATGTTATTACTACAGCTGTTTCGGCAAAGTGCCTTTCTCAAGTGATATATTTTACAATGTGTTTGCCTTTTTAAATCTTTAACTGAAGAGGTTGAGGAGTGGGTTAATGTAAGATACAATTCCCCTTACAGATACCCTTATTTAAACAGTTCTTATGTTGGTGGAGATACGTGGATGACATACTAGTCTGCTTTACAGGAACTAACAGACAACTTGACCAATTTCTATCTTACATTAATTCACTTCATAGTAATATTGAGTTCACAATAGAAACAGAACAGAATAATTCCATAAACTTTCTAGATGTAACGATTACCAGACTACACAACAAACATGAGTTCTCCGTATATCATAAACCTACCCATACTGACACAACTATACACAATTCATCATCCCATCCTACACAACACAAATTAGCAGCCTACCATAGCATGATACATAGACTGACAGAAATTCCTATGACAAAAAATAACTTCGAGACAGAACTAAATATCATTAGACAAATAGCAGTAAACAATGGCTATAACGAACAAACAGTTAACAACATTTTAAACCAAAAACTCCATAAGAAAGCCTTGAAATTAGTGTATCCACCACCACAGAAAGAACCCAGTACCTTCTGCTCTCTCACATATACTGGCAAAATAACAACAAAAATAGCCAGATACATAAAAAAGAAAGGAATAACACCAGCTTTCAGAACTAACAACAACTTAAGCAAACATATTAAAAACAATAAAAGCCGAAAGAGAAAGCAACTACAGAGTGGTGTGTACAAACTAACTTGTGGTGACTGTCCGAAAACTTACATCGGTCAAACTGGCAGAACTTTTGACAAACGGATAGCAGAACACAAAAGGGCTTTCAACAATAGAAAAACAGACACTTCTACATACGCACTTCACCTTCTAGATCATAATCATTCTTTCAATGAAGAGTTTCAAATTCTACATATTCAAAATAAAGGCCTTAAGCTATCACTTTTAGAATCAATGGAAATTAATAAATTGAAAAATACAGATATAATTCTGAATGACCAACTCGAGACAAACAGCTCCCCACTCCTCAACCTCTTCAGTTAAAGACTTAAAAAGGCAAACACATTGTAAAATATATCACTTGAGAAAGGCACTTTGCCGAAACAGCTGTAGTAATAACATAGTTGTAATAAATTTTGTGGAAGTATAGAAAAACAAACAATTTCTGGATTTAAAAAACAAGGAGGTATGGCGCTCTAAATGCGAACATCTTTGTGTTGAATTGAAAATATTGGAGAAGAAAAAATATTCACAACACAAGAAGTGGTCTGCTTTGAATGACCTGGAGAAGGAAGACATAATCATTTTCAACGCTTGGAATAGTATTCCTGATTCTTATGATCCGCTAAAAAAGCTCACGTTTGCAGTTTTTTCTCTTTTGGGTTCTACATATCAACATTAAAAAAATTGGATTTTGCCCCAAAATTTTGTAAAAGATACAGTGTTGTAGGAAATAAAACCCTACAAAACGAAAGAAAATAGAAGTTTCTACGATGATTAGAAACGAAGATATCGCCAAAAAACGAAAAAATACATTTTTATTTTTTTGGGAGTCATGAATGGAGCTAGGGGTTTAAACATTTTTTTGGTCGATTAATTTTTGATGTAGTGGTTTTGGTGTAGTGAACATGTGGTTCTTTTATTTTTGGAATACCGCTGGGAGCATTTTTCATTATCTTAACCGCCTGACTAGACCCTTTAGCTTTATTTAGCGTAATATAAGCTTGCTGAACAAGCAGATTTGGCTCCCATTTTTTTTTTTAATTTTTCTAATGTTCATATTTGGCACTTTGGCTAAAAAGTTTGCCGACGACTGGTATAGGGAAATGTATATTGAAAAGGACAATTATTTTTAATTTATACTATAACTGTTTTAACAAATTGATATTTATGTCAAGAAATGAATAGATAGTTGCATGGTGAGATATTAAGATATGAATTGGACTGGGTTATAAAGAAAACGGATTGAATGTTACATGTTACGTTATTTGTGCTTAAAGAATGACATATGTGCATGCAATAGTTAGAAGGCTTCACAAAAAAATATACTAATACCTCTTATCACTCATGCTTTCAAATTTTAATTTGCCTTTCCAGCATGCTATTATTTACTTACACGCATGCTACACTACAAAAGACTGTTCGATAATAAGCTTAATAGATGTTTACCTCCGTGTTCGAAATTTATCACATGGTTACAAATCTGAACTATATAACGGATGTTTTATGACTTGATACTTGCAATATTTAATAATAGAAGTAATAAGCGCAGAAATCGAAAATATCTATATACATATTATACGAATTAGGACAATTTCTATTTTACTTACGGCAAAACTTATTAAAAAAACTTGTATAGGTACAACATGTTTGCACACAATAGTGGTTGGTTTGAAATTACTCTTCTTTTGAGAAAAATGTTGACTATATTATATGGAAATTAAAACTAAGTAATGCATTTTAATTTTATTTTGGTTTATGGTTGGCATTTTGCACATCGTTGGTTGATTATGGACGATGTCTTTGTATATGAAACAAGTCAAATAATCAGAACAAATAATAATTATTGTAGATAAATGATAATTTATAAAATGACACCTCATATTTAAAACTACTTCGGAGAATCAAAAAAGTTCTACCGACGGTAACTGAATAGGCAGCCAGTAATACAAAATCAACTGTTAAAATTCGAAATAAACTGCGGTGTAAAGTGGTCGGTTGATAAAATATAAAATTTTGCTTTAAAACAAGTTTACGTATTAAAAAATTCTTAAATTGTCTGTAATATTGCAAAAAGTTATAATATCTTATTATCTTTAATTTTCTGTATGTGTAAATCATATCGTCGGCTTAAGAGCACACAGTAGCGATCAACAGGTAGCAACAAACGCGGTCCAAGATTGCGAAAGTTCTGCGAACTTTCAAAAGTGAGGCAACAGTGCGTCGGTAATTCGACACTGACAGTGACGTTTATACTATTAAAAACAATAATTTTTATACACATAGGCGCGAAATGTTGCCAAGTCAGTGACGTTCGATTTCATGTTATAAAAAATCGATTTTTAGTAGTTCCAATGTGACACAAAATCTAGGCACGGAATAAAAAAATTTATTTGAAGAAAGTGTATTTTTCTGTCTTTCTTAATGGCGTTACAGGCTCCTTTTTTCAATATTTTATTTAGTAATAGAGTAATTTCCACATATTAACATATTTCTGAAATTGGGCTCTGTACCGCCATTTTTTATTATATTACGAATATGTGTGCCAAATATCTCGACAAAACATTCAAAATTAGAGCCGCAATCTTGGAACGCGTTTATTGCTACTTGTTGATCGCTACTGTTTGCTCTTAATAAGAAAATCCATTAGTCTCAAAAACCGAATTTTTGAGGAGACATAAAAAACATTTTAAAAAATAACGGAACATATTGGAGAGAAAATATTGTAGATATACACAAGTTTTATAAAGACGTTTAATGTGTTAATAAGTATAAGAAAAATGAATTTCAAATAAATTTTAGTGGACAATATGCATTGTAGAAGGAAGAATAAACTTCACTAAACCTCACTCAAAATCGGTATAACTTTAAATACGTAGAAACTTTTAAATACCTTCGGACTGAGCATGATTTTGCTGAGTGGTTGGTGTGTCCGCGGTGTATATAGTATACAAAAAGAGTGACAATAGTCTTCCCTGTGGCACTCCAGCCTGGATCATCCCAACTTCAGAAGGACGTATCTTATCTGAAATCTGAAATTTCTATTTGGTAGGTAGGACGAAAAAATACATGTCATTTTCTTGCTGTATCCAAATTGGCTCATTTTGTGAATAGGTCCTTAACCCTTAAACGCCCAAGGGTGGGTAAAAAATGTCCACCTAATGCGTATTCTCTTGTAACATATTTATTACGTGTTTAAAAATAAAAAAAAAAATATTTATTGTTAAAAAGACAGCCGAATCTATTTTCGAATATTAATTTATCGAATATTAATTTGGTTCTACCGATATTTTTGAAAACAAAAGTAGCATCTTGAGTTAAATATGGGTGGGTATAAAAAGTACACCCTTGGTAAAACTTGTTACTAAAGGTTTGTATATAATTTCTCGTTGGTAGGAAGATAATGCATATAATCATCGACGTATAATTACATAATCTACATAATTATCCGCCAATGAGGAGGATGGTAGGAAGAATGTGGAGAAAATCGAAAAATCTGAAATACTGGCTTTTACTGGTATGTTAATTTTGATGTACATTATAATTTTGTTGTAAGGTTTTTAAATTGTTTATATTAATATTCTATAAGATGCTGTGTTTATTAAGCATAAGAATCTTAAGTTTAATCCATTTCCAACAACTCTCAATAAATATATTAGCTATTTTCGAGGTGGACATTTTTTACCCACCCTTGGGAGTACATGGAACCTAAAAAAGGTTGGGCGTTTAAGGGTTAATGCCATACTTTGTCAAATGTTTTACTGACATTTAGGAATGCCGCAGTGGTAGTGTATTTTTTCTGTGTTGTGTTCGTTCCGGAAGATCCTGCGTAGACGCCGTATTTGTACTGAGACAAATCACAGAAAAGGCCATTGAGTACAATAAACCAGCATATCTATGTTTTATAGACCTGACAAAGGCTTTCGATCGCATCCAAGTCGAAGACGTCTTAAATTTACTGTACAGATAGAAGAAACATACCAATCAATATTAAACAAAACATCGAAAACATCTATTTTCATTTTCGAATACATACAGGCAAAAATAAATGGAAAACTAACGCAGTTTATACCAGTGTCAGACAAGGTGACTCATTAAGCCCACTGCTCTTTAATATAATAATAGAAGAAATAATAGAAGCAGTACGTAAAGGTCATGGTTACAGTTACAGAATGGAGAATAAAGAAATCCAAATATTATGTTATGCAGACGACGCCCCAATAATCGCCGAGACAGAAGACGATCTCCAAAGATTAACACACATCTTCAATACAACAGCCAAGAAATACAATATGATAATATCAGCAGTAAAAACCAAATGTATGACATCTAAATACCCACTACGATGTAAAATTGAAATTGATGGGAAAATAATAAAGCAGGAAGCAAAGTTTAGATATCTGGGAATATATATAACCAGTTACGGAGATGTTGAAGAGAAAGAGGAAGTACGACAACAAAGCTTAAAAGCAAGTAAAGCGGTGGGATCTCTTAATGACACCTAAGAACAAACACCTAAGACAAGACACAAAAGCAAGAATCTATAAAACAGCAATTAGACCTATATTGACATACATGGCGGAGACAAGACCTGACACCTCTAAAACGAGACGACTACTAGAAACAACAGAGATGAAAATACTCCGACGAATATCAGGGAAAAATCTGTTGGATAGGGAGAGAAGCGAAAACATAAGAAGATCATGCAATGTAGAAGACATAAATGGATGGCTGACAAAACGGAAATAGGAGTGGAACGAACACATTAGTAGAATGGCAGAGGATAGAATAGTACGAATAGCACGAGATAAGTCACCAAATGGACGAAGAAGTATTGGCAGACCAAGAAAAAGATGGTGCGATAACTTAAACAATTTAGAAGGTTACTACTGAAGAAGAAACAGGCTTTAATGCCTACATACAAGAAGGAAGAAGAAGAAAAAGAAGTATTTTGTTCCACCATAACACGTGTAGCTCGCTAGTGTCTTCAGTTATGAAACTGGACTAGATTGTGCTTTCGGTATCGTGCCTAGTGCCAACCTATTGTTCACAGATGAAGAGACGTAAAAAGATTCCCATAAAATCGCCATGCGATGCTTTATGTTTTAAAGTTTTTCTGTAATAATTATTATATATTCTTTACCAGCTGCAGACGGGGGATGTGAATTGCATAGTGTGAAATTCCTTCCCACTCGTCTTCACTGCAGCATCCATTTGACATGCAAATTGTAGAAGTATTGGAGGTGTCACCAGGAAAGTGTACCAATAAGTTTTCAATTTAAAAATCTTTTAGTAATAATTTTAATATTTTCAATATTAATAATTTACTATTAGGATTGAAAACTACTTCGTCTTTCAATGCCAGATGGCGCTAGCCACCTACTATCATCACTTCAGTTGCAATGGGTGGGAAAACCTCTCGATACGAATCAGTTAAAATATGGAGAACAGTGCCTACGTTCCTTCCGATGAAGGCTCCAATAAGAGCCGAAAATCGCGATTCAAGGGACTGGACTGCACTCCGTATTCTAATTGAAAAGTAAGATTGTTTTGCCTTCGCATTGCAACTGAATAAAAATGGTATACATTTTTATTTTATTATATATTCATTTAACCTTAATTTAAAAAACATTGCTAAAATTTATGAAGATGATTCAAGTTGGCTAACAAGTTATTATGGGTGCGGCACATAATATGACCCCCAAACTAGAATATTTGAAAAAAGTATTAACTACATTTTTTGGCGTCATGATATTTTACCGTTTTTTATAAGTGTAACAAGATCGTTCGTTACAGATTGCCTGCAGTCAGGTTTTATTTTTAACATCTTTAATGGATAGAAACTGACCTTCAAAAGATCAATTTCATAAAAGTCGACGTGATTTTTTTAAAAATAAGAAACATACTTGCAACGCGAAATATATCTATCGACAGGGTGTTTGGTAAAGAATGGGCCATAGGTTAACCTTAGATTCCTGAGCTTAAAATAGGTCTATTTACGCTAACTTAAATTAGTACAAAAGTTGATATTAATCTAAATACAGGGTGTCAAAGTTAAACTTTTATTTTATTTATTTTTGAATATTTGCTGACAGGCATGGGTCAACAACACGAAATTTGGTAAGTGGTGCTGGTATTGTACAGTCTACTAAATTATGTTAAACAAACGTTTCTGGCTACTACCAGAGGCGTACGACGGGGGAACATGAATGGGTGACCCTTCCCAAATTCTACGCCACTGGCGGAATTGCTATTTTAGTGCAATTTTTTTATTCTCCAATACTGTTTATGTAAAAAACATACTTTTCATTCGTAACGATAAAGCCATTAGTTTTCGAGATATTTGAAACTAAAAACGAAGGAGCATAATACATTAATCAAAATGTATGTACAATACCTACACTTTCTGACAAGTACCATAAGGATATGTAAAACAGTTTTATAGTATCGGGGACACATAGTTCTTAAAGTTTTAAATAAGGAATAAATTATTAAAAAAAAAAGAATAATTTGAAATATCCGTGTGATACTTGGAAGAAAGTGTAGGCAATGTACACCCTACTAAATTATGTTGAATAATCGCTTCTGGCTACTACCAGAGGCGTACGACAAGGGAAAGTGAATGGCTGACCCTTCCCAAATTCTACGCCACTGATGAAACTGGTATTTTGGCATAGGATTTTAGATTCTCCAATACTTTCTATGCAGATAATATACTCTTCATTCGTAACGATAAAGTCATGAGTTTTCGAGACATTTGAAGTTAAAAATAAAAAGGCACACTTATTTTGGATAATGTATTATGCTCCTTTGTTTTTAGCTTCAAATATCTCGAAAACTAATGGCTTTGTCGTTACGAATGAACAGTATGTTTTTGCACGATTGATCATTTTTGACTGTTTACCGTGACAGATTTTACGTCAGTAGGTGACATTTACTAGCAACTCGACGGTAAGTACTCCAACTCGACGGTAAGTAATTCACTTACCGTCGAGTTAAAAAATCTCGTAATTTTAATTTATTGTTTGAAAGAATAAAGAAATCTAACGAATTATTTATTAATATTGAAACTTATGGTACAATTTGTTAAATTATTTAATGAAATCCCACTTGTTTGGGCTGTGGTTTCACTTCTAACAGAAACTCCTGCAGAATCGCATAGATTAGTAGTATTACTAGTATTGCACAATATTTTTTGGATTTTTCGGGAATAATTGCAGAACACCCTTCTTCCCAAGCCCGTTCAATTTCTTCAAATTCACTTTCGCTCATATTTTAATTTATAATAATCAAAATTGTACTTAAAATTATTGACAACTAAATAAAAACTCAATGCTCCATTGTTGTTATGCACCCTAGTTACTACCTAACAACCAAAGTATCTATCTTGATAAAATGAATGAAACTAGTCAACATGACGAAAATGTTTAATTTTATAATTTATAATGGTATCAATCGTGTAAAAAACTTTATAAGCATGTCGAACGTTAAGGGTAACCGATCTCAGACAATAATTGTCACTCAGACAACAATTGTCTTCGATCGGTATAAAACCCTTACCGTTCTCCATACTTAATATACTATTTTTGCATATAAAGTATTGGAGAATCAAAAAATTGAACTAAAATATCAATTCCCCAGTGGCGTAGAATTTGGGAAGAGTCAACCATTCACGTTCCTTCGTCGTACGCCTCTGGTAGTAGCCAGAAACGTTTGTTTAACATAATTTAGTAGATTTTACAATACCAGCACCACTTACCAAATTTTGTGTTGTCCCATGCCTGTCAGGAAATATTCAAAAATAAATAAAATAAAAGTTTCACTTTGACACCCTGTATTTCGGGTATTATCAACTTTTATACTAAGATAAGTTAGCTTAAATCGACCTATTTTAAGCTCAGGAATCTGATTAAGCTATGGCCCATTCTTTACCTAACACCCTGTATATTCAGAAATACAGAATATAGGTTAAATTTAAAATATTGTAACAACTAGGGAATAGCTATTTGTATAACAAGGGAGGAAAGTGCTAATTTTCCTCCCGAGAATGAAGTTTACTGCCCGACGCGTAGTGGAGGGCAGTAATCATTCAAGGGAGGAAAAGGCACTTTACTCCCATGTTATACATATGGGAGTATATATACCTTCCTCAAATAACAGGTCATTTTTTCATTTTTACTTAATTTATTTATGTAACTAACCAACAAAATTTATTAGAACTAAAACTAACAAGTAGGTACAATATAACTGTCAACTGTCAAATATAAGTCAAATTATTAATGTAAACATTGTTAAATCAGAATAACAATTTACTGTTTTTTACCATTTTGCAAAATACAGAGTGTTTTAAATAAACGTTAAAATGTATAGATACTTACGTAATAGAAAATAGATATTGTACAGGGCGTCAATAAGTTATATTTCATGAATGAAATACCATGACGTCACTTTTACTTTTCCTCCCTAGGGAGGAAAAGTACAACTTTGCTCCCTACAATCAGGTCCGAAAAGGTATACTTTCTGTAGAAGTAGGTGGAAAAAATATTTTCATTTAACATAGAGGTAAAGAACTTATGCTATATTTATTAGAACTTATTATACATATTTAAATAAAACGGGATAATTCCCGAAGGTTGGCTGTATACCATTTAGTTAAATAAAATTTAACGTGAACTAAAACACTGCCTGGTGTAGTTGGCATATTTTAATAAAAATTTTAAAAAATTTTAAAAATCCAAAAGGATTACGTTCAAAACGTTTTCGGACTTATCAGTCCATCATCAGTGAACTCCCTGTCCTTGCAAAATAGCCACAATGCCAAACACTGGTTAAGTTATATGTTCCAACTACATAGTAAAAATTATAAAATAGTTTGGCTTAAAGTGGATGCCAATGGATTACTTCCAGCAACAGATCATCATGTTGTAGAGCATCATCAAGACAGCGGGTCTTCCTGTCAAAGTCCGGTGTTTACGCCGAACGTCTTTGAAGTTTTACCTTATATTCTAATTTGTGCAAAGGAATTGTTTAAACACACATTTGCGCAACCATGGTCAACCTTTGGTACGCCTAGCTCCACCATTGTACTTTACAGTTTTAATCAATTTATGGAATCATATGCTTGTTTAAAGTCTATAAAGATCTGGTGTACGCCTTTATTACATTCATACATTTCCAATACTTTTCTAGCATTTGTCTGATAATAAATATTTAAGTGTTAATCTTCCAGGCCTAAAGTTGCACTGGTAATCGCCAATAATTTCCTCTGTATATGGCAGTAATCGCTTTAGTACCACTGAAGCCAATATCTGATAATATTATACTGATTAGTGAAATTCCCCTGTAGTTGTTAGGTACATGTATCCTTTCTGCCTTTTTATGTATTGGCTACAAAAAATCTAATATATACGCATAAATTTATTGTTTTTTTTTAGATGCACTAACCGCTTCATTACAGCTGCATTACATTATATAATTAATCGCAATAAAAATATCTCACGATTGAGAACCGAGGTCATGTATGAATTAAAAAAGGTTAAATCGCTTTGGAGTACATTAAGATGATATGTCTATTTTCTATTGTTTTTTTATTAATTCATGGACAAAAACATTTGGTAATAGTTATGATTACTTTTAATAGGGCGATTCAAATTACCTGAATTGTTCGTAATAAAAGTTTTTAATTACAGTTTAAAAAATTTTTGTTGGATATAACCCGGTCGCATATTTACAGATGCTAGCGTGTGTAGACACCAGGGTGTTGAAATCAGTTAGGGTTTGGAAAAACAATACATTTACAGATGCTAGCGCGTGTTGACACCACGGTGTTGAAATTGGTTAAGGTTTGGAAAAACAGTACGTTTACAGATGCTAGCGTGTGTTCCAGCTAGCGTGTGACCCAAGATAGAATTGTGTGGAGAAATGCAATTAGGGAAGCCGACCCCGCATAGGGATAAGGCAAAGAGAATTATGATGAAACCAGGATATTTCTATAACCGGTACTCTAATAAGCGGGTTCGACTGTATAATATGAAGATGACATTGAAATGGTTGGAAAGTTTACATACCTGGTAGTAGAAATATATGCCGACGGATCAAAAAACGTAGAAATGCGGAAGAGAATATCGCACGCAAACAGAGTTTATTTTGCCCTGTCCCATATATTTCGGTCTAAAACGTGTTTTCGTGTCTGTATTAACAGAGAAAAAACAAAAATAATGATACAGATGAAAAGAAATATAGTCCCCCAAAAACATTATACATGAAGGTGACATTGAAATGGTTGGAAGGAAAGTTTACATATCTGGTAGTAGAAATATATGCCGACGGATCAGAAATAGGAGAAATGCGGAAGATAATAACGCACGTAAACAGAGTTTATTTTCCCCCTTTCCCATATATTTCGGTCTAAAAGTGTCCACCGAACTACAAAGATGAGAATCTATAAAATCTTAATTCGACCAATAGCATGCTATGTCAGTGAAGCTTGGGTCCGGAAAGAAACAACCACAAATAGACTCGACACATTACAAACGAAAGTATTGAGAGGAATATTAGGACCTGTGAGTGAAAACGGAATACAACAACGAGCTTTATCAACTTTATAAGGTAACACCACTGTCAGACTTCATTAGAATACAAAGATTGCAATTGGCCGGACATGTGATAAGAATGGGAGAGGAGAGGCTACCAAAAAGAACACTGAACGCTAGAATGCACATAAAGAGACCGGTTGGAAAGGCAAGAAAGCGCTGGGAAGACACGGCAAGCAGCGACACATAAGCCATTTTAGGAGTCCGTGTATGAAAAAAGCAGCCACAGACAAACAAGGGTTAAGGCAAAAAATAAAGGAGGCCAAGGCTCAATTTGGGCTGTAGTGGCGTAGAAGAAGAAGAATGGTGGTGCTCTGTATTGAAATTAAATCTTAACTGTTTTTCGTATTTCACAATATGAGTACGAGAAATCAGTTTGCTATGGGATTTTGCCTAGATAAGTTTTGACGTGTTATGGAATGCAATTTTTATATTCCTCATGTCATTTCATTTATCGTTTGTTTGTTTTGTGTTATAGTTATAGTGACTACAGATTTCGCTTTTTCCTAAATTGATTTCGAACGTAAGACATTTTCGGAGTTCTGTTGTACTTGAAATATTATAATAATACTTTAAAAAGGGGGTCAACCCTGTAGTTGGCTGTATACCTTCAATATAACAACGTGGAATGAAGTAAACACTTCTGTTGTATGTGACCATCATCAGTGTAAACCTGGAAATAAGTGAACCACTTAGATTAAAATGCAAAAGGGTGAAATTTTGACAGTTAAAAAAAGAAAATGTGGTTACTTACGTCCAGTGTACAAGTAATTGTAACTAGCCACTTCAATAGGTATAAAAACCTCTAAATTACATTATTTAGAGGTTTTTACACCTATTGAAGTGGCTAGTTACAATTCATATGCCTACATACAACAGAAGTGTTTACTTCATTCCACGTTATTATAATAATGATTTTGTTTATTTTAGCTCTATGAAGATGATGACATAGATGATTTAAGGCCGTACCACGACTCCGATACGTCGGACGATGACGGTCCACAACTAAACACTTCTAGCGGCCGAAAAATCCACATTGAGCTTTAGATTTTTAACTTAAGGAATGTTTTTAAGTACAATTATCGTTCGTAGTCGACACAGGCTGTTTGATAACAGGGTACACAATCATCTATCTCTAAACTAATTCTAGATCTACGAAAGATTAAATAATAAATTTAGAAACTGCTTTAACTGCTTCAAAATTAGTGCGAAAAAATTAAAGATCGACTTATTTTCCGTATGCGGGAGGTTGAAGTATATCTGGTCGTGAGAAGGTTTCTCGTAACGCGACAGTTCGTAACCCCACAATTTCGTAACGGTGACACTTCGTAACGCCATCAATTTGTAACGATAACAGTTCGTAACGGCGACAATTCGTAACAGTATAGTTCGTAAGAATTATTTTCAAACCCTACTTGGAAAAAAGTAGATAATATGGAAGCTGAAATGGGTACGAACCACGTAGAAGAGAATGAAGTAGAGAATTAAGTAGAAGCTTCAACCATAGAGAAAGTTCTCGAAGCTATTAAGGCCCAGGACCTCGATTTTTGACCCTTCGCTTTGTTATCAAACGTATTCGCTTCATATCTGTTTAGTATACGAAGCGAATATGTTCGATAACGAAGCGAAGAAGGGTCAAAAATCGGGGTCCAGAAAAACAATAAAACCCCGGGAGTTGACGAAATTACAGCAGAACTGTATGAGGTAGGTGGCGACCACCTAGCAAGTCATATCCACTCGCTTATCAAAGACATATATGGCAATAAGAGAAAATACCCGACGACTGGAAGAAAAGGATACCTAGTATGCCCGATCTTTAAAAAAGGAGACAAACTCCAGTGCAAAATCTACAGTGGAATTTCTCTACTATGTACAGCATATAAAGTCCTCACGTATATTATAAACCAGCGGCTTCAACCACTAGCAGAAAATATTATTGGAGGGTATCAGACCGGCTTCAGATGTGGAAGATCGACAATGGATCAAATATTTACAGTCAAGCAGGTCTTGAGTAAATCATCGGAACGTGACATTGATGTTCACAACGTGTTTGTAGACTTCAAACAGGTATTCGACTCAGTCAAAAGAACTCACTATGCTATATATTGGCTGAATGGGCAATACCACACAAGCTAATAAGACTCATTAAAGCGACATTGCATGTAACTCAGGCATGTGTACGAATACAAAACCACCGGACAGACTTTGTCAAAATCTTGCAGGGACTGAAGCAAGGAGATGGGCTGTCCCCAACATTGTTTAACCTGATACTGGAATATGCGGTTAGGCGACGAGGAAACCTACTGACCAACAGACTGGTTTAACTGGCCGCTTATGCTGATGATATTCATATTATGAGTACAACATCAACAGGAGCACAGGAAACCTACTCAGAGTTAAAAACGCAAACGAGAAGATTAGGTCTGGAAATTAACATAGAAAAAACAAAAATAATGATACAGACGAGAAGAAATAATATAGCCCCACAAAACATTATACATGGAAATGACATTGAAATGGTTGGAGTTTACATACCTGGGAGTAGAAATATATGCCGATGGATCAGAAGATGGAGTAATACGGAAGAAAATAACGCAAGCAAACAGAGCTTATTTTGCCCTCTCCCATATATTTCAGTCTAAAAGTGTCCACCGAAATACAAAGATGAGATGTGATAAAACCTTAATTCGATCAACAGCATGCTATGACATGGATCCCGAAAGAAACGTCCAAAAACAAACTTGACACATTCGAAAGGAAAGTATTGAGGAGAATACTAAGACCTGTAAGGAAAAACGGAATCTTTAGAATTCGAAACAATAACAGATTTATTAACTTTATAAGAAAACGCCCCTGTTAGACTTCATTAGAATACAAAGATTGCAATGGGCAGGACATGTGATAAGAATGGGAGAGGATAAGCTACCAAAAAGAGCACTGAATGCTAGAATGCAGGGAAAGAGACCGGTTGGAAAGCCAATTTCAAGAAACTGCTGTGAAGACACAGTAAGTAGCGCCGCACAAGCACTTTTAGGAGTCCGTGTATGGAGAAGAGCAGCTTCAGACAAATGAGGGTGAAGGCAAAAATAAAGGAGGCTAAGGCTCAATTTGGGCTATAGTGCCGTAGAAGAAGAAGAAATAAGTTATATTTACATCCAAATATATTTGATCCTCCTGCTTGTCATTTGGCCTAAGTCTTTCTAAAATCGAACATTTCTAATATAGGCATGTGCTCCAAACTATACCACAGTTCCTTATACATACTCATATTATTTAGTTTGTACTCTGTTATATAAAAAGTCTGTTAAAATCATCCAGAATAAATTTTTTATTTATATTTAAGTGTTTTTATGATGCATACAACTGTTATGGAAATCACCTTTAAATAGTATATTTTGGGGACAATGTTTTATTTTTCCACTAGACTATTTGGTTCGGAAAAATGTAATAGAATTATTTAAAACTATGTCTGGCTAAAGTCCTCAAAACGTGGTCGAAGATTTAATCGGGTTTAATCTGAAAAGGTTGGAGCCCACTACAGCTCGGAGAGGGAACAAATCTCTGCTGTTGTCAAATCTATGGAATGAAATACATTTTGTTCTTTATTGATAATTACCGACTGAATATTATTTAATGAACATTTATTACTGTAAATTTATTTATAAATCTCGTATAATAATTACAAGAAATGATTAATAGACGATTAGAGGTCATACTCAAAGCAAATTACAGTACAAATATTTCCAAACCAAACCATCTCTCTCTTAAAATCAAACACATATTCTTCCACTTTTAAGTCGGCAAAACACGAAATTGCATTGAGAAATATTAAACATATAACATTCTTTTGATATGTCCAAACCATCTCTCTCATGAATTCAAAGACAATTTCTTCCACCTTTAAGTTGGCTAAACAATTGTTTGCATTGCAAAGATTAAATCTTCGACCCCGTTCTGAAGACTTTAGCCCTATTTCTGTATATATAATAATGGATGTAATTAGTTACGTATCTCATAGATACATGTTTTTATTAACTTGATACAAGTATATGGTAACGAGAAGATAGAGAATTTTTATTTTGTTTATACCAAGTGCGTAATATTATGGTTAATCTGTTTGAAAGTTCCAAAGGTATTGTAATGTTTATTTTAATATATTTTAAAACCTTTTAACAGTAACTCCAAAAACACAATTAATTTATAACATTTATTTACTTAACAGTACAAATTTGTGTTTTCGACTGACTTCTAAAATTTAATTTATCTTTATGTATAGTCGCTTCAGTCGCTGATGTAACAATAACACATAACTTGAACATGCATCCTTCCATTTTCTTCTCAGAATATAAAACATAAAAGACATTACGTTATCCTGAACTTTGGATTCTTTCAAATAGATTGATCTATAAATATGACAAAAAATGTCGTTCAAAAAATATTCTACTTAAAATTAAAACTTACAGATCTGGATGAGTTTCATTTAATCGATATCTTAATATTACAATGTTGTGATATTAGTTAGTACATTAGATGAGATGAATTATTTATAGAAAAATATTGCTTAAAAAGTAAAAAACTTAATCGTGATTGACAACAAAATATTCCAGTTGATAGAATTATCATTAATTATTGTATTTATGTGTCCAAACGTAGAGAATAAGAGATATTTAAAAAATTATATTCTAGAACCAATTTTTGCGTTATAACAAATACATACTAACCATCTACAAATCGAAATTAGCAAAACTATTTGAATTAAAAGTTGTTCAAAATAATGTTCATTTGATTCTTGACCGACACAACATAGGAACAAGTTTGGAATATTCAAGTTTTGGATAATGTCGAGTTTTTGATATTCTCTTTATTCTAATGTAAAAAGAATCAGTGAAATTAATGTCTGATGTTTCTTTTTGTTAGGCTAGATTAGGTACAATATGACTAGATGCTAAACCACCCTTTCAATCGACTTAAGGAGTCAATCTTGGCTCATCTCTAGGTTAAAGTTATCCTCTCAGCCCAGCCTTTTTAACGAAATCTATTAAGGCTTTTAGTGACTCTTCAACGAAGTCATAGAGCTCGGGTTAATAATTATAGGCACTTGCACAAAAAGCATTTAGTCTAACAATAGCCTACATTTAGTCTACGATAATTTGGATCTTTTCTTCGAAAGTTTTTGTGTAAATGTTTTCAAATGTTTAAGACCCATTTAGTCGTAACAGTGGTTAGGTTTCATCAGCTCCACCAAGTAGGTACTATACCGTTCTTTTGTCTGTTCTTCTTGCAATGAAAACGAAGGGTTCAGCGCCTATGAATGTTTCTTTCGCCCCTCCCCTGGCAAGTATATCAGCTTTTTCGTTCCTTTAAATACTAGTAAATTCGGGCTCCAAAAGTAAGCCTGCCTTGTTTCTAATTCTGAAGACAGATCCAAACTAATTTAGTGGAGTCATTACCTAGGCTTTCATCAAGGCTTATCGTTGGTTTCCCTCCATACACTCCAGCTCTAACTACTTTAATGGTTTTAAAACCTTCTGCATATCAAAAATGATCTGACATTATGACATTCGTTTTTATTCGGCTGTCATTCGTCCCTTCCTGGAAAGACAGAGGTGAACGATGTTTTTAAAATTTTGAGATTTAGGTTGCACTTCATCTGGTACTATTCCCAACTCTGGAATATTTCTTAAAATCTCCCCAAATTTGATCCCAGTATCCTTTCAAACCACTTCCTGGCATTTTGTCCGCCTTCTGTATATGTAATGGAGAGGGGTCAAGTATGACCCCCATGGAGGCGGTTGAAGAGTCGAAATCATTCCTGCTATGATTAAGCATACTTGTTGAAGCTTGTTCAGTTTTTCTCTAGTGGTCTTTTGTTGGCATTAAAACCATCATACTAATTCTCTGCAATAAATATAAAAACACTTAATATCCCGAAACAGTTAAAGATATGTAAGGGATAATGTACATAAGATAATATGTCTATAATATTCTAAACAATACAAAAATTGAATAATATACAAAATATTTTGTATCGAAGTCTTAGCTTTAATCGAAGTGACTAAGAGTTTTTTTGTTTGACCACGCCCCCTTTATTTATTATCGAATTTATTCCATTGACACATATCCAATATGAATCTCAGGTACTTAGATTTGTATAGAAGGTACTAAGTATGTGCTGCAAGGCTTTTCCTTCTATGTGACTTGTAGTTTCTCATCTCGTCAAGCTAAACACCAAATCGCATATTCATAGCATATTCCATTATGGTAAATTAGTCTTAAGTTTAGATTAAGACACGTCTATACGTTATCGACTTGTTGACATCCTAGTAAAATGTGATAACATTTAATCAAATTCTTATAGAAGATATTTGCGCAAACGTCCGGATACAATTGCATCTCTTTGTATAGATAATGAAATTGACTTTACTAAGTAACAAGACATTTAATCAACACACACTACACATTACACTACAATCTGATTACAAAATCAATTGCACCATGATGCCAATGGCCTTAGTTATCGAGACATTTTAAGCTAAATAAAAAAAAAAATCTTAGCAACTATTCCTTATTATATTCTACAGTTAATGACTAAATTTCAATAATTAACGTTTTCCCAAGACTAAAAAAAGTAAAAAAAAAATATTACTAATATTTTTGTAAAAAATTGGTTTTAAAATATGATTTGTCTTGTTTGTAAAATTGACTTCAGAAATCAAAAATTGTTTCTTACTTTTAAACGAATGGCCACGTCTGTATTTTGTTGACCTGCGTTAAGAGGTTTAAAAATTTAACTTGTGTATAAATATTGTAAATTGAAATCAGAATTTCAAAAAGGTTGCCAACTCTTTCATAGAGACTATATTGCAATTGAAAAAAATAGTTTATTGCAATTCATAACACAGAAACAAACATTTTCGATAACTTTAAAATGAATATTAAGTTAATAACTTTAGAAACGTTCACAGAGATATTCTTTGTGTTTATTACCATTGTCATTTGTGTCACTAGTTTTTTTATCAATATTAACACAAAGTTAAACAACGGTTAAACTGTTTTATCAATTTCTGTTTCATCTTCACACTCCTGGATTTATATGTCTTACTTTCTAATAGCAACCTTCTTAATGCCACCATTTATTCCTACAGGATAATAATAATATGATAATATTTACAAAAAAATACAATGGGAAAAAATACATCAAGAAAAGATTAAAACAGACAACCGAAATAAAGTGTTATAGGTGAACAAGAATTATTAAAATAGTAGCAAATAAATATATCAGAGGAAAAATTTATATCTTATCCCAAAATGGAGGTACCTTAAAATAAAACAACTACACATGTGGTGGGAATGTCCTGAGTAAATCAACTGAAACAAGCCATTAAAAATTGTAAAAACGGCGAAGCACTGGAGATGGATCACATAAGGCTGAAACAAATAAAAAACATGGACGAAGCGGCGAAGAAATGGCTCTTAATGCTTTACAATAACTGCATACAGAGAAACCATATTCATACGATCTGGAAAATCTGGAGGAGAACTAAGGGCATAGTCATACCAAAACCAGACAAAGAAGCAACCAACACAAAGTGCAACACAATATCCGATAAAAAATGTATCAGATAAGAGATTCCATCTTTACAGACATGGTTCGCACCCAATTCAAACTCAGCTAAAACTTAAAAGAATAAGTATCCGGAAGGTCTCCAACAGTTTTTAACATTTATACCAAGGACCAATCACAACCACAAAATTCAAGAAGCGTGTTATACGCTGATGATCTGGTGCTTGCGGCACAGGCCAAGGACTTCAAAACCTTACAACGAACCCTCAATGCAGCGCTTGGTAAATTTACAAAATACTATCATGAAAACTACCTACAACCCAACCCAACAAAAACCCAGGTAAGTAGAGACGCCCAAAGAAAACTGATATTTGCGCGGGAGGAAGTAGCAGTAGAAAACACTTTCTGACCCAAACGCCCGATAATTACCGTGTGCTCAATTAGTCGATGCTAATAAATTCAGGTCGGGCCATATTTTACTCTGTTACAGAATATTCTTGCCCGATCTGGCTAAAATCTACCCAGGCTAAACAATGAGATACAGAATTAAATGAGACCTGCAGAATAATTATGGGATGCTTAAAACCAACCACAAAAATAAGCTTCAATATCTGGTCAGTATAGCCTATCTGAGCATTAAGCGTACTACTACAACCAACATCGTAGGAAATAAGACGGAAACTACCGAGTCTAGTTCACTATACGAGCACCAAGTACTAAGGTGACTAAAACCGAAAAAGAGTCCTACACAGTTGATTCTATTATTCCAGAGTCGAGCACAGCAAGGATAGTTAGATGAAAGGATCATTTGTGCTATCTACCACGATGGAGTAATCCCACAAAGGCTTTAGACTTAGAACCAGAGGGCAATACCAAAGATAATCTGGTTAGATGGAAATATAGTCTGTTCGCTAAACTCAGACGCAACTTTCTAGATATTTTAGTCGGTAATTTTGCCAATTTTAGCAAAATTGGCAAAAAATAATTTTTAAATAGTTAATAATCACTAAATATTTAGTAATTTTGCCAATTTTTGCAAAACTGGCAAAAAACAAAAAAAATATCGACTAAAATATCTAGCCAGTTGCGTCTGAGTTTAGCGAACCGACTATACCTGCAAACCTTACGTGAATACGGAGAACTGAAAACAATGCAATATTTTATACAGCTGCCCACAATACCCGTTAAATCCTTGGAAGTCCTCCTGCTGGAGAGGAAAAATGCCATAAATGTTTCCATTGTTTTGAAGTTTTTTGAAGTTTCTTGAAGTTTCTTAAAGTTTCTTGAAGTTTCTTGAAGTTTCTTGAAGTTTCTTGAAGTTTCTTGAAGTTTCTTGAAGTTTCTTGAAGTGTCTTAAAATATCTTAAAGTTTCTTGAAGTTTTTTTAAGTTTTTTAAAGTTCCTTGAAATTACATGAAGTTTCTTGAAGTTTCTTAAAGTTACTTGTAGGTTCTGGAACTTTGTTAAAGTTTCTTGCATTTTCTTGAAGTTTCTTGAAGTGTCTTGAACGCTCTTAAAATTACTTAAACACTCTTTTAGGGTTTTTTGAAATTTCTTTGGGTTCTTTGAAATTTCTTGGGAGTTTATTTGACTTTTTTGAAGTTTATTGATGTTTATTGAGGTTTATTGAAATTTATTGAAGTTTGTTTAAGTTTCTGGAAGTTTCTTTAAGTTTTTTGAAATTGCTGGAATAATCTTGAAATTTCTTGAAGTGTCTAAAAACTACATATTGAAGTTTTCGAAAGTTTCTACTTACGACAAAGATTGCTTAAGAAATGAATTCCCTAAAGATAATTGATCCTTAATCTATATTTGATAAAGTTGGCATCCTTATTTAGATGTTGTAAGTAAATAAATATTTTTAAACGAATGCTACGATTATAAACTGGTACAAATGCAATAGATCTTACTGTTATAATTTTTATCATATTTTCTAAATTAGTCGCCAAATACTTGCAATACTATCGTTTTTATGTTACTACTAGGCCTGGATCCCGCGTACCAAAAAAAAAGTTGATTAATAGCAAGCTGAAAATTTTTCAATAGCTTAACTGTCTCTAGTCGGACAAACTTTGATGTATGGGAACACTGGAACAGGGAAGTTTTAATTGTGGAACGCAATTTTATTTCTGGAACGTGTCATTATGACAAGTTTATGATTGTGAAAACTAGTAGATTGTTTTTAAGGTTATTCAATAGAAAACTTTATATAATATATGAAAAAAATTTTGTCCGACAAATATGTTGGGTATTTTAATAAGTCCGACACGTAGAACATGTCAAATGACAGGAATTATATAGGTGGTAAATGACAGTCTGATTTTTGCATGAGAGTTTAATGAAAGGTTGACAAATCAATTGGAAGTTCTGTCCGACAAAATACATGGGATGTTTTCGTAGTCTGACGTTCGCAATTTGTAACCTGTTCCACAATTAAAACTTCCCCTGTTCCAATGTTCCCACACATCAAAGTTAGTCCGACTAGACACTTTTAAGCTATTAACAAATTGTCAGCATGCTATTAATAAACTTTTGTTTGGTACTTGTAATCCATGCCTATACACAAATAGTCAATTTATCAGGTCACACAATCTATTAAATAGTCGAATTACTTGTTAAATAGGCTTTTTGGATAGAATGTTAATATAAACTTAAGGTACTTAAGAATTAACTTATTACGGTGCTACTATGGTATGCGGTCTACCTGTGCATATCTATTATAGTGTGCGGTGTACCGATCGAAATCTGAAAATTCCTGGAAGATTTGCGCAAAATAATGAAATGCAAGAAAACTTTCGTAGGAAAAAATATTTATTCACAAGTAATAAACACTTGGAGGAAAATAAATGTAAAATGAAAGGGGACTAATAATTTACAAGAAAATGCACCCCAACTAGGTATTTACAAAAACAAAAATTACATGTAACCTAATTATTTACAAAACGATCTAGCTTTATTATTATTAAAGAAACAGGTAGTCAATGATTACAGCTTAAAAAGTCATGCAGGTACCCGTATCAAAAAGATTATTGAGTTATTGTTTGTGTTGTTGTTTGTGTTTAAATCTTTACTACATACTTAGCAATAAACATTTTGCTTACAAAGGTTGGCTGCCCTTCATTATTGTGTGCAAACCCTTCTAAGAAAGAAATATGGTATTGTTTAGCCGAACAGGTAGACCGCAAATTAGGGCAGAAATGCGACGGTAGACCGCATACTATAGTGATACCTAAATTACTTGCTCAGTTTAAATTAAAATGTGAAATGTAACATTTGGGATTTGAATTAAATTAATTTGTACTTGTATAAATGCATACATCATTCAATAATATCTAACATCCAATTGCCTCAAGAACTTTGTGAATAAAAATTATTAAACTGAATATTTACAAACAAAAATCCTATACTTTCTTCCAACATGAACTTGTATATTATGCGTAAAGTCATCCATTTGGACATTCCTTGCTTCCATTCTCCCATAGAGCTCTAGAGCCTACCGTGATTTTTCACCGTACGATTATTTATTGGGCGACCTGGCAATAACGAGTAGACGGGTTAAAGTACTTGGAAAATATATTTTCTTGTAGTTTCTTAAGAAATTTTTAACTGCAATGTCCTCGCTTATGAAACAGACACCGCGTCTTGCTGAAAACAACGGTTTCAACAGGACGGGGCAACCTGTCACACGGTCTCTTTGAATACTGCGCAATCATTTTGGAGATTATTTTACGTGGCAGTAATTTTCCATAGCCATCGCATTCACCAGACCTAACACCACCTGCTGCATACATATGGGAATGCTGAAGGAGGCAGACCGATCCACCGTCTGACATTCCGAAATTCGGAGTAGAATTAAAGGTTTTTTTCGTGCCATAGAGCATCTTTAACATCTGTTTTATCAGGAACATCGTCGTGAATAATGTTTGCAAGGCTATATCGTACATACCAGATATATAAATAACAATTTCTTCTTCTTAAGGTGCCTATCCTTTCCGGATGTTGGCGATCAGCATGGCTATCCTAACTTTGCTTGCTACTATTCTGAATAGTCCGGTTGTCGATGTATTAAACCACTTTCTCAGGTTTTGAAGCCAAGATATTCTTCTTCTCCCTGGTCCTCTCTTTCCAAATACCTTACCTTGAAAAATGAGTTGCAACAAGCCATATCTCTGTTCATTCCTCATAACATGGCCAAGATATTCTAGTTTGCGCTCCAAATAACACCAAAGAACTCTTCGATAAAATTACACTATCCACACGCAAATTCAAGCAGATACCTTGTTTTGTCAAAGATGATCTTCTTCTTAAGGTGCCTATCCGTTCCGGATGTTGGCGATCAGCATGGCTATCCTAACTTTGCTTGCTGCTATTCTGAATATTCTGAATAGAATTCATTATCAAAGATGATGAAATTAAAAAATATGCTCTCGGCCTGACACAACGCAACCTCTACAGATCTATTGTGCTTCCGTTTATCACTTAAAATTCATTTAACCCTATCCTTCTAATGCGCTTCCACAGCCTTAACAGGTCCTTTCATATGAACTAATGCTTTTGGTTTTTGATCTGCGAGGATCCTGTAGACTTACAATGCCTTCACAGTGACATAGGACTTGCAGGTCTGATGTCTTAGTCCCAGGAGTGTTCAGATTGCTTAAAATACTACAGTTCACTCTTCACTGCCCTACTTACTGATATATGACTAGTATATATATTATTGCGTATATGAATGGGTTACGATCTATATAATTTTCTATACTTCGTTTGTTTTCCTTTATATTGTTCAATCATGCTAACCTGCTTTTTCCTGAGTTTATCTTATTGGACTTTATTCTGTAATTTTATTAATCCGGCGTACTGATATTGCGTACTCATATCAGAGTCGCTCATAGCCATACTCTTAGGACTACAACTCTTCCTCAGAAATACATATCGTAATTTCATCATCAGCATCATAATCATCTGCCGTTTTCCGCTGCTAGTCTCTGCTAAACATTCTTGTAGATAATTCCATTACATCCGATCTTGATCACCCTGAATCCAGTTGTACTGGATACGATAAGCATCGTGTCTAGGTTTCCACTCTAAAATTTTATTTGTTTGTCTTCCATCTTTGAATTTGGCAACATGTGGCGATTAGTTCCATTTCAGCGTTGACATTTTTTGAGCTGCTTCCGCAACACCGGTATTTCTCCTTAATATTTTATTTGGAACTCTGTCTGTGAAGAATATGTTCAACATCGACCTCTCCATTGCTCTGGAGAAGGACTGGGAGTACACATTGATCAAAGACCTTTCTTTTCAAGCACATGGGAATATCTGATCTAAAGACTTCTCTCAGCTTTCCGTAAGTCGACCATGCCAGTCCTATTCTCCTGTTTAACTCTGTTGTTTGATTACCTCTTCCTAATTTAATCTCGTGGCTCAGATACACATTGTTCAATTTACGTGCCATTAGTTGAGATGTTTTTGGTCAGTACATACAAGGTTGGTCACGTATTGTGTTTTGGAAAAGTTTATTTTAAGGCCAGCTCGTGTACAAGAGCTCTGAATGTATCGAAAAAGTTGGCAGGCATGATCTACCCGATCTGTAATAAGACCTATGTCGTCGTTTACAAATTCTCTAATCTCCTAATAGACCAGGGCGGATCTGTAAAAATATTAGTACATTTGGACGTTGAGAGGTGACTCAAATTTTTTTGCAGAAATTGCTTGAAAATAACTCAAATAATAATATTTGAGTTATCCTCCCTCTCAAAAAGGTCCGGAACATTGTTTAAATAATCAAAATGTCAAAAAATGAAGGAAAAATTCGATTTTTTTCTTCGTTTTTTGATTATAACTTTAAAAGTATTCATTTCCGAGAAAAGTTGTACTAACATAAAAATTGTATAATTAAATTTCCTATAATATAGAATTAGTCAAAAATTTAGAAAATAGTCACCCTTGTTGCAAAATAGCAATAATTGCGAAAAAACTATACAAAAACAAGTATTCGCATTTTACGTTTTTTCAACCCTTTATGCTACACTTAGGACCTTCATATTTCACCCAGAAACAGTATATGATACAGTAAAACAATACTGTAAATTTCATTAAGATCAGTTCAAAAGATTTTGCAAAATAAATTTTGTAATCCAGGTTTCGCAAAGAAAATTCGTTTTTTTAAATTGTTACAGGACTAAAAATAAAGCAGATAGCAAGTTGAATTTTTTTTGCGTATAGAAGTGTACTGTACCTTTTATTTGCAATTTGAAAAATTAAAATTGATTAACTGCCACGGCGTCAGGAATTTTTTTTAAATAAACATTAATTATTGGTGCTACGCGCAGGACAGCGGATAGTTTGCTCTGATTGGGCATTTCAATGACCTTTAATAATGATTGATACATTTTAATTTTTATTACATTTCGATATAAATAAATAAATTTGTTTATTGCAAAATAAAAACACATACTCTATCCTTTGAAATAACACTTTTTTTAGCAAAAACTTTCTTTGTTCATATATTTTAACTTAGAGAATAAAAGTTTATTATTTTTCAACATATGCAATTGTTTAAACAATATTTCACAAACAGTAATAAAATTAGTTTGATTTTTGTGGAATTAAAATATTAAAATACAACAAAATATAGAGTAATAAAATAACATATTAGATAAAGATTAGAAGAAATTTTGGTGGAAATCAACTTGTGTGAATCGAACACAGCTGTCCTGCGCGTAGCACCAAAAATTAATGTTTATTTAAAAAATTTCCTGACGCCGTGGTAATTATTCGATTTTAATTTTGGAAATTGCAAATGAAAGGTACAGTACACTTCTATAAGCAAAAAAATTAAACTTACTATCTGCTTTTTTTCAGTCCTGCAACATTTTTAAAAAATGAATTTTTTTGCGAAAGCTGGATTGCAAAATTTATTTTGCAAAATTTATTAAACCGATCTTAATGTAACTTACAGTGTTGTTTTACTATATCATAAAGTTTTTCTGGGTAAAATATGAAGGTCCTAAGTGTAGCATAAATGGTTGAAAAACCTAAAATGCGAATACTTGTTTTTGTATGTTTTTTTTTCGCAATTATTGCTATTTTTCAACAAGAGTGACTATTTTTTAAATTTTTGACCAATTTTATATTATAGGAAATTTAATTACGCAACTTTTATGTCTCTACAACTTTTCTCAGAAATGGACAGTTTTAAAGTTATATTCAAAAAACCAATAAAAAAATCGAATTTTTCCTTCATATTTTGACATTTTGATTATTTAAATAATGTTCCGGACCATTTTGAGTGGGAGGATAACTCAAATATTATTATTTGAGTTATTTTTAAGCAACTTCTGCAAAAAAATTTGAGTCACCTCTCAACGTCCATCTTAAAACAGATGAGCCCTGGACTATAAATGTTTAAATGTAAAAATAGGCCCATACCTTATTCTTAATATTGCCATGAAATTATTTCCCTGTGACATTTCGATGTTATCTACTGTATTTAATGAGAATTAAATATAGTATATAATTAAATACAAATATTTAAAAACTTATTTAATTTTTTATTACTTTATATTAGGAAAAAAAGTGTTATTTCAGGTTTTCAGAGTTTTCTGCACGTGGTATTACAGAATTTTTAAAGAAACGATATCTCACTAGATGTTTTAATAAATATATTTTATAATATAGTGATGATAGCTGTGAATTTAAAGTGATTGTTTATACAGTGTTAGGAAGATATCAGATTGTAATTTATATTATAATAAAACCTATTTCTTATTGTAATAATTTTAAGGAAATCTAGTGGTTTGGAATCAATAGTATATTAAAATTGGAAAGTCATTGGATATTTAATTTAAAAATATTAATTTTTTTCTGCAAATTCAGCGGTTTTTTTTGTAATTAAAATAGTGATTTATTAATTAAATTATTACAAATTGTCCAGGGGTCACTTCAGACCATAGGCGCCCGAACGCATGGGTAGGGGGCTTTAAACTAATTGTCATCCAAAGTAGGTATACAAAATGATGTAATGTGAAACATCTTCACGTCTGACGCCCATGCTTCAGACTGAAAGAAAGGCGCATTACGAATTTATGTATAATTATAAAACTCCAGTAAACTCCACCAAACTAAATTTATAATATTGTATATTCATCATACACCATCATATTATGGTATAAGAGAATAAGAAATAAAAAAGCATGCACTGGTAAGAAGAATTAAAACGAGCACTGGAAACCTTTCTCAGACGAACTAGAGCATGATCTTTATGGTTTACAAAAATAAATATGGCGCTTTATAGAGCGGAGGTCAAAAAGCGGAGGTAAAGGAATTAATAGACCCGAAACATATCGAAAAAGAAGCATAAGGTACTAAAAACACTTGAAAATCTAAAGAAGAGAATAGCTGCAGTTAAAGATGGGATACGAAATGTATTATTAAAATATGAGGGAGCGGTAATGACGGATCAACTGACAACATTAATTAACAAGATTATAAGAGGCAATCAAATTCCAGAAGAATGGAGGACAAGCGAGATTGTCAAAAAACCAGAAGAAGCAACCAGAAAACTACAGATTTATCAATTTGCTAAATACTACCATGAAACTTAGAACTAAAATTTTGCAAGAACAAATAAATCAGCTCATAAACAGATAAGCAACAAGGTATTTGTACGGGAAGGTCGTGTACAGATGCAATATTCGTCATAAAACAGTTTACATACAGAGAAAGCATCAGAATTCAATAGAAGACCCGCATTCCTATATTTTCCCGACTTCAAAAAGGCTTTCGACTGATAAAAATATTTGAAAACGTCTGTCAAAACAATAATGTGGAAGACAGAATAGATGGACAACTTACGGAGCCTATAGATATGTACATGCAATGGAATAAGATAAGGCGATTCTCTAAGCCCTATGCTATTCAATGTAGTCATGGATGAAGTCATACAGAGCGTTAATTAAGAGGATACAGGACACAAGATAGGAAACCAAAAAATTAAAATTCTCGGTTACACAGGCGATGAGGTGACGCAATATTGATAGTTACAAATGAAGATAGACTTCAAATACTAGTTTGCCAGTTTGCAGATATAATTCAAGAGTAAAGTAATTTAACATGAGAATTGCAACCCAAAAAACTAGAGTAAGGAGTAAGTAATAAGTAAAGAACCAATAAGATGTTAACTATATGTCGATGAAGTTGAACAAGTAATGAAAATGAAGAACCTAGAAATTACAATGTCCAGCTATGAAGATGTTAAAAAGAAGAAGATATTAAGTGCAAAAAGCAAATAGATTGGGCAGGATGCCCTAATAACAAAATATCGCGTAACAGACAAATTATCTCTGAGATAAAATCAAGAATCTATAAGGCCAATATAAGATCAATAATGAAGTATGCAAGAAACAAGACGCAGGAAACAACAGAAAAGAAAATACTAAGAAAATTTACAGGAAACACACTGAGAGGCCGAATAAGGAGTGATGAGAGTAGAACAAAATCTACAGGGGCATAAACAAGTGGACGCTAAAGAGAAAAAAAGAGGGAACACTGACATCAGTCGAATGAGTGACACATGGGTTGTTATGATAGCAAATGACAAATCACCAAGTGATAGAAGAAATATCAGTCCACCCAGCAAGAGATGGAGTAGGAATCCGCAGTAGAGGAAATAACCTGCCAATAAACAAGCCAAACTGCATATATACAGGAAGAACAGGAATAAGAAGAGGGTAATACTACGAAAAGGCGATGGTATATTTTGAGAGCAGAAATTCTGAGATTTTCCTGGGAAGTAGGAAAATAGTAGGAACTGTTGATGGCTTCTTTGCAAAAGATCTTTGCAGACTTAAAGTAACCGTTTGAAATAAGGATTTTTTAAAGATGAAACGGTTTTTCTTTGGAATTGTTTGTTCTTTAAATGTAAATAGCACGATGAATAAGATAATGATGACAGAATTCTTCTACGTTAGATGATTACGAGATAAAACCTATAAATCCAGATTTTTATAGTCAATTTTCTGTTGGTCCACGGAATAAACCAAATTGTACATTCGGCCTAAGGTAACTAACATATCGAGAGGAAAATCATCGATTATTTGCTATCTCCGTTGTAAATTTTATACTTGGATGTACTGTTTTTATATAACTATGAAAGAAATGAAGGGTCTTTTGACATTAGGACTTCTTCTTAACGTGCCCTATCAAGTCCTCTTGACGTTGGCGATTAACATAGCAAAACTGTCTCTGTCTCGAGCTATTCTAAATAGTTGCTCTGTTTTCTTTATTCCTGTCCACTGTCTGATATGCTTTAACCGAGGCATGTTTTCTACCAATTCCTCTGCGGTCTTCGATTTTACCGATCATGATAAGTTGAAGAATATTACATCGGTCTCCCCTTACTAGGTATCCAAAATAGGCCATCTTTCTGCATTTAATGGTATCAAGCAGCTCATGAGCAGCATTTGCTCTCTTAAGGACTGACACATTTGTCAGCATAGCCGTCCATGGAATTTTTAGTGTACGTCTTTGCAGCCACATTTCAAAGATCTCCAAACAATTAATGGTGGATATTTTTAATGTCTATGCTTCGACACTGTATAAGTCACTACATTTGGACTAGATAATTAAATTATAATCAATATATTGGAGCCATATAAGCGATATAAGGGGTTTTGATTAAAGGAATAAGGACTCCATTAAGATATCATCAATAGCATGAGAAAGTTCATTGGAGACTCCGATTCTTTTCAAAAAAGTCCATGTAAAAAACAAGAAGTAGAAGGTAAGCACATGAATATAATATGATTTAACAATTTTTAATCTAAGTATTTAAAAAATATTTTTATGATTGATAAAATACTCCCTTCTTTTCAAATTAACGTATAATTTTTAATCTACAATTTAAAATGTCAAATTAAAAATCAGGTTTTAGTAGATATTTTTAAAAAATGACTCAAAAATTTTAATATATTGAAACTTCAAAATCACTAGATTTTATTGCATTTTTAAATTTAAACTTCGTATATGTTATTGCATATTTTGAATATGATTACATATAAGTGACATATTTGTGAAAAGTTATTAGATCTTGACGTTGTTCATCTATTTTGATTAACAAATATAGAACCTATTTTAAAATACACGGTGACAAGTACCTTCAGTTCTGTATCGTTCCTTGAAATGATGTTTCTAGTATCGCTTATAATGTAATTAATATAGAAGATAAAACCAATAAATATCAAAGACTGTGGTTTCAGTAAAATAGTGTCGAATATTGTAAGAAAGAAGAAAAAGTGTATTTAGAAATAAAATGCAGCGAAGAGTGTTGTTTTATTTTTGTTTTTCCTCTCATATCAGATCTTCTGATTCCGATATCAAGTCGTACTTCAAAAGTATCGTCTATAAACTTTTAAAAGAATGCTATATAATGGACGTCACCTTGGAAGAAATTAATAAGTGGCAACACCGCACAATGTATTTCCGATGTCTGGTAATCGTCGGAAGTGTTCGAGTGTGTGTCGCAGGCGACCAGAAGTGTGAACATGTAATTTAATAATTTTGTAAACATTTTTGGAATTAATTAATAATTATACAGTCCGCTTGTCGAATCATCTCAAATGACTGATCCTATTGTAACTATTAAGTTACCACCTCTTAGTTTACCTGAATTTAATGGAAACCTTGGAAAATGGTTACAGTTCTATGATTAATTTGACAACATTATTTATTCAAATAAAGTGTAAATCTGTCTTTCATCCAAAAGTTTTATTACCTATCTTCGTTATTAAAGGGAGAAGCGTTACAGACAATTCAATCCTTGCCAGTCAGCTATGCAAACTTCTTTGATTATTTCATAACACGAACAGAAAATTTACATCAATATAAGCACTGCAAGATAATAGTTAGTGGGTCTGTAAGCCAACAAGATAAGCCGCTTAATCTGGACATCGAAGTAAGAAGCGAAACGAAACCAAATTATTGGAGAGAAAAAGTGAAAAAGTTTTTCTTTGGAGATGTTTGTTCTATAAATGCAAATTTCGATAGTTGGTTTACTGTAGTTACACAGAATAAACCAATTGTACATCCGGGTGGATATTAATAGATGGGAAAAAAGGTCTATGCAAGGCAAGAATCATAGAAAATATGCTGGAATACGAAAGGTAGTCCTAATACAATTTGGAAGAAAGTGGCTAATACCATTAGAGATACTGCAATTGAAATACTTAGAAAAGTGCCAGGAAAGAAGTTTGAGAATAAAAAGACTTAGTGATAGTCAAAAGAAGTATAAGAAAAAATAAAAGAAATGAGAAAATTATATAAATAGTGGTCAGAAAATATGTGGGATACAGATTTTCAAAACTATACTGTCAGCAAAAAGGAAGTGAAAGTAGCAGTAGTAAAAGCTAAAGTAGAAGCGTATACAAATCCACACGATCAACTTTATACTAGGGAAGGCGAAACAAAGATATATAAAATAGCCAAAGATAGAGCAAAGAAAGCAATAGATTTTAATCAGATTAGATGTATCCGAGATGAAAATAATAAAATATCAGCGGCGGCTCGTGGCCTAAAAAAGTGGTGAAGATGAGGAAAGTCTGCCGGACCCAAAAGAAATTTCGGTATACTTATACCTATGACGCGCCCAAATCTCATTAAAAATCCTTTAAAAAATGTTTAGAGTTTAGGGCCCTAACAACTTGAAAATTTTTTTATGGCACTTATATTAGAGACGAGGATGAAGAGATACTTAAACAAAAAAGCAGTGTAAGTATTAGATAGATTAATAAAACTGACTTAATTAATTTTTATAAATCAAGTCGAGTCTTTGATCGTTTATGGAAGCAAATCTATCAATGATATATCTTCGTAGAAAGGATGCTTGTGCAAAGTTTATATAATAGTTCTCTATGAGTGCGATAACAGTCAAACTAAAAGTTTTTAGCCTTTTTAAGCACGAAAAACTTCTCTTTCTACAGATACGGTATTCGATGGAATTGTCTGAATTAAACAAAACAAATTATAGGCTTCTGTAACAATGTCTTTAATTGGTTGTAATTTTATAACCATTTCTTGCAAATTACCATTTTTTAAATTTCCGTCAGCATAAAAAAGGCAGAGCTCTCTTTTAAGTCTTTGAATTTTAGTAAATATTTGCCAAAAACTCAAAATAAATTTTGAAAAGTGTCTGAAGGAATGATCAAACTATATGACCCAAACTTTGTTGTATCTGCTAAGCTTATTCATCACAATCACAATTCACAAAGAATTTTAATTCATCACAATCCTGAAAATGTACATCCATTTTTATTAAAATATATATATTAAATAGAAAAATTGGGTAGAATTTGCATTCGTGCTCATACCATCATCACACCTATAGATCTTTTCAAAGTATTAATAACGGTCATTGTGCTTGCTTTGTCAAAAACAGAATTAAAAAATTATTCGTTTCTTTTATCACGTATTAATTGATGAGTCCTTTTTATCTAGTTTAAACAAAAATGAATATCTAGGGACGTTTTTTTTAAGAACGTCATATAAAATATCTGTTATAATATGAAAAATGTCGATAAAAACTGCTAAAAATGTAAACTCAAAATCATTTAAATCTCATAAAAAGCCTTTAGCCAGCTGAACTGATTTGCGGTCTTCCATCTTCCGAAAAGAAAAAAGGAATACTGCCCATCATAGCACGCATCCAACTAAAATTTTACTAGGTGAATACGGTGGACTTATTTTTAAATTCATCTGCACTTGCTAATTTGGGTACTTACCAGTGCCGATATGATGACGTCACGTTGCCATGACAACCGTTGACGCTTGTGCAGCCGGGAACCGAAATTTCATCTACATTCTACATCATCATCTAACTGCTCGAGTCATAGAAGTCAAATGACACAGGTCAGTATCTGACCGTCAAGGACCTACAGTTTTAATTTTTGGATTACATATTGAAATTCTTTTTTAATTTTTGGATTACATATTAAAATTCTTTTTTAATTTTTGGATTAATTAAAAAATAGGTTTATAATTAATTTCAGTATTTAGATATAATAATGCTACTTATATTTTTTATTTTTTTTGTCTCAATTTGATTATATTTTTTGGTGAAGATCACCTTCACCTACTTCACCTGGCCGGCCGCCGCTGTAAAATATTGATTCACCAAAAGAAATAGAAACTAAAAAGTTATTTAAAGGTTTAGAATAACTTGACAAAAACTCAGTTGAGTTAACGGAGGCAGTAACAGCAATTATCACCAAAATAACAAACGAGGGAAGTGGTTCAAGCTGTTCAAAAAATTAAGAAAGATAAAGCAGTTGAACCTGATAATTCCTGGGGAAGGGTGGACAACATTAGGAGACACAGGAATAAGTTGGCTAACGGGTTTATTTAATATAATTATAGAAAAATGCCAGACAAATGGAAGAGGAGTCTGTTAGTAGCTATTTACAAAAACAAACAAAACTACTTAGTGACACCATGAAAGGGAGAGGGTAATTGATATCCGGATACATAAAGGAACAGAAATATTCGATAATTAATTTGGCTTTATGCAAGGCAGATAAACAATATGTGCAATTTTCATTATACGGCAGTTGATGGAAAAATACAGGAATTAAGAACCAAACGCTTATATGGTATTCATTGATCTTGAGAAAGCATATTATAAAATTCCTCAAAAGGGTGATACAATTCATGTAAAATAAAGGTAGGATTTCACCAAGTCTCGGTGCTTAGCAGATCTTATTTTATTCAGGAACACAACTCATAAATATTGGCAATATCATTTTAAAATCTTCTACTTTAAAATGTATAATATATGTCTAAATTGCCGATATAAATGAGTCAGATTAAATAAATTATTAGAAGAGTTATTTACTAAGCAACAACATTTTTGTTTAATATTAATATTTTTTGTTTTTGGACAACGGCATCCGATTTGGACATCGAAACGTTAACAAAATCATTTTTTTAGTAAAATTGTGGTTTATTTCCCATTAAAAATAGTTAATTGCAAAAATTCCACAAGAAAATAGCTTCCGAACAACATTATTTTATTCTCATTAGTTTTAGATCAGATAACAGCGAAGCTACGGGGTAACATTCCCTGGTGCTGATTATATAGTGTTGTAGGAAATAGTGAATGTGACGTAGAAGAAAAACTGGAACAGTGGAAATAAGCTTTTGAGGAAAAAGGTTTAAAACTCCGTAGGACTAAAACAGTGAAAAGTAATAATTTTAAGTACCTATGATCGGTGATAGAGAGGACCCCAATCGTATAATATAAATAGCAGCGACATAGAGCAAGTCCATGAATACATCTACCTACATAGGCCGAATTCAAAAACTTAACAAAGAAAACCTCTTCTTCTTCTTATACTTGTTGTAGATCTGACGCTTGCCTGATGGTTTTCCTTCTAGAGCAATTATTGGTACTCTGTGTTCCTACATTCTTTTTACATGACTAAACTACTCTCTTCGTCTTTGCCTGCCCCATCTGACTACATCTTGCAAGCCACATTGTTCCCTGATGATGTTGTTTCGTATTTTATCTCTCCTTGTCTTCCCTGCTATTGTTCTTATAGTGTCTTCATTTCGGCTGTTCGTAGCATGCTTTTGGTTTTATTGGTGTCTTCTCTTGATTCAATGCCATAGGTCATAACAGGTCTGATGCAAGTTTTATAAATTCTAACTTTGCTGTCCATTCTCATATATGGGTTATTCCAGACCACATCTCTCAAACATCCGGACAAGACAGCGGCCTTTTTAATTTGTCCTCTTAGGTCTCTGGCTGGGTCATGATAACTTGATAACTCTACACCTAGATATTTGAAGTGGTTTAGCTGTTGTATGGGTTTCTCCTCTACCACGAGCTTGCTTCTAATTGGGTCTTTCGTAGTGGTAATGCATTTTGTTTTCTGCGTGGATATTTTCATGTTGAGTCGTCGACATGCTTGATAGAATCGATAAAGTTGTCTTTTTAGGTCATCCTCGTCCTCTGCAATCAGGGCTGCATCATCCGCATAGCACACTATACTGATTCTACTGTGACCGAGTCTGTATCCTCGTTGTAGCGATTCCACCTCTTCTATTATTTCATCCATTAGCATATTGAATAGAAATGGACTGAGGCTGTCTCCCTGCCTTATTTCTCCTAGTGTTGGTATGTTGGCCGTAGTGGTGACGTTTGTTTTAGTTTTTGTCGTGTTGTTATTGTTCATTTGTTTTATGACTTCAACATTGTTTGCCGGTATCCGTTTTTCCTTAATTTTCTTTATTATATCGCTAAGTCTGACTCTGTCAAATGCGTTCGTTAGGTCTACGAAGAAAATATATGCAGGTTTGTTATATTCTATCGCCTTCTCTTTCACTTGTTTCATGACAAATGTTTCGTCTGTCGTCGACCTGTCTTTTCTGAATCCTTGCTGTTCTTCTCTGTTCTTTATCTGTGATTCCAATTTATCCTTGAGTATGCCTGTGAATAACTTCATTGTCGTATTTAAGAGAGTTATTCCTCTGTAGTTGTCCACGCATGATTTTTTTCCTTTCTTAAAAATCGGTATTGTGATACTGGTGTGCCAATCTTGTGGTATCTCTGCTCTGTCTAAGATTTTGTTAAACAATGTTTTGAGACAATTAGTGAGTTTCTGACCGCCGTATTTCAGCACGTCGTTCGGTATACCAACAAAGAATGGTATGGGCAGGATTTGGTAAGCTTAGTTGAATACTTAAGAACCGCAAAATACCTCAATACTTGAGCAGAGTATTCAACCAGTGCATCCTTCCCATCATGACATATGAATGTCAAACATGGACCATAACCAAGACCAATATGAAGAAACTAGCCACAACAGAAAGGGCAATGGAAAGAGCAATGCTAGGTATGCGACTATCAGATCAAAAGGGGAACGACTGGGTAATATCAAAAACAAAAGTCGAGGATATCACAACGAAAATTGGAAAACTCAAATGTAGCTTCGCAGGCCACACCGCTAGATAAAAAGACCAACGTTAGAATGCCACAATACAGTATTGGTACCTTACGAAGGTAGACGACCAAGAGGAAGATCACAGATGAGATGGGTAGATGTTATAAAAACAATAATCGGAACAAAGTGGAAGTATGTTGCTCAGGATAGAAATCGATGGAAGGAGTTGGGAGAGGCCTATAGTGATACGCTTCATTTATTATTTTTTTAATTGCTAATTTTAAACATTAACTTTCTTTTCTAAATGAAAATAATATGGGTCATTTAAAATTCACATGTGTTTCGCTCCTAAAATAAAAAACCAGATTGTATAAAATTAATGTTTTTTTCTGGGAAACAAATTCCCCATTAAATAGTTACCTTATCAGACCTTATGTCAATAAATCACTTTTTATATCAATCACTTTTTTATATCAGTCAGCCTCTTTATATCAATAAATTAGTCTTTAACTTAAAACCACAGGCATGTGTTTTCAGTTAAGTCGATCCACAACAACGAGTCGATACACAACCCCAGCAGGCATCGGTCGGTTATACAACCCTCGCTGGACCAAACAATAACGAACCCTCTTACGAGATATAAGCAAGCCTTTTTAACCAAAAATAAATAAATATTACTGTTCGTTGTTTTTACACTTATTTTAATTTAAGTTAATTGTTTCCGTAAACCACCCAACGGAACAGGCCTATGTCCATAAATGGACGATAGAAGGCTAAGAAGAAGAAGAAGGATCGGTAATTAAGATTGGGTAGATGAACTGTTAAATGTAAATTGTGACTCTTGAAGAGATAATAACCAGGATCGAAATGTCACGTAAGGATTTTATGACCTGGGAACCAGTTTTATGTAATAGAAACCTGTCTATGAAGATTGGCCAGAAGGTCCTAAAATGTTATATGTGGTTTATATTATTGTATCGTTGTGGGTATGGACGTTAAAAATCACAATGCCAAACAAATTAGAAGCATTCGAATTGTGGTGCTATCGACGAATCCGGAAGGTATTGTGGATTTCGCACACTTCCAAAGAAGATGTCCTTCAAATAATAAATTCAGAACGTCTGCTTATAAACATCATACAGAGGAGAAAAACAGAATACTTTGGCCATATCATTAGAGAACCTAAATACCATCTACTTCGCCTTATAATACAAGAAAAAGTGGAGAGAAAGATATGGATTGGTCGAGAGAAACTTTCATGGTTGCGTAATATAATATTAGACCATGGTGTGGAACCACAGTAGAAGAATTATTTGGGATAGTAGCTGATAGAAAAAGGTTTCAGAAACTTGTAAACATGATGACGGCCACCCTCTGAATACGCACACGGCAGCTAAAGAAGAAGATGATGTGGAGGAAGCGAGCTGTATTTGAGATAAAGAAAATTTAAATGAAGCTGAAGGGATAATTCTATAAATAAGCCATAAGAATAGCAATGATTTACGAAACTGCAAGTTCATTATTTAAAAAGAAAATGGAACAACGAATGCAAGTGGAGGAAATGAGAGTGCTTTAGATGGATGAGTGGAGACCAAAAAATTGATACCAAAATGAGACAGCATAGGTTAAGATGGCTTGGTTATGCTCAAAGTCGAGACGTTAATCACCCAATATGAAGAATTGCTGATCCGCAGATTGCTGGAAGGCGTAGGAGAGGAAGACCAAAGAAGACTTGTGGGGTGACGCTTAGGCAGGTCATGTCGGTAAATGAGATTGATGTTGATATGACCCAACATATACAGGATCATCTTGACATATTTTCTTTTATTATTTTAGTAGTTACCTACACAACCTCCCCTCCTTTAATGATTATTTCTGATATTCTATTTATTTTTTACGAAATTTATGAAACTTCTGGTGTGGATTGGTGGAAATTGGTGGGAACCGCATTGCGTCGGAAGTAACTTTCATGTATCATGTAGAAAAAAAGTGTTAACAAAAAAGTTGTAGATCTTTTTATTACCTACAACTTTGCCTTCTCATTTCTTTCCATAGGTCATGTAGTCTTGCTATAAATCATAATAAACCGTTTTCTGCCCTTCAAACTCACTCCCTTCCTCTTCCCTACAGCACATCGATCGTAAATAACGTTTTCTTTAATTTTGTTATATTTTATTCCTTTTACGATAGATTCTATCCTCTTACTATTTTTTTCAATTTTTACCATTTTCAAATTCAGATTCGGCGCTGGTTTGGAATTGGAAATCCGAAAATGTTGTTCGATGAATTCAAACTTTTAAAGTTTACCCTGCATCTTTTTTTAACCACAGCACAAATATTTTAAATTCTTATAATTTGAACATGAGTTTATAGTCCAGGAACCGAAGCTTTTCACTTTGCAATTTTTACAGAATGGATCGATTTGCTTGAAATTTTAAGAATAAGTAATGGATAGTCCAAGGATCAAAATCTATATGATGCCGAAAGGCGCTTATACCATGGGGGTGGTTGCCACCCCATCTCGTGGGTGAAAATTTTTTATTATATTTTGACCACAAAAGCTAATAAAAACATTCATTCTAAGCAAAAAACGTTCTATGCATTTTTTTGATAAAATTAATAGTTTTCGATTTATTCTCTATCGAAAGTGTTAGTTTCATATCTAAAAATCCATGTTTTTCGATGATATACTCATTTACGATTCACTCAATTTTTGTCGTAAAAAAAATATTTTCAAACCAATTTCTTGGAAATTAAATAACCTACAATTTCATATTTAAACATTTTTTCGTATCTCTGATGCTAATCTTTCTATTCTGAAGAAAATGGCATTTTTTACAAAACTACAGAAATTCGTTATTCGCTTTTGATTCCAGTTTTTTAAAAACTTATTATTCTAAGCCAGTCAAACTTTTAGAATCTATTAATAATAGACAAATAAAGAAGAATAAATAACGGCAATGACTAAAAACACCGTTAACTTAAATTATTATGCTTCCAATTGGATTTCTCCTTTTTTTTCAAAAAAATGTATTGATTTCTTAACCGTAACTTTTTAATTTTTTATCTTCAAACGTTTGGTAAAAAAGAATTTTGTAGGTTTGTATAAGATTTATGACGATATTTATATTAAATCTTTTTAAAAACCTTAGTCGCAAAAAGAGGTGACTTTGAAAGGATTGGTAAAGGTTTCTCAATTTTTGCTGTAGGAAAAATTTTTGCAAACCGAGTCGTTGAGAATTAAAGAAGCTACAATTTTGAGTTTAAACATTTTCTCGTATCTCTGATGCCAATCGTTGTGTTCTGAAGAAAATGCCACTTTTTTCAAACTACAAAAATTCGTTATTCGCTTTTAACTCCATTTATTTAAAAACTACTTATTCTATGTCAGTCAAACTTCTAGAACCCATTAAAAATATATAAATAAAGAATACCAAATAAGGTCAATTACCAATTTTAATTAAGGTGGTAATGAGGGGGCTGCTTCCGATCACTTTTTCGATGAAAAAAATAGGAACTGACATTCATTTCAGTATAAGTCACTTAATATTTAAGCTAGAGACCTTTTTTTATTTCTGGAGATAGATATTTTTAAATGCTTTAAATTGGTTTCCATAAGTTATCCTCGAAAAATGTATAGTTTTCCCGTCTTTTGACTTTGAAACTACAATATTTAGCATTTGACGAAAAAGAGGTAACATATAATAAAGTATAGCTCGATTACTATTGGCCTTAAAGAAGATTTAAATAAACGGGTTTGTTTATTTTTTCAAAATGTTCATTTTTGTTTAGTAAAGTTGTTTTGATTAAACGAAAACTTTTGGAGTTATTATCAGAAAACTTAAAGCATTGATTTTTTCGATATAAAACTAACACTTTCGATAGCGAAAAAATCGAAAAATATTAATTTTATCGAAAAAATGTATAGAATGTTTTTTGCTTAAAATGAATGTTTTTACCAACTTTTGTGGTCAAAATATAATAAAAAATTTCCACCCCGAGATGGGGTGGCAACCACCCCCATGGTAAAAGCGCCTTTCGGCATTATATAGATTTTGATCCTTGGACTATCCACTACTTATTCTCAAATTTTCAAGGAAATCGATCCATTCTGTAAAAATTGCGAGGTTTTGTACTATTTTAAGCTTCATTACTTGGATTATTAAATTATAAATATACAGGGTGTAACAAAAATACAGGCCATAAATTTAATCGCAGATTCTGGGACCAAAAATAGTTCGATTGAACGTAACTTACCTTAGTACAAATGTACACATAAAAAAAGTTACAGCCCTTTGAAGTTACAACATGAAAATCGTTTTTTTCCAATATATCGAAAACTATTAGAGATCTTTTATTGAAAATACACATGTGGCATTCTTATGGTAGTAGTATCTTAAGAAAAATTATAGTGAAATTTGAACACCCCATAACAATTTTATGGGGGTTTTGTTCTTTTAACCCCCCCAAACTTTTGTGTACGTTCCAATTTAATTATTATTGTAGTACCATTAGTTAAAAACACTATTTTAAAAACTTTTTTGCCTCTTAATACTTTTTCGAAAAGTCAGTTTTTATCGAGATATTTTGAATATTTGTCAAATCCACCACATATTTGTATATGGCTAAGTACGATTATGGAGACTTGGTAATAATATGAAAATTTATTTATGATTTACCTTTTTAGGTATATTTTGAACCATATTAAAAAAGAAGTCACATCTCGATAAAAAGTGCCTTCTCGAAAAAATACAAACAGGCAAAAATGTTTTAAAAACACTCTCTTTAACTAATGGTACCGCAGTTAAAGGTCAATTGGAACATACACAAACATTTGGGGGGTTTAAAGGAACAAAACCCCCATAAAATTTTTATGTAAACATATTAAAAAAGAAGCCGCAACTCGATAAAAACTGCCTTGTCGAAAAAATACTAAGGGGCAAAAAAGTTTTATAAATATTGAGTTTAACTAATGGTACCACAATAATAATTTAATTGGAACGTACACAAAAGTTTGGGGGGGTTTAAGGGAACAAAACCCCCATAAAATTTTTATGGGGTGCACAAATTTCACTATAATTTTTTTTTAAGATTTTCCTGCCATAAGAATGCCACTTGTCCATTTTCAATAAAAAATATCTAATAGTTTTCGATATATTCGAAAAAATCAATTTTCATTTTGTAACTTCAAAGGGCTGTAACTTTTTTTATGTGCATATTTGTATTAAGGTAAATTAGGTTCATTCGAACTATTTTTGGTCTCAGAATATGTGATTTAATTTATGACCTGTATTTTCGGTACACCCTGTATTTCCAAAAATTTCAAAAGTTTATTTAAATTATTGTGACATTCTGTATAGTAAATGTTTTCTTGGTGGCTCCAGGTTTCTAAGTAATACACAACCAAACTTCCTTAAAATATTTGTCGGGATTATGTTATTGATTACTTTGTGCCCTCGCCTTTCCTTTCTTGTTGTGCTAAATAGTTTGAACAAGACATAGTTCCGTAATCATCGTTAGGATTATTACGAATGTTCAATTATGTTTACATTAGGATTTATATTAAAAAAAATTTCTTTTTAGATTATCAGTATGAATGGATCTGATTGCATAATTTACAATACGACAGATGATAAGCAAGGGTATAAAATTTAAACGAAGAACAGACCAAAAAAGCCATATCCGTATTAAAAACGGCCGCGCCCCAGGGCCGGAAGGAATACCTGCAGAACTACTTAAAAATGGTACTGATAAATTAGCTAAAATAATAACAGCATTAATGAACAGATTTTTAAATGGAGAACCGGTACCACAGACATGGAAAGAAGGTTGGGTAACATCTATACATAAGAAAGGTGATAAACAAGATCCAAATAACTAGAGGTATTACCGTAACTAGTACACTAAGTCGACTGTACCTACTGAAGAATTCTAAAAGATCTAATATGTGAAGAGTACCATCCCTACAAATCAGAGAAACAAAGCGGCTTTAGGGCAGGTAGATCCACAATAGACAACATTTTCTCTATAACTTAAGTAATAGAAAAAAGGCTGTCAAGAGCCCAAGAGTTGCATTTAGAAGATGGTAGATCTAACGAAGGCATATGACACGGTCCCCATTAATAGACTATGGGAAGTACTAGAAAAGACCAGCATAAATGTATCTATTATACAGGCACTCAAAGAATTATATAGAAACTCGACATCCGAAATTAAAAGCGGAAATAAAATATCAAAAGGTTTCCTGGCCACTAAAGGTCTAAGGCAAGAATGCTGTATATCGCCAGTATTATTCAATATATATATTGATGAAGACCTTAGACAATGGAAGAAGAAGTGCAATGGAATGGGACTACCGATAGAAGATGCGATACTCTATACGCTACACTAAGCAGATGACCAAATTGTAATTGCACAGGACAAAGAAGATCTGGAATATATGACAAGGAAACTAATAGAGGAATATATAAAATGGAGCCTGGAGGTGAATACCAAAAAAACACAATATCTATGCGTAGGACGGGAAGAAACGGAGAACCTGAACCTGGAACAGGAGACAATTACAAGCGGCAATGAATACATATATCTGGGAATAAAACTAATTAGTACAGGACGAAACAAAGAAAATATTAAGGAAAGGATAGTAAAGGGAAAACGGGTGATAGGAGCCCTGAATTCGGTACTGTGGCAAACGACAAACGTTTTCGGACCCGCCTTAACGAACTCCACTGTACTGAAGATCAAATATAATATGGTAGGGGTACATTTTCAGGTTACAAGGTTTCTCCCCATGCCATAATCTGGTGCGTTTGAGTAAATGCAAAAATCCCTGCTTGGACTCCCCTACAATAAGTTTTTACCTTTAATGAAAAAAAAAAAAATTGTGGAAAATAAAAATAACAAATAAAAAATTAGGTTATTTGAATGTCTCACATAAATTTTGATGTGAAAAATAGTATAAACTCGACTTGCAATTAAAGTAATTACGAATTAATTCCAATTTAACTTTTTTCTATTAGACTTGTTTTCTATTTAGCCCGATCAGGGAATGCAAAATTTTACGAAAACCTCCAAAAAAATAAAGTAAGGATGAAAATTTGGGAATAGGTAGTTGAAATTGTTTATTATTATATAAGAAAAAGTTTACAATTCTACATCCCCTCCATTCTACAAAAATTGGAAAAAATATACGTTCAAAATAAGTCCGGAATTGGATAAAATGACTAATTCTAAGTAACTTTTGTTCTATAGAGATTTTTTACTAAGTCAATACTTTTCGAGTCATTTGCGAGTGAATGTGTTCATTTTTAAAATGTTTTTGGACGGTTTTTCGGAGATAACTCAAAAAGTAAGTATTTTAGCGAAAAAATATTCTTAGTAAAAATATAGCTTATAAAAAATTGAAAAAAATGGTGTATGCGTGAGGTCTACAGACCCAGTAGAAGCAGAGTTGCAGCTAATGAAATGTAGGTTCTTCTTCGTCAAATTCCAAATCGAATATTTCAATGTGAAATAACCAAAAAACGGAGCACTTTTCGGGGAAAATTTATTACAACATTTTTAAAGTGTTTAAAAAAATGTTTATTTTTGTTTTTTAAATAAACTTCTAACATTAAAAGTAAGTGAGTTACGCTCAAAATATTGTTGGTCCCTTTTATTTTTTGGTAAAAAAATGGCGAAAATCACCCCTTACTTAGCTTCTCAAATAGAATTAATCGTTACCGCTTTAGAAATTACTTTACTTATGTATTGTTTATATTATCTATAAGTTTCATTGGTTTAAAGTGCTCAGTTTTGAAAAAAATTGGTTTTAAAATAAAACATTTTTTAATTTTGAAAAAAATCGTAATTGTTTATGGGATTAACTTAAAAACAATTAGGAATACCAAAAATCTCAAAGAGTAATAAAATGTACGTTTTGCTTTTCAGAATATTTTTGATTTTTGTTTTCTTGTTAGACAAAAATTGGTTATGCTATGGCTGTTCAAAATTTGCCTAAACTCGTGATTAGTTATCGTTCAAGCCACTTTAACTACAGCTTTTTCAAAATGAAGCACTTTGAACCGATGAAACTTACAAGTCATATAAATAATACATAGACAAAGTAACTTGTGAAGTGGTAATATTAAAATGTATATGTGATGCTAATTAGGTGGTGATTTTCGCGATTGTTTTACCAAAAAATAAAAGGGACCAACAATATTTTGAGCGTAATTTACTTACTTTTAATATTACAAGTTTTTTTAAAAAACAAAAATAAACCTTTTTTTAAACACTTTAAAAAAGTTAAAATGAATTTTCCCCTGAAAGTGCTCCGTTTTTGGGTTATTTGACATTGAAATATTTGATCTGGAATTTGACGAAGATGAACCTACTTTTCATTAGCTGCAACTCTGCTTCTACTGGGTCTACAGACCTCATGTGTACACCATATTTTTAAATTTTTTATGGGCTATATTTTTGCTAACAATATTTTTTTTCGCTAAAATACTTACTTTTTAAGTTATCTCAGAAAAACCGTCCAAAAACATGTTTTATTTTATTAAACATGAACATATTCACTCGCAAATGACTCGAAAAGTATTAGTGAAAAATCTCTATAAAAGAAAAGTTGTTTAGAATTGGTCATTTTATCCAATTCTGGTCTTATTTCGAATGTGTTTTTTTCATCTTCGAGAGGGGGGTATTCACCTCCATTTTTGTAAAATGGAGTGCTCAATGTAGAATTGAAAACTTTTTCTTATATAATAATAGACAATTTCAACTACCTATGCCCAAATGTTCATCCTTCCTTTATTTTTTTGGGGTCAGATTGTTCTTTGTTCGGGATAATTGGATAGTTTTGTCAGAAATCGCGATAAATAGATTTTTATGTTTTAAATTCGCCTTAACTATTTTGTTACAGGCACTGGAGCTCGTCCCAAAACGTGAATGTATGAAATTGAGCATTAGCAAAATGAATTCATAAAACCGAACGTTCAAACTTTACTTAAAAGTCACAAAACTGCCAAGTTTTCAACAAAACTTTTTGGCGAATCTATAACAACTTTGACGTGATATTTCTTCGTGTACAATTACATCTTCAATTCAATTAACCCTGCTGTCCTGTTCGGGTCTATTTGACCCAAAAAATAATTTATTTCTTATTTTTCAAATTATTACGCGGCGTACCGATTTGGTGTTTCGTGACTTTATTACCTAATATGAGGTCTTTCAATTGCATATGAGATAAACATTCAACTTCCTGATTTTTTTGATAAAAATGAAATTGTTACCTAGGGTACGTTCGGGTCAATGTGACCCGCGTATTTAAACCGTTAAAAATTACCTGTGTATGTGTGTTTAGTTGGCAGTATTCTAAATTAGCAGTACCTGTGTGTTTGTCAGCCGGATACGTCTGTAAATAAAAACAGGTTTCTGCAAGCTAAAACTTGTAAAATAAAGTGTAGTATAGCTGGACGATGTTGCAAACCAAATTATAAATATGACCAACTGGAAAGACATGAATAAAGTTAGTTTCCAAACATACATTGGTCTTTTATTTTTAGCTCGAGTTTATAAGTCCCATGGTGAATCAACTAAAAGTTTATGGAATGAAGAAACGGGTCGTACCATATTTCGATCAACAATGTCGCTTGATATATTTACAAAAAGTTTGCAAGTATGTAATACGTTTTGATAACAAAACTACTAGACAGGATAGAAGACGTTTTGATAAACTTGCGGCAATACGTGAAATTTATGAAACATGGGTAGAAAATGTAAAAAGAAATTTTAACCCTGATGAAAATGTTACCGTCGATAAGCAACTAGTTGACTTTAGAGGTCGCTCTCCCTTCAAATGGTACATTCCAGCAAGCCAGCGAAATATGGCACAAAACTTTGGGGTTTATGTAATTATGAACAGTAAAACTTCTTATGCTCTAAAATTGCAGATCTATACAGAAATGCGTGTGACTTGAGTAGTGTGACTTGAGTAGTGATTTGGAATGCCACAATATAACGTGTATAATAACTTTTTTACATCGTAAAATTTAGGACAATTTCTTCTAAAACAAAGTAAATATAATGCCGGGGATTATAAGTAAAACAAACCGGAGCTTTCAGCAAAAATCGCGAATAAAGAAGTTCATAGCTCGTCTTTTTTGCTTCATGCAAGATTTGACAATATTCCCAAAAATAATAAAAATGTTGTTCTTATGAGTACTTTGCATCATGAATCGATGCATCATGCATCACTTTCATCAAATGAAAAAGCCCCAAATTATTTTAGATTACAATTCCAATAAGGAAGCAGTGGATACTCTAGATTAGCTTGTGGGCACGTATACATGTGAGAAGAGATAAATCGCTGGCCAATGATTGTTTTTTATAATCTACTGGACATTTCTGCCTACAACGCGTTCGTGTTATGGGCATCAATAAATATCCAATGGAATACCAATAAATTGGGAAAACGGCGAATTTTTCTTGAGGAATTGGGAAAAAACTAATGAATCCAGTCATCATTTCCAGAAAAAATATACCAATAATTAAAGGCTCTTACGAATTGGTAAAAAGGACACGAGCAGGAACAAGTAGACAAGATGGAAATGCTAGTGAACCGTCTATTAAATCTAACTCCCCCTGCTAAACGAACACGCTGTAAACTTGCCGTAAAAACGATAACAAGACTAATTATTATGTTGTATTATATCACAAACATATTTGTAAAATCCATTCTTTTTATTACTGTCTCAGTTGTAAACTGAATTAAGTTTTTGTAGATATTTGTTACTAGGCTTTTTTGAAAGAAAAAAATGCCTTTTGTTTTTGTTAATTAGGTTTAATTTACATTAACAACATAATTTTGGTTTATTAACCATAATTTCTTGTTAATAAAGTTTTATTTATCACCATTAGCTTATTTTATTTCGATTAAGGAGCGTAAACCATAGTTGGGTCATATTGACCCGAACAGTACATTTGTGTAGTTGACTCGAACGGGACAGCAGGGTTAAATAACTTTACAGTATACATCCCCAACTTTTAAGTAAACATATTTATTTATTACTATAAAACAAATTTTTTGAAAAAAATTGTTCATAACTTATAACGTTTATAACATAACAAATTAATTAATATTAATTGCAAAAGGGTCATGCAGATATTTTCATGTGCTACCCCAAATTAAAAAAAAACATTGAAATTGGCCCATTATTAACCAACAGATTGCAAACTATTTTCTTCACTTTTCAGGCACAAAGTTTTCATGTAGGCCGCTACGAAATTCATTTTTGTTTTAATATTCCATAATTTTTACTTTATACAGGCCGTATTAACCAAAATATCGGCCGTATCAAAAGACCCTTACCAACCAAAACTTTTAAAAATAGTGCAAGCCGTTTCCTAGATAATTGAGGCGTTTTAAAAGAAAAGTGTATAAAAAAGATTTACATATGGGTTTTCAAGCCTCGAAAATGCATATTTTTGCATTTTTCAGATTTTAAATCGTTTATAACCCGAAAACTGTCAACTTTTGAGAAAAATGACAACAAACCTTTTTTGTTTTGAATGGCCCAAAAAATCCAAAAAACTGGTAAGTTTGGAATTTGTTTAAAAAAAAAATGTTTAAACAATTTCTGCCCAAAAATTTCTCTTGGCACCCTTCAAATTTGTTCTAAGTAGACATTTATGAACAGGAATACACAAAGAAACCAAATCAGAAATCTGTTCATACTTTCACTTTGAGTGCACTAAAAAATCAGAAAGAAGTTGAATTGATCACCGATTACTATGATTTTTCTCAATTTTTTTGAACAGGTAGATTATTTTGTAGAAGCAGTTAAAAGATTATTCACACTTTGTAAAATTTATTTGAGTATTACAAAAGTGTATAACGGAGTATTAGGCCAGGGTATTAAGACAAAAATATCCCTGTTCGTGACACTTCAACAGCCAGGGTACTGAAGCGTTTTTTCGACAGGTAGTACCTATAAGAACAAATTGTAACTATTTCCTGCGTATGATCTGGCGTCCGTTTTTATGTATAAACAATTTTGTGTCAAAAAACGGCCTTTTTTCAGAGTTAGACATGGTTTTCTTAGTACAGACATCTTCGAGAGAATGGAAAAAGCTTTAAAATGGCGTGTTACAAAGCTTAATAGACATACTAATTTATTGTTAATATAATTGCGAAAAAGCACGAAATTTCAAAAAAATTAATTTCCTAATAACTATTTTAAAATTAACTGTACAGCTTTGAAATTTCTGTCAAATGAGGAATATTTGGTGCTTAATATTTGGTGTTTAAATTTTATTTCAGTTGTTTATCCGAGAGAGCTTTTTTTGCAGTAACATAAGTCAGAAAAAAATGATTTTAAAACCTTTATACAGGTATCAAATTAAAGAGCATGAGCTAATCTTTCAAATTGGTTTAAAAAAGTGAATAAAAATTGCACTTATTAGTAATAAATAATTATGCAAAAGTATTGTCAATCATTCCTTATAAACTTTCTAAATAACTTTTTTCAAAAAAATCTATTTTTTACTTTTTTAAGCGTGTTTTAGGTGCACAACTACCATGTAATGTTACGTATATGATAATCGATGAAAACTTGTAATAAATATACAGAGTGAGACTGTAATTTGGAATAAATTCAATATATCCAATACTAATTGTTGAAGTTATACTTCTTTACGATCGAGAGTGAAATTTTATAATACCGGGCGCATGCGCACAGAGACAGTATGTAGTTCGATGCTAATCTCTCAAGATATGTATGTATCAGCGCTGTCAGCGCAAATAAGTCATTAAAAGGATATATCATTGTTTTTAGTAAATGTATTATTTATTATAATTTTTGTATCTTTGGATTTGTCTTGCTCGGGAATAAGATATTTTATAATAATAGTAAGTATGTATATATAAAGTATTTTTGTATACTTCACTTGGTCTATTAAATTTGTCAGTATGTATGAGAAATCTTGTAACCTGTCAAAGCGAAGGGAATATAGCTCAGTGGGAGAGCGTGTGACCGGAGATCGAGAGGTGTTCAAATCCCCGACGATTCATTTTTTTTTATTTTTGGTATCGTTTTAATAAAAAAAATTTTAAAAGTGGTAGGCAGGAAATTTAGTTTAATATTTAAATAAAATACAAATAACCTGTTAAGTATATTTATTTCTTTGACATTATATAATAGAAGTATAACTTCTTACGTGCGTACAAAGTACACACACCTTCTTTTTTTGTTTGAAAATTGCTTACACCCGTCGATTAGTATTTCAAATTGTCCTTTTTGACATAGAATAATAATGTATACAGGGTGCCCCAATTTAGAGATATGACGTGATCGTTAATTTTCTTAAGTGGCAACAATGTCATTTTGATAGCTATTTTGATGGGGTGTGTAAAGTTATACATAACTGCAAAATATCAAATTTTTATTCTCTACTATTTACAAGATAATAACAAATAACAATGTTATGTCTGTAATTCGGAATAAATTCAATAATTCAAACACTAATTGTTTTTTTGAAAAATGCTTAGACCCGTCGATTAGTATTTCAAATTGTCATTTTTAACATACGATAATAATGTATACAACGTTTCCCAATTTAGAGATATAACGTCATCGTCGATTTTCCTAAATAACAACACTGTCATTTTGATAGCTATTTTGATAGGGTGTGTAAAGTTATACATAACTGCAAAATTTCAAATTTTTATTCACTACCATTTACAAGATAATAAAAAATAAAGGAGTTATCAAATAACAGTAATCAAACAAGTAATCAAATAATAACTCATAATGTTGCCCATTGACTATTTGACAATAACTGAGGGCAAGATTATGAGCATTTGCTTAATTGAAATAATTAAATTCAATTATTATTTGATTACTTGTTTTTCATAAATTTGTTATTTTTTATTATCTTTTAAATGGTAGGAAATAAAAATTTGAAATTTTGCAGTTATGCATACCTTTACACACCCTATCAAAATAGCTATCAAAATGATAGTGTTGCCATTTAAGACAATCGACGATGACGTCATATCTCTAAATTAGGACACCATGTATACATTATTATTGTCAAAAATGACAACTTGAAATACTAATCGAAGGGTCTGAGCATTTTTCAAAAAAAAATTAATATTTTAATTATTTAATTTATTCTAAATTACAGGTATAACTCTGTTATTCTTTATTATCTTGTAAATCGTAGAGAATAAAAATTTGATATTTTGCAGTTATGTATAACTTTACACACCCTATCAAAATAGCTATCAAAATGACAGTGTTGCCATTTAAGAAAATTAACGATGACGTCATATCTCTCAATTGGGATACCCTGCATACATTATTATTGTATGTCAAAAAGGACAATTTGAAATACTAATCGACGTATCTGAGCATTTAAAAAAAAACGATTAATATTTGAGATAATAAATTTATTCCAAATTACAGACTAACTCTGGATATAATTTATTATATTAAAAAATAAAAAGGTTATAAGGAAAAATTTACCATACTTTTTCATAATTATTTATTACTAATAAAGGCATGTTTTATTCATCTTTTTTAAACTTATTTGAAAATTTAACTCATGCTTTTTCATTTTTCACCTGTAGAACGGTTCTAACATCAATTGGGATAAACAATTTGAATAAAATTTAAACAATTGAATGAAACGCTTTGAAGTTTTTGTCACATATTAAGCACCAAACAACCCTCATTTGAAATAAATTTCAAAGCTGTACACTTATTTTTACAGCAGTTATTGCAAAATTAATTTTTTTGAAATATCGACCTTTTTTGCAATTATATTAACAATAAATTAGTATATTAGACCTTATAACACGCCATTTTAATGCTTTTTCCATTCTCTCGAAGATGTTTGTACTAAGAAAACTAGAAGTCTGACTGTTTTTCATTAATTTGAAAAAAAAGTCCGTTTTTTGACACTAAATTGTTTATAGATAAAAATGGCCGCCAGATCCCACGCAGGAAATAGTTACAATTTGTTCTTATAGGTATTGTCGATACCTGTCGAAAAAACGATTCAGTACCCTGGCTGTTGAAGTGTCATGAAAAAAACCTTATTACCCTGGACTACATTAGATACAAAGAGGAACTCCTCGCCATTCATGATATTAAAGTTTATGGATGTAAATTGATATTGAACTTAACTCTCAACTGGTATGATTGACCCACCAAAATTTAGTTTGACAATTTAACCAGTATTTCAATCAGCGCACGATACTGGGCATCTAATTCTCCTATTTTCTACAGTACTCTCAGTTGAACTATAACCATTGTAAGTGCAAGAATTTGGGTCACATTTGATCCAATATACATTTAGTGACATTATTTTTTGTTTTACTGTTTTAAATAATGGACTGCTGCAACAGACCTCTTACAGAACATGGACTGGAACAAGAGGCTTTAGACGCTTATGAGAGTAAGTTAAGTAATCATGAGAGTGATTAAGGCCCGGTTTCACCAACAGATCTTAAGCTTAAGTCGAGAGTATCATAAGAATTAATATAATATAATTATAATATATTACAATAAGAATACCATAATATAATAATAGATATAATTGATAATAAGGTAAGAATCTAAAATTATGGTGCAACGCGTATATGATACTCAAGGAGGCCCTATTTATAAGTAGAGCTTAGTTAATCTGGAACTTAAGATCTGTTGGTGCAACCAGGCATCAGTGTTGTAGGCATCAGAAAATGAGCAGCTAAAAATGAAGAGGGAGAATTTAACATAAAAGGGCAGTATTTTTTAGACAATTTATTATTTCTTTGGGAAGAGAATAAGGACCACCTTAAAATAAGGGGGTAAATCAGAGATATTCAAATTGACCTTCGAGATATTGATAAGTCTTCAAATAATTTAAAGAAACAAAATAATATACTTTTTGACTAAAATACTTAATTTTATTTATTTTTTTACAAGACGAACATATATACGGAAAAAGGAGAATTTAATAAGATTGTTGTTTTTTAAATATCTCTATACTCTGGGCTAATTAGCAAAATACAAGGAAAAGTTATTTGCCAGCAATTTTATTGCTGGGATCGAATCTTATGATTGTATATATTAATAATATAGGTATGCAAAGTCAGCAGATAGTGTGCTACTTTTTTTTATAAACAAAATGGCGCCCGAAAATTATGTTTTTTTTTTAATTTTTGCTCTATAACTATAAATATTTTAACTTTTCACCAAAAACACCCAAATAAAAATTCACCGTAATTAAATTCTGCATAGAGGCGTGTTTCTGCCGATTTAGTTCGACGAAAATTTTCCCCGGAAAATGCGCGTTTTTCCAACAAAATTTTAATTTTCAACTCAAATTTTAGATAAGTAATTGTTTATCAATAATTAAATAACTTGGTAGCATAAAAGTGCTTTTCGTATGGATTATAATTCCAGAAGCCGAGGGAAATTGAATGAACGGTTTAGCAACAATTAAATTGTTAATTAAAAATTTACGGTCGCTAAAATAACCACAATAATTATGATATATAAAAATAACTATGATTTTTGTATAAAAAGACACTGTACCTGTACCTATCTAATGTACTTTACAGAATTGAAATTGGACTATTTAAGCGGCCTCAGGAATATTTTAAAATTATATACAATTTTTGGCTTATAAACAAATAGAATATCTCGGGAAATATTAAATTAAATTAATTTATGAGAACGGTATTGGAAAAAACAGTGGCAGGACGCTTTTTTTAAGAGAAAAAACGTTTAATTGTGATGCGTGGTTCCTGAGATAGTTGACCGACATTTACGGCAAAGATATAAGCAACAGGATCATAATTTTCGAACCATCACCTTTGTATTTGTATCCTCTTTCTTCACATTAATTTTCATATCTTGAAAATAATCATAACATGTATTATTATAATAAAAACTATCGATATTACGAGTGAAAATTGCCAAAAATAGCAAAATTTCAATCAAAAATCAGGTTGGAGAAAATGTAATCTCAAAGTTCAAAATCGGTATATGTTAAAAAAATGCATTTTCTCGGCCTCCCATGGAGCAATTTTCTTCATTCTTTTTTTGTTTATACGCAGCCAACTCGAGCCAGCAACTCGAGCCAACTAACTAACGCATTACTAAATGTCAAACTTGCTTTTGTTTTGTTATAATAGATTAATTTATTTATAAGGAACAAAACTACATATTTTTCCAGTTGTAGACTTTTTTTAGATAAACTTACTACAAGTGTACTTTTTAACGTTAAAAACACAAATATCCTCATTTGAAAGCTGTATAATTATTTAAACAATTTTTATTTAAACAAACTAAAAATTTTGTTATGATAAATAAATTAATTTATTAGAACAAAACAAAACCAACTTTGACATTTAATAATGCATTAGTTAGAGTACTTGTGTTACTTGGGAACAAAAAAAGAATAAAGAAAATTGCTCCATGGGAAGCCGAGAAAATGCATTTTTTAACGTATACCGATTTTGAACTTCGAGAATACATTTTCTCCAACCTAATTAATTTTTGATTGGAATTTTGCTATTTTTGGCAATTTTCACTCATAATGTCGATAGTTTTTATTATAATAATGTATGTTATGATTATTTTAAAGATATGAAAATTGGTGTGATGAAAGAGGATAAAAATAAAAAGGCGATTGTTCGAAAATTATGATCCTATTATTTATATATTTGCCGTAAATGCCGGTCAATTTTGACCGGTTGTATCTCAGGAACCACTCATCACAATTAAACGTTTTTTCTTTTAAAAGAAGCGTCCTGTCGCTTTTTTTTAATACCGTTTTCATGATTTAATTTAATTGAATATTTCCCGAGATATTCTATTTGTTTATAAACCAAAAAATTGTTTATAATTTTAAAATATTCCTGAGGCCGCTTAAATAGTCCAATTTCAATTCTGTAAAGTACATTAGATAGGTACAGGTACAGTGTCTTTTTATACAAAAATCTTTGTTTTTCTTATGTATCATAATTATTGTGGTTATTAGAGCGACCGTAAATTTTTAATTAACAATTCAATTGTTGCTAAATTGTTCCATCGGTTTCTGGAATTATAATCTATGCGAAAAGAGCTTTTATATTACTAAGTTATTTAATTATTGATAAACAATTGCTTATCTAAAATTTTAGTTGAAAATTAAAGATTTTGTTGGAAAAACCCGCATTTTCCGGGGAAAATTTTCGTCGAGGTAAATCGAGAAGAACACGTTTCTATGCAGAATTTAATTACGGTGAATTTTTATGTTTTTGGTGTATAGTTAAAATCTTTGGAGTTATAGTGCAAAAATTAAAAAAAAACACGATTTTCGGGAGCCATTTTGTTTATAAAAAAAGTAGCACACTATCTGCGGACTTTGCATACCTATATTATTAATATATACAATCATAAGATTCTAAATTACTAATAACTTTCAGAAATTAAAATTGCTAAATAACTTTTCCCAAAAATGGCCTATTCTCCGATAATCTGCTCAGACTATTATTATTTTGTTAGGTTTTGTAACAACGTGTACAAAAAATTCAATGTGTATGTTTAATTCATAATAATAAGGTATATAATCTACATACATTCATTTTCTTCTTTTATATTTTTCCTAAACGTTTAATTAATAAAATACACTAATAACAACATAACATATTTTGCATATTATGTAAAATCGTGCAGGAATTGTACTCGTGGGGCACCATTGACTCAACATACCTTAGAAGGTTAACTAGACCACCATACTAGCATTAATTTAAAAAGCATAGCGGAGGGTCAGGCGCCTTCGGTTTATGTTAAGGTGGAGCCATTTTTAGTCAGTCCGGTCGTGCTCTATATTTTGTATTAAATTATTTAAATAGTTGTAATTTCTGACCTAAGAATAAATCTAAGTTATCAATAATGAATGTAATAAATATTAAATGTACCTATTATATTACATAGTACATAATTATGTTACATAATATTTAACTAATAACTTTAACAAATATGTTGTTAAAGTTAATTTTGAGTGTTAAAGTTATTTTGGTAATTTTAATTGCGAAAACACCATCGTTTTCTTTCCGACGCGCGACGTGTGGCAACTCTGCCGCTAACGCAAGACGCACTCGGCGCTCGCACAACACAAGGAAAATAGGAAATAGGTTAGTATTTCTTCATTTTTCTCCCCGCTCCCTCCCCGACTAGGCGACCCGATGTCTCGGTAGATTTTAACCTACATTTTCACAGAGTAGGGAAAACTAATGGCAAGTCATTTAATGGATGTGTGCGTATACAGGACGGGTTTTGTTTGTAAGTTTGTAGATGTGTTTCCATTAGGGAAACATAACTCTTATACAACAGAAAATCCATAGGGATATCAAGTATGGTCCTTGATAATTTTATCTACAGTTATGAAAAACCTCAAATAATTGGATCAACAAAACTGTTGTTGGTGGTTCTTTACTTAGGTGGTTCTTTACTTCTCAATTTCAGAAAAATATTTTTTCTACGACCGTTTAAAGGGGTAAGCACAAAATCTTGGTCCAATGCTATTTAAATGCATTATTTTTTTTCGAATCCTGAGAAAAGTAATAAATATTTTTGAAAAATTTAAACGCAGAATGAAAGATTGCATTATTGCCGAGAGCCGAAAGTCTGTTAGAATAAACAAAGAGTTTTTTTAATAAACTCTTGCTCTAAGTTTTCTCTATTTTGCAACCCCTGTAACTTATTAAAATAAACATTATATAGTATGGTATAACTAGATACAAACCCAGACATCCAAAGTGAAAGTTATCCATCAACACCAAATTGTTCTATATGGTCCACATAATGTTAAAAAACAGTCACACCATTTTGAGCGTCGGGTTTGGGGAGGGGGGGTGTAACAAAAATACTACTTTGCAGTAGTATTTGTTGAACTAAAATGATAAGATGAAATGAATGAAGGAAGGGTGATGAACTGATAATGGAAGTATGGAGAGACAGAGGCAAACTGAATAGAGTTGGCTAGCTATAGATGCAAGAGAGCAACTTGACACTCAAGGATGGATACGGCTCGTTTGCATGCCTGTCGAAGAACAGTAGATCAAAGTAGAGAGTGATGATAACTAAGAAGGGAAATATTAAGATAAGAATATATGCTCAGAAAATAGATTAAATAAATATAATAATATAATAAAAATAGAAGAATATAAGAGATAAATACAATAGACTGAATTATGGGCGCCAGAAGTTTGGATAGACCAAACTTCCAGGTATCTTACACTGCTGTTAAATATTAAATATATTAAATTATTAAATTCAAAAATGGGAAAAAAAATAATTGGTATACAAAACAAATAAATATTTATTAAATATAACTACTTAGATTTTTGACAACCTCTGAGTTAGAAAATACAAATTATGTAACTATAAAATGACAATGGGAAATAATTACCTATCTAAGTATAAATATAATTACCTATTAAATTAGTATTGGAGTAGCTTTTCTAGGAAGCATACCCCCAACTTACATATACCAGGTTAAATAACAACCTTCACCAAATATTGTACGATTAAAATACGTACAGCAACGCTAAACTACAAACCAATGAACATTAATATAAACTCTTAAAGAGTTAAATAGGCACCAGCCTCCTTAATGTGAATCTACGGTCTACTTGATATATAAAAATCAGTTGCTTCGACGCGTAGTCACTAAAAATTTATCACAAGTAAAATGGATAGCTATTCAAAGGGAATAGCGTCCAGGGATATAATTAAAAAGTTAAATAAATGAAGTTAAGTAAAAAGTTAAGCAAATAAGTTTAATTAATTAGAATGATTGGCTAAAGTACGTTAAAGTTATATGAATAAGTTAATAAATTAAGCAAATTAAGAGGAAAAAGTATATAAATTTAAATTGATAAGTGGAGACAAGCAAGGTTAGTACTAAAAATATAAAGTTAATTAAGTAAATAAATGATACAAGTAAATTTCAGGTAATATATAAAGGTAAAGAGAATCTCATATGGGGAAAAGATGATCTGAGCTCAAACCTCTTTGACCAGAGAGTTTACTGGTTTGGGGAACACTATCAACTATTACAGATATATAAAAACAATATGCAACTTAAATATTGAAACGAAATATGTGCGATAAACTATAAAACTTAATCATCAAAATAAATGTCCCGAGTCTTATACAAAAAAATGAATGTGGTGTAATAGTGGAAGTGACAATCACTAGCAGATACCAAGTGTCCCAAAACAAACCCTATATGGTCCCCGAGAGTGTCCTTGCTACGGATTCCAAAATCCCTGGTAGGCGAATTAGCACAGGGATGGTGCTAGCTTGTACCAATTAATATACCGATGCCCTTCTGGGGTGCAGAGGGCAGGATACAAAGTAGGTATGGGGGAGGTTCTCCAGGCTGGTCTCCAAATGACCTGGCTTGGCGTAGAACGGTTGCTCCCAGTTGTGAGGGGAGCTGACGGACTGGTTACAGTTTAATATTTCCCCCAAGTGGCGGATGACATGACTTCCAATTCCTCCGGGATCTCCCAAAACTTAGTCTCCTAGCTTCTCCAAAACACCACAAATAATTTGCCACTAAATATCACTTATAAAAGCTTGAAACTATTGTGTTAAAATTTCCGTCCTTTTCAATCAGCCATCCGCCACTTTTCCGTTCTAGCGTACCAAGCGAAGTCCTTTATTTCCCGTCGTTAGACGAGGAGCCTCACAGAACGAAACTCACATGACAGCGAATGGTGTCTAATACCAACTGAAGTACTTGTGCCACCTAATAGTTAAGTATGACGTCAGTCAAATATTTATTTTAGTTAGATCTTATTATTTTTAAGTATAATTTAATGACAAACCGTTATTAAAATTTAAATAAAATAACTATAAAGATAATTAAAGTTAACGGACTGTTATATTCCCCTTCTACTCGGGGAAAAAAAAAATTTTAAACAAAATTTTTTTTTTTTTTTAATTCAAAATATTAATAACCAAGTGGTAATAATCTATCATTCTACGTTGACCCGCAAGATTACAAGTAACCACAAATTAGGGATCAGGGAAAGAAGGATGATTACTACACCAAAACTATGAATCGGAAAAGATGACTCGAAGTCATATTAAAATGTCATCGACATTTTGTCTGCAAACCAAAACATAAGCTAAATAATGTACTAAAGTTCATAATGACAAATAAATGTCGAATTGGCACTAAGTCCAAAATTGAACTATCCATGGACATCAAATTTAAAAAGGGTATATCCAAGGACGAACAACCAGGCAAAGGTATGAGCCAATTCGCACCATAAACCAAATAAATATACTAAAGTAAGACAAAAGAAATCAACAACTGAAATAAGTGAAGAATGGAACACTTCATCCAAAATTGAACTACCAATGGACACCAGATTCGTAATAGCATATCCAGAGAAGAACAATCAGGAATATTTATGGAACAATTCTCACCAGTGCCAAATAATACAAATAGTAAGCATATCAAAATTATCCAAAAACTCATTAATCAAAATAAATGTGGAATCGGACACTTAATCCAAAGTCGGACTATCAATGGACACCAGATTCATAAAGCATATCCACAGAAGGACGACCAGGAAGATTTATGGACCAATTCACACCAATACTAAATCACATAAATTAATTAGGCCTATGTACAACCACAACCGGTAATACGAGCCTATACAACCAAATAAACAAAATAGGTGAGGACTCGGATGCTTTATCCAAAATCGGACTATCAATGGACACCAGATTTATAGGAGCATATCCAAAGAAGAACGATCAGGAAGATTTGTGTACCAATTCTCACTAATACTAAATAAACTAAATTAGGTCCATCGACTCAAGTAAGTCGTTGACTAACTAAAATTGGTCCGTGCTGTTGTTCACTAGCTATAGCTGATAACGTACCAATTGTAATAAAAAAAAATCTAAAAGGTGAACTGACAAGGTCTATGACACCATGATAAATGATAGAAAAAAAAATATGACAAGAACGAGCAACCAATTTGGAATAAAACTGTAGATTCATACGTTCTCGCATACATAGAATTATCCAGGAAATATTCCTGAATCTCAACAACAAACTAATGCCTCAGGAAAGAAGAGGAAATCTACTAAAATAAGCAATTCATTTGTCCAAACACCTCAAATACTAAAAGGAACCTACTACCTATGAAGTACGGGACATAATGTAAACTAAATATTCCCTATCAAATGCTAAAAAATGTAACTGGAATGATTGGAATAATTACACAAGGATGGTCAGGACATGTGGCCAACATTTCCTGACCAGAAATATTTTGATGAATAAACATCTGCGTACTCTGCTATGAAAACATAGGTTACGAAATCGGATAGCAGTGATCAGTTGCTGAATTTCGAACCCACGCATTCACTAGGTTACCTAGGAACCCAAATTACAGAGCATTGGCAGACTAGTTCTTAAGAAGAAATCCATACATACATCAGAATTCCAAACTAATTCCAGAATCATACTGTGTAGGGCATAAGGATATAAATTATTATAAAGTATTTAGGATATCTGTGACAAATGTTGATAAAGTAAACCAATATAAAATTAAGAACCACCCCATCTTTCCAATATGGCAAATCTAATAACAAGATAATAAAAGATACATATAAAAAAAATAGTATGTAGTCAAATATCAAAAATACAACACACAACCTGAGATAAGTAGTGTATAATATTCTTAGTTCCATAGTTCCATACCAAATATCAATATTAAACCAACGTACTTGCATGAGCTTACATATTCAAATATATAAATATACAATAATCAACAACCCTTCTATGCTAAGGGGTAGGTGCACAATCTAAAAATTACAAGTAGGATTTTATTAACTGGGTAATCCTACTAACAGTATTAATAATTAATAATGTTGATGCATAATAATTAAAATGCAACATTAATAATGAAAAAAAAAATGATAAGCTCATACATAAGCGTACTAAAAAAATAATTAACCTAATGATTCATAAATTGGAAGTCATCTAACAACCATGCCAAAAGATAAAAATGGAGATATGTACCTGCTCTATCTGGTGAATAAAATATTAAACTAAAATACTGAATCTTAATAAGGATCGAGCTAAAGACAAATAAAGGAAGAAGTTAGCTCAAACAACCCTATAAAGTTAATCTTCTTCCGAAGATGATGAATCAACCTCATCCATGGTGTTATCAGGCAGTAAATCCTTTATGTGAAATTGTCCAATTCGTTTGTTAGTCGAATTGTCCTTCAATTCATACACTAAAGGAGATATTACCTTCACAACCGTACAGGGAATATATTTCTGGCAAAATTTTGCCGAAATAGCATCACCCTTATTAGACTTTACAAAGTTTCGCTTCAACACTCTATCTCCAACGAAGAATCGCAGATCTCTTTTCCTCAAGTTATACTGCTGCTGGTTCCTTAGATAGGAAGTTTTTAACTTCTTCCGAATGTCAGAAAAAATTTGAGGTAGAGTCTGGAGATCTTCTAAGCGATGAAGGTTATCGGATATCTGAGGGAGATTTGTGGAAGTGTCGGAAATTGTACCAAAATAGTCACCAGATAAAGCAACATTTCTACCAAAATTGAGATATGCAGGAGAACATTGGGTAACCTCATGGACAGAGGTCCTTATGGCTTGAGCTATGGAATGGATATATTGATCCCAAGCTCTGTGATCTGGGAATGTATATGACCTTAGGGCGGTGACGATACTGCGATTCACTCTCTCAGTATGATTGGCTTGAGGATGGTAGGCAGCATTATAAAAGGTCTTCTGGACCTTATATTTAGCTAAAAGATCTTTAAAAGCCTTCGACACAAACTGAGGACCATTGTCACATGACACAATTTGGGGAACACCAAACAACAAAAAGACTTGTTCCTCTAAATATTTCAGAATGGCTGGAGTTGTGGCCTGACGAAGAGGACAAACTACAGGAAATTTGGTGAAATAATCCACAACTACCAAGCAGTAAGTATTACCCTTATAACTACGAGGATAGGGTCCAATGAGATCCAACGAGATCATCTGCCAAGGAAAATTAATGTTCCTAAAGGAACCCATGAGTCCAGCTTGTGGTAAATTACTGGGTTTACAAGTCGCACAAACTAAACACTTAGAAATATACTTTTTGATAGACTTGCGCATGCCAGGCCAATAATATAATTCGGCAATACGATGAAAAGTTTTATAAAAACCAAAATGTCCAGCAGTAACTTCATCATGAAACATACGTAATATGTTCTCCCTATTTGGCGTAGGTACAACTATTTTCCAATCTGACATATTGGATAAGGCCTCTATAGGACTTAAGATATGTTTGTACAGTATATTGTTCTCTACCTTAAAATCAGGATAATTTTGTGGGTCTTGAGTAACCCTATCAATCATATTCTGATACCACTCGTCAGGAGTTAAGGTGGACAAATCTAAGACATTAAGATCATGGACACGGGAAAGAGCATCAGCAACCACTACACCGTTGGCCTTTCGATGAACAATCTTATATGAATAGGCAGCCAGTTTGCATATCCATCGGGAAAGTCTCTGAGATGGGTTTTTCATACTATGAAGCCATACCAAGGAACTGTGGTCCGTAATTATGGTGAAATTACGGCCCTCTAAATAATAACGAAATGCTTCCAACCCATGTATGATAGCTAAGAGTTCTTTCTCAGTGGTGGAATAGTTTTTCTGGGCCTTATTCAATTTCTTACTCGTGTAAGCTATGGGATGTTCCGAGCCATCTTTCAACTGGAACAATACGCCACCAGAAGCAGTATTAGAGCAATCAGTCATCAAATAAAAATGCTCATTAAAATTAGGTGACATCATGACTGGTGCGCTAGTTAAAGCCTCTTTAACGCGCCTAAAAGCTTCATCAGCCTCAGGAGTCCAGGTAATGGTCTGCCCCTTTTTCCTGTTCTTCAAAAGATCCGTAAGAGGTGACAACAAGGTAGAGTATGAAGGTACAAACCGGCGATAATATCCACACATTCCCAATATCCTACGGACTTGGGTGGTGGTCTTAGGTATAGGAAAATTCTTAATAGCAACTATTTTCTCAGGATCAGTCCTTAGACCCTGATTATCAACAACATAACCCAAAAACTTAAGACTAGGACGACAAAACTGACACTTATCCAGATTAATTGTTAGATTAGCTTCCTTAAGACGTAAAAACAATTTATCTAAAATTTCCATATGAAGGGAAAAATCAGGGGTGACTACTAAAATATCGTCCAAATAATAGAAAACATAGGGCTCTAACTGTGGACCAATGACTAAATCCATCAGACGACACATTGTCTGAGGAGCAGAAACAAGACCGAAAGGCATGGTGACAAACTGGAATAATCCTTTACCACTGACAGCAAAAGCAGTATATTTCTTGCTCTCTTCACTCAGTGGGATCTGTAAAAAGGCCTTAGACAAATCAATCGAAGAGATGTATTTGGCATTCTGAAGTTTGCTCAAAATCACGTCGATTCGGGGAATTGGATGAGCATCCCTGTTAGTGGTGATACTGTTTAGTTTTCGACCATCAAAGCAGATCCTGAAGGATCCATCCTTCTTCTTTGTTAACCAGAGTGGGGAACAATAGGACGACGTTGAATGTTCTATGATATTTAAAGCAAGCATCGAATCGACTTCTTTTTCTAAATCTGCCTGCCAGGCTTGAGGTATGGGATACTGATATAATCTGAAAGGAGTAGGATTTCCCACCTCAATAGTGTGAGATATTAATGAAGTACGACCTAGTTTGTCATTTGAAGAAATAGTAGTAAACTGAGAGATCATATTCTCCAATTGCCTTTGTTCAGAACTAGATAAACTGGAAAAATCATGAATAGCACTAAGGGTAGACAGATTAAATTCAGATATGGAAAAAGAAAAATCAGAACAACTTAAGGTGCTATTAAAAGCATTGAAGAAGTCCATACCTAAAATTATAGAATTCTGTACAGAAGGAATAACATAAAATGTAATTTTCCTACATAAATTTGCCACCGTGATTTCAATTTGGAGTTTGCCTGTAATAGATTGGACTGTACCATCTGCAGTAGATACTTGCAAAGATGAAATGGGCATAATGGGAATATTAGCATTTTTCAATAAATTTAATGAATGTGCTCCTATCAATGAAATATTAGAGCCACTATCTAATAAAGCTAAACACGATTGTCCTAAAATTTGAATAGGTAGATATGGCCTATTATCATTTTGTTTCCTAACTAATAAAGAGTTAATATCTAAATCTAAAATATTTGGTTGGATACAACCATTATATGGAACTACTTCACCATCAAAATTATTATTATACTTAACACTACCAATTAAAGAATTTGTGGCTTTGCAACCCTGTGAAACATGTGCGTTCAACGTATCATGACTAAAACTTAATTTCTGGACTGATTTTGATTTGTGGTGTGTGCTTGTTTCCTGAACGATGCCTTCTTCCCTTTCCGATTGGAAGATGGGTTTGAGTTGCTTGGTGTGCTTGGGCCAGCTGTCTCGTTTTCTGATGGGGTTTGATTCCCTGATTGGGTGTTGGACGGAGAAACGCTCAGGGGACGGACCTCCGACATTTCGTTTCCCGAACACTTGAAACAATTTCTTTTGAGGGTATTTTCCCTACCACAACCGTGGCAGAAAATACGAGTTTGAGGGATATCACAATCATTGAACTTATGATTAGACTGGTGACAATTCCAGCAAACAACGGAACTAAAAACAGAAACATTACGTTCAGGGCCCTTATTTTGCCAAGAACGTTGTCTAAAGGAAGTTGGCTGAGAAGAAGAATTAGAAGAGGGTCGAGATGTGGATGGAGGCTGAGAAGACCAGGATAACGTTTCCTCCAAACGTTTGCACTTTACAGTGAGGTCATCAATACTCTGGATGTCCATAAGAGCTAACTGCTGATGATAAAAGGGCAGTAAACATTTTAAGATGATTTTTATTTTGGACAAATCAGATAACGGAGTATCTAAACGGCTACACATGCCTAATATAGTATTAATGAACATAGTGACAGACTCTCCTGGTTTCTGCTTACGGTTTTTGATTTCATCCAAGAGATCATCCTGGTATGAGTAAGGAAGAAAATCTGACTTCAACTTGCGAACCAGATCAGACCAACAAGATAAATTTCCTCTATTATTCATGAACCAGGTAAAAGCAGGACCGGTAAACAATTCAGCTGAAGCAGCAAACAAATTTTCTTCAGAGACACCTCTAGATACACGAAGACATTCGACCTTTTCTAAAAATGTAATCACATCATTGTGCTGTTTTTCACCGGAAAATGAAACACCCCATTTGTGTACTTGCACAGGTTTGGAGTATGTGAAACTAGGAACGACACTGACTGGAGCATTAGGAGTAGATGTGGCTATGGGGTTAACCTTAGAATCAAGCTCACCCTCCAAGGTAAGGATTTTAAGAGAAACAGACTTTTTAAAAGGTTCCTGCTCTTCTGTAGTACACTGTAACAAGTGTACTCGGCCAGAAATATGAGCTAGACGAGATATTAACCTAACATATTCATTGTCCTGTACAGTTCCCCTAAACTTCTCTATTTTCTTCGACAAGCTATCCAACGTTTCGGATATTCCTTTCCGTTGGTCCTCAAAAGGGATATGTACAGCCGAAAGTTGGGTGAAACTCCTATTGCCTTCTTCTTGCTTCAAAGCACCCCGCAGAAGATTGCGTTTCCTATCGACAGTTGCCGACTCCTCTGGTACTACGTCCCTAATTTTCAACTCATAGTCCAATTCGTCCACCAGAAGATGTTCAACTTTAAAAGCACACATGATGAAAGCAAAAATTATTGACAAGCAATCCAAAGGTCAGAAATATGAAATATACTTAAGTTTGTACGCAAAATATATAAGTACGGAGAAAATATTAGCAACACACCAACAAAATCAAAAATGGCCAGCAAAATATATGTATCAAATAAATAAAGTAAATAAGGTATAATCAAATAAATATAGTACCTAAATATTGGAAAAAAAATTAATTATTATACTTGTACTAGAAAAAAAAATATGTAAGTATTAACGATTACTGTACGTACAAATACAACACTGGCTGAAAGAGTAAAATAATATAATCTAATATATGCTAGTTACTTATACTTCGTTTCAAATTCAACCCAGAATGTAAGCTGTATGACAAAACTATAAACGAGGTTTCAAAATCTCAACTAATTAATAGATACAGCAGTGACAGTGTACCTGTTTAGTATTAGTAAATAGTTAAAGACAAAATAAATCAGAACAGAATGTATAAAAAGATATCAGAAGGGAATAATATAAATAAAAGAAAAAAAATGAACTAAAAGAACTACTGTCTTAGAACCTCTAAAAGGTTGGCACCAAGTTGGGCTGCCGATGTAACAAAAATACTACTTTGCAGTAGTATTTGTTGAACTAAAATGATAAGATGAAATGAATGAAGGAAGGGTGATGAACTGATAATGGAAGTATGGAGAGACAGAGGCAAACTGAATAGAGTTGGCTAGCTATAGATGCAAGAGAGCAACTTGACACTCAAGGATGGATACGGCTCGTTTGCATGCCTGTCGAAGAACAGTAGATCAAAGTAGAGAGTGATGATAACTAAGAAGGGAAATATTAAGATAAGAATATATGCTCAGAAAATAGATTAAATAAATATAATAATATAATAAAAATAGAAGAATATAAGAGATAAATACAATAGACTGAATTATGGGCGCCAGAAGTTTGGATAGACCAAACTTCCAGGTATCTTACACTGCTGTTAAATATTAAATATATTAAATTATTAAATTCAAAAATGGGAAAAAAAATAATTGGTATACAAAACAAATAAATATTTATTAAATATAACTACTTAGATTTTTGACAACCTCTGAGTTAGAAAATACAAATTATGTAACTATAAAATGACAATGGGAAATAATTACCTATCTAAGTATAAATATAATTACCTATTAAATTAGTATTGGAGTAGCTTTTCTAGGAAGCATACCCCCAACTTACATATACCAGGTTAAATAACAACCTTCACCAAATATTGTACGATTAAAATACGTACAGCAACGCTAAACTACAAACCAATGAACATTAATATAAACTCTTAAAGAGTTAAATAGGCACCAGCCTCCTTAATGTGAATCTACGGTCTACTTGATATATAAAAATCAGTTGCTTCGACGCGTAGTCACTAAAAATTTATCACAAGTAAAATGGATAGCTATTCAAAGGGAATAGCGTCCAGGGATATAATTAAAAAGTTAAATAAATGAAGTTAAGTAAAAAGTTAAGCAAATAAGTTTAATTAATTAGAATGATTGGCTAAAGTACGTTAAAGTTATATGAATAAGTTAATAAATTAAGCAAATTAAGAGGAAAAAGTATATAAATTTAAATTGATAAGTGGAGACAAGCAAGGTTAGTACTAAAAATATAAAGTTAATTAAGTAAATAAATGATACAAGTAAATTTCAGGTAATATATAAAGGTAAAGAGAATCTCATATGGGGAAAAGATGATCTGAGCTCAAACCTCTTTGACCAGAGAGTTTACTGGTTTGGGGAACACTATCAACTATTACAGATATATAAAAACAATATGCAACTTAAATATTGAAACGAAATATGTGCGATAAACTATAAAACTTAATCATCAAAATAAATGTCCCGAGTCTTATACAAAAAAATGAATGTGGTGTAATAGTGGAAGTGACAATCACTAGCAGATACCAAGTGTCCCAAAACAAACCCTATATGGTCCCCGAGAGTGTCCTTGCTACGGATTCCAAAATCCCTGGTAGGCGAATTAGCACAGGGATGGTGCTAGCTTGTACCAATTAATATACCGATGCCTTCTGGGGTGCAGAGGGCAGGATACAAAGTAGGTATGGGGGAGGTTCTCCAGGCTGGTCTCCAAATGACCTGGCTTGGCGTAGAACGGTTGCTCCCAGTTGTGAGGGGAGCTGACGGACTGGTTACAGTTTAATATTTCCCCCAAGTGGCGGATGACATGACTTCCAATTCCTCCGGGATCTCCCAAAACTTAGTCTCCTAGCTTCTCCAAAACACCACAAATAATTTGCCACTAAATATCACTTATAAAAGCTTGAAACTATTGTGTTAAAATTTCCGTCCTTTTCAATCAGCCATCCGCCACTTTTCCGTTCTAGCGTACCAAGCGAAGTCCTTTATTTCCCGTCGTTAGACGAGGAGCCTCACAGAACGAAACTCACATGACAGCGAATGGTGTCTAATACCAACTGAAGTACTTGTGCCACCTAATAGTTAAGTATGACGTCAGTCAAATATTTATTTTAGTTAGATCTTATTATTTTTAAGTATAATTTAATGACAAACCGTTATTAAAATTTAAATAAAATAACTATAAAGATAATTAAAGTTAACGGACTGTTATAGGGGGGGGGGGGGGGAGAAATCGGTAAATTCGTAATTTTTTACGTTTTTCGTCTATATTTCTAAAACTATGCGGTTTAGCATGAACAACCTTTTATACAAAAATGTTCTACATTCAATTCGAAATAAAAAAGGCCCTATGCATAATCCTTCTAAAATGAACGGTTTCAAAGTTACGGAGGTAGTATACTATAATTGGTGCAAAAAAGGCCTAACCCAAACATCCAAATTGTTCTATATGGTCCACATGTTGGTCAGAAAAAAGTTACGCCATTTTGACCGTCCGGTTTGGGGGGAGGGGGAGGAGTCGGAAAATTAGTAGTTTTTTTACGTTTTTCGTCAATATTTCTAAGACTATGCTTTAGCGTAAGCAATGTTCTGTATAAAAAAGTTCTACATCAAATTTAAAACAAAAAAGGTCCCATACATAATTGTTATAAAATCAACGGTTACAGAGTTACGGAGGGTGAAAGGTGGATGTATTCGACACTTTTTATATTTTTTTGGGCAATTTATAATATTATTACTGATGAAAGAAATGTTCTTTAACAGGATTGTGTTTTGTAAATAAAATTTGCTATTGCAGTGGCCGATGGTATGTTAGTGATAATCCCTTGAAGAAACGTCAGCCTCACCACCCAAAATCATCATCAATTGCCCAATAAATATAAAAAGTATCGAAAACCTTCATTTTTCACCCTGCGTAACTCTGTAACCGTTAATTTTATAACAATTATGTATAGGACCTTTTTTGTTTTGAATTTTATGTAGAACATTTTTGTACAGAACATTGTTTACCCTAAAGCATAGTTTTAGAAATATTGACGAAAAACGTAAAAAACTACTAATTTTCCGAATTCTCCCCCATCGCCTCCCCAAACAGGACGCTGAAAATGGTGTTACTTTTTACTGAATAACATGTGGATTATATAGAACAATTTGGTGTTGGAGGAAAACTTTTACTTTGGATGTTTGGGTTAGGCCTTTTTTGGGACCAATTATACAATACTACTTCCGTAACTTTAGAACCGTTCATTTTAGAAGGATTATGCATAGAGCCTTTTTTACTTCAAATTTAATGTAGAACATTTTTGTGTAGAAGGTTGTTCATGCTAAATCGCATAGTTTTAGAAATATTGACGAACAACGTAAAAAACTACGAATTTACCGATTTCTCCCCCCTCTCCCCCCCAAACCCGACGCTCAAAATGGTGTGACTATTTCTGAATATTGTGTGGAACATATAGAACGATTTGGTGTTGAAGGATAACTTTCACTTTGGATATCTGGGTTATGCCATCTTTTGGATCAATTGTATCATACTATATAGAAGTATACGTGCAGTTGACCCACTATATGGTAAACATCAGCCATTGTTTGTTGAGTACTAATACCTCAAAAATAGTGAATTAGTATCGTTTAAAAATAGTGAAAGTGGTCCAGCAAGAACATTACACTATCCACTAGCTGGGTAAGTGTTTGCCAAATTCAAAGTGTCCAAATAGACTATTAATTAGAATTAGAATTACACAAAGACTATATAGACTTTTTATCAGCAATTTATTTTCAAATGTTTTTATTTTATTATTCTTGGGTGAGACTCAATTGCACTAGACAAGAAATATTAATCATCCATTTATAAAAATGTTTTTGGCTGGAAATGGGAACGGATCCGGTCCAGTCAACAATATATATAATGCACAAATGAATCAACCCTCAAATACAATGATACCAATGCAACCAAATCATCAATACATGCAACAACACAACTCTGTATCAGCAGACATGATGCACTATTATCAAAATCAATTCCCACCTCTTCCAAATATGTACACTCATCCATCTAATTTCCAAAATTTATCCTTACCTCAAATGAGCCAAAACTCAGTTCCTCCGCAGCCAGAGATACACTCAAAAACTTTCGAAGAAGGAATAGATTATTCCCTACCGTCCTCATCAAGTGACGATGAAAACATGGAAAGTGATGCAAATGCTTGTCCGTGGCAACAACTAAAAGAGTCGAGATCAAAAAGAAAACGTAGAAAAATAGCAGAAACTACTGAGCAAGGTGCTTCAGTAAGCACATCTAATAGGTTTCAAACTCTCTCAGAAGAAAACGCAGATACAAACCAAATCCATACCAGTAAAAGAAACGATGACAACCCAAATACCCAAACGAAAGATCCCAAGCCGCCCCCTATTTATGTTTACGGAGTAATAGACTACAAAGCAATGACTGACTCTATAGCGCAAGTTACTGAAGATGAAACATATTATACTACCACTCTTCCTGAAAATGTTGTTAAAATAAATGCTAAAACACCTGATTCTTATAGAAAAATAATAAATTACATGAGAGAAGAAAAAATAGTACACCATAGCTATCAACTCAAACAAGAAAGAGCATATAGAGTCGTACTAAGAGGTTTACACCATTCTATACCCTTAGAGCAAATAAAATCTGAATTATTAAGGCAAGGCCACACAGTCAGAAATGTTTTAAACATCCGGCACAGAGTAACAAAAGAGCCCCTACCATTATTTTTCGTCGATTTGGAACCAAAAAACAACAATAATAAAGTTTTTAATGTGGAATTTATATACAATACCAGAATTAGAGTAGAAGCTCCGAAACACAAGAACACCATTGTGCAATGCACTCGATGTCAGGCATACGGACACTCTAAGTCATACTGTTATAAACCTTATAAATGTGTTAAATGTGGAGGATCACACGACACCAAAAGTTGCACAAAGCCGAAAGACACACCTGCAACATGTACTCTTTGCAAGGGCAACCACCCAGCGAACTATAAAGGCTGCACTGTTTATCGAGACTTATTAAAAGCAAAGAACAGGAATAACGACACAACTGGACCTAGAAACACACAAGGATACATAAATCCCAATCCAGATGATAAAAAAATTACCACCCATGATCATAACATTCCTTTACAAATTAAAGAAATTTTAAATGAAAAAAGAAGAGCTAGAGCCAAATGGCAGCGGTCAAGGAATCCCCGGGATAAAACACAATTAAATCGGTTAACACATCAACTGCGTACAGCTTTAATCCAGGCCCGTAATGAGACTTTTAAATATTACATCTCCAACCTAACACCTAATGACCATTCATTATGGCAAGCGACCAAAAAATTCAAGAGACCAATAACATCTATTCCACCAATTAGAAAATCGGATCTAAGCTGGGCAAAAACTGATGAAGAAAAATCAAACACATTAGCACAACACCTCGCCCAGGTATTTAGTCTACATACAGAAGTCAATGCTGAAGATGAAGGAGTATACACATTTCTCGACGCTCCTTGTCAATTATCACTACCACTGAAACCATTGGTTCATATTAACAACATTCCTATCCCCTTAAAATCAGATGTCAAGTACCTGGGACTCCATTTGGACCGAAAGCTGACATGGAAGAACCATATCAAAACCAAGAAAGCTCAACTAAATTTAAAAGTCAGACAAATGTATTGGCTGCTAGGTAAAAGATACCAGTTATCATTAGAAAACAAAGTATTATTATACAAAATTATACTAAAGCCGATATGGAGTTATGGCATAGAGTTATGGGGCTGCAGCAAACCGAGCAACACTAAAATACTGCAAACTTTTCAATCAAAGACGCTGCGCATGATAGCGAATGCACCATGGTACGTCTCCAATATAACTATCCATAATGACCTTGGGATACCATTCATCGAAGATGTTATTAGACTACAGGCAACCAAAGCCCAAGAAAGAAATTTCGCCCATGAAAGTCAAACTATTCAACAACTCTATCAGCCGCCACTTGTGGGAAGAAAACTGAAAAGGACATGGCCAGAGGACCTAACTGATTAGGTGTATTGGAGAACCATCGATGGATGGTGCCCAAAGCATGCCAGGATTCAAGACTTTGCTACTATTTGCTAAATACTCTGTGTTGTAATTGGAGTAGATTGTAAATTTTCACTTAATAAAATGAAAAAAAAAACTATATAGAAGTTTTCAGGGACTTTCGGCCTTCGGTAATAATGTGATCTTTCATTAGAGGCCGTCCATTAATCACGTGAGGTTTTTTTGGCATTTTTAACCCCTCCTCCCCCTTGGTTATACATTGTGAGGTTTAAGACCACGTATTGCCATTTCGTGATTTTTTATAGACCTTCCCCGCTCCCCTTCGAGCCTCACGTGATTAATGGCCTCACGTGACTAATGGAATCTCAGGATTCGAAAAAGATGAATATGAATGCATTTAATATTGGACCAAGATTCTGCGCCTTCTTCTTTCTTCTTCTTTTGGCATCATAACTCTGGATAGGTCTTTGTCTTTCCATGTCCTTCCATTCGGATCTCTCTTGTGCCCTTCTTTTCCATTCTCTGGTGTTTGTTTTCATTGTTTTCAGGAGGTCTGTGATTGGTTTTCATTGGTTGATGGGCTGGTGGTCTGGTTTTATCTCATTGGATTCAATGTTCATTGTTTTCAGGTGGTCTTTCACGTCATCTAACCATCTCGTTCAGGGTCTTCCTTTTTATCGGCTTCCATTGTAATATTTTCTTTGTTGTTTTTTCATCGTCTTGTCTTTGTACATATTCCAGCCATGACAGTCTTTGACTTTTCACAAATCTTAGAATATTATACCCTTAATTCAGTTCATTAACCTCGTTGTTTCTCCTGATTCTCTATGTGCCATCATCCTCTTGCACCGGGCCATATACTTTTCTCAGTACCTTTCTCTCGAATGTCCTGAGTTGGGCTTCATTCCTTTTCGTCATTACCCAGGTTTCACAACCATAGGCTACTACAGGTCTAATCAATGTTCTGTAGATATAGTCCAGGGCGTATCCGTTTTGAGATGGATGTTGAGAGGTGACTCATATTTTTTGCAAAAATTGCTTGGAAATAAATCATACAATAATAGCTGAGTTATCCTCCCACTCAAAAGGGTCCGGAACATTGTTTAAATAATCAAAATATCAAAAAATGAAGAAAAAATTCAATTTTTTTCTTCGTTTTTTGATTATAACTTTAAAAGTATTCATTTCCGAGAAAAGTTGAACTGACATAAAAGTTGCGTAATTAAATTTCCCACCAGATAGGATTAGCTGCTAAAAATTTTAAAAGTTGTCAGCCTTGTTGTAGAATAGCAATAATTGCGAAAAAACCATAAAAAACAAGTATTCGCATTTTACTTTTTTCAACCTTTTATGCTACACTTCATATTTCACCCAGGAAAACTTTACGAAATAATAAAATAATACTGTAAATTTCATTCAGATCGGTTCAATAGATTTTGCCAAATAATTTTTGCAATCCAGCTTTCGTAAAAAATGCAATTTTTCAAATCTTTGCAGGACTAAAAATAAAGCAGACAGCAAGTTGAATTTTTTTGTTGCATATAGAAGAACACTGTACTTTTAAACTGTAATTTACAAAATTAAAATCGGTCAATTACCATGACGTTAAATTTTTTTTTTAAATAAACATTAATGTTAGTGCCGCGCGCAGGACAGAGGATACGTTTGCTCTGATTGGGCATTCCAAATATTGTTTAAACAATTGCATATGTTTATAAATAATAAACTTTTATTCTCTAAGTTAAAATATATGAACAAAGAAAGTTTTTGCTAAAAAATTGTTATCAAAGGACAGAGTATGTGTTTTTATTTTGCAATATTCAAATTTATTTATTTATATCGAATTGTACTAAAAATTAAAATTTATCAATACGGTATTTGTGATTTTCGCTTCGAGTTACATCAGTTTAAAAAAAATAATATAAATCGCTTTACTAGAACCCAAGATAATGCAATTTTCTTTTATTTTTCCATTTTGTAAGTTAGATATCATTTTTTTCTCAGCTCAATAATTATTATTTTTTACTGATCCGGAATATGCTTATTAATTTTTTTAAGGGGTTTGTGTTTTCCGAAAATTATGAAAGTTTGTACATAGAAAGAGCTTCAAATGACAAACATTTTGGCATAAGAAAAATTCACCTATTTTTTATACTTTTGTTGTATATGGCGCTCAAAGTTGAAAGTCTGTATCTCGGAAACTACAAAGTTTCGCTCCTCAGTAATAATGTAATCTTTCATTCTGCGTTTAAATTTTTCAAAAATACTTTTTAGTTTTCGCACGATTCGAAAAAACTTAACACATTTAAAAAGCATTGTCTAGAAATTTTGCACCTACGCTCTTTCAATACACTACGATTTGTTTTTTTTTTGTTTTGGTTATCCCCGGATGTTAAGGGGGATATTTCATAGAAAATTTAAAAATGCGTAGGTATAAATCAAACTGTATATTTCAACAATGTTTTGTTGGAAAAATAGTCAGTAAACTTTTAAATGAAACTCTACCATTTTCTAATCAGTTCTGGCATTTCTATTATTTTTAAATCAAGTATGTCTGTCTAAAATAGATTTTCAGTATATCGTGTTGTTATGATGAGCGGTATCGATCAGTTTACATTTACAGTATTATAAGTATATATAACATAAAACATGTTGGTGTTCGTTATTTTAACACATTATTTGTATTAAAAACAAAAGATTTATTTGAATTTTTAAAATTTCTTTGAAATATTAAATATTTATGGTTAATGTCATGATAGGCGAGGAAATGAAACAATAAACCTACAAAATATTTGCAGTTGGATGAATCTCAATGAAACTTTTTGCATTCGATTCGTAAGAGTCTTAGGAAACTTTGTGAACAAAAATAATGATGACGAAATGAAACTTGCATTATTGAACAAACAAGGATAATTCGGATATCATCATCATCACCATGGCTTATTCACTCCTGGCGGAGTATTTGCCGCCCTTTTGGGCTCTCTGATTCACTTGTTGCGGAGAATCAGTCCGTTATTTCCTTCCTTTCCTCCATTCTTTCCGGTCCTTACAACGCTCCTTCCAATTGTAGATTCTCAGTTTCTTTATGTCTCCTAAGATTTGATCTCTCCATCTTGTTTTGGGCTTTCCCTTTGGTCTCTTTGTTGTTGGTCTTCAGCCAGTTATTCGGTTTAGTGTCGAGTCTGGGTTAGGTCTTTCTGTATGTCCCAGCCACCTGAGCCTTTGCGCCTTCACAAACTTGATTATGTCTTCACCCTGGATGACTTCTTTAATTTCTTCACTGGTTAATAAAAACTGAATGTATTTAAAAAGCATTGGAGCCGAAATTTTGCGCCTACCGCTTAAAGTAATAAATCTAATAAATATAAATCTCCTATTTTTCTTGTCATCGAATAAACATATACACACAAACAAACTTATATGGAATCACCATGTATTTCAATGCAATATTTATTTCTTTTAAAAAAACTTGTTATTGTTGCGAAGAATAAGGGTTTTTATTGAAAATAAATAAATCTATTAAAAAATCATATAGTACAGCTTTTTACGGTACCTATAGATTCACTGGGAAACAATTTGAAACTCAATTTCTGTTGAGGTAGACTTTTTACCTGTTTTCTATAGAATTAGGCGTGGTGGTTTCAAAACTATTTTTAGTTTTCTTCTATCACGTCACGTTCGTTTTCTATGTGGGTGGCGGGAATTCTCCGATAGCTGCAACTGGTCTAAATTTGCGTCTCAGTTACGTCTGTTATATTCGGTTATGCTGTGGTAAAACGTTGTGTGTCGGTTAGCAGTATTTAGTATTTCTTTATTAAAGTGTATAGAAATACTGTTTCATGAGCCACTCTCTCAAGCTACTTCTTAAGATAATTCTTAATAGAATCAAGCAGAAATGTGAAGAGACAATGGGAAACAAACAATTCGGTTTCAGAGAAGGATTGGGAACAAGGGAAGCTTTGTTCTCAATGTTAACATTACTTCAACGATCATGGGAAGTACAGAAACCAATTTACGTCTGCTTTATAGATTTTGAGAAGGCGTTTGATAGAGTCCAACATGATAGGTTGTTTCAATATCTAGAAATGATTGGAATAGATGATAAAGATCTGAGACTTTTACAACATCTATATTGGAATCAAGAAGCTTCTATTCTGGTAGACGGCAAAGAAACAGACAAAATTTGCATTCAAAGAGGTGTCAGACAGGGTTGTGTGTTATCCCCAACTTTGTTTAACGTATACTCAGAAATAATTTTTAATGAAGCCTTGGAAGGGCAATGTGGAGTTCGAATCGGAGTTGAAACTATTAACAACATCAGATATGCAGACGACACCGCGATCATGGCTGAAAACATCGAAGATCTTCAATTCATATAGATCGAATCACTAGAGAATGCTCCAATAACGGACTTAACATAAATGCAACAAAGACAAAGTTACTTGTGGTTAGTAAACAAGACGTCGGCCCTATGCAACTAATTGTCAGTGATGAATCAATAACAAAAGTTAACCATTTTAAATACCTGGGATGTTGGATAAACGAGATACTAAATCCGGATGAAGAAATTAAAACTCGTATAGAAATTGCAAGAGGAGCATTTATGAAACTTAGATCTATTCTGAGCAACTCTCAGCTGAACTCACAACTAAGAATCAAGTTCCTAAACTGTTATGTGTATCCTGTATTACTATATGGATGTGAAACCTGGATCATGAAGGTTAACATGATGAACAAATTAGAAGCCTTTGAGATGTGGTCATATCGTAGAATGCTCAGAATATCTTGGGTTCAACGCATTTCTAACAGAGACGTCTTAAACAGAGTAGGTCAAGGCGAAGGTGACTTAATGAAGATGATAAAAAAGAGAAAACTTGAATATCTGGGGCATATAATGAGAGGTAGCAGATACAGGATGCTGCAGTTAATACTCAATGGAAAGATCGACGGAAAAAGAGGAATTGGTCGAAAGAAATATTCATGGCTCCGAAACCTTCGTCAATGGACTGGCTTATCGGCAGATCAATTGTTACATGCCGCACAAGATCGAGAACGATATCGGCAAATTGTTATGGAAGCTACCCACGCCTAAAAATTTGGGCACGGTACTTAAAGAAGAAGATAGAAATACTTGGTGTGTTTGAACTGAAACGTTTCCTTATGGCTACCTCTGCTCATACACGTCGCAAGTGCGAAGACAGCCCCCATTCGTTTTGTTATATATGTGGCAGTTTTACCATTCCCAATCAAACGACAAACATCAGTACATTTGTCAGTCAAGCATATTTTGCCTATTTTAAAGTGAAATTTGGTGATCAAGATAAAGCATGGGCACCTTATAAAGTGAGACATGGCCAGTCAATGGGCACCTCAGTTTAAAAAGTTGACGTGGTAGACAAAATCTGAGGTTATTCCCAGATTCAGACTTTAAAAATTAGTGAAAAACAAGTGTCAGATCTAACTCAACAAAAAATGTGTTCACCAGTGATTTGCTTAACCTGCAAGTTGAACGAAAATAAATAAACTAACTTTTGCATCCAAAAACGAAAATATGCATTATGTGGGGTTATCGGACTTACAACGGGGAAAGATTATATTGGTCTTGTGGAACAAGGAATGTTCTCGGAGGGACATACAGTCCGTCTAATTTACTTACCGTTGCACGTCATTATCTACGCCAGAGATCTAAGTTGACATACAGTAGTTGCCAAAGTATAAAAAAATCCTGAATCCATTTTAAATCAAATAGATCACATAATTATTGTAAACGTGGATTATACAACAAAACAAATTAATATTCAATGTACATAAATAAAACTTTAGGAATAGAAATCAAGAATTAAGTTATAATCTTACGTTAAAGTAAATAATAAAAACAGTAAATATAATAAAACAAATACTAGTAAAGAATATAAAAAAAGATAATGTGTCATCACCGCAACTGTCAAATAAATATTACCAATTTATTCTAAAATGTCACCTTCTTCACCGAGAGAACAATTTCTTTTCTCCTAAAACACCGATTTCTTTGAGCAATATTTCTTAAAAGTTAACATATCCTCTTAACTTAAATACACCGGTTCACATATAAAGAAACGAGTTTTTTAAACACAACTCAATAATTTCTTACAGATAATTTCTTCAATACTAAGAAATGCATTAATGGTTATATTTAATTTTCTTATCCTAAAGTTTTTATTTCTTAAATTGAAAACTACAAATATTTTGCAGTATAAGAAATATAATGTTAAGTTAATCCATATTTGTATTTGTGAACAAGAAATTTTCTTGCAATCAAATAAATATTTTAAACCACAAGAAATAATTCTTCCGAAATACCCTCTGTAGTAACTGTGGTTATAAAATAAAAACTTTGTCATTAATGCCGAAATGTTACTTGCAAAGAAATTTTCTTTCACAAAAGAATTGCGCAGATTAACTATTTATGATTTAGTCGTCAGTGTTTGTCAAGATGGCGTGATATGTTCATGTTCATATAGATGGATGTTTTATTTATTGGTGTTCTTTAAAAATTAACGGATATTTTGAAGGTACGTACATATATAGGTATTAAATAAAAGTAAATTGAGTAATTTAAGATGTAATAATAATATTGTTGTGTATCCGAATGGTTAAAAAAGAAACATAATAGTATCTTTATATGCTTTTTAGGTATACTGATGGACGACTCTGAAATAAAGGAGCTTATTATTCTAACTGGGAAATATGCCACAATTTAAAGCTGGGACAGAATGATATAATATATAGCTTCAGAACAATATTAAGAAAGGAGTTATTAACCAACTCTGCCGTACTTAGGCAAAACCTAGTAACTATGATTTAGACAATTATTCAGGAGAACAGATTTTGTAAAATTGGATTGCCCTTATTTCTAATAAAAGCTGAAACAAGACTAATAATGGAAATCTATATACTTTTTAGCGAAAATTTCGATAAAGTAAGAAAAAAGTAACCTATGTTAGTCCTTTATAACTAAATCTTACTTACTATGTTTTGCTGCGGCTAAGATTGTGTTTTTTTTTAGAATTAATCAAATCGTAAAATATAGTATTTTTAGTTGCTAGTTTATGCTTAGGCATCTCAACTGACAATTATGTTCACTGAAACTGAAACAAAATATAGTAAGTCGATGAAATAAAACGAAAAAATTATTTTATTATTAAATTTATTTTTTTTTAAATAAACTGAAATACAACTTAAGATGTTTCTAAAGTTTTATTGAAAAGTATGTGCGCTTATCATTGACAATAAACAATAAACTTAAACATGTAGCTTATACATTAATATATCCAACATAATAATAAATATATGAAATATGTAAAAAATATAAATATATTATATAAATACTAAACTTATATACAAGACCTCGGATACTGTACATAAATCACGAGAATTATGGTTTGATGGTAAATATGTCCAGAATAATTTTTTTTCTTTCATCACTAAACAGTGGGCAGAGCGTTTTTAAAATCTTCTCTTTTTTATCCGTGTTTATCCCTATACATTCCGAACGTGGAGCGGATGGCATATTTGGTTCAAATTTTGTCTTTAGAAAATCTGATTCGATATATACCTCATTGGACATTTTATTCTTATAAAAAAGGTTTTTGGAACCTTCACGGAACTGAATTTGTTTAATTTTATCAAGTAATGGAATATTGTTGTTTTTACGTCTCTTACAACCATCTGTTCATTCTTTTTGATGATAAAGCCTCCTGCATTCTGGTTTTTACATTCGACTGTTTAACATGTGAGTCTAGAAACAGCCGTCGTTCACCAAAAGTCATTGTCCAAAAAGCCACTCTTATTTTATCTCTTTCGAGCAGATCAGTTTTTTTTAACAGCCCCTGCGGCATTTGTTATTACAGGGAGGTAGTAAAGGATGTTTCTGAATTTGATCTATGATGCTTTTCTTCTTATATTTGTCTTTGGTTGCACAAACTTTATCTAACATATCTTCAATCACTTGTGTACAAACAGAGAGTATGTCAGCTTCTTTTTTAGTACTTGCTTCCTCTAAAACCGGGCCATTGCAGACATTTTCTTGGATATTCTTCGAAGAGTCCTTGGCAGGTGCAGAATCTTGAGCCTTGGTAAGATCCAATTTTGTACTCAAACTTCCAAAACCAGTTTCATGCGAATCAAATACATTTTGCAAATTAAAATATGTCTTATGCCTTTTATTTTCGTTCTCGGGTTCATAATCAGGATCCGCATCTGAGTCGTCAAAATCAGAGGGTTCTTCGGGTACATTTCGTAGAATATTATCTTGCGGAAATTTCTCAAATAATTGATCCCTTAAATGGACATTCTTTGAAGTGCCGGGAACTGGATCTAAAGGCTCTTTTAGATTATTGTCCTCAGAACGTCCTCTAAAAACAAATACAATCCTTTTTAAATGTGCAATTTGTCTTTATACACTCACATTTAAATGATATACCATGATAATAATGAATATCCCACACAAGTTTAGTGACGTCTTAAAATTCGATAATTTTATCACTATACCTAACAACCCCCTTACTAACAGCTCGTTTAGTGGCAGAAAAGTTGCGCATTTGTGTGCCCAAAACTATAGCTTTATTTTATTTTAATTCAACTCTTGTTTTTATTATGGTTTCCATATTGAATTAATGTTGAATTTACGTTTTTAAAATGTTTACAAAAAGCAATTCACCCGTGTGTTAATAAAAAATCAATAGGTACGGCCTAGCGCAACATCGTAGGCCTACAATGTTTTGAAGCCAGTTTTATTATCCCCGCTTCCTTTTACCCATGCCCTGAGAATTTGATGATCTTAGCTTCTATAATAAAGAAAATATTGTGGTTTTTGGACATGCACATTTTCATATTTTCACCCTGTATATCCGTAGAGAGACCAATTTTAAATCGCAAAAAGCAACGAACGAATTACGGTTGGTCACGCATTAAAGTAGGTTCGCAAATTTTTTCCCATTTATCTGACTCTATAACCCTGTTTTCGATTTCTCTATTTACCCCCATGTACCTCATTTTAATCTGGACACCCAGTATTTCAATCATGTTTTCTCTCTATGCCCTGCACACTCAAGTAGAAAATGACCTATTCTTTAATCGATTTTGAAACAATTAAAAAAAATAAACTTTCTATTTCACCACTATCACAGATTCTAATGGATAGAAAAATTATAGGAAATCATGGCGCTTACCTTTTAACACACAGTGACACTAATAATTTACTCCTATTTGAAAGATAATTAGAATTATCCATTTTACTTGAATTGTTTACAAACCCAGCAGCTTTCTTGCCGTAATATGTAATACTCGTGGCTCTACTTAACTACCGAACCCAAACAAAACACGTCTGTTCTCGTTGATTCTACTGAGCTCTGTTAGTTATGCAGCAAACTCAAGAGAAAATGAAATGTGTAAAACCTAGCATATTGATATGCTACTATCAGTGGTCGTTGAAATGGTGGAAATAAACGTTGTATAAACTAGTAACTGAAAGTTGCTGTCTTCTGACAAGTTCCTACGCCAAAATTTTTAGGTCAAAATAATTATTTAAAAGCTAGTATCTTCAAACCACTGGCGCCAATATATTATAAATTTTGACGAAATAATTTTCCAAAACCTAGTAACTTAAAATACTAGTTTTTACATAATGCAGATCTTAGTAAAATAAAGAAGAGCGAGGTAGTAACTTTGCTATGTTCTTCTCTAGGATATCTATGCTATTCATCGACTTACTAAAAAAAGAGATCAGCTGATTGGGTTAGCCTGTAGAAGGTAAAATGTAAAAAAAATATATAATACGTAATTTTTAACGGGGATTTCAAAAATCATGTAATTTTTTAAAACCTAGTAACTCGAGTTACTATGTTTTGTTAAAGTAGGGCAGAACTGCGGGGCCTTCCAGAAATGGTAGAACTTCATACATGTAAGTACCTTTTTAAAAATGTGTATACTTATGTATCAACTATAATAGGTTTCTTGAATGTATCGTCTTCTATAAAAATATACAATACAACGCTATATCAAACATGGCGGTTGCAACGCTGAGGATGTTTTCTGTTAATTTATTTGAGATAAAGAATTCAGTTAGTCTAAAAGAAATATATGTTTATGGTTAAGAAATGTTATTGCCGAAAACCGTGAATTGGTTAATATGTATTAAATGACTTAGATGTAAACTAATAATACTTTCCCGTAATAAAATTTCTTAATGATTAGGTATGCTGTCTCTTTCAGATTATAAGAAAATTACATATTATTATGTCTGCTTCAATGTTTTACATTGGTTGTTTTTTCCCTCTTGTTTTAGCTAAACAATGTTTATTGTGTGACTTAATATTATACAGATAAATAATTAATATTTCATTAACAAAAAGAAAAAAATAAACAAAGATGTGTAGGTTAAATAATGCCATGTTTGAACTAAATATGATTGATTATTATTAGTATTAATAGTTCTTAGATGGGGCCGTGTATTTGATTTTTTTTTGTATTTCCTAAATTCGTCAAAATAAATATCTATAGATATCTTTATAAAAAAAATTTTATTAAAGTAAGTTTACTCTTTCTACATAACGATTTTGTTTTAGTGAATTGCTGATATATAAAGTGCTATTAACAAAAGAAGGAAAATTTGAGGAAGTTGGATTTGCCTCTCCATCCTATTATTGTTGTGTGGAAGCCAGTGGTTTTAAGAGTGGAGAAAATATTTGTATGTAATAATAACGTTTTATATCTTGTATTTTTAATAAATAATTATTTTACCTTAACACAATGATTTATTTCGCCGTATGTAATATCACTTTATTTTCAAGAAATATTAACTTAACTCTAAATATACGTTTATCTCTGCGAAATATATTTCTTAACATTAAATACATTAATTATTAATAGTAAAATAATAATATTCCTTACTAAGAAATATTATTGCTCAGAAAGAATAGTTTTGTAATGTGTAGAAAATATATTTTTATGACTAATAAAATTAATTAACATCAAGTGTAATTTCTTTCTGATAAATGGGTTTGAAGTTTGCCAGAAAGTGATAGTTCAATCATGTTTAAAATATATTTCTTTGGCTATAGTGGAATTTATTTGAAATATTTTAGAAAATTATATCTTACATACAAAGATATATTTCTTAGGCAATATGCCAAGTCGATCTTTCTTAAATATTAATAAAGTTTCTTTATGTCAAGAATTTTTTTCTCTCGGTGTTCGATTACAGTTTCAGTGTGTTCGGAACAAATGTGCTTCATAAAAACGCTTTATAATTCCTTTATACAAATTAAATGAAACATATTATTGTGTATTTCTTTAGGTTAACATTAATAGAAACCTTCAAATATTATTTCTACGCGTATGTAATAAAATATGTCTAGTGACTGTTATTCCAGTTTACTCGGCAAAATGATTCTAAAAAAGAACACATCTACCGCCTAAATATTTCGTGTTGGTATCATGTGACGTCACTGGCTATGACGCAGATGACGTGCAACGGTAAGTAAATTAGACGAAGTATATAGATGTGGAGCTAGGTGTAACACAATGCGTTCTGTCCAAAACCTATTCTAGGTAACAGGGATTAGAAAAGCTCAAAAAGCAAGAGAAAGTCGCCAAAAAGTAATAACGGCTCGCCACAATCGTTTTACTGTCCAATTAGCTAGATGAGACCCAACCATTTCTCATCTTTTGAAAGCTACGGGAGTAACTGTATCAGTTGAAACGATAAGTAGAAGAGTTCGTTGCAAGAAGTATAGAGCACGAGACAGTTATGTGTTTCCGAGTTATCCTGCAGCACAAGGTTGATCGCCTAAATTGATGTTTTCATGACCAAAACTGGAACATTGGGAATTGACAAAATTTGCTATTTTCAGAAAAAGCAAGGATTTGTGTAAAATCATATGACCGACGAATTCGTATACTTAGAGGTCAAGGAAGACAAACAAGAACGAAAACTGTCAGATCTGTTCACATACATATATAAAGGTAGTATAGTATGGTTGATCCAAAAGATGGCATAACCCAGACATCCAAAGTGAAAGTTATCCTTCAACACCAAATTGTTCTATATGGTCCACACAATGTCCAGAAAAAAGTCACACCATCTTTAGCGTCGGGTTTGGGGGGGGGGGAGAGGGGGGAGAAATCGGTAAATTCGTAGTTTTTTAAGTTTTTCGCCAATATTTCTAAAAATATGCGGTTTAGCATGAACAACCTTCTGTACAAAATTGTTCTACATTAAATTTGAAATAAAAAAGGCGATATGCATAATCTTTCTAAAATGAATGGTTCCAAAGTTACGGAGGTAGTATAGTATAACTTGTCCAAAAAAAGGCCTAACCCAAACATCCAAAGTAAAAGTTTTCCTCCAACACCAAAATGTTCTATATGGTCCACATATTGTTCAGTAAAAAGTTACACCATTTTGAGCGTCCGGTTTGGGAGGGAGATGGGAGAGAAGCCGGTAAATTAGTAGTTTTTTTAGGTTTTTCGTCAATATTTCTAAAAATATGCTATAGCGTAAACAATGTTATACACAAAAAAAGTTCTATATGAAATTTAAAACAAAAAATGTTCTATACATAATTGTTATAGAATCAACGGTTCCAGAGTTACGGAGGGTGAAAAGTCGAGGTTTTCGATACTTTTTATATTTTTTGGGCAATATTTATGATATAACTATACCAAAAACCCAGACATCCAAAGTGAAAGTTATCCTCCAACACCAAATTGTTCTATATGGTCCACATAATGTTCAGAAAAAAGTCACACCATTTTGGGCGTCGGGTTTGGAGGGAGAGGGGGAAGAAATCGGTAAATATAAAAAGTATCGAAAACCTCCACATTTCACCCTCCGTAACTCTGGAACCGTTGATTTTATAACAATTATGTATAGAACCTTTTTGGTTTTAAATTTTATGTAGAACATTTCTCTATAGAACATTCCTTACGCTAAAGCATAGTTCAAACTGGACGCTCAAAATGGTGCCACTTTTTAATGAACAATATGTGGAGCATATAGAACAATTTGGTGTTGAAGGAAAACTTTTACTTTGGAGGTTAGGCCTTTTTTTGGACCAATTATACTATACTACCTCCGTAACTTTTGAACCGTTCATTCTAGAAGAGTTATGCATAGGGCCTTTTTTATTTCGAATTTAATGTAGAACAATTTTGTGTAGAAAGTTGTTCATGCTAAACCGCTTAGTTTTAGAAATATTGACGAGAAACGTAAAAAACTACGAATTTGCAGATTTCTCCCCCCTCAGCCCCCCAAACCTGACGCTCAAAATGGTGTGACTTTTTTCTGAACATTATGTGGACCATATAGAACAATTTGGTGTTGGAGGATAACTTTCACTTTGGATGTCTGGGTTTGGGTCTAGCTATACCATACTAAGGGGGAAATGTAATACACGAGCGGGACACCCTCAAAAAAGCGCTTAGTTTTGGAGATACTGACCACGGAGAGGTAAATGGCTAATTTTATTCATACTTTAAATTTTCGAGGGTGCTGAAAACGAAAATGAAGTTTATTTTGAATTTTATGTGGGGGAACATTGTCAAAATCGCAATTTTAACCGAAAAATAAAAAAAAATTAAATCACGTTTTTTGCGTTTACCTCGCTACAACTCTGTTCGATTTTAATATATTTTCTGAAATTTTTACATTTTATAGCTCTAACATTTCTGAAGACAACGGTACCTGTTTCAAGCTTTTATTCTTATCCTAATAAAGGTTATGAATTTTTCAAAGGAAGAGGTGCGGATTTGTGCATTGCTAAGTTTAATCGCAAAAGTTGTGTGACGAAGTTTAAAATTTAGCTTCTTAATCACGTTTATGTTAAAGTAGAGAGAACAAAGCAGTTTTAGATCAAAATGTTTTATAGAAACAAAAATAGTGCAGCTGTTAATGTCGACATTAGAAATCCCCAATATAACGCTTATTTTTCGAGATACTGACCATGGCAGGAGAATGGCTAATTTTGGTCTTAGATTATGTTTTTGACCGTGATGAAAACGAAAATGAAATTTATTTTAAATTTTAGGTGGGGGAATATTGTCAAAATTGCAGTTGTACCCTAAAAATAAAAAAAAAAATAAATCAAGTTTTTTGCGTTTAGCTCGCTACAACTCTGGTCCGTTTTAATATTTTTTTCTAAAGTTTGTACACTATATATCGCTCAACTTTTTGAAGACAATATTTTCTGCTTTAAGCTTTTAGTCTTATTCTAGTAAAAGTTATGAATCTTTTAAAGTATAAGGTGCAGATTCGTGAATTGCAAAGTTTAATCGCAAAATTTGACTGACAAAATTTGAAATATAGATTTTAAATCAAATTCAAAAATAAAACATGAGTACAAAGAAGTTTTCTGGAAAGTTTTGGATCAAAATGTTTTATAGAAAACAAATGGTGCAACGTTTAACATCTACGTTATAAATCCCCAAAATAACGCTAATTATTCGAGATACTGATCATTGGTGGTGAATGGCTAATTTTGGTCTTACTTTATGTTTTTGATGGTGCTGAAAACGAAAATCAAGTTTATTCTGAATTCTAGGTGGGAGAAAATTGTCAAAATCGCAATTTTGCCCTAAAAATAAGACAAAGTTAAACCACTTTTTCTTAAAATTAAAAGTTGCGCCATATTTTTTATATAACACATCTAGACCTAAAACTCCCCATAAGACTTGTTTGAACTCTATGGTTTAACATAAATGTTTCACGAATCTGCACCTTTTATTTTTTTTAAATTCATAACTTATAAAAAAAAAGACTGAAAAACTACAGTTACGTTCATAGTCTTCACAAAGGTAAGAAATATATGCCGTAGAAATTTTAGAAAAAAATATTAAAATGGAACCGAGTTGTAGCGAGGTAAACGTAAAAATTTGTGACTTCACTTTTTTTCATTTTTAGGTTAAAATTGCGATTTTGAAAATGCTCCGTACATAAAATTCAAAATAAACCTCTTTTTCATTGTCAGCACCATCGAAAATATAAAATAAGAACAAAATTAGCCATTCACCTCCCATGGTCAGTATCTCGAAAAAAAAGCGCTATTTTGGGGATGTATAACGTCTATTTAAAAGTTGCGCCTTTTTTTTCTATTAAACATTTGTAACTAAAACTTTCCAGAAAACTTCTTTGTACATTATGCTTTAAAACAAACGTAATTAATAAGACAAATTTTAAATTTTGCCTTTTAACTTTTGCGATTAAACTTTGCAATTAACGAATCTGCACCTTGTACTTTAAAAAATTCATAACTTTTACTAAAATAAGGCTAAAATCTTAAAGCAGATACCAATGTCTTCAAAAAAGTGAGCAACATATAGTGTACAAACTTTGGACAAAAACATTAAAATTGACCAGAGTTGTAGCGAGTTGACTTTTTTTAATCTTTGTGGTAAAATTGTGATTTTGGCAATATTCCTCTACCTAAAATTTAAAATAAATTTCATTTTCGTTTTCAGCACAATCAAAAACATAATCTAAGACCAAAATTAGCCATTCACCACCCATGGTCAGTATCTCGAAAAATAACCGTTATATTGGGGATTTCTAATGTCGATAATAAAAGTTGCACTATTTTTTTTCTATAAAACATTTTGATCTAAAATTTTGTACTTTCTATTTTAACATAAACGTGATTAAAAGGCTAAATTTTAAATTTCGTCACTCAACTGTTGCGATTAAACTTTGCAATGCACAAATCCGCACCTTTTCATTTGAAAAATTCATAACCTTTATCAGAATAATAATTAAAGCTTGAAACAGGTACCATTGCCTTCAGAAATGTTAGAGCTATATACTGTAAAAATTTCAGAAAAAATATTAAAATTGACCAGAGTTGTAGGAGGTAAACGCAAACAAACGTGATTTCTTTTTTTATTTTTAGGTTAAAATTGCGATTTGGACAATGTTCCCCCACATCAAATTTAATATAAACCTCATTTTCGTTTTCAGGACCTTCAAAAATATAAAGTATTAATAAAATTAGCCATTCATCTCTCCGTGGTCAGTACCTGGTCATTTTAGGGGTATTTCCCGCTTGTCTATAATGTTGTGAAGAGGCATTGTGATCCGTAAACAAATTCCTTTAATTTTCATCCAATTCACAGCTCGCAAGTATGTTGACAACATGTAGTTAGGCTCTGAGTGGTGCAAAAGGAGAAAATTTAATTTTTATGTATGATCATGCACCTTCACATACCATTAGAGTGACTACAGACTTCATTGAAGCAGAAAATATCCCTTGTTTGGAGTGGCCTGCTTGCTCACCTGACCTTAACCCTATAGAGTATTTGTGGGATATGCTTAAAAGAAAAATTAAAGCTCGCCGGGATAATCCACAAAACACCGCAGAGCCAGTATAAGCTGCTCTTGAAGAATGGAGCAACGAAATATTGAAATTTTATTAGGAGCGTGCCTACGCAAATTCAAATTTGCATAAGAACTAGAGGTGGTAACGCTGACTACAAAAAAAAAATAATCAACTATTTTCAATGGGAAATAAGCCAAAATTTACGTGTCGAAGCCCAAATCGGGTTTCGTGGTAAAAATACAAAATATCTACTAAAAATTATCTATATACAGTAGACTCGCGATCATCCGAGGTAACTGGGACCGTGACTACCTCGGATACGGAAAAACTCGGTTAACACTGACATTGGTTATATTGATAGAAAAACACGTAAATAATCATAACTGTGGATATTTTAATGACAAAATTAATGCAGTACTGTCTATAAAAGATAAAAACATTTACCTTAATAATGTTACTGTTTAAAAAAGTATTTGATTTTGCATAAGCTTTGCTCCTCTTTTTGATTTTGAGGCGGCGATGTTGCGGCATGGTTGAAAATTGTAACTCACCTGTTCTGACTTTTGCCTCGGTTAACCGAGGGGCTCGGATGACCGAGACTCGGATAATCGCGAGTCTACTGTATAAATAAAAATGAATGTTTGTATGTATGTATGTGATGCATTTGATCATATGATGACCTTAATGAAAGTTGTTGTACATGAACCTGGGAAGGTGTCTGAGTTGGTACGACCAAACTAAGTAAAAAGGGGGCTTGTCCCTCCATAATTATTTTTTATTTTTTTGGACAAACTGTTCTTTGTATGTATGTATGTACATACATACAAAGTAATGTTTGTATGTATGTATGTACCTTATAGACTCGCAAACTATGCATTTGATCATTTGATGACCGTAATGAAAGTTGTTGTACATGAACCTGGGAAGGTTTCTGAGTTGGTACGACCAAACTAAGTAAAAGGGGGCTTGCTGCCCCATAATTATTTTTTGTTTTTTTTTACAAACTGTTCTTTTTTAATTTTATACAATGTAGAACCAAAAGATACATTCAACCCTAAATTTTCACTTTTCTATCACCAACCGTTATTTTCGGACTGGGACGTTTAGCCGTCGCCGTTTCGCCGTCGCCATTTCGCCGTCGCCGTTTCGCCGTCGAGCCACTTCGCCGTCGGCCGTTTCGCCGTCGCCATCCCGGCATTGGTTAAGTTTACAAGAACGTGATAACGTACTAACTTTTTTATACTAAATGTCGCAAGAACGTGATAACATACTAACTTTTTTTATACTAAATGTCAGTGTAAATAAAATGCTGATGTTGCTAGTAAAACCAAAAACAAATCATTAAATAGATAAATATGACTATTATCAGATTCCCGGAAATAAACAATATTGAGATAAGGAATTTCAATTTCAATTATTGTTTTTACTGTATCAAAAATAAAAAACTTCATTATGCAAAAGTGATAGTATATAATCGTTCGAAAACCATGCAAAACTTATATACAAGTAATGATCATCCCGAAATTATAAGTACGAATGCTAACAACGAAATGGCGACTGCGAAATGGCTCGACGGCGAAATGGCTCGACGGCGAAACGGCGACGGCGAAATGGCTCGACGGCGAAACGGCGACGGCAAAATGGCGACGGCGAAACGGCGACGGCGAAATGTCCTAGACCCGTTATTTTTAAGAGCCCAGCTAAATATTACCTCTTCTATATAAATAAAAATGAATGTTTGTATGTATGTATGTATGTATGTATGTATGTATGTATGTATGTATGTATGTATGTATGTATGTATGTATGTACCTTATAGACTCGCAAACTATGCATTTGATCATATGATGACCTTAATGAAAGTTGTTGTACATGAACCTGGGAAGGTTTCTGAGTTGGTACGACCAAACTAAGTAAAAAGGGGGCTTGCCTCCCCATAATTATTTTTTATTTTTTTGGACAAACTGCTTTTTTTAATTTTATACGATCTAGAACCAAAAGATACATTCCATAAGGTACATAAGGTGCAACGAAGTTCACAGGGTCAGCTAGTTTTAAATAAAAAAAAAATATAAAAATGCCACAAGGAAATAGCTTCAGAACAACAAAAAAAAGTTAAATAAATAAAAACAATTATTTTTTAATAAACATTATTCGTTTTACATTAAAAATTTTTATGCTGTTGACTTTAATAAAACACTAGTTTCAATTTTTTTTATAAATACTTCATCGTTTTATTGAATTATTATATATTTGTGCTTAAATTGCTTCAAAATAAATATTGTTTGACTTCGTTTGTTCGAATTTTTAAATTCGCACGAAATAATAAGAAATATCAGATGATTTAGATTTAGGTCTGGATCCCGCGTATGAAAAAAAGTTGATTAATAGCAAGCTGAAAATTTGTTAATAGCTTAAGGGTGTCTAGTTGGACAAACTTTGATATATGGGAACACTGAAACAGGGGCAGTTTTAATTGTGGAACAGGTTAAAAATTTGCAACGGTCAGACCACGAAAACGGCAACTGTATTTTGTCCGACAGAACAGACTTAAACTCTCCGAATAGAGATTAAACTCTCATGCAAAAATCAGACTGCTATTTATCACCAAATGGGCGTTTTAATGAGTGGAACATGTAGAATATGTCAAATGACAGGAATTATGACAGGTGATAAATAGCAGTCTGATTTTTGCATGAGAGTTTAATCTCTGTTCGGAGAGTTTAAGTCAATTCTGTCGGACAAAATAAATGTGCCGTTTTCGTGGTCTGACCGTTCCAAATTTTTAACCTGTTCCACAATTAAAACTGCCCCTGTTCCAGTGTTCCCATGTATCAAAGTTTATCCGACTAGACACCCTTAAGCTATTACCAAATTGTCAGCTTGCTATTAATCAACTTTTTTTTCATACGCGCGATCCAGACCTAATTCCATATAAGTTCGGTTATGTGTATGTAGCCTAATCCAATTAGTAGCACTGATTTGAACTGTCGATGATTAAATAATTATTATAATTAACAATATTAAACGATATTTCCTATAAATTGGTAAGATAAGAACTGAATTACGAAAAATTTATGAGTCATTATAATATTATTTTAATACAATTATTTGAACATTAAAAAACCTTTAAATCTCTTAGAAAAGCAAAATGAATAAGCATTATTGAAGTATGTATTATGATTTATCATGGTCATCAAAATATGATTTCATTAAAAATGCTTCTAAAAATAATATAACCCCACATTATGTACCTTGTAACTCTGTAAATGAAAAGAGGCTCAGAGATTGGCAGTGACCACCATCTAGTAATAATGAGATTGAGAACAACAGAGGAAAAAGTAGAAAAGAGAAGAAAGGTAGTGAACGAAAAAATAAAAAGTTTCAAATTAAAAGAGGAAAGATATAAGAAGAAATTCCAAGAAAAATTAGATAATACTCTGGAAGGTAGGGCAAAAAATACAAATATAGAAGAAAAATGGGAATATCTAAAAACCAGCGTAGTCAAAGCAGCTGAGGAGACTTGCGGGAAAGCAAAAATAGCAAATACTAACATGAGGAGAACGGAATGGTGGACGGAAGACAAATGGAAGAGATACCTAAGCACAAAACACCCGGAAGATTACGAGGCATATAAAGAAAAAATGAAAGAGGTTAAAATAGCGGTGAAAGCAGGAAAGGAAAGGTCATGGGAGAGATTCGGACAAAAAATAACAAAAAATTATAGGGAAAATCAAAAATTCTTCTATGGCGCATTAAAACAACTCAGACAAAAGAATGAGCACACGATGCCGAATATAAAAGACAAGAATGGAAACGTACTAACAGAAGAAAAACAAATAATGGAAAGATGGAGAGAACATTTCAAAGAGCTAACTCATGCAGACACGGACAACATAGGGGAGATACAAGAAAGGAATGAAGAACAACAAGTGGAATCCATAACAAGAGAGGAATTAGAGAAAGAGTAAAATTAGACAAAGCTCCAGGCAAGGATCATATTACCCCGGAAATGATAAAATTTATGGGGACAGAGGGAATGGATAGTATGAAAGAACTAATGAATGATATTATAAATAGAGCAGAATTACCAAAGGACTGGAAGAAAGATATTATATTACCAATACACAAAAAGGGAGACAAGAGAAACTGTAATCATTACCGAGATATCACCATATCAAGTATCCCTGGGAAGGTATTCGCAAGAATAATAGAGACAAGAATAAAAACCCAAATAGAAACTTTGAAGACACACAGTGTGGATTCAGGAAGGACAGAAGCACGCAAGACCTTATATTCACATTAAGACAAGTAAGTGAGAAGGTAATCAAGAACTATAGAGAGATACATATGTGCTTCATTGACCTGGAAAAGGCGTTTCACAGAATCCGAAAAAAGGACGTATGGAAGACACTAAAAGAAAGGGGAGTCGACAGACACATAATATGTAGAAGTAATAAAGGATATGTACAAAAATAATACAAATACAGTCAGAACCAATAACGAGGAATCCAGAGAATTTAAGTACTACAAGTCAAGGCGTCGCAAACAGGGATGCGTGCTGAGTCCACTGCTATTCTCAGTGGTTCTGGATGAAGCGATAAAGAAAGCCAAGAGAAGAATGAGAAAACTAACATTAGGATACTGGCAAATAAAACGGACTCAACTATCGGAGCTACTATTTGCAGACGACATGGTATTGATAGCAGAAAACAGAGAAGACTTACAGAACAATCTTGAAATCCTAGAAGAGGAACTATCAACCATAAATATGAAAATTAATACAGAGAAAACCAAAACAATGATAATTTCAAATACGAGGAAGACACACGCAATATAATTAGAAGGGAAACAACTAGAGCAAGTGGAATATTTTAAATACCTTGTTGTAATAATCGAATCAAATGGTAAACAAGACCTGGAAATAAACGAGATAATGGGACGAACAGGAATCTTATTTAACGCTTTGAAAACAACATTTTTGGGGAAAAAAGAGATACCGGAGGAAGTAAAAACGGCAGTCGTTAAATCAGTAGTTAGACCAACAATGATGTATAACAGCGAGACATGGACATTGACGGGGAGACAAAAATCCAGAGTCAATGCTATGGAAATGAGGTTCCTGAGGAAAATAGCAAACAGAAAGAGGACAGACAAAATACGAAACGAAACAATTAGACAAAACCTAAAACTAGAACCAATCAATGAAGAAATAGTGGAGGGACAACTTAGATGGTTCGGGCACATGTGTAGAATGTCGAACGAGATGCTAACAAAACGAGTGGTCGAAACGAGAGTGCAGGGGAAAAGCAAAAGAGGAAGACCAAGAGTTATGTGGATAGATGAGATGAAATCAGGAAAGAAGTCGAGAAGAAGGGATTGACATTGGAAAGTGCAAGAAACCTAACGCAAGATCGGAAAGCATGGAGACTACAATTCCAAACTCAACTCCACCAGCCTTACACCTAAAGGTAGAAAGGCTTAGGACTAAGTAAGTAAGTAATTATTTATCTATTCAATTTTGTAGAATCTTTAAAAACGGTTTCAATATCTGATTGATTAAACTACTTAGTCGAAATTAAACACATTTTTTGCACTAGTTTTTCAGGAATGAGAACAATAGAACAATTATTGTAGATTTTAGCCACTCTTGGGTTGTATATCCACTGTTAAATAATGTGGCGATGCTTTGTAAGTCTTTTCTTTTAAAAGGTTCAGAAGTTCGGGGTAAATATTGTGTCTGATCCAGCTGCTTAGACGTTTGTTTTAAATACCTATTAACGTTTTCAAATTAAAAATCGTATAACATTGTAGTTTTATAGAAATACAATATAAAATTTAATGGCTGAATAACACCTACCTATAAACCTACATTTTTAGTTAGTTGATATACACACACCCAAACTTATATGGAATCACCATGTATTTCTAAGTAATATTTATTTCTTTTGAAAAAACTTGTTATTGTTGCGAAGAATAAAGGTTTTTATTGAAAATAAACAATTCGATAAGACAATCAGATAGTACAGCTCGGTATGGTATAGGTTATAAGCTGGAGTTGCAAATTGAACGATAATAAATAAACTAATATAACAAAGACGAAAATATGCATCATGTGGGGTTATATAACTTACAACGGGGAGAGAATATTGGTCTTGTGGAGCAGGTAATGTTCTCAGAGGGACATAGCTGCAGAGATAGGCGTAACAGAGGGCATTCTGGCCAAAACCTATGCTAGGTAACAAAAGCTAGGAAAGCTCAAAAATAAAGCAAGGGAAAGTCGCCAAAAAGTAAAAACGGCTCTCTACGATCGTAGCGAGTTCGTGCCAAGAAGTATACAGCAGGAGACAGTTATGGGTTCCCGAGTTATCCAGGCAGCATCAGATTGATCACCTAAATTGGTGTCTTCTCCACCAAAACTGGAACATTGGGAATTGACGAAATGTGCTATTTTCAGAAAAAGTCAGGATTTGTGTAAAATCAGATGACCCACGAAATCGTGTATATACAGGTCGAGAAAGACAAGCAAGAACGAAAACTGTCAGATCTGTTCACAAATTAAAAGGGGAAGTATAATGTTCTGGAGAGCAATTGTGATCCGTAAAAAGACTCCTTTAATTTTCATCCAATTAACTTTAACTGCTCATAGGTATGTTGATAACCTGCAGTTAGGCTCTGGAGAGGTGCAACAGGAGAAAATTTAATTTTCATACATGATAATGGACCTCCACATTCCATTAGAGTGACTTGAGACATCATTGAAGCAGAAGGTATCCCTTGTTTGGAGTGGCCTGCTTGCTCACCCGAGCTTTACCCTATAGAGTACTTGTGGGATATTCTTAAAAGAAAAATTAGAGCTCGGGAGCCGGGAAAATCCACAATACACCGCACGGCTACTACAAGCTGCTCTTGAAGAATGGAGCAACCTACCACAACAAAATGTCGATAATTTGATTAGGAGCATGCCCACGCAAACTGAAGCTTGCATACGGACTACAGGTGATAACATTGACTACCAAAAAAAACCAAAAAAAATATATAAAAACAAATTAAACATTATTCGTTTTATATTGATATTTTTTAAGCTTTTAATTTTAAAACAACTAGTTTCAATTTGTTGTTTAAATACTTGATTCTTTTATTTAATTGTTATGTATTTGTTATTAAATTGCTTTAAAATAAATATTCTTTGTCTTTGTTTGTTCGTTTTTTTTTAATCCGCACGAAATAATAAGAAATATCAGATGATTCCATATAAGTTTGGGTGTGTGTATCTGAAGTGTAGGGAGTGTATAAAAAATTGCCAAATTCATGGTAGTTTTAAATTTAAAAATATAATAAAAATGTTTCATCATGTCCAATTATTTTTTGCAACATCTCTGCCTAATTATTATCTATACATAATTTTTTTTATCATCCTGGTTTATTTCTTATCTGTATCTGTAACTTTAATTAAAATATGAAAATTATTTATGACTGAGCAAATAAAATTATTAATATGTAGGTATACGCCAAGTGACAAAATTTTATTATTTCATAATAAACATTTTATAATTAAATCAATTTTTAAAAATGAATAACCATTTTCAATTTCGTTGCAACACGAAACTACAGCCGCATTATTATTCCAGTTCAATCAGAGAGTGCAGCAAGCACCTCTACCGGTTTCGAAACTTATTAGTCTCTCATCAGGAGGCACATACGCTGCTCTCTCTCTCTCTGATCCAACTATGACAAACCCCGGCGTGCAGTCACGGATTCCAATGAACGAAATGGCAGGGATGCCCTAGCGGCAACTGCTATTAAAAAACTTAGTTTCCAATCTAATAGGACATAAAACAACATCCAAAAATGTTATTCTATATCCTACCAGACTTAAAACAATGGGAACCTTCTTTGGTAACACCTCCGAGGCTTCTACAATTTGCAAGCCATAACGGATGCTGAGACTAAGGAAGATGAGGGAATTTTACAATTTATAATTCACGTCCCATCTGCTCAGCGCGGTAAAGTTCCAACAAGAATGGTTCCCTTCGTACTCCAATCGGAGTAAACATGTAAATCAAAAAAGGATAACCATTAAATGAATAACTGCAAGCCTGGGTTTGCCCTAGTTGGGTCAGAGGGCAGCATATGTGCCTCCTGATGAGAGACTAATAAGTTTTGAAACCGGTAGAGGTGCTTGCTGCACTCTCTGATTGAACTGGAATAATGATGCGGCTGTAGTTTCATGTTGCAACGAAATTGAAAATGGTTATTCAATTTTGATTAACATGTTTACTCCGATTGGAGTACGAACGGAACCATTCTCGTTGGAACTTTACCGCGCTGAGCAGATGGGACGTAAATTTTAAATTGTAAAATTCCCTCATCTTACTTAGTCTCAGCATCCGTTATGGCTTGCAAATTGTAGAAGCCTCAGAGATGTTACCAGAGAAGGTTGCCATTGTTGTCAGCCTGGTAGGATGTAGAATAACATTTTTGGATGTTGTTTTGTGCTATTAGATTGAAAACTTAGTTTTTTAAATCAATTTTATTTTTAGCAGTGGAAACACCTGCATCTTAAAATTTTTAAGATGGTACTCATGCATTCATTTGTTTTCGTTGTTTTTCTTATTGATGATTTTTCTTCCTATTGTTTGGTGTAATTTAAGCGCTTTATATCGTTTTATTTATTTCTACTTCTTACCTGCCAGTTTCCTCAATGGTCACTCCTAGGTAATTAAATGTTTTCACCTGTTTAATTTTTGTTCCTTCAATATGGTGTTGGATATCCTTTCTGTTTTTTGCTACGACCATCACTTTTGATTTGTCTTTGTTAATTTTCATAAACAATGTGTTTAAAGCTTTGTTCCATATTGTTACACTAAATTTGAATTCGTCTGCTTATGCTAGTATTGCTACATCATCTGCAAATCCGCAATCTTAATTCTTTGTTTTTTGTAGGTTCCTGTACGCAGTGCCGGATTAAGAATCTTGAGGCCCCTAGGCTACCCAAGCTAGGAGGCCCCTTAATAAACTTTTTGTCTTTTCCTTGCAAAACCTCGGATAACCCCTCCGTCGCCGAGCGGTATTCCTTTGACGTTGGACATTTTGTAGATTTAAACTTAAACTTTTGTTCCATTTTGTAAAACATGTTGCTTGAAGAAATAAAACAAAGAAATAGTAGAGAAACTATTTATATAATTTTACAATAAAAACGATTTTAGTTTTTTTGTTATAAACTGCGCGTCATAGAAAAAGGGCACCCTAAAAAATGGGTAATTTTTGAGGTTGCGTATCTCCTAAACCTAGTGATGTGAGTTGTAAAATTACATAACTTACGTTACATAAATTACACGTAACTTACGGTAATATTACATGATACCCGTAACTTAATGTAATTTATGTAATTTTTGGAATTTACGTAATTTATGAAATTTAACGTAACTTATGATAAATTTACATAAATTACCGTAATTTATGTAATTACTGGTAAAATTACATATATTATGGCAACTTATGCGCGCGCAATTGTCGTAAGTGCGGTGCGCCGGTGCCGGCGCGCGCGAACCAGTGGGTGCTATTACGCTCGTCGCTCGTTAGTCGTTCCTTAGTCTGAGTCAGGCAGGTTATGTTTACATTTCTGTTATTGTATGTGTAATGTGTATGTATAAGTTAGTTTTCGACTGTTCTTTCTCTATTCATTCACGCAGCGTTGGTTACTTTACATTTATTTATAAGGAAGCACAGAAACTATAAGGTAAGAAATATATTATTTCTACAAACAGCAAAACACGTGCCGGTGATGTCCATAGCAACCTTAGATTGGGAAACACAGGGGCGGGCCTATCGCATATCGACTGTACGTTAAATCTAACGCGCGTCATTTTATATGTGGCTACAGTACTTAATTCTGAATTCGGTTTACCAAGTTTTATTCGATTTTTTAGATTAGTTTACTGTACAATAACTATAAGAATGATAGGAGCAACGGGGGTACTTGTGCATGTAGCATGTGTAATTGAATTACACTGACATAACTTACTAAATAAAAAATTTTGATAACGTTGAGGGCAAAATAATGTAGTTGTCCGATCCAGTATTCTGCTTATTCGAATTTCATTAAATTGTTACACAGATTCAATTTTAATCTTTCTTCTATTTAAGGATGCCTAACAATTTTTTATGCCCTCGTGCCCATCAAATACTTTGAAAAATAATGTTTTTTCCCTTCTTAATGTTTAAGTCTACCTGAATATTTTTTTTAGGTCATAAAACATGGTGAAACGTAAGACAGATATCTGGCTTTATTTTGAAGTGTTACCTGCGGGTTCTTCTAATCAAAAGACCATAAATGTGAGGTGTAAATTTTGCAAGAGTGTACATGCAAAAAATGCTACAAGAATGAAATCTCATCTTCAACAATGCACTTATGTGCCGCATATGATAAAACTTAAATTCAATATTTTAACTCCAAAGTCAAAGGGGAATCACTCTAAATTTCCATTTGAAACATCCATGAAAAAGATCACATCGGCAAAATTGGATAACGATAACACTGATGCTGCTTGTACATCATCAACGGTTTCCACAGCATCAACATCTGCTTCTGATAACATTCATGTGGAAACACCTGTTTGCACAAAAATCAACAGAATACAATCATTTTGTGATCGAATGACACACGAACAAAATAACGAATTGAATATTTTGCTTGCTAGAGCTATTTACACCAGTTCAGCACCACATTCAATTACCGAGAATGAAGATTGGAAATTGTTTTTTAAAAAAATTAGACCTTCATACACCTTACCATCGAGATATATGTTATCAAATCGTCTCCTGACCGAAGAGTACGAGCGAGTTGAAGTTCAAGTTAATGATAAAATTAAGCAAGCTGACAATTTATCATTGCAATGCGATGGTTGGTCCAACTTGCGAAATGAAAGTGTAATTAATTTCATTGTTACAACACCCGAACCGTTATTTGTCAAATCAGTACTAACAAAAGCAGAGAAGCATACCGCAGAATATATAACAAAATTAATGGTTGAAGTTCTGGAGGAGTATGGACCTAAAAAATTTTTCGCTATTGTGACTGATAACGCAAAGAATATGAGGAAGGCTGTGAGACAATGTGAAGAGATGTATCCCCATCTTGTATCATACGGCTGTTTAGCGCACACATTACATTTATTGTGCAGCGATATTTTGAAATTATCTTCAATAGAGACACATTTGTCACATATTATACATATCGTTAAAACTATTAACCAGTGTCAAGTACTGAGAGCTCAATTCACAGAAATAAGAAATGAGATGAAGTGTGGAGTGTCTCTTAGCCTACCTGTAAAAACAAGATGGGGTTCACATGTAAAATGTCTTCAAGATCTGACTAAATGCAAGTCCGTCCTACAACGTCTAGCAATATCTCCAGATAAAACAATTCAAGATAGAATACGCAGCGCAAAAGCAAATTTACTTGATGAAGGATTCTGGATAAATTCTAGCGCTCTTGTTGAATTGCTTAAGCCAATTACTGAAGCAATAACACGTCTTGAAGGAGATTCTTCGTCAATTCATTTGGTTTGTGAAACTTTCGCGAAAATCGGTAGTAACATATCTACTCATTTAGAATGCGTGAAACTAACGGATTGCGAAAAAACAGAAGCGATGGATAAATTTATATCAAGGAAGGAATACGCCCTTCAACCGATCCATTTTGCCGCAGACTTACTAAACCCTCGGTCTGTTGGTGCAAATTTATCATCAGCCGAAAGGATTGAAGCGATGAAATACATTACTACTATGTCAACCACGACCACGATAGAGATTGGTGATGAAGGAGTGTCAAAGATTACTGAGGATTTAGGAAACTATTTAGCTAAAACAGACTTTTTTGGCGAAACATTTTTATGGAACATACTCGATAATGTCTCTTTGGTTACATGGTGGAAAGGATTTTGTGGACATTCATGCCTCTCCAAAGTTGCAGTCAGGATATTGACAATGCCGTGCACTTCTGCGGCAACAGAGAGAAGCTTTAGCTCCCAGAGCAGCATTCATACGAAGAGAAGAAATCGCCTAACAACTCAAAGGGCAGCAAATTTAAATTATATACAATATAATTCAAAATTGCTGAAACGTTCACGACAACATCACATACAAAGTCAATATCCTATAGAAGAGACTGTACAGAACAACGTTTCGATAGAAGGTAGAAACTTACAGAAGGAGATAGAAGTAATTGAAAACCATATTTCCGAAGAGGAAGAATTAGACGAGGTAATTTTAAATTTAGGCATTTTTTAGATATGTGATATGTGCATGTGATATATGCAGTTTGCTTCTTTTCCGATTTTCCAATGCATTCCACCGTTTTCGAATAAAAAATTATAAATCTTATGTTTTCAGACAATATCATCATGGCATTCAAATACAACAGGAAATGGAAATTCCGACGATGATTTTAATTTTGCTGACTTTGCAATGACCGATGATGAAATTGATCAAAGAATGGAAACTAGGGAACAGAGACCAGCACGCATTTTGAGACAAAGCAAAGTGAACATTTTAGAAAACGTCTTAATGAAATCGGTAAATTAGTGTAAACACATACATATTTATTGTTTATATTCCAAAATTATCAATTTCAGGGTAAAGGCACAGAACAACCCCAAAAAAAAACGGAAGTCGAGAAGGATACTTCAGATGCCGAAAACAAGGTAGTTAGATCTGTATATATTATATTATAAACCCATTATTTTTACTCTCTATGTTTACACTTTCCTATTTAATTTCAGGATGCAGTTCTGGATTTGCCGGAGATAAAAAAAATTACACAAGGCTCATTGGAAGAGCAAACAATTGAAACTTCGACGTTTTATAACAAGAAGGTCTCCAGTTGTCTGCGAAAAAGGAAGTTGTGATTTATAAAAGCCGCTTAAAACAAAACTAAAGAACCTATGTTTTCATTTCTTTATTATTTGTATGTATTTCTTATCCACTTTTCTTTATTTCATAAGTATGTAGTTACTTTGTGTTTATTATATTCAATATGAATGCAAACAATTGATTTTTTAATACAATGAACATAAATTACATAAGTTACATAAATTACATCTGGTTTGTAATTTTTGGGTAATTTTACACGTGTAACTTACAATTTCTGAAATTACACGTAATTTCACATCGCTACCTAAACCTGTTGTACGATTTAAGTGATTTTTTGAATATGTTATAGCCTTGTTCTTTGTCAATATACCTGTAATAATATTTTGCTAAACAGGTAAATTTTCATTGTATAGCGGGTGTACGAATCAGACTGTGTTTTTTTCTCAAAGCTCGCAACACCCTGTGGAATATCCTAGCATTTATAAAATACTGAAATTAAAACTCAACTATAGCGTCAGGTTTTCTCAACATTCTGTTTTTTGATTCATTCGCTTATGTTGGATAATACAAAAGTTAGGTACTTTATCAATTAGCCATGTTCTTTTTCAGTACAGGGTGTTTCTAAACAAGTGCGACAAACTTTAAGGGGTAATTCTGCATTAAAGAATAATGACAGTTTGCTTTATAATCGTATGTCCGCAAATGCTTCGTTTGCGAGATAGGGGATGTTGAATTTTTTCTTACAAACTAACGATTTATTTATTGCTTTAAAACCGGTTGAAATATGCAAATGAAATTTGGTGGGATTTAAGACGTAGTTATTGCACATTTTTTGACATACAATTAAGAATTTGATATTCACCATTGGCGTGCATACGGGTAAGATGATCGGTCATATTACCCATATGCACGCCAATAGTGAATATAAAATTCTTGATTGCAAGTCAAAAAATTTGCAATAACTATCTCTTAAAACCTACCAAATTTCATTTGCATATCTCAACCGGTTTTAGGGCAATAAAATAAATCGTCAGTTTGTAAAAAAAATTTAACATCCCGTATCTCGTAAACGAAGAATTTACGGACATAAGTTTATAAAGCAAACGGTAATTATTTTTTCATGCAGAATTGCCCCTTAAAGTTTGTCGCACTTATTTACAAAGAACCTATACTGATGCAGAACATGACTAGTTGTTAAAATACATAACTTTTGTATTGTCCAACATAAGAGAATGAATCAAAAAACAGAATGTTCAGAAAACGTGAGGCTATAGTTGGGATTTTATTTCTGTATTTTATAAAAGCTAAAATATTCCACAGGGTGTTGCGAACTTTGAGAAAAAAACACAGTTTGATTCGTACACCCGGTATATAATGAAAATTTACCTGTTTAGCAAAAATTTTATTATAAGGATATTGACAAAGAATAAGACTATAACATATTCCAAAAATCACTTAAATCGGACAAGACGTTAAGGAGATACGCGAGATCAAAAATGACCCATTTTTTAGGGTGCCCGTTTTCTATGACGCGCAGTGTAGTTGTCAATAAACGAACGATTCATTTTAAAGTGTAATATATAATTTACTATAAAAAATTTTCTAATAATGAAAAAGAAATAAGGTCGTAGAAGGGTATAGTATTTTACTCACATGTAATGGCTATTAATCTCTGATTAATAAGGACACTCGCCTTCTGTGTCGCAAACTTGATCATCGTGAGTAATACTCGTCATTACATGCTCGTTGTTATTACATAATTATTTATTAGTAAATAATTATGGATTAAATTTAGTTGGAGTTTTTAAAGCCTTATAAATTATTTAAATTATTATAAAGTAACGTTTCTGAGTTTCGTAGAAACAAACTTAAACTACTTAAAATATCTTCAACTTCCAAATTTTCTAGCACATCATCGTATATAGCCATAATTGAGTGAAATGCACCAATGCAAGACTATTTTGTGCCACTGTCGAATGGTGACAGTTTTTAATAATTTTCATTTTTGAAAATGACCGTTCGCCTGTTGCATTTGTAATCATTAGCGTAAGATAAATCTTAAAAGCTACTGACAAATTTCGAAACTTGGATTCGAATTTGTTCTTATAAATAACCCAAAAAGACTATGAATCAGGAATAAATTGTTTTCGCTACAAGTCCTGGAGATGGACTATAAAAGATTTGAACTGTAGTAGTTCATCTTAAATTTCAGGACCAATATCATTAGTATAATTTTCATGTAGTTTTAAAGCACACTCCGTTATTTGAGTATCACAGTTTTGGAAAAACACACAAGACACCAAATTGAGTTACTGACTCGTACGCTGTCAACTGACGACTCAGCTCAATAATTAGCTTATTAAAAATTGTTAGATTCGTTTCAACCTTCAACTTTTCTCACCCTGTAAAAAAACTTCATTGAAATAAGCATCATCAAAATGTAGTTTTCTTGCTTGCGTTTGTTTACTCTTGTCGGTTAATTGAGAGTAGTGTAGATCGCAGACCTTCTGCTGGTAGTAAGCAAAATTATGTTTTTGGGATTTTAAGAACTCCAAAAGTCATTTTAGTAGCTAAGTTACAGTTTCAAGTTCAATCTCTTCTCTCTGTAATGATTTACTGACAGCGTTGATGAGTTCTAAAATTGTTGACCAAAACTCATTTATTATGAGTGTTACTGTTTTGACATTCCTTTCAACAAACACTTAGCCTCATTTCAGCTGTTTCAGCTTTCTGATTAGGGTCTTCAGCAAGAGTATGCAGAGCAGATTTGCAGGCATTGTAACCTTTAGGCAAAGCTCTTGTTGCATCAGCCCTTGCAGTCCATCTAGTGCTACTTGTTCTTTTAAGGACAAGGTTTAGATTGTGGTGAATGGGATCGCCTGTTAAGTTTCATTTACGCATTTGATCGTAGCTTCCCAACGGTGGATAGAGGCTGAAAAAAATTTCTGCATTGACTGAACAAATCCAAAATACGATATTGCTTCAACGGGTCCAACGCAAATTTTAGCAGCATTTACTCCAACTATAGCGAGTGTGCGGCGCAAAAAAATGTAAGTTTCAAGTTTGTTATTCTTAGAAAATGAGCCTGGAGACCATTGTATTTGCCTGACATGTAGTAAAAGGCACGATTAATGAAGGAGAGGGTAGCGAGGGGGCGCTAACTCATTTGTTGCTCTTGATCTTACTACTTTTCTAAGAAACCGTGCAGACTGATAGGCAGTACTGTTCCTTGTAATGTAGTTTTATACGTCCATCATAACTTTTCTGGTATTGCGCGATATTTGAATTTTTCAATATAATATGATTTACAATTTTTATTTAAATCTAATTATTATTTTTTCATTTTGGACCCTGCGAGGCCCCTTTGGGGCCGAGGCCCCTAGGCCTACCTTGCCTACTTTGCCTATTGGTTAATCCGGCACTTCCTGTACGCTATATCCTCTGATCTAGCATATTACTTTTTTATTTTTCAATCGGTTCATAATCAAGACATCCAATTGTTAAGCCCCCAAAAGGTCGTCCAAAAGCCAGACGCCATAAAAGGACAAGAAACAAGTGGACAATGAGATCGATGAGTTAATGTTACATTAACCCATTTATGCCCAACTGGTCGTTAACGACCCAACTAACAAAAATATGTTCCAAGCAAATATGTCGAATTTACCAGTCCCCGTCGGTTTACAAATTCATTCCTGACTATGCAAGTAAGCAATTTATTTAGTGCAAAACCGTTTATTTCGCTCGTAGTGTTCGTACAGTGTACATCAAAATAGAACTTGAATAACGTTCGCAGCATAGCTTCATTCAAACATGTGTAAGTACATTTAAATAAATCATTTTATTATTTAAATTAATTTTATATAGTTAAAGATAAGTTGTATTAACACATTATAATATTACTAGTATGAAAATAATTTGAGAGATGTCATAAATATAATATTATATTTTGATGGGTCGTTAACGACCCGTTGGGCACATGACGTATCATAATTGGAAAATGTTTTTTTAGTAAGAAACCATTATCTACTGCAGAAATTCTGGAGGAAATAGATTAAAAATAGTGAGACTATATCGGATGATATATCTCTGATGTTTGGGATAAATGGACTAAGTCAGAATTTCACAACAATCATGTTTTGAAGCCTTCTGGGCCAAAAAAATCGACTATTTTTACTGGTACATACGGTTTAAGTCTACAATTGTTGTATAAACATGTTATCTAATGAGCATGGAACGGAGCCAATCCAAAAAGCAAGCGGATATTCACCAAATGAAAAACTAAAAATTCAAATAGTTCAACCATTTGTAATTTTGCAATACAACAAATTTATGGACGGAGTAGACTTGATGGACAACAACATTTCTAACTACAGTATAAAAATGCGTGGATAAAATCTTACTTTCCAATATGGATATGGGTACTGGATGTTTGTGTAACTAATGCTTCGACACTACCACGACAGTTTGGATATAAAAATGACACCTTAGAATTTAGAACATATATAGTTCGTGCATTATTATCTAACTATGGAAAGTCGTTCTATCCATTCTACTGGACCTCAAAATATAGCAATAATTCCTGCTCCATCCCCATCAACACAGCATCTAATTATTACTGGTGCTCAAAGAAGGAGATTTCGTGTATGTTCAAATAAAACTACAAAAGCATGCGATAAATGTGAAATTCAACCCCACGATAAATTCTTCAAAGATTATCACACAAACTATTTTAAGCCTGTAATTTAAGCCTATTTTAAGTAATATGATTAATCTATGCCTGCTTCATTGTTTTAAAAATAAAGTAAAATAAAATGTTATTCCATAAAAGTTATTATTTTTATTTTGTACCCCTATGTGCCCAACGGGTCGTTAACGACCCAGCATGTTTTTCAAAAATCAGTTTTTCAAAATTTTTTTTAGTAATTTTTCAATGCATTTTAGGGTATTTTATTACATTCTTGAGAAAATCATTGATATATTTGACAAAAATAGTTATGGGCATAAATGGGATTAACAAATTCCTCTAGCATAACTAATTTCCAGTTACAATGAATGGGTTAAATACAGTGCACTCTCCCTTGAACGGATAGTAGTCGTTCCGCATAAAGTGTCCGTTTAAAGGAGGTGTTCGTTGAAGAGAAAAAAACTTAACTTAATTTTTTTTTAAATAAGTGGCTGTATGTATGTATATATAAAAAGAGATACTAGTTTAATATTACATAACACAAGTTGTGGATGACCACGCAGCATTGTCTATGAACATTGATTATTGAACTTTTCGATTTTCTTTCTGCATTCTTCTATCAAAATATCATATTGGTACAAAATATAATTGTGATCCTATATTTAGAAGCCTTGCCTCCAATGCACCTTTCTACTTTCAGGGTATAGGTTTTCTTGGGTAATACTCTAAACTCTAAACTATAAAAAATAATCCCGTCTCATCTGCGCTAATAATGTCTCGCGGAGAGTACCTACCTATACTGTCATTAAAATAAGCAGGTTTTTCTTCCAGTTAAAAACTACTAATAAATCTACAGCCGCTGCTTCGCCAGATACAGATTTGAAGGAAATACTGTGTCGCTTACAAAATTTCTCGAGCCACCAGAAGCTTTCATATCAACGCTTAATTCCCTTGCAACTTCTAATGTCTTTTTTTAATAATTTTACAAGAAACAGGAATATTTTTAGACCGCACTTCACAAACCAATTGAAAACAATTATTTATAGGTCTAATGCAATAGCATCAGTTTTAAATAATTTTCTTTTCGCTTCCAAGTTTCCGTTCTCAGAAAACTGATGGAATAAATCACTTTTGTGTTTCAAAATTTCACTGGCTTGAAGTTTCCCAATTCCAAATATTTCAGCTAACTGTCTAACACTTAACTTATGCCTCTCTCCATAATGAATCACATCCACTTTTTCTTTCAAACTTAAAAAAAAATCTAAAACTAGACATAAAATTTATTATGAAATTTCATCCGAAAATAATTTTTTTAAGAAAACACTCATAAAAATACAACGACGTTTATTGGATATGCTTAATCAGCCATTCCGGATAAAATTCTTAAATCCTTGATCCAGTCAAAACACAATTAACAATTTCCTGGTGTCGCCTTTCTTTCACCAACCAACAAAAATATTAACGTGAACAGTATCAAACATCAGGTCGTGGACATTGTATTGATTTGAAATAATAAATGTATTATATACATAAAGTTTCATATTGTAAAATATTTGGAAAGAAATGTTAATTTTTTTCATTTACTGTCCGCATTTACACATCATTTACTGTCCGCGTCCGTTGTTGAGAGTGTCCGTCGAAGGGAGTTAAAGGATACACGTTCATATATGGCCGAATGATCTTTGTTTTAAATATCGTCTGTATAGAGGAGGTGTCCGGCGAAGAGAGGTGTCCGTTAAGAGAGAGTTTACTGTAATAAAACCGCTAAAATATTTCAACACATTTCAACTGACCCACCTCTTTAAATTTCATTATTTTCTCAATTGTTCTCGTGCAATGGTAATGCTGAAGAGCTAATAAAATTAAAGAAATAGTTCATTATATTCGTATTCGTGTTTCGGAAATTCAAAACTATTAAACTGGATCTAAAAGTAAAACTTTATGGGTACAGTAAATATACCTGAATTTATTGCCTTCCTCTCTAAATTTAAATAATGATATTGTGATCATATTGTAATACTACTCCAGGGAAATAAGCAAGAAATAGATCACATATGTTCGGGGCACTGAAATATCCAGGTAGCTGACAACGTTTTTAGTTATTGTAGACCTATAGGATGAAAACCTACCTGTTTCCTGCCTAGAGTTCGCGTCCGTTTTTTAATTATTAACAATTAAGTGCAAAAAACGCGATTTTTACTATTTTTTGCACTCCATTAAAAGGCTAAATAGTTGACATAAAATTACAAAATTTAATTTTTTATAAAATTGAAACATTTTCAAAATGCCGATTTTTGAAAGTTAAAAAGTTTAACTGTTGCTTCGCAAACTGCAAAATACGTGAAAATCATTATTTGGTAATAACTTTTACTTAAACTAAGTAAGAACTTTAGTGTCCCACACAAAGTTGGCTATTGGGGTACTTAACAAACCCTCAAAATTTGAGACCGATCCATTCATTATTTTAAAAGTTATTCTATTTGTTTATCCCAGAGACCTTTATTTTGCAATATCATAAGACAGAAAATAATAAAGATAGGGCAATTCTGCATATGCCAAATGAAAGTAGAAAAGTGGTACATACTATCAAACTGTATTCTAACAAGATTAAAAATTATCTAATATAGTCTAATTTTTGAACTTTGGTAGTTTAAAAACATTTAGAATAAGTTTAACAACATTGTCCGTAGAAATAATCTTCTTACATATTCAAAAATCTGATATTTTACACGAATTTTTAAAAATGTAGTTCAAATGGTGACTAGTCGTGGTAAGTGAAGGAGGAGCTGGGAGCCGACAAATGCACGAGTTCAAAAACTAAAAAAAGCAACTTGAAAACTATTATCATTTTCTATATCTCGGGATCTACTTAATATATTTTGATCTTTCTTTTTTATTTGTGTGTATTTTTTGTGTACATTTATTGATTAATAAACAGTCTAATTTGTTTAAACAATTTTTGAAAAAATACTTTTTTCCCAAAAATTCATTTTTTAATCATACTATCATTATTAATCATAGAAAAAGTTAAGGTATACTTTAATAAATAAATTATCTTCAATAAATAATTAAACTGTACTTTAACTTTTTCTATGATCATTAATGATTCTCCAAATTAAAAAATAAATTTTTGGAAAAAAAATAATTTTTCAAGAATTTTTAAACAAATTAGACTATTTATTAATTAATAAATTTACGTAGAAATAATGTACGTAGAAATTATATAGACACTAAAAAAAGAAAGACCAAAATCCATTGAGTATATCCGGAGATACAGAAAATTGTATTAGTTCAAATTACTTCTTCGGTATTTGAACTCAGTGGATTTTAGGTTCCTCCTAGTAACCATTTGAACGACATTTTTGAAAATTCGCAGAGGGCCCTGTAAAGGTACAATGTTTGTGCAAATTTTTTAACAAAAAATACAAATCCCATTCTTTAATATGGTATCAATGGGATTCCTTAATCAATATAAACAAATTAACTGTGAATTAAAAAAAAAACAAATGACTAACTTTGGCCCAAATGAACCTAGCCTAAATTTTTTTATTTGAAAATTCGTGTTAAAATACTAGCTTTTCGAATACATAATATATAAAAATGTTCTTTCTACGGACAATATTTTTAAAGTTATTCTGAATGTTTATAAACTACAAAATTTCAAAAATTTGGCATTAGGATTTTTGACTATATTAAATAATTTTTTTATATTTTTTTAATACAGTTTGATGGTATTATACCTCTTCTACTTTCTTTTGTCATACGCAGAATTGCCCTATCTTCATTATTTTCTGTCTTATGTTATTGCAAAACAAAGGTCTCTGCGACCTTTGAACTTTTATATTAATTAATGGATCAGTCTCAAATTTTAAGGGGTTTGTTAAGTAACCCAATACCCAAGTTTGGGTGAAACCCTAAAATTCTAGGTTAAATTTAATACAAGTTATTAACGAATATTCATTTTCATTCATTTTGCAATTGGCAAAGCAACAAATTTACTTGTAATATTCAAAAACCGGCATTTTGAAACTTTTTCAATGTTCTAAAAAATCAAATTCTCTAGTTTTATGTCAACTATTTAGCTTTTTAATGGGGTGCAAAAACTCGAAAAAATCGCGTTTTTTTTGCACTAAATTGTTAATAATTAAAAAACGGACGCGACCTCAAGGCAGGAAACAGGTAGGTTTTCTTCCTATAGGTCTACAATAACTAAAAAAGAGTCAGCTACCTGGATATTTAAGAAAATCCTTATTTCTCTGGACTATACTTTTTGAAAAGACAGAACCTCTTCAACAACTTTGATGGTTATACATTTTTTTAACGATTTCCGGGGTGGAAATCGAAACGTCAAACTTTTTAGTCAAAAATTGAATAACCATTATATTTTTTTTTTAGCTAATGCCTTGACAACTAATGGCCATTGGCATGGTAGGTACGGTAAATTTTTGCAGTTGTGTACCTAGTGTCATGTGTAGTCTGTGTATTGAGTAAGTGTCTTGTAACTTTGTAAAGTCGACGTCATTGTCTTTGCAAAGAGACGCTAATTGTATCCGAACGTCTACGGTCCCTCCGGTGAGTACCGATCCCACAAGAACAGAAACTATCTTCATTTATTAATTTATAATAAACGAAAAATCCCTGACCCTGGTGAGATTCGAACGCACGACCATTCGGACCTTTCGATCCAAAGGTAGGCGCTCTTACCACTGAGCCAAAGAGGGGGTCCATTACAATTAACTGTGTCTTAATCCCATAATATAAACATAAATATGCCACATAAACATGCCACATAAACATGCCACATAGACATGCCACAAGAAAACAGTCGTTCAACCTAAGAAAATTTCGTCATTACCACATTAACAATTACAAGCATATACTCTGTTTGATAGTTATTGATAACGCAATTTTCATGCACATAAATATGTGCATTTTATGTTTTTTATTCGTTTAAGTTTGAAGGGGTTGTTGTATTTTTTTATAATTCTTGCATAAAAGTGGACGAAATCGATACTTATGATTTTTCACATTAATCATGACTTTACTTTGCTCATTATACATTCATTTTCAAAACGAGCATACCTAATTACGATTTTGTGTCTCTCTCTATTTACAGTTACAGGTTTCTTTTAACGTTGCTATGGATGAATTATTATTGTTGTTGATTTTCGGTTAAAAATAATAAATAAACGTTAACATTATAACTGAATTTCTTATGCCCGTTCTTCAGTAAAAAATATAATAAAATACATGACGATATTGCGAAAAAATATTCATCACTTATACAGGGTGTCCCAAAAGTAGCGAAATGGTCGAATATCTCGCGAAATGAACATCGGATTGATAAACTGAAAAATATATGTTCAATAAATTTTTAAAATCTATAGAATGACACCAAACACGACCCCCACTCTACCCCCTGGAGGTTGGGTGGGGGGCAAATTTAAAATATTAAATAGAAACCCCCAGTTTTTATTGCAGATTTGGATTCCTTAGGTAAAAGTAAGCAACTTTTATTCGAAACATTTTTTTGAATTGCCAACAGATGGCGGTATAATCGGAAATAACAATTTATCGTGATACCATGATGGCTTAGTGTGAAAACCTCGTATCTCATTTTTTTTCGAAAATGACATTTTGGTGGTTTTAGTTTGAAAACCTTGTATCTCACGATTTACAACTGTTAGAAAAAATCCAAATACACTAGACTATTTTCTATAGCCGAAAAAAGAAACCACGTATATCAATTGCTCTCTTGATTTAGTGTGACTACCACGTATATTTATAGCCAAGACTTTGGTACTTAATTTGGAGTATTTGTTTGGGAGATTCGGCTTGGAGAAATGTTTTTTGTGAACAGTAAAAGGTAGTCCTGCATACAGAAACATTTTATGAACCTTAAATCAAAAGATTTGTACTGTATCAACCTAGTATTTGGAGGTGTGCAATAAGCTATGAAAAATGAAAACCTCGTAAATAATAATAAACACAACCTCATTTAAGATGAAAAACACGTATATCAAGATATACGAGGTTATCATAGTTACTTGGGCAAAAGTTCTATATACTGCAAGGATATTTACGTGTTTTTCATAGTTAATATTTGTATTTCCAATTTAATAGCAACATTTAACACTTTTAGCTCTAGGCCAATATCAGATATTTGTCTCAATGTGCTCGAATTAAAAATATGTAACGGTAATTTTTGTTTTTAGGTTATATTATGCAGAAAATCAGTTTTTTGCCTCTCCTGTAAAATTGTAATTTAATGAGATACGAGGTTTTCACACTAAGCCATCGAAGGTAAATTATAGAAACGGTCTAATATCTCGAGAAATACACTTCCAAATAAAAAACCAAAAAGCACGCGTTTAATAATTTTCAAAAACCTATCAAATAACGTCATAAATGACTTTTTACCGTATCCCCTGGAGGTAGGGTGGCGGGTAACTTTAAAATCTTAAATAGGAACCCCCATTTTTTTATTGTAGACTTACATTCCTCATGAAAAAATAAGTAACAATTATTCAAAACATTTTTAGAATTGTTGATAGATGGCGCTATAATCCGAAAAATACCGTTTTATAGCACCATCTATAATATCAACATTTCTAAAAAATGTTTCTAATAAATGTTACTTATTGTTGTATGAGGTATCCAAAACTGTAATTAGAAATGCGGATTAGTATTTAAAGTTTTAGAGTTACCCCCCACCCCACAAATTTTTAAAAAATATATTATATTTTTTGATAAAAAATATTAATATAATAATTAAAAGTGTTTTATTATTATATTTTTCATTTGGAAGTGTATTTCTCGAGATATTAGACCGTTTCTATAATTTACCTATGATATCACGATAAATCGTTTTTTCCGATTATATTGCCATCTATCCACAATTCGAAAAACTGTCTCGAATAAAAGTTGCTTACTTTTAAGTTTTAAGGAATCCAAATCTGGTATAAAAACTAGGGGTTTCTATTTAAGATTTTAAGGTTACCCCCCACCCCACCTCCAGGTGGTGGAGGGGGATGGTGTTTGGTTTCATTCGATAGATTTTTAAAAAATATTGAAGATGTATTTTTCAGTTTTCCGATGCGATGTTCATTTCACGAACTATTTGACCGTTCCGCTAATTTTGGGACACCTTATATAAAAACAATATTATACTATTGAATGAAATAATGAAAAAAATCATTGATTTACAATTATTAATTATGGTAATAATTAATATGCAGAAAAAACCTGTATATTTTTATAATAAATTTAATTAAAATATAACCAATATAAATAAAAACATACATTGCTCATGTTTATAGATACCTTAACAATTTTATAGTGTAGGAAACAGAGGTTGAACCTTGCAAAATGGACACAAGTCCGGTTTTATTTTTTTTTCTGGCATATCAAGGGGTGCTTATTATAAGACTAACTTTTTCTGAAAAAATTTCGCCCCGGAACCCCCCTTTTCACCCCTTTAAAGAGGGTAATTTGTGGGTTTTGCGGAACGTAGCCCTTCCTGTACCTTTTACAAAAAAATTCTTTTATAGAAATATGAAGAGGACTATATTTTCTACGATTTATTTCCCGACAGCATCTGTCTATCATCCACCGTTTAGCAAGGGTGGCGCCCCAAAGTTGACAAGTTTTTAAAAAAGATGTTTTTAAAAAATATATATTTTTCCCTAACTGTAACGGAAATTAAAAATAAATTCTGCGGAAATTATTCACAAATAGACGATTGATTTTTTAGTATAGGTTTCACTTAAGGGCAATTGCCCTTTTTTTAATTACAGGGTGTTACATTTTAAAAAACCCCTTTTTATACCATCTGAACCGTTTATGCTAGAGTAAAAAGACTTTCAGCGATTACCCATGTACTGGTGTTATTTACAAATTTGTATAATGCACCCCCATTTTTGCCCCACAACCACCCCAAAAAAAAGAAGAATTAATAAATAAAGTAATTTTCTTGGAATCCTTCACACACAATGCCCTTTATTAATATGATTCATATATTATTTTGTGCACGTTATTATTACCCATGCACGGATACCAAAAGCGATTTCCTAGTGCAACCCCTGTAGCCAAAAAAAAAATAAATAAAATGGGGGGTTGAAATTTTTTTTTGTTTTTTGCTTTTTGATCCATATGGGCATATGCTTCGTCAATAGTGCTTTACAAAAATATATATGGTTATTGCAACATCCCTGCGGAAACCACCCCTATCCTTGAAAATATACTGCAGAAACTACCCCTATACCTTGGCGAGCCTGTTTTTACGATTTTCTCATTACCTATTCATTTTTTTTAACAAAACTTGTACAGGGTTAAAGACCACTATTTACTCTAAAAGTTAGGTCCTCTTCATTTTTTTCGTTTAAGCAATCGTTACGGCACAGTGGCGCCGTAAACCTCATATATGCTTTGGCGGGCTCCAGTTTTTGTTTTTTTTTTCGTCATCTGTTCGTTTTATTGATAAAGTACTTATGTAAAATAGAACAACACAGTGTAACCTACAAATTATGACCTATGTACATTTTACATTCTTTGCTCCCCAAAGCCACAGTGGTGGCCCAAAATAAATTTTTTCATATTTTCGCCACCTACATGCATTTTATTGCGTTAATGCTAACTTAATAGCACAATATTCACCCCTAAGTGGTCGCTAAGCAGTGGTGGATCCAGGGAGGGGTGATGGGGCGATCACCCCCACCCCTCTCAAACCAAGTGATATTATATTTGAAGATTATAAAAATATTCATTTATTTTTATAGAAGTACTTATATTATATTAATATTATTTTTATAAGAATGACTTTTTATGCTTTAGCGACAGTGGCGGATCCAGCATCGTTAAGAGGGGGGTGCCAATTGGTTAAATTTCTATAAAAATAAATGAATATTTTTATAATCTTTGAATCTAATATCACTTGGTTTGAGAGCGGGGGAGGTGATCACCCCCATCACCCCTCCCTGGATCCGTCACTGCTTAACGACCACCTAAGGGTAAATATTGTGCTATTAAGGTAGCATTAATGCAATAAAATGCGTATAGGTGGCGAAAATATGCAAAAATTTATTTTGGGCCACCACTGTGGCTTTGGGGAGCAAAGAATGTAAAATGTTCATAAGTCATAATTTGTAGGTTACACTGTGTTGTTTTATTTTACATAAGTACTTTATCAACAAAACGAACAGATAACGAAAAAAAAAAAAACAAAAACTGGAGCCCGCCAAAGCATATATGAGGTTTACGGCGCCACTGTGCCGTAACGGTTGTTTATACGAAAAAAATGAATAGGACCTAATTTTTAGAGTAAATAGTGGTCTTTAACCTTGTATAAGTTTTGTTTAAAAAGAATGCATAGGTAATGAGAAAATCTTAAAAACATGCTCGCCAAGGGATAGGGTTAGTTTCTGCAGTATATTTTCAAGGATAGGGGTGGTTTCCGCAGAGATGTTGCAATAACCATATATATTTTTGGAAAGCACTATTGATGAAGCATATGCCCATATGGATCAAAAAGCAAAAAACAAAAAAAAATTTCAACCCCCCATTATATTTATTTTTTTTTGCTACAGGGGTTGCACTAGGAAATCGCTTTGGGTGTCCATGCATGGCTAATAATAACGTGCACAAAATGATATATGAAGCATATTAATAAAGGGCATTGTATGTGAAGGATTTCAAGAAAATCACTTTATTTATTAATTCTTCTTTTTTTTGGGTGGTTCTGGGAAAAAAATTGGGGAGAATTATACAAATTTATAAATAGCACCAGTACATGGGTAATCGCTGGAAGTCTTTTTACTCTAGCATAAACGGTTCAGATGGTATAAAAAGAGGTTTTTTAAAATGTAACACCCTGTAATTAAAAAGAGGGCAATTACCCTTAAGTGAAACCTATACCAAAAAATCATTCAATTATTTGTGAATAATTGTCGCAGGATTTCTTCTTAATTTCCGTTACAGTTAGGGAAAAATTAATTTTTTTTTAAAATATCTTTTTTAAAAACTTGTCAAATTTAGGGCGCCACCCCCGCTAAACGGTGGATGATAGAGAGATGCTGTCGGAAATAAATCGTAGAAAATATAGTCCTCTTCATATTTCCATAAAAGAAATTTTTTGTAAAAGGTACAGGAAGGGCTACGTTCCGCAATAACCAGAAATTACCCCCTTTAAAGGGGTGAAAAGGGAGGTTCCGGGGCGAAATTTTTTCAGAAAAAGTTAGTCTTATAATAAGCACCCCTTGATATACCAGAAAAAAAAATAAAACCGGACTTGTGTACATTTTGCAAGGTTCAACCTTTGTTTCCTACACTATTATATCAATTTATAAACAATCCGCTGCGTATTGCCTTTTTAAATATTTAAATTTTTAGTTTAGAATATAGTTAACCGTATATATTATGTAAAAACCTTATAGGCCTGGATCCCACGTACAAAAAAAGTTTATTAATAGCAAGCTGACAATTTGTTAATAGCTTAACGGTGTCTAATCGAACAAACTTTGATGTATGGGAACACTGGAACAGGGGAAGTTTTAATTGTGGAACAGGTTAAAGGTTTCGAACGTCAGACTACGAAAACGTTCCATGTATTTTGTCCGACAAAACTTTCCATTGATTTGTTATCCTTTCATTAAACTCTCATGCAAAAATCAGACTTCTATTTACCACCAACAAAATTCCTGTCATTTGACATGTTCTACGTGTCGGACCTATTAAAATACCCAACATTTGTCGGACAAACATTTTTTAATGTATTATCGACACCCCCATCGAACAAGGTTGTAACTCAAGTTACATCTATTTTCAGATTTCAACACAGGCGAATTCAGCAAAAAATTGCGCACACGTCAATATAAACGACATAGTTTAATTCTCAATAGTTTGGCTAATACTCCATTGAAAAAAGTTGTATTTTAACTTACGTGTGCCATTTTAGCGTGAAAAAGGCAGTAACACTGGATACTCCCTATGTTAAATATTTGCTTTCTTTATACTTGACGATTAACAAGGTTGTTAAATGAGTTACAACTTTGTTGCACGTATGTTTAATTTATTAAGTATTTATATATTTAACACCCTCACCGCCAGTGTATCCTTTTAGATACACACTGTCCTCAACGCTGTGTACCGAAAAAGATACACATGGTTCGTTGTGTCTCCTAAAAGAACACAGTTTCTTCAGTTTTTATATGTAGAGAATAATGTTATGGCCTAAGCCAATTTCCTGGTATAACTGGGTTTGGCCTTAGACATGAAATATAGGTTGTATGTAACTAGAAATTCATATGAAAAATGTTATTGCAGTACATAACTATTTGAACCCATTTTTGCAATAATCAGTTAATATTTAGATATTATTATTTTTTTTATTTATATACTCAAATGTGTTATAAAAATTATATTTATTCTGAAAGAACGAACAAAAATTTACAAATTCTTAAAATAAAAATAAAGATATAATATGTATGAAACTAGAAAAAACTGATTTGATATTTAGTGCGTCGCATTATAACATTTTTTACAAATAATGATGTCACACACAGAACATTTGGTGTTTACTTGAGATGCTCTCACAATTTTTCCTTCGGCATTTTTTACTCCTTTCCTTCCGTATTTCTTGTAACACTCCGAACAACGCACTCTGATTTTCTTGCCATCTTGGACATTTGTCACTAGATGATGCACATCTTGTTTTATGGTTTCAGATGGGCCAGCAATAGTGACGTTTTGTGTAGAACATTTTACAAGCATTGAAGTTAGAACATGTTCACGAAATTCCGTTATGTAAGCTTCTTACGGATAGTGTTCTGGTTATACAGGAAATGAGCATTGACCAAACTCGTCCCCCAAATAATTTCGAACATAAGTTTTCTGTACCATTTCGTGCACCGCCGTAATGCAGAGGAATACGTAGCCATTTGACCACTAACATCAATGGACGACTTACCATTGTTATAGTCAAAAATACATATTGGTTTCTGAATAGTTTGTCCCGTTCGACTTTCATTAGGGAGCGTTTTCAATGCCGAGGACTTTGTTGACAACATTCGAACATCTCTCTTATCACGCCATTTCAAAACAACAGTCCCGTCATCTGTTTGTTTGGCTGAGAAATCTCCTCGTCTTAGTTTGGCACACATCACGTCTTTTGGCATGTATTTCCTATTTGCTCTAATTGTCCCCACCAAATGGGTGTTGTTCTTCCTCAGTCGATAAGCCAGAGGTATACTGGTATAATAACTGTCAGTATATAATGTTCTACCACCGCCCAAGAGATCTTTGGCTAAAATCATAACTGTATTTTCTGTCACTTCGGATTCAGTGTTTTTCGATTTACCGCAATAAACGAGAAGGTTCCATGTATAACCTTTTTCAGTACAAAGTTTAAAAATTTTGATGCCATACTTTGCGGCCTTGTTTGGGATATACTGACGGAAGAGCAACCTGCCTCTCCAAGCAACTAGAGACTCATCAACACAAATTTTCTCTCCCGGGGTAGAAACCATCTGATAGTTACTGATAAACATATCGATAACTTCGCGAACGTTATACAATCTATCTTCTTTGTTTGAAGTTTCATTATCAGCAAAGTGTATAAATTTGAGAATAATTTCAAAGCGATTTCTGGCCATCACTGTGCGTGCTAAAGGTATATTGTATAATATATGGCTTTTCCAATAATCTCGTATAGAAGGCAGCTTCACCAAACCCATCCAACCAATAAGTGCTAAGAAGGAACGTATTTCCTCGACAGTTACTGGTTTCCAACCATGTAGTCGTGATTGATGAGAAATATCTGTGGACAAAAGATATTGCGTTGCATACAAGTTGGTCTGTTCCTGTATCTTCGTTATAATGTCAGGAGTCACAAATAATTCAAAGTAATCTATGGGGTCGGCATCTGCTAGAATTCCTGCATAAATTTCTTTCATACTGGACCACGGTACTGTAACTTCAATAGCCGGGGGATCATCGTGAGTGGGCATGTGCCAAGACATATTTTGTATCTTTTGTTTTACCCATTCAGTTTCTGAATATATCTGATTATCTTCATCCTGCCGTTGAGAATTTTGGCCATCCCGATTAGGTTCTGGAGAAGACTGGTGTCGCTTTCTGGAAGTTGACGGCTGATTACATTGGTCACTGTCATCGGTGTTGCTATCATTGCTTGAATCTAAATCCGGTTCAAAGTCTCCATCATTGTCAGAGTCGTCACTTGACAAATAATACATCTTAATCAAAGTCTACTAAATCAGTAAAAGCACAACTAAAGTACTTTACACGTACAGAATAACACTATTTTGTTCGTAGAATTGTTTTTTACTTTCCAGCACTATTGTTTTTATCGAATTGTTTATCTTTATAGGCGAACACTCGTGTTTGTAGAATGGTTAATGTTCTAAGCAAAGAAGTTGGTCAGTCAGAACTTGAAAAGAAATAAAAATATATTAAAAACAAGTTGTGTATCTTTTTTGATACACATGGCCCTTACGCGAAAGTCTTCGAAAAACTTTATGCTAGGCCAGTGTATCGAAAATGATACACACTTGAAAAATACAAAAATAAACTGCAAATAAATAAAAAAATTACTTCAGTCGCCCTAAAATAACATAAAAAAACTCTATTCATTCAAAAAAACATTTTGGCCCAGAACGAAATTTTTGTGAACTAGCCGTGGCGCTGAGGGTGTTAAGTATATAACATATGGTGTATCTCATAAGTCAATTTATAGAAATCAAAATAAAAAAAGGAATGAAAGACTTTTTTCCATTTTGATAGTTGCGGTGGACAAAATAAATATAGAATAGTTTTTGCTACATACTTCTATATCGTGAAACAGTGTAATATTAACATTACACATGTATTTTTCGAAATAGCACATTCACAAAACGAGGGCGATTCAGTGCAGGCCCTTATAGAAAAACGGAAAAAACATTAAGTCGTATATGCTCCAGACCAATGGATAAGCATGATACGATATGCCAAAGCATCAGGCAAGCCTAAATCCGTAACTGAATTAAATCAGAACCAAATTCTAAATTTTAACCTATTTAAGGACACACATATTAATTTTGAAGTAGATATTAATAGTAAAAGACTAAAGTAATCAAGTAAAATGATCTAGAATTAAATATTTACAGATACGCAATAAAAATGCGAAAAATTTGAGATATTTTATACCATGATTTTTTCATAGTGATAGAATATTGTGCTATTGTAAAATTTTTAATTTCCAATTAAAATTGTGAAAATTGTTAGTTGATATTTTGTTTAAAAATCCCTTAAAAACTCATTTTCTCCTAGCTATACTGCAAATAACTCAAAATATACAACCTTTTAATAGTTAAACGGGAAAAATAATTAACACAGAGAGTGTAAAATGGTTGTTACGCGACTTACAACCTTTTTCTACGAATACTCATGTTTAATCTCAAGGTTGTATCTCAATCAATCTCAAGATTTTCAAAAGTTATTAAAATTACAAAACATACATCTCACAGTAATCCCTTATTATGATATAAATATCATATCACATTAGTGTAAAAAGTCTAATCATTTCGCTACAAATTTTTAAAAAGTAATGTTTTCGTTTTTTGCCTCTCCTGTAAAATCGCTAAAACTGAGTTACAACCTTGTTCGATAGGGGTGTCGTTATACTTATAAAATTTACTATTGAATAAACTTAAAAACAACCTGCCAGTTTTAAGAATCATAAACTTGTCAGGATGACACCTTCCACAGTTAAAATCACGTACCACAATTAAAACTTCCCCTGTTCTAGTGTTCCCATACATCAAAGTTTGTCCGACTAGACACCGTTAAGCTATTAACAAATTTTCAGCTTGCTATGAATAAACTTTTTTTGATACGATGGATCCAGGCGTATTACTGATGCATTGTAGTATCTACGTAGAAAACATATTTAAAATAATGAAACATTTCGATTTTTCAGCTTTCTCCGTTTTTCCAGAAAGATAAAAATTAAAAGAAATTTTATCCAGTTGTTATTATTTTCTTGAGTTACTCTAGATTAAAAAGAAATGAAGGTTAACTACAGAAAGATTAAAAAACTTTATAATTTGAAGTCGCGACAAAAAAGTCGCCGTGTGAAAACGAACTTCTTCGAACTCCTCTTTCCAGCCCTTTTTGACGCAAAATTCCTTCACTTTAGAGTTATTTATTCGTGTAAACAGAAAATCGAATTCACATTTTTCTTACTTCGAGTGTAGTTGGAAGAAGTTATATAATAATAGATAATCTTCATTTTCATAGATAATCTTCAGAAGTTTTCGATATAGGCTAGGAAAATAAACGAAAAAATAGCCTGTTTGTGACACTGACCGCCAGGCAAACGACAGTTGTTTTGAGTAGACCTCTATTAGGGCTGTCGCCAAGGGGGGTACAACGGCCTCCTTTATTTAGATGGACTTACCAAAGTTTTTTATGTATTTTGACACGTAGAACTCGAATTTTTTGGGTAACAGTTGATCCAGATGTCGATAAGTTTGTTATAAACAAAGAACTTGAGGAATTATTAAATGAAGAATTTGACAGACAGCCTGTGGAGTTAACGGAGACAGTAACAGCAATGGTTACCAAAATAACAAACGAGGAAGTGGCTCAATCGCTTCAAAAAATAAAGAAAGGAAAAGCGGTAAGGCCAGATGATATTCCTGGGGAAGTATGAAGAGCATTGGGAGAGACAGGAACAAGGTGGCTAGCAGGTCTATTAAATATGATTATGAAAGTTGGACAAATGCCAGACGAATGAAGAAGCAGTATACTGGTACCTGTTTACAAAAACAAGGGAGATATACAACAATGTACAAATTACAGGGCTATAAAACTGCTTAGCCACACCATGAAAATATGGGAAAGAGTAATTGATAGACGGATACGTGAAGAGACCGAAATATCCGAGAATCAATTTGGCTTTATGCAGGCCAGATCAACAACAGATGCAATTTTCATTATAAGGCAGTTGATGAAAAAATACAGGAGTAAAGAAACAAACGCTCATATGGTATTCATTGATCTTGAGAAAGCATATGATAGAGTTCCTCGAGAGATATTGTGTAGGGCCCTCAATAAGAAAGGAGTTCCTGGTGAATATGTAAAGATTGCGAGGGATATGTATGAGAGAGTAACGACTAGTGTTAGGACAGGTGTGGGAGAGACTGATAAATTTCATGTGAAAGTAGGATTGCACCAAGGCTCTGTGCTTAGTCCGTATTTATTCTCATTAGTTTTGGACCAGATAACAGCGAAACTACAGGGTAACATTCCATGGTGCTTAATATATGCTGATGATGTCGTGTTAGTAGGAAATAGTGAAAGAGACTTAGAACAAAAACTGGAACAGTGGAAGCAAGCTCTTGAGGAAAAAGGTTTAAAACTTAGTAGGACAAAATCAGAGTATTTGGAATGTTCATTTAAAGATGGAGTTACTACAAATAAAATGGTATCTTTGGATGGTGAACTGATTGTAAAAAGCAATAGTTTTAAGTACCTGGGATCGGTATTACAGAGTAATGGAGAAATAGATGGAGATGCATGCAGTAGAATTAGGGCTGGCTGGATGAAGTGGAAAGAAGCGAGTAGTGTGTTGTGTGACAGAAAAATTCCAATGAAGCTGAAGGGAAAATTATATAAAACAGCCATAAGACCGGCTATGATATACGGAACTGAAAGTTGGGCAGTGAAGAAGAAAGAGGAATAACGAATGCATGTGGCGGAAATAAGAATGATTAGATGGATGAGTGGAGTGACAAAGAAGGATAAAATTAGAAATGAGTATATTAGGGGAAGCCTAGGTGTGGCACCAATTAATGCAAAAATGAGAGAGCATAGGTTAAGATGATTTGGTCATGTTCAGCGTCAAGACGTTAATCACATAATACGAAGAATAGCTGAAGTGCAGATTCCTGGAAGGAGTAGAAGAGGAAGACCAAAGAAGACCTGGGAGGAGACGATAAGACAGGACATGTTGGTAAAGGGGATTGACATTGATATGACCCAAGATAGAATTGTGTGGAGAAATGCAATTAGGGAAGCCGACCCCGCATAGGGATTAAGGCAAAGAGAATGATGAAATAACTTGAGGAATTAACTTCTTACAAGTTGTTTCGTAGGATGCATAGTTTTCGAGATAAACGCGATTGAACTTTCAAAAAATCGAAAAATTGCTATTTTTGAACCCGAATAACTTTTGATTAAAAAATAAAATAGCAATTCTGCTTACGGCATTTCAAAATTCAAGCTAAATTATATCAGTTTTGGTTACTTGCATTGCTAAAAATTAATTTTTTTAGTGTCAAACAAAGCTATAAACAAATAGTGTTTTATTTTTATTTTTTTATTTAGCGTATGGACTTTCACAGTACGATAAATACACAAATATAATATATATTATTCAAACACTAAAATATAATGAACGAATTTAAATATTAATGTCCAATTTGCATAGCCATTCAATTGCTTCTGGGGAGCATTCCACAAAGTCCTGAAGGTTTCCACGGTAGGCACGATTTAGGCAATCTGAAACACAATGACTTATGGTTTGTCTAGGCGATTCACAGTCGCATTGTGGACTTTCTGCACGACCCCATTTGAACAGAGAATCAGCACATTTACCCTGTCCGGTACGTATGCGATTAAGCCTCGCCCAGGTGGACCGGGGCAGACCCGATCCGATGAAATTCTGGGTTGGGGTGGATATCTGAATATAGTCTGCTGCTATTGTTGGCATCCATCTTGTGGACTATTGCCTTTGTATATCATAGGAATCACCAATTGTTCGGGCAGATCTTATTGGAGGATTTCTAGACCTCAGTCGCTGGTGCTCTTTTGAGATGTCTAGTATTGATTGGTATATAGATGGATTGGTAATTGTATGTTGGCTACAATTTTCTGATACTCTCTCACTAATGCTGCTGTACGGCGTAGATCTGGTGGAGCAATATTGCTCAAAGTAGGCAGCCATCTCACTGGGGTTGATTTTATTGTTCCAGTGATTATTCTCAGGGTTTGATTAAGTTGGACATCGATTTTGTTTGTATGTGCACTATTTAACCATACTGGTGCACAATATTCTGCCACTGAAAAAACCAAAGCTAGAGCAGGGGTCCGAAGAGTATCTGCAGAAGCACCCCAAGTTGTTCCAGCAAGTTTTGTTATTATATTGTTTCTTGTTCTCAGTTTACCGGCTGCGTTTGTAAGATGGCTTTTGAAGGTGAGTGTTCTATCAAGTGTGACGCCTAGATATTTGGGGTTGTTGTTATGTTTGATAGCTGCATCATTTAGAGTTACATTGAGGGTATCGAATGAGGGTACAAAAATAGTGTTTTAATGCGTTTTAATGCATGCTACGTACAAATTGCCTGTTTGTAGACGCGCCTACTCATTCGATTTTATATGGGAGATGCATTGAAAACATTATTCAAGCACTATGTGTTTATAGCTTTGTTTAACAATAAAAAAATTAGTTTTTAGGAATGCAAATAATCAAAACCGGTATAATTTGACTCGAACTTTCAAATGCGGTAAGCAGAATTGCTATTTTATTTTTTAATTAAAAGTTATTCGGGGTCAAAAATTACAAATTTTCGATTTTTTGAAAGTTCAACCGCGTTTATCTCGAAAACTATGCATCCATCCTACGAAGAAACTTGTAAGAACATTTTTTGCTTAGAATGACCCAAAAAATACAAAAAAATGTTTTGTTTGGAAAAATCGCTGTTATATAATTCCTCAAATTCTTTGTTAATAACAACCTTATTGACATCCGGATCAACTGTTACCCAAAAATTCGTGTTCTACGGGTCAAAGTACAAAAAAAATTGGGTAGGTCCATCTGAATAAAGGATGCCGTTGAACCCCCCCTGGCGACAAGACTATATTATAACAAGAACGTATGTTTTATGCAGTCTATTTTTTAGACTTAAGTAGGTACTTATTAACAAACTAAGATCAAAAAATAGGTAATTTTCGCTTTTTGGGTCTATTAGCAAAAAGTGAAGTATTTGAACTAAATTTGGGAGAAACTTAAGTCACATAAAATACCGGGTGTCCACTTATATTTTCCCCCATTTTAACTGCCTATAACTTCGAAACGGCTCAAGATAGAAATATGCGGTTTTCACTGAAATGTTTTATTTTAGTAAAAGTTTTGTCTGAATGGATGGAATTTTTTATATCGCTTTCAAATACGAAATAAAAAATGGCGGATTTTTGAAAAGAACTTTGTTGACTTTTTTTTAATAGAATACCCAGTATATTCTTTTGTAAATTGAAAGAAAGGTCATTCACCTATCTAGCGATATAAAGTTTTTTAAAATCGGTTGTCAAATCACTGAGTAATTAATTTTTAAAATGAGAGGTGCAACGTGGATATCCCATACCCAAATAACATTAAGCAAGTTATGTGATTTCCACATTGCATCTCTCATTTTAAAAATTAATTGCTCAATCATTTGACAACCGATTTTAAAAATTTTTATATCGCTGGATAGATAAATGACCGTTTTTTCAAGTTTTTAGGTAAAGGACCATTTTTTATATCGCTTTTAAATAAAAAATGGCGGATTTTTGAAAAAAAAAACGTTGTTGACTTTTTTCTATTAAAACACCCAGTATATTTTTTTGTGTCTTGAAAAAACGGTCACTTACCTATCCAGCGATATAAATTTTTTTAAAATCGGTTGCCAAATGACTGAGCAATTCATTTTTAAAATGAGAGATGCAATGTGGAAATCACATAACATAATATCATTTTGCTCAGTTATGCTATTTAGGTATGTGATATCCACGTTGCACCCCTCATTTTAAAAATTAATTACTCAGTGATTTGACAACCGATTTTGAAAAACTTTATATCGCTGGATAGGTGAATGACCTTTCTTTCAATTTACAAAAAAATATACTGGGTGTTCCTTTAAAAAAAAGTCAACAAAGTTTTTTTCAAAAATCCGCCATTTTTTATTTTGTATTTGAAAGCGATATAAAAAATTCAATCCATTCAGACAAAACTTTTACTAAAATAAAACATTTCAGCGAAAACCGCATATTTCTATCTTGAACCGTTTAGAAGTTATAGGCAGTTAAAATGGGGGAAAATATAAGTGGACACCCGGTATTTCAAAATAGCGTTTTTGAAGTTATACTTCTTTAGGCGCGTCTGGGAGTAAATGTATATGTGCGCGATTTCAACAATAGTCTTGGTCCTGGGCTCAGCTTAAACGTTATACGTACTCTGATTGGGTAATTACAATGACCTGTCAATAATTTTTCAATATATCATGAATATATCGGTTATGGGTAAACAAATGTTGTGTATATTAGTTTTTATTGTTGTGAGGACAGAGGCAAAAGCAAGTTTATAATTGTAGTGACTTTTAAACAGTTTTTAAAAGCAACAGGTACGTAATTATAATAAAATTGTAATAAAAAATTTCAAAGGTCCAAATAGGTACTTACCTGTTTGGAAAATGTAAAATGTACCTACCTACTTTGATTTACATAATTTGATTACCAACAAAATCTCTACCAATCTTCATCTAATATGTAATTGTTTTCTTACTCTATGTTTTGTTGTATTTTAATATTTTCCACAAAAATCAAACTAATTTGATTAAATGCAGAACTGTCAAAGTTTAAAACGTTCAGTTGGTCTATCTTCCCACATGGCGGGTGTGTGTAAGTGGTTAAGTTGTGAGGTGCTTGGATTTTAAATCTAACCACCCTAAAATACGCGGGTTCGATCCCCAATGCAAATTTTTATTTTTTAATTTTTTTATACACTTTATGATTGTAAGTATATTTATTATATAATTTTTCAGAAAATATGTATTTAGTTAAAATTTTTGACAACAATTATTGTTCAGATATCATTTCTTTCTGGTATGTTTCAATGTGTTTGTGTGTGTTTTATTCTTTTATTGTTTTAATTTTTGGTATTGTTTTAATAAAAATTTTTGGAAAGTAGTAAGTATTAAAATTAGTTTAATAATTAACTAAAATATAAATAAACTATTTAAAGTATATTAATTTCGTTGAAATCATATAATAGAAGTATAACTACTTACGTGCGAGCAAAGTACACACACATTCTTTTTTTTAAATGTTTCTATCCTTATTTGTTTCTTAGATAATTTTAAAATAAGTCAGAAATTTCAGCTTTTTATAAATGTTTTTTATTAATTTCATTTTACATGAAATTTTGGGTCTTGTGGTGCTTAAAGTATGCTTAAAATATATCAAAATTTCAAAGCGATTGGTATAATAGTTTAAGACTTATTTTATTTATTTATCCCAAATTATTTTTTTGCAACAGTATAGTAGAAGTCAGAAAATAATATATTTACAGCAATTCTACGTACAGTTCATGAAAGCAGATGGTTTATTCTATCAATATTTTTAAAAGAAATGAAGAAAAATAATTTTAAATATTGCCTAATAGTTTTGCAAAATCATGTCGATGTTTTGCTTGTAAATATTTAGAATAATTTTTTAACCATTACCTACAGGAAAATTATAATTTTTTGCAAGTCAAAGTTTTCAATGTAATAAAATATTAAATAATTTTAAATTAAAAACCTTATTGGGGCCATTTTTCTGGTTATACCTCCGTGGCTTCTAAAAATGCAAGCCACGCGGATGCTGGAGCAAAAGAAGATGAGGAAATTCTATAATTTGCAATTCACGTCTCATCTGTCCAGCGCAGAAAAATTCCAACGAAAAATGGAACCCTACATACTCAGATTGCAATAATACTAATATAAATTAAAATGAATAACCATTTTCATTTCGTTGCAACACGAAGCCAACGCCGTCTTATATTTCAGTCCGTTTAGAGAGCGCTACAAGCACTCGGATCGAACGGTTTCAAAACTCGTTAGTTTTTCATCAGAGGATGCATATAATATGTAGCTATCTCTAAACCAAACTTGAATAATCCAAACGATTAGCCTCGAATTGGAACCAACGAAATGGCCTGGGTGTCATAGCTACATCTGCTAGATGTCGCTATGACATCTTTTGGAAAGTCAAAATTTTCAATTTAATAAAATATAAAATATTTATTTGAAATGAAAATTGTTATTCATTTTATTTTTTATTATTATTTTTTAATTATTAAATAAAAAAATTTTCTTAAGTTATTTCCTTGTAGCATTTTTGTAATAAATTATTCTAAATGGGAAATAAGCCACAATTTAACTAAAAAAGAAAAAAAAATTGAGACCAAATGGGTCAATGTTGTTTTCTTCATAATTCACAACCGCTTTGTTTATAACAACTAAAAGATCTAATTAGAGTCATCTGAAGAAAGATACCTTAAAGTTTTAATGTGCCAAATCCGAAAAGCATTTCTTTTTTTAACATGTATATACTTGGTGCGTTAATTATGAATATGAATTATTTAAATAAATACATTGTCAAATAAACAATCTACTTTGTTTAAACATATTTTTTGCAATTTTTTTGTTTTTTAGTAATATTTGAGGTAATTTTTATTATACATAAATCATAAATATTTATGATTAATATATACTTCTTTAATAAATTTCGCAAATAATTTTTTGATAATAGATTTTATGAAAAAAAAAATTAATTGTTCCATGAAATTATTTCTAAAAATATTGGTTTATTTATTGCTTTGGAAATAAAAAGTCTCAAATAAACTAGGTTTTATTTTTTACCAAACATGTTACAAAATCCTTTAAAAGAAAATTTTTCGATATATAGTGTTTTTTTTTTCAGTTAATTAAACATTTTGGATTTAGTTAGAGAATAATAATAGTATACGGAAATATAACGTGTCATATAATTTTTTTATTAAATTGTATTCATACGTCAAATTTACTGAGTTCTCTTCTTACGTGCTTTCGATATTTCTATAAACAGACGTATCTTCCAAATTAGTATGTGTGTTGTTCAACTATAAATAAAATATACATATATTTTATAATAGATATAGTCTATAATAGATATTATCTATTGTTTTACTGTTTATCCTCCAAACAACGTCCATATATGCAGTCGGTTTCATCAGGCCAAATTGTGCGTGAAGGTCAAAGCATACCGATTTTTTCCTTCTATTTTTCGTGACTCTTCCACGCCTTCTGTAGTTGAACTACACCTTAAATCTCTCTATTATAACCTGGTCAAATAAGTTTTTAGGAAACAAAAAGTACAAATTTTAATAATATATTTTTATAGCAAGTACATTTTTGCATATTTTTTATAAATATTAATTTTAAGTTTTGTAGAACTAAATTATCCTACTACTATTATCGGTTTACAGCGTTCTTCGACGCCTTCTGACTCCTAATCGCCATTCTTCTCACTTTAACCATAGACCTGGAGATATTTCTCTTTCCTCTAGTTCTTTTTCAATTCCCTCCCTCCAGCTTCTTCTCGACCTTCCTCTTTTCCTTTTCCCTTGTGGTGTCCCTAATTGCTGACGAAGAGGATGTTATATTAGGGATGGACTTATGAATTTGCATGAATTTCAATTGGATCTTAAGAATAGGGTAACAATTTTGCAGAAAAAAATCGTCAAAACTTTCAAAAAAACATGAATTAACGTAGCAGTTCAACAAGTAAATGGTGTGCAAAAATGGCCCATTTTTCAGTATTTAATCAATGATCCTCTTATACAGGGTGTTTGGTAAAGAATGGGCCCATAGCTTAGCAATAGATTCCTGAGGTTAAAATAGGTCGATTTAATCTAACTTACCTTAGTACAAAAGTTGATAATAACCGACATACAGGGTGTCAAAGTTAAACTTTTATTTTATTTATTCTTGAATATTTCCTAAAAGGCATGGGATAATAACACGAAATTTGGTAAGCGGTGGTTATTTGGGACGAGAAATCTAAATTTACCACCAAAAATGATCTATTTCCCAGAGGGCGCTACATCACAGGCAACCAAGTGACGTCAAGTCCATCACAGGCAACCATATACGTGTTGGAAGATTACGTCGTATAAACGTCTTTTGTAGGTGATTTTAAATACGTAAGATTAATGACGTTAAAATACGCCTAAAAACACGTTTTCATTTCAGGCAGCCTAAGTCTGACAGTCTGACGTCGCAAAATTGGGAGGAGCTTAAAGACTTAATGCTTATGACTCCAACCAAACAATTTCCATTAAGAAGTGTTTCATTTATTGTTTAGGTTGTATTGTATATTTAGTTGATGAATTGTGTTAATTAAAAGATTTTCATTAGTTTTTCCCAAGTGAGTAATTTTAATACAATAATTCTTATTGAAAACTGTTTGAGGTTATGTTTTAATTTGTTTTGGATTGGATATGCATTGAGTTTAATTAAATTAACAATAAATTATTTATTAGTTTATATGTTGGTTCAATTTTGACACAGTAAATATAAATAAAAAGTGAAAATTCTATGTTCTATAGGTATGTTGCATTGAGGGTATTGTAATTCCATAGGTACATTTTAGACAGTCTTCCAATAAGGTTTTACTTTTAGCCTATGTGATAAATTTGAAACGATTAAATGAAAAATTGCAATACCAACAATGCCCATACGAATAATTATTGTGTATCTTTAAAACCATAAAATGAAACATAATCTAAAAAACGACATAAAAACTATGTTTTTGATATCACTTATTTAAAAGGTGATAAAAATGCCGTCAATTATGGTGGGACATATTCACGTGACTTTTGACGTGATAAACTAACGTGGTTTGGTGATAATTATTTTTTCAACGTGTTGTAAACGTTATTTGGTTGCCTGGGATACGCCTTTCACCGCTCATTAAATAGATTCATTTTTTTTTATTACCCACTCTACATACTTCTTGAATCAAAACTTTTGTTCTCTTAACATTTTCACTTAAAAAAGATATACTACATTCATCTCGTTAAACTCAACTGTTTTTGAGATAAACGTATTCTATATCTGCGGGGCAACATAATTTTTTGCATATTATCATTGTAGTTACACCCGAAAAATAACTTAAAACCATAAAAATTTACAAAGATGCATCGCAAATTTCTTCAAATGGAATTTTTGATTCAATGACATAAATATGAGAACTGGCACAATTATTATGGTTTCAAGTTTATTTTTCGGGTCTAACTACAATGATATTATGCACAAATATAAATATGTTGTATCGCAGATTTAAAATGCGTTTACCTCGAAAACAGTTAAGTTTAGGGAGATAAATGTAGCATACCTTTTTTAAGTAAAAATATTAAGGGAATAAACATTTTGATTCAAAAAGTATGAAGACTGGGGGATAAAATAACTGAACGTATTAAATGAACACTGAAAGACATACGTGGCGCCCTCTGGGTAATACATCATTTTTGGTGGCGAATTTAGATTTCTCATCCCAAAAAAACCCTTTACCAAATTTTGTGTTGTTATCTCATGCCTGTCAGGAAATATTCAAGAATAAATAAAATAAAAGTTTAACTTTGACACCATGTATTTCGTTTATTATGCTTTTTCTCATGAGGATTTTTCAGTGCGTCACAGTTTTTCGATTTCTTTCTAACGCATCAAATTGTATGTGACAGAAAAAACGCACGTCGGTGATTACATTTCGTCGGTGATATTTATAACATTTATTATAGTTGTCAATAGATGGCGCCATAATCGAGAATAAAATAATTTGCGAATTATATAATATATCTACGAATATAATCTGAACAATTTATAAGACTATACAAATCAAAGAAAATACCATTTTATAAATGCAATTGATTTGATTTTATGCCAAATTGCAAATAAAATGTGACAACTGTCAGATTTAACTAAAATGGCATGTCACTAAAATGTATATATTATCACGGACTTACCTTTTTTCTATCATTCGTGACGCACTGAAAAATGCTCATGAAAAGAAGCATGCCAACTTTTGTACTAAGGTAAGTTAGCTTAAATCGACCTATTTTAACCTCAGGAATCTAAGGTTAAGCTAGGCCCCATTCTTTACCAAACACCCTGTATAAATTATGTACTTTTTATTAAAATATTTTTTATTTTCACTTAAACCTTGACATAAAACGACCGCAACACTAATGAAGAAAGTAGAGGCATTCGAAATGTGGATTTACCGACGTATTGACGTGGAACCAACCTATTGGCCAACCCACAGAACTAAAATCCCTGATCTTATGGACTTAGGAATTTGGAAGGAAATCCCAAAAATTGCGTGTTGGCAAAATCTTGTCTTGAATTGTTTTCTAAACATTCTTCAATTCTAATTACACTCAACACTGACATAATTAGGCAACAAATACACTAATTGGAATATTATTTTTCGTGAATATCTAAATACCTTGTTGGATCTCTATAGTCATCTATCTGCAGGACACAGGATATCACTTAATTTGTACTAAAATTCTGAAAGAACTTCAGTATAACGGACTGAGGTATTTAACACCAATATACCATACAATGCTGTTTTACGGACTGAATACTTTCCTATTTTGTGGAAGGTAGCCCAAATTATACTAATTCCTAATCCAGGAAAACATGCTGAGCAAATAGATCATAGACCTATCAGCCTACTCCTTGCTATGTCAAAGTTACTAGAGAAATTGTGTGTGTTTTGTGTTTTATTGGCACTGGTTTTCACAACCAACTGGCCAGACTAGAGAAATTACTTGTAGAGAAAATAAAACCAATTCTAAAAGCAAATCAATAAATTCCTAACCAATAATTTGTATTTAGAGGGAACATGCCCCATCAAACAAGTCCACCGAGTTATAAAAAAATATATAATATTTTGAAGATCAAGACTACTGCTCTGCTGCATTCTTAGACATCTTCTTCTTCTTCATGTACCATGTCCTTTCAGAACGTTGGTTACCATCATAGCTATCTTAATTTTATTCACTGCCACCCTAAATAGCATGCTTGTATCAACATCATACCAATCTCGCAAGTTCTTCAACCATGAGGTTCTTCTTCGTCCTGGACTTCGTTTGCCTGCTATTTTTCCTTGCATAATATTTTGTAGCAACCTATATTTGGGACCTCTCATTACATGTCAGAAGTACTCCAGCTTTCTCTGCTTGATGCTTTTTATGATCTCAATAGTCTTGCTGAGACGTTCTAGTATTGTGGAGTTTCAAATATTCTCCACCCAGGAAACTATTAAAATTCTTCTATAGCACCACATTTCGAAAGCCTCAAGGCGATTTAGATCGATTTTATTCACAGTCCAGGACTCGACACCATAAAGTAAAACCGAGAACACGTAGCAGCGAAGTAGGCGGATCCTCAATGCCAATTTTAGGTCTCTGTTACATAACACCTTGGACATCCTTCTAAAAGGGGCCCTAGCCTGTTCTATCCTAGATCCAATTTCGCCGTGACTTTCTGCGTTACAATTTAGTTGCTGTTCAAGGTAAACGATTTTATCAACTTGCTCAAGTTTGGTATTACTTACATATATAGACGGTTTTATATGCTGCTGTTTACTTATTACGAGTATTTTGGTTTTCCGTATGTTCAGATCCAGACCTGCCTCCCTACAACTCTTAACGACACTATCAAGTAGTATTTGCAGATCTTCTTAACTAGAAGCTAGGAGTACTGTATCGTCCGCATATCGCAAATTATTGATGACTTCACCGTTCACAAGTATTCCTTCTTGTTTTTCAGAAAGAGAACACTATCAAGTAGTATTTGCAGATCTTCTTGACTAGAAGCTAGGAGTACTGTATCGTCCGCATATCGCAAATTATTGATGACTTCACCGTTCACAAGTATTCCTTCTTGTTTTTCAGAAAGAGCTTTTCTGAAAATTCTTTCGGAGTAAACTTTGAAAAGCAGTGGTGACAAGAGGCATCCCTGCCGTATTCCTCTTTTAATATTAAGAGCCTGTGATTCCACACCATCTACTAAAACTGATGTTGTTTGATTCCAATATAAATTTTCAATTATTTGAACATCTCTGCCGTCCAAGCCTATGTATTTTAAAACTTCGATCAATATAGAGTGCTTAACACGATTAAATGCCTTTTGGAAGTCAATAAAACAACAGTATAATATGTCTTAGACATCGCACAAGTACAAAGTTTGGCACGATGGACTATTATACAAAATCAGAAAAACTTACCGAACAACATTTTCCTTATCCTTAAATCCTACTTTCAAAATAGTCACTTTCAAGTAAGTTAAGACAAAACCACAACTCTACGCACAATAAGGTCTGGCGTGCCTCAGGGGAGTAAACCTACTTGTTCCAATCATCTATAGCATTTATACAGCTGATCTTTCTACTAGCAAAGATATAACCATTTAAATATTATGCAACAAAAAACAAAAACGTGGACAACAAAAATGAAGAATGTTAACAAATTAGAATCGTTCGAGTTGTGGTGTTACCGTCGCATGCTCAGAATCACGTGGACAGTGTAAATTATATCCAACGAAGGTGTGATGTAGGCCATGCACAAAGAGCGAGAATAGGGCTTTTCATTCACAGTCATTTGTTTCGAGCTTCTGTCACGTGTACAATAATAGAAATCCAAGAGGTATGGCGTAGATATATTAATATTATGTGACACATGACAGGAGCTCGAAACAAATGACAATCGATGAAAAGCCCTATTGATCAACGTCATAAAAATGAGAAAGTTTCAATACTTCAGTGATATAATGAGAGGACCTAAATATCGCTTACTCCGGTTCATCATTCAGGAAAAAATTGAAGAAAAACGCTGGGTTGGAAGAAAACAATTGTCCTGGCTGCGTAACCTTAGACAATGGACAGGTCGAACGATCGATGAATTGTTTCATATAGCTGACGCCCGAGAAACATTTCAGCAGCTTGTTGATACGACGATAGCCAACGCTTGAAAACAAGCACGTCACACAAAGAAGAAGAAGAACATTATGCAGATGATACCGCTGTTATAGCATCTCACAAAGATCCTGTCATTGCTTCTCAAATCCTGCAGACTTGCATTTGGAGGTTATTTCCTCCTGGCTAAAAACCTGTCGAATTAAAGCAAATGAAATTAAATATGAAGTAAAGAAACACAGACTTACTCACAATCATTTAATTATACTTCGACGACCCGTTTTGATCTCTACAATATTCAGATCATCTTCAGGTCGGCGTTACAAGTAGTTAAATGATGCCGTTACAAGGGATGCTTTGTAAGTTATCGATAACATGTTTAAACGTCCAGATTATGCTACTAGAGGTGCCTGTCCAACTGTGGCATTAATTCTTTTTCTTCCTCAGGTGCCATCTCCTCTACGGAGGTTGGCAATCATCATAGCTCTTTTAATTTTTGAGGCAGTAGCTCTAAATAGTTGTTTTGAGCTGCATCCACACCATTCTCTCAGGTTCTTTAGCCATGAAATTCGTCTTCTTCCGATGCTTCTTCTGCCATCTATATTTCCTTGCATTATGAGTCGCAAGATGCTATACTTCTCGCCCCGCCGCATCACATGTCCGAGATACTGTAGTTTTCTTTCTTTAATTGTAAGTTCAACTTCCTTCTCTTTACCTATTCTTCTCAGTACTTTGTCGTTCGTAACTCTATCTACCCAGTAAACCCTCATAATTCTTCTATAGGTCCACATTTCAAAGGCGTTAAGTCGTCTCATTGTCTCTAGATTTAACGTCCATGATTCCACTCCATAGTATAGTACACTGTATACGTAACATTTTTTTAGGAGTACTTTAAGAGCTAATGTTAAATCTTTGCTACATAGGACCTTTTTCATTTTCATAAAATTAGAACGTGCTTTTTCGATTCTGACTTTGATTTCTGCAGTGTAGTCATTATTTTCTGTTATAGGTGTTCCTAGGTAAGTGTACTTTTTTACTCTTTTGATCTGCTGGCCCTCTACTATCAAGATTTCGTTATTATTATGGTTGTTTTTACTAATTTTCATAAATTTCATCTTCTTGATATTGAGAGAGAATCCGTACTCCCTACTACACCTTACTATTTTACTCATGAGTCTTTGCAGGTCTTGTAAACTATGCCGACTGTTTTATCTTCCAGGGTTTCTCGCATTACTTCTTCAGAATAAGCGTTATATAATAAAGGTGATAGTATGCAGCCTTGCCTAACTCCTCTCTTTATTTCCATTTCTTCAGATGTCTCTTTTTCAATTCTTACTATTGCTTGCTGATTGTAATAAAGGTGTGTTATTAGTCTTAAATCTCTTTCATCTAGTTTTTTAGTTTTCAGAATTTCCATGAGTCGATCATGTTTTACTTTATCAAACGCTTTGGTGTAGTCTATAAAACAGACGTAAAGAGGGCGGTTAACATCCAAACACCTCTGTGTCAGCACGTTGAAGGAGAATAATGTCTCTCTGGTACCCATACCATTGCGGAACCCATATTGAGTGTCACTAATATCCAGCTCCAGTTTAGAGTGTACACTGAAATAAATATTGTACATAGTACCAATGAACGACAATCATTGACTTTTTTTACATTGATTCAATGAAAATATCGTTAATACTATAAATATGTAGTCATTAAATAACGACCATATTCATTATTACAATGTAATTCTATTCATTAAAAAATAATGAATAGAATCATTATTCCAATGAATCTTGTTATCTATCCAATGACTTTTTTCATAATACTAATAATTTGTTCATTGTATATATGAAATTATACATCAGGATTATGCGGTTAAATTAATGAATATAAAACATTGCACTAATGTACAGTGTTCTTTATATTACGAACTCGTTTATTGAATCAATGTTTTCGTAACATCAAATTAATGTTTTCGACTTTGATTAATAACTCGATACATTATTTTGATGTAACGCAATCATTGTATTAATGTAATATACCTGAATAAATGATCAATTCATTGTAGCAATGATCTTGTACATAAACCGATACATTTCTTAAAACTCTATAAGTGTTTTTATTGGTGTAAAAAACTCACGTGACAACAGTTGCAGCCTCCTAGCAGACAGTCACCCTGCAGACTCTGAGGAGCGGTGTTTGACACTAGTGATTTGGTTGATTTTTCTAAAGTATGTATTTACATATATTTTTAACTACATATTTATAAATTATTTTGTTGGATTTCTATAAAAATAAGTTGTACTTCTATTTCAACTTTTGCAGATTGATATGGACTTTGGAGTGGCATTTGGAAATGGAAATGGACTTATTGATGGATGGGACAGCAATAATTTCGAAAGAATTATCTCCTTTCTTCGGTGTGAAAGTCATGTCAAGAATAAAACAAATAAATTTTTATTTGAAAAGATCACCCATGAAGACACTACGGAATGTAAGTACCTATTTCATTATTCAATCCTGCATATTTAGTAGTAATTAATTTCTGTTCTCTGTAAATTTTTCAAAAGCTAATTCGAGACATAGGTAAAAGAAAATATGAACCATTTGAAAATATTTCTAAATGGTATAATCTTATAAAAGATTAGTAAATTAAATCTTTAGGTGATTAAACCGTAAATAATTGAAAAATATTATTAACTCTTGCAGTCGGTAGTATCTATCAAATTAAAAATAAACATCTCAACATCTAGCAATTTTTTTCAGGTTAAATTAAAATATTTCTATAAAAAAGTGATACCCAAAAATACAACTATGTTCACTATTTAGATTTATTTTTTTTATAATAATAATTATTAATATAAATTGTAGATGGCTAACATGCAGTTATTCTTTGGGTTCTACATCGATATTTTGTACGAACTAATAAAATATACCATCAGAGATTTCCAGTAATCATTCTTAAACCGGGAAGACCCAGCAAGAAGTCGAAGATCATATTAGATTTTTGAAATCAAAGAAAAATGCCATTCAACCATTTGTTTTTTGTATGGGTGATGATAACTAATCCCAGAGAGATGTTGTATTTATGGAGATGTTATTGTAGATGTATTTATTTTCACGATATCAGGTATACATTTTTTATATAATATAAATATATTTTTATATATTTTATAAGAAGAATCAATTTCTGTTATATTTAGTTATTAAGTTTTTTCCAAATTACATTATAAAAAGTTGTTTGTGTTAATTAAAAATATATGTTTTTTTTTCTTTAAACTTATAGATATTACTTAACATTAGTTTGTGAATCGGCAAAAAATCGTTGCTTCAACCTATATTTGTAATATTTATGTAGATATTAAGTCGTCATTTTGTTTACTTATTAACTATTTGTATGTTATATACAAATATACACGAAGATGACATTCACTGAACCAAAAAAGTACGCAAATATAATGAAAAAAACATTGATTCAAAAACGGGGAGCATTAATTTTCGTCCAATGATCAGTATCGTTGGTCCAATGTAAGTAGATACATTAACTAATGCTCAAAAACCTTAATTTTTATGAATTAGTACGTTCATTCAATGTACTTTCGAGTTAAGAATTAATGTACCGATACATTGATTCAATGTACCGATACATTGATTCTTAACTAGAAAGTACATTGAATGAACGTACTAATTCATAAAAATTAATGTTTTTGAGCATTAGTTAATGTATCTACTTACATTGGACCAATGATCCCATACAACACAGCTCATCTTTAAGATATCTTATTTACAACCAAATATGATCTTAATGTCTTGAGACTTTGAAAAGATATCTTTAAAACGACAAATTTAAGATATCTTTAAAACGCCAAATTTAAGATATCTTTTAAAAATCATCTTTAAGACATTTTATCTTAAAAATAGGTTATAATTACGCTTACAATAAAAGTTAGGTTAGGTTAGTAAAACAATTAAGACAAGAGCTGCTAGCTGAAAGACAAACTCCAAACAAAAGCTTTATCACATCAGTGACTTCAGTGGTATTTCCCATATCTTGTGATGAAGATATGGTTTAATTTGAGAGATATATAGAAGACTTCACAGATTTTATTAATGCAGTAGTTTTAGATTTAGATTGTTATATTATTAAAGTAAAAAATTGACTTTGTTATCAAGAGTAAATGCATGTCTCCTAATTCAACAGCTTACCTTAACAACATGCTCTGAAATATATATTTTTTAGGTATCCGAGCTTGTTAAAGTAGGAAGATCAAAAGCCTATGATTTTGTATCAAGAGTTGGAAATTATTAGGAATGAGCAAGCTTTAAAGTACAGTTGGTTGGGACAAAAAGGCAAACACAAGTTTTGTGATATTTTCTTTTTCATGACCATTTTTCAGTGCGTCACAAATTATAGAAAAAAAGGTAAGTCCGTGATAATACACATTTATGACATTTATTCTAACATGACATTTTAGTTAAATCTGACAGTTGTCACATTTTATTTTCAATTTGAATAAAAACAAATCAATTGTGTCTATTGCATTTATAAAATGGTATTTTCTTTGATTTGTATAGTCTTATAAATTGTACAGATTATATTGATAATATTATTATTTTATTTAATAAATAATTCTTTTTTGATTATGGCGCCATCTATCGACAACTAGAATAACTAGAAGAAATGTTATAAATGTCTGTAATCACCGACGTGTCTTTTTTTCTGTCACATACAATTTATTGCGTTAGAGAGAAATCGAAAAATGGTCATGAAAAGGACTATACCAGAATTGCAAATCTGATAATTGGTAAAGCTTATTCTACATTTTATAAGTTTTATAATGTTCGTACCTTTTTTAGAGGAATTAAAAGCAACAAATTTAGTAAAAACAACAAAATAAGCACAATGAGCTAGGTATTCAGTTATAAACCAATAAAAAAATTAACATAAAATTAGTTTTTAATATTTTAAGTATGTACATGTAAAATTTGAATAGTAATAAACGTATTTTTAGAACCTAATTATTTTTTTTAAAGTTCATTTAAAATATTTCATAAAAAATTAAAAAGAAAGGTATCATCCTAAACACCTTAATAATAGACAAAAAAAGACATCTTTAAGATGTAAGGATTTGTAATATCCGTACATCTTTAAGACGTCGTAAAGATATCTTTCCGGAAATACCAGACATCTTTAAGACGTCTAAAACATCTTTAGTAAGTTATCTTTTAGATTTCTTTAAGATGTCTTTGTGCTATCTGGGATACTGATCTTTGGACGAAAATTAATGCTCCCCGTTTTTGAATCAATGTTTTTTTCATTATATTTACGTAATTTTTTGGTTCAGTGTATTCTGGCGTGGATAATTTTCAGCAGAATTTTCAAGGTATGTGACATTAAGCTTATGGTTCGGTAGTCACTGCATTCTTTGGCATTCACTTTCTTTGGGAAACACACAAATGCTGATGTCAACATTTCTCTAGGGATGATTTCCGTAGTATAGGTAGCGTTGAACAGTTCTACTATTATGTCCAGGTTTTTCTCGTTGACCAACTTTATCAACTCGCTAGGTAATTCATCTGGACCAGCAGATTTATTGGTTTTCAAAGAGTCTATTGCCTGACTAACCTCTGATGTGGCATTAATTTGGTCATTGCAAAATGTTTTGAAAGACGTCATCGTTTCAGTTTTGTTTTAAAAATTTCATTATTGAACAATGTCGTTAAACAATTTCACTGGGCTATGAACGCGCTTCTTGAAATGTATAATAAAATAGTATAATACATCCTAGACTATACTATGTATTTTAGTTTGCGCACAAATTTCTGTGATCAGCGCCGCACCAACGCACGCACACGGAACAAAATCGCGCCAAAAAACGCCGCTGTCAGTCGCAGTTTTCCGTTTAGAACACCAACTACTACCGACTAGAAGTTAGTTTTTTGATTTTTTTGTGTTTGTTGGTCCATTTTCGTTCAAAGATATTATGTTGTTCCGGTTTTAGTGAAACACTGACGAGTTTTTAAAGAGTTTGTTCACGGTGTTGTGTGTTGAGTGTTTCTACAATAACATTGTATTTTAATAACAGTTTTTAATAGTACCGGTAAGTTTTTAATTACTTTATATAAAGCTCAGTAGCTGATAATTGGCTAGGTACTGTCATTTACAGTCAATTACAAAATCCTATTAGAGACATGAATTTGAAGTTTGATCACAAGTTAATTATGCACATTATACTAGTAGAATTTATAGAATTTTAAAAATTCTACAACCGATAAGAAAATTGTGTTGTATACCTGCCTGCTTTCACAAATAAAAGTTTTTTTTTGTATTTATTATTATTATTATTTATTCAATTCAATTTAAGTTATCAATGAAAATAATCGGGGGAATCACTGTAATACAGATTTGAAGAAGTTTTAATTACTTTCTGTAGAACCCACAAGATGGCATTCAGTTTAATTCACCCAAAGCGAGGCCTTTGAATGAATAAAAAACGTAATTATTAATAATGTGTAATTGTGTAATCTATATTTCGTTTTTACTCCAAATACTTAATCTGTTTTAAATATAAGTAAATCATAAACACAGTTAGTATACATTAGTTAGTATTCAAATCATTGGTGAGTTTGAATTATATCAGGAAATAATTAGGGGAGTGCATATAGATTTTCACTTCGGAAAAAATCAAACAAGACAGAACTTTTTGTAATTTCATTAAGAAATGTTTAATGAACAACATTTAAAAAAGTTCTACTCGAGAAGTGGGTGCTTCATTTTTTATTAAACAAATGAACTACGAAATTAGAAGTTTTTTTTAAGTAACTCCGAAAATATAAATTCTAGAAAAAAACTGACTTAATCATTGAAAAATTCAGAAAATTTTACAAAAAAAAACCTTATATAAAGAATTTTCTAAAATTAAATCTGTATCTTCTATAATTTTTTATTTTTAACGGCTAAAGTCACCCTTCTCACAAACATTGGCGCACTGTAAACTATCGTACGTACGACGAAGTGCAAGGTTGAGTTATTTTAATGTAATTCTTTAACTAATAGATCAAATGAAATTTTACAAATTGAACATGAAATAAGAATAATAAAGCTATCTCATGGTTATAATAAAAAGAAATAAAATATATGGGCATAAGTACGGTGTGAGCGGAAAGTGAGCCTTACATGAATTTTGTTTAAAAATGATTTAAAAATGTGTAACTAATACAATTTTTCTTACAAAACTCTCAATTTTGCACAACTTACCTTTCAAGCATCTTACTAAATGATGTTTCATTAAAAAAAATCTCAAAAATTTAATTCAAATAATATGACGTCTCAAAAAATGTAATTTTTGAAATCTTCGTAGTTTTATAGAATTACCACCATTTTAAGACGGTATTACTCAAGTTTGAACAGATCTATTACAGTTTTATAAGTGCTTTTCTAAAGCTTAGGATGTAATCTTTAAAATGCACTAAATTATTTTACTTTAGAAATGAAATACACTATTTCTATTTGAGAAAATTAAGAAAGATAACAAAAATGTAATACAAAACCCGAAAATTACCAGCTAAAAAAATGTTTATTCAAAATGATCAAAACTTTTTTCTGTAAAACTTACCTAAAATACATTTAATAATAAGCTTCAACAATAATAAATGTTCAGCAAAAAAATTTTTTAGCTCTTATACAGTATGTCTGCGTAACTTGAAACCTATTGATAACTTTTTTATTATCAGTTTTACGAAAAAAAGTTATTCTTTATAAAATACTCTGCATCATACGTAATCTAAGATGCAATCATCAAATATCAAATTTAATTAATTTTATACGAGATATGTCAAAAAATACGAATTTCACTCAAAAGTAAAGTACCTTTACATTTCACAATGTTGAAAATTGTTATTAAGAAAAGTTGTTTGGAATTAAAAACTTTGTTTAAGTGTTCAATTACATTCTTCTAATTAAAATATTGTGAACAATAAAGGCACTTAACTCTTAAGGAAAATTCATATTTTTTACATATCTCGTATAAAGATGAAAAAATTTGATATCTGATGATTGTATCTTAGATTTTAGACCAGGGAGAGCATTTTATGAAGAATAACTTTTTTTCGTAAAAGTGATAATAAACTAGTTATCATAATTGTAATAAAATGATGATAAGTATCCGTAATTTGAGAAAAAATTGAATTTTTTTTCGATTAGAATAATGTAATTGTATATTTAAACATAGTTTTTAATTTCAAACAACTTTTCATAATATCATTTTTTGATATTCTGGAATATAAAGGTACTCTACTTTTTAACGAAATTCATATTTTTGACATAACTCGTATAAAATTGATAAAATTTGATATATGATGCTTGAGTTTTAGATTTTTGAGTCAGATTATGCAAAAAATCCGAATCGGCATATTTTTTCTAGCGGATGCGCAGTGGCTTTCTGGACTATTAAGGACGTTGGCCATTACATTTGTCCATTTAATCTTATTTGTAAACGCCCTGAATGGAGGTCATATCCGTCCATTGTCGTAGGTAGGGTTTTAGGCCAAGAGTTGCGTCTTCTTCCTGGTCGTCTTTTGCTATTGATTTTGCCTTCGATTATAAGTTGGAGCAGTTCATACTTTTGATGTCTTACGATGTGACAAAAGTATGTGTTTTTAAATCAAGATAAATCGACGGTCGCTCTGAAAAAGTATATTAGGCGTTTTTCGGGTCGCTGATGACGAATCCGGGGTCCGCTGACCTCTCTCACGTCTAGCTCAAGGTCATTTCAAAGTTAAATCAAGATAAATCGACACAATCGCTCTGAAAAAGTATATTAGGCGGTTTTTGGGGTCGCTGATCACGAATCCGGGGTCCGTTGATCTCTATCACGTAAGTTAAAGGTCAATTCAAGGTCAAATCAAGATAAATCGACATTCGCTTTGAAAAAGTATATTAGGAGGCTTTTGGGGTCGCTGATCACGAATCCGCGGCTTGCTGACCTCTCTCACATCTAGCTCATGGTTATTTTCAAGGACGAATCCGGATGAATGGACACAATCGCTCTGAAAATGTATATTATCACAAAACTGATTTAACCTTGAAATGACCTTTACCTGACGTCTGCAACGGACCCCATCTTTATGATCAGCGACCCTAAAAACCCCCTAATATACTTTTTCAGAGCGATTGTGTGGATTTATCTTGATTTGACCTTGAAATGACCTTGATCTAGACGTCAGAGAAGGTAGAGCTCCCCGGATTCGTGATCAGCGACCCCAAAAACCCCCTAATATACTTTTTCAGAGCGATTGTCGATTTATCTTGATTTGACCTTGACCTCTTTACCTGACGTGATAGAGATCAGTGGATCCTGGATTCGTGATCAGCGACTCCAAAAACGAATAAAATTATTAACACAAAAGAATATATAGATATAATATATTTAGTATTAAAATGAATAATGTAATATGACGCCACATTATCGTCACGGACATATTAAGATCACCAATAAGAAGTGTAGTTTGGCAAATAAATAATAATAACTGTATTATTTTCCCGCAGTCATCACATCGAAGGAAAAAGTTATTAATTAAATAATTTATTTAAAAATAATTTATTTATTTTCAATAAAAAACGCGGATGAAAATATTTTATTAGGAGAATGCCAATATACTTTATATTAAAAAATAATAAAGCGACTCTGCCAACCGAGTTAAATTATGAAAAATTTATAATTCTATCGTTGCTGAATAATAAAGTTAATCATTTATTAGTAAACTTCAGAATAACATAAAATACAGTGTATTCCATTATAAATGACTTCCTTTCAGACCATGGCTGCTAGCTAATATGCATATTTCTCAAACAAAATATTTAAAACAAACGTACACGTGACCTGATTTTGACGGTCGATGAACGAAGATACTACATATTACCGAGAGTGGATCCTAAAATGTTGCATGAATTGGATAACCGATTCATAGTGTATGTACAAGTCCAAGTCGTAAAATTATCTCGACTTCAGGGAAATAAAAAAGCAAGAAATAGACCATGTTCGGGATACTGAAATATCCACGTAGCTGACTACTTTTTTTGTTATTGTAGACCTACCTATAGAATGAAAACCTACCTGTTTTCTGCCAAGAGGTGGCGTCTGTTTTTTAATTATTAACAATTTAGAGCAAAAAAACGCGATTTTTTCGTTTTTTTGCATTCTATTAAAAAGCTAAATAGTTGAAATAAAATTACAAAATTTAATTTTTTAGAACATCGAAAAACCTTCGCTTTTTGAAAGATAAAAAGTTAATTTGTTGCTTTGCAAACTACAAAATAAGTGAAAATCGTTATTTGTTAATAACTCTTATTAAAACTAACTTAGAACTTTTAGACAAGGCGGAAACGGCGGGTTCGTTGGGAAAAATATTACCATGAGATATTTTTGCATAATCACATTCGTGAGACATCCCAGAATAAGGTTCAAGAAGTAGAATAGAATAGAATAGAAATATGCTTTATTGTCATGAAAAATTGTACAATTTTATCGACAAAGCTTATAAAAAGTCAAGAAAACAAAACAATAACAATCCAATTTACTAAAATTACATAAATCGTCAATATATTTACAATAATAACAATAATAATGAAGTTAAACAGAAGTAATCAATTGCAAAATTTAAGTAAAGTGCAAATGCATAGTCTACCTAGTAATTAATAAGTTTAAAAGTTAAGCTGCTGCATATGACACCCAAATATAGAAAAAAAAAATGATAATAAAAATACTACTTGTGCAAAGGGTACTGTAATTTCTTAGTTATTGATTAAGAAAATCTTCTACTGAATAATATGGTCTTTCAGATAGGTAGGCTTTTGTTAGTTTACGGAATTTGGGGAAAGATGCTGCAGATTTAAGTTGTAGAGGGAGAAGGTTGTAAAGTTTTTTTGCGGAATATAATATAGATTTCTTTACTAACTCAGAGGACGGGGTCGGCATATAGACGTCAAACGTAGAATTTCTCATGAAGTAGTCATGATTAGGTCTTGGTGGAAAGACATGTAGATGTTTACGAATTAAGCAAACAGTTTCTAAAATATACAAAGATGGAAGGGTTAAAATTCTGTGATCTTTGAAGTAACTTCTGCAATGTGTTGTTCTTCTGAGGCCAAACAGATATCTAATTGCTCTTTTTTGTAATTTGAAAATAACATCGAATTGGGCAGCTGTACCAGGACCCCAAAAAGGAAGACCATAACGAAGATGTGACTCGAACAAAGAAAAATATGTTATTTTGGAAGATGCTAAATTGAGTTCATTCGAAACAGATCTTATAGCATAGCAAGCTGGGGATAGTTTCTTCCTTAACAAATCGATATGGTGGGACCATTTATTTAAGGTTGCTGTCTAAAAAAATACCAAGAAATTTTACAGAATCAACGGTACTGATCTGGCTGTTATTAAGAGGTAGGGGTTGAAGGACTCCTTTATAAGACAATGCTACTAGGTCTGGATCCCGCGTATGAAAAAAAAGTTGATTAATAGCAAGCTGAAAATTTGTTAATAGCTTAAGGGTGTCTAGTCGAATAAACTTTGATATGTGTGAACACTGGAACAGGGGCAGTTTTAATTGTGGAACAGGTTAAAAATTTGGAACGGTCACAGCACGAAAACGGCACATTTATTTTGTCCGACAGAACAGACTTAAACTCTTCGAACAGAGATTAAACTCTCATGCAAAAATCAGACTGCTATGTATCACCAAATGGGCGTTTTAATGAGTGGAACATGTAGAATATGTCAAATGACAGGAATTATGACAGGTGATAAATAGCAGTCTGATTTTTCCATGAGAGTTTAATCTCTGTTCGGAGAGTTTAAGTCTGTTCTGTCGGACAAAATAAATGTGCCGTTTTCGTGCTGTGGCCGTTCCAAATTTTTAACTTGTTCCACAATTAAAACTGCTCCTGTTTCAGTTTCCCCATATATCAAAGTTTATTCGACTAGACACCCTTAAGCTATTAACAAATTTTCAGCTTGCTATTAATCAACTTTTTTTTCATACGCGGGATCCAGACCTATACTGTTTTATCTACGTTCAACGAGAGTAAATTAGAGTCAGACCAGGTTTTTATTGTAAGTAGATCAGAAGTTATAGTAGCATGAAGAGTTGCAATATTTGATTTGCTCCAAGTGATACTGGTATCATCAGCAAAAAGAAAGACTTTTCCATCGATTTTTAAACTAGTGATGTCATTAATAAAGATAAGGAAAAGTAGAGGACCCAATACTGAACCTTGAGGTACCCCACATACAATGTTTTTGAGACTAGAGTCTGTATCATTTGCTCTAACCAGCTGTTTCCTGTCATCCAAGTAAGATTGGAACCAATCTAAAGTCGCCCACGAGAAAAGTGGGCCAATTTTTTTTTTAATTTTTTTAATCAAATTGCAAAAAATCAATATTTTTGGCCCGGACCAATTTTTTTTAGGTTTTTTGGACCATTCTGGACAAAAAGGTCTCTTATACTTAATTTTTCGAAAATGGTTTAACTTAACCATTACCGGACTTGTCAGAGACTAGAGTCTGTATCATTTGCTCTAACCAGCTGTTTCCTGTCATCCAAGTAAGATTGGAACCAATCTAAAGTCGCCCACGAGAAAAGTGGGCCAATTTTTTTTTTAATTTTTTTAATCAAATTGCAAAAAATCAATATTTTTGGCCCGGACCAATTTTTTTTAGGTTTTTTGGACCATTCTGGACAAAAAAGGTCTCTTATAATTTTGCGAAAATGGTTTAACTTAACCACTACCGGACTTTTCAGGGCAGCAGTCAACAAAGTCAGAATAGCCATGTTAGTGTCCAACATCCGTAACGGATAGGCACCATAAGAAGAAGATAATTTTTCTCTAAAAATGATCTTTTTCGAGTTATAAGCAAGTTAAAATTTGAAAAACGCGAAAATGGCCATTTTTAAGACTTAATAACTCGGTCAAAAATTATTATTATGAAAGTCAAAAAGTGACTAAATCAAAGTTTAAAGTCGCCGTTACATGATTCTGAAGAAATCTGTGTCATTAATTTACTACTAAGCTGTTATTTTTAATTAATAATAATGAGTGGTTAGATCGTATTGACGCTGCTGTAAATGTGAGTGCGAGTAAGATGCACAATTGGACTGCTGGAATGGCTTCTCTCTCGCACTCAGCATTTACAGTCCCGCACACGTGCATGACGCTTATTATTATTACTTAAAAGTAACAGCTTAGTAATTAAATAATGACAAAAATTTCTTCAGGATCTTGTAGGGGGGCTATAAACTTTCATTTAGTCATATATTGACTTTCATAATAATAACTTTTAACAGAGTTATTAAGCCTTGAAAATCGCCATTTTTCGTTTTTTTCAATTTTAAATTGCTTATAAGTCGAAAACGATCAACTTTAGAGAAAAATTATAATAGACACCTTTTTGTCCAGAATGGTCCAAAAAATTAAAGAAAAAATTGTTCGGGCCAAAAATATTGATTCTTACAATTTGATTAAAAAAAATTGTTAAAAAAAAATTGGCCCACTTTTCACGTGGGCGACTTCTTGAACCTTATTCTGGGATGTCTCAGGAATGTGATTATACAAAAAAATCTCATGGGAATATTTTTCCCTTCGAACCCGCCGTTTTCGCCTTGTCTATTTAGTGTTTCACCCTAAGTTGGGTATTGGGGCACACAAACCTTCAAATTTTGAAACGAATCCACTAATTAGTTTAAAAGTTATTCTATTTGTTTATCCCAGAGACCTTTCTTTTGCAATAACACAAGACAGAAAATAATGAGGATAGGGCGATTCTGCGTATTTCAAATAAAACTAGAAAAGTGATACAGTAAAACCTGTGTTACCGGCCACCTGTCAAAATCGGCTACCCGTACTAACGGCCAATTTCAAAATTCATCAAACAAATTATATGTAGATTCCCTTATTTATTATCTGGTATTTACGGCCACCTTTATAATACGGACGCAACCAAATAATCACATATTTTTAAAGCACATTTTATAGAAATTTACCTGTTAATGTCGGCCAAATATTTTTGTCAACTTGTTGATAGAAATTCCCAGTACTATATTTAATATCTATTGTACCTACCTAAAAAGGGATTAAATAATTAGGGTCGGTGTGGTGGTCATAAAATATCATAAAATAGGAAATGTTTGTCACTATTTATAAGTACGGTTTAAGATTACAAAAGTTGACCGAAAAATATGGTGTAAAAATTCAAAATATCAAAGGACATTATAAAAAAATAACAGTGAATTGAAAAAATTTTCAACAAAGCTTGTTGTTGTTTATTTGGGTTTATATGACTGTTTATTTCAACAAAGCTTAACATCCCCTTTTTTCCTAGTATTAGTAGAGTCCGTTCATATATAGAATTATATTTGCTTTTAATAATAAAATAAACAAAGTTCCAATTATCTTTTATGTACTTGTGGACTACACAAACTGGCAATACCGGCCACCTTTCTATATCGGCCAATAGTTCGTTTATTTTTAGTGGCCGTTACTGACAGGTTTTAGTGTACTATCAAAGTGTATTAAAAAAGAAAAAAATATCTAATATATTCATAAATTCTAATGCCAAATTTTTGAAATTTTGTAGTTTATAAACATTTAGAATAACTTTAAAAATATTGTCAATAAATCTTTTTATATATTCAAAAAGCTGATATTTTACACGAATTTTAAAAAATGTAGTTCAAATGGTGACTAGTCGTGGTAAGTGAAGGGGGAGCTGGGAGCCGACAAATGCACGAGTTCCAAAACTAAAAAAGCAACTTAAAACTACTCTACCATCATTTTTTATATCTCGGGATCTACTCAATGGGTTTTGACCTTTCTTTTTTTAATTTGAATTTACTTTTTGTGTACATTACAAATATGCAATTTGTCTAGACATTTATTAATTAATAAACAGTCCAACTTTTTTAAAAAATTTTTGAAACAATATTTTTTCCCAAAAATCCATTTTTTTAATCATACTATTATTATTAATCATAGAAAATGTTAGGTATACTTTAATAAATAAATTATCTTCAGTAAATAATTATTTAATAAAAATAATTTATTAATTAAAATGTACTTTAACTTTTTCTATGATTAAACAAATAGATTTTTGGAATAAAATTATTTTTTCAAGAATTGTTTAAACAAATTAGACTGTTTATTAATTAATAAATTTATACACCAATTACATATTTGTAATGTACGTAGAAATTACGTACAAATTAAAAAGAAAATTCAAAATTCGTTGAGTAAATCCGGAGATACAGAAAATTATATTAGTTTTAAATTGATTTTTCGGCATTTGAACTCGGTGGATTTGTAGGTTCCCCCTAGTAACCATTTAAACTACATTTTTGAAAATTCGTAGAGGGTCCTGTGAAGGTACAATATTTGTGCAAATTTTTTAACAAAAAATATAAATCCCATTCTTTAAAATTACATAAATGAGATTCCTTAATTATTATTATAAACAAGTTAGCTGTGAATTAAAAAAAAATATGGCTAACTTTGGCCCACATGAACATATGGTAATTTTTTTTATTTGAAAATTCGTGTCAAGATACTAGCTTTTTGAAAGTATAAAAAGATTTTGTCTACGGACAATATTTTTAAAGTTATTCTAAATGTTTATAAACTACAAAATTTCAAAATTTTGATATTAGGATTTTTGACTACATTAAATAATTTTTATCTTTTTTTAATAGATTTTGATAGTAATACTCTTCTTCTTTCATGTGGCATACCCAGAACTGCCCTATCTTTATTATTTTATTTATGTTATTTTAAAACAAACGTCCCTGTGATAAACAAATATATGTAATAACTTTTAAACTAATTAATGGATCAGTCTCAAAATTTAAGGGGTTTGTGAAGTACCCCAATACCCAACCTTGGGTGAAACACTAAAGTTCTAAGTTAGTTTTCGTAAAAGTTATTAACAAATATCGATTTTCATTTATTTTACAATTTGCGGAGCAACAAATTGACTACTTAGCTTTTTAATGGGGTGCGAGATATCGAAAAAATCGCGTTTTTGCACTAAATTGTTAATAATTAAAAAACCGACGCGAACTTTAGGCAGGAAACAAGTAAGATTTCTTCCTATGGGTCTACAGTAAGTAAAAAAGTAGTCAACTAGCTGGATATTTCAGTGTCCTGAGAAAATTCTCATTTCCCTGGACTATGCCGAGTTCAAGCGCTGCGTTAATTACATTATAAACTGCACAAAGTTACCAAACCTGGTATATAAATATTTTTCCACCTACCTCTACCGAAAGTATACTTTTCCGGACCTGATTGTAGGGAGCAAAGTTGTACTATTCCTCCCTAGGGAGGAAAAGTAAAAGTGACGTCAGGGTATTTCATTCATGAAATATAACTTATTGACGCCCTGTACAATATCTATTTTCTATTACGTAAGTATCTATACATTTTAACGTTTATTTATAAAACATCCTGTATTTTGCAGAATGGTAAAAACAGTAAATTCTTATTTTGATTTAACAATGTTTACATTAATAATTTGACTTATATTTGACAGTTGACAGTTATATTGTACCTACTTGTTAGTTTTAGTTCTAATAAATTTTGTTGGTTAGTTACATAAATAAATTAAGTAAAAATGAAAAAATGACTTGTTATTTGAGGAAGATGGAAAAACCATATGCATAACATGGGAGTAAAGTGCCTTTTCCTCCCTTGAATGATTACTGCCCTCCGCTACGCGTCGGGAGGAAAAGTAGCACTTTCCTCCCTTGTTATACAAATAGCTATTATTTGAAAGCAGGTTCTGTATTAATCAAGAATAAATTATGATTGTAATAGTTCCGAAGGTTCGAATTTAGGTCAACCTTCACTCATCTGTTTACTGAACGAAACTTTTTTTTATTATAAAATCAATGGGATAATTTTAACTATTTATAATGGGAAATAAGCCACAATATTATTAAAAAATGATTTTTATTAACGTTTCGACGCCCAAATCGGGTGCCGTTGTCAAAATACAAAATACTACTAAAATAAACAAAAATGTTGTTGCTTAGTAAAAAAATTCTTCTAATAATTTATTTAATTTGACTCATTTATATCGGCAATTCAGATACATATGATACATTTTTAAGTAGAAGACTTTAAAATGATATTGCCAATATTTATGAGTTGCGTTCCTGGGACGACTTTACAGAAAGATAGTTCATTCGATTACATGAAATCAATCAAATTAAATTCAGAACAACAATGGGAAAATCCCAATAGTTGGCTGTATACCATAGTTTAAAAAACTCATACAGAAGTAAAAACTTCAAATTGTATACTGGTATAAAATCGTTTATTAAAAACTATCTAAAATGTCATCCAAATGGATTTCAAAACGTTTTCGTTCTAATTCAGAACATCTTCAGTGCATTCTGCTGAATAGTTGGAACTAGCACACTATTTAAAGTGGTAACCCCATACTATATGATTTACATACTTATATATTTTAATAAAATATGGTGACTATAAGTCGATGTTGTTAGATTTATTTGAGTACATGCTCAAAGGGCAACATGTTTCCCTGCTGGAAAATACTAGGTGCTTGCCAGTTCAATGGGCACAGACCAAGAGAGACCAAAACCATATATTATGGGGTTACCACTTTAAATAGTGTGCTAGTTCCAACTACTCAGCAGAATGCACTGAAGATGTTCTGAATTAGAACGAAAACGTTTTGCAATCCATTTGGATGACATTTTAGATAGTTTTTAATAAACGATTTTATACCAGTATATAATTTGAAGTTTTTACTTCTGTATGAGTTTTTTTTTTATTAAATTTCATACATAGACAAATATGACTTGCATGGGTTGCCTACTAACATCTTGTAATAGCTATCCTTAAGGGCGAAGACCTGCAGCAATGAATTAGCAAAAAAATACCCACTTGGTTGTAGGTGTTTAAACTGGTTATTTTAACTTTTTGTGCAAACCAGGCGATGAAAATAGCGGTAGGGTTTGGAGGGGGTGAGTTTGGAAATACTTATATACTCCATCTTTCAGTAATTAATTAGCAATAAAATATGCCTCCGGAAGCGGCCCTCTATCTGCTTTCGTTCCTGAAATATAAGTGTTAGCTACTGTAGCTTAAGTATTTAGCTGCAGTAACCATTATTTCTCTGAAAGTGTTGAAGCAATAATTTTTTAATTTACGCAATAGATTAGCAAAAAATAAGGAATAAGTCTCATACCTCCCTTATGAAATGGATACTTTAGCTTAAGAGACATGAGGTAACTGGTCTCATCTGTGTAAATAAAATAAGTTTAGCAAGATATTTTGTAATTATTTCAAGTTATGGTGTCATGTAGTTTTGGAATTGCTTAATTTTTATTTTTCTTTTCTTAGCTTAAACTTAAATTACATAAAACAAATCTAATAGAAAGGGAGGAAAGTATGCTAAATTTGCAGTTACTCAAGCGTTATGGGGACCTATCGGGTTGTGAAGAGTAGGTCCTAAAACCAAAAAAGTTAAGTTTTAAGTTAAGTTTTCCATAAAGTGGGGACTTTCCATTTTTTAATTTAATTTCCCTTTTGCTACAATCGTTTTTTCCGATTATAGCGCCATCTATCCATAATTCGAAAAAATGTCTCGAATAAAAGTTGCTTATTTTTACGTAAAGATTCCAAATCCCCAATAAAAATTGGGGTCTCCTATTTGAGATTTTAAAGTAACCCCCACCCCACCTCCGTGGGGTGTCGTGCTTACTGCCATTCGATAGATTTTTCAAAAATATTGAATACGTGTGTTTTGCAGATTTCCGATCTGATGTTTATTTAATTTATATTTGTATTTAAAATTTTAAATATACCCCTACCCCTCTCCGCGGGGTGTCGTGTTTCGTATCATTCGAGAGATTTTTGAAAAATATTGAACACGTATTTTTTAGTTCTTCGATCTGCCGTTCATTTCGCGAAATATTCGCTTTTTTTTGTGAAACTTTGTGACTCACCCATTTCCTTACTCCCCGCCTAAATCATCAGATATTTGAAGTATACACTCTTTTGCATGTACTTAACTTACCTTATCTTAATCTGACGATTTCGAGTTTTTGTAAGGATAGATTTTTTTCGGGCCTCCCTTAACGAACTCCCCTGTATTAATAGCCAATATATGGTAGAGGTACATTTACATGGTACAACGTTTCTTTCCATGTGATAACCTGACCCCCTCGAGTAACTGCAAAAATCCCCGCTTGGGCTCCCCTACCATAAACTATTATTCTAAAGACAGTTACGTTCACATACTGATCAAGTTGGTAGGCCCTAATGGTGAAGCTAAATAGTCCCCTATTAAGCCAATTATGTACACTGTTGATGGTATTTTTTATTGGCACTAATCTTAATTACTATTCGGTCGTATAAAGAACAATAAGTATGCATTTTATTATGCTTCAATGACGTGAAGGAATTCCTTCTATTAAAATGTATTTAAATAATATCTTCACAAAATATTTAGATTAATCAGAATTTTTGAACGATTTTTGGGTTGGAAATAGAAATGTTAAGGGGATCGGAGCAAAATGCAAAATTTTGACGCATGTCAAAATTTTAAATGTGATTTAAATGTGTTCATTTTTTTCGAATCCTGAGAAAACTAATAAATATTTTTGAAAAATTTAAACGCTGAATGAAATATTACATTATTATCGAGGGCCGAAATTCCCTGAAAACTTCTATACTGTTTATTTTAATAAGTTACAGGGGTGAAAATAGAAGGGAAAATTTAGTGTGATTTTGAATTGCAAAATATTTCATTCAAAAGAAACTATTTATTTATTCTAAGGGACCTTCGGCCCTCGGTAATAAAGTATTCTTTAATAAAGTAGTCTTTAATAAAGTAGTATTAGTTTTCTCAGTATTCGAAAAAAATGAATACTTTACGAAAAACTTTATATTACTTTAATTCGAAAAACAAAAAATACTATACATCTAATTAAAATTTTACAACAACTTTTGTAGACTAGAAATTTGATTCAAAAGCAACTTTTATTTGTTTCACAGAAGAATTTAAAAAGTCTATATCACAGTTAATTATCATATGGTTACATTCTTCTAAATTTCATCAAGAAAAATGAGGACAATCAAAATAAAAAACCAAAAGTTTCGTTATTTGAATTTTCGCATAAATTTTGAGGATATATGAAAAAATTATAAAGATAAAAGTTGCAGATCTTTTTATTCCCCACAATTTGGCAAAACTTTTTTTCCTTGGACTTGCAGGAAATGGTGATAAAAGCCTTTTTTACACTTAAAAACTCACCCCCTTCCACTTCCCAACCTCAGATTGACGAACATTATTTTCTTTTAATTTTTTTATATTTTCTTCCTTTTACTACTATTTTTTTCACTTTTTACCGTTTTCAAGGCTTCGGCTCTGGTCTTATACACATATGTCCATTTATACTTATATTTATAAATTCTGGGTATTCTAAATCCTCCATTATCTCCTTATTTGTATCTATGTGATTTTGATTATTTATCATTTTATTTACGCTCGCTAACATTATCGAGGCTCTCTAAACTGATTGTTAATCTCCAATCCTCCATGCCAAACAGTAAGATAGGGTGGAGTGAAAACTGGCTCGAAAAAAAATCATTAAATCAATTGACCTATATGTGGAAAAGTTGCCTAATATAATGGTCTATTCTAGAAAAAAAAAAAGTGGCTTAAAATATTGACATCTTCTACTGCCCATTTGACCGTGAAATTTAAAAAATTAAAGATAAATATTTTTTAAAGCCGTGATGCAGCTCTTCGCTTACTTCCATAAAAAATTCGTAATTTTTGATGGAAATAACCCAGAACTCACCGCGTGGAGGTAGCTGCATATCGAGTTTCACCGCCCTCCCACCCTTATTTGTACTTTTGTGATTAATTTTCATTAAAAACTTGAAGATATTGACTTTTTGTCTCGAATACTGGCAAACTAGCTCTAGAAGCAATTCGTGCCCTTATAAATCCATCCCTTGCTGTATTTCCACATACAGCAACTGACGCTTCTGTTACTAATTTGATGCACCTTTCCACTTCTTGCGTGTGGCATGGATATTTTAGAATTTCAATTTCAGCTGGAACATCTAAAATCATTTCTTCTAGTTCTTCATTGGAAATACATTTTGTCAGGGGAGGTTCTGTTATTGTTGTCGACTGCCAGTCAATCATATCGATGTAGTCTTCAGCATAAAAATGGCAAGTCGGCCATTGCCGTTTTTCCATACACATCATCACCGTTTCCATGGAAACATGCACAATACAAACACAATAATTATTTTTGTCAAACAAAATGTGTTAAAGCAAAACTTACGAAGAATTACCTTTTAAAACTGTTCAAATATAACTGTATGTATGTTCAAATATATTATGTATTTTATTTCAATTTAGGCATATAATATACCTAAAAGCAAATAAATTATTTAATTTTGAAGTTTGAACTCTTGACAAAAACGCACGCATAGAAAAAGTACAGTGTACAACACGTGAGAAAATGACATATTTCTCTCTCGCTTGATTTGCGGAAACTTCTGCGCTCGTGAGAAATATGTCTTTTTTCTCACTTGTTGTATAATATACTATATTTCTAGTATTTGAAGTTATACTTCTTTACGATCGAGAGTGAAATTTTATAATGCCGGGCGCATGCGCACACAGAAAGTATGTAGTTCGTTGCTAACCTTTCAAGATATGTATGTATCAGCTCTTTCAGCGCAAATAAGTCATTAAAAGGATATATTAGTGTTTTCAGTAAATGTATTATTTATTATAATTTTGGTGTCTTTTGATTTGTTTTCCTCGGAAGTAAGATAATAAAATATCTATTTTTATACATTTTTATACTTCACTTGATCTATTTGTCACCGAGATGTGTACTTATGTCCGAGCCGTCACTTACAAGGGCTCGATAGCGTAGTTGGTAGAGCATTGGGCCAGAGATCAAGAGGTCCCTGGTTCAAATCCCGGACGATCTATATTTTTTTTTTTTAATTTTTGGTATCGTTTTAATAAAAATTTTTTAAAAGTGGTAGGTAAGAAAGTTAATTTAATATTTAAATAAAATACAAATAACCTGTTAAGTATATTTTTTCGTTAAAATTATATAATAGAAGTATAACTTCTTACGTGCTTACAAAGTACACACACATTCTTTTTAAATATATGTTATTAAATAATTCATATAAATTGTCTCTACAGTCACGTGATCAAGCACAAATTGGTCTATTTTATGCCACATTTTTATGGCAGAACCGCTTCAAATCAATTAATTTTAGTGTTCTATCTAGAAAATTAAACCACTTTAAAAATTCAATATACATACATAACTCGGCCTTTTTAATCTACTAAAAACCAGTATAATCGTCTTAATGTCCTATATTCATTGAAAAGAGGATCTGAAGAATTTTTCGTTCAATATTGGTTGTGTGGAATATTTTTGTGTGTTGAAACAATTTTCAAATTTAAAATAATATGTTATAGTCCGTTCTTTAACGGTAAAATATTGCAAAACCTCTAAATTTTAAAGAACCGCTTGGATTGACATGAAATTTGGCATACACATAGCTAACAAGTCAAAGAAAAAAAGTGATATTGTGCCGATATGTGCTTTTGCCCTGGGGGTGGTTTTCACCCCCTCTTGAGGGTAAAAAATATTCGTCCAAAGAAAGTCAGGAAATGGATAAACTGGCTAATTTTAAGTAACTTTTGTTCTATAGAGTTTTTTCATTAAGTTAATACTTTTCGAGTTATTTGGCAGTGAATTTTTTCAACACAATAACCACGCTTTTAGACGGTTTTTCGCAAATAACTCAAATAGTAAGTATTTTGTCGAAAAAACATTCTTAGCAAAAATATAGCCTGTAAAAAATTTAAAAAAATTGTGTATACATCACGTCTCTACACCTAGTAGAAGCAGAGTTATAGATAATGAAAAATAGGTTCATATTCGTCAAATTCCAAATGGAATGTTTAACGTGAAATAACCAAAAATGAAGCACATTTCGTGGAAAACTCATTACATTAAAGTGTCTTAAAAAACTTTATTTTTGTTTTATAAAAAAAATTTTTAGCATCAAAATTAAACAAGTTACGCTCAAAAGAAAGATAGTCCCTTTTGGTTTTGGTAAAAAAAATCGAGAAAATCACCCCCTTATTATTATCTGAAATTAACTTTATCGTTACGACTTCACAAGTTTCTTGACTTGCGTATATATTGTTTATATGATCTGTAAGTTTCATCGGTTCAAAGTCCTTATTATTGAAAGGGCTGTAGTTAAAAGGGGTTGAACGAGTCACTGATCACGAATGTATGCAAATTTAGAAACACCAAATCTTATCAATTTTTGTCTAACAGAAAAACAAAAAAATACATGATATTCAGAAAAGCAAATCTGACTTTTTTTGTTTTTCGAGATTTTTGGTATCTCTAACAATTTTTAAGTTATTTTGAAAAAAAGGATATTTTTCAAAATTTAAATTTTTAAAAATTTTACTTTAAAACCAAAATTTTTTCAAAAATAAGCACTTTGAATCGATGAAACTTACAGATCATATAACCACAACATAAGTAAAATAATTTGTGGAGCGGTAACGAATAATTTCATTTAAGTTGCTAATTAGGGGTTGGTCTTCCCGATTTTTTTTTTTTGCAAATACAAAAGGGACCAACTTTATTTTGAGCGTAACTTGCTTAAATTTAATGCTAGAAACTTTTTGTAAAAACAGAAATAAATCTTTTTTTCAACACTTTATAAAAGTTATAATGAGTTTTCCCCAAAAAGTGCTTAATTTTTTGGATATTTCACGTCGAAATATTCTATTTGAAATTTGGTGAATATGAATATATTTTTCATTGGCTATAACTCTGGTTCTACGAGATCCAGAGACCTAACGCGTACACCATTTTTTACTTTTTTATAGGCTATATTTTTGCCAAGAAAGTTTTTTTCGACAAAATACTTACTTTTGGAGTTATTGGCGAAAAGCCGTATAAAAATGTGGTTATTTTGTTGAAAAATGAACATATTCACTCGCAAATAACTCGAAAAGTGTTGACTTGGCGAAAAAGCTCTATAGAATAAAAGTTACTTAAAATTAGTCAGTTTACCCATTTCCGGACTTATTTTGGACATATATTTTTTCACCCCCAAGAGGGGGTGAAAGTAACCCCCAGGGCAAAAGCACACATCGGCACAATATCACTTTTTTTATTTGACATGTAAGCTATACGCATGCCAAATTTCATGTCAATCCAAGCGGTTCTTTAAAATTTAGAGCAAAAACCATGAAAGAATGGACTATTAACCTGACAAAAAAAATTAGGAGGTTTGTTTCAACACGACCAAGAACCGTCAGATTACCGTTTCGTTACTAGATAATTAACGTTCGAAGGGTTCCCTGGGAACGAATTAATACGTTCCATGGTACTGCGCAGGACGGTGATCGTTCTTGGACGGTTTTTGGGTCGTGTTGAAACAAACCTATGTTTACATGATGTGGAGGATTGCACTGGAGAAACTGAAGGCGTCAAATTGGACATGCAAGTTTAGGGATCCTTGTACTTTGCAAAGGGGAGGAAGTTGTTTGATCAGATTTATCAGATACCATGTTAAGCCCAATTCCAACGACACGTCGAAGCCCGTGTTGAAGCGGTTTACCAATCGTCGGCAAAGAGAGATAGAAAATATATAATAACGAAAACGAAAGAGAGCAAAGTTTTCACCCCACAGTACTATAAAATTTATAAATATTTACTTTTATGATAAAATCATGTCCCCAAGAATATCAAGGTAAACCGCCAGAGTGGGTGGTAATAGCTATTTGTATAACAAGGGAGGAAAGTGCTACTTTTCCTCCCGAGAATGAAGTTTACTTTACTTTACTAGGAAAAGGCACTTTACTCCCATGTTATACATATGGTTTTTCCACCTTCCTCAAATAACAAGTCATTTTTTCATTTTTGCTTAATTTATTTATATAACTAACCAACAAAATTTATTAGAACTAAAACTAACAAGTAGGTACGATATAACTGTCAACTGTCAAATATAAGTCAAATTATTAATGTAAACATTGTTAAATCAAAATAACAATTTACTGTTTTTTACCATTTTGTAAAATACAGGGTGTTTTATAAATAAACGTTAAAATGTATTGATACTTACGTAATAGAAAATAGACATTGTAAAGGGCGCAAATAAGTTATATTTCATGAATGAAATACCTACCATGACGTCACTTTTACTTTTCCTCCCTACGGAGGAAAAGTACAACTTTGCTCCCTACAGTCAGGTCCGGAAAAGTATACTTTCGGTAGAGGAAGGTGGAAAAATTTTTATTAAATTGGTTAATTCATACAATGATAAAAATCTTAACACAACGTAGTTAGTCTAACTATATAATATAAAATAGCCATATAATATAATTGGACTTTTCGAAGAATACAATAAATGCTTTTTGTAGTGTAATGTATTTTTTTAAATAAATATGATATATTTTATTTTATGCTCCAGAAAGTCGCTACAAAATGGCTTTTTTTGTAAATCGCCGCTACGTCGCAAAGCACATAAAAAGTCGCTATTTTCGCGATAATACGCTACCAATGGCAACACTGAAGACCACTGCATAATAAAATTAACACGGCACTGATCATACCAGCTCCCTAGCTCAGTCGAAAGGGGGATGCTTTAGTAGGTACCTATATGTTAAATTTCTTTGAACTGTGTCATTTTACCGACTATTCATCAGAAAAAGATCCACGCTCCTCAGGACAATATAGATAGGGTACAAAGGCAATAAATTACGGTTTGGTATTAACTTAATGATCATAAGTAACAAATTTTGAGAGAAATTTCGCTATTTCACGTTGCGTTGAATCTATTTTACGTTGCGTTGAATCTCGTCGCCAGTTTTTATCTTTTTCTGTTACATTTTTCTATTTCAGTCGGTCTGTCGTCAAAGTTCCGTGGGATTTCTTTTTTATGAATCGATCCAAACTTTTTCTAAATTTTGTTGAAATTGTTCATACAGCGTAAAATAAAACACTGTTAAATTTTAGTACTTGGCAAAGGGGGTTTCGTGATCGATTGAAGTCCATAAGATTTTAAAACTGAATTTTTATGTATTTTGACCCGCTGAATCCGAATTTTCAACATGATAATCCGAATTTTTGGACAGTTTATTATTAATACATAGTTTAATTGTTTAAATACTTATAAACCCAATTCCACGAACATACGCCTGTTTTGGATTACTTCGACAACGAATATTTTACTGTGCAAAATAAGAAGAACGAAAGTAAATTGCAAATTACAAGGTTGTTTATTGGAATAATTATTAGCGCCATTTACTTTCGCACTTCTTATGTTGCACAGTAAAATATTCGTTGTCAAAGTAATCCAAAACAGGCGTATGTTCGTGGAATGGCCCATAACTAATAAACTAATAAAAATATACCTTTTTCCAATCATGCTTGGTTTCTTAAAATGAAAACTTTGAAAAATTAAAATTGTTCCATAAGAAGCTGAGATATTGCTATTAAAAAATAACAAATTAACGACTATTATCAGATATTTTTGATTATAAATTTGCTACACGTAAAAAGATTTACATTTCCTCATTTTAAAGTTATGATTATAAGCTTTATAGTAGGGGAGGCAAGTATGGTTAATTTGCAGTTACTCGAGCGTTATGGGGAACTATTGGGTTATTAAAATTAGGTCCTAAAATCAAAAAAAAAGTTAAGTTTCCAATTTTAGTGGGGACTTTCCATCAATTTTGCATTTCCAAAAATGGTTTTTTCCGATTATAGCGTCATCTATCCATAATTCTAAAAAATAAAAATTACTTATTTTTACGTAAGGAATCCAAATCTGCAATATAAAATCGGGGTTTCTATTTAAGATTTTAAAGTCACCTCCCACCCCACCTCCTTGGGAGTTGGTGTTTGATGTCATTCGAAGGATTTTTGAAAAATATTGAACACGTGTTTTTCAGTTTTTCGGTCTGATGTTCATTTCCCGAAATATTTGCTATTTTTGTGAAACTTTGTGACTCAGCCATTTCCTTACGCCCCAAATGTCAGATTTTTGAAACATACACTATTATTCATGTACTTAACTTACCTTGTCGTAATCTAACGATTTCGAATTTTTTTAAGGATAAATTTTTTTCGGACCCCCGTTAACGAACTCGTCTGTATTAAGAGTCCATACATGGTAAGGGCACATTTACAGGATACAAGGTTTCTACCCATGTGATTTTCTGACGCTTTTCAGTGGCATGGGAGCAAAAAATTTAGTATCATGTTAATGAAACCCCTAGTATAATAAGAAACGAACATTTTGAACTTTACTAAAATCATTTGGATGCAGTTTTCGCTAAAATACAGTAATTTGAAATTGACCTAGCTGTCCTAGCTATTGACATGAAAAAATAAAAAGAATGTGTGTGTACTTTGTACGCACGTAAGAAGTTATACTTCTATTATATGATTATATGATTATAAACGAAATTAATATAGTTTTTATTTATGTTTTATTTAAATATTAAATTAATTTATACTTACTACTTCTCAAACATTTTTATTAAAACAGTGCCAAAAATTAAAATAATAAAAAAATAAAACACACACAAGTACATTAAAAATGCCACAAATGATTTCTGAACATTAATTGTCGGAAAAATTTTTAACTAAATACGTATTTTCTGAAAATAAAATTATATAATAAATATACTTACAATCATAAAATGTATAAAAAAAATAAAAAAATAAAAGTTTCTATTGGGATTCGAACCAACTTACCAAGCGGCTGGTATTTGCGTTGTATTGGGAGTCACCCGCATTAAAACTTCGCCACAGAGACAGCTTGTATTATGTGCGAAGATCGTCTAACTAAACAGATTAACCTTTTGACATTTTTAACTTATGTAAATCAAATTATTTTGATTTTGAATAGAAATGATTTAGAATTGAAAAAATACAACAAAACATAGAGTAAGAAAACAATATATTAGGTGAATATTATTTAAATAAAAGTATTACATACTACTTATGTATTTTGGTACGTTCAAGGTAGGTATCGGAGCCCGTAAAACGACTAATAAATTTCGCAATCACTTGCGTCGTGCAAAGTGGCTATGTTCAAATATCATAACAAAATTTGATCAACTATTTATAAAACACTTACCAGTGAAAGATTCTTTAGCTTTGAATAAGCGAGATCTGCGGCACTCATACTAGTCACAGTTTGATGAGCTTTCACATTGGCATGCAACAATCATCTCTTCTATGTAAATAAGTCCAAAAATATAATATGAAAACTATTTAAAAAGGCAGTATAACCATTAACTATCTTTTTGTTTGTTTGTTTCTCTTCCAACAAATTTTAAAACGCAACAAGCATACATTATAACCAAACCATACAGTCCCACAGCTGTGCCACAGCTGCCATATTGGATATAATTTTTGTCATGTCATTTGAACATCCAATCAGAACAAAGTTATAATGCGCATGCGCCCGGTCGCTAGGTTTTCCCATATAAAATTTCACCGTCATTACGCCCGTAAAGAAGTATAACTTCAAAAAAATGATGAAATATAAATAGACTTGTTCATATTTCAATTCCAGTACAGTATTGTTGCCAACTTTTCGCAATGTAATTCATGACGCATGACCTAGGTCAATTGTAAAGTACGTTGAGCTTTTTAACACAGTAAAATATATAAAATATTTAAATAAAAGTATATAAATAAAAGTATATATACAGCGTGTCTACTTAAGTTGGAAACATATGGGAAACTTTTCAACGAAAACTTTTCGTTTATAAATTTGCAAAAGTGTGTGTGTTATTGCGTTTTGCCGCTCCTGCAATACTTAGAGCAGGTGTATCGATGGATTCTTATGTAGTTTTGCATTCTGAATCCAAATCTGAAAAGGGCATTTCGATATATCTAACCGTCTTCGAGATAATCGACCTCAAAGTCTAAAATGTGACGTCACAATCCGGTTATCTCCTACAGACGCACTAAACGTCAGCTCAAATGGTTGATTAGGAAGTAGGCTACTTTTTTTAAATCTCGATTTGCCAAGCATAGGTTATTTACATTTGAGTTTGACACTTCATGAATGCCAAACTAAATTTTAAATTAAGTATTAATAAATCATCAATGACATTTGATAGTGAATTTAATTATTAAATAAAATAAATAGGGTGTTCAAAAATACAATTTGAGTATAAATATTTTAAAAGCAATAATTTATTAACAGTTTTAAAAAGGTTTATACCAGTATAAATACGGCCTCCCCTTTATGATAAATGGACTGTTCCATCTGCTATAAAATTAAGGAATTTACAATTAAGTGATTCGGTTAATCTTGTTAACACTTTTTCTGCTCATTGTAAAAAAATTCCCGGAAATACAGGGATTACAATTAGAAATAAATTAAAAAATGTTTTAGAAAAAAATGAGGGCTTCGATTGTTTGAGGAAAGTTGTACGTATTTTTGAAGGCAACTTTTCTGAAGATCTTACGACTTAATATATTGTTTTATTTTTGAGTATTTTTAATATGCATTTGCATATTTAGACAAATTTAGAAAAAATACCTGCATATTTGTAGTAAAAGTAATGCATATATATGCGCATATTTTGGTAATGTTGTGTTGCATATATTCCGCTCTCTAGACATCGCATACCTCAAACGAAGAAGTGCTGCATAAATATATAATATACAAAGAACGAGAACTTTTCAACACAGTGAAAGTTGAAAAGAACATTATACCTAGGCAACATAACATACTGAGAAATAATAAGTACCAATATGCTCAATTAATAGTGAAATGAAAGATTGAAAGAAAGAGAGTACTAAGAAGAAAAAGATTATCATGGCTAAGAAACATCCGACAATGAACAGGGCTAAATTTTGAATATCTAATAAGAATACAAATAAGAATACAGAAAGAACAAAAGTTTGCAATTACAGTAGCCAGCCTTCATTGAGCAGAGGGTACTTCGTTTACCCTTGTTTTTGTGTTCTTCCTTTTTTTTTATTCCTTCTTCTAGTTCGTCTTTTACCGGAGTACTGGTCAAAATCATGGATTTCTTTCCTCTGCTCTTCCTCAAAGTTGTGCCTTTTTTTGGAAGTGGTAGAATTTGAATAGGAGAAACATATGCCACTGCAGCTGTCTCTAATTTAGAAGGTCCTGCAATATTTTGTCTGTTGCTGTTGGACAAAGATGTTTCTGTTTCTAATTCCTCTAATGTGAAAAACTCCGAGCTTTCTCGTCTTGTAGAAGGTTTTGGGATGTCGGGCCTGATAATAATAGATGAAGTCGATTCACTTGTAAGTCCTTTTGATGTAGAAGGTCTTGCATCCGGTCTGATGTTACTAGCTTGGGCGATATCTTCTCGCCCAAAAGAGTTAGAATTTTTCTGCTGAGATCCATCAATATTCAGCCGACTATTGCCCTCAAATATTTCTTGCTGATCTGTTACAGTGGAAGGTAAGTAATCCTCTTCCGTGAATATCGACGTATTCAGAGGACAAATTCCGCAAGTCTTGAAACTGTTTACCGCTTTCCCAACTGTGGCCGTTTTTTTATATGCTTCGGAAAATAATGAGGCAACTTGGTATTGAGTTATAGTTCTTGCAGGATTATTCAATAACCATTGCTCGCAAGCCTGAGAATAAAAGTCTTTTAAAGGTTTAAAAAAGCAGCGATCTAATGGTTGAGTTTTTTGACTACTATGCGGAGGTAAAGACAGCATACGGATATTATTCTCGCGAGCGAATAAAACTGCGTCGAGAGAAGTATGCGACGAATGATTATCCAAAATCAACAACGCCGGGTCAGCTACTGTGGCTTTAACATGTGTTTGAAAATGACTAAACCACTCCAGAAACAAATCACTGTTAATGTATCCCGAATCTGATGTTAAAAGAATAGAGTCAGGAGGTGCACCATCGATGAGTTCTTGTTTTCGTCTTTTCCTCGGAAAAATAACTGCTGGTGGTATGTAAGACCCTGAAGCAGACATACAACAAACTACGGATACAGTTTGGCCTCTGTCGGCTGAGACTATCTTTCCAACTAGTTTCTGTCCTTTGATGGATACAACTTTGGGCGTTTTATTTGGAACTGTGGAGAGACCGCTCTCATCCATATTGAATATCCTTGAACTTGAAAACTTATATTTTTAAATTAGTAATTTTAGGTTATCAAAATATAAGTCGATTTGCACTTTGTTAAAGCCCATTGCTCTGACTACACTCGTTTTCGATGGTGTTCTTAATGAAAGCCTATGTCGTTTTAGGAAACTGTATGCCCAATTTTTCCCTGTCATTTTCTTTTCTTTTGAAAACATGTGAGCGATCCCATTCTGGTCAGCGTATTGAAAAGCCAATTTTCTCAAGCTTTTTAGTGTAAGGCCATAAAACACTTTTTTCAAATTTTTTGCATGTTCAGCTAACTCGTTTTCTTGATCGGGATTAAATACAGGCTTAAATAGACCTAGTTGATTAACGCCACAGTCTAACTTCAAGCGTTTTCTAAGCGCACCCTCTGAAAATCCCAGCTGGCTAGCAACCTGACGTTTAGATAATCCGGTTTGAAGTAACTGCTTAGCTCTGGTGAAAATTTCGGGAGTAGTGGGAGTTCGTTCAGATTTCCGTTTATAGTTCCTGTAACAACAAGAAACATCTAAATTAGTTAGTTAAAACATTGGAGTTCAATTTAGATTGTGTAATCAACTTTTCTAAATGGGAAATAAGCCACAATTTAATTAAAAAAATGATTTTATTTTTATTTGGACAACGACGTCCTATTTGGACGTCGAAACGATAATAAAATAAGTTTTTTAGTTAAATCGTGGCTTATTTCCCATTTAGAATAGTTGATTACAAAAATGTCACAAGGAAATAGCTTCAGAACAACATTAGATATTGTGTGGGGCAAAAGTTCGCAGCGTACTCTTGCCCCAGAACTAGATGAGTACTTTGGTCCCAAACGGCATTTGAATTTGGCGCCATACATTGAATAGAAATACTTAACCACGGCGATCTACTTTCAACGACAATTTGAAGGTTAAACATTGTTATTTATGATGTAGGTACTGATTCTTCGATAATTACGATTTAAAACAAATTATACTTAAAAATATGTTGAACGAAAACAATATCAATAACATGGTTGGAATAACTTACCTCATTTTTAAACGTATTTTTGGCACAATCGCTATGCAATTGTTTATGTAGTTTCACAGTGTGTCAAGCTACCCACGTCTCGACAAAGGTCACTCTACGTCTGCGTATTAGTTAGAAATGGCTGATGCGTACTTTTTCGCGCCACGTACTTTTGCCCCACCTTACTCTACTGAGAGCCCAACGCCACAGTCCCTTGTAGGCAAATATTCTAGCCTAGTTTTTGGGGCATTGAAGAAGTACTCGTTCCCTTCTTCCTTGGACATTTTTGAAAATTTAATTCCTATTAAATAACTATACACTTTTTATTTTTTATCCATATCAATTTCAGTAATTAGAAGAATAATTTTATTATGATTGTTATTTGAAATTACAAAATAAGGTAAAAATGTTCACAAGGAAAGAAAAGTTTTCCTGTAGTTGGCTGTATACGATCAATCACAAAAATTGGAATAAATCCTTTGTAAAAGGTATAAAATTTATTAAAATCCCTAAAGGGCTACATCAGAAAAAAACGTTTTCGATTTTATTACAAAATCATCATCAGTGTAAGACAGTCTGGATGCTAGCTGAGCCACCAAAGAAATATATGGGTAATAACCCTTCAAATATAAAATGTATGCTTTACAGATGCATATTTACTTAAAATGCCTTGTGATGGGCAAAAGGCAACAGGAATAATGCCCTAAGGTAAGGTATTTAAATTCCCAACATGTGGGATGCAAAAAAATTTTGAGTTTACAAAAAAATTTTTTGAGTCCCACATGTTGGGAATTTAAATACCTTACCTTAGGGCATTATTCCTGTTGCCTTTTGCCCATCACAAGGCATTTTAAGTAAATATGCATCTGTAAAGCATACATTTTATATTTGAAGGGTTATTACCCATATATTTCTTTGGTTGCTCAGCTAGCATCCAGACTGTCTTACACTGATGATGATTTTGTAATAAAATCGAAAACGTTTTGTTCTGATGTAGCCCTTTAGGGATTTTAATAAATTTTATACCTTTTACAAAGGATTTATTCCAATTTTTGTAAAAATGTTCTCATAGTCACCTTTTACCCCTTTTTTAAATAAATCTAAACATCTCCTGTAATAATATAAATACCAAAATGAATTTCTCAACATATCGTGGAGAAAAGTTGCGGCTACATTGTTATTTAATATCTAGTTATTACTACATAATTACGGAGGAAAGACATCCACGTAAAAATCTGTTTCCGGTTAAAGACTAGTCAATCATCAACCCACAACGAAAAACTTTCCCAATTGTATGGAGGTATTCCATAAAGAATCATATTTTCAGAAGCTTTTTGTATATTATTTTAACAAATGCTGATGTTGATAATATGAATAAAAAATGTTATGTTTACATTTTTTTCAATATGTGTTATCAGTCTAGACTACTAAGTTCAATACTCAACAGTTGTTTTGCTTTATTGTATGTATTTTAATTTAAATCAAGACATAGTTGTTTTTATGTTTTTATATAATATTATGTACATTTTTGTCTTTTTGTTAATTTTATATTGTACATAGTTTGTAATTGTGAAGACTTTATGTACTGGCAGTGCCGGATTAAGGGGGTGGCTATGGAACTATTAGCCCCCGGCGGTAAATTTTGAGAGGCGGTACGTCGCTCCCATCACGTTTTAATTCTATATGTGGATATTTCAAATTTATGGGGTTGATTTTCTGAAATAGCATGGTAATAAAACCTCGTCTCGTCACCGATAAGATCCGTGCCTGCGGTAGCAGGTCGCAGAAAAACACGTTTCATGTTTCCGGGAAATCGGCCGGCGCCACTGTGCCTGGCGGCAGCGTGGCCGGCTCCAACACGCTGCGCCATGTCGTCAGTCCGTCAGTCGTGTTAGCGCAGTTTTCGAGACTAGTCTCAAATTTTACCTATTTATTAGAGCAGTGTTTTCGTGACGTTTCTAAAAAATGAGCGGATAGGAAGGAGGTGAATTTTGGAGACGATAAAAGTTAGAAAAACAACAGAAATTAAATGCAGTATTAAAAAACCCCTAAAGTTTGTTTTAGACTATACCTTTTTTTGTTAACAGAAAATGGTATATCAAAAATTTACATGAAATGATTGAATACAATATTAATACAAGAAGTGTATCCTTGATGTTCTTCTTCTTCCCTTTCTTTTAATAATGCCTTAACCTCATTTTTCTCAACATTTAACCTAGCTAGTTTTTTCTTTGATATTTTATATTACACAGATATATTAAATGACGGATAAGAAAACTCTATTATTATCTGCTGCTTCCATTGCAACATTTCTTAAAAGAAAAGGTAACCTTAAAAACCAATGTGGCATTATAACGAAAATAACCTAACTGCGTATGCCTGTGTACCAAAAATTGTTATCAAATAAGACATGTTCTAATTTGTATAACATTTTCTGTTAACAGATTTTGTTTCCTGTTTTACATTGTGACAAAATTTAGTATACCATTTTCTTATATCATTTTATGTTATAGTCTAAAACAGACTTAAGGTTCAGTTTTTTTTACCAAATCCAGGCAAGATAGTAGATATACCAACGAGCACTTCTTTTGCAACAACAATCCAACAACTCACAGTGCTACTTTTGTGATGGAGCTTTTTGCATAAAAATAATATACTTGCAACCTTCATAAACGTAGAAATAGCACTAAGAATCTTCTTATCGTTGATGGTTACTAACGCAACTGGTGAAAGATCATTTTCCACTTTAAAACGGGTCAAAAATTACATATTTGAGAAATACGATGACGAAAGCAACATTAAATTCGATCGCTGTTTTAAACATTAATAATGATCTGCTTACAAAATTAGATTTTAATAAAATCATCGACTTGTTTGCAAGTAGGAAGTCCAGGAAAATTTGTTTATAAATATTTGGGTATGTTAATTTACTTTATAAGTTGTGAGTTTTTGTCTTTGTGGCTTTTTTGTATATTTGTAATAAATAACCTAATAATATTAAAATAGTTTTAATGAATTGCTAACCTAAGACGCATCTATACCTACTGGAGAGTGGCGGTATAGTATGACTTAGCCCCCGGCGGTCCATGAACTAAATCCGACACTGTGTACTGGGCCTGAAGATGAGGCATAAATTGTAAGCCTCGAAACCGGTTACCTCATGATTGTATAACAACTCTTAAACATACAAACTCTAAGATTGCGAGTATTGACTCAATTCCTATATCCAATAGAACAGGGGTCACCGATTAGTTTTCCTAAGGGTCCGTTTCGAAAACCTATGACACTTCCGCGGTCTGGATTTAATGCTACCTGTGTCTGGTTGTTCTCTGATTCGGTTCCTGGGTGGATTCTTGTTAAAAAATATCCCCTATAAACAAATCAGAAGGGTTCCGGGCGAAATTTTTGGGCAGAAATTGTTTACCATTTTTTTAAGAAGTTCAAAACATCACCTTTTTCCCTCGAAAATAAATATGTTTTTAGCATTTTGGGGTCATCTTAAACAACAAAAGTCTTCTATCATTTTCTCAAAACTTGATAGATTTCGAGTTTTAAGCTATTTAAAATCTGAAAAATGCGAAAATAAACATTTTCCAAGCTTGAACACTTAAATTATTAGTCTAAGTTTTCAGTCTAATGGCATATAAAGCAACATACTGCTACTCTACATCCCACCAGAATGAAAACAATGGGAACCTTCTCTGGTTACACCTCCGAGGCTTCTACAATTTGCAAGCCATACGGATGCCGAGACTAAGGAAGATGAGGGAATTTTACAATATCTAATTCACGTCCCATCTGCTCAGCGCGGTAAAGTTCCAACGAGAATAGTTCCCTTTGTACTCCAAACAGAGTAAAGTAAATCAAAAATGAATAACCATTTTCAATGTCGTTGCACACGAAACTACAGCCGCGCGATATTCTAGTCCAATCAGAGAGTGCCGCAAGCACCTCTACCGGTTTCGAAACTTATTAGTCTCTCATCAGGAGGCACATATGCTGCTCTCCCCGATCCAACCAAAACAAACCCCGGCGTGCAGTCACGGATCGCAACGAACGAAATGGCATACGAAATTGAAAATGGTTATTCATTTTTAATTTACTTTACTCTGTTTGGAGTACAAAGGGAACTATTATCGTTGGAACTTTACCGCGCTGAGCAGATGGGACGTGAATTATATATTGTAAAATTCCCTCATCTTCCTTAGTCTCGGTATCCGTATGGCTTGCAAATTGTAGAAGCCTCGGAGGTGTAACGAGAGAAGGTTCCCATTGTTTTCATTCTGGTGGGATGTAGAGTAGCATTATGTTGCTTTATATGACATTAGACTGAAAACTTAGACTTTTGATAGCAGTTGCCGCTAGGGCATCTATGCCATTTCGTTCGTTGCGATCCGTGACTGCACGCCGGGGTTTGTTTTGGTTGGACCGGGAAAAGCAGCATATGTGCCTCCTGATGAGAGACTAATAAGTTTCAAAACCGGTAGAGATGCTTGCGGCACTCTCTGATTGGACTAGAATATCGCGCTGCTGTAGTTTCGTGTTGCAACGACATTGAAAATGGTTATTCATTTTTGACTTAAATTATTATTTTTGTGGTTGTGCCTAAATTGAAGTTTCAACATTAAATTTCAAGATTCTGACGAGTAATCGGGACTTGTTTTAATATAAACATTTGTTTTTAATTGTTAATTATGCGCGTCCTTTCGACCCTTAAGTCGCCCCGGCGCGCGGCGCGTTGCACTATACTTATGGTGCGTATCGCACTATATGATTGAAGTACATATTTAAATAGCACATTGGCAATAATTAATTGAATAAATAAATAAATTATTAAAAAAACTTTGGTTATAATAAATTATAAGATTTTAATAAATGTCAAGTATTTGTTGGGAATTGTTTGCATAAGTACGTATACGTATGATTAGTGTTGCCCAAAATCGGTCTTGATCTTGCAGTCTTGGTCTTGTTCTTGCGTTTTCGCAAGACCAAGACCAACACCGCCTAATTTTAGCAAGACCAAGACCAAGACTTGCCGTGCAAGACTTGAGCAAGAACAAGACTAAGCCTGCGAGACTCTTGCGTCTTGCAGTTAGAACTGAGGGTCGTTTTAGGGAGTATATAAGTTCGGCTATATTCTTAGATACTCTATGAGAAAGAAAAAAAATTGTAACAAAAATTTTGAAAATTGGACTTATGCGCATTACGAACAATACCATAAACATACATAGCGAATCAAAATATCCATTAAAAGAAGACTCGACACATTTGACATGTACTGAGAGGTCATTATTATAATGTAAAAATAAAATTTTTTAGTTATACATTCTTTCTCAGCAGCAGTGGCGTAGCTAGCCCCACAGGGGCCCCCCTTATCAAAGATTTTCGCGGGGCCCTTTTCAAGAACTGATATAAGGTAGTGCTAGAAAATGTTCAATGGAACACCGTACTTATGTGAATGTGTACTCTTTTATATGGTGTCGAAGGTTAGACTTTAACGGATACCCTTCTCAAAAAGCTGGAAGCCTTTGAAACCTTGGTGTATCGGAGGATCCTACGTGATATCTATACACATAAGAAAGTTCATTAGATTTCCAGAAAAAGGGAAAATATGACAACAATGTAATTAGCACTATAATATCGGCCGCATTAGAAAACCCCTACCTATCAAAATCTACAAAAATCGTCTAAGCCGTTTTCGAGATAATTGAGTGTTTCCATACATAAAACTCACTCTGTATTTATTTAGTTGACATGACACGTACAAAATATTGCTAAAATAATTTTTATACGTAAGTTAATTATTATAATCAACTATTCTAAATGGGAAATGAGCCACAATTTAACTAAAAAAAGGTTTTATTAACGTTTCGACGTCCAAATCGGATGTCATTGTCAAAATACAAAAATTAGTCAGATTAAATAAATTATTAGAAAAAATCTTTTACTAAGCAAGAACACTTTTGTTTAATTTAATAATATTTTGTATTTTGAAAACGACGTCCGATTTAGACGTTGAAACGTTAATAACATCATTTTTTAGTTAAATTGTGGCTTAGTTCCCATTTAGAATAGTTGATTACAAAAATGCCACAAGGAAATAGCTTCATAACAGGTTAATTATTATTGTGAAAGCTTTAGGTCTTCCTTTTATTTTAATTTTGGACGGTAATACTAAATATTGTATATACTAAATTGTAACATATTGTACTATATTGTAATACTAAATACTGTATTTCACTTACATATAACTAAAAAAATATATATTAATTTATAGTCTCTTAACTTTTTCATACTGTTTTAAAATGTTGTTAAACTCATTAAAACAACTAAATAATTGTCCACACTGCATAGTTAATTTAAAAACAAACACTAAACAAATAAAAAATAAGAAATCTCTTTACTAATCAATATTTAAATTAAAGTATAAACACAACGCAATTAAACAAATTCCAACACTCTGACACTAACTTTTTAATTTGCGTACATGTTAGCGTGTACCTAGACACAGCGTTATATGTAGGTATATTCTTCTTTTCCTTCTTTAGTTTATTGGTCTCCACCTACTTGGGTATTTGGCCAGCTCGTCGTAGGGTAATAAAGGAAAAATATTTATATTCTAATGACATTTATCGTATGTCGTTGTAATAATATATACCAGTTTGTTGAGATTTTAGTTTGATACAAATTTTGAAGGAAAGAAAAGAAGGTTTACTATTGAAAATAAAACCATTTTGTAAAAGTAAAAATGTTCTATGAATAGTTCAAACGAACAAAAACACTTTTAACCTTTAACTACACGCGCTGGCGTACTTTGTACGCCAGATATAAGAATTCTACTGGAAATATATTTAAAAATTTAATTTTTGACCTTGCTTATTTTTCTAACCTATCACTGGAATGTGCTTTACAATTTGGTTTTAGTTTCGTTATAATCGGCGTTCTGGAAAGATCGTAATTTACATTTCATTATTTGTTGTTTCCGGTGGTGGACAATACACCCCAGGATTATATTACTATAAGTCGTAATATAAGTACATATTTTAATTGTTTTTTAGTCATTATGGCAAAAAATATATTTTTCTTTGAAAACAATACTTTTTCTCCTGTAATAAATCACATTTAAAAAAAATTTTTATTAGTAATTTTATTTATCATGGAATCCAGTTATTCCATGATTCCAGTTATAAATCCCAATTGGCTTACTGAAAAGGAACTCCAAGTATTCACTGACAAACAACTAAGTGTATTTTTTCAAAAAAAAATGAAACAAATCCGCTGTTTTTAAGTGTATTTTCTTGTGGCGTACAAAGTACGCCACGCGTGTAGTTATTTTATTACTTGATGCGCGGGTAGTTAAAGTTAACGTCACATAACTGTATTTTTTACTGACGTTTATAATGTCTAATTAATTTTGTTTACTTTTTGGTGTAAAATGTAAATGCAAAATCATATGACGTCACGACGCGTTTTTTGCTGGCTGGAATAATTTGAATTTTTAATCGTCTTTAGGGGAAAAACGAAAGACAAACAAAACTTTTTTATCATTGATACATGTTTTAAATTATGTTCTGTTGTGATTTATAACATTTTTTTCCAATTTTAAATTTTATGCAAGTTCCCTATTGGTGTAGAATGTAAACATACAACCCTGTGACGTCACGACGCGTTTTGGGGTGGCTAGTATAAGTTGAATTTTTAGTCGTCTTTAGGGGCCAAACGAAAGACAAACAAAACTTTTTATCTTTGATACAGGTTCTAAATTATGTTCTGTTGTGATTTATAACATTTTTTTCGAATTTAAAATTTTATGCAAGTTCCCTATTATATGTATTTCAACTGTTGATTATTTTCGGTTCGTCAGTCTACCGTATGACCTTATTTTTTGAATTACCTATTCATTTGCATACTATCCGTATCTTCTCTAGCCCAGCGACAAATATTTATTACACTATTATTCTCCAGTTTACCTTGATATTCCATATTTATTGTATTTGACTATTTTTATTTAGGCGTTTGGGTGCATAATGTCTGTCTAGATTCTAGATATTGGCGATTAATTAATTATTGTTGCTTTTAACGTTGACTGATAGGCCTGGACCCCGCGTACCAAAAAAAAGTTTATTAATAGCAAGATGAAAATTTGTTAATAGCTTAACGGTGTCTAGTCGGACAAACTTTGATGTACGGGACTGGAACAGGGGAACTTTTAATTGTGGAACAGGTTACAGGTTTAGAACGTCAGACTACGAAAACGTCCCATGTCTTTTATCGGACAGAACTTTCAATTGATTTGTTACCCTTTCTTTAAACTCTCATGCAAAAATCCGACTGCTATTTACCACCAATATAATTCCTGACATTTGTCATGTTCTACATGTCAGACTTATTAAAATGCCCAACATATTTGTCGGACAAACATTTTTTCATATATTATATAAAGTTTGTTATTGAATAAACTCTAAAAACAACCTGCTAGTTTTCACACTCATAAACTTGTTCGGATGGCACGTTGCACACTTATAATTACGTTGCACATTAAAACTTCCCCTGTTTCAGTGTTACTATGCATCAAAATTTGTCCGACTAGACACCATTAAGCTATTAACAAATTTTCAGCTTGCTATTACTAAATTTTTTTTTGGTACGCGGGATCCACGCCTATAATTATTGTTGCTTTTGACATTGACTAATTTTATGTAGGTATCAATAATTTTTTTATTAGGTATGGTGTTTATCCTTGTAAATATTAGATTAACTACTATTGTATTTCGGTCTTGAAGTTAAATAATAATTATTGACAAGTAGAAAACTTTTTGCAAAATTACATTTGATAACAAAGAATACAATAAATGTTGCCACCCACATACCTTCTTTCTTCTTTTTAAGATGCTGTCTTCGTTCGAAGGTTAGCGATCATCATGATTATTGAACTTCGTTCACTGCTAACCTAAAAAAATGCAGGATACAAAGAAATGGGTGGCTCTCATCTTGCTAGATGTCAAGAATGCCTTTAATACGGCATCATTGGAAAAAATCATGTCCAGGCTGAGAGATTTGTCATGTCAGTGAGTACCTGGTCAACGTGGTTGTCTGACAGGTTCATAACGGAAAAGGATACCAGCATCAGGTTGTCGCAAGGTGTTCCGCAGGGTTCGGTACTGGGTCCCACCCTCTGGAATGTCTTGTACGATGGGGTGTACAATACGTCTGTGCGTTTGATGAAATAAAAAGACGGCATACATGCAATTCGTATTAAAAAAGAATAAAAAACGATGAAAGAAATCCAGTAGATTAAAAAGAAGTGGAATTTTTATTTTATATATAGTCCAGAAAGCCACGGCGCACCCGCTAAAAAATATTCTGATTCGGATTTTTTGCAGTCTTACTCAAAAAGGATCCCTTTTAAGAAAAAATTTGCATGTTGCCAGGTCCAAAAGTGGGCCAAAAATTTTTTAAAAGTTTTTTTTGTTTTTTCCATAAAATTATTTTTTTGCATCGACTAATTTTTTTTTTGGTTTTTGGGATCATTCCAAACAAAAAAGGCTTTTAGTGACTTTTCTCTAAAGTTGATAGTTTTTGACATATCGTCGCACTAGAACAATACTAGGATATCTTCAAATATTTGACTTTTGAGTTATCTGCTCTATCTGATGTAAAATTTTATAAGCTATCTGGAGAGATACTAAGATTTGTTCAATCGGCTGCTTTGTGGTGTTTATGAGCAATATCCTAATATTGCACTAGTTGATTTGTTGGAAATACCTGGGTTAAAATGAAGATATCTTAAAATACCTTTTTATTATCCGATGAATATTTGCCTTTTCTAATCATAGTTGTGGTGAAATACCCGGACATTCGAACATGTCTTAGTCTAGCCCCACATCTGCATTATGATTTTTTTTAACATATCTGTGTTTTTAAATTGTCTTAGTATTTTACTAGCAAACTTGTCCGACTATTTCACCGAGTGTGGCAAAGAAAATTTTAAATTAACCTGTTTTTTTAAGTTGTCTCTGTATTTTCCTAACTAACTAAGCTTCAAAAATAAGGATTATTTGAATAAATGTCCGAGTATATCCCCACGCTCACCTACAAATTCGTGGATGAGTCGGTCAGTTACAGTAAAGTTGTTCATTTTCAATGGTAAGTTCAACTTCAAGTTGCTTTCCGACTGCAATAGAGTACGGATGCTAGAATTCGTTTTTTTAATTCGTTTGGAAAACATGTGTCTTCTGTTTAATAAAATGTATTCGGTGTCTGAGCGGACAAGAAAAATACTCAGAAATTTTTAAAACATTGATGCATCATTATCTATGTATTCCTGCACAGAGTCTGCCAAAAAAAGAGCTTTACTGAGTGAACCTATTTTAACTCCACAGGAAATGGCTATGGTCATAAAATTAGCCAAAAAAACAGGAAAGCCTTATTAATAATCTTCAATTTTCTGATATTTTAGATTGGAAAAAGTTTAGCATGAATTTTGCAAGTTTTTCTAAAAATTCAATTGGAGAGAAAATACTCTGGAGCAATATTAAGGTACTGCGAGTGACCAAAGAAAGCCCAAATATTATTTTCTAAAGGAAACCTTTGGTACCGATTCATTTAAACAAATTAACGTTCGAATGAATGAAGTTGACAATATTGCTCCAGCTTATATGGAACGCCCTAAAATTCCCTGTAAGAAAAAAGAAGATCTTTTAAGTTTAATCCGACATATCCCTGCTGAACATCACGATTTTTTTTAAATCTAAAACCGTACAAGAAAGGTCAACAACAAGATCAAGAAGTTAGCGATTAAAAAATGTTCGCGGAAGTTTTTTTTTTCAATTTATTATTGTTTATTGAGTGGAATTTTAGTATAAATGATTTAACCAGTTGGTAATATTTGATTTTATTTTATAAATTTATGTAATAATAATATGTTTGCTATTTCTTGAACTTACAGTAAAAAATAAAAAATTACAATACCTATTGCATTTTTTGCGAATAATTGTGTAAAAATAACTTGAAAAATCAATGAAACAAGACAAAGTGGTCAGGTGCGTCAAAAAATAGTGTAACAGTGGGATATTTTTAAATGCTAATAATAGTAACAAAATTAACAGTTGAAAAATAGAATTGGTGTAATAATAGGATAAGCTGAAGAAAAATAAAGATATTTTTAAAGAATATTACAAAAAATAAATACAATACTAGGACAACTTCAACACTTAGCAAAGATAAATTTTATATATCAAAAATTTTAAAATGTAAGAGGAGGACATATTACAAAATCTCAGTTTATTCTCATTATTTATTATTTCAAATTTTCAGTTGAACTCTAAACACACTCAAGAACAAATAGGGCACCATAACATTTAAGAAACAATGCAATAAACTAATATAAAATAGTTTTATTTCATACTTTCTATGGAAGAAATCTAAAACTCAATTTACTCGATACTATATTTTTTAAGTTTTCTTAGTATTGTTCTAGTACGACGATATAATAAAAGATTCAAAATTTAAAAATTGCGAAATCGGCCATTTTTAACCCCGAAAATCTATGTGAAAAACCGAAAATTTCAATGTTACCAAGGAACGTAGATATTCTATGAGCATCGTTTGATGAAATCCTGAAGAGATTTTTCCAATATAATTTCAAAAACCCCTTTGTTTTTTAATTGCTAATCAAGCGTGCGGGAGACTATTTTCAACCGTTGCATGTATTATACCGGGTGTCCACTTATATTTTCCCCCATTTTAACTGCCTATAACTTCTAAACGGCTCAAGATAGAAATATGCGGTTTTCGTTGAAATGTTTTATTTTAGTAAAAGTTTTGTCTGAATGGACTGAATTTTTTATATCGCTTTCAAATACGAAAAGAAAAATGGCGGATTTTTGAAAAAAACGTTGTTGACTTTTTTTTTAATGGAAAACCCAGTATATTATTTTGTAAATTGAAAGAAAGGTCATTCACCTATCCAGCGATATAAAGTTTTTCAAAATCTGTTGTCAAATCACTGAGTAATTAATTTATTTTTAAAATGAGAGGTGCAACGTGGATTTCCACATTGCATCTCTCATTTTAAAAATTAATTGCTCAGTCATTTGACCACCGATTTTTAAAAAATTTATATCGTTGGATAGGGAAACTACTGTTTTTTCCAGTTTTTAGGTAAATAACCATTTTTTATGCCGCTTTTAAATAAAAAATGACGGATTTTTGGAAAAAAAACGTTGTTGACTTTTTTTATTGAAACACCCAGTATATTTTTTTGTAGCTTGAAAAAACGGTCATTTACCTATCCAGCGATATTAAATTTTTTAAAATCGGTTGTCAAATGACTGAACAAATAATTTTTGAATTGAAAGATGCAATGTGGAAATCACATAACATAATATCATTTTGCTTAGTTATTATTAGAGAGATATCGTAAATGCAAACGATAATATCGTGTCAAGACGTAAATAACGTATAACGTTCTATTTCAGCACAGGCAACAAGAGAGTTATCGCAAATGTTCTGGGGCGGGGCTTAACGTTATTATGACAACCGACGTTTGGTATTACAATGTAACCTAGAAATTAATTTTGAGGAATACTGTAATTGTTTTTTATTGAAAAATGAATTTGGATATTGAGCTGGTTTACATGCATTTTAATTTTAATGATTTAACCAACAATAAATATAAATAGTTAGTATAAAAATAATATATCTGAATAAATAATATCCTAACCACAAAAAGTAGTCTATTGTAGACAAAATAAAAATGCACGTGTTTCTCAACATAAGATGATTCACAGTATTTAGTTTATAAAATTTGTATTCTATACATTATTTTTATGTTTCATCCCAAATGTCAAATTAGCGTTAACGTTATTACCGTCCCTTATTTCAACCTAAATAGCGGGACACGCTATCCGGTATTAGCGTAACATTCATTCTGCGCTTGCGTACATGTCAAAATAGCGTATTCCGCTATTAGCGTGCGATAAAAATGCATTTGCGATATCTCTCTATTATTATTATTTTGCTTAGTTATATGTTATTTAGGTATGTGATATCCACGTTGCACCGCCCATTTTAAAAATTAATTACTCAGTGATTTGACAACCGATTTTGAAAAGATTTATATCGCTGGATAGGTGAATGACCTTTCTTTTAATTTACAAAAAAATATACTTGGTGTTCCATTAAAAAAAGTCAACAACGTTTTTTTCAAAAATCTGCCATTTTTCTTTTCGTATTTGAAAGCGATATAAAAAATTCAGTCCATTCAGACAAAACTTTTACTAAAATAAAACATTTCAGCGAAAACCGCATATTTCTATCTTAAGCCGTTTAGAAGTTATAGACAATTAAAATGGGGGAAAATATAAGTGGACACCCGGTACAGTGAGCACGTAAAGGTTGGAATAAATTCATTTTCTGGTGAAACAGGTCAATTTTTATTTTTAAATTACGACTTTTTGGCATATATATTATACTAGTGACGTCACCATCTGGTCGTGATGACGTCATCGAAGATTTTTTTAAATGAAAATAGGGATGGTGTGATAGCTCATTTGAAAGGTAATTCAATTCTCTATTCAGTAATATAAACATTAACATAATTATTTATACAGGGTGTCAAAATATTTTTGAATAAAATTTATTTACATAAAAAGAAAAATGTGTGTAATTTATTTAATTTAAAATACATTTTATTGCTATCAGAAATCAGGAAAAAATGCTCATTTGGCAAATAAATATTGTTTTTTGCTTAAATTCAATATTAAAGCAGTCACCCACTAGCCTCGTGACAGCTTGAACATTTAATTTAAGCGAAAAGCCATGATTATTTTTCAAATAAATATTTTTTTCTGTTTTCTGAGAGCAGTAAAATGTATTTTAAATTAAATAAATTACATACATTCTTCTTTTTATGTCAATAAGTTTAACCTAAAAAATTTTTTACAGGACACCCTGTATATATAATTATGTTAATGTTTATATTACTGAATAGAGAATTGAATTACCTTTCAAATGAGCTATTACACGTCCCCTATTCTCATTTAAAAAAATCATCGATGACGTCATTACGCTCAGATGGGTGACGTCACTAGTATGAAATATATGCCAGAAAGTCGTCATTTAAAAATAAAAATTGACCTGTTTCGGTCCGTTTTCGAGAAAATGAATTTATTCCAACCTTTACGTGCTCACTGTATGTAAAATGCGTAAATATACAGGGTGTCCCCGAAAATAGTGCGTTCCTTTAAGGTGTGGATATAATACACAATTTAGAACAAAAAAGTCCTATAACATTTTTTTATAAAGTTAACCGTATCGAAAAAAAAATTACATTGTTCTCCGTAGGAGTGAATTTTTATTTACATTAATTTAAACGAGCTGGCAACATGGCTTAGAAGAACCTTTGACTGGAAATTTAATCAATGGAACCCCTTGTTTATTTACTATTTTTGAGGTGTGAATTAGGGTTATTGACGCCCCTAGATGTAGGTGCCTACCTGCCAAATAATAGTCCGTTTTTTAACGGTAAAATATTGCAAAACCTCTAAATTTTAAAGAACCGCTTGGATTGACATGAAATTTGGCATACACATAGCTAACAAGCCAAAGAAAAAAAGTGATATTGTGCCGATATGTGCTTTTGCCCCGGGGTGCTTTTCACCCCTCTTGGGGGTGAAAAAGAATTCGTCCAAAGTGAGTCCGGAAATTGATAAACTGACTAATTTTAAGTAACTTTTGCTCTATAGAGTTTTTTTACTAAGTCAATACTTTTCGAGTTATTTGCCAGTGAATATGTTCATTTTTTCAACAAAATAACCACACTTTTAGACGGTTTTTTGCAAATAACTCAAATAGTACATATTTTGTCGAAAAAGCATTTTCAGCAAAAATATAGCCTGTAAAAATTTTTAAAAAATGGTGTATATATCACGTTTCTATACCTAGTAGAAGCAGAGTTATAGCTAATTAAAAATAGGTTCATATTCGTCAAATTCCAAATGGAATACTTTTGGATTCGTGAATACGTGAAATAACCAAAAATGAAGCACATTTCGGGGAAAACCCATTACAACTTATTTAAAGTGTTTCAGAAAAGCTTCATTTTTGTTTTATAAAAAAAATTTCTAGCATCAAAAGTAAACAAGTTACGCTCAAAATAAAATTACTCCCTTTTTTTTTGGTAAAAAAATCGGGAAAGTCACCCTCTAATTAGTATCTCAAATGAACTTAATCGTTACGACTTTACAAGTTTCTTGACCCGTGTATGTATTGTTTGTATGATCTGTAAGTTTAATCGGTTCAAAGTCCTTATTTTTGAAAGGGCTGTAGTTAAAAGGGGTTGAACTAGTCACTCATCACGAATGTACGCAAATTTAGAAACACCAAATCTCAATCAATTTTTGTCTAACAGAAAAACAAAAAAATACATGATATTCAGAAAAGCAATGCTGAATTTTTTTGTTTAACGAGATTTTTGGTATCTCTAACAATTTTTAAGTTATTTTGAAAAAAGGCATATTTTTCAAAATTAAAATTTTTAAAAATTTTATTTTAAAACCAAATTTTTTCCAAAATAAGCACTTTGAATCGATGAAACTTACATATCATATAAACACAACATAAGTAAAATAATTTATGGACCGGTAACGATTAATTTCATTTAAGTTGCTAATTAGGGGTTGGTCTTCCCGGTTTTTTTTTGCCAAAACAAAAGCGACCAACTTTATTTTGAGGGTAACTTGCTTAAATTTAATGCTAGTAACTTTTTATAAAAACAGACATAAAGCTTTTTTTAAACAGTTTAAAAAGCTATAATGGGTTTTCCCATAAAAGTGCTTAATTTTTTGGATATTTCACTTCGAAGTATTCTATTTGAAATTTGGTGAATATGAATCTATTTTTCATTGGCTATAACTCTGGTTTTACGAGGTCCAGAGACCTAACGCGTACACCATTTTTTTGCTTTTTTACAGGCTATATTTTTGCTAAGAAGGTTTTTTTCGACAAAATACTTACTTTTTGAGTTATTTGCGAAAAACCGTCTAAAAATGTAGTTATTTTGTTGAAAAATGAACATATTCACTCGCGAATAACTCGAAAAGTGTTGACTTAAGAAAAAGCTCTATAGGACAAAAGTTACTTAAAATTAGTCAGTTTATCCATTTCAGGACTTATTTTAGACTTATATTTTTTCACCCCCAAGAGGGGGTGAAAGTCACCCCCAGGGCAAAAGCACACATCGACACAATATCACTTTTTCTCTTTGACATGTAAGCTATACGTATGCCAAATTTCATGTCAATCCAAGCGGTTCTTTAAAATTTAGAGCAAAAACCGTGAAAGAATGGACTATAATTATTTCTTGCTTTAATAATGTGACATTTTTGCTATTAATATCTTAGTTTGTTTGATGTGAGGGGACCAGGACAGGGTGAAAAAATATAAACATTTGGTTGATATTTACCTTTTTACTGTACTACCTACCAGATACAAAATGACCTACAAACCTACTATTTTTAAATGTGTCAACCTTTAGCTTTTATGTTCCACGGTGTTGCCAGGCTTCAATTTGCATATTAAAATGTATTTTCGTTTTTTGGTCAAACGGCTGAATTTAGAAAAAAATGTTATAAGACTTTTTTGCTCTACATGGTGCCTTCTACCTATAACTTTAAGGAACGCACTATTTTCGGGGACACCCTGTATATGCAGAAAATATTCTGATTAATTTTTTTTAACCATCTTGCTTAAAAACGTCCCCTTTTAACAAATTTTGCATGTTGCCAGGATTAAAAAGCAGTCAAAAATTTTTTAAAACGTTTTTTTTGTTTTTTCCTAAAACTAATTTTTTGCACCGGACAATTTTTTTTGGGTTTTATGAATTATTCCAAATAGAAAAAGTCTTAAGTAACTTTTCTCTAAATTTTTTTGTGTTCGGGATATAAGCGATTGGAAATTTAAAAAATTGCAAAATCAGCCATTTTTAACCCTAAAAAACTATGTGAAAAACCGAAAATTTCAATGTTACCAAGGCACGTATTCTACGAACATCATTTGATAAAATCCTGAAGAGATTTTTGCAATATAATTTCAAAAACCCCTTTGTTTTTTAATTGCATGTATATTTGTATACGTAATCGGACAACATTTTAAGTTAAAAAAAAAATTGTGTAAAAATTTTTTGACCCATTTCTGCCTCTGAAAACATTCAAATTTGTTAATAGGACCTTTTCTAGCAAAATGTTGAAAAAAATTGAATCAGTATATTTTGCGCATATATACAGGGTGTCCCGAAAAGATTGGTCATAAATTATACCCCAGATTCTGGGGTCAAAAATAGGTTGATTGAATCTCACTTATCTATATACAATAGTGCACACATTTTTTATTGTAAATGGGCATGTGGCATTCTTCTGGAAGGAAAATCTTAAAAAAAAGAACAGTGAAATTTGTACACCCCATAAAAATTTTATGGGCTTTTTTTCCCTTAAACCAGTTTAACCAGTGTACGTTCCAGTTAAACTATTGTTGTGGTACCATTAGTTAAACACAATATTTTTAAAACTTTTTTGCCTGTTAGTATTTTTTCGATAAGCCAGTATTTATCGAGATGCGTCTTCTTTTTTAATATGTTTAGATACAATGTTTATGGAGGCTTCGTTCTTTTAAACCCCCCAAATGCTTGTGTACGTTTCAATTAAACTATTATTGTGGTACCATTAGTTAAACACATAGTTTTTAAAACTTTTCTGCCTCTTAGTATTTTTTCTATAAGGCACCTTTTATCGAGATGTGGCTTCTTGTTTAAAATGGTTCAAAATAAAATTATTACCAGGTCTTTATAATCGTACTTAATACAAATATACAAATATGTGGTGGATTTATTGAATATTCAAAATATCTAGATAAAAACTGGCTTTTTGAGAAAGTACTAAGGCAAAAAAGTTTTAAAAACACTGTGTTTAACTAATGGTAGCACAATAATAATTAATTGGAACGTAATAATTAATTGAACGTACACAAACGTTTGGGGGGGTTTAAATGAACAAAACCCTTATAAAATTTTTATGGGGTGCACAAATTTCACTATAATTTTTTTAAGATGTTCCTGCCATAAAAGTGCCATATATCCATTTTCAATAAAAAATCTCTAATAGTTTTTGATATCTTGGAAAAAATTGGTTTTCATTTTGTAACTTCAAAGGGCTGTAACTTTTTTTATGTGCACATTTGTACTAAGTTAGATTAAATCAACCTATTTTTGACCCCAGAATCTGTGGTATAATTTATGACCAATCTTTTCGGGACACCCTGTATATTTACGTATATTACATACAATGTTGTATACATGCAACGGTTGAAGCGGCCGCTTGATTTTCAATTAAAAAAAGGGTTCTCGATATTGTATTGCAAAAACCTCTTCGGGATTTCATTAATCGATGTTTAAAGAATATCTACCTATCTTGGCAACATTGAAATTTTCAGTTTTTCACATAGTTTTTGAGTGTTAAAAATGGCCGATTTCGCAATTTTTAAATTTTTAATCGCTTATATGTCGAAAACTATCAACTTAGAGAAAAGTCACTAAAGACCTTTTTTTTGGAATTATCCAAAAAACCTAAAAAAAACTTTGTTCGATGCAAAAAAAATTTTAGGAAAAAAACAAAAAAAAAACGTTTAAAAATTTTTGGACCCAATTTTGGACCTGGCAACATGCAAGTTTGTTAAGAAGTCCTTTTTGAGTAAGATTGTGCAAAAAATCCGAATCAGAATATTGTTCCTAGCGGATGCGCAGTGGCTTTTTAACTAATAAATAAATAATATAAATATCTTGTAAAAGTGATTATTTCATGTTTTTACGTCAAGTGACGATTCGTTACAATATTTACTTGATAGTGTCATTAACAAATAACAATTTAATAGTCATAACAGCTTTTTCATGTACTTAGTTATTAAAACATTTTTAGTTGAAATTACTTATTCTAATAATAGTTCACATTAATGATTGTCTAGTAAAACTTTATCTACACTGTTAAAATAGTCTAATTACCTTTTTCCTGCGTAAACTTAGCAAAATTCATTGAAATAATCACAAATTATCTGGAACTTTACATTTTAAAATGATGATTTGTAATCAGAAGGTGGAAATTATACCGGCGGGTGTAATTTCCTCACCAAAATAATCTTTTGCCTGCGTTTATAAGGGTATGTCATAATCCCACAGGTATTTTCCTCACCAAGACCAAAATGGTTATTTCAGTTATTTCAGGTAGGTAGCTTTTACTAAAAGGCATTCAATTGAATTATTTATCTACTATTAAATTACAGTAGGTACCTACAATTATAATAATTAATCGTATTGTATTTTTAGTCACAATTGAAATTTTGACAAAAATGGCATGTTTAATAGAAAGTGATCGCGGTAAACCTTACGCGGTATTGGTATTTGAAAATTTTATTTTTTATAAAGTGAAAGTTTTAAAAAGTGAAGAAGTGTTCTGGAGGATAAAACAAATTGTAGTGCGAAATTTTTTACTATTGGTGCCACTCTTACAATATCTAGAAGTAGCCGACAACATAATCATGAACCAGATTGTCAGAAGTTAGATCGAAAAATTGTTTCTAACTATTGTAAACGTAAAGCAGAAGAGAATTGAAAAACCAGCAAAAATTATAGGCCAAGCACTTGCACCTAATTTGTCTGAAACAATTACTACGATTTTTGTCAATTACATAAGAAAAAATATATAATTATCGACGAAAAATGATGCATGGTCGACTTCCTTCCAATATTGATGAGGTTCAAGAATTTGCGAAGGGTGTGCACAAAAAACAACCAAGAGGGAAAATTTTCTCTTTATAAACTGTGTCAAAAGTAGGATAATTGTATTGTGAATACAATGATATAATTGTGAAACAAATATAAGACTTTTAGCCACATTGAATTTTATTATATGGATGGCACATTGCAATTATTCATTATTCATGGGCTAATTAATGGGCATTATATTTCTTTATTATACTGTTTACTGCCAAACAAAAAAACAGAAATTTACAACAATATTTTTTATTTGTTAAAATCAGAACTTTTTAAAGCTCTCAAAATTGAGTTTAATGTTAGTAAAGTTTTTGAAGATTTTGAAAAGGAATGCATTGAAATGTATCCGAACACTAAAATACATGGTTGTAAATTTCACCTACACTAAGCTTGGTATAGAAATATCTTGGTCTCTTGATTTAATCTCAGAATATAAAAATGATTCTGAAAGAGGCAAGTGGCTCAAACATACTTTTGGCCTTACATATAAAACCAGAAGACGTATCAGATTGTTTTGTGTTTGATTTAATGTCATGCAAACCAGGAAATGAAATTTAAGATAGATATGTTGATTATTTAGTTGAAACTTCTATAGACGAAAATGCCATATTCTCCCCATATTTGTGGACAGAGGCAAATTCTTCTGTTATTCGTATTACGAATGCTTCCGAATCTTTTCATTCGCATTTTAATTTATCCATATATATTTTCTTTGAAAAAGTTAAAGAATTTCAGGTAGTTACGTATGTTAAAATTTAAAGTTTGCATATTGCAAAACCTATCAAAGATACAAGTTAAACTAAAATTGAAAAATGTAGTAAATTTATTAATAAGATATCTGTAATCAAATGACTAGAATGGATTTTGTAAAGTGTCTGTCTTATTATAGTAAATATTAAATAATAATCTATACGTCTTACATATTATCTATATTATAAACTATTATTATAATGTAAGGAAATTAATCTCTTGTATTCGGATTTCGGATGCTTTTATAATAGACATTCTTAAATTAAACCTATATTTTTATTTTATTACCTGAGTGAGTTGGTGAGGAAAATACCTACCGGATTAATAGGAACCTTTAAATTTGGCGAGGAAAATACCTGTCGGATTATATGTTCTTACTGGTTGGTGAGGAATTTACCTCCGCCCAATTATACATACCTATGTAGTTGATTTTACATATTTATTTAAATATAATTATCAATATAAACAGAGTGGGACTTCGAGTAACTAGAAATAGTCTGGGCTGGTTATCGGAGAATAGGCCATTTTTGGGAAAAGTTATTTACCAGCAATATTATTGCTGGAATCGAAGCTTATTATTATATAATATATTAACAATATAGGTATACAAAGTCCGCAGATAGTGTGCTTCTTTTTTTATTAACAAAATGGCGCCCCCAAATCGTGTTTTTTTTCAATTTTTGCTCCATAACTCCTAACATTTTAACTTTACGCCAAAAACACCCTAATAAAAATTAACCGAAATTAAATTCTGCATAAAAACATGTTTTTCCCGATCTGCTTCGATGAAAAGTACCAGTACCGAGTACCACATACTCACTTTTAAGCTTTGAAACAATTAAAACAAATTATAAACAACGGAATAATCGTATGTTTACTTTTTGTTTTATAACTTTTTTGCAAATGGTTGGAAAATTTTTTTAAAGCATTCATTTTTAAGACCTTTGAAATACGAATTTTAAGTATCTTTTAAAATTATAATATAATAAACAATGTCTGAGAAATGTTAATTTGTTTATAACTATTTTTTTTAAACATTTAATGATTATGCAAAAAAATGAAAAATTGATAGTTTGTCGACAAAATATTAAACAGGCATCACATCTTTATAATCTTTCTAAGTTTGATCAATGTCTCATGATTATTTTGGTTGTTATTGCGACTCTAAATTGTTAATTTACAATTGAATTGTTGCTAAAATATTCGTTTAATTTTCACCGGCTTCTGCAGTTATAATCTATACCAAGAAAGCTTTTATTTCACCAGCTATTTAATTATTGATAAATAATTACTTGCCCAAAAAATGTATTTGAAAATTCGAGATTTTGTTGGGAAACCCACATTTTCCGAGGAAAATTTGCGTCGGAGCAAATCGGGAAAAACATACCTCTATGTAGAATTAAATTAGTTTGAATTTTTATTTGAGTGTTTTTGGTGTAAAGTTAAAACCTTTGGAGTTATAGACCAATAATTGAAAAGACACGATTTGTCGGCGCCATTTTGTTTATAAAACAAGTAGCACACTATCTGCGGACTTTGCATACCTATATTATTAATACATAGGATCTTATAATTCGATTCCAGTAATAAAATTCCTGATAAATAACCTTTCTTTGTACTTTACTAATTAGACCAGCGTATTATAACTATTTTTATTTCAAAATTTAATGATTATGCAAAAAAAAAAAAAACAAAAAATTTATATTTTGTCGATAAAATATTAAATAAGCATCTCATCTTTATAATCTTTATAAGTTCGATCAATGTATCATGATTATTTTGGTTATTATTGCGATCGTAAATTGTTAATTAAAAATTGAATTGTTGCTAAAATATTTGTTTAGTTTTCACCGGCTTCTGGAATTACAATCTATACCAAGAAAGCTTTGATTTCACTTAATTATTTAATTATTGGTTAATAAATACTTACCTAAAACTTTATTTAAAAATTAGAGATTTTGTTGGAAAACCCGCATTTTCCGTGGAAAATTTTCGTCGGAGCAAATCGGCAAAAACATATCTCTATGCAGAATTAAATTGCGGTGAATTTTTATTTGATTATTTTTGTTGTAAAGTTAAAATCTTCGGAGTTATAGAGCAATAACTGAAAAAAATACGATTTGTCGGCACCATTTTGTTTTTAAAAAAAGTAGCACACTCTCTGCGGACTTTGCGTACCTATATTATTAATATATAGGATCTTATAATTCGATTCCAGCAATAAAATTGCTGGTAAATAACTTTTCCATGAATTTTGCTAATTAGCCCAGAGTAAAAGTATTTCTTACATGAAATATGTTAGTGGACGATCCGATATAAAGCCGACCACTCACTGAACGATACTGCGGTGTTGTTCAATTTTGTCGAATTCCACTAATTGACAAAATTTTTTATTTTTACCACTTTCTTACAATTTCACCACAGAGAAACTGGTTTCTATGCTGCAGTACTGCAGATGTGATATCATCGACGATTTTGTCGAACGACACCGCAGTATCGTGAGTGGTCGTAAGGTCGATCAGCACCGATCTGTTTAAAGCCGGCCACTCAAGATACTGCGGTTTCTTCGACAAAATCGTCGACGATTTCAATTCTACAGTATTGCAGCATAAAAACCAGTTTCTCTGTAGTCAAATTGTAGCGATGTTGTTGGATGCACGGTTACACATGATCAAAATTTTTGTCAATTAGTCTAATTAGACAAAATTGAACGACACCGCAGAGCTATTTCAGGTCAAATCAACACACTTTGAATTTATTTTTTTCCTGACCTATTTAGATTTTGTTAAAATTTAGAGTATTCATAGTGGATGACTAGGTAAAGAAAAATACCCAATTTTAAATTTTTATCTCAATCCGTTTCCGAAATATGGTTATGTAAAGTTTTGCAAAAAGGTCCAAAACACCGTGACAATACTTTATTGGAATGGTTGCAGAAGCTGACCTGCTTGAGCTAGAATGCTGGGAGACGTTGCAGCATTTTTAAAGCTCCTTACAGTGATATATACAGTATGATGCTACGATAAACAAGTTTCTCTCAAACAAAAAAAATATATTTTGATTAAGCTTTTTTCCAAAAAGTACATAATTTAAAATTTTCATAATATTCCTACAAATACATAGTACTGTTGTTGTTGTTAATAACAATAAAAATTTTATCATGGGATGGTGATGGGTTCAACATAAAAAAAATAAATTTCACACAAACAGTCTGGTTCAAATGAAAGGAATAAATTCGTAATGGCACAAGTTGGCAACTTTAAGGGAAAATTCCGAAACAGGTCGATTTTTATTTTTAAATTGTATATTTTTGGCATATTATGTATCATACTAGTGACGTCATCCATCTGGAGGTGATGACGTAATCGATGATTTTTAAAAAGAGACTATAGGTCGTGTGTTATCTCATTTGAAAGGTTATTCAATTCTCTATTCAGTAATATAAAAAATAATATAATTATTTATACAGGGTGATAAAAACTTTTTTTAATTAAATTAATTGACAAAAAAAGAAGAATGTATATTTATTTAATTTAAAATATATTTTACTGTTGCCAGAAACAAATAAATTACATACATTCTTCTTGTTTGTCAATTAACTTAACTAAAAAAACTTTTTTTGCCACCCTGTATAGATAATTAGGTTATTGTTTATATTACTGAACAGAGAATTAAATAACCTTTCAAATGAACACACGACCTATAATAGTCTCATTTAAAAAATCATCGATTACGTCATCACGCCCAGATGGATGACGTTATTAGTATGATACATATGCCAAATATATACAATTTAAAAATAAAAATCGACCTGTTTCGGAATTTTTCCTTAAAGTTGCCAACTTGCGACATTACGAATTTATTCCTTTCATTTGCACCTACTGTATGTGTGAAATTTATTTTTTTTTTTATGTTGAACCCATCATCATCCCATGATAAAAATTTTATATGTTATTAACAACAGTACTATATATTATGAAAATTTTAAATTATGTACTTTTTGGAAAAAAACTTTATCAAAATACTTTTTTTGTTTGAGAAAAATTTGTTTATGCTGTATATATCACTGTAAAGAGCTTTAATAATGCTACAAGATGACACCTCTCCCAGCATTCTAGCTCAATTACGTCAGCGTCTACAACCATTCCAATAAACTATAAACGGGGTGTTTTGGACCTTTTTGGAAAACTTTACCAGTGGCGGCTGGTCAGAGGAGGCAAGGGAGGCTTAGCCTCCCCATAAATTTTTTACATATGCTACGCTACACTGCTTTGTTTACTTTGCTATTTTGCTTCGCGTTAGAGATATCGGAAAGAGTTATTTGAACAAGTTGTTCCAAATAATGTTCTAACCCCACATACAAAATTCGCACTTTTAGTTTGTTCTTTATTTGTAGTCAGGATCCTAAAACTGGAGACTAAAGGAGTTAAACTATAGTTTACTGGAGTTAAACTATAGTTTAACGCACACGTTGCGCTGCCCGGAGATTGGGCAAGGGCTCCTAATCGGCCAGCAGCCTCTGCAATTTTAGGATCCTGACTATAAATAATGAAAAACCTAAAAGTGCGAATTTTGTGATGAAATTTGGTATGTGGGGTTAGAATAATATTTGGAACAACTTGTTCAAATTACTTTTTCCTATATCTGTAATGCAAGGCAAAATATCGGTAATTTACCGTGTGTTTGGAGTCGCAGTAGGCCGCTTTTAGAATTAAAAAAATTCAGTTGACTATCTTAAAAAAATGTGACCCTTTAACCTGTATGGACTGCAAAAGTTCAAATCTGTATTTATTTTGATATGCATACACCGGCGCTCATATAAAAATTTTTAGAGGGGCACTTTATATTTTGTATACTTTGGATAATCATATATAATTTAAAGCACACGAAAAGCCAAGGGGGGCCACGGCCCCCCCTGCCAATGGGTATGGGCGCCCATGTATGCATATCTACTTATAGAGATATAATTGTTAAAAAATAAACGACACAAACTTTGGTAATACACTTTTACAATTTTACTAACAATTTTTAAAATGATATATTATGAAATTATGATGATATTATAAAATGTAAATAAAAAATGGTCAAAAAAATGGGGCCTTAAATTAGATTTTTTTGTCTAGATATTTTACAGTTAGGTACCTATACATAGCCTCCCCTATGGTAAAAATCTCGAGCCGCCACTGAACTTTACATAACCATATTTCGGAAACGGCTTGAGATAAAAATTTAAAATGTTGTACTTTTGCCTCTCTTATTAGCCACTGGGAGTATTCCAAATTATAACCAAACCTGAAGAGGGGGCGGAAATTAGGTGTGTTGAGTTGATATGGAATGACCCCGCAGTATAGTGAGTGGCTGGATTTATGGATAAAAATAATTGTTGGATATTTAATTTAGTATGTTAGCAATAATTATAAAAAACAGGGGGTGCCCGATCTAATTTTGTTCTGACTATAATTAATTAAAAGACGAGTTTTTTATAAATTAAAAAAAATTTCGGCCAGGGCAGATATTATTTTAGATTATTTGGATTATTTGAAGCAAAAAAGATCTTTTGTAACTTTTCTTTTAAATTGATCGTACAATTTAAAACTGAAAAAATAATGAAAGATGTCGATTTTCAAGGGTCAAAAACACAAGTAAAAATATAGGTACGTTTGTGATCATCAAGTATAAAAATTTAAGTTGAAAAGGCAGTTTTTGTTTTTATTTGAGTCAAAGTTGGACCACCATCTCCAGATAGCTATTTCTGAATCTCAGGCGTGATCCGTGCAGCTATGCAGTCACAACTCTGAATCAAACATCAACAAGCCTGCCTTATTTAAGGGAAATTACCGCGATCCAATAATTCCACCCTTAAGACGCAAAACAGCTACATCTTTTGTAAAACGAGGAAGACGAAAAGTCTTAGATAAAAAGTTTATTGTAATAAAACAATTTAAAATAATTGAAATAAAATAATAAACAATATTTTAAATCTAAGACTTTTCGTCAAAAAAAAAACAGCTTTCTGGTTGCATCCTGAATCTCCGGCTTTAACAATTTATAAGCACGGAGACGACAAATATAGAAGAAAGCAGAAAGGAGAACGGTCCCTTTCGTCTAGGAAAAAGTGCCTTAAGACAGTTTCGAGTACTCAAAAATCTGAGTAAACCCAAAGTCTAGAGAAATATAATTTCAAACCTTCTTCTAGCAGGTTCCGATAGGAATTTATGCCATTTTTTATCTCTCTCTCCTGTCGTTTCCCCATTACTGAGGATCGTGATTTCTTCCAATATTCCTAACAATGTTTCTCCATTGGTCTCTATCTTCAGCTGCTCTAAGAGCTTCGCAGAATGAGTTTCCAGCTGAATGCTTTATTTGGTCAGACCATCTAGTTGGTGATCGTCCTCTTGATCTTCTCCCCGGAACGTTTCCAGAAACAATTAATCTCTCCAAACTGTCGTCACCTCTGCGAACCAGGTGACCAAAGAATTGCAGAATTCGTTGTAGACATATTGTGGACAGCCTTTTTTTAATATTGAGTTGGTTTAGAATGGAAACGTTTGACCTATGAGCTGTTCAAGGTATGCGCAGCATTCTTCTCCAGCACCACATCTCAAAGGCATCAATTTTTTGGCGCTCGCATGCGCGAAGAGTCCAAGTCTCTGCTCCGTATAGAAATATTGAGAATACAAGGGCATTCACCAGTCTCATCTTGATATTTTGAGAGAGAGATCTGTCTTTCCAAAGTTTAGTTAGGCGACTCATCGCATTTTTTGCCATACCAATACGTCTCCGAACTTCTGCTTCACAGTTACCATCGTTAGTTATACTAGACCCGAGATAGACAAAGGTGTTTACTATCTGGTATTCCTGTAATATGTTAGTCAGTTGAATAGTGTCAAATCTGTCGACCACCATTATTTTTGTCTTAGCTTTATTGATTTTCAGACCAACTTTATTGCTTTCGTACTCAACTTTTCGCAGAAGATCAAACATTTCTTGCTTATTTGCTGCTATAAGTGTAGTGTCATCAGCAAATCTTATATTGGAGATTTTTCTACCAGCTACTGTTACTCCACCGGCCCATCCTTCTAAAACCATCCTCATGACATGTTCACCATAAATGTTAAATAAGTCAGGTGACAACACGCATCCTTGTCTAACACCTCTCTCGGTCTTGAATTGGTTTGAGAACTTCTGATCTAGTCGTACTGTCGCTATATTAGACTGGTACAGATTTTTAACAAGTGTCACCAGGTGCATTGGTGCGCCCATTTCTATTAAAATTGACCACAGATTTATCCTGCTTACACAATCAAATGCCTTTTGGTAGTCAACGAAGTATATAATCATAGGTACTTGAAATTCTCTAGACTTTTCAATGAGTTGTCTCAGGTTCAGGATTTGTTCCCTTGTACCTTTACCCTTTACAAACCCCGCTTGTTCCTGAGGTATTTGGTAATGTAGATAGGTTTTTAATCTTTTTTTGATGATATGCAACAAGATTTTACTAGCATGTGTTATTAGTGACAGTGTGCGGTAGTTTTCACATCTGGTAGTAGTTCCTTTTTTGTGTAGTGGGATATAAATTGAGGTACACCAATCAGATGGCCATTTACCTGAATTCCAAACAGCGACACAGATAGAATGGATGATATGTAATCCTTTGTCACCTAGTAACTGTAGTATTTCACATGGTATTGAATCAATGCCTGGGGATTTATTTCTCTTTAGTGATTTAATTGCATCTTTGACTTCAGCGAGTAAGACAGTAGGTTCTCTAGGGTAGTCAGAAGGCCACTGATTTTCTGCTGATACCTCGTTATTTTTATATAGCTCGCCACAGTAGTTTCGCCATGTTTCCAATATTTCATCAGTATCGGTCTTTAAATTACCTTCCTTATCTATTACAGACCACGTTTGAGGTTTAAATTCTCTGGTAAGGAGTTTGATCTTCTGGAATAAGTCCCTCGGTTCATTTCGACAGCCATGTTCCTCTATCTCTCTGCATATTTGAGAGATGTAATCAGCTTTATCTTTGCGGCACTGTTTTCTGATTTCTCTCGATAACGCTCTGTATTCATCGTTTGTTCAGTATCTAGTTTTATGTTCTTTTCTGCATTGAATCACAGTCCACGCATTATCGGATATCCATGGCTTACGGCCAGTGGAAACCGCTGCCTCACAGTCTTTTGCAGCCTCGATTACCTTATCTTTGAGATAGATCCAAGTGCTCTCAGGCTCACTATCTACTTGGTCTAAAGAAAGAGCATCTTCTAGGTTTTGTTGGAAGTCATTGATTTTTGATGGACTTAGAGACATGACTTTTCTCTGGGGTGTTCTTTTGGGGACTTTGAAACGAAGTCGAACGTTCAATACCAGGAGTTGATGATCGCTTCCATAGTCTGCGCCAGGAAATGTTTTACAGTTGATGGATTTTTTATGCTAAAATATATTTTTTAAATTGTTAATGAGGAAGTTTCCTTATGGGAAGGGGGACGATCTGGACGCATTGACAACTAAAAAACAATGTTTAAAATGAAATAAGTCCAAAATACTTATCAAGAACTGATCAAGAATAAGGTTTGAACTTTAATTTAGGTACTTTGTAATAATTACAAAATTTTTTCATTTTTCATTCTTTTTTCTGTTTTAAATCGTTTATAACTCGAAAACGATCAACTTTAAAGAACAATTAACAGACTTTTTTGTTTAGAATGATCCAATTCATCTAAAATAATATCTGCCCAAGCTTTTTTTTACCAACCACCTAAACTTTTTTAAAATTAATAATAGTGCAGTCACTGAAGGTTTTCACCTCCGATTTCGTTGAACCTCCATCGATTTTCATGAAAATTGGTGAGTAATTAGAGGATACCTCAAGGAACAAAGGTGACATGCTGCCAACTTGCGATTTTACCCTGGTGGTGGATGCCACCCCTTCTCGGGGGTGAAAATTATTTTGTTAAAAATAATACCATAAGTCGATAGAGGGGCAAATTATAAGCAGAATTTGTTATATAAGTTATTAAAATAAATGAACACTTTTTGAGTTATTAAAGACCAAAGATTTTATTTTTTCGTAAAAAAATGCATGTTTTAAATCGGTTTTTCACGTATAAATCAAAAACTATAAGCTTTTACAAAAAAGTTATTATTACTGAAATTGAAGATAATAAAAAAATAAATACATTTCTCACATAAAGAACTAAACTAATGTTAGTTCAAAGTGAGTTATTGGTAATTGAATGTGTATTTTTTGCGACGAGTACTCAATTCTCAGTATTCAAACTTAAATAACGGGAAAACGATGCAATGTATAAAATATTCCTGCTAAACATTTGTCAAAGTACTTCGGAATACCTATCAAATGAGCTTCAGAACAAGGTAATAGCGTCAAAATTAAGCAAGTTATAATGAAAATAAAATAACCGTTTCGATTTTTTTAGGAAAAAGTGAAAAATAAAACATACGCCATTTCCACAAAAATCAAAATTTATAATAATCCTTACAATAACTTCTTTATATTGGCATAATTAATGTTTCAGATAATTTTGATCGGTGTAGAATGCCAATTTTTTTGGAAAAAAAGATATAATTTAAAAAATCATAATTTTTAAAATTATTGTAATTTTCATATTCTTTTGATAATAACTCCAAAAATACTCAATATACGTAAAAAATTTTATATAACCAAATTTTAGTTTTTTCTTTGCCTAATATTTTACCTATTTTACCATTTCTATAGGGTAAAAAATGACCGAGATAGAAACGTTTAAATCTTAAATTTTGCTGTGGGAACCATGCAACCGGGGTCATTTAACCTTTTATTTAAAAAAAAGAAAGGGGTTTAAAAGATTAGGTTCAACGTGCTTAAATAGCACCTGGAATTAACTTTCAAACAGTTTTTAGATGAACCTGATATCGTAAACCGAACGGAGTTATTAAAAAAAAATAACATTTTTTGGAAAAATTTTTAAAAGATAAATTTTGAAAAAATTTTGGTGCATAAATTTTAACGCTATTAACATGTTCGGGGGCTCATTTGATAGATATTTTTAAGTACTTTGACAAATGTTTAATAAGTTTATGTTATAAAACGCATCAGTTTCCCGTTATTTCAGCTTTAATACTTAGAGTTTTTTACTCGCCGAAAAAAATATACATTCAATTATCTATAACTCTCTTTTAGTTAACAGTAAAAGGTTTTTCTAGTAAGGGGTTTATTTCATTTTTTATTAGCTTTAATTTTAATAATAACTTTTTTGTAAAAACTTACACTTTTTAAGTTATTGATGAAAAATTGTTTAAAAACATGCATTTTTCTCAAGAAAAATTAAAATCTTTGATCTTTAATAACTCAAAAAGTTTTGCTTTATTTTAATAACTTTATATAACAAATTTTGCTTGAAATTTGTCGCTCTATCGAATTATGGGGTTAATTTTAATAAAATAATTTTCACCCACGAGAAGGGGTGGCATCCACCCCCAGCGTAAAAGCGCAAGTTGGCACCATGTCACCTTTTTTCCTTGAGATATCCTCTAACCACTCAGCAATTTTCATGCAAATCGATGGAGGTTCAACGAAATGGGAGGTAATAGCTCATATCCACTTTCAGTGACTCCACTATAAAAAAAAGTTATTTTTTAATAATTTTTTTAATAATTATGAATTAATTATAGTCAAAACAAAATTAGATCGAGTATCCCTTGTTTTTTATAATTATTGTTAACATACTAAATTTTTATCAACAGGTACCTTATACTATTATGATGTGGGTGTACCTGATTGACTGAAAAGATTGACATTTTTTTCTTGATGAGATTTTACGAAAATTACTCTTATTCAATAATTTAATAATCATATACTTAATTCACATTCCCGTATAACATTTCATTTTATTTTTTTTAATTTTTTTTTTCATTTTAAAGTTTAAACTTTTCTTCGTCCGACAAAAATAAAAATAAAGTAAAATGTTGCGGGATATTCTACGAAGAGTGATTTAAAACCAAAATTGCATAATTATAACTTAATTTGGGACAGTTCTCCGTGTGCAGTAAGTTGTATTTTTATTGGTAGAGATGACGTAAGAGCCGGCATGGGCGTACGTCGTTATCGGCGCTTTAAAAACTGCAATTAAAGCGGAAGGTCAGCGTATAATTAGCTAATAATTACGGTTTAGGTATATCTATATTTGTTTAGATAAAACGTATGAAGTACGTAGGTATGTGAAATATGTGCAACTCGTAGCGTGTCATCGCATATAGACTAATAGACCTAAAAAACTTTTAATGTAATTTTATATACAGGGTGTGTATTAAACCATGAGATTATAAATCTGTACCCCGGAGGTAAAGGACATTATGTCCATTTTTATCGAAATTGGGATTATTACACTTTTGAATATAACTTTTCAAGCTCTACACAGAGGTAAACCACACTATGTCCAGAGACAATTTCACGGCAAGTTACCGACTTTTTAATAGACACCAAGTCCACTTCCAGTCAGAGGTAAACCACACCATGTGGACTTGGTGTTGTTTACCTCTACTAAATGTGCGCACTGTTATTTACCATCTGGACATAGTGCTTAAAAATAATACACTACACTACCATTTACAGTGAACAATCAGCGATTGAAGGTGTGTAAGGTTATGTTTTCAAAGAAACTTTGTAAATCTAATTTAGTGGTAGTGAATATGTTGAAAAAAATTGAGCCAGGAGGTTTAATAAAAGCTGATCAAATATGTAGACACAGGCCAATAAATAAAAGTCTTACCGAAAACATAGATAGTGTACATTAACATATCAATTCCTTCCCAACGTACGAGAGTCATTATTCCAGAAAAAGGAGCGATAGGAATTATTTGGGAACAGAACTTACAATAAAAATGATGCATCAATTGTACATTGATGAATGCAATAATTAAAGACATTTGGACAAAACTAAAAGTAAAAAAGTGGTTATACGCAGATATTTTTTACATTATGTATATGATGTGGGTGACTCCTCTGTACAGTGTATGATGTGGGACGAATTGAAAGGGGCATGTGGTGTAAATGAAATTGCCTCGTCGATTTGAAAATGGGTGACAATACAATTGCAGGTAGTCAAGTAGAGGACATCACTCTGTGAACCAGTAACTGTTATAGTCAAAATGAAAATATAAGTGCTACTTTTGGATATTGCATACACTCTCAAATAAAGACGATCACAAAAAAGTTTTTAGTTAAAGAGCACATACATATCGAAGCAGGCAGTGTTCAGGCTTTGATCGAGAGAAAATGAAAGAAACTCTAAAATTTTACCATTTTAACACCATGGAACTGGCAAGAGCCTAGTTAGGCAAACATCAGCAGGAACTTGCAGATTTCAAAAACTTCAAAAAACGCTGTTAGATAAGAAACCGTCACCTAATCCTCCTTTTGTAAGTACAAAAAATAATGTTAACAAAGAGCTTGTTCTGCTGTCAACATGTGTTTTCCTACAAGTCCAACACATTGGAAAGCTTTCTTATACAACCAATTTCAATGATAAAACTATGTATGAGGTGGATTTCATGAGGTATAGAAAGCAACAAGTAACGTTTACAGCACAAATAAATCGGCTCAATAAACCCATTATCAATCACAAAACAAAAGTACAGTGACTTAATTCCACTATTGCCCTTTATTCCTGCGGTTTGTCATGCTTTTTGACAAAATTTGACATAGAAATGAAGCCACAAACGATTACCACCAAGGAGATGAAGACGATGGCCTCTAACAATTTTGAGCTTTGTCGTCTATAATTGTACTGAATTATTATATTATATTATTTGTCTCTAATAAAATAATAGTATCAAATAATACTAGTTTAACAAGTTTGTCTTGTTTATTTCGTAGGGACCTTCACATGCAATGTCACATTATTTAAAAAAGTTGTTAGAGGTAAACAACACTATGTCCCACTATAAATTAAAAAAAAAATTTATAATGAAAGGTAAACTTCAGGTGTACAACACTTCATAGAGGGAAAAACGATTATACATACGACAAAAATAATATACTAATCTTGGTTAAATTTAAAAAACATGCGAATATTCACTAATTACAAATTTAAAAAATGTTAAAACTACTCTCCTGAAAAAGTAGAAAATGGACATAGTGTCCTTTACCTCCGGGGTACAGAAATATAATAAGATATAAAGGGATTCGAAATAGAAAGATCTTTAAAAGAGCTAAAACATAAAGCTCCAGGACACGACAATATAATTTGCAGAGCTCTTACAAACAAGACAGTAACAATGGAGGACAAAGAGATAGCAATGGCCGCTTTTTTAAATATTGAAGGGGCATTTAATAATGTTACTACCAGCTCTTTGAGTAGGTGGAGGCCGTCCACAGGGAGGAGTTATTTCACCTCTACTTTGGGCAACCTTGGTATATGATCTCAAAAATCTGTCCACAGAAGACTTTTACTGTGTAGGATACGCTGACGATATAGCAATCGTTGTCAGGGGCAGGTTTGCCCAGGTAGTGTCTGGAAGAATGCAAGCAGCCCTAAATATAGTTGACGACTGGTGTAAACAAGAAATACTGATAGTCAATGCTCAGGAAACACAAATCGTCAACTTCACCAAAAAGACTTTGCCAAAGAAACAAAATACTTTGGGGTTTATTTTGATCATAGGCTACATGGAATACTCACATTCTAAAAACCACACAAAAAGCTACTGTGTCCTTGGGCAGATGTAAAAGAATGTGTGGTAAGAATTGGGTGCTTAACCCCAAAATGACTCTATGGTTATACACAAGGGTTATTAGACCCATGATAACCTACGACGTGGTGGACAAAGACGCCTCAAGTGGGAGCAATAAGGATGCTCCGTAATGCACAAAGGCTAGCATGCCTATGTATTACGGGGGCCATAAAACCACTCCTACAGCGGCGCTGGAAGTCCTGCTAAATCTACCACCACTTCATATCTTTGTGCAGGGCGAAGCCAGATCAGTGATGGACAGATTAGTCCATGGTCAGCCACATATAAGCCAGGTGCATGGTGCTGACAATAGAAAGCTAATCGAGGAGCTAAAAGCCGATATTGTGATGGGGCAGCCTATCGATGCAACAGCAACGAGATATAGCTTTGACAATAAGTTCAAAATTAATATACCAGACAGGGAAGACTGGAAGGAAGGTGTACCTATACAGGCTGTTGCTACCTGGTACACTGATGGCTCAAAAACATCGGAAGGTGTGGGAGCCGGCATAGTAGGGACAAATCAAGAAATTCAGTTCCCGGTTAGTCTATCAAAGGATGTCACAGTTTTCCAGGCGGAAATAACGGCAATCCATCACTGCGTGGAAGAAATAGAAAAGCAGAAAAGAACGTTCCGTTCAGTTGCCATCTTCACAGATAGTCAGTCAGCGCTTAAGGCACTCAATTCTGTAGAGGTCAATTCTAAGCTAGTATGGGATTGTGTGAGTCTCCTAAATAAACTAGGAGATCGTAGCAAGGTTACGGTAGCCTGGGTACCGGGGAACGAGGGTCATAAAGGCAATGAAAAAACAGATGAAATGGCCAAACAAGTTGCGGTCCATTCGTTGGACCGGAACCCTTCTGCGGCGTTGCAAAGGCAGTTACAATAACGGCTACAAGAAAGTGGGTAGCTCACAAATCTTTTAAATAGTGGAGGAATTCACCAGGTCAAAGACAGGCGAAGCAGTTCATTACAGAACATTCGCCAAAATTTACGGCACACCTAATAAGCAAAGACAGGAAACAGTCAAAGCCATAGTAGGTCTGCTAACAAGGCACTGTAAGCTGAACAGGCACTTAAACTGATGGGATTGGCAGATGATGACCTGTGCAGATTCTGTCACCTGGAGGAAGAAACAGCAGAGCACATTTTATGTCATTGTGACAGTCTGGCAAATGTGCCGTTCTTTGCATTAGGAGAACAAAATCTAACGGCAAATAGCTACATGGAAGGTTCAGTCTCGAAGCTATTAGACTTTTTAAAAAAAGTCAGGCTACAGAATGTTATCTAAGACTAGAGGACCACAATAGATCTGAAAAGGTCGCAGTGGAATAGGCCAGAAAGCCACCTCTCTAAATCTAATCTAATCTAAGACAGTAACAATCTCTATACTGACAGAGCTATTTAGTCATTATCATCATCATCAATCAGCCCAAATTTGTCCATTGTTAAACGTAGGCCTCCTCCAGATATTCCGATCTTGTTCTGTTCTGCGCCTCTGTTATCCAATTAGTCACAAGTCTTTTGAGGTCCTTGGTCCATCGGGTTGGGGATCTTCCTTGGCATCGCTTGTCTGCTCAACTGGATGCTTGTGCATCTGTTGTCTTCCATTCTTGCAACATGTCCCGCCCATCTTTATTTTTGCCTTTTAATACGTTCTATATTATCGAAAATATTACAAAGCTATTTAACAGATGTATCCATCCAGCAAAATCCCTAAAGACTCGACTGACAGTCTAGTAATATTTTTACACAAAAAAGGGGATGGCTAATAGCTATGACCTGCAGAATTGTGAGAATTATACAATCGATTGACTTCGAACAGGCTACAATCGTGATTTTCACGATATATTACCATAAAAAAGAGACCAACTTTATTTTGAGCATAACTTGCTTACTTTTGAATCTATAAACTTAAAAAAATAAAAATAAAGCCAATTTTCAACACTTTATAAAAGCTGTGACAATCTTTATCCGAAAAGTGCTTAATTCTTTGGTTATTTCACATTAAAATGTTCAATTTGGAATTTGACGAAATAACTCAAAAAGTATTGACTTGTAGAAAAACTCTATAGGACTCTATATAATAACTTTCATAACGAGTATTTAAGAGAACAAATAGAATCCATGTTAGATATATATTTTCCTACATCGTAAAGTTCTTTCTACGACTATGTAAATGTTAAATTTTTTGTGCATTTCTTAAACCATCATAATTTTGAATAATTCATAAAATTCAACCTACTGACTGACTTCTACGAGTGAATATTTGGTCAAAATACAGTTAGTTTGTAGCTTAAATTTATGACTACGGTTCTATATGTGTTACTAGAGTTTTTTTTTGTGTGAGAGTGGGCATCTTTTAGACCGTAGGTGACCGTACCAGGTGAATCGTACCTGGCGTGTGTTGGATTCAGAGCGCAGTTCTTCCTCTGGGGTCCTTGCCACCGGATGCATCCGTGTTACAATGCCTACGTAATTGTAGGGTAGCACAAGCGCGGATTTTTGCAGTTACTCGAGCGCGTCAGATTACAATATAGGGAGAAACCTGGTACCTTGCAGATGTACCTCTACCATATATTGGCTCTTAACACAGGGAAGTTCGTTAAGGGGGGCTACGAAAAAAAAAATCTATCTTTAAAAATACTCGAAATTGTTAGATTAAGATAAGGTAGGTTAAGTACATGCGAAAGAGTGTATATTTCAAAATTCTGACGATTTGAGCGGGGCGTAAGGAAATGGGTGGGTCAAAAAGTTTCACAAAAAAAGCGAATATTTCACGAAATGAACGTCAGATCGAAAAACTAAAAAATTCGTCTTTAATATTTTTCAAAAATCTATCGAATGGCACTAAACATGACCCACACGGAGGGGGGTGGGGGGTAAATTTAAAATTTTAAATACGAAAAAATTAAATCCGCTTATTGACAAAACGTACGTTTTGTATGACACACAAAACGTACAAGAAAACGTAGCGTGAAAACGGGCCTTAAGAGTGCTGTTGGTTTTGATGGGATATAAACGCTCGTTTTCACGCTACGTCTTATTGTACGTATTGTGGGTCATACAAAACGTACGTTTTGCTGTTTTCACGCCACATTTTATTGTATAGGATTTGTCTTATCACACAAAACGTACAATAAGACGTAGCGTGAAAACGAGCCTTTAAGAAGGAACAGCAACCATTAGTGGCTATTTGAAAAGCTTTGTGAAAAGAAATATGTAATCATTTAACTCAAATCAATCAATCGGATATATCCTTTAGAAGTTACTTTCTCAAATTCTATCGACCTAAAACAGATTCTGTTTAGGAAAAACCAAAAATAAAAAAAGGTATAGCTCCTCCATAATATGTATCTAATACGTTTAAGACTATAATATTGTTTCTTCTTATAGGCTGCCCGGAGATTATCATCTAGCTTTGTAGATGTTTTTGTTGGGAAAACTCTTTTACTTACTATCACCATTACAAATGATGCTATAAGTTCAAACTGTTTTTGGTATTAGGTATATTTATTTACGTTGCTGGTGAGACACGATTAGACAATACAGGTATACAAGTGGTAAAACACAAATAGATACTTTTGCAAAAATGCAATGAGTATATTGATTTCCGTTGATATACTTACTATATTTCGGATTCATTTTTACGTTACTTTGTTATTATAATGGTAGGGGAGGGAAGTATGCTAAATGTGCAGTCACTCGAACGCTTTGGCGAGCTATTGGGTAGAGCGTTGTGAAGAGTAGGTCCTAAAACCAAAAAAGTAAAGTTCTCCATTTTAGTGGGACTTTCCATTTTTTATTTAATTTTCCATTTCCAACAATCTTTTTTTCGATTACAGCGCCATCTATCCGTAATTTAAAAAAATGTCTCGAATAAAAGTTACTTATTTTTACGTAAGGAATCCAAATCAAAAAGCATTGAATAAGTGTATTTTTCAGTTTTTCGATCTGATGTTTATTTCGCGAAATATCGCGTGTTTCGTATTTAAAATTTTAAATTTACACACACCCCTCTCCGTGAAGAATCGTGTTTGGTATCATTCGATAGATTTTTGAAAAATAGAGAGCACGTATTTTTTAGTTTTTTGATCTGTCGTTCATTTCGCGAAATATTCGCTTTTTTCTAGTGAAACTTGGTGACTCACCCATTTCCTTATGCCCCTCTCGAACCGAACCGTCAGATTTTTGAAATATACACTATTTTGTATGTACATAACTTAGGTACCTTATCTTAATCTGACGATTTCGAGTTTTTTTTAAGGGTAGAAATTTTTCGGGCCCCCTTAACGAACGCCTCTGTATTAAGATCCAAAATATGGTAGGGGTACATTTACAGGGTACAAGGTTTTTCCCCATATGATAATCTGACGCGCTCGAGTAACTGCAAAAATCTCCGCTTGGGCTCCCCTACCATAATAGTGTTCCTAAGGTCAACGAAACATGTACCCCTCCCCAGCTGTTTGATATTGTCAGAGAAAACCCAAACAATGATGAACACAAACACAATCAACGCTATCTTCAAAATCATCACAAAAATAGAAATTAGAACATTCTAGTTATCTACTTAGTAATACAATAAAAATGTTATACGACCTTGAAACCCAATGGTATTTGAAAAAATGTAGCTATTAAATTGTTACACAATTTGAAGGACGTTGTCAGTGTAATCTCACTGAACCGTGAGATGAATTTACGGTTCTATTTAAAATCTTTTATTTTTTTTAACCATGCTATGGCGCCTGCAATTTAAGTTGTATTTAAAGATTAATTGGTGGAATCTCTGTAACCTATAACCTATGACATGTATGCTGATTTTCTTCTCACAGAATTTTTCCAGCCCTGATGTAGCTGGTATTGGGTTTTTTTGACAGTTAGTCTGTGCGCCAAATTGCAGGTTAGAAAAATCAGGATAGGGTCTTGGAATCTTGGTAGTCTTACAGGTAAGAGTCTGGAGTTAGTGGATGCGCTCAAACGAAGAAGAGTTCAAATTGCTTGTATTCAAGAAACTAGGTGGAAAGGACAAAGGGCGAAAGAACTAGGTGATGGATATAAATTGTGGTATGTAGGGAGTAGTAACACTAGAAATGGAGTTGGTATAATTGCTGATAGTGAAATGAAAGATAACGTAGTAGAAGTTGTAAGAACGAGTGATAGAATGATGTCAGTGAAATTTGTAATTGATAAAGAGGTATTGAATGTTGTGTGTGTGTATGCTCCTCAGACAGGTCTGGGTGAGAATGAAAGAAGAGCTTTCTATGATCAATTAGGAGACGTACTGAGTGATATTCCAGCGGAGGAGAAAGTTATAATAGGAGGTGATTTCAATGCACATATGGGCCAAGCCAAGACAGGATATGAAACAATACATGGGGGATTAGGCTTTGGAACTAGAAATGAAGCTGGAGATGACATGCTAGAATTAGCAACAGCATTGGATATGGCGATTGTTAACACATTCTTTAAAAAGAGAGAAACTCAACTTATTACCTACAAAAGTGGACAACATCAATCCCAAATAGACTACTTCATGATAAGGAAAGAAGACATACGTGAATGCAAGGACTGCAAGGTAATAGTTAGTGAGGCAGTCAGCCAACAACATAAGCTGCTTGTTCTGGACATCGAAGTAAAAAAGCGAAACTAAACAAAAATATCGGAGAGGACCACAAAAAATCAAGTGGTGGATGCTAAAAGATAAGAAGGAAGGTCTATTCAGAGAAAGAATAGTAGAAAAAATATGCTGGAACATGAAAGGAAGCCCTAACACAATTGACGGCTATTGAAATACTTGGGAAAACGTCAGGAAAGAAGTTTGAGGATAAAGATACTTGGTGGTGGTCAAATGAAGTACAAGGAAAAATAAAAGAGAAGAGAAAATTATATAAAAAGTGGCAAGAAATTAGATCGGACATAGATCTTCAAAACTATATGGTCGCCAAAAAGGAAGCGAAAGTAGCAGTAGCAAAAGCTAAAGCAAAAGCGTATTCAAACCTATACGATCAACTTGATACCAGGGAAGGCGAAACGAAGATATATAAAATAGCCAAACAGAGAGCAAAGAAAGCAAAAGATTTTAATCAGATTAGATGTATCCGAGATGAAAATAATAAAATACTAGTTCACGAAAGGGATGTCAAAAAGAGATGGAGAAAGTATTTTGACAGCTTATTAAATGAAGAATTTGACAGACAGCCTGTAGAGTCAACGGAGACAGTAGCAGCAATGGTCACCAAAATAACCAACGAGGAAGTGGCTCAAGCGCTTCAAAAAATAAAGAAAGGAAAAGCGGTAGGACCAGATGATATTCCTGGGGAAGTATGGAGAGCATTGGGAGAGACAGGAACAAGGTGGCTAGCAGGTCTATTTAATAGAATTATGGCAGTTGGACAAATGCCAGACGAATGGAGAAGCAGTATACTGGTACCTGTTTACAAAAACAAGGGAGATATACAACAATGTACAAACTACAGGGCTATAAAACTGCTTAGCCACACCATGAAAATATGGGAAAGAGTAATTGATAGACGGATACGTGAAGAGACCGAAATATCCGAGAATCAATTTGGCTTTATGCAGGGTAGATCAACAACAGATGCAATTTTCATTATAAGGCAGTTGATGAAAAAATACAGGAGTAAAGAAACAAACGCTCATATGGTATTCATTGATCTTGAGAAAGCATATGATAGAGTTCTTCGAGAGATTCTGTGGTGGGCACTCAATAAGAAAGGAGTCCCTGGTGAATATGTAAAGATTGTGAGGGATATGTATGAGGGAGTAACGACTAGTGTTAGGACAGGTGTGGGAGAGACTGATAAATTTCATGTGAAAGTAGGATTGCATCGAGGTTCTGTGCTTAGTCCGTATTTATTCTCATTAGTTTTGGACCAGATAACAGCGAAAATACAGGGTAACATTCCATGGTGCTTAATGTATGCTGATGATGTCGTGTTAGTAGGAAATAGTGAAAGAGACTTAGAAGAAAAACTGGAACAGTGGAGACAAGCTCTGGAGGAAAAAGGTTTAAAACTTAGTAGGACAAAAACAGAGTATTTGGAATGTTCATTTAAAGATGGAGCTACTACAAATAAAATGGTATTTTTGGATAGTGAAATGATTGTAAAAAGCAATAGTTTTAAGTACCTAGGATCGGTATCACAGAGTAATGGAGAAATAGATGGAGATGCATGCAGTAGAATTAGGGCTGGATGGATGAAGTGGAAAGAAGCGAGTGGTGTGTTGTGTGACAGAAAAATTCCAATGAAGCTGAAGGGAAAATTCTATAAAACAGCCATAAGACCAGCTATGATGTACGGAACTGAATGTTGGGCAGTGAAAGAGAAAGAGGAACAGCGAATGCATGTGGCGGAAATGAGAATGTTTAGATGGATGAGTGGAGTGACAAAGAAGGATAAAATTAGAAATGAGTATATTAGGGGAAGTCTAGGTGTGGCACCAATTGATGCCAAAATGAGAGAGCATAGGTTAAGATGGTTTGGTCATGTTCAACGTCGAGACGTTAACCACCCAATACGAAGAATAGCTGAAGTGCAGATTCCTGGAAGGAGTAGGAGAGGAAGACCAAAGAAGACCTGGGGGGAGACGATAAGGCAGGACATTTTGGTAAAGGGGATTAACATTGATATGTCCCAAGATAGAATTGTGTGGAGAAATGCAATTAGGGAAGCCGACCCCGCATAGGGATAAGGCAAAGAGAATGATGATGAGTCTGTGCGCCAAATAGAGGTCACCGTGATCTTTTCAATTCTGATGGGCAAACTCAACGGTTTCTTATGGATTGGTGGCTGCTGATTACGAATTTCGAAGGTGGGTTTTGATCCGAGTGGTCAAAAAATTGTCATAAACAATTTAATTATTTATAAATTATTTTATAAGGCTCTAGCTACTCTCATAAACTAAAAGAGATAAAATTTTTTTTCAAATAAAATATGTTCTTTAATAAAAACATACAAAATGGCGTTAACTAAACTTAAATCTAACAATTAGAACTCAATATACAGGGTGTAACAAAAATACAGGTCATAAATTAAATCACATATTCTGGGACCAAAAATAGTTCGAATGAACCTAACTTACCTTAGTACAAATATGCACATAAAAAAAGTTACAGCCCTTTGAAGTTACAAAATGAAAATAGATTTTTTCGAGTATATCGAAAACTGTTAGAGATTTTTTATTGAAAATGGACATGTGGCATTCTTATACAAGGAGAATCTTAAAGAAAAATTATAGTCAAATTTGTGCACCCCATAAAAATTTTATGGGGGTTTTCTTCTCTTAAACCCTCCCAAACTTTTGTGTACGTTCCAATTAAATTATTGTTGTGGTACCATTAATTAAATTCAATATTTTTAAAACTTTTTTGCCTCTTAGTATTTTTTTCGATAAGGCAGTTTTTATCGAGTTGCGAGTTCGTTTTTAATATGTTTACATAAAAATTTTATGGGGGTATTGTACCTTTAAACCCCCCAAATGTTTGTGTACGTTCCAATTAAACTATTACTGCGGTACCATTAATTAAACACAGTGTTTTTAAAACTTTCTTGCCTCTTTGTATTGTTTCGATAAGGCACCTTTTATCGAAATGTGGCTTCTTTTTTAATATGGTTCAAAATATACCTAAAAATGTAAATTATAAATAAATTTTCATGTTATTACCAAGTCTCCATAACCGTACTTAACCATATCCAAATATGTGGTGGATTTGACAAATATTCAAAATATCTCGATAAAAACTGACTTTTCGAAAAAGTACTAAGAGGTAAAAAAGTTTTCAAAACATTGTGTTTAACTAATGGTACTACAATAATAATTAAATTGGAACGTACATAAAAGTTTGGGGGGATTTAAAGGAACAAAACCCCCATAAAATTTTATGGAATGTCCAAATTTCACTATTATTTTTTTCTTAAGATACTACTGCCATAAGAATGCTACGGGTCCATTTTCAGTAAAAAATCTCTAATAGTTTTCGATATATTGGAAAAAATCGATTTTCATTTTGTAACTTCAAAGGGCTGTAACTTTTTTTATGTGCACATTTGTACTAAGGTAAGTTAAATTAAATCGAACTGTTTTTGGTCCCAGAATATGTGGTAAAATTTATGACCGGTATTTTTGTTACACCCTGTATATATTTTAAAATTAGTGCATAATGCAAATTACAAATTGCAAAATAAGTATTTTTCGAAGCTTTTCCGATCGAACTCGGCTTCAACGCATGAAAATGAGCTTTACAAAGTCTCATTTGAAGCTTATTTCATAGACTTCAGTTCTTGAAGAACTCAAATGGAACATTTTGAGCAAGAAAAATGTTCGTAAATTTATTTTTGGCCAAGATATCGATATTGCAATAGCAAGCTCTGAGGAGCAAGATCGGCTTACAGCGCAAAAGGTTCGAAAACCAGCACATGATAGAAAAATTTTTGATGTCTCAATCAACACTGTAGACTGAAGACGCACGAGGTTAACAAAGACGTTGCACTTGCGTGTCGATAGTTATTATTTGAATTACTTACCTTTACAAAAAGTAGGAAATAAAAGGTTTTTAAAGAATATTTCCTACATTTACCGTCGACTCTGGTAACTGTATACAATTACTAGTAAACTTTTAAACGACAAATTTTACTTTATTGTCAATTCTCTATGTCATAGGATCATGGTCAATTAAAGAAATTTTCATATTAAGTGTATTAGTAGGTGGCAACACCAATGGATAGAAAAACCTTTGATGTCTCAATAAACGCTGCAGACTGAAGACTGATTATGCACGAGGTAAACAAAGGCATTGCACTTGCGTGTTATTATTTTAATTTCTTACCCCTTACCTTTACCAAGATCCTCTGGGAGTGTACATATACATTTACCGGTAAAAGTAGGAAATAAAAGATTTTTAAAGAATATTTCCTACATTTACCGTCGACTCGAAACTGTACCTTGTATTTACCGGTAATTATGTACAATTACCAGATTATCTACTTTTATCAGGACGCATCTGCTTTGGGATGGACGTTGAGAGGTGACTCATATTTTTTTGCAGTAATTGCTTGGAATTAATTTATATAATAATAATTGAGTTATCCTCCCACTCAAAAAGATCCGGAACATTGTTTAAATTCAATTCAATTCAAAATTCAATTTTTTCTTGGTTTTTTGATTATGATACACAAAGGACCTTCATATCTCACCCAGAAAGACTTTATGAAACAATAAAACAATACCGTAAATTTCATTAAGATCGGTTCAACAGATTTTGTAAAATAAATTTTGCAATCCAGCTTTCGCGAAAAAATGCATTTTTTCAAAATGTTGCAGGACTGAAAATAAAGCAGATAGCAAGTTAAATTTTTTTACATAATATAGAATACTGTTTCTTTTATTTGCAATTTGCAAAATTAAAATCGGTTAACTACCACGGCGCCAGGAATTTTTTTAAATAAACATTAATTTTTGGTGCTACGGAGGACAGCGGATCCGTTTGCTCTGATTGGGCATTCCAATGACCTGTCAAAAATTTGTACAAATCTTTATCCAATATATTATTTTCTTACTCTATATTTTGTTGTATATTAATATTTTAGTTCCACAAAAATTAAAACTAATTTGATTATTGTTTGTGAAATATTGTTTAAACGATTGCATATGTTTAAAAATAATAAATTATTATTATCTAAGTTAACATATATGAACAAAGAAAGTTTTTGCTAAAAACAGTATTATTTCAAAGGGCAAAATATGTGTTTTTATTTAGCAATAAACAAATTTATTTATTTATATCGAAATGTACTAAAAATTACAATGTATCAATCATGATCAAAGGTCATTGGAATGCCCATTCATAGCAAACCTGTCCGCTGTCCTGCGCGTAGCATCAAAAATTAATGTTTATTTAAAAAAAATCCTGACGCCGTGGTAATTAACCGATTTTAACTTTGCAAATTGCAAATGAATGGATCAGTATTCTTCTATATGCAAAAAAAATTCAGCTTGCTCTGCTTTATTTTCAGGCCTGTAACATTTTGAAAAAATACATTTTTTTGCGAAAGCTGCATTGCAAAATTTATTTTTCAAAATCTGTTGAACCGATCTTAATGAAATTTACAGTATTGTTTTATTATATCTTAAAGTTTTTTTGGGTAAAATATAAAGGTCATATGTGTAGCATAAATGGTTAAAAAACGTTAAATGCGAATACTTGTTTTTTATGTTGTTTTCGCAATTATTGCTATTGTGCAACAAGGGTGACAATTTTTAAAATTTTTAACCAATCCTAGAATGTGGGAAATTTAATTACGCAACTTTTATGTCAGTGTAACTTTTCTCAGAAATCAATACTTTTAAATTTATAATCAATAAACGAAGAAAAAAATCGAATTTTTCCTTTATTTTTTGACATTTTGATTATTTAAACAATGTTACAAAATATGACAAAAATATGAGTCACCTCTCAACATCCAAATGTACTAATATTTTTACAGATTGGCCCTGGTCTATATACCTTTCGTAAGACATTTGGTGCAGTTAAGATGTTTTTAAACCATTTATAAGCCGTATGCTAATTATAACTTTTAAACGACAGATTTTAGTTTATTGTCAATTCTCTATGTCACAGGGTCATGGTCAATTAAAGAAATTTCCATAGTTAGTGTATTAGTAGGTGGAAACACCAATACCAGTTTTTTTATCGTAACTGATCTGGTTAATTTAACTGGGTACGTCTTCCAATTATAACATCTGACCTTGAATTCATTAGTAATTTTATTTGGATATTTATTTCCATTTAGATTGGCGGAATTACCTTGTGTAAGGTAACTATTGTTTTGCGGTCTGACTGTTTTTTTTTTGTTTCTGGCGTTTGTTTGGCAATGACTCTTAAAATTTATTGAAGCATTTTTTATTTATTCATGAATTTCATACGACTGGTTAAAATTTATAATTAAATATGTTTTCTAATTTCTAACAATCTAATCTTTAGGGGATTTTATAGGGTTCCGGACAAATAATCCCCGGACAAATAATCCCGGACAACATATCACCACAAATTATCTCTGGACAAAAAATCCCCAGACAAAAAATCCACAGAAACAATCCCCACAAATAATCCCCACAAATAATCTCCGAACAAGTAATCCCCGGACAAAAAAGAATGTGTGTGTACTTTGTACGCACGTAAGAAGTTATACTTCTATTATAATATAATTTCAACGAAATAAATATACCTACTTAACAGTTACAATACAAAAAATTAACAATAATTACCAAAAATGAACCAAAACTTAACAATGCCAAATATTTAAAAAAAAAAGAAAAAAATATGAATCGTCCGGGATTTGAACCCGCAATCTCGCGATTTTTTGATCTCTGGTCCAATGCTCTACCAACAAGGCCATCAAGCCGCATGCTACTTACCTTTCAGATATACATAATTATACATCACGGTTACCAGACTCATGAGCTGAAGAGAAGAATCGGTCTTGGGTGGGCAGCATTTGGAAAACTGAGAGAAACTTTTAAAAGTGAGTTACCCACATGTCTAAAGAGAAAGGTATTCGACCAGTGCGTCCTCCCAGTCTTGACGTACGGATCAGAAACACTTACCTTAACTAAAGCCTCGGCTACCAAACTAAGAGTCACGCAGAGAAGAATGGAGCGGTCAATGTTAGGAATAACTCTGCGAGACAAAATCAGAAACGAAGAAATCAGGAGAAGAACAAAGGTGACTGACGTCATCGAGAGGATAGCCAGGTTGAAGTGGAGATGGGCAGGACACGTAGCCAGAATGACAGATGGGCGATGGACGAAGAGGTTATTGGAATGGAGGCCAAGAGAAGACAAGAGAAGCGTCGGTCGACCGCCTACAAGATGGACTGACGACTTAAGAAAGGTAAATAAAAACTGGATGAGGGCGGCGCAGGATAGATGGGGTTGGAAACGAGGGGAGGAGGCCTATGTTCAGCAGTGGACTTTTGAGGCTGGATGATGACATCACGGTGACAAGTGAAATATAAAAATAGATGTTTTATTATTTTACGCCCAAGGAAGACAAATCCAAAAACACAAAATTATAATAAAAAACCTTTTAAACCACCTTTTTCAAATTGCGCAAGTTGTATTATTAATATTAATGTTAATAAATGAAATATAAATATTTTGACGTTTCACAATTTGACAATTCACTTTTAACTGCAGTGCCTTAAAAATTTTAAAGCACTAGTGCCTTAAAGTAGCATTTTTATCGCTCCTATGGAGTCCTAAAAATTGCATTTTTAACACGTTTGCAGAAAAATATATTTAAAAACACTAATATATTCTTTCCACACCTTTTCTGGACTGATACATACATAAATTAAAACATTTTGAAGTATAACTTCAAAAATATAATATGAAAACTATTTAAAAAGGCAGTATAACTATTAACTAACCTTTGTTGTTTCTCTTCCCACAAATTTTAAAACGCAACAACCATACATAACCAAACCGTCAACCGTCCAAACCACAGCTGCGCTACAGCTGCCACATTGGATAATTTTTGACATGTCATTTGAACATCCAATCAGAACAAAGTTATAATGCGCATGCGCCATGATCCTAGGTTTTAATATATAAAAATTCACCCTCATATCGCGCGTAAAGAAGTATAACTTCAAAAATCCCCACAAAAAATCCCGGACAAATAATCCCCACAAATTTTTTTGGACAAAATATCCCCACAGAAGATCCCGGACAAAAAATCCTCAAGAAATATTTGCTGCCGAATAAGTTCTCTAAAAGTTTTTCCGTAAATGCAATCGACGCAAATGCTTTTCAGCCTCAGTGCATGGGAGATGATATATTATTAGTATAAGATTTTGTAAAGTTATACAAAGCTTTTCAATTATTTTGACTTTTTTGGTGCTTTTGGGGACAAACCGGGCATAACTATTCGATATCCGGTTTTTAAAACGTAATTAAGCATCTGTGTGCATCCATAAATCCATAAATCCATAAAGAAACTTTTAAAATTAGCTGCTCGGGGAGAGCCCAGGTATAAGAAGGTCTGTAGGATGGTCTAAAAAAAGGTGGAAAGATGCAGTCAAAGAAAATCTAGAGAAAATGGGAGTGCGACAATGGGAATTAGTGGCACAGGACCGACAAACATGGAAGGCAATACCAAACGCGGCAAAGACTCTCGAAGAGTTATAACGCCATTGAAGATGATGATGACTACTTATTTTTGACGTTAAATTACCAAAAAGGAACAGGTATTTTTGCATTACAATCAAAAATATCGTTTTCGGGACAAGCAGTTATCATCACGAATAGGCAATATTTTAAACAGAGTTATTCAAAGCAGAATGAGCAAAAGACTTAACCGAATATTACAATATAATTCCCACAGCCAAAAAACTCACAATTTGAATTCAAAATTTGGTAATCGAAATTACAATTCAGGTTCAATGTTAATTGCAAATTATCATTTTCGTGCCTAAAAGAGGTTTCATGGCGATTGCTATAACTCTCGTGCCAGGCACGTAGCCAGGAAATGTGCTTGAGTGGGGTCCAAGCACAACTCAAATTTTTTGTTAGATTAGAATTAGAATAGTTCAGAATAAATTTTAGATACATATGAAAAATTTGAAAAAACTATTGTAATGTTTTAAAAATTGCAATTTGTTGTTATATCCTCATTTAATTAATTTTTTTTAATTTAATAGAATATTTTAACCATGTAAAACATTTTTAAAATTTTTCAAATTACTTTTACTAAGTGTTTACTACTTTACTAGGATATAACATCTATATGACGACAATCGCACACTAGTAAGTAAAATTATTTATGATAGTAATGAAATTAAAAATACCTAATTTCACTGTACCTTTAATATCACTTTAGCGTACCTGATGACTAACGAAATATAGGATTCCGTAGAAAAGAGTACACCTGGTCTTCTATTCAGCCGGCTAACCAATAATTTTTTGTTATTGGATATACAGTATGGTCCAAACGTAGGCCAGCGACTTTAAGAAAAAATCCCTAAACAGGTCGATTTTTATTTTTAAATTATGATTTTTTGGCTTATATATCATACTAGTGACATCATCCGTCTGGGCGTGATGACATCATCGATGATTTTTTTTAAATAGGAATAGGGTTTGTGTGCCAGCTCATTTTAAAGGTTATTTAATTCTCTATTCAGTAATATAAACATTAACATAATTACTTACACAGGGCGTCCAAAAAAATTTTTCTTGAATTAAATTAATTGACAAAAAAATAAGAACTTATGTAATTTATTTAATTCAAAATACATTTTAGTGCTGTCAGAAAGTAGAAAAATGTTTATTTGATTAATAAATATTGCCTTTCGCTTAAATTCAATGTTCAAACTGCCAAGAGGTAGGTGGGTGGCAGCTTGAACATTGAAATTAAGCGAAAAGCAATGTTCATTTGTGAAATAAACATTTTTTCTGTTTTCTGGCAGCAGTAAAATGTTGTTCTGTAGCTATTTCTTTCTGTCATTTTTGCAATTAACTATTCTTGGGAAATAAGCCACAATTTAACTAAAAAAATGATTTTATTAATGTTTCGGTGTCCACATCGGACGTCGTTGTCAAAATACAAAATATTAATTATAAAATCATTTTTTTAGTTTAAATGTGGCTTATTTCCCATTTAAAATATTTAGCAGTAAAATATATTTTAAATTAAATAAATTACATACATTCTTCTTTTTTGTGTCAAGTAATTTAATTCCAAACAAATTTTTTTCGACACCCGAGAATTGAATAACCTTTAAAATGAGCTAACACAACACCCCTCTTCTCATTTAAAAAAAAATCATCTATTACGTCATCACGCCCAGATGGATGACGTCACTAGTACAAAATATATGCCAAAAAAATCATAATTTAAAATTAAAAATCGACCTTTTTCGTGATTTTTCCTGTCTCTGGCTTACGAAATAACGAATTTATTCTTTTCATTTGCATCATACTGTTATATCTCGCTTTAATTGAACGTTTCAATGAACAGACCAAAGCGCCAATAAACTAATTTTTTCGTTTCCCGCCTTGTTTCTGGGTAAGTTTTTATTCGCTTCATTGTTAAGAACGAACATTCTACACTGGCCATTGTGACAGCGATAGTTGCCAAAATTGTAAGGAATTTGTAAATGTTTGGAAAAAAATATTTATTACAATGTTCCACTGCGCAGAGAACTTAGGTATTTGGTTCCAAAGATGATATTGTATTACAGTTACAACATAACATAAATATATTCAGCTTTTATTGCTGTAAGGGAAGTGTCGTGGGAGTAATAGGCAGACAAATTTTCTAGCAGTTTTGCTTTTTCTGTAGAAGCAAATCCAGGTAAAAGAATTTGAAATGCTGACAGAATACTTTCGTTTTTGGTAAATCTGAATTTTAAATTGGATTTGAGTTGATCCGTACACTGAATAAAAAAAAGAAATAATTCTAGTAGAAAATAATAATTTCATTCACTTTTTCAAAAATAATGATAATAATTTGGGGATAAACTTGCTGCCTTGAATCCAAAGTCGAGGCAGTTTTGGGAGGGGTCCGGACCCCATGGACCCCTCCCTTGGCTACGTGCCTGTCTCGTGCAGTGATGCTGAAAAATATTGATTTGCGTCGATTGCATTCACGGAAAAACTTCGACAGCAAATATTTCTTTGGACTTTTTGTGAGGATATTTTGTCCAAAAAAATTTGTGGGGATTATTTGTCCGGGATTTTTTGTGGGGATTTTTTGTCCGGGGATTATTTGTCCGGGGATAATTTGCGGGGATTATTTGTGGGGATTTTTTGTCTGCGAATTTTTTGTCCAGGGATAATTTGTGGGGATTTTTTGTCCGGGGTATTTGTCCGGGGATTATTTGTCTTAGCTTCCTCGCCTATCACATCACTTGAGACACTCTGCTGAGACAGCTCTGTAGTGTCATTAACTTGTAATAAACTTTGTGGAAGTATTGAAAGCAAAAGTTTTTCAGTGTTTTATTTTTAGACAAATAATATATAAATAAATCGATCTATTTCAATTACTGATTCTGTTACACAATGCTTTGTAGAAATATGTACCGGGTTTTAAAAAAATGAATGATATTTTTGGATAAAATTAGATTATGTAAACACAACAGTAAACAATGATTATTTTCCGAGGTTGCATAAATCCGAATTCCGTTAGATGAGTTCCTAACATATGACTCATACAATATATTTATCTGGAAAATAAACATATTATAGAGTGTAATTACTTTAGTATAAACTTATTTATACAATAAATTATTTTCAACTTCGTGACTCATATATGATACTACAAGAATAAGGAAGGGAAATAATCGAAAAATACGTGAATAATTTTCTGGAAGAAGATGAGAGATTAAGTAAAATGATAATGCGTTCTGAAAAAAAAAACAAAAAATCTATCTTCTTTAAAAAATACACCAACAAAATTTTAAAAATCAACCAAAAACCCCATTTTCAACTGAAAATTAATATAGTTTACTAATTTAGTTGCTATATTACTTAGCTATAATTTACTATTATTTAGCTAAAGCTTTGAATTGAAAATCTTTGCAAAGGAAACACAACGGATGGTATGAATAAAAACGGAGTATAAACTCCGAGTACGTTCTTATGAGTATGAGCATAAAGTATAAGTTTATACTACATTTCATATATGAATAAAAATATGTTGATGTGATGAGTTTCTACTCACCGTACATAAGAGTAGATACTGCAGCTTGGAGTATGTACTCCAAAATTTGGAGTATAAACTACATTCCCATTTTTATTCATACGAGCCAATATCTAAATCTAAACTGTCATCTGCCAAACTCCTGCGTATTTTAGAGACAATATAACCAGCAGCAGAAAATGCCCTTTCGGCTTCCATACGTCGACGGTATTCCTTTTTAGGCTTTATATGTAAATGTAAGATATTTTCCCATTGACTCCCCAGATTCGTAGAGAGTCATTTCTATTTTAATAATGAACTCAAGTGTATTAGCTCGAGATGGCGACGGGCAAAGTAAATACATTACATGCTGACGATATAGTTAACTCAAACTCCTGTTGCAATGTAAGATCAAGATCGGAACCCGATGATGAAACCTCTACATTGTTTCTCACGTGTGTCTTACTTGATCAGCCTCTTCGTCATCATTGCTCTCAGATGAATTTAAAAGGCTGAAGTTCGTTCCCGTTACAAAATCATTCATTTCTTTTCGAAGTAAACTTTTCGGTGGGTGCTGAAAAGTTTCATCATCACACGACACTTGGTAACTAAGAGGCTTTTGGAGATAAATCAGTAGTACCGTCACATTTCTACGTCGTTGTAAAATACGGCGCAAAGACAAAGCTAATTCTGAAGCTAACCTTGAATCATTTTTTTCCAGTTTTTTTGATAATTTTGAGCGTAGCTATAGCAGTAGTGTACGCTTTTTTCAGTCCCGCAAATCCCGCGGATCCCGCTTCACGCGGGACTGGAAAATGACGCCGGATCCCGCAATACCGAGACACAGTATAAAGAGGGACAGTAGAACCACTCTCCAAAAATTGTCTCATCCGAAGTAAAATCTGTAGTCGCCCATGGTTACTTTTGCCCGACTTTTGCCCCACTCTCGCATTGCTATTCGCATAGAAACGTACGGCTTTTAAGAAAACCCGCATCCACCACTGGTGAATTACCAATTGCGTACTACCGGTATTACTTCATGAGATCAAAGCGCCGACAGAAGAGTGATTTTACTGTGGAACCTCTATATACTGTGACCGAGATCTCGGTATTGCGGGATTGGAAGCTCTACTGTGAATCCACAGAGTGGCTGAAACAGGCGATTTTCTAATGCCGGCGACTATGCTGCGAAGTGGATCGTTTGGAAGGGTGCGGCGTTTTATGTAATGGGTGAGTAAAAATAGTAGTAAGTTTGTTCAATTGATTAAAAATTTGCCGGCTAATATTTTTTTAAAAAAGTGTTTTCGTCAAAATCTGTGTTTGTAATGTCAATAGTTTTAAATATTTTATAAAATTTCAACGCTTTTGAAAAATTACCAATAAACTACATAAATGGAATTAAGAAAAACCAGAGAAAAACAGCTATATCACAGAAAGAAGCACATAAAATTCAACCAGTACATCTGGTATCCTAGAGGTGTAAAATAGTTTGATACAACCTGACAACTGAGTGAAAGAGGGCCTTAAGGAGATGACATGGAATATATCTAAACATGTTAGCTTGCAACCCTCTTTTAACTGATATCTTATAGTTTTTTTTTTCAACAACAAACAATAAAATCTTTTTTAGCCTAGGATGTGACCCCACTATTTAACACTGCACCCACTCTGCGAATCTCGCTGAGTTATCTTGATTGTTCTTCGATCTTTAAACTTACTCCTGCCATCATTTCCATAATTTTTTCTACATTTTCTTCCGTTTTCTCCCTTCTACAGGTAGGAGGTCTGCCTATTTTTCCACTTTTGTTGAAAACCCGTTGCAATTCTTTCTCTTGGTCTCCTTTTCTCTTCTTGTCATTTTTCGTCTGTAGTAGTGCGGAAAGATTCCCGGACTCAACTGTAAATAGAGAAAACATTGCTTACGGTATTTATTCTTTTCGATAGGGCTACCTTCTTTAAAATCAGAAACAAATAATTCAAAGATGACGTCCCACGCTTTTCCTTTTAATGCTCTATAAATCTGCCCTCGGGTTCTTGTATTCCATATAGACTGTCTGTTTTGCACTTCAATCAAAAACTATTCCGAATCTAAATTCATTTTAGGTGCTCACCCTATAAACTCTCGTAAACATCTGCGGCAGCTACAAAAGTGGTCCGTCTGAATGGGTTTTGCCACTAGTGAACTCCACTAGCAGTAAGGCTCTGCGACTGTGGCTGGCCACAGTCGCTCGTCTGGGGTGCAACGTCCACTTCACATAAGGCCCAAAGCAGACCTCTCAGCAGAGCTAGTCTGTGGATCCACAAAGCAGTTTCCAATGATCTACCGTGGGTTCTTATGTGAAGTGGACGTCGCACCCCAGACGAACGACTGTGGCCAGCCAAAGTCGCCGAGCCTCACTGCTAGTGGCGTCCACTAGTGGCAAACGCCATTCAGACGGACCACTTTTGTAGCTGCCGCAGATGTTTACGAGAATTTATAGGGTGAGCACCTAAGATGAATTTCCATTCGGAACGGTTTTTGATTGAAGTGCAAAACAGACTGGATATATGTGATACAAGGACCCGAGGACATATTTATAGAGCATTAATAGGAAAAGCGTGGGACGTCATTTTTATTATTAATTATTTTTTTCTGAATTTAAAAAAGGTAGCCCTATCGATTTTTTTTAATTAATAAAAAATGTTGGATCGGAAATAATGCCAAAAGTAACAATTTCAGAGGTAACTACAGCATTGGGAAACATGAAGAGAAATAAAGCTGCAGGAGAAGATAGTATTACTACAGATATCATATTAGAAGGAGGTAAGGAACTCATTGCAATTGTAACTAAGCTTATAGACAGTTGTTTACACCAGGGCAAAGTCCCTAAGAGCTGGAGCAACTCTAAAGTAATCTTATTACACAAGAAAGGTGATAATCGAAAGTTGGAAAACTACAGGCCCATCAGTCTATTGTCACACCTATTTAAAATACTCACCAAAGTCATAACTACCCGACTAACAAGAAAATTAGATGAATACCAACCATATGAACAGGCAGGTTTTAGAAAAGGCTATTCAACTTCCGATCACCTGTTAACCACAAAAATATTAATAGAAAAATGTAACGAATACAATTTTCCAGTTTTTATAGCATTTGTAGACTACTAAAAAGCTTTCGACACTATAGAACACACGGCCGTAATAAACTCAATGCAAAATTGTAGAATAGACAGCAGATATATTAACTTAATAAAAGAAACTATGAACCAAGCTACAGCTACATACTACCTAAATGAAAATGAATACTCGAACCCCGTACCATTAAACAGGGGAGTCAAACAGGGAGACACTCTATCACCCAAACTGTTTACCTTAGTTTTGGAGGACGTTTTTAAAAATCTAAATTGGAAATATAAGGGAATAAACATCAATGGCCGCTATCTCAGTAATCTACGATTTGCGGATGACATAATCCTGATAGCTACTGACCTACAAGAACTGCAAACCATGCTTTCAGAACTACACACAGAATCTTCTAAAATAGGACTGAAAATGAATTTAAACAAAACAAAAGTCATGAACTCCGAAGAAACGATGACAATAATAAACAACAAAGTTATAGAAAAAGTGGAAGAATATATATACTTAGGACAAAAAATAATACTAAATAGGGAAATTCAAACGGAAGAAATAAAAAGAAGAAGAAAGTTAGCATGGGCAGCATTCGGCAAACTGAACTATATACTCAGAAATCAGCAAATTTAACTACATCTTAATCTTAGATCTAAAGTCTTTGATGCATGCATTATTCCGATATTAACATATGGGGCACAAACATGGACAATCACAAAAAAGAATATGAACATACTCAGAGTCACTCAACACGCGATGGAAAGAGCAACGCTTGGCATATCACTTAAGGACAGAAAAACAAACACATGGATAAGACAGAAAACCAAAGTCACCGATGTGGTACAAAAAGCACTAAAATTGAGATGGGAATACGCTGGACATGTAGCTAGGAGCGATCTTAACAAATGGCACAGAACAATTCTAACCTGGAGACCATACGAACACAAAAGACCCAGAGGCAGACCTCCTATGAGATGGACAGATGATCTGAAACGAACTGCCGGGAAAAATTGGCTACAAGTAGCGTACAACAAAAAACAATGGAAAGGAAGACTTGAAGAGGCTTATGTTCAGATGTGGACGTGAATGGCTAGACGAAGAAGAAGAAGAAGCCCTATCGAAAAGAATAAATCCCATAAGCAATGTTTTCGCTATTTATATTTACATTTTATTATACATTGATTGGATGCATTCGAACTGAACAAAACAAACACATATTTACAATCTTGTTTGTTTATTTATTTTAAATAGTGGGGTCCCATCCTAGGTCAAAAAAGGTTTTATTGTTTGTTGCTGAAAACAAAACGATAGATATCAGTTAAAAGGGGGTTGCAAGCTAACATGTTTTTCGCTTTCACTCAGTTGTCAGGTTGTATCAAACTATTTTACGCCTGTAAGATACCAGATGTACTGGTTGATTTTTTATGTGCTTTTTTCTGTGATATAGCTGTTTTTGTCTGGTTCTTCTTAATTCCATTTATGGAGTTTATTGGAATTTTTCCAAAAGCGTTGAAATTTTATAAAATGTTTAAAACTATAAACATTACACACACTGATTTTGACGAACACATTTTTTTAAAAAAATATTAGCCGGCAAGTTTTAATCATTTGATTAAACTTACTGTTTTTCTCACCCATTATATTAAACGCCTTCTTCTTCTTCTTGTGCCACTCCTATCGGAGATTGGAAATCATCAAGGCTACCCTGACTTTGTTTACAGCTGACCTAAAAAGTTCATTAGTGGTGCAGCCAAACCACTCTCTCAAATTCCGCATCCACGACATTCTTCTACGGCCTGGATTCCGTTTTCCTTCTATTTTTCCTTGCATTATATTTTGAAGTAATGCGTATTTATGACCTCTCATCAGGTGACCCAAATACTCGAGTTTTCTTCGTTTTATCGTTAATAAAATTTCTGGGTCTCTTCCTATCCTTCGTATTACTTCAAGATTTGTGATTCTTTCAACCCAAATTATCTTCAGCATTCGACGGTAGCACCACATCTCGAAACTTTCAATATTTTTTATGTTGTTCTGTTTGAGAGTCCAGGCCTCTACACCGTATAACAGCGTGTTAAATACGTAGCCACTTAGCATTCTTAATCGTAGAGGGATGCTTATATCTCTGTTGCAGAAGAATTTTCTCATCTTTATGAAGGTGGCCCTGGCAATTTCGATACGTCTTTTTATTTCATTGTTTTGGTCTCCAGTTTCGTTTATTAAAGTTCCCAAGTATTTATAACTTAATACTTTTTCAATTTGAATGCCGTTTATACTAATATGTGCTGGTTGTGTCATGATTTTACTGAAGACCATATACTTGGTTTTTTTGATATTAATGTTTATGCCATAATTGTTGCAAGCAATATTTATGTTTGTAAGTAATCGTTGTAATTCTTCTACTGTTCTTGCAACTAGTACAGTGTCGTCTGCGTATCGAATATTATTTATAACCTCTCCATTGATTACGATTCCTTCATTTGCTTGCAAAAGGGCTTCCTGACAGATGCTTTCACTATATACATTAAATAGCAGTGGTGACAAAATGCATCCCTGTCTTACTCCTCTACGTATTTCTATTGCTTTTGATATCTCGTTTTCTATTTTGATGTTAGCTTTCTGATTCCAATATAAGTTGAGAATTATTCGCAGATCTTTATTATCTATGTCTTTTCTTTCAAGAATGTCTCTTAGCCTATCGTGGCGTACTCTGTCAAACGCTTTTTCAAAATCGATAAAACATGCATGTACTTCTTGATTAACGTCTAGGCATCTTTGTGTAAGAACATTCAAACCGAAGAGAGCTTCTCGAGTACCTAGTCCTTTTCTGAACCCAATCTGTGTATTACTAATATCTGACTCCAACTTTTATTAAACGCCGCACCCTTCCAAACGATCCACTTCGCAGCGTAGTCGCCGGCGCTAGAAAATCGCCTGTTTCAGCCAATCTGTGGATGCACAGAGTAGCGCTGCAGAGTGGCCCGTCTGGTTTGGCCCTAAGAACCCACGGCCAATCATCGGAAGTTGCTTTGTGGATCCACAGAGTACCGCTGCAGAGTGGTCGGTCTGGTTTAGCCCTAAATTCTTATGTAAATTAAACGTGCCATTCCAGACGAGCGACAGTGGCCAGCCACTGTCGCCGTTCCTGGCTGCTAGTGGCGTCCATTACAAAATCATTGGCGGTACAAAATCGCCTGTTTAAGCCACTCTGTGGCTGCACTCAGTAGCGCTGCAGAGTGGCTCGTCCGTTTCTGGAGTAAATGCGACACTATAACATATTCGCGAAGTAACAAAGTAAGTTATCAATTGAAGTAGCACAGAAAACGACAATAAATGTCGTTCCCATACCACCAAATTGACAACAGGTGGAATACTTTCTTTGGTTACACCTCCTGAGATTTTTAAAATTTATAAATCATACAGGATGCCGAGGAAATTAAGATGAGGGAATTTTAAATAATTCACAACTGATCTGCTCAGCGTCGTAAAAGTTCCAACAAGAAAGATTCCTTAATACTCCTACAAAAGAGTAAATGAATTAAGGATTCATTTGGCCCGGATTTGCCGGGCCAAAAATATTGATTTTTGCAATTTGATTAAAAAAATATTGTTAAAAAAAATTTGGCCCACTTTTCACGTGGGCGACTTCTTGAACCTTATTCTGGGATGTCTCACGAATGTAATTATGGAAAAAATCTCATGGGAATATTTTTCCTAACGAACCCGCTGTTTTCGCCTTGTCTATGTGTGAAAAAGTTACAACCTTCTGATTTTTTTTATGTTTCAAGAGGGGGTCGGGGCTGCTTCAGAACCTACCTATAAGCCAGGTATAATTTTGGGTAGGTACAACAGGGTATATTTTTTGATTGAGTGTATCTTAAGTTCAAAGAGAGATAGAAAAACCAATACCATATACCATATCTGAAAGGCTTAGCAGAAAAGTTAAAAAGGATAGGGTATAAATACATCACAATATATTTCAAAACAACCAACACACTGACATCTGTGACTTAATTGGCGTCGATCTTGTAGGCAAATCGCCATGCTTTTAGCTGAAAAAAATCCAAGGTTGTTGTACCCTCGGGTTGATAGATATCAAACTAATTTTTTATATATATATATATATATATATATATATATATATATATATATATATATATATATATATATATATGTACGTATGCGTCTTTGATCTTCTATTTATCCATTAAGGCCATCGGTACATAATTCGCAAATATTTTACGGCTATCCCTACTTTTTCTGTCTTTACACGGCAAATTACGTGTAGTAAAATTCACACTGGTATGGATATGTAAACATTACTAGAATGTCATTCTACTTGACAATGTCATGATTAACTTTAAAGAGATGGCTTTTGAATGTTCTTGGATAACTGTTATTTGGATAATTGTAAATTATTAATTCAGTTAATTAATGTGATAATTTTTCACTAACTATGTATTCAGTGATTGTAATAATTTATATGTACAAAAAAACTAATACTCAGTCGAGAAAAGAGGAAAAGTGTTAAAGTGATTTTTGAATAATATATTGTTACTATGGAACGCTTACGATTTTGAACATCTTTAACAAAAATACTTGGATCACAGAATATATTTATTACCCCGATGTATTCTCTGCTTGGATCTTCCACAAATAATACACAATAAATAACTTTTTATTATTAAGTTCACGTTTTATATAAATTATTTATCAAATACACTATATGTATAGCAATATTATTTAATAAACAACTCAAAATATTCCCGATGCCATGTCAAATATTTAAAATTGTCACTGCTTGTCACTCTGTCTGACTGACAATATGTTGACAATATTCTATTCGACTGAGTACTTTGTAAGACAAAGATAGATTTGGAATATATTACTACGGACATTGTGTTCATTTTTTTCGAATCCTGAAAAAAACAATAAATATTTTTGAAAAATTTAAACGCAGAATGAAAGACTAAATTATTACCGAGGGTCGAAAGTCCCTTAGAATAAATAGTTTATTTTGAATGAGATATTTGAAATTAAAAATCACATTAAATTTTCTCTTAGATTTTTACCCCTGTAACTTATTAAAATAAACATTATAGAAGTTCTCAGAGACTGTCGGCCCTCGCTAATAACCTAATCTTTCATTATGCGTTTAAATTTTTCAAAAACACTTATTAGTTTTTTCAGGATTCGAAAAAAATGAATTCCCATTTGAATAGCATTGCAGTCGAAAATACGTACCCATCCCCTTAATGTTTTTACGTTCTTGTTTCTGACTTTTTCACTATTGGTAACCAAAGCCTGCTACACTGCGTTGATAGATTTTCTACACTTTTTCATCATTAAGGCCATTGGTACATAATTCGCAAATATTTTACGGCTATCCCTACTTTGTCTGTCTTTACACGGCAAATTACGTGTAGTAAAATGCTCACTAGTATGGATATGTAAACTTTACTTGACAATGTCATCATTAACTTTAAAGATGGCTTTTGAATGTTCTTGGATAACTGTTACTTGTATAATTAATTGTCTTAATTATTAATTCAGTTAATTAACATGATTATTTCATTCATAGGATATTCTGACCAATAGAAAGGTACAGAAATAAAAATTAAACTGATAATTTTTGATAATTTCCCGTCGTCAAGTATATTACGTCAGATGCCCTTCGTTGCTATGAAAAAATACATTCAGTGCCATTAATGACAATTAATGTTTTCAAAATTATAAAAGTGATGGCTTTCAACCGTCAAATATTTATAACAACTGTGTGTTTAATTGTACTAATTTGTACTTACATAAATAAATTACAATAAAATTTTGGTTTTAAACAGTTTTATTCATGAAATAATCGCAACAAATTGCACTCGATCTCTAAAAATAAATATAGAATTTTAGAAATCTTGTGTAATTACTGCTGATAATTCGATGAAATAAAATTATTTCGACATAATATTTAAAAGTCAGATCAGTAGAAAATTACAATGGTTTTGAATCGTCGTCATGGTAACCCATCATATTGAAAGTTCACTTCTAAATAAAAATTGATATAACTCTATTTTTTGCGGCTTTTTTCCAAACGTACGGCCCTAGAAAAAATATTGTTCCTAACTCATGCGGATAGTGTCTTCTCCGCACTCAACTGCTTGCCCGAACTCCGCTATCGGATCATTCGAGTCAACGGCAGTCTCGTGCGTGAAAGAATCACTTTCCGCACTAGTTAGGAAAATAACTATTTGGTGATTAGCATGTTAGATCACGTGAGTATAACCTACAGCTTTTCTTAACCGTAGTCAAAAAAAATTTTAAAACCTTTGCATTATTTTTTTAGGTTATATTCATTTTAGGTAAGCACTGATGATGATTGGTCAACCAATCGAAAACTAGTTCTGTGATTTAGCCCTTTTTAGGGTTTTAAATATATACCTTTTAAAAAGGATTTTATTGTTTTTTTTTTATTTCAATATTCTAATTTTACCATTATATAGATAGGTACCCATTTATACAGTTATTCAAATAACAATCACATATCGATTGTATACAATTGTATTTTTCAAATATGTATATAAAATACATCCATAAATGATGTCCAGTCGTATTCAATGTTCTTACAACTGGTCTCTCCGAAAACCCATGAAATGTAAATTTAAAAAATGTTTTCGGAGAAAAAGAGAAAAATCTCTCCGGATAATCTCCAGAGTGGTCGAAATTGCCAAATATCTGGAGCATACATCGTAAATCAATAGAACATGCCGTCCGGGCGTCTTTTTGTCGCCGAAAAATAGAAGTTTGCTCAAACGAAATGGAATTATCTGATTACGTGGAAAAGTGGAGATAAACTTTATTTAGAAGTTTTATGGAATACAAATAACACTCTAAAAAATTTTATTAATAGATAATGAAGTTGTACTAACCAACTATTTCACTTAGTGCACAAGCATAGTTATTCCAATGTTTTAAAAGGCTTGCAATGTTTCTCTCTAAATAGGCGAGCGGCAGCAACCCCTAAAATTACGTTATACCGACCACGAAAATCAACTTAAGGTGAATGACCAATTTTGATAATTCTTTATGTTTTCGAGGTCGCTGAATCTGAATATGAAGTTTATTTTTATCTAGAGTTGGTGAAACATGTTCAAAAATCAAATTTTAGGCAAAAATGCGAAAAATAAATTTTGATGATTTTTCAAATTTACCTCGCTGTATCTTTGGTCGCTGTAAATATTTCCTTTTGAAAATTTTAATGTGTTATTAATAAGACCTGCTATAAACAGCTTCAAAACCAAATAAGAAGAAAAATTAGGGAGGCTAAAGAAACCTACTTCTCTGAAAAATGTAGACATAGAAGAACTGTAAAACACATATGACAACTTCAACCTACATAAAAAAGTCAAAGAACTAGCCGGAATAGGAAATAGAAGAACCTCAAATATATTGCTCGACAAAAATGGAAATATTATAATGGAGACAAAACAAAAACTACGACGATGGAAAGAGTATATCGAGGAACTATTTCACGATCAGAGAGAAGCTAGTACATCCGTAGATAGCTAAACGGGAGATGTAGGCTCAGAAATAACCAAATCAGAGTTTAGTCAGGCAATAAACCCTATGAAAACCAATAAATCTGCTGATCCAGGTGAATTGCCTAGCGAGCTGATAAAGTTGGTCAACGAGAAAAACCTTGACATAATAGTAGAACTGTTCAACGCTATCTATACTACAGGAATCATCCCTAGAGAAATGTTGACATCAGCATTTGTGTGTTTGCCAAAGAAAGTGAATGCAAAAGGATGCAGTGACTACCGAACAATAATCTTAATGTCACATACCTTGAAAATTCTATTGAAAATTATCCACGCCAGAATACACTCTAAACTGGAGCTTGATATTAGTGACACTAAATATGGGTTCCGCAATGGTATGGGTACCAGAGAGGCATTATTCTCCTTCAACGTGCTGACACAGAGATGTTTGGATATTAACCATCCTCTTTACGTCTGTTTTATAGACTACAATAAAGCGTTTGATAAAGTAAAACATGATCGACTCATGGAAATCCTAAAAAATAAAAACCTAGATAAAAGAGATTTAAGACTAATAACACACCTCTATTACAATCAGCGAGCAATAGTAAGAATTGAAAGAGAAACATCTGAAGAAATGCAAATAAAGAGAGGAGTCAGGCAAGGCTGCATACTATCACCTCTATTATTTAACGCTTATTCTGAAGAGGTAATGCGAGAAAGTGTGGAAGATGAATCAGTCGGCATAAGAGTAAATGGAGTCTTAGTTCACAACATCAGATATGCAGATGATACAGTAATAATAGCCGATAGTTTACAAGACCTGCAAAGACTCATGAGTAAAATAGTAAGGTGTAGTAGGGAGTACGGACTCTCTCTCAATATCAAAAAGACGAAGTTTATGAAAATTAGTAAAAACAACCATAATACTAACGAAATCTTGATAGTAGAGGGCCAGCAGATCGAAAGAGTAAAAAAGTACACTTACCTAGGAACACTTATAACAGAAAATAATGACTACACTGCAGAAATAAAAGTCAGAATCGAAAAATCACGTTCTAATTTTATAAAAATGAAAAAGGTCCTAGTCCTATGTAGCAAAGATTTAACATTAGCTCTTAAAGTACGCCTAACAAAATGTTACGTCTACAGTGTACTATACTATGGAGTGGAATCATGGACGTTAAATGTAGAGACAATGAGACGACTTAACGCCTTTGAAATGTGGACATATAGAAGAATTATGGGGGTTTCCTGGGTAGATAGAGTTACGAACAATGAAGTACTGAGAAGAGTAGGTAAAGAGAAGGAATTTGAACTTACAATTAAAGAAAAGAAGCTACAGTATCTCGGACATGTGATGCGGGGCGAGAAATATGGCATCCTACGACTCATAATGCAGGGAAAGATAGATGGCAGAAGAAGCATCGGAAGAAGACGAATTTCATGGTTGAAGAATCTGAGAGAATGGTTTGGATGCAGCTCAAAACAACTATTTAGAGCTACTGACTCAAAAATTAAAATAGCTATGATGATTGCCAACCTCCGTAGCGGAGATGGCACCTGAAGAAGAAGAACATGTTTGAAGTATTTAGATAACAATAAGCTTTGTCCAAAATGTTTAAACAAATTAAAAGAGGAGTTGTTAATTTTTAAACATTCTTTGTCGTCAGATTTCGTTAGTTTCATGTTTACTTAAAAAAGTTGAGTGACAAACTTTTTAGTTTATATGTAATTTTAACCAACACAACAATAAAACATAATTCATGATGAAGTTTTCTGGAAAATTTCAAGTAAAAATATGCAATAAGAAAAAAGTTATGTGACTTTATAGACGAGTGGCACTCTTCCAAAAAACGCTTATTTCTCGAGATACTGACCACGGTGTGGTGAATGGCTGATTGTGGTCTTACGTTAAGTTTTTAATGATGCTGAAAACGAAAATAAAGTTTATTTTGAATTTTAGATGGAGGAACATTGTCAAAATAACAAATTTTATCCTAAAAATAAAAAAAAATGAAATCACGTTTTTCTTAAAACTAAAAGTTGCATTATTTTTTTTTCTATAAAACATTTTATTTTTTGTGCCCTATATTTTAACATAAACTTGATTAAAAAGCTAAATTTCAAATTTTGTCACTCAACGTTTGCGATTAAACTTTGACATTCAGGAATCTGCACCTTTCACTGTTTCACTGTAAACAATTCATAACTTTTATTATATTGAGACAGAAAGATTGAAACAGGTACCATTGTCTTCAGAAAGGTAAGAAATATATAGTATACAAATTTCAGAAAACAATATTAAAATGGAACAGTTATTAAACGCAAAAAATGTGATTTCATTTTTTTTTTATTTATTTTTAGGGTAAAATTGCGATTTTGCCAATGTTCTCCCATGTAAAATTCAAAATAAACCTAATTTTCGTTTTCAGCACCATCAAAAATATAAAGTATGGCCAAAATAAGCAATCCACTACACCGTGGTCATCACACCACACAGTATTTCGAGAAATAGGCGTTTTTGTGGTGTGCCGACCACGAAAATTAACTTTAAGGTACATGACCAATTTTGGTGGTTCTTTATATTTTCGAGGTCGCTGAATCTGAATATGAAACTTATTTTTACCTAGAATTGGTGGAACATGTTCAAAAATAAAATTTTATGCAAAAATGCGAAAAATCAACTTTGATGATTTTTCAACTTTACCGCTGTATCTTTGGTCACTGTAAATATTTCCTCTTAAAAATTTTACTGTGCTATTTTTGAAATATTTACATATCAACTAGCTTTGTACAAAATGTTTATACGAATTAAAAGAGGAGTTGTTAATTTTTAAATATTTTGTCGTCAGATTTCGTTAGTTTCAGGTTTACCTAAAAAAGTTAAGTGACAAACTTTTTAGCTAATAATTTTAACCAACACAGCAATAAAACATAATCCATGAAGAAGATTTCTGGAAAATTTTAAGTCAAAATATGTAATAGGAAAAAGGTATGTGACTTTATAGAACACCTTTTTCAGTTTCGTGCAAAGCTTCCATAAATATTCTTTCAGAGTAGAGATTTAAAATTCGAGGGAGAAAATGTCTTTCCTCACTCTACCCATGACTTTCACGTCATGATATTCGGTGTGTTCACCTTCAACTCTGAGGTTTACAGTCTGATTCCAGCAAAGGTTTTTGATTATTTTCAGATCTAGGTTGTTAATTCCTGCTTCTTTTAGTACTTGCATCATCTTGGCGTCCTGTACTCGATCAAACGCTTTCTCGTAATCAACTAGACATGCGTATATATCGCACGCAATTGATGTCTCTGCATCTCTGCAACTCTCTGAACCCGAACTGGTTGGGCGAAATTTGACTTTCACATAGCTTGTAAATTCTCGTATTGATTAGCTTTAGAATCAATTTTTATTAGATGACCCATCAGGCTAATCGTACGGTATTCTTCGCATTTTTTGTAGTGTTGCCCAAAATCGGTCTTGGTCTTGCAATCTTGGTCTTGTTCTTACATTTTCGCAAGACCAAGGCCAAGACCAAGACCGCCTAATTTTAGCAAGACCAAGACCAAGACTGACCGTGCAAGATTTGAGCAAGAACAAGACTGACCCTGCGAGACTCTTGCGTCTTGCAGTTAAGACCGAATGTCGTTTTAGGGAGTATAGTAGTTCGGGTATATACTTAGATGCATAGAGGCTCTATGAGACACACAAAAATATGTAACAATGTATTGTTCAAGCAATCTATATAGTGTAATGGGTAAGATTATTGTAGCTTTGGGTTGTTCTTCTTTAATATTAGGCCGGCAGCTGGTGTTTTCTGGTAATTAAATATGTAGTTGAAAATATTTATTTATACTTAGGTAAATACCGTTAAAGCAGGAGATAATATTGTGTTAAAATTAATTTTATCAATTTTTTAATAACATTTAACCTCACAGAGACCTCCCTCTTACCGCATGCTTGCATTAATAACTGATGTAGAATTGCTTTTATAATTAATCTTGTTATTGTTAGAATTACTGATACTAAAAGAACTTTATAAAAATACAGTTAGATCTAAAATTACTTTAGGTATACAGTTCAAAACTTTTAAAATTCAGCACAAAATGCAAGCATGTCCCCGCTCTTTTTTTATTAAAAATACAAAATCTAAAAATATTTTTTTAACCGAGTCTTTTCATTAGTACACTTATGCTTGGAAAATGAATTGCACAACACAACAATTAAAATACTGATACACTTAACTCATTTTCTCCTTCTTCCGTATTTTCTTCGTCACTATCATCGCCCAATTCAATAATAAATTTATTTCCACCATTAATGTGGAAGTGCCCAATCTTCTTATAATATTCTTCTACTTTGATCATTTTTCCGATGCTTTTCTGCCAGTCTACTTTGGTAATATTGGCTACTTCTTTTTTAATTATCTCAATTACCTTTTTGTCAAATTTAGGAAATGTATTTGAACGCCTTATACTTGGTTTTAATTGTCCCCAAATTAACTCAATAGGATTGAAAACACAAAAGTAGAGGGGAAGTCTCAATATAGTGTGTCCATGCTTTTCGGCAATACTCTCTAGAGCGTATAATTTTCTAAATTGCTTCGTGTGTAGAACTTCAATAAGTTGTTTTTTTGTGTAAAAATCTTCGAAATACAAATAATTTTCCATTAAAAAATTTTGCAGGTCATCTTTGAAGATGTATTTGGTATTTTAGTGAGCTGTCGGGAATGATAGGAACCGTTGTCAAGCACTATTACGCTGTTTTTCTCCAAGTTTGGGATCAGCGAGTTTTCAAACCAATCTTCAAAAATGTCAGCTTCCATAGTCTTGTGGTAGTCAACGTTACAATCTTCCATTTTCTTCCCACATAATTTTAAAGCATTCGGAACCCATCCCTCACTTCCTCCGCAATGTACAATAATTAGCCGCGAGCCTTTATTTGCAGGCATTTCTGGTATGCACATGCTTGAACCATCTGTCCATCCTTTCTTTACTGTATCGTGGGTATCATACCAAGTTTCATCTAAATAATAAATTCTCCTATTTTCTTGCCTATATTTAGTAATTTCTTCTAGGTACATATTACGTCTGTTGACTATTCTTTGGCTTTCCATAATTGCTTGACGTTTATTTTTTTTTAACTTAAAGCCCATTTTTTTATCCAATTTTGAAGAGTTCTCTCACAGCAGTTCATATTTCGACCGGTTGTTTCCAATTTCTTTCTTATTATTTCTATTGTAGGTATTTCATTGCTTTTGTAGCAGTCGTATATTGTGGTTTTTAATAGTTTTACGAGTGAAGGATTTAAAGGTCTTGAAAATTTGTAGTCACATCGTTTCTTGCGATGATAGGGTTCATTTTTAGCTAAGTGGAATTTCTGGTAAATCAGAGGTGGCTTGTGCCAATAGTGTTTCATCGAAGCCGAATTTCGTACGTAGATTTTTGCATACATTCAAACATACTTGCTGTGTTTCTGCATTTAAATGCATTCGAATCTTCTTTACGAGCTCTTTTTTTTAGTAATTACATTCACACTAGCACTGGCAATTTCTACAATATCAGCGTTATCGTACGCGATATTTACATTATCCCACGGGCGCCACATCACTATTCACATTAATTAAATTACAATAATTAACACTTGACACTCTCCAAACGAAATACTAAACCAATATTCAAAATAATTACAGCAACAAAACACTCGTATCACTTAACACACGTACACTCCAGTACTAACACACTGCTAGCTACCGAACTAAAACTAAGATTTTGCACGAAACTTGTGAATAGATACGCGAGAGGTCTGACCGTAAAAACACAGATGCTTCAAAGGGCCGCTTCTTAAACGTTTGACCTAATATCTATATTTGAAGAATATCATATTTCACCGGCTTAAAGCTATTCCACAGTATTTTTTACTTAAACAATAACAAAAATTTGGAAAATTGGACTTACGCGCATTACGAACAATACCATAAGCATACATAGCCAATCAAAATATCCATTAAAAGATAACTTGGCACATTTGATACGTACTCAGAGGTCATAAAACTACAATGTAAAAATAAAATATTTTAAAGAATCTTTTCCAGCAGACGATTTTTTCGCTCTGAAATTAATTGTCCAGATTTTGATAATAGGCGAGGCGCCACAATAGCCGCCGTCTAATCGTTTAGAAATATATGTCATCTTAACTTAGCTGATAAAAAATATAATAATATGTATAATAAATCTTGTCGGCCCAAATTATTAAGACTCGTTTGTGCTGAGTGTGCGATATCGGTTAAACAAACCACAAACCAAAATTTGCCGAAAAAGCGCGTTTACTATCAAATAGCAGTCTATTTCTGTTATATTGAACATAATGAACAATAAGTTTCTTTGACATTGTTTATGACTAGAGACTGGAAAATATGCACTAAAAAATGTCTAAAATATGCATGCAATATGCATTTTAAAACAAGCTGAATATGCACAATTAACATGCAAATATGCATTTATATATGCACTTATTTTTATATGAATAATTTTATGGTTTACGTTAAATACATAAATAAATAAAAAATAATAAAAATAAATAAATAGGTTTGAATTTAAACCAAATTGTATTATTATTTCTTAATATATTTTTTTAACTTCAGGTTTTGTGACAAATAAAACGGCAAAATATTTTATTTTGACCACAAGATAAATAAGAGTACAATAAAATAAATGTACATATTTTTATTGTTACAATATTGATTCATATTTTCTAAACTAATATTATAAAAAGAGTACAATAAAACAAATTTACATATTTTTATTGTTACAATAAATAATCATATATTGATTCATATTTTCTAAACTAATAAGTCTTCTATCTGTTAATATTTGTTTATAGGCAGAAAAAGATCTCTCAACGTCACAAGATGTAATTGGGGCATATTTAAACTTTGCTATTAGAGACGGATCCATATTAATATTTTCATCGAAGTTTCCAAAATTGATTATATTATTTATTGAACGCAATAAAGTGAAACCCTCATTTTTGTTTAAAACGTCATCAAGTTTATCTTTAATTTTTACTCCAATTTCCCCATTCAGATTTGTTATTTTCTGTTTAACCGAATCAACAATAGACATACTATTGTGAAGACATAAATTTTGAGCCTCTAATTTTGTAATTGAACTTTCAATGATATCGAAATTCGATTTTATATACAACAATTGATTTTTAATAGACTTTTCTTTAAAAATATTTTGACAGTTATCAATAGCGGTACAAGTCGGATCAAAACTTGAAATAACGCTTTTGATGTCGTCGTAGTGTTCAGATAAAAATATAGCACTTTTAAGCCAAGTTCCCCATCTGGTTAATACTGGTTCTGGTGGTAAAGGAATATCGGGAAGCATCTCCCTATATACCTGTACACGTAGTGGTGCTTTCAGAAATACTTTTTTTACATTATTTATTAAGGTGTTTACATTGGGAAATTCAATTCTAACTTTCTCTGCAACTCTGTTTAGGCCGTGCGCCAAACATGTACAGTGAATTAAATTAGGGAAAAAGATTTTAAGATTGGATGCAGCTTTCATCATATATGAGGCGGCATCACTAAGCATTAATAATATTTTTTCAAATGGTACTTGATCAGGTAAAAAAAATTTGTTAGGGATTCGTTAACAAATCTAGCTATTGTAGCATAGTTTGTTTTTTCCAAACATTTTACACTAATTAAGTATGAGTTTTTAAAATCGCCAGAGTCGTTAAGAACTCCAACAATTAGATTCGCAATTTGTCGACCCTTTGTATCCGTTGTTTCGTCGACGGAAATCCAAAGATATTCGGCTTTTAACTGATTTTTAATACTCGTCATCACATCTTTGTAACATGCACTGACATATTTTTTCCGAAGAGTTGAAGAACTTGGTATTTGAGCTGGTTTATCTTTAATCTTGCAATAAGTTTTTAAAAAGTTTTGACACGATTTATGTTCTAACTTGTGCAGAGGGATATTGCAGTTAAAAAAAAAATGGCATAAATCCTTTGCAAAGGTTTCTTGCCCAACTGACGTATTCTGAATCTGCAAACTGTTCTGTAGAATCTGCTGGCGAGGTTTATTATCATTTTTTGATAGCTTAGTTTGGTGAAGTGAAGTTTTTATGTGTTGAACTACTTGGAATTTCTTTTGACATGGAATCTGGAATATAATGATAATGATGTTTTAGATGTTTTCGTAAATAGATACCTACATTAAAATGATCAAACTTTTTAAACCTCCCCCAATTTTTTTTTATTTCTCAAAGTGAAATTGAAATCGTCAAACAATAAAGTACAGTCAGTGTACCGTAGTATACAGGGTGGGCCACTCTCAACACCTCGCTCTGTATAAGCCAAACCGTTGCGAACTTTAAAAAACAGTTTTTGAAGAAATGGGACGGTTTGTCATTTTAGAATAGACAGACACATAGATGTGCAAAGAAGTTTGATAAGTTTAAAAATCTATTGAAGTGGAGAACTTACCTTTTTATCACAAATGGTGCAAAACATACTTTCACTGTCGATAACTTTTAGATGATTGTTACTTCCAATCCAACTTCTGAGAAGACTTGATTTTTCCCTTGCTACTTTAGGCATTTTCACAATAATAATAAAATGATTTTTTTACACAGTATAGTCAATAACTTGCAATCACAAAAGTTGAATAATCGGCGATTGATTTAAGACTAACCATTCATAAAATAAAATAATCTATCCTACCCTTAAAATGCTTAAAATTTCGTTTTGGTTGGTTTTCCCAGAATAATTCATAGTTGGCCGACACCAGCAGAAAGTACAGGTAATATTTGTAATGTTATTCAAAATATAATCGGTATTTACTTAGGTAATTTGTAAATTCTGAGAAGTCTATAAATCTTAAATATCCGGATAATGATACCTGCAGCTATAAATAACGCCCATTATGTTTATGGGTACAACAACAAAGGAGCTTAACAGCAAAATATTTACTTTCACATTTTATTTTAATGGATGTTGATGTTACTAATATATACCTTATTTTTAAATGGGGTAGAGTAAATTTCCATCAAAATATGCATTTATATGCTCTTAAATCTCCAAATATGCAAGGCATATGCATTTATGAAAAACATGAGAAATATGCAGCATATATATGCATATGCATTTTGCATATAATCCAGTCTTTATTTATGACACCGACACATATGTCGCGTTGTTAATCACGAAACAGATTATGTTACCTTTTCGATATGTATATCTTTGATAAAGAAATTTAAACTCATCATTCGACACACACAACAATATCCTACTTAGGGTATTGGATAGTAACGAGTATAAAAGAATCTTTGTATTAATTCTTGGTCACAAAAATTAATATAAAGCTAAAGTAAAGTCAAAGCAATTGCGTACTGTTCTTTAACTTAATTTGTATTGTATGTATTTTACTTTTTATTTAAATAAATGGCAAATTGTATAACTCTTTTATTCCATTTCATATTTATAAGGTGAGGGTCCATCAATCCTTTTCTAGACAGATAATGTTCTTTTAAATACAGTCAACTTTATGTCATCGTCATTAATTATTTGGTTTTTTGTATTTTAACCATGTTTTAGCACATGTAAGCTTATTAAATGCAAACGTTTATTATTAAGAAACAGACTGTCTCCCGTGGGCCATGGTATACAGGGTGAGGCAAATAAAGGGCCTATTGGAAATATCTCGAGAACTAAAGGCAACAGAATCATGAAAATTGGAATAAAGGGGTTTTGAAGGATGATCTATTAAATGAAAATATTTTCATCTCTTTGCAACTTCCGGTTATACCGGAAGTTGCTTATAACTTCTTTTTTTTAATGGGACACCCTGTATATTTTTACATTTTTGGATTCCTTTCGATGTCTTTTTTCTTAAAATATGAGGTTTTGTAATATGATACAGGGTATTTTAAAAGGTAATTACGTTTTTTTATTAATTTCGTAGCAAAATTAACACCCTATAGAATTGTAGTAGTTTGACATCTAAAACTCTACTTACGTTCAAATGATTTTTAATATACTCTACTATTGTCAAGACTCATTAGTATAGCTAAATTTTTAATTTTAGTATACAGGGTTGGTCGAAACTCGGAATGAGTATTTTCTGAGTTTTCTTAAATGGATTTTCACTCTGTATTTTAGTATTGTAATAAAATGATATTTTATGGTACTTTTTTATTTCTTAAGCATTCCCTATACCTAACTGCTTTAATTTGTGCTTAATTGTTAATCGCACCAACAATCTTAACTACGTAGGTATTTTGATAGCTAAACCATTATTGGTAATTTTAAGGACCATTCTGGATTAATATGTATTCATTTCTGAAAAATTATTAGGGAATGAAAATTTTCACGGCCAACTTCATAAAATTTTACGTATTTTTGTTGCAATTAATGTTTAGCTTGAATCACCAATAACTCACAAATTAAAGCAGTTAGGTATAGGGAATGCTTAAGAAATAAAAAAGTACTATAAAATATCATTTCACTACAATACAAAAATACAGGGTGTTCCATTTAAGAAAACTCAGAAAATACTCATTCCGAGTTTCGACCAACCCTGTATACTAAAATTAAAAATTTAGCTATACTAATGATTCTCAACAATAGTAGAGTATATTAAAAATCATTTGAACATAAGTAGAGTTTTAGATGTCAAACTATTACAATTCTACAGGGTGTGAATGTTGCTACGAAATTAATAAAAAACGTAATTATCTTTTAAAATACCCTGTATAATATTACAAAACCTCATATGTTAAGAAAGAAGACATCGCAGAGAATTCAAAAATGTAAAAATATACAGGGTGTCCCATTTAAAAAAACGAAGTTATAAGCAATTCCGGTATAACCGGAAGTAGCAAATAAATGAAAATATTTTCATTAAATAGATCAGTCTTCAAAACCCCATTATTCCAATTTTCATAATTCAGTTACCTTTAGTTCTCGAGATATTTCTAATAGGCCCTTTATCTGCCTCACCCTATATATGTAGTTGTTAGTTAGATAGTTAGAGTATAGGCACGGATCGCTTAGATCGTGAGTTCATACCTTACCCAATGTCAGTTTAGAGATTTATTAATTTTGTTGGTCATTACCATGGCTATGATAATTTAAGATTAATATGTACCTACTCTGTTACAGTTTACATATTGTAAAGGTGCCGGTGGGGGGGGGGGGGGGGGGTGGCGTCTATGCGCAGTATTATAGTCGGTGTAAAGAGCGAACGTATTCGAAATAAGAAATAATGAAATAACAAATAATATAAAATTTGTTATTTCATGGTTTTGAATACTTTCTCTCTCATAGACCGACTATAATACTGCGAATAGACGGCGTCCCCCACCGGCACCTTTAGAATCTGTGCGCTGTACCTACGTTGTTCTAAGATCTAAAGTAACGCTTAAAGAATAGCAATAGGCTAATGTGTAACTGCGAGACTTGCAAGACTCTTGCTGCAAGACCAAGACCAAGACCGAGAGCGCAATACCAAGACCAAGACCAAGACCGAGAGCGCAATACCAAGACCAAGACCAAAACCAGGTGTATTGGCGCAAGACCAAGACCAAGACTGTCTAAGACTCGTCTTGATCTTGCATTTGGGCAACACTAATTTTTTGGCTACTGGTTTTTTTGGAAGTGCAATAAACTCGCACTTTAGACCATTCTGTTGGTATTTCTTTAGAGTTGTATATACGTTGTTGAGTATCTTTATGATTATTGCTATTGATTCGTTGTCCATTAGTTTAAGTAGTTTTGCGTGTATATTATCGGCTCCTGCTGTTTTTCCTTTCTTTAGCTGTGTTCTTGCAGTTATATAAAAGTCACTATGTGTTATTCTCAAATGTGTGTGAAATTAGTGAGGTAGGTATTTAACTGACTCTTAAATATTTTGTAACTAATTAACTTACCATTCCCTGCTGTATTTTAAATGAATGTAATTAATCAACTATGCTATGTTGATGTAAATATATAAAGAGACTATTATCAAAGCGATACCTGTGCAATGTAAGAGTGTATCAATACATTGACTTCCTGTAAAACAAATTTGGGTGTCGTTGATGATAAGGCACTTCCCTTACTTAAAATTAACTAATAATTTATTTCCGGTATTTTAAAGATTTTGAATCAATTGTTCAAATGTACCTACATAGATAAACATGAAAATTGGATATTAGTTTAGCGATAGCGAGACACTAGATAACGCAACGCTAACAACTGTTTTTCTTTATGTGCCGTCACTAATAAGGTGAACAATACGAGTAATTATGACAATTCGTATTTTTTTAACAAACAGGTTAACAGTTGGCATTTATGTCAAGTTATCAGATTCTTACTAATTACTAATTACGAGGCAACGAAGCATTAAACATATAGTCTAAGAGCTAGTGAACCCTCCGACTAACGGTCGTCCTGTAGGGCTAGAAATTTTTCTAGTGATAATTCATAGTACACCAAAGCTAAAAACCATGACCTGGCAGGCATCAGCGGTGCACGTGTATCTACCAGGTGAATCGAAAAGTGCAAATTTAGGGGGTAAAATAAACTTTCTCCTGTAAGGTTTAAATTTAAGTATGTGTTAGAGTAAGTCATTTAGAAGAAATGTGTACAATGACAGGCGATTCTGAAGAGCATAAGACCTTGCCAGGCGAGGGGAAAGATTAGGGGTTTTTCCTAAAATTATTCTTTTTGCATCGAACAAATTTTTTTTAGGTTTTTTGAATCATTCCAAACAGAAAAGGTATTTAGTGATTTTTCTCTTAAGTTAATAGTTTTTGTTATATAAGCGATTGAAAATTTTGAAAATTGCGAAATCAGCCATTTTTAACCCTAAATCGGACATTTATCTAAAAATTTCAAAGTTGCCAAGGTACGTAGATATTCTTTAAACATTGACTGATGAAATCCCGAAGAGTTTTTTGCAATAAAATATCGAAAACCCCTTTGTTTTTTAATTGCTAATCAAGCGGGCGCGACACTGTAGTATAAGTGAGGATGTTTGAGTTTGCATAAATTCATTATCTCGAGAATGGGCAAATTTCAAGAGAAATCCTCAGACAGGTCGATTTTTATTTTTGAATTAGGACTTTTTGGCATATATATAATATGAGTAACGTCATCCATCTGGGCGTGATGACGTAATCGATGATTTTTTTAAATAAGAGTAGGGGTTGTGTGATAGCTCATTTGAAAGGTTATTTAGTTCTCTATTTAGTACTATAAACATTAACATAATTATTTATACAGGGTGTACAAAAAAAATTTTTTCTTCTATTTGTCAAATTTTATCCAAGTTAATTTAATAAAAAAAATTTTTTTGTACACCCTCTATAAATAATTATATTAATGTTTATATTACTGAATAGAGAATTAAATAACCTTTCAAATGAGCTATCACACAACCCCTACTCTCATTTAAAAAATCATCGATTACGTCATCACGCTCAGATGGATGACGTCACTAATATTATATATATATGCCAAAAAGTCCTAATTTAAAAATAAAAATCGACCTGTCTGAGGATTTCTCTTGAAATTTGCCCATTCTCGAGATAATGAATTTATGCCAACTCAAACGTTCTCACTTATACTACAGTGTCGCGCCCGCTTGATTAGCAATTAAAAAACAAAGGCGCTTCCGATATTGTATTGCAAAAAACTCTTTGGGATTTCATCAATCAATGTTTAAAGAATATCTGCCTACCTTGACAACTTTGAAATTTTTAGATAAATGTCCGATTTAGGGTTAAAAATGGCCGATTTCGCAATCTTCAAAATTTTCAATCGCTTTTATATGTATAACAAGAACTATTAACTTAAGACAAAAATCACTAAAGACCTTTTCTGTCTGGAATGATTCAAAAAACCTAAAAAAAATTTGTTCGATGCAAAAAGAATAATTTTAGGAAAAACCCCTAATCTTTCCCCTCGCCTGGCAAGGTCTTATGCTCTTCAGAATCGCCTGTCATTGTACACATTTCTTCTAAATGACTTACTCAAACACATACTTAAATTTAAACCTTACAGGAGAAAGTTTATTTTACCCCCTAAATTTGCACTTTTCGATTCACCTGGTAGATACACGTGCACCGCTGATGCCTGCCAGGTCATGGTTTTTAGCCTTGGTGTGCTAATGAATTTATCACTAGAAAAATTTCTAGCCTTACAGGACGACCGTTAGTCGGAGGGTTCACTAGCTCTTAGACTAATAGGATTTTTGTGCAGTAAGATGAATTATCATGCAACTTTTTTATTCGATTCGAGAACGTGTCAGGCAATTTTGTGAACTAAATAATTGATCTCCGGCAAAAATTTTTGTACTTAAGAAAATGCATTTTCAAAGTGCATCTGGGAGAGATGGAAAATGAAAAATTTAAAACTAAGGAACTATTGACGGAATGAGTTCAATTTTTATGCTTGGGGGTTTTGGTGGCCACTGAACACGAATTTCAGGACGGCGATGGTCTCTGAGGTACCTGGTGCCCAAGATGGAACTTGTCGCCTGTAGTATTATGTTATAGTCATTCAAAATCAGTCAATAAACATAACTCAGTAAACATAAATCAGTCAATAAACATTACATTATATTGGGCCATTGTCGATATTGTTCGGTTAATAACGTTATTGACCGTAACATATACAGGGTGTCCCAAAAGTAGCAGGACGATCGAGTAATTCGCGAAATGAATATTGGATCTAAAAACTGAAAAATACGTTTTTAATATTTCTCAAAAATCTATCGAATGACACTAAACACAACCCCCCACTCCACCTCCTGGATGTGGGGTGGGGGTAACTTTAAAAAATGGAGACCCCCATTTATTACTGCAGATTTGAATTCCTTACGTAAAAAGAAGTACGTTTTCGAGAATTTTTGTCGAATTATGGATAGATGGCGCTATAATCGGAAAAACACTATTTATTAGCGCCATCTATCAACAATTCTAAAAAATGTTTCAAATAAATGTTACTGATTTTTTCATAAGGAATCCAAATCTGCAATGAAACATGGGGATTCCTATTTGATTTTAAAGTTACCCCCACCCCATCTCCAGTGGGTGGAGGGCAGGGTCGTGTTTGATGTTATTAATAGGTTCTTGAAAAATATTAAACATTTATTTTTTCGTTTTTTATTAGGAAGTGTATTTGTCGAGATATTAGACCGTTTCTATAATTTTCCTATGGTATCACGATAAAAAATCGTTTTTTCCGATTATATCGCCATCTATTCACAATTCTGAAAATGACTCGAATAAAAGTTGCTTATTTTTACATAAGCAATTCAAATCTGCAATACCAAGTGCGGTTTCCTTTTAAGATTTTAAAGTTACCCCCACCCTACCTCCAGGGGGTGGATTGGGGGTCGTGTTTAGGACAACTACAGTATACATCTACTTATGCAATGCTTTTGCTTATAAAAATATATGTAGGTAATATATAAAACTATAGGCATGGTTTAAAGAATATTAAAGAATATTAAAAATATTAAAAATAATATATAGGGTAAGGGACCGTTCAAGTATTACGTAACGCAGGTGGGGGGGGGGGTCAAAAATCTTCAAAAATTGCGTTACGCAATAGTTAAACTCCCATAAGAGTGCGTTACGTGGGGGGGGGGGGGGTTAAAAATCTTCAAAAATCGCGTTAGGTAATACTTGAACGCTCCCTAATCAAAAGTGCGTTTATACTTTTAAATACATAATATGTATACAATTTTATCTTAAATATTTAAGACTTTGAATGAATGAATCCTTAATTGCCCTAACTTTAAGAACAATTCAAATCTACACGAACCGGAGCCGGAATAATCACACATTACCCATTAAACCGTTAAACGTACACACATTTAAAAAATAACCAGAAAAAACCTAAAATAAAATAAACACATCAGTATCATTCTAAATTCTTTACCCAAGTTATTTATTATGGTCTAAAGTCTGAAGTGTCTACACAAAATGATAAACGAAAGAATAAAATAAAAAATGATGAGCGAGCAGCTGTTCAAGTGCCAAATCGAATATCTCTGACCCGTGATTGGTCCAAATTTTCCCATAACACAAGTCCTGGAGAAACTGAAATTTCGCGTCTTGGCTACCACTCGTCATTACGTCTTGTCTCTTGTCCATCAGTTGTCAAATAATCTGGCGACATGTTTTGAACAATTCCACTTTAGCAACGTGATTCTTTCGATAGCCTTTTTTGTTTTTTTTTCTGCGACGTATTTCTTCGTTTGGGAAGAGAGACACCCAAAATCTGGAGCTCCATAGCCCTCTCAGTTACCCTTCACTTCACAATGTCTTCTAGACTTTATTTTCTCGCAATTTTTTTTATACCATAGGTCCATATTTTTGTTGGTTGTCTGGATCTTCCGCCATGATTATTTAGTCTATTGTTTTTTACTGCGCTAATCCATTTTTTGGTATTTTATTTCGTTGAGATGTTAAAAAGAGTGGGTGGGAAGCAAATGCTTCCCTATGCCTTGGCTTTGAAATCTTTTTTTTTTGTATATATTATTTAAAATATTAGAGCCTTGATATTCCAGTTTTATTGTTTTTATGATTTTTATAATTTCTAGTTATTTTTAGCGCTGTGTAACTGTTCGCTTGATGATCTTTGAAGTAAAGGAAAGAAGCAGTGAATCAGAAACCATAGAGACGTTTTGAATACTTTAAATATATTTTTAGTTTAATTGAAGTGGGTGAATATAGACCAGCAAACAATGTTATTAGAAATCATTTGATAAATATACTAAGTCATATACAGGGTGTATCATTAAGAATGTCCAGTCTCTGAGTTTTAGATTCTAGACCTCAAAATATTAAGATTTAACCCAAATCACTAAAAAAATATGGCTCCTTACTGAGTTACAGGGTGTTTCATTTAAAAATTTAAAAATTATTTTTTCCCAGTACTTTAAAACTACCTGACGTCTCCTTATCATACTTGGCAGAAAGTGTGACTACTGTACAGCCTATTAAATTATGATAAATAAACGTTTCTAGACACTACCAGAGGCCTACGATAGGAGATAGTGAATGGTTAAACTTTACCAAATTCTACGCCACTGGGGAATTACTAGTTTAGCGCAATTTTTCGATTCTCCAATACTTTCTATGTAAATAGTATACTCTTCATTGGTAACGATAAAGTTATTAGTTTTCGAGATATTTGAAGTTAAATATGAAACAGCACAGTTATTTTTATTAACGTATTGTGTCGTTTCGTTTTTAACTTCAAATATTTATCTCGGAAACTAATGATTTTATCGTTACGAATGAAGAGTATATTATTTACATAAAAAGTATTGGAAAATCTAAAAGTTACACTAAAATAGCTATTCAGTCAGTGGCGTAGCATTTGGGAAGGGTCCACCAGTCAATTTTCCCTGTCGTACGCCTCTGGTAGTAGCCATAAACGATTATTTAACATAACTTATTAGGGTGTACAGTTTTTACACTTTCTACCAAGTAGGATAAGCATACGTCAAATAGTTTTAAAGTACTGGGTCGTACAAATCAGTGGTCGTTTGCCAAAAGCAGATATGACCATTTTTGGTACTTTTCAGGAGAGTAAATTCAAATTTCCACGACGGCCATAAAATTATATTTTTTTCTTATGTGTCAACTCACATAAATAGCTGTATAAACATTAAACTCAAAACCAAATATGATATTTCTAAAACTGTGATTTTATGGACATCGTGTACATTTGAATTTGCTCTTCTAAAAAATATCGAAAGTTGACATATCAGCTTTTGACAAACGGCCACTCAAATAGTTTTTAAAAATATGAATCATATCATAAATTAATCCAAATAGCTGTGTCATTTGATTTTGAACTTCAAATATCTCGAAAACTAATGACTTTAGGGTTACCAATGAAGAGTATATTATTTACATAGAAAGTATTGACGAATCTAAAAATTGCGCTAAAATAGTAATTCCCCCAGTGGCGTAGAATTTGGAAAGGATCAAACATTAACTATCCCCTGTCGTACGCCTCTGGTAGTAGCTAGAAACGTTTATTTATCATAATTTAATAAAATGTACAGTAGCCACAGTTTCTGCCGAGTATGATAAGTATACGTCAAACAGTTTTAAAGAATGGGGTAAAAATAGTTTTTAAATTTTTAAATAAAACACCCCGTAACACAGTAATAGGTAAGGCATATTTTATTTAAGTGATTTGGGTTAAATCTTAATATTTTGAGGTCTAGAATCTACAACTCAGAGATTGGACATTGTTAATGATACACCCTGTAGAAATTTAGTTACAGGCTTATTTTACCAAAAACAATAAACCATTAGAATTTCAGCCATAACAGTCTAGGTCCTAAGTTTTCGTTTTTTATTTTTTTCTTAAGAGTAAACAGTAGCAATCAACAGGTGGCAACAAAATATAACTTCGGGATATAGTATCATAAACTTTGGCAACAGTGGTAATCTTTGACATTTTCTAAGATTAATATTTTGACAATATCATAGTCGCGCTAAATGGAAGTAATATAAAACGATTTTATTATTAATTTTTTTTTTTTCATTTTATTAAGTGCAAATTTACAATCTACTCCAATTACAACACAGAGTATTTAGCAAATAGTAGCAAAGTCTTGAATCCTGGCATGCTTTGGGCACCATCCATCGATGGTTCTCCAATACACCTAATCAGTTAGGTCCTCTGGCCATGTCCTTTTCAGTCTTCTTCCCACAAGTGGCGGCTGATAGAGTTGTTGAATAGTTTGACTTTCATGGGCGAAATTTCTTTCTTGGGCTTTGGTTGCCTGTAGTCTAATAACATCTTCGATGAATGGTATCCCAAGGTCATTATGGATAGTTATATTGGAGACGTACCATGGTGCATTCGCTATCATGCGCAGCGTCTTTGATTGAAAAGTTTGCAGTATTTTAGTGTTGCTCGGTTTGCTGCAGCCCCATAACTCTATACCATAACTCCATATCGGCTTTAGTATAATTTTGTATAATAATACTTTGTTTTCTAATGATAACTGGGATCTTTTACCTAGCAGCCAATACATTTGTCTGACTTTTAAATTTAGTTGAGCTTTCTTGATTTTGATATGGTTCTTCCATGTCAGCTTTCGGTCCAAATGGAGTCCCAGGTACTTGACATCTGATTTTAAGGGGATAGGAATGTTGTTAATATGAACCTGTGGACAGTCGATCCTTCTTGTTGTGAACGTAATTTGTGAAGACTTTTCACCGTTTACTTTAATCTTCCATTTTGCTAACCATGTTTGAAGTGAACTTAAATAGTTTTGCAGTTTGTTAGAAGCTCTATCTGGGTTATCGTCTGATGTAAGGATTCCTGTATCGTCGGCAAATGTGGCCATAGTAATGTCATCATCAGCAGGTATATCAGCAGTGTAAAGGAGATAAAGGAAGGGACCGAGGACACTACCTTGAGGTACTCCGGATTGTATAGGATGATATTTGGAAAGTGAGGTATTTACTTTGATTTGGAAAAATCGCTCGTTCAGATATGATTTTAATATCAGGTATATTTCATTAGGCATATTCTTTTTCACTTTATATAACAGGCCTTTATGCCACACCTTATCAAATGCTTTTTCCACATCAAGGAATACTGCCGCACACATTTTCTTTCCCTCTAAAGTTTCTTTTATATAATTTACAATCCTATGGCACTGCTGTATTGTTGAGTAGTTCTGTCGAAAGCCAAATTGATGGTCAGGTATTATGTTATTTATGTTTATTCTTTCGAGAATTCGGACTAAAAGAAGTCTTTCGAAAATTTTTGACATTATTGGTAGAAGGCTTATAGGACGATAGGAGGAGGGTTCTGTAGGCGGTTTTCCCGGTTTCGCAATCATAATTATTTGTGCGTATTTCCATTGAATAGGAAAGTGACACAGTCTTATCATGCTGTTATATACAATAGTTAGCAGGACTATTATTAATAAATACATATTTATGAAAATAACCCAAAATGGGTGAAAATTTTATGTTAAGATAGGTATTTAGAAAGGTATGTGCATGAAATATCTAATAATAAAACAATAATAAATAATCATTTTTTGTTGTGAAGCGAAACAAATTTCGATTTTCGCATAATTTTGGCACGGTTTTTAATGGACTTTTTCTTGGAAGGTTTCACTTTATTTTTTGTTTGATTTACTTTTTCCATTTTGTTAAACTATTGATAATATTTTAAGAATAAAAAATCCTCCTAAAACTTTATATACTCGCATTAGAATTCGAAATATTTTTACGTAAAATATACTTACCTACCTACATATGACTAAAACTCACACTTAAAAACAATCTATTCTTTCAAAGAGGCCAACAACTTATACAACAACAAATATAATAATAAATTAACTATCAATAAACACTTCTTTCCTCTGAAACAACAATAACGAATTCTTAAATTAACACACTACTGCACTGAACAGATATAGATAAAGATGACAGAACAGATTAGAGAAAATCTAACGCAGGTTTGTCAAAATGACAGTGATAATTTCTCTATGTTGCCTAATTAGTTATTTAGTTATAATATGTTCGATTTCTTATTAGAAATAAAAAATTTTAGTAGTTCCAAGATTACACAAAATCTAGGCATGGGATAAGAAAGTTTATTTGAAGAAAGTTTATTATTTTTTTCTTCTTAATGGCGGTACAGGCTCCTTTTTTCAATATTTTATTTAGTTACAGAGTAATTTCCACGTACTAACATATTTCTGAAATTGGGCTCTGTACCGCCATTCTTTATTATATTACGAATATGTGTGCCAAATATCTCAACAAAATATTTAAAATTAGAGCCGCAATCTTGGAACGCGTTTGTGGCTACCTGTTGATCGCTACTGTAGCCTCTTAATTTCAAAATTTCACGCTAATAGCGCTTACATAATATAGTTCCTTGAGATCAGATTAAAGAGCTTTTAAAAACAAAAATGTACAGGGTATTTCATTAAAAATAAAGATTATGAACTATGCTAGACTTGCGTTAATCACGACGTTTAAACGGACATAAACAATTTCTGTCCGGCCATTCTCCGTGTATAAGGTCTCATCTTTCCACGGCCTCGTCTACTTGATCCACGATCTTCGGATCTTGTCTCTTTTTCTATTTGCTATTGGGTCCCAATCCAAAATTTTTAATATCCACCTTGTCCGATCTACCCTTCGCCCGTGTCTATACCGAATCAATCAAACGTTTTTCTTCAACTTAACTTAATATGTCTTGTTCTACCGCCATTCTTCTTTTTATCTCTCTAATTCTAATACCAAGCAGTCTTGTTATTCTACAGCTTCTTCTCAAGAACTCCGGTTCGGTTGCTGTAATTGTGGATTTGTTTCATTAGTTTATTACACAATTGTCTGTTCCAGTGGCGCACCCATGGGGTTTAATTCCCAACGAGGTGAAGTATGTGAAGTGAACGACTTGAGGAATTAATTAATATTGAATAGTTGCGATATAATTTTTAATATAAGTATTAGTGGTCTTCTTCTTCGGGTGCTATGTCCGTTTATCGAACGTTAGCGATCATGTTGGCTATCATAACTTTATTCGCAGCAGATCTGAAGAGCGATTCCGAAGTGTGACCAAACCATTGCCTCAAATTTCTTAACCAAGATGTTCTTCTTCTGCCTAATATTTTACCCTGCATAATTAGATGTAGAATGCTATATTTTTCCGGATGTCTACAAACATGCGCAAAATACTCGAGTTTTCTAGACTTTATCATTTTTACCAGTTCTCTGCCTTTCTTCATCCTGCTCAGAATAATAACATTACGCACCCTGTCCATCCAGCTTACTCTCAGCATTCTTCGATATCACCATAATTTAAAGGATTCAACCATCTTAAGCATTCTTCCTGTTAAGGTCCATGACTCAACTCCGTAGAGAAGAACGGAAAACACGTAACACTTTAAAATTCTTGTCCTAAGACTCAAATTTATGTCATGACCGCATAGAATTTTCTTGTAACGGAAAAATGCTGATTTGGCTTGAGCAATTCTGCAACGTATTTCGGTGGATGGAACCCAATTATCAGTGATTCTGCTTCCCAAGTATGTTATAGCTTTAACTCGCTTAAGTTGTACATCATTAACGTGAATTCCAGCATCGATGACATTATCCTTATTCACGACCATATATTTTGTTTTTTTGATGTTAAGGTGGAGACCATAATTACTGCGCTGTGCTACCACAGAATCCAATAGATATTGTAATTCGGTATCACTACTGGCAATCAGTACAGTGTCGTCTGCATATCGGAGATTATTTATCAGTTTCCCATTTATCACAACTCCACCTTGTGTAGTACTGAGTGCCTCTCCAAACATCTTTTCTGAATAAATGTTAAAAATTAATGGTGAAAGAATACATCCCTATCTTACGCCACGTTGAATTTGAATATCTTCTGTGTGATCACCGTCTACTCTAACTGTGGCTTTTTGATTCCAGTACAAGTTAGCAATGATCTTTATCGTCAATATTAGTTGACCTTAGAACATCTAACATCTTAGTATGTGATACTTTGTCAAATGCTTTTTCGAAATCAAGAAAACATAGGTACACATCAGCATTTACATCTCTACTCCTTTGTACTAATACCTGCAACCCAAACAGGGCCTCTCGTGTACCTACTCCATTTCTAAAGCCAAATTGAGTTTCGCCCAAATGTTCTTCGATTCTTTTATATATTCTGGCATAGATCACACGCAGAAAGACCTTAAGTACGTGGCTCATTAGGCTAATGGTTCGATGATCATGACATTCTGTTGCCTTCGCTTTCTTGGGAATTGGTATAAAAGTAGATTTCAGCCAATCATGTGGTAAGTAACCATGATTATATATAGCATTAAACAAGTCAATCAATACTTTACTTCCGCAATCTCGTAGTAGTTTTAGAACCTCTGTGGGTATTTTATCAGGTCCCATGGCCTTTTTTGATTTTGACAAGCGTATAGCATCTTCCACTTCGCTTTTAGTTATAGGTGGTCCACTACTCGCGTCCATTATGTTATGTTGTATTGGTCGATCATCCTGAAAAAGATCCTCAATGTATTTCCTCCAGCGGTGCAGTTTTTGTTTGGTGTCAAACAATAGATTTCCATTTGAATCAGCTATCGCACGACTACTTATATTTCCACATTTTGCTAATCCTTTTACCTTCTTATGCATGTTAGTATTAGTGGTACACATCTTAAAAAACAAATATATATTATGTATGTGTAACAAAATTTATGCTTGTTTCCATTATCACAACAGGTCTGTAGATAAAATCGATTAATTACAGACGAAAAAATCAACTACTCTAAAAATAAAGAAACACTCTCACACTAGTTAACAGTTTAATCCACCAGTTTATTTTTAAAACAATTTATATCCAATCTTGCCTACGTAAAACCAAATTACTAATAATCCAGGAACCGAAGGTTTTCACCTCGCAATTTTTACAGAATGGATCGATTTTCTTGAAAATTTGAGATTAAGTAGTGGATAGTCCAAGGATCAAAATCTATATCATGTCGAAATGTGATTTTACCATGGAGGTGCTTGCCACCCCATCTCGGGGGCGGAAATTTTTTATGATATTTTGACCACAAAAATTGGTGAAGCGATTAAGTCTAAGCAAAAAATGTTCTATAAATTTTTTTATAAAATAAATTGTTTTCGAATTATTCGCTATCGAACGTGTTAATTTTATATCGAAAAAATCAATATTTTTAATGAGTTTTCTGTTAATAACTCAAAAATTTTTCATTTTATCCAAACAACTGTAATTAATAAAAATATATCTAAACCAAATGGTTTATTTTAATTTTTTTTACGGCTGCGGCTAGATAATAGTAACCGAGCTATACTTTTATTATAAGTTAGCTGTTCTTCGTCAAATGCCAAATTTTGTAGACGGGAAAACTATGCATTTTTTGAGGATAACTTATTAAAAGTAATTTAAAGTATTTAAAAAGGTCTATATTAAAAAATAAAAAAAAAGTCTTTAACTCAAACATTGAGTCACTTATGATGAAAATAAAGTCATTACCTATTTTTTTCAGCGAAAAAATGAGCTGAAAAACCCCCTACTTACCACCCTAATTAAAATTAGTCATTGGCCTTGTTCAGTCTTCTTTATTTATATATTGTTAATAGATTGTAGAAGTTTGACCGGCTCAGAATGTTTAGTTAAAAAAAATGATGTTAAAATTAAAAGCGAATAACGAATTTTTGCAGTTTGGTAAAACGTTTTCGCCCTTTTTTTTCAGAATAGAAAGATTAGCATCAGAGATACGAAAAATAAGTGAGCTATGGATAATTAAAACTTGTACTAACATGCAAAAACTACCTTTACCAACCCAATCAAAGTCACTTCTTTTTAGGAATGAGGGTTTTAAAAGCTTTTTTGAGCAATTTTGAGGAAATTTGAGATATTAGGCGTAGATTTTACCCTTAAAAATGAACTTAAATGGTTAAAATAGTTACTAATTAAAGTTAGAGCATTACATAATAATATGTAATGCATCTGAACAAATTTCACTACTTTTAAGCTTCTTTTTACAGATTTTAGCAATAAGGGGTAGTTTTCAACCTTAAAAAATAAAAAGTGTCCTTCGGCAAAATATAGGTTTTGTAGTAGAGGGTAAGATGAATTCCATATTTTCATGCAAATCTGTAAAAATTGCGAGGTTTTGTTCTGTTTTAAGCTTCATTTCTTGGACTATAAAATATTACACCAAAAATCATATCGAGAACTGTTTCATGGCATACTCAAACTTATGAAAACATTTTTTTCTCTCGTTAATATAAAAATGTTTAGATTGCCTACAAAATTGGGTCAAAATATTATTAGAGCATCTTGAATAGTTTACACTTCAAATTTCGATAACTTTTTTTTAGAATTTTAGTTGCCAGGCATGAGTTATTTTCGGTCAGTCAATGACGTACAACTTGTGGAAGAATCTAATTGATAGAAACAGAGCATCGGCTATCATAGATATAAAGTTGTTAAATAAAAAAATGTAGTATTGTACAGGTATATACCACGATAAGTAACTGCATATTTATATCGCTATAACAATAAGATCTAATGAGAAATTCCAGTTATTGGTGACATTTACTCTGGAATATTAAGAAATCAAGATGACAAAGCAACAAAAAAACACACGCATAATAATCTGGTTTTCAAATAGGAAAATCCAAATTAATAAATTCTTTGAGTGACTGGGAAAAGAAAAGTATTTTTGAAGTGTGTAGAATTCCTAGCTGAGCGCTTTCGTCTTACAAAGCCATTTTCAGAGCTGTGCCACAATGGAAGATCTCTAGTAAATACACTGGGGTGCAAAATTAACCGGACACCTTAAAAATGTGACATTTTTAATGTCTCTAATTTCCTAAACCTGTTGTCCGATTGAAGTGATTTTTTTAATATATTATAGCCTTATTCTTTGTCAATATCTCTGTAATAGTATTGTTGCTAAACAGTTAAATTTTCATTGTATACCGGGTGTACCAATCAAACTGTGTTTTTTTCTCAAAGTTCGTATCACCCTGTGGAATATTCTGGCATTTATAAAATACTGAAATTAAAATCCAACTATAGCCTCATGTTTTCTCAACATTTTGTTTTTTTAAATTCATTCGCTTACATTAGACCATAAAAAAAGTTAGGTATTCTTTAACACCTAGCCATGTTTTCATCAATACAGGGTGTTATTAAATAAGTATTGCAAACTTTAAGGCGTAATTCTGCATGAAAAATGGTAACAGCTATATAAACGTTATATAAACGGTATGTCCGCAAATGCTTCGTTTCCGAGATAGGGGGTGTTGAAATTTTCCTTACAGACTGACGATTTATTTATTGCTTTAAAACCAGTTGAGATATGCAAATGAAATTTAGTGGGTTTTAAGACGCAGTTATTGCACATTTTTTGACAGTCAATTAAGAATTTAATATTTGCCATTGGCGCGCATACGGGTAATATGACGGCTCATATGACCCGTATGCGCCAATGGTGAATATTAAATGTTTACTTGTATATCAAAAAATGTACAATAACTACGTCTTGAAACATGATAGAAACAGTTTGAAAGAAAAATTTCAACACCCTCTATCTCAGAAACGAAGCATTTGCGGACATAGGTTTATAAAGCGAACTGCCATTATTATTTTCTCATGTAAAGTTACCTCTTGAAGTTTGCCATACTTATTTTAACGCACCCTGTATTGCTGAAAAACATGGCTAATTGTTAAAGAACCTAACTTTTTTATGGTCCAACATGAGCGATTTAATCAAGAAAAGAATGTTGAGAAATAACATGAGGCTATAGTTAAGTTTTAATTTGAGTATTTTATAAATGCAACAATATTCTACAGGGTGATGCGAAGTGTGAGAAGAAAACACAGTTTCGTTGATACACCCGGTATACAATGAAAATTTACCTGTTTAGCAACAATATTAGTACAGCGATATTTATAAAGAATAAGGCTATAACACAATATATAAAAAATCATTTAAATCGGACAACAGGTTTAGGAAATTCGAGACATCAAAAATGACCCTTTTTAAGGTGTCCGGTTAATTTTGCACCCCAGTGTAGTTAATCTTAGAATTCACAGTTTCACTTACGTCTATAGTTTAAAGTACCACTAAAAAGCGAGAAAGATCCCATTTTCAATCGAAAAAATAACTTGCATTTTTCTATATAAAAACTTTGTTCGAAGGTTGAATCTTTTAGGTACTTAATTGTGAAAAAAAAATGTTAAAAATATCAATAAGTATAACAATATGAGTTCACCGAAATAAATATACTTTACATAGTTTATTTGTATTTTATTTAAATACTAGACTAATTTTAGTACTTACGACTTTCCAAAAAGTTTTAGTAAAACATTACCAAAAATTAAAAAATAGTAGGGCAAGCCAACAACATGATGTGTTCCTAAGCGGTCACCCATCCAAAACATAATCGCGTTAAACACTATTTGACTACGGTTGTTGGGCAACAACCGTGTAAGCCAGTATAGTATGTCCGTAAAATTGATACCAAAATCAATTATTTTGACAGATTGTACAAATAATATTAAGATTGCTTTTTAATCTTCTTTTCTAGTCCATTGAAATGTTACATTTAGTGTGCATTCCTTAGAGGAGTCAATTTTATTTTTTTAATGTGTAGGGGGATTCAGTAGAAGCTTAAGTTCAAGTTTTTGGAGTTGAGACCCTTGTCCCCCGGCCGCCATATTGGAAAAAGAGGTGCAAAGGGATTTCGCGCTGTATCTCGTAAACTAGCTACCCTACAGAAAATTTAATTTTACATAAAATGAAGCAAATTAAATTTTCTACAATTTTATATTTACTACTTTTTATCGTAAAGTGACCAACAAAAAGTTATAAACAAAAATAAGAGAAAATTTTGTACGAAATTTCCTTTTGGAGGTTATAACTTTTTTTACGTTCATTTCACAATAAAATAACATCATAGCGATTTTGTAGAGGATTTTTCAATAAACAATTTTCACTATTATATAAAGTTGTTTAATTTTATTTATTATCTAGGTTTTACAGCGCTCCAAACTTGACCAGATTCTCGAATTCTCGTAGAAAAATAATGCTTTTCTATCTATATATTAGACGAGTTATGAGATAACATTGGGTGCGTTCGGACGACCACAGCGGCTGGACAGCTGAGCCAGCAGTAGCTGTCAGACGTCACCGCTGGAAGCCAGCCGCTGAGAGATTTACTAAGCTTTCCCTATCACGGCTGGATGCAACCACTCAGCCGATTTCTGCTGGCAGCCAGCCGCTATGGTCGTCCGAACGCACCCATTAACTGTTATGCCAACCACGAAAATCAAATTTAAGGTGAATGATCAACTTTGGTCTATTTTTATGTTTTCGAGGTCGCTGAATCCGAATATGAAGTTTATTTTTATCTAGAGTTGGTGGAACATGTTAAAAAAATAAATTTTATACAAAAATGCCAAAAATCAATTTTGATGATTTTTCAAATTTACCTCGCTGTATCTTTGGTCGCTGTAAACATTTACTTTTGAAAATTTTACTGTGTCATCTTTGAAGTATGTAGATAACAATGAAATTTTTCCAAAATGTTTAAACACATTAAAAAAGGAGTTGTTAATTTATTAACATTTTGTCATCATATTTCGTTAGTCTCATGTTTACTTAAAAAAGTTGAGTGACAAACTTTTTAGTTTCTAATTCTAACCAACACAACAATAAAATATAGTTCATGAAGAAGTTTTTTGGAAAATTTTAAGTCAAAATATTTAATAGGAAAAAAGTTATGTTATTTCATATACAAGCGGCACACCCCAAAAAACGCTTATATCTCGAGATCCTGATCACGGTGTGGTGAATGGCTAATTTTTATCATACTTTATGATTTTGATATTAAAAATCGTTTTTTAAGAATTTTGCATTTTGCGGTTGCGTCATTCTTCTTCTGAAGCGGCGAATTTGTCCTCAAACAACTTCTTGGGCCTTTTCTGTATATGCTTAGAGTTATAAGTTTTATAGTGGGAAGAAAGGTCAAAAACAGATTAATAATAGCATAGGAATGTTAAAATCATAATAAATTGTATCAATAAAAAATATATATAGACAGAAAAGTAAGCCTAACTTTTGTTTTTATTGTATCCCTATGAGCATTCGAGAATCTGGTCAAGTTTGGAGCGCTGTAAAACCGATATAAATAAATAGAATTAAACAACTTTATAGTGGAAATTGTTTGCTGAAAAACCCTCTACAAAATTGCTATAATGTTATTTTAGTTTAAAATGAACTGAAAAAAAGCTATAACGTCCAAAAGGAAACTTGTTAAAAAAAATTTACATATTTTTGGTTATATCTTTTGTTGGTCACTTGACGATAAAAAGTAATAGAAACAAAATTGTGGAAAATTTAATTTGCTACATTTTATGTTTATCTAGATTTTCCGTAGGGTTGGTAGTTTACGAGATATAGCGCGAAAACCCTTTGCACCCCATTTCCAAGATGGCGACAAGCGGACAAGGATGGCGACCCCAAAAACTTTAACTTAAGCTTCTACTGATCCCCCCTACATACTAAAGAAATAAAATTGACTCCTCTAAGAAATGCAAGGTACGGCCTAAAAAATGTAACATTTTAATGGACTATTCATCATATTTTAAAATTTATTATCCTATTCCCGGCGAAGGCAAATCCAAAGACACAAAAATTATAATAAATATATTTACTAGAGACATCAATATTTCTTTTTCACACTTTATTTGCACTGATACATACCTAACTTGAAAGATTTAGCAACTAACTTCACACTGCATGCTCGTAGTTCATACTGTCGTTTTTATAAAAATTCACTCTCAACATTTTCCCAATCACGGGTAAAGACGTAGGTATAGCTTCTTCTTTGAAGAGCTATGGTTAAAAGTTTGACCATAGCTTGAAGATGCTTTGTAAGCCGAAAGAGCTCATCTAGAAAATTAATAAATTGTACAAACTCTTTACAAAAATACTTTTCTTTTCCCGTTCATTCATGCCATGCATTGCCTTTTTTCCAAAACAAACAAATATGAAAAATATTTCCTAGATATAAAATAAATGTTGGACAAAAGTCAACAATATAAAATAAATATGATTTAAAATTCAAACGTATAGTCAATAAAGACGGTCAATCAGATATTATAGTTTATAACATTAATTATTGTAAAACCCGTAACTAAGATATATTGGACAGTCGCATAAATATTTAAATAGACGAACTATTGCACACAAAAACAATATCAAGTGCTTCTGAAACTGTGTAAAACTATTACATATTATGGCATATTTAACTTAAATCACATTTTACATTTTATTTTAACATTTCTATTACCTTCTAATATACTTACATGTTTTTTTTTTGTTATAGGTAAGTGGCCCAAACTGAAAAGGTGTATAATGACGTTAAAAAAAATTGTGTGAGTTTAAATATTTTTCTACATTTCTGGATTATTTCATTGAATAGTATTTCCCTTTTAGCCCAATAAAATAAAATAAAATCAAAATATAATTCCGTACAGGTTGGAATAAATTTGTTATTAAAGTTTAGGTCAAAACAAAAGATATTTTCAAGAAAGTATATGATTCATATGAGAGGATCATTGTTTAAATAATTAAAAATTGGTAATTTTTGCACAAAATTTACTTTTTTAACTGCTGCGGCAATTCTTGTTTTTTAAGGATTTTACAATTTTTTCCTGCAAAGATGAAGAAACAGTCTTTTACATGACACTTACTAAAGTAAGTTTGACCCTTAATTTATTTAAATAATTGTAAATCAAAATTAGAAAACAAATTTCCAAAAAAATATTATTTGCAATATAAATAAGCACTATAAAATATTTTCTTTTGCACAAAAAGTTGCAAAAAAATTGGTTGATAAATATTGAGTAGATTATGAGATATTTAATTTGTTTATAAAAAATTACCATTTTTTCAATTGCAAAAAGGCGATTGTTGCCGTTTTTAATTGTTTTTAAGTTCTCATTTTTCTGCTTTATGTATATTTTCGATAAATGTATTGACAAATTAAAATTTTAATTAAACACCACTTCAAAATGACGTTTGAAAATTGGTGTAATTTGTTTAGAACTGGTTTTTTTAATAACATCACCGGGACTAAAAATTTTGAAATGATTTTTCGATATTCGTGTTCCTGGCAGTTTTTGACACATTTACAAAAGAAAAAAAATTCTACAGCCATTTTTTGCCAAGCTTTTCTAGATAGTTTTTCCAAGTTTAAAAATTCATAATTTCTTTATTTATCAATATTAAAATTTAAGTGCGTGAGTACATCTATCAACCCTACTACTTAACAATGTTATTTATACATAGAGTTAAAATTTTAAAATGTTTAAAAAAATAATGTTTTTCGTAGCGACCTTAACTGAAAACTTTTTACATGAAGAGGGTTGCAGTAGTACTTTGCAATACCTTCGTTAATAAATTGACCAATTTCAATGTTTTTCTTTTTAGTTTATGATAGCTTATAAAAATAGTAACTGACACAGTAAATGACAATTTTAACAATAAAAATATTCGTCAATTTGTTATAAACAATTTTTTTCAATTTTTTTTTCTCTAGATGTGATAAATAAAAATTGAGACAAAAGACTTTAAAAAAAAAATAAAAAATAATACTGAATTAGCATTAAAAATTTGTTAAATACTTTTTTCTGTGTAGAATATTAAAATATATACAGTGTGAGCCAAAGAAAACAGTCCACCTTGATATTTGGCAGTATTTATTAGATTTTAAGGAAATGACGCAATAGGTCTATTTTTGATCTAAGGGGGACACATTTTTATGGTACATACATCTGTCATTTGTCAACCCCCTCCCTTCCACATCCCCACCCCTTATTTTTAAATAGGGAATAGGGATCGTGTGCTAGCTCATTTGAAAGCTTATTCAATGATCTATTCAGTAATATTAACATTGACATAATTATTTATACAGGGTGTCCAAGAAAAATTATTATGAATATAATTAATTGACACAAAAAGAAGAATGTATGTAATTTATTTAACTCAAAATACATTCTACTGCTGACAGAAAACAGAAAAAAATGTTGAAAACATTGAAATTGGCCCATTATTAACGGAGATATTGGAAATTACTCCTCCGCCAATTTTCAGACAAAAAGTTTTCATTTAAGGTGCTACGAAAATCACCATTTTTCAAAATATTCTACAATTTTTATTATGTGTATAAGTACCATTGTTAAGTAGTAAGGAAAATAGATGTACTCACGTACTTTTAAATGTCAATATTGATAAATAAACAAATTATGAATTTTTAAACTGGGAAAAGCTATTTCGGCCAAAAATGCTTCTAGAAAATTTTTATGTTTTGTGAATATGTCAAAAATTACCAAGAATACGAATATCGAAAAATAATTTCAAAACTTATAATCCCGGCGATGTTATTAAAAAAATAAATTTTAAACAAATTACACTAATTTTCAAACGCCATTTTGGAGGGTGTTTAATTGAAATTTTGATTTGTCAATACATTCATCGAAAATATACATAAAAGCAAAACAAATGAGACCTTAAAAACGTGTATACTCTATCGGCAACAACCGCGTTTTTGCAATTGAAAAAATGGTAATTTTTTATAAACAAATTAAATATATCATAAAAACTACTCAATATTTATCAACCAATTTTTTTTGTAAAATAGTAATTACATGGCGCAACTTTTTCTGCAAAATAAAATATTTTATAGTGCTTATTTATATTGCAAATAATATTTTTTGCAAATATGTTTTTCAATTTTGATTTACAATTATTTAAATAAATTAAGGGTCAAAATCAATTTAGTAAGTCTCATATAAAAGACTGTTTCATCATCTTTGCAGAAATAAATTGTAAAATCCTTAATAAAAACACGAATTAACGCAGCATCTAAAAAAAGTAAATTTTGTGCAAAAATTACCTATTTTGAATTATTTAAACAATGATCCCCTCATATGAATCATATACTTTCTTAAAAATATCTTTTGCTTGGACCTAAACTTTGATAAAAAATTATTCCAACCTGTACGGAATTACATTTTGATTTACATGTATTGTAATTTTATTTGATCGGTCTATTTTTATTTGTATATTTCACTCAACTGCATATCATAACGTTAGATTGGTTAAGCTCTTGTAGATTAGAAACAAAGAGATTTATAATTAAAAAAAGAGTGTGTGTACTTTGTACACACGTAAGGACTTACACTTCTATTATTCTGATTTCAACGAAATAAATATATTTTAAATAGTTTAATTGTATTTTTATTTAATTATTAAACTAATTTTAATACTTAACATAATACCAAAATTTAAGAATAACGTTAATACGTCAGTTTTATGAACTCTAGCCTGCCCGCAATTACTTTTCCCTTGATTAATCCTCGAAAATCTAAAAAACGTCAGGTTTTCTACACAAATTTTAAATTTTCTTTTTATTATATTTTAATACTGATTATTATATTCCCAACGAAGAAAAATCCAAAGACACAAACATTATGAGAGTAGATAATGATGAGATAAACACAATGGTGTTTAACAATTTTGAGGATAGCATGCAGAACAGGACTGACGGCGATAGATACTCTTTGGGCGTCGTTCACTTTAATATAAGAAGTATACAAAAAAAAAGAATGTGTGTGTACTTTGTACGCACGTAAGAAGTTATACTTCTATTATATGATTTAATCGAAATTAATATACTTTTTATTTATATTTTGTTTAAATATTAAACTAATTTATACTAACTACTTCTCAAACATTTTTATTAGAACAGCGCCAAAAATTAAAATAATAAAAGAATAAAACACACACAAACACATTAAACAAGCCACAAATGATGTCTGAACATTAATTGTCGAAAATTTTTTTAACTAAATACGTATTTTCTGAAAATACAATTATATAATAAATATACTTACAATCATAAAATGTATTAAAAAAAACAAAAAAGAAAGTTTCTATTGGGACTCGAACCAGCGCTGATAAGAGCGGTTGGTATTGGAATTCATTCGCCTTCTCCGCTTAGCCACAGACACTATGTGTCATTATTTACGAAGATCGACTAACTAAACGGATTAAACTTGTGATATTTTGATATTTTGAAAATTGATCAAATTATTTTAATTTTGAATTGAAATGATTTAGAATTGAAAAAATACAACAAAACATAGAGTAAAAAACAATATATTAGGTGAATATTGATAGAAATTTTGATGTTAATCAAATTATATAAATAAAAGTATTACATACTATGTATTTTGGCAGATCAAATAGGTAGGTTTATACCCATGATACATTAACAATTATTACGTACCTGTTGCTTTTAAAAACTACTTAAAAGTCACTACAATATTATAAACTTTTTTGTTTCTGTCCTCACAACAATAAAACTAATATATTATACATTTGTTTACCTTTACCTTTACCTCCAAACCACAGCTGCCATATCGGATAATTTTTGACATGTCATTTGAACATCCAATCAGAACAAAGTTATAATGCGCATGCGCCGGGCTGATAGGTTTTAACATATAGAAAAATCACCCTCTATCGCCGGTAAAGAAGTATAACTTCAAAAATTTTCAGGAATTTCTAGTGTACATTGAAATGTCCACAAACATGTTCGATGTTATAATTTTGTCAGAAACTAGAGAAATAACTGATCTTAGTAACTATATAATACCAGGTTTTACTATTCATTATAATGAATCATTAGCTAATAAATGTGATGGTGTTGTTGTTTATATTAGGAATAATTTAGGTGCCTCGGTAAATATATTACCCATCAACGAAAGTAAATTTTTAAGGGTTACTTTCTCTAGTAAAAAATTATCTAATACAATTTGCAAAATAGGTATAACGGCTTTTTATAGGCTTCCATCAACAGATATTAAACAATTTTTAGGGGATTTGGGTGAATATTTTAGAACAATACAAAAACAAAATATTGAAATATTTGCAGGTGATATTAATATTGATTTAAAAAAAAGAGATGAAGTTTATACAAACAGTTATTTGAATATATTAAATTCTAATGGTTTTGTTTCCTATATAAACAAGCCAACGAGAGTAACAATAAATACAAAATCAATCATTGATCATATATTTATAAAAACACAAGCTAATCTAAAACAGCAAATTAGTATTGATCCGTTCGTTTTTCACACTGACATGACTGATCACTTCACTCCAGCCGTTTTGGTAAATAATCAAACTAAAAAAAAACCTACACCTGAATCTCCAGTCATAATTAAAAACCTTAATATCGGAAAACTACAACAGCTTCTAAAAAATGAACATTGGAATGATATTTATATAAACAAAATAGATTCTCAAGTTGCATATGATACATTTATAAATAACTTAAATAATTACATACAAACCTCTACGGAGGTAAAAAGTATGAATAAAAAAATATCAAAAATAAAACCCTGGATAACGGTGGGGCTGGTATCGTCAATCAAACGACGAGATTTTCTTAAAAAGAAATTATTAAAACAATTTTCACCAGCACTTAATGCTGAATATAAAAATTATAGAAACAAACTTAATAGTCTACTAAAAAAAACCAAGAATGACTTTTATCAAAATAAAATTCATGAAGCTGGTGGAAACACAAAAAAAATGTGGAATATTATAAATGATATCTCTGGTCGGAATCAAAAATCTAAAAACATTGAACACATATCAATTGTTAATGATAATATAACTGTAAGTAATAACAAAGAAAAAGCAGATATGTTTAATAATTTCTTTTCTAATATTGGTGCTGATATGGCAAATAGAATACCGGTGACAAGTATACCTGATAATTTTATTGCTAATGATAAGGTTGAATCTAGCTTATTCTTAAAACCAGTAACTAAAAATGAAGTAACAATACTAATATCAAAGTTAAAAAATAACTGTGCTCCTGGACCAGATAAATTGTATGCTAAAACAATAAAAAATATCCATGATCTAATCTCACAGCCTTTAACTCATATTATAAATTTGTGTTTTCAAAGTGGTAAAATACCACTACAATGGAAAGAATCTACAGTCACCCCCATTTTTAAATCCGAAAATTCGAGTAAACTGAACAACTATAGGCCCATTTCTTTAATAAATAATTTTGCTAAAATATTTTAAATGGCCCTAAAAGAAAGGTTGCTTGAATTTTTTCATATAAATAAGGTTATTTCAGATAAGCAATTTGGTTTTGTAAAAAAATCAAGTACAGAAAGGGCTGTAGTTGACCTACTGGAGAAAGTGATAGGAGCTGTGGATGAATCATTGAAATGCGTAGTGGTTTTCCTTGATTTAGCTAAGGCGTTTGACACGGTCTCTCATAAAATTCTCTTAGATAAACTAAGTAATTATGGGGTTAGGGGAATTGCACTAAATCTAATAGCAGATTATTTGTCGGAAAGAGCTCAACGAGTAAAAATTGGCCCAGAATTGAGTTCTGAAACTACAATAAAATTCGGAGTACCACAGGGAACAGTATTAGGACCACTTTTATTTAATATTTATCTGAACAATATCACAAGAATTAATAGTTTCAACGGCCACATTGTTTGTTATGCCGATGACACAGCAATATTATTTGTGGGGAAAACATGGGAGGAGGTTAAAACCAGCTCTGAAATGAACCTAAAACAGCTAAACTTATGGTTAAAATTTAACAAACTGACATTAAATATTAATAAAACAAAATATATCGCCTTTAGCCCAACAATTGTTGACCAACCTACAAATTTTCATATAAAATTGCATAACGCAAAATGTCAAGGACAAAATTGTGACTGTTCTTCAATAGAAAAAGTTTTCTCTATAAAGTATTTAGGTGTCTTCATAGATCAACATTTACGTTGGTCAGACCATATCACTCATGTCAGTAAACGAATAAGGGCTCTAATGCATAAATTTTATATCTTAAGAGATATTCTACCCAGGAAAAAATTAATCATGGTTTATAACTCGCTTGCAGAATCAGTCTTAAGATATTGTATTGTAGCATGGGGTGGCGCGTTTAACAAAACTCTTAACATTTTAGAAACAGTTCAAAATACTCTATTAAAAATAATTTAAAAAAAAAGAAAACTGCATCCAACAAAAAAATTATATGATGAATCCCAGATATTTAGTCTTAAATACCTCTACATCTACAACTGTGTTTTAAATGTTTATATAAACTCAAAAAAATTTAAATTTCAAAGCAACCGATTAACTCCATCAGTAACAAATATGGATATTAGTATTCAGCAGTTCAAAAAATCAGCAACACAAAGATCCCTAATGTTCTTTGGACCTAAATTTTATAACATAATTCCTATACACATCAAACAAGAACCTAAATTATTTAAATTTAAAAAATACATAAAAACCTATCTAAAAACCCACTTACAATTATTTTTGGACGCAATGTCTTAATGTATGAACGACAGCATAATCAGAGTAGAATTTGGGTGTATATTGGTATTATAATTAACAAAGTATTCAGCAGCTAGAGAGGTTTACCGTCCGTCTTGTTCTGTTGCATTATCTCTTCGATAGTTAGGTATGTTACTTCTTAGTTCCAACCTTAATACTACTTTTATGTACAATTGATACAGTTTCGATTGACATAGTACAGTGCAAAACAGGCAACTCTTGCCTAGGCATGGTGCTGAGTCAGTCGATACTAATAATAATATAAGATCTAAATGTAAAATGTTGTACACACATATTTTTGAATAAATTTGAATTTGAATTTGAATTATAATAAATATTTTTACTAAAAACAGGAATATATTTTTTTCACACATTATTTGCACTAATACATACCACCATGCATGCATGTCACCATGGCCGGTGACAAACGCTGCCAAATATTAATTTTTAATTTTTTTTTAAATTTGCTAATATACATACCGACGGTATTGTTTATACATAGCTATAATACCACATAAAATTAAAGTATTTGTCATATTTACAATATGGAAAATATTTTTGATAGAACATAAATTCATGTTTTACAACTTGTATATTTAACAAAAACTTTCAAATTAAGTCCAATTCATTACTTACGATATAAGGGCTCTAGAATGTAATAGTTTTTACCAAAAACTACCGTGAGAGGAGCAAAAAGGGTTAAATAGACGGATATCATAACATAACAACGGATGGAGACATTAACTTTGAGATGAGATTATGGCAGATGGTTGGTAGAGAACTGTTTAAAATACGGTGCTGGAATCTTAACAATAATAATACATTTCATATTGTCGTACAGGTGCTTGAATCTTGGTATCTTGAAATTGTGTTGGTATTCTAAATTTTTTTTTGTAAATTTCTTTTACTTTTTGTTAATTTCTGTACTTTTAAACGTTTGCCGTCATCCATTAGACATTAGACTAATGGTTAGCCTTTTATCGTTTTTATAATTATTGCTGTATCCAGCGCATTGGTATTACATTTCTTTCTGCTTTTTTACTAATTGTTTTTTACTTTGTTCATTTTTGTTCCATTTATTTTTATTTTGAATTATTTTCTCTAGATACAAATCAGATGAATGATCAGATAAATGAAAGACAGAAAACCTCAACCCGGAATTCATCTTACACTTAAAAAGTTTGATTTATTGATGTTCGTGTTTTCACATCCCGATGTTTACTTAATCTATAATTACTAGTTCGTTTAGTGGAACAACATAATCGTGTGATGAAAGAAATAAATTATGTATCTAAATTAATGGTCCATAAACTACATCCCTGAAATTTTAATACAAACGTTAATAGGGCCGGACTGGCCCTGAATTTTTCAATTCAGTTTCTTCCTCGGTTCCTACGTGTCGCTATCCACTCTTTAAGTCGAGCGTAGAAGAGCAACAAGAAAGTATCCAATGTTTGGACATCTTGGCTATTAGTGCACCCTAATATGTCTGTGTAGATTTTGGCATTGGATCCGACCATCACTTGTAACACCGTTGCCGTATCCTCTATTTTTTCTTACTATCACGTTACAATTTTTTGTGATATTATACACGAGCGGAACACCCTCAAAAAAGCGCTTAGTTTTCGAGATACTGACCACGGAGAGGTGAATGGCTAATTTTATTCATATTTTATATTTTCGAGAGTGCTGAAAACGAAAATGAGGTTTATTTTTAATTTTATGTGGGGGAACATTGTCAAAATCGCAATTTTATCCTAAAAATAAAAAAAAATGAAATCACGTTTTTTGCGTTTACCTCGCTACAACTCTATTCCATTTTAATATTTTTTTCTAAAATTTTTACAGTATATACCTCTATTATTTCTGAAGACAAAGGTACCTGCTTCAAGTTTTTATTCTTATCATGATAAAGGTTATGAATTTTTCAAAGAAAATGGTGCGGATTTGTGCATTGCAAAGTGTAATCGCAAAAGTTGTATGACGAAGTTTAAAATTTAGCTTCGTAGTCACATTTATTTGAAAGCAGAGAGTACAAAGAAGTTTTTTGGTAAGTTTTGGATGAAAATGTTTTATAGAAAAAAAATAGTGCAACTTTTAATGTCAACATTAGAAATCCCCAATATAACGCTTATTTTTTGAGGGACAGACTGTCTAGGTCTAATTTCTCACCTTTAGTACTATCCTTGGATTATAAGCTTTCATTTGACACCTCACTTGTCATTCTACCTAGTATAATTACAGAGAAATAAACGTTCTTATTATATTATTCTTGTAGGTACATTTAACATTGATTGAAATTATGAAAGAAATGGCATGGCAACACTGTGACTCACAAACATAAGATTCAGCTGTGCGTTACATAGGGTGCACTAATAGCCAAGATGTCCCAATGTTTTTTGTGATTGCATTGAGCTGACAAAAGTCAAATCAATAACGGGTAGCACCTTCCTTCTTTTCCGGATCTAAACATAAGGTCCATAGACTATTTAAGGGATCAATATGGTTATGGTATATCAGGGCAGAGCCAGGTGCGGATACAGGGGGGGGGGTCAACGGGTCCATGGACCCCCTATTGTATTTAGTCTATAATTATTTTTTTTATTATTTATTATTTTTTTCTGTTAACTCTAAACTTTAAGCCATCAGTACAACACTAAATTACACGAAAACCGCTTCCAAAGAATTGAAAGAAGCCATAAAATCTAATAAAACACCCTTCTCTGAAAAATAATCTGCAGGCGCATTTGTTTGGGTACCGGTGGAACCATAAACAACGGAAATATTTTTCCTAATTTAAAGAATAACAAAAATGATATTTTAAAATGCAAATAGGTACATTACACTGGGTATAAACCTTACTTCGTGAAAAGTCACGTTTCAAATTTGCGATACAATAAAGATATAAAAATTTGTATTTTATTAGATAATCCATGTGAATCTACCCATTGATGGTAGAAAGGTTAACCTTTATGGTAAAGAACGACCAGTGAGATTAATAGTCGTGAATTGTCTATCAATCCTTTTGATACCGTAGGTATCTGGGATTATATAGTGTATTTTATCCTTAGAGTAAGTGTGAGTCGTATGGCTAAATCTGGAAAATATAATATTTGCTATTTGATGTAAGTCTGCCCCCCCCCCCTATTATGAATTTCTAGATCCGCGCCTGGGCAGAGCCCATTTGTGTTCGCTTCCAACACTTAGAATTTATTAAGCGGGGTCATTGTATCGCCGCTATTATACTACCCAAGGATCTGTTCTTTAGAGCATCTGAGGCCCAGGTTGCTCCCGGCTCCTATATCCGCTAGAATCAGCGGAGTCTCCAAACCTGAGCTCTTCCTGTCGTTCCAGACGTCTAATCCTTTAGTAACCTTGAGGCCTCATAGAAAGCAACGAGTGTCTTTATGGTTAACTCCTTAATTTGGTTCATTTGGTGCATATAGACCGATCCAAGGACCTGTCATCTCTGTCAGGCCGCTGCCGGGCAATTCCAGAGATCATGTAAGGTTTTCTCCTTCTCATCACGTAGACGGCATCGTGGGTTATTTGTCAATCAAAGCAGGTTCCAAGTAGATGCCAATCCAACCTAAGTCTACCGTGGCCGGTAAGCATACTGACCACCAGAGAGCATCTTCTACGGTCTAGAAGAAGTTGGGCTTTTTGATGGCGGCATCACAACATGGCGGCATATCCAGGTGAGAATCCAGGATCATTTCATTGACTTGGAAATAGACAAAGCTTTACCATAGAAGGTAAGCTGTCTATTAGCAATCTTCTCAGGATTAACCCCAAGTTACTGCTCCCTGCACCTTTCTTCAACGAACTCAAGGGCCATCTGAGCGACCTCGTGCACCGTTCCCGTAAAGAGCCCTTCAATCAGTAAAACTGCGTCATCGGCGTAGGCCAGTGCATACATATTTTGACCGGACAGTCGATGACGAAGGCCGTCGGCCACCAGACACCACAGCAGAGGGGACAGAACTCCTCCCTGAGGGCAACCACGAGAAGCCGACACCCGAACACAACAGTTCCGGTACGCAGCCATCTGCCTCTGAGAAAGTTGGGCCTGGATCCGTCTGACCAAGCTGCGACCAACCCCATGATTTTCAGCAGCATCACACAGTTAAGGGCGGTCTCAATATCCATAAAGATGCTCAGGCTTTAATTTAATTTAATATTTCCCGAGATATTCTATTTGTTTATAAGCCAAAAATTTGTTTATAATTTTAAAATATTCCTGAGGCCGCTTAGATAGTCCAATTTTAATTCTGTAAAGTACATTAGATAGGTACAGTGTCTTTTTATAAAAAAATCATAGTGATCTTATGTATAATAATTATTGTGGTTATTACAGCGACCGTAAATTTTTAATTAACAATTCAATTGTTGCTAAACTGTTCATTCAATTTCCATCGGCTTCTGAAATTATAATCTATACTTAAAGTGCTTTTATACTACCAAGATATTTAATTATTAATAAACAATTAGTTATCTAAAATTTTAGTTGAAAATTTAAGATTTTGTTGGAAAAACCCGCATTTTCCGGGGAAAATTTTCTTTGAAGTAAATCGGGAAAAGCACATCTCCATGCAGAATTTAATTACGGTGAATTTTTATTTGGGTGTTTTTGGTGTAAAGTTATATTCTTTGGAGTTATAGAGCAAAAATTGGAAAAAACACGATTGTCAGGCGCCATTTTGTATATAAAAAATAGCATACTCTCTGCGGACTTTGCATATCTATATTATTAATATATGCAATCATAAGATTCGATTCTAGCAATAAAATTGCTGGTAAATAACGTTTCCTTATATTTTGCTAATTAGCCCAGAGAATGTAGGAATCTCCTCCCATGCCAGGCTTACAAGTCTCTCGTTTAGTTCAGAGAAATAAGGAAAAAAATAGCCTGTTGGTGACACAACCCCCTCCAGGCCGAAACCAAATTTTTTGAGTAATATGGACATCTATAATAATAACCTATATATTTCCTGCAGCCGATTTTGGTGATATACATAGTTATAAACAAACGAAGATCAAAAAACGGTAAATTTTCGCTTTTTTCGTCTATTACTAAGAAAATAGTCATTTTAAACAAATTTGAGAGTAAGAAACTCATAAACGGTATAAAAAACTTCAATATGGCGTTTTCTTAATACGTCTATCCTTATTGGTTGCTTAGAAAATTGCAAAATAAATCATAAATTTTGAGTTTTTATAAATATTTATAACTTCTGTAAAAATGAACTTAGAACCTTCTTATTACACGGAATGCTGAGACTTATGGTGCTTAATTCATACCCTAAATTTCGAAGAAATTGGTTAAATAGTTTAAAAGTTATTTAATTTGTTTATCTCAAATTTATTTTTTTTGCAACACTGTAAGTCAGAAAATGATGAAGCTACAGTAATACTTTGGATAGTTTATGGAAGAAGGAAATTTACAGTATTAATTTAATTAAAAAAAATTACAAAAAATAATTATAAATATTGCAAAATTATTTTGCAAAAACATGTGAATTAAATAAATGGGGGGGGGGGGCTAACTTTGTCCCTAATTGTCCTAGGACAGTTGTTTTTCTTTCTAAATGTGTATAAAAATTCAGTCTTTCTAAATATGAAAAAATAATTTTTCTACGGGTAACGGTTAAAAAGTTATTCTAATTGTTTATAAGTAAGCAAAAAATCGACATGTTTTTTCAAAATAATTTTACACTGTTTAAAATTATTTTTTGTCATTTATTTTTAATAATGGTAATAGTATAAATGTTCTTCTTTCATAAACTGTCCGAAGTATGATTGTAGCCTCATAATTTTCTGACTTGTAGTGTTGCAAAAAAAATGAAATTGGGATAAACAAATTAAATAACTTTTAAACTATTTGACCAATTGCTTTGAAATTTAAAATATAATTTAAGTACAAGAAGTATCAGCATTCCGTGTAATAAGAAGATTCTAAGTTAATTTTTACATAAGTTATGAATATTTTTAAAAACTCAAAATTTATGATTTATTTTGCAATTTTCTAAGCAACCAATAAGGATGGACATATTCAGCGAACGCCATATTGAATTTTTTTATACGATTTATGAGTTTCTTACACTCAAATTTGTTTAGAGTGCTTAACTTTTTGGTAATAGACAAAAAAAGCGAAAATTTACCGTTTTTTGATCTTCATTTGTTTATAACTATGTATATCATCAAAATCGGCTGCAGGAAACATATAGGTTAATAATATAGATGTCCATACTACTCAAAAAATTTGGTTTCGGCCTGGAGGGGGATGTGTCACGAGAAAAATCTTATTTCTCTGGACTAGTTGTGAAGTCTTGGATTTGTCTCCTGTCTTGGTAAGTCGTGATTTAATATCTTGGATAATATTGGCGTCATTGTAGTCTTTTAATTCGTTTTATTACTTAATTTCCTCGTTTAAAAGCTCGAGGTCTTACTCGTATTTTGTTGATGTTAATTTTTCCCATTTTCAACAAGTCTTCGCGTGTTACTGTTAACAAGTCCACCGTGATACACTGTTGCATGCGTGCCGCGAGTTGGCCAAGCCCGGTCTAGGCCGACCATAATTTACATTGCTACAAATCATGAAGTTACTGTTTGGTTATATTGGCACACCTTTCCCAAATGTGAATTTCATTATACAAATAACCAGGCGAACAAAAAATTTAGGTCGCTTTGAAAGTGTGATTTTTTTAGCTATGTTTACAAGTTGTAAATCGCTTTATTAGTAAGTGTATAGAAATTTTGTTTTGGGGAAGTGTTTTTTGTTTGTATTATTAGGGGAGTGTATATAGATTTTCACTTCGGGAAAAATCAAACAAGATAGAACTTTTTGTAATTTCATTAAGAAATGTTTAATAAACAACATATCAAAAAGTTCTACTCGAGAAGTAGGTGCTCCATTTTTTTTATTAAACAAATGAACTGCGAAATTAGATGTTTTTAAAAAAACTGACTTGTCCATTGAAAAATTCAGAAAATTTTACAAAATAAACCTTATATAAAGATTTTTCTAAAATTAAATCTATAGCTTCTATAATTTTTTATTTATAACACTAAAGTCACCCTTCTCACAAACATTGGCGCACTGTAAACTAGCGTTCGGCGAAGTGCATGGTAGAGTTATGTCAATGTAATTCTTTAACCAATGGATCAAATAAAATTTTACAAATTGGACATGAAAGAAGAATAATTAAGCTATCTTATGGTTATAATAACAAGAAATAAAATGTATGGGCATAAGTACAGTGTGGGCGGAAAATCAGACTTACATGAATTTTGTTTAAAAATTATTTAAAAATGTGTAACTAATACAGTTTTACTTATAAAACTCTCCAATTTGCACAACTTACCTCTCAAAAATCTTACTAAACGATGTTTTATTCAGAAAAAATCTCAAAAACTTAACTCAAATGATACGATATCTCAAAAAATATAATTTTTGAAAACTTTGTAGTTTTACAGAATTACTACCATTTTAAGACGATATTACTTAAGTTTGAACAGATTTATTACAATTTTATAGGTGTTTTTTTAAGCTTAGGATGCAATATTTAAAATTCACTAAATTATTTGACTTTAAAAATGAAATAAACAATTTCTTTTTGAGAAAATTAAGAAAGATAAAATAATGTAATAAAAAAACCGAAAATTTCCTGCTAAAAAAATGTTTATAAAAAGTGATCATAACTTTTTTCTGTAAAACTTACTTAAAATACAGTTAATAATAAGCTTCAACAATAATATAAGTTTAACAAAATTTTTTTTGTGCTCTTATACAGTATGTCGGCGTAAATTGGAACCTATTAATAACTTTTTTATTATCAGATTTACTAAAGAAAGTTATTCTTTATAAAATACTCTACATCATATATAATCTGAGATGCAACCATGAGATATGAAATTTTATCAATTTTATACGAGGTATGTCAAAAAATATGAATTTCACTCAAGAGTAAAGCACCTTTAAATTTCAAAATATTGAAAATTTTTGTTAAGAAAAGTTGTTTGGAATTAAAAACTAAATTCCAATATTCAATTACGTCCTTCTAACTGAAATATTATGCACTATAAGGGCACTTAACTGTTAAGCGAAATTAATATTTTTTTACATACCTCTTATAAAATTGAAAAATTTTGATGATGGTTGTATCTTAGATTTTAGACCAGGTAGAACATTTTATGCGGAATAACTTTTTTTCGTAAAATTGATAATAAAATTAGGTATCGCGTAATTTGAGAAAAAATTGAATTTTTTTTTCTTAATTAGAAGGATATAATTGTATATTAAAACATAGTTTTTAATTCCAAATAAATTTTCACAATAACAATTTTTATTATTCTGGAATATAAAGGTACTTTACTCGTTAAAGAAATTCATATTTGTGACATACTCTGTATAAAATTGAAAAAATTTGATATCTGATGGTTGAGTTTTAGATTTTAGGCTATCCTGAGCATTTTATGGAGAATAACTTTTTTTCGTATAATTGATAATAAAAATGTTTCCCATATGGTTCCTAGATACGCAGACTACTGTATAAGAGCTATTGTATAAGAATTTTCGAATTGTAATGCCATATTCGGATTCAGCATACTCAAAAACAAAATAAAACATATTTGATCAAAGTAAAATGATGAATTAATTCAACGATATTTTTAAAATTACTTATTCATATAAAACAATTCTTATTGTTTAAACGATTAATAAACAATAAGCGGCAAAATCTGTGAGTAGAACTTTTTACTTTAACATGTATATAAACTAACAAAAAAAGTTTTAGAAAAATATAAGCTTGTTTGAATTATTCAGAAATAATGCATATTTTCGTTCTAATTGCACTCCCTATATCGCTAGTGTACGAATTTATTGCTCTTGGAAATTTTAATTTAAAAAATTGACATTGCGGTGTATCTGTTAATTACCGGCCAAACGAGTGAAAATTGCCAAAAATAGCAAAATTCTAATAAAAAATTAGGTTGATGTCAAACTTGCTTCTGTTTTGTAATAATAGATTAATTTATTTATAAGAAAAGAAAACTACATATTTTTCCAGTTGTAGACTTTTTTTAGGTAAACTTACTACAAGTGTACCTTTTAACCTTAAAAACACAAATATTCTCATTTGAAAGCTGTATAATTATTTAAACAATCTTTATATAAACAAATTAAAAGTTTTTGTTATAATAAATAAATTAATTTATTATAATTATAACAAAACAAAAGCAACTTTGACATATAATAATGCGTTAGTTAAATGGCTTTAGTCGAGTTACTTGGGAACAAAAAAATAATGAAGAAAATTGCTCCATGGGAAGCCGAGAAAATGCATTTTTTTTAACGTATACCGATTTTGAACTTTGAGATTACATTTTCTTCAACCTAATTTTTGATTGGAATTTTGCTATTTTTGGCAATTTTCACTCGTAATATCGATAGTTTTTATTATAATAATATGTTTGAGTATTTTAAAGATATGAAAATTGGTGTGGAGAAAGAGGACAAAAAGAAAAAGGTGATGGTTCCATAATTATGATCCTATTATTTATATCTTTGCCGTAGATGCGGGTCAACTGACCCGCAACTTGACCGGTTGTATCTCAGGAACCACTCATTACAATTAAACGTTTTTTCTTTTAAAAGAAGCGCCCTGTCGCTTTTTCTCCAATACCGTTTTCATGATTTAATTTAATTTAATATTTCCCGAGATATTCTATATGTTTATAAGCCAAAAAATTGTTTAAAATTTTAAAATATTTCTGAGACCGCCTAAATAGTTTAATTTCAATTCTGTAAAGTGCATTAGATAGGTACATTGTCTTTTTATACAAGAATCATAGTTATTCTTATGTATCATAAGTATTGTGGTTATTATAGAACCGTAAATTTTTAATTAACAATTAAATTTTTGCTAAACTGTTCATTCAATTTCAATTTGCTTCTGGAATTATAATCTATACGAAAAGATATTTTATATTACCAATTTATTTAATTATTGATAAACAATTACTTATCTAAAAATTTTAGTTGAAAATTAAATATTTTGTTGGAAAAACCCGCATTTTCCGGGGAAAATTTTCGTCGAAGTAAATCGGAAAAAACACGTCTCTATGCAGAATTTAATTATGGTGCATTTTTATTTGGGTGTTTTTGGTGTAAAGTTAAAATCTTTGGAGGTATAGAGCAAAAATTGAAAAAAACACGATTTTCGGGCGCCATTTTGTTTATAAAAAAAGTAGCACACTATCTGCGGATTTTGCATATCTATGATACTAATATATACAATCATAAGATTCGATTCCAGCAATAAAATTGCTGGTAAATAACTTTTCCCAAAAATGGCCTATTCTCCGATAATCTGCCCAGACTATTATAGTCCAAGTAATGAAGCTTCGAATAGGACAAAACCTCGCAATTTTTACAGAATAGATCGATTAGCTTGAAAATTTGAGAATAAATAGTGGATAGTTCAAGGATCAAAATCTATATGATGCCGAAAGGCGCTTTTACCATGGGGGTGGTTGCCACCCCATCTTGAGGGTGGAAATTTTTTATTATATTTTGACCGCAAAAGTTGGTAAAAACATTCATTCTAAGCAAAAATTATATATACATTTTTTTGATAAAATTAATAGTTTTCGATTTATTTGCTATCGAAAGTGTTAGTTTTATATCAAAAAAATTAATGTTTTTAATAAGTTTTCTGCTAATAACTCCAAAAGTATTCGTTTTATCAAAACAACTTCACTTAACAAAAATGTACCTTTTAAAAAAATAAACAAAACCGCTTTTTTTAATTTTCTCTAAGACGACTAGTAATCGAGCTATACTTTATTATATGTTAGCTCTTCTTCGTCAAATTCTAAATATTGTAGTTTCAAAGTCAAAAGACGGCAAAACTATGCATTTTTAGAGGATAACTCGTTAAAACTAATTTAAAGTATTTAAAAATATCTATCTACGGAAATAAAAAGAAGTCTCTAGCTTAAAAATTAAGTGACATAATGAAAAGAATGTCAGTCCCTATTTTTTTAGCGAAAAAGTGATCGGAAGCAACCTCCTAACCACCACCCTAATTAAAATTAGTCATTGACCTTATTTGGTCTTCTTTATTTATGTATTATTAAAAGGTTCTAGAAGTTTGACCGACTTATAATGATTAGTTTTTAAAAAAATGGAGGTAAAAGTGAATAACGAATTTTTGTAGTTTGGAAAAAAAATGGCCTTTTCTTCAGAATAGAAAGATTAGCATCAGAGATACGAAAAAATGTCTAAATATGGAATTGTAGTTTGTTTAATTCCCAATAACCTGGTTTACAAAAATTTTTTCTACGGCAAAAATTGAGTGATCTAGTGCCAATTAAAACTTGTAATAACACGCAAAAACCACCTTTACCAACTCTTTCAATGTCACCTCTTTTTGTGACTGAGGACTTTGAAAAGATTTAATACTAATAGGCTTATAGATCTTGTAAAAACCTACAAAATTCTTTTTTACCAAACTTTTTAAGATAAAAAATAAAAAACTTTCGGTTAAAAAATTAAGGTGATACAGTAGCGATCAACAGGTAGCCAAAACGCGTTCCAAGATTGCGGCTGTAATTTTGAATATTTTTTCGAGATATTTGGCACACATATTCGTAATATAATAAAGAATGGCGGTACAGAGCCCAATTTGAAAAATATATTAATAGGTGGAAATTACTCTGTAATTAAATACAATATTAAAAAAACGAGCCTGTACCGCCATTAAACAGAACAAAAAAATACACTTTCTTTAAATAAAGTTTTTTATCCGATGCCTAGATTTTGTGTCATTTTGGAACTACTAATGAAATAAAAAATTTTAGTAGTTCCAAAATGACACAAAATCTAGGCATCGGATAAAAAAGTTTATTTGAAGAAAGTGTATTTTTTTGTTCTTCTTAATCGCGGTACGGGCTCGTTTTTTTAATATTGTATTTAAGTACAGAGTAATTTCCACATATTAATATATTTTTCAAATTGGGCTCTGTACCGTCATTCTTTATTATATTACGAATGCGTGTGCCAAATATCTCGAAAAAATATTCAAAATTACAGCCGTAATCTTGGAACGCGTTTTGGCTACCTGTTGATCGCTACTGTTTCCTCTTAATATATTTTTCTGAAAAAAGAAGGAGAAATACAAATGGAAGCATAATAATGTAAGTTAGCGGTGATTTTAATCATTGGCCTTATTCATCCTTCTTTATTTATGTATTATTAATAGATTCTAGAAGTTTGACTGGCTTAGAATGATTACTTTTTAAGAAACTGGAGTTAAAAGCGAATAACAAATTTTTGTAGTTTGGTAAAAAATGCTATTTTCTTCAGAATACAAAGATTAGCATCAGAGATACAAAAAAATGTTTAAATATGAAATTGTAGGTTATTTAATTCCCAAGAACGTGGTTTGAAAAATTTTTTTCTACGGCAAAAATTGACTGAATCGTAAATGAGTATTATCGAAAAACATTGATTTTTTCGATATATAAAACTAACATTTTCATAGCGAATAAATCGAAAACTATTAACTTTATCAAAAAAATGTATAAAGCATTTTTTGCTTAGAATGAATGTTTTTATCAACTTTTGTGGTCAAAATATATATAATAAAAAATTTCCACCCCCGGGATGGCGTGGCAACCACCCCCATGGTAAAAGCGCCTTTCGGCATCATATAGATTTTGATCCCTGGACTATCCACTACTTATTCTCAAATATTCACGCAAATCGATCCATTCTGTAAAAATTGCGAGGTGAAAAGCTTCGGTTCCAGGGGCGTCATTTGGGCGTCCAGGGGGGGGCATTTGCCCCCCCCCCCGGCCCTGAAAATGACTGAAATTTACAGAAAATACATCAATATTCATCATAACATCATATATAATGTATTGTATATATAGTCCTTGCCCCCCCCAAACAAAATTTCAAATGACGCTCCTGTTCGGTTCCTGGACTAATATCTAAAAGTAGGTACTTTGTCTTAACATGTCTCATCAATATCGGTATTTGATACTTTTGATACATCGATACCAAATAAGTTTGAATAATAAATGCACAATGCAAATAACAATTTATTCGGCGTGTTCTATGGAGGAACCAATATACATATTGTATCACGTTTTTTTGCTTCGCTTACGTTTGATGTAACGTTCATGGACATTCCTATTTTTCCCTACATAGTGGTAATACTTACTACAAAACTAACTAAGGAGTAGCATAAGTTCGAGGACGTCGAATTAGCAAGAACTTTGAAAAGTAGGTAAGCTATGCTATTCCTGTTTCACACTTTCTGCATTACCTGGGCAGTTTCTGTGATCTGTGACATATAAGATTTTTTGTAATGTTATTTGTCAAAAATTTAATAACATGGTTCATATTAATTAAATTCCAGGATTTTGTTGTCTAATTTTAGTACTGAGTATTCTATATTAATTTTTTTCCACTACCATCAATTTTGTTTTTTTTTGCGTTGATTGTGTAATTCACCATTATTTAAATACTTTTAAATTGCACAAAAATCATTTTTTTTAATTTATTTTGGTGTAAAATGTTTTTCTTAATATATAGTTGTTGACGAAATTGTGCACGACTTTTTACAAACAAAAGAATGTATAATATAGAAAAATAAATAATTTAACATTATGGCGAAAAGACCTTGAAGTATAACATAATAATTGTCGGTCTTCATAGGCGCGACGCATACACTGTAAAAAACATGTTTAGAATCAATGTAAAAAATCGTACCTACTAATTCATTAACATACAATAGCAAGATGAAGAAACAAGCGTTCATATGGGGTGAACAGTTTCTTCATCTGAATTAAAAAATAGTCGAATTTGGAGTAAATATCCAAATTTTGACTAGATTTTGAAAAATAATAACGCCAAACAAAAGAGTGCCTGTCATAAGTCAAAAAAGCAAAGTTTCGAGAAAAAGATGTTTAAAGTTCGTCCTTCAACATTTTTGGGTTTAATTCAAAAACTATTAAAATTAGAATAATAAATATTTTAGTCAGTTACTACAATGGTTTTTGAAGCTCTATAAAATAATGTATTAGGTATATTAAAAATATAAAAAAAATTGAGTTGCGACACTATACAGATAAAATAGCGAAAAATTTACGAAATATTATTTATTAAAAGTGACATTTAATGTTGTTCTGAAGCTATTTCCTTGTGGCATTTTTATAATCAACTATTTTCAATGGTAAATAAGCCACAATTTTACCAAAAAAAAGAATGTGTGTGTACTTTGTACGCACGTAAGAAGTTATACTTCTATTATATGATTTCTTAAAAATAAATATACTTTAAACAGTTTGTTTTAATTTTTTTTAAACACCAAACTAATTTTGTGCTTGCCGCTTTCAAAAAAATAAAAAAAAAGTATAGGATTGCTCCGGATTCGAACTCAAGACCTCTCGATCTCTAGCCGAATGCTATACCAAATACGCTACGAGGACTGTGTCTGTATCGGTTCGGACGTACCTAATAACAATTCACGGTAACAAACAGACAAGGTCAAGTATAATAAATATAAAATAAAATGTTTTAATGATACTCATCTTACTCCTGAGGAAGACAAATCCAAATACACAAAAATTATAATAAATATATTTACTAAAAACACTAATTAGTCGAGGCATTGAAGCACAAAAAAGGCCTTACTGTCGATTTTTGGCGCAGTAAGACGGATTCGTGAGAATGTCAGGAAATTTTGTGAACTAATGTAATGAATAAGAAATCTGAAATTGCATTTGTGCATAAGAAAAATGCATTTCAAAAGTGCATTTTGAAATAGGCAATTATTATAAATTTTCAACTCGGTAAATAGTTGGGCAACATCCCGTTTAATTATTTTAATTATTTTTAATCATTTTTTAAGTCCATATAATAGTCTAAGATGTCAATAACCATTAATAATAAACAAAAAAATTTTCCTTATGGGGAATCGAACCAAGTACTAACACGTCCGTAACTAGATATACATACCGCTAGCCTACGCAGACACTTGCTAGACACGGGCGATATTATGTATAAAAATCAAATAGGTAGGTAAGTAAAAATAGTAAAGAAAATTACTACATACTTAAATGTATTATAAAATTAATATATTCCTAAATTTTAGAAGAAACACTTGTAAATAGATACATTTATACAAAACATTCGTAAACACAAAAGCATGTAGGTACCTGCACATATAATAATTGCCTATTTCAAAATGCACTTTTGAAATTCATTTTTCTTATGCACAAATGCAATTTGAGATTTCTTATTTATTACATTAGTTCACAAAATTTCCTGACATTCTCACGAATCCAACGCACCAATCCGCATTAAAATCCGTCTTACTGCAAAAAAATCGACACTTCAATCCTTCAGTGCCTCGACTAAATATAATCTTTTCACACCTTTTCTTGCACTGATATATTTATACATAACTTGAAAGATTCAGCAACTAAACGCCATACTGTCTGTGTGCGCATGCGCGTAGTCTTATGAAATTTTACTCTCAATCGCGCCTAAAGAAGTATAACTTCAAAAATTATTTTATTAACGTTTCGACGCCCAAATCGGGTGTCGTTGTCAAAATAGTATTATTTTGTATTTTGACAACGACGCCCGACTTGGGCGTCGAAACGTTAATAAAATAATTTTTTTGGTAAAATTGTGGCTTATTTCCCATTGAAAATAGTTAATTAAAAGTGACACGCAGTACAGAATATAATATCATTTTTATTATCTGGTTAAAAGACTTATACTTTTTAATGATGTAACTTTAAATACAAGTAACAACATTAAACACAAATACTGCAAAAAGAAAGATAAATAAGTGATAAATGTGTCACTTTTCTTGAGCACATACGCAGATTGTTTTGAATAAAGTAATCACATAATATACTGTCTTAACTCGACAAACGACGCTTTATACACATCTTAGATGGACAAATGCTTTGCACAAATCGATATGTGACACTGGTTGTGTTCGATGCGTCGTTGATTTTGGATAATCGTATAATGGCACTAGTGTCATCTAACGATAAATACTTGACCCATAGACGTGACACTTTGTGAGATAGGAGTTTATAGTTTTATTAAACTGTTGGAGCAATAAAACCGATTTTAAAATTTTTTGAGTTATGACACTCTTTGAGCGGAGGTGCGAAATGGTATACCTTTTATAAAGATTTTAATGAAACAAATTTTTTGTGATATATGGTAGACCGCCAGCCACAGCAAAACTTTTTTCCTTGTGGATGTGTAAAAAAAGTGTTTTGTACTTCTTTTTCTTGTAAGATTTGCAAATGTAAGTGTTTTGCACTTCTACGGATACCTTGTATAAGGTATAATCTTTTAGTAGTGAAGAGAAATAATTTTTTTTAATTGTTTAAAAAATTACATGTTTGTTTATTAATAAGATTATTAAAATATTCCATATTTATAATTTACGCAAAAATTATATGAAAATTAAAAAAAATCAAAACATATCTATTATCAATTATTAGAACTTGAGATACAGAAACTTTCAGTATTTTGAAACGGGTTTCCATTTTTGACCGCTTGGATTTTTAATTTCCTTCACCACCTGGTCCGACATCTTTATTTAAGCCTCATTTTAACACTCACAGACAATGCTGTTTAAATTACTCTGTGTCTTGCCTCTACATATTGTTGCATGTCTTTTTTGGGTCACCCGTCTTTTTTCACCTGTTTTGTATAGAATTCTGTGAATATACGGTTTTCTATTGACTTAGTATTTATTAGTTTTTCCAATGTAATTATCTACTAATCTATATTTACATTGTCGAAAGAAAAGTTTATCTTTTTCCATTAATAAAATCTATTATTAAACCAAACATAACGTGAGTCACTTTGGTACAACTATTGTTATTTTTATCCCACCTTAAAATTAATTAATAATTACTAGTTGAAGTTATTTATATCTTTTGTGTTTCTTTATCTGTGAATGCTTTTTTGAAAATTTTCAGGGCAATCAAAACAAATATAATTTTCAGTTTGTTGGCGTATATCCAATGCCAATAATTACTATGGTTAAATAAATTTTACTTCCATAAAAAAATGTTTTGGTTTATTTTTAGAAAATTTCGATATAATGGTATTGATGATGAGAGGAATAATATAATTGAAGAAAAAGACGCCTATAAAATATAGGCAGAGATTTTTATTGAAAAGGTTTAGTCTAAACGATATAAGCTCGATCTGCACCGATCTGTTTATAGGCTATTGATTATGTTCAAAATAAGAGAGCTAAAAGGAACTACAACGTTAACGGGATTTTATTGTCTCATATGGTCAATGGACCTCTAAATTTGAAAAAACCTCGGAGTGCTACCATTTAAATGGGTGCGTTTTTGAGAAAGGGGTGAGTTAGCCCCTAGGTTCAGTGTAAATTAGGGTGAATTCTATTCACTTTTGGTACAAACATGTCAACAGGAAAATTGTTACAGGTTAAATTTACTATCAAAATATCATATTTTCCAGTCAAAAGTATTTTTTTACAAAAATATATTCAAAAGAATAGCAAGAAAAAAAATACGAAAGAAAGCAATTTAGTTTTTTGCTCATAACTTTTTTTCACAGGGATATAGGTATAATCATTGCTTCAGCGAAAAATAACTTCCATCCTTTCTCTTTAAAATGACGTTCTCTAATAAAAAGAAGTCTCTAAGATTTATAGTTTCCGAAATCGGATTTTTCAAAATTCGTCGCTCACAGCATTTTTGAGCCATTTTCCCCATTATTTCGCAAACATTGTTGTGTTACCTTTGTTCTACGTATTTCTAGGTATATGAAATGGTACTATTTAGTAGAAAGAGAAGTCAATTACCTTTAAAATGGTCTGTTGTATAAGGCTGTACGACGATTTTTAAGCAAGTTATGCTTTTATAAGATCTTATACTTTTAATGATATTTAATAATTTTATGAATATTTTTTAAATTTCTCATATGACTTTTTTTCTTGTACATTTAGAATATATTATACATTGTGGAAAAAGCTTATTTTCTTAACTTTAATATGGTGTATTGCAAAAAATTCTATGACTATTTTTAAACAAGATATCCGTAGGATATCCAAGGGTATTCGTAATTTGAGGACAATTTTTAAAATTTTTATTTTTTTTTTCAATTAGAAGAATAAAATTGCATATTATCACATAATTTTTAATTCCAAATAGCTTTTCTTAATAACACTTTTCGATAATGTAAAATATAAACGTACTTTACTCTTGAGATAAATTCATATTTTTTAATATACCTCGTACACCATTCATAAAATTTTATATCTGATGATTACATCTTAGGTTTTAGGCTATGCAGAGCATTTTATAAACAGTAATTTTTTTCATAAAGTTAATAATAAAAATGTTTTCCATACGGATCCAACTTTTTAAAAGTAAAGAAAATAATCTTTCTTTTTTATTGCACAATGTATATACCTAAACATACAATATAAAAAGTTATAATGAGAAATTTAAAAAGAATTGTAAAATACAGGGTGTAACAAAAATACAGGTCATAAATTAAATCACATATTCTGGGACCCAAAATATCGATTGGACCTAACTTACCTTAATACAAATGTGCACATAAAAAAGTTATAGCCCTTTGAAGTTATAAAATGAAAATCGATTTTTTCTAATATATCGAAAACTATTAGAGATTTTTTATTGAAAATGGACGTGTGGCATTCTTATGGCAAGAACATCTTAAATAGAAATTATAGTGAAATTTGTGCACCCCATAAAAATTTTATGGGGGTTTTGTTCCCTTAAACCCCCCAAACTTTTGTGTACGTTCCAATTAAATTATTATTGTGGTACCGTTAGTTACACTCACGATTTTTAAAACTTTTTTGCCTCTTAGTATTTTTTCGATAAGGCAGTTTTTATCGAGTTGCGGCTTCTTTTTTAATATGTTTACATACAAATTTTATGGGGGTCTTGTTCTTTACACCCCCCAAATGTTTGTGTACGTTCCAATTAAACGATTAGTGCGGTACCATTAGGTAAACACAATGTTTCTAAAACTTTTTTGTCTCTTAGTATTTTTTCGATAAGGCACCTTTTATCAAGATGTGACTTCTTTTTTAATACGGTTCAAAATATGCCTAAAAATGTAAATTATAAATACATTTTCATACGATTACCCAGTCTTCATAATCGTACTTAACCATTTAAAAATATGTCACAATAAAACACTGAAAAACGTTTGTTTTCTATACTTCCACAAAATTTATTACAACTATGTTATTACTACAGCTGTTTCGGCAAAGTGCCTTTCTCAAGTGATATATTTTACAATGTGTTTGCCTTTTTAAGTCTTTAACTGAAGAGGTTGAGGAGTGGGAAGCTGTTTGTCTCGAGTTGGTCATTCAGAATTATATCTGTATTTTTCAATTTATTAATTTCCATTGATTCTAAAAGTGATAGCTTAAGGCCTTTATTTTGAATATTTAGAATTTGAAACTCTTCATTGAAAGAATGATTATGATCTAGAAGGTGAAGTGCGTATGTAGAAGTGTCTGTTTTTCTATTGTTGAAAGCCCTTTTATGTTCTGCTATCCGTTTGTCAAAAGTTCTGCCAGTTTGACCGATGTAAGTTTTCGGACAGTCACCACAAGTTAGTTTGTACACACCACTCTGTAGTTGCTTTCTCTTTCGGCTTTTATTGTTTTTAATATGTTTGCTTAAGTTGTTGTTAGTTCTGAAAGCTGGTGTTATTCCTTTCTTTTTTTTTATGTATCTGGCTATTTTTGTTGTTATTTTGCCAGTATATGTGAGAGAGCAGAAGGTACTGGGTTCTTTCTGTGGTGGTGGATACACTAATTTCAAGGCTTTCTTATGGAGTTTTTGGTTTAAAATGTTGTTAACTGTTTGTTCGTTATAGCCATTGTTTACTGCTATTTGTCTAATGATATTTAGTTCTGTCTCGAAGTTATTTTTTGTCATAGGAATTTCTGTCAGTCTATGTATCAATTATTTAAAAATATGTGTTGGATTTGATTAATATTCAAAATATCTCAATAAAAACTGACTTTTCGAAAAAGTACTAAGAGGCAAAAAAGTTTTAAAAACATTGTGTTTAACTAATGGCACCACAATAATAAATTAATTGGAACGTACACAAAAGTTTGGGGGGGTTTAAAGGAACAAAACCCCCATAAAATTTTTATGGGGTGTCAAAATTTTACTATAATTTTTTTGTAAGATGCTCCTGCCATAAAAGTACCACATGTCTAGTTTCAATAAAAAATCTCTAGGATTTTTCGATATATTGGAAAAAATCGATTTTATTTTTGTAACTTCAAAGGGCTGTAACTTTTTTATGTGCATATTTATACTAAGGTAAGTTAGGTTCAATCGAACTATTTTTGGTCCCAGAATATGCGATTAAATTTATGACCTGTATTTTTGTTACACCCAGTATATCAAAAATCATTAAAAGTATAAAATTTTGAAAAACCATATCTTGCTTAAAAATAGTCATACAGCCTTCTACAGTAGACCATTGTAAAGGTAATTGACCTTTCTTCCTAGCAAATGTAACATTGCATATACCAAGCTGCGTAAAAAAAAAGTTATAAAACAATGTTTGCGAAGTAACAAGGAAAATGGCCCAAAATCGTTGTGAGTGACGAAATTTGTAAAATCATATTTTGGAAACTATAAACTACAGAGACTTCTACCAAACGTCATTTTAAAGAGGAAATATGGATTTTTTTTTGTAAAGCAATGCCTATACCTATATCCCCGTGGAAAAAGTTATAGGGCGAGAAACAAAATTGCTATCTTTCGTGTTTTTTTCTTGCTTTTCTTTTGAATATATTTTTGTAAAAAATAATATTTTTGACTTTAAAATGTGATATTTTAATAGTAAATTTACTCTGGCAAAAATTTCCCTGTAGACGTGTTTCTACCAAACGTGCATAGAACTCACCCTAATTTGCCCTGGGCCTAGGGACTAATTCACCCCTTTCTCAAAAACCCACCCCTTTAAATGGTAGCACTCCACGGTTTTTTCATATTTAGAAGTCCCTTGGCTATATGAAACAATAAAACCCCGTTAACGTTGTAGTTCTTTTCTAAAATACTTACCTAATCAATAGCCTATTAATGGATAAAAATTATTTAATATGTAATTAGTATGTTAAAAATTATAAAAAACAAGGAGTGAATAGTATAATTTTGTCTTGTGACTATAATTAATTATTAATAATTTTTTGTAATTTTTTGAAACACAAAAGTTATTTTGTAATTTTCTCATGAGTTAATCGTTTTCGAGTTATAAACAATTTAAAACTAAAAAAGAACGAAAGATGACGATTTTCAAGGCCCAAAAACATAAGTATAAAATTACATTTTTATCAGTCATTCATAAGTATTTTGGATTTATTTTATTTTAAAGCAATGTTTTTTGGTTGTTAATGCAATTTATCTGACAACATGACGTCATTACCCGCATACATAATGTTATCTTAATCATGAACTTGTTTACATAATTTGTAAATTTTTTCTCATAACCATAACCATACTCAACAAGGAACTTACAAGTTCACTTTAAAAATAATCACCTTATTTAAATATTATTGAAAAGCGATAATATAATTCAAATTTAATTTTCGTTCAAACTATATACCTACTATAGTGAGCGTGGGCGCTGAATTTTGATTAATACCTAAAAATAAAATATCACTTGTCCTAAAGACCTCAAATCAACTTAACTTTCTAAATCCACCACTTCATGGATTGAAGTATTACTTACTCCTCGTTTCAAGTACAGTTTAGTACTTTTCCACCTACCTCTACCGAAAGTATACTTTTCCGGACCTGATTGTAGGAAGCAAAGTTGTACTTTTCCTCCCTAGGGAGGCTTAATGGAAACAAGAGTTTTGGTTTGTTTTAAAATTTATAATGCATTATAAAGTATGCGTGTGTAAGGAAAAATGTGGACCAATGACCTAAACACGGAGTAGGCATATTATGTACCAAGATCTTTTTCTTCTTCTCTAAACTCCTTTTGTCCGCTAGGGTAACGAATGTGTACCAAAAGCAAACAAGCCATTTGGCTAAAATCAAGAAGAAAGATGAGTAATATAGAAAAAGGAGCAGGCAAAATAAATATAAAGGTAGCCTCGTATATATCGGATCCTTAAAATAGTCATCGTACTCTGTACACATCAGATGAAGTCGGCACCAAAATAGATTCGCTTAACGCTTAACTTTTACGTATTTTTTTTAATCCTTGAACGTATTGAGTGCAGAGCATATAGATGAAATCTGATCTTGTATTTTTGGGGATAACTAAACATAAACAAAGAAACAGATGAAACAAGCTGAAAATGCGAGAATTATCATAACGAAAACTTTGTATATTTACGTATTTTAATTCATAATATGGAAAATTTCTATTATGAAAAGTAGTTTAGAATTAATAATTATGTTTTAATGTGCAATTATACCATTCTAATTTAAATGTTATGAACTATAAATAGGCTTACCATAATTACGAAGAGCCAAACCGGGACGCAGAAGATGAAGAGGCTCATTTTCGTTTTGCTTTTCGTTTAGTTTGTGTAAAAAATGTGAATATATTTTTTATGAGAAAAAGAGATAAAGTACAATACAAACAACACTAAAAATTTGACCAGTTATATTATTTATTTATTTATTTTTATAAAATTATATTTGCCATAAAATTCAGTACATGACATGTTCAAGTTGAGTTTGCACGTAAACAAGGCATATTCTTCCTCCCGATCGTCAGACCACATTTTTTTCATCCGTGAAAAAATTCTCTCCAGTGGCGCTGAAGTACCGGGTAGACACATAGCAAACTCCATAATTTTTTTAATTCAGCACCTCAATACGCTCATTGTGAAAATGGGTGAATAGCTGGACCCATTTCTCGGAATAACTAGTTTCATTAGAATTTTGGAAGAAGCCTTTTACCACAGTATAAAGAGGGGCAGTAGAACCACTCTCCGAAAAATTGGAAGTAAAATCTGTAGTCGCGCATGGCGACCGCGCAATGTTCTTAGTCGCTTTTGCCCCACTCTCGCATTGGTAGTCGCATAGAAACGTACGGGTTTTAACAGGGAAAACCCGCATCCACCACTGGTGAATTATCAAGTGCGTACTGCCGGTATTACTTCTTGAGATCAAAGTGCCGACAGAGAAGTGGTTTTACTGTCCCTTTTTATACTGTGCCTTTTACCATTAACACCTCATCAAATAACTCATCAATCTTTATTTGGGTTTTCGATTGAGGTTTTTGCATTTTATTTATATTTTTTGCTGCTTTTTCGATGTCACTCCAGTTAAGCTCATTTTTCAAGCAGAACTACTCAAAATCTTCGGCTCCGCCGAAGATCTTTTCCCACAATTCTAAATAAGAAATGCAGCGCTCATAGAAAGCGTGAACGTCACTCATGAAGTTTTCGACATTTATCAACATTTATCGAAATTTCAACATTATCATTCAATTTATTTAAGAGTTGTTTAGCTGCTTGTGGAAGAAATTTGTTTTTCATCCTGTTTTGAAGATTGTTTTTTATCTTTTGTGAACTCCATACCTACATCTGTCACAGTTGAGTTAGTCTTTTCCATAGACTAAACGGTTTTGTTGAATACATTTAACTGTCCGAGCACAAACCAAAAGTAAAGTGCTCCCAGTTCTGTTGTGAAGAAATTTAGCAATGCGAGAGGGTAGTTTACTTGAGCAAGAAAATAAGATTTCAAGCATTAGTGTAGCGGCAGTATCCTTTCCACAGCTGGTAATAAAGACAGCAATCTTGTATTTCCATGTTTCACTAATTTTTTGAACTCGATGACAGCTGTCTCACAAAACTCTTTTAAGTTTGTAACGCGTACTATACGGTATATATACAAAAATATTTGTATATTTTTACAATGATTGCTTGTATTTCGACAGGAAGACCATTAACTGCATGTTGAATTATTTTGTGAACGATGTGTGCGCTGGAACAAATGCCTTTTATGGTAACGCCGATAACTTCCTTGAACCTGGAATAGACGTTGTTGGTGTCTCGCCAGTTTTCCCTCCGAAATTCGTATTACAGTTATCACCACAGAAAGCTGCCATCTTGTTTTCTATTTAGGGCCGGTTGTTCGAAAGCTAATCAACAATGATCACTATCAAATATTTAATTACTGTCACAACTGTCAATGTCAACTTTGGTTGGGTTGCTGAAAACATAATTAATTATAATTATGAGATTAGTTATACAATTAACATAACAATTATTAACATAATTTATTAACTAATTTCATAATTGTAATCAATAATTATGTTTTCAGCAACCCAATCAAAGTTGACATTGACAGTTGTGACAGTAATTAAATATTTGATAATGATTATTTTTGATTAGCGTTCGAACAACCGGCCCTTAGTGTTTTTTTATTATCGACATTATGTGATTTGCCAAGATTTCAGACGTTTCTCCGGCGACAAATTAAAAATCGAGTAACTTGACAGACAGATATTCTGTCTCAGGTACCAAGTACCTAACAACTTTTGGTGCCTGTAAATTGAACATCATGTATGTTTGATGTATCTGTTGAAATGCCCGAAAATTTGCATTCTTTTAGCTCGTTGTGTAGTTCATCTCTTGCCATCGGTGCAAGGTGCAATCACTCCCGTGATGATCGCTTAGCACTTGGTGCGTGTAGACCCCAATTTGGGCTCAAACAGCTTCGATATTTATTTTGAGGAGCAATCAGATGTCTTAAATTTATGTATTATTGTGGATTGCTATATGGAATGCAAAAGTAGCTTCTTTAGCAGCAATGGAAAGTTCATTTTCTACGGGTTCAGCATTTTTGAAAAACGATGTTATGGTAGATGAGCTTGCAATGGTACTTGCGCTGGACTTGTGTTTTGAGCACTTTGGACGATCCTTGATCAATGGCTTGGGTGTCGGTGTTGTTCAAGTTTGACCGGGACACTAATGCAAACCGGCCGGGACGCCGGGACAGGGATCTCAAACCGGGACCGTCCCGGTCAAACCGGGACGTATGGTAAGCCTAACTATAAAGGTAGTTTACTCTTGATCGAAATTCATATTTTTTATATACCTCGTATAAAATTAATAAAATTTTATATATGATGGTTGCACCATAAATCTTAGAACATGAAGAGCTTTTTATGAAGAATTACTTTTCGTCAAATTAAAAATAAAAGAGTTATAAATGAAAATGTTGTTGGTATCCATAATTTGAGAAAAATCTTCAAATATTTTGTTCCATTAGAAGGATGTAATTGCACATATCAGACCATAATTTTTTATACCAAACAATATTATTTCATATACTGTCGGTTCACTAAACTCAGACACAACTGGCTAGTGATTTTAGTCAATAATTTTGCCAATTCGACAAAAAAATAATTTCTAAATAGTTAATAATTACTAAATAATTAGTAATTTTGCCAATTTCGACAAAATTCTCAAAAAACAAAAAAATTACCTACTTAAATCACTAGCCAGTTGTGTCGAGTTTAGCGAACCGACTAGGTATATTTTAATTTCATAGCAAATGGAACAGTCCATTTATCATAAAGGGGAGGCCGTATACTGGTATAAACCATTTTAAAACTGTTAATAAATTATTGCTTTTAAAATATTATACCCAAATTGTATTTTTGAACATCTTATTTATTTTATATAATAATTAAATTGACTATCAAATGTCATTGATGTTTTATTAATACTTAATTTAAAATTTAGTTTGACATTCACGAAGTGTCAAACTCAAACGTAAATAACCTATGCTTTGCTTAACAAATCGAGATTTAAAAACTAGCCTACTTAATAGCAACGATTTCAGCTGGACGTGTAGTGTGTCGGTAGAAAATAAACCGATTGTGACGTCACATTTAAGACTTTGAGGTCGATTATCTCGAAGACGATTAGAAATATCGAAATGCCGTTTTCAGATTTGGATTCAGAAGAAAAAACTACATGAGAATCCATCGATAAATCTGATCTGAATATTGCAGGAGCGGCAACGCAATAACACACACATACTTTTGCGAATTTATAAACGAAATGTTTTCGTTGAAAATACTACAGATGTATATAGAGTGATTGCTTACACTACACTGTGAAAATGTAGGCGGTATAATACGTTATATACGAATCGAATTCTGTTTTATTTGATTACATTAATTATTGATCTATTTCATTAGAATAAGATTATTAGTAAGTGTATTGAATTAATCTTATTATCTAAGGTGTCTTGTCACGTCACCAAAATCCTCTTGATGTGGTCAATCAGTGACTCTTAAATAGCTGGATATAAAGTAGCAATCTGACACAAAAGCCTTGTCGATTGTCGACAAGAATGTCGATTTACGCCTATTTCATACTTTACGATTTCGGTCGTCACGACCAACGGTCGTAACGACAGTTTGTCGTACATTCAATTAGTCCAATACAGCAATATACGGAGCCTTTCACACAGGACGACCACGACTAACTGTCGTGCCGTTGCTCTTCGGCTGTCGTCCAATGTCACTGCAATGGGCGAAGGTCGTGTCGTGCCGTGCTATCAGTGAACCACGGGCATAAATTAATGCTTCCATACTTAACGACAGTTAGTCGTGTAATACCAGTGAATCCAGTGGCACGTACATAATGGTAAACAATATAGATGAGGAATTTTTACCTACATAGATACAATACATAGGTAAGCATCTGGTTGGTATTATTTTATTGTGAGGACAAAAATTTTAATAGACTTTGTGAGGACTTGGTCAAAGTGCCGAAGAATAGACCCTATTATAAAACGCATTATTATCAATGTACCGCATTATAAAAATTAAATCATAAATGTTTCATCGAGAATAGCTAAAATGTGTTGTTAATAATTTAAAGATTCTTTTATTGCACAATTTAGTGTCCATGGACATAAACGTAGATATATATTAGTGTTTTATTAATGATTATTTAAATATGTATAGAAATTAATATAATAGGTATATTAAATAAAATAAAATCAGTTTTTTAGACGGATCTTTTAAATATTGAACGATGAAAATTGAGCCCAATAACAATAATAGTTATTGTTCACTAATTAAATTGTATTTATTAACAAAATAAGTAATTATATATTTTTTATACAACATATTATATTGCTACTGGACTGGGACAACAAAAATGGTACAACAATCCAAGGGGGAGTATAGTTAATTCTGCGTTTTTTTGCATAATTTTAAAACGTTTTCCCATGAAAGTGGCGGGGTTAAGTTAAATGGATAAAAGGCTATAAAAGGCTTAAAGAACAACACTTGAAGATTATTCAGTTAAATTTTTATTGGAAAATATTAAAAAATTAAGTAGTGACGTCATTTTTAAGTAGACGATCCAAAAAAAGATAATTTGCGGTGTACACTATATCTTCGGGCAGAATCATCCGAAACATACAAACCAAAAAGATTATTTTAGTACAGTCGGAAAAATTAAAGAATACCCATGAACGATCACATCAATCACTTATTATGTATTTGCTGTCTTTTTCTATAACACACGTTTGTTATTTATAGAAAAAGACAGCAAATACAAAATAAGTGATTGATGTGATCGTTCATGGAATTCTTTAATTTTTCCGACTATATAAGAGTTTCTTGAGGTAGTGACGTCGAGTTTTCATGATTATGTCGATTTTTAAATTCATGGTATAACTTTAAAATCAAAAAAATCGAAAAAAAAGTGTGTTCGGAAAAGAGAAAAATGATAATATAAAAAAAATTGTTAAAATAAGCAAAAACTCGACGTCACTACCTAGTAAAATATCTAAAAAAGAAGTGTGCAGAATTTCAGAAAGATCGGTGCATTACTTTTTGAGTTATGATGTACACCGCCTCAAAAAAAATCTCCAAAAAGTGTATAATATAAACCTACTTCTTCTCTTCTTCCATTGATTGGATGCACCCAATGTAGGCGATTACGTCTCTGTTCTTTTATTACGGCGATTATTTTTTTCACCTGTCAAATTCTGACGTTTTGCTTTTTCAGCCAATCACCACGCGTCGTTCTAGCCAATCATTGAGTGTAATACTGATAAAACAGCCTCTTCCTTGATAAAACAGTCTCTTCCCTGATAAAACTTAAGGTACCCTAAATTTCACATAATACGTTACGAACGACATTGGAAAATCTCATATTAGTTATAAAAATCGTGTTTTTAATAATTGTTCATTTTCGATTTAAACAGTTTTTTATGTATTAACAATATAATAAATAAATTGGTTCATTTTAAAATCATAAAATAATTTATCTATAACTTACTTAAGACATTGATCTTAGTTGTCTTAAAAATATTTCACAGATGCCCGTATTTACTAATAATACATAATATTGGTTCACAAAATAATCTTTTCAAATACCACTCGTCCTCTAAATTTTGCTTGATAATTTTTTTCGTTTTCATACTTAAACTTCTTTATTTAGGGTAAAATCACTCAAACAAAGCGAAATGGATAAAATCACTCGTCCTTCGGACTCGTGATTTTATCATTCGGTTTGTTTTCGTTATTTTACCAAATAAAGAAGTTTTCGTGAAAACAAAAAAATTTATCGATAAAATTTAAAGGACTCGTGGTATTACCTTTGATAAATTAACCATAAAGCCAAAATTTTGGCCCGATTCATTCTACTCCCTGTGCTTTCTACGACAATAAGATGAATACTGTCGTAAAGTGTGAAAGTGCGATGAGCACGACAAACGATCGTACGACCGTTTGTCGTGACGACCAAAGTCGTAAAGTATGAAATAGGCCTTATGATACATGTCAGAAGGCACATAAATTGAGGTGCGTATAGTCGTAGTAACTTATTTTGTAAAATAGCTTTAAAGGCGGCGAAATTTGATCCCTTCTTGTTTACAATTGTTTGATATCGTTTTAATCGTTTTAGTAAGATAACCGTTTTATTGGGAAGCAAGTCGTTAATAGAGTGTAGAGTGGTGTTTTGCATTCAGATTACAAACATTTTATTCAACATCTAATCTTATAAAATCCTAATGCGACAAGTCACGTAGTTTGTCTTGAGCAAGGAACATATTTTTTACCTATACACTTCCTATACAACGTATAAAATTTGATACCTGATGGAACATTGTAAAGATCTTGCTTCCTTAGACTTCTACAAATATTTCAAAATCAAAAGTAGCCAAATCAAGCCAGTTTTTCTCAAGTTATAAAATAAATAAAAACGCTGGACGGAAGGGCCGCCCGAGAACTTTATCGTACCGATCTATTATCGTTATCGTACTAGATACTGGCATTCTATAAAAATAACAAAGTTACTCGTTATTTTGATATTTTAGAAACACCTTGTATACTTGAAAATATTTTATGGTTCTACGCATCATTAATTCCCGCATTTGAGAAAATGTTAGGGGACACACTATAGATTATTGCATAAATCAATAGAATATTAGTCATACTTTCATTTCAAATTAGTCCATTTTTCTGAGAAATTAATAGTTTACAATATTTGCATTTTACTGCATGGATTGTAATGAAATTTTGGGAGTAGCCCAAATCCCAATCTCCTAATTTAAAGTCTATCCTATATACTATGGCGCTTTTATCATGGGGGCGGTTCTCACCACTTCTCGGGGATAGAACATTTTTATTTTCGAATTGCAGGGAGCAAAAGGAAGAATTTTAAGAAAATTTAAAAATGCGTTCTATAATTTGATCTTATTTTTTTCACCCGTCCAACTTTTTGAAAGTAGAAATAACACTATATTAAGAGGTATTGCAAAAGAAAAACAATGCATTTAAATTCTGGTGAATGAGGGGTTAAATGTATGTACTTCTCATTTTTCCTTAAAGTACATTAGTCATATATTTTTTGCACCATATCTCGCTTAGTTTGAATGTAACCGACATTTAACGGTGCTCGTTTTAAAGGCCTTTTCAAACACTACAAAAACATGAGCACTTTGAGCATGCACCAAAAAACAAACTCTTTTTACCTACCATATCTCTTTTTGTATTATAAATAGAAAATTTACGAAGGAACGAATCTCTTTGTTATTTATAATTAAAAAAAAATGTTATATAGTGTTTTTAGTTTGATGCATAGTTTTTAAGGTATTCACAAAAAACCGTCCGAAAACGTGTCATTTTTAAATGAAAATGGCTAATTTTCAACTACGCATAACTCAAAAAGTATTGAGTTCTCAAAAAAAAGTATAGATCAGTTTTTGCTTAAAAATAGGTTCTCTAGTCACTTCCATGCTTATTTTGACCAATAAATTTTCCACCCCCTTGAAGGGGTGGGAATTGCCCCAAAATAAAAGCGCCATAGTATATAGGGTAGATTTTGTTTCTTGAGCTATTCCCTACTTACTGTGAAAATATCAAATACATCGATGTAGTAGGATGGAATTCGGAGCCAAATACCCTCATTGACTGCCCTATAATAATGCTCTGCTATGATCGCGTGAGAGGGGACACACACAAGATTCTAGCAAAATTTCAATTTTCTGTAACTTTTCGAGTTTTTGAGTTACAGCAACGAGTTTTATGTCATTGGAAAGATAATTTTACATTCTTTCAAAATATGTAAAAATATACGTAAAATATATGTAAAATTAAGATTTTTTTTTCATTTCCGGTTAAACCGGAAGCCATATTGTCGGTAAAATTTATTGTGCTAATAGATAACAAAGTACTCTATATGTGTGCCAAATTTCAAATTTTAGTTTCTATTACAGAGGTAGTTACGGGCACTCGAATATTTTTTTATAAAAAATTCATAACTCCCCTCCTATGAGGAGTTCAGAAATCTGACCAATATTATTCAATTTACCGATAGGATATCAAAAATCTATCAAAAAATAAACAAATTCCTTGGAGTCATTTTTGAGAAAATTTAGTTCAAATTTATGTCAAATTTTGATCCCTTAAATGTAGGCAACCCATAACTTTTTCTGAAAAACGATAATATTTTTGGTATAGCTCCATCTTTAGGCTATATAAATGTTTTTTCAAATTAAATTTATCTTAAACAAGTTTTTAGATTGGTAGGGAAATGTATCGGGTGGGCGGTCGGCCATGCTGGCCGCCATTTTGGGTTTGGAAATGTCAAATTCCGTATTTATATTTACCTATCGATGAGCTAACTTTAAGTTAAATTTCATTCGTTTCGGTCAAAATTTGCAAAAATGGGCCCCAAATAACCCCCCTATTTGGGCCCCCCTTTGAGAGGTTTTTTCAAAAGCTTACTTTCTCGACAAAATTCTCTTAAACTTACTCATACCGAATTTTGTCGAAATGGGTCCAGTAGTTTTTGCTGGGCGGTGGCGACATACGTACGTACATACGTACGTACTTACATACGTACATACTTCCGACATGTTTTTTTATTTGCTTTTTAGACTCAGGGGGACTCAAAACGTCGAAAAAAAGTGAAATCTGAAAAAAAAATTTTGCACGATCCTACAACTTTATCTATTATACTCATACTTCGTATGTAGTACGATAAAGTAAAAAAAAAACATAAAAAATAAGAGTCAGAAAAAAGTGGGTATCAGATAAAATTGGAAGGTGCCAGAAAAATTTAAGGAATCAGAAAAAATGGATAGTATCTGAGAAAATTGGAAGGAAATACGATAAAATAGAAGGATGTGACAAACAATTTAGTGCAGTGACTATAGAAGGCAATTGATTGTATCCCCTGTCGCATGGTGACTGGTAAAATCTCTAGTGATGTTGTAAGAATAGAGAGGTTGAAGATGATCAACATTAATTTTAGCACATAGGATATGTCCTGCTTTAACGGTATATACCAGGGGTGGCCAAACTGTGGCTCGCGAGCCACATGTGGCTCTTTGAAGGATCAAAACTATTGTTGACATTTGCTGATGATCTAAGTGCAGTCGCTCATTCTACAAGAGACGTGAGAGAGATGTTTTCACAACTCGAGGAAGAAACACGTAGTCTGGGTCTTTGAATAAATGAAGAGAACACGAAATATCCAAAAATCCAAGATCAAGAGTTAGGCAGAACAACTGTTAATTACCACAACTTCGAAGTAGTAAAAGAGTTTAAATATCTAGAGGCGGTAATCACAGATGACTATCACACATAAAAAAGAGGTCTGAGCATGGATAGGATAGCTGCGTAGGATAGAGCATTATACTCCCTATCACCATTATTAAGATCTAAGCTGCTAAAAGACAATCTAAATTAAGACTGTATACATGCCAATTATTTGCCCAATTGGTACATCTGAACGTGAAACATGGACTCTACATCATCAGCAAATAAATATGTATGCTGCTGGATTTTGAAAATAATGTTCTCAGTACGGATATTTGACCTCAATATAAGAGGTCCGAGATAATAGATCTCAATGATATTTGGCCTTCAAAGAGATGAATTGGCAGGAAAGTGGAGAAGGCGCCGCAAAGCTGAACTGGTGACTGTGTATTCTACTGAAAACATCTTCAGACATATACAATCTAAGATTAGATGGGCAGGTCATGTGGTAAGATCAGAGGAAGACAGAATGTTAAAGACAGTGTTTTTGAGAGACGGTAGAAAATCAGTAGGCCGACCCAGAAAAATATGAAGGATAATGAAGAATCGAAGTATCCTAAATTAGTGGAATTACTTGCATATTTGAAACAACGATGTGAACCATTTTATTTCAAGGGCGAAAGGCAGTTTTTGTTTTTACTTAATTCAGAGTTGGACCACCATCTCCAGATAGCTATTTCTGCATCTCATGCTTCATCGGTGGAGCTATGCAGTCACAACTCTGAATCAAACATCAACAAGCCTGCCTTATTTAAGGGAAAACATCGCGATGCAATGTTTCCACCTTTTAGACGCAAATCGTCTTCCTCGTTTCATTTTATTTCACTTTAAAATTCGTGAAATCCAAACACTGAGATAAAAATTTAATACCTTTTTTACACTTTTATAAAATTAGACTAAGTTTTCACTCTAATGGCATATAGCATATCCCACCAGAATGAAAACAATGGGAACCTTCTCTGGTTACACCTCCGAGGCTTCTACAATTTGCAAGCCATACGGATGCTGAGACTAAGGAAGATGAGGGAATTCTACAATTTACAATTCACGTCCCATCTGCTCAGCGCGGTAAAGTTCCAACGAGACTGGTTCCCTTCATACTCCACACAGAGTAAATGTAAATCAAAAATGAATAACCATTTTCAATTTCGTTGCAAAACGAAAATACAGCCGAACCATATTCCAGTCCAATCAGAGAGTGCTGCAAGCACCTCTACCGGTTTCGAAACTTATTAGTCTCTCATCAGGAGGCACATATGCTGCTCTCCCTGATCCAACCAAAACAAACCCCAGCGTGCAGTCCCGAATTGCAACGAACGAAATGGCATAGATGCCCTAGCGGCAACTGCTAGCAAAATACTAAGTTTTCACTCTAATGGCATATAGCATATCCCACCAGAATGAAAACAATGGGAACCTTCTCTGATTACACCTCTGAGGCTTCTACAATTTGCAAGCCATACGGACTTCATAAATGGAATTATAATTATTACCTATAATTATAATAATAATTAAAATTGCATTTATTAAGTCTGATATTCTTACGGTCGGTATTTTCTGTCCCGATAGACACCGGCCCTACCTAGCGTCACCAAATTAAAATTTGGTAACACCAATACGCGGTTTCAGAGCCACCGTCCCCGCAAAATTTTCAGAGACGATCCAGTCAAAGATCCTACTATCGTTGCCACTCACAGAAGTGGTAAACGGCGCGGCGCACGGTAAGGGCACAGTATAGTAAATATGGAACCTCTTTATACTGTGGTAAGGGCGTATTATAATAACGTGCAACCGATTTTACATAAACTCGCTGATATTTTCGTGCGTCTAGTTGGCTATTTTACTGAATTAGGTAGATACTATTAACAAATATTTCTATTTTTAAAAAATATAAATGGAATTATTTCATAGTAGTCATAAAATATTTATTTACAAATTTTAACTGTTACCAATGGTAACAATGGTTACATGGACGCTTCGCCAGTGGTCGGTACAAATAAAATAATACAACTTTTATTTGAAACTTTTTTTTGTATTCCCGAAATTAAGGAAAATAAGTGGGGGTCAAAATATAATGAGAAACCCTGTACCTATAACAGTTCTTTTATCTGAGAGGAAACAGGCATATTGCCATATATTTCTCTATCTCTCTAGATAAAAGCTATCCTTGATCAAGCCTTGAATTATCATCAAGCCTTAAAATGACGTTGATTATCAATCAACTTACATTTTTTTTTAAATATCGATACCAAAAATAAATTACGGTCTAACAATACCTTGAAAGAGATTAAAAATGAAGTTGTTGATAAAAGTATTTATTTTATGTATCACCGATATATTGGTTGTTTACAGATGCTCTTATCTATTATTGGGAAATAAAATTGTAATATGTACTTAATGTACAGTGTGCTTTAGGTTATTCGATACACTAATATTACAATAATAAAGCTATTTGCACGCTAAAAATCTGCCACAACAAATAATATAGTACTGTAATTAGGTATCTATCTATAAAGGAACCAAGAACATTCATCTTTGGCTATGGACCTCCTTCCTTTTCATACATAGTTCTTTATCTTAAACTATATGCATCCATATCTCGTTCCAGCATGCTGTTTTATATCACTGTATATCAGGGCGACTACGAACTCCCCCACGCTACCTAGATTTTAATGGGTTCAGTTTTATAGTAGAATTAAAAGCGACTACGAACTGCCCCACGCTACCTAGGTACTTAAATAATATTTTTGTGAACATATATAGTTTTTATTTTACTTTATTGTATTCAAAAAGGAACCCAATTCCCAAAGCACGAGCGAAAATTTTATATAATTAAATAATGAAACTATAACAATATAATCGAATAAAATTTATTTATAAATCTACATTAACTTATATTCAATAAGGGGCCGTTCAAGTATTACGTAACGCATGTGGGGGGGGGGGGGTAAAAAAAATCTTCAAAAATTGCGTTACGCAATAGTTAAACGCCCATTAGAGTGCGTTACGTAGGAGGGAGAGGGGGTCAAAAATATTTAAAAATCGCGTTACGTAATACTTGAACGCTCCCTAACAACAACTACAGTTAAACAATAACAATGCTTAATGCTAATGTCTGATTAGTGATTAAAATAAGTAAGAGTGAACACTATATTTTAGATTTTAAAAGTTAGCTGCATAGTAATTGCAAACTGACTTAATGAAGTCTAATTTAGTAATGCTTTGACTAACATAATATGCATTTAGCCTATTTCAATTAAATCAACTTTTCTTTTTGCCGTTTTATCAAGTTTTTTTTCGAAAATATGTGCAGTTCTAATTTTCACATATACTTCTGCTTGAAAATTTAACAAAATGTCTGTAAATTTAAATATGTCAGGATGTGATTTATAAAAACATTCGTTAAATTTCGAGTGAAATGATTCACATGCGTTTGTAGTAAATATATACGCCAGGGAAATAAAGCAAAAATATACCATGTTCGGGACACTTGAGCAGCCAGGTTGCAAATGGGTTTTTTTGGGTACTATATACCTAATACATTATAAATACAAAAATGCCAGTCACAGTTCGGACGAGAATTTTGGTTATTAACAAAAAAGGGTCAAAAATGGCAGTTTTTTCGTTTAAATCGCTACAGGCAAAAATAGGGTAATTAAATATCTTATTTATAGTATCCCTCTTTTAGTAGATGAGCAAAGGTTTAAAATGGCAGTTTTTGAATTTTAATCGAATCCTTTGTTGCTTCGGAAATTTCAAAATAAAATTAAAATTTCGAAAATAAAAAAATTGCTATAACTTTTGCGAAAATGATCTTAAGACTTCCATATTGCACAAAAAGTTGAGTCAAACAGTCCGTATAATACACAAAAATTTTTAGAACGATTCGTCAATTAGTTTAAATATTATTCAATTTGTTTATCCCAAAGAGCTTTTTTTTCGTAATGTTATTTTTCAGAAAATAGTAATAATATAGCAATTCTGTGGAAATCACGTGAAAGAACAATAGTTATATTTTCAACGCATTTAAAAAATCATTAAAAAGTCATTTTTATCATTCCGAAAACATTTTTCTAAAGTAGGGTCATTCTTGGTTTATAAACAATTTGAATTATTAATTGTCATTAATGTCACTGAATGTATTTTTTCATAGCAACGAAGGGCATCTGACGTAATATACTTAACGACGGGCAATTATCAAAAATTACCGATTTAATTCAGATTTCTGTAGCTTTCTATTGGTCAGAATCTCCTATGAATGAAATAATCTAATATAGTCAAAAATCCTAATGCCCAATTGGCAAAATTTTGTAATTTATAAACCTTTACAATAACTTTCAAAATATTATCCGTAGAAAAAATCATTTTAAATATTAGAAAAGCTGGTATTTTACACGAATTCTTAAAAATGTAGTTCAATTGGTGACTAGTCGTGAAGGGGAGCTGGGAGCCGACAAATGCACTGAATATAATATACTGAATATATTTTGATCGTTCTATTTTTAATTTGTAAGTGATTTTTCTGTACATTACAAATATGCAATTTGTCTAGACTTTTATTAATTAATAAACAGTCGAATTTGTTTAAACAATTTTTGAAAAAATAAATTTTTCCCAAAAATCCATGATTTTAATCATACTATCGTTATTAATCATAGAAAAAGTTAAGGTATACTTTAATAAATAAATTATCTTCAATAAATAATTTATTTATTAAAGTGTACTTTAACTTTTTCTATGATCATTAATGATACTATGATTAAAAAAATAGATTTTTGTAAAAAAAATATTTTTTTAAGAATTGTTTAAACAAATTAGACTGTTTATTAATTAATAAATTTATAAACAAAATTGAATATTTGTAATGTACGTAAAAATTACATACAAATTAAAAAAGAGAAAGATCAAAATCCATTGAGTTGATCCGGAGATACAGAAAATTATATTCGTTTGAAATTGCTTCTTCGGTATTTTAACTCGATGGATTTGTAGGTTCCCCCTAGTAATCGTTTGAACTACATTTTTGAAAAATCGTAGAGGGTGCTGTGAAGGTACAATGTTTGTGCAAATTTTTTAAGAAAAAATACAAATCCCATTCTTTAAAATGGCATTAATGAGATTCCTTAATTATTATAAACAAATTAGCTGTGAATTAAAAAAACATATGGCTAAATTTGTCCCAAATGAACCCAGGCTAAATTTTTTTATTTGAAAATTCCTGTTGCAATACTATATTTTCGAATATATAAAAAGATTGTTTCTACGGACAACATTTTTAAAGTTATTCTAAATGTTTATAAACTACAAAATTTTAAAAATTTGGCCTTAGGATTTTTGTCTATATTAATTATTTTTTTATCTTTTTTTTTAACATTTTGATACTATCACTCTTCTACTTTCATTTGGCATACTCAGAATTGCCCTAACTTCATTATTTTCTGTCTTCTCTTATTTTCTGGGATATCTGGGTCTCTATATCTCTGGGATAAACAAATAGAATATAGAGAAAAAAGACTAAGTTTTCACTCTAATGGCATATAAAACAACACAATGCTATTCTACATCACACCAAAATGAAAACAATGGGAACCTTCTCTGGTTACACCTCCGAGGCTTCTACAATTTGCAAGCCATACGGATGCTGAGACTAAGGAAGATGAGGGAATTCTACAATTTACAATTCACGTCCCATCTGCTCAGCGCGGTAAAGTTCCAACGAGAATGGTTCCCTTCATACTCCAATCAGAGTAAATGTAAATAAAAAATGAATAACCATTTTCAATTTCGTTGCAAAACGAAAATACAGCCGAACCATATTCTAGTCCAATCAGAGAGTGCAGCAAGCACCTCTACCGGTTTCGAAACTTATTAGTCTCTCACCAGGAGGCACATAAGCTGCTCTCCCTGATCCAACCAAAACAAACCCCAGCGAGCAGTCCCGGATTCCAACGAACGAAATGGCATAGATGCCCTAGCGGCAACTGCTAGCAAAAAGACTAAGTTTTTAGTCTAACGGCATATAAAACAACATAAGGCTATTCTACATCCCACCAAAATGAAAACAATGGGAACCTTCTCTGGTTACACCTCCGAGGCTTCTACAATTTGCAAGCCATACGGATGCTGAGACTAAGGAAGATGAGGGAATTCTACAATTTACAATTCACATCCCATCTGCTCAGCGCGGTAAACTTCCAACGAGAATGGTTCCCTTCATACTCCAATCAGAGTAAATGTAAATAAAAAATGAATAATCATTTTCAATCTCGTTGCAAAACGAAAATACAGTCGAACCATATTCTAGTCAAATCAGAGAGTTCAGCAAGCACCTCTACCGGTTTCGAAACTTATTAGTCTCTCATCAGGAGGCACATATGCTGCTCTCCCTGATCCAACCAAAACAAACCCCAGCGTGCAGTCCCGGATTGCAACGAACGAAATGGCATAGATGCCCTAGCGGCAACTGCTAGCACAAAGACTAAGTTTTCACTCTAATGGCATATAAAACAACATAAAGCTATTCTACATCCCACCAAAATGAAAACACTAGGGAACCTTCTCTGGTTACACCTCCGAGGCTTCTACAATTTGCAAGACATACAGATGCTGAGACTAAGGAAGATGAGGGAATTCTACAATTTACAATTCACGTCCCATCTGCTCAGCGCGGTAAAGTTCCAACGAGAATGGTTCCCTTCATACTACAATCAGAGTAAATGTTAATAAAAAATGAATAACCGTTTTCAATTTCGTTGCAAAACGAAAATACAGCCGAACCATAATCTAGTCCAATCAGAGAGTGCAGCAAGCACCTCTATCGGTTTCGAAACTTATTAGTCTCTCATCAGGAGGCACATATGCTGCTCTCCCTGATCCAACCAAAACAAACCCCAGCGTGCAGTCCCGGATTGCAACGAACGAAATGGCATAGATGCCCTAGAGGCAACTGCTAGCAAAAAGACTAAGTTTTCACTCTAATGGCATATAAAACAACATAAAGCTATTCTACATCCCACCAAAATGAAAACACTAGGGAACCTTCTCTGGTTACACCTCCGAGGCTTCTACAATTTGCAAGACATACAGATGCTGAGACTAAGGAAGATGAGGGAATTCTACAATTTACAATTCACGTCCCATCTGCTCAGCGCGGTAAAGTTCCAACGAGAATGGTTCCCTTCATACTACAATCAGAGTAAATGTTAATAAAAAATGAATAACCATTTTCAATTTCGTTGCAAATCGAAAATACAGCCCAACCATATTCTAGTCCAATCAGAGAGTGCAGCAAGCACCTCTACCGGTTTCGAAACTTATTAGTCTCTCATCAGGAGGCACATATGCTGCTCTCCCTAATCAAACCAAAACAAACCCCAGCGTGCAGTCCCGGATTGCAACGAACGAAATGGCATAGATGCCCTAGCGGCAACTGCTAGCAAAAAGACTAAGTTTTCACTCTAATGGCATATAAAACAACATAATGCTATTCTACATCCCACCAAAATGAAAACAATGGGAACCTTCTCTGGTTACACCTCCGAGGCTTCTACAATTTGCAAGCCATACGGATGCTGAGACTAAGGCAGATGAGGGAATTCTACAATTTACAATTCACGTCCCATCTACTCAGCGCGGTAAAATTCCAACGAGAATGGTTCCCTTCATACTCCAATCAGAGTAAATGTATGTGCCTCCTGATGAGAGACTAATAAGTTTCGAAACCGGTAGAGGTGCTTGCTGCACTCTCTGATTGGACTCGAATATGGTTCGGCTGTATTTTCGTTTTGCAACGAAATTGAAAATGGTTATTCATTTTTTATTTACATTTACTCTGATTGGAGTATGAAGGGAACCATTCTCGTTGGAACTTCACCGCGCTGATCAGATGGGACGTGAATTGTAAATTGTAGAATTCCCTCATCTTCCTTGGTCTCAGCATCCGTATGGCTTGCAAATTGTAGAAGCCTCGAAGGTGTAACCAGAGAAGGTTCCCATTGTTTTCGTTTTGGTGGGATGTAGAATAGCATTATGTTGTTTTATATGCCATTAGAGTGAAAACTTAGTCTTTTGCTAGCAGTTGCCGCTAGGGCATCTATGCCATTTCGTTCGTTGCAATCCGGGACTGCACGCTGGGGTTTGTTTTGGTTGGATCAGGGAGAGCAGCATATGTGCCTCCTGATGAGAGACTAATAAGTTTCGAAACCGGTAGAGGTGCTTGCTGCACTCTCTGATTGGACTAGAATATGGTTCGGCTGTATTTTCGTTTTGCAACGAAATTGAAAATGGTTATTCATTTTTTATTTACATTTACTCTGATTGGATTATGAAGGGAACCATACTCGTTGGAACTTTACCGCGCTGAGCAGATGGGACGTGAATTGTAAATTGTAGAATTCCCTCATATTCCTTAGTCTCAGCATCCGTATGGCTTGCAAATTGTAGAAGCCTCGGAGGTGTAACCAGAGAAGGTTCCCATTGTTTTCATTTTGGTGGGATGTAGAATAGCATTATGTTGTTTTATATGCCATTAGAGTGAAAACTTAGTATTTTTGCTAGCAGTTGCCGCTAGGGCATCTATGCCATTTCGTTCGTTGCAATCCGGGACTGCACGCTGGGGTTTGTTTTGGTTGGATCAGGGAGAGCAGCATATGTGCCTCCTGATGAGAGACTAATAAGTTTCGAAACCGGTAGAGGTGCTTGCTGCACTCTCTGATTGAACTAGAATATGGTTCGGCTGTATTTTCGTTTTGCAACGAAATTGAAAATGGTTATTCATTTTTTATTTACATTTACTCTGATTGGATTATGAAGGGAACCATACTCGTTGGAACTTTACCGCGCTGAGCAGATGGGACGTGAATTGTAAATTGTAGAATTCCCTCATATTCCTTAGTCTCAGCATCCGTATGGCTTGCAAATTGTAGAAGCCTCGGAGGTGTAACCAGGGAAGGTTCCCATTGTTTTCATTTTGGTGGGATGTAGAATAGCATTATGTTGTTTTATATGCCATTAGAGTGAAAACTTAGTATTTTTGCTAGCAGTTGCCGCTAGGGCATCTATGCCATTTCGTTCGTTGCAATCCGGGACTGCACGCTGGGGTTTGTTTTGGTTGGATCAGGGAGAGCAGCATATGTGCCTCCTGATGAGAGACTAATAAGTTTCGAAACCGGTAGAGGTGCTTGCTGCACTCTCTGATTGGACTAGAATATGGTTCGGCTGTACTTTCGTTTTGCAACGAAATTGAAAATGGTTATTCATTTTTTATTTACATTTACTCTGATTGGAGTATGAAGGGAACCATTCTCGTTGGAACTTTACCGCGCTGAGCAGATGGGACGTGAATTGTAAATTGTAGAATTCCCTCATCTTCCTTTGTCTCAGCATACGTATGGCTTGCAAATTGTAGAAGCCTCGGAGGTGTAACCAGAGAAGGTTCCCATTGTTTTCATTTTGGTCGGATGTAGAATAGCATTATGTTGTTTAATATGCCATTAGAGTGAAAACTTAGTCTTTTTGCTAGCAGTTGCCGCTAGGGCATCTATGCCATTTCGTTCGTTGCAATCTGGGACTGCACGCTGGGGTTTGTTTAGGTTGGATCAGGGAGAGCAGCATATGTGCCTCCTGATGAGAGATTAATAAGTTTCGAAACCGATAGAGGTGCTTGCTGCACTCTCTGATTGGACTAGAATATGGTTAGGCTGTATTTTAATTTTGCAACGAAATTGAAAATGGTTATTCATTTTTTAAATAGAATATAGTTCATTCCACGAATACATGTCTGTTTTGGATTACCGTGACAACGAATATTTCAGTGTGCAACATAAGAAGTACGAAAGTAAATGGCTCTAATAATTATTCCAATAAACAGCAATGTAATTTGCAATTTATTTTCGTTCTTCATATTTTGCACAATAAAATATTCGTTGTCGAGATAATCCAACACAGTCGTACATTCGTGAAATAGGGTATAACTCTTAAACTAATTAATGGATCGGTCTCAAATTTTGAAGGTTTGTTAATTACGCCAATACCCAACTTTGGTTGAAACACTAAAGTTCTAAGGTAGTTTTAGTAAAAGTTACAGTGGAACCTCGTTAACTCGGATTAATCGAGACCGCGGCCCATCCGGGTTATCTAAAATCCGGGTTAGCCGGAGAAAATGGTAAAAATTAATAAAATACGGTATGCTTACAGATAAACCCCGTTATAATTGAAATAACGTGAAATATATATGCACAGTACACATCTAAATTACGTATCAATTACGCCTTTATCAATTCTACTCTACCTAATGCTTCTAGTTTCTTTTCCGTTGTCACTACAACATTTTTACGTTTTGTTGCCATTACGTAGACAAAAAAACACGCAAACACAAAATCTGAATAGATTTAGGAATTATTACAGAACGGAAGCGAGCAATACGACTGTACTACACACAATACGGTCTCAATCGCAACGATGTTATGTTATTTAATAGCAGTGAAGACTAACACCATTGTTTAAAAAATAATTTTTTAATAGTCTTTTAGTTTTTTTTTAAACATTGCTAAGATAGTTTGAAATAAGTAAAGGATACTACTACAGGTGCCTGTTGTTTCCGATAACACGACAATGAACGTCGTGTGCAATGAGTCATTTTTACTATCGTATATGTAGTTCAAATTATACAAATACCCATTCTCTCAAATATTATATTACATACATTTTTATTGTTGAAATGTTTGTCTGATAAAAATCGGTCCGGGTTAGCCGGACTTCCGGGTTATCGGGGGCCGACTTATCGGGGTTCCACTGTATTAACAAATAACGATTTTCACTTATTTTGCAGTTTGCGTAGCAACAAATTAACATTTTAACTTTCAAAAATCGGCATTTTGAAGGTTTTTCAATGTTCTAAAAAACTGAATTGTGTAATTTTATGTCAACTATTTAGCTTTTGCACGGGGTGCAAAAAATCAAAAAATCGCGATTTTTTCACTAAATTGTTAATAATTAAAAAGCGGACGTGAACTCTATGCAGGAAACAGGTAGGTTTTCTTCCTATAGATCTACAATAACTAAAAACGTAATCAGCTACCTGGATCTTTGAGTCCCGAGAAAATCCTTATTACTCTGGACTAAGGTGGGAATGGGCCGAATTAACCCAAGTCTAGTGTGGCGTTTACTGTATATTATTTTTTGTCTATTTTGTAAGCATCGTATTTCCCAGTGATTCAAATAATATTCTCACCTCCCAATATTAAGTTTTATTTGAAATGATAACAGTATAGATAACAGTATTTAACTAAACGTGTGCGATAAGAAATATTTACCGGTATAGAGTACCTTGTCGATATTTAATAAAATCAGTTTTTAGGGTAAATATAAGGTGTAGTGTTGCGTTTGGTGGTGTTATATAAGAAAAAAATTGGTAAATATTTTGCTATATCTAACGTTAGCCAAAACGGGCAATTAAGTTGTGCTTTCTTCGAAGTAACTAAGAAATTTCTTAACTTGTATGATGGATTTGACCTAGATATGAAGGTTATTTATTAGATCGTTATCATCTCTACTTACTGACGAAATCGTTAAGCTCCCTTTTAGACAAGGGCGCATCTGTAAAAATATTAGTACATTTGGACGTTGAGAGGTGACTCAAATTTTTTTGCAAAAATTGCTTGGAAATAAATCAAATAATAATATTTTAGTTATCCTCCCTCTCAAAAAGGTCCGGAACATTGTTTAAATAATCAAAATGTCAAAAAATTAAGGAACAATTCGATTTTTTTCTTCGTTTTTTGATTATAACTTTAAAAGTATTCATTTTCGAGAAAAGTTGTACTGAGATAAAAGTTGCGTAATTAAATTTACTACAATATCGAATTTGTTAAAAATTTAAAAAATAGTCACCCTTGTTGCAAAATAGCAATAATTACGAAAAAACCATACAAAAACAAGTATTCGCATTTTACGTTTTTCAACCATTTATGCTACACTTAGGACCTTCATATTTCACCAAGAAAAACTTTATGATACAGTACAACAATACTGTAAATTTCATTAAGATCGGTTTAAAAGATTTTGCAAAATAAATTTTGCAATCCAGCTTTCGCAAAAAAAAAATAATTTTTTCAAAATGTTGCAGGACTGAAAATAAAGCAGATAGCAAGTTGAAATTTTTTTTACATACAGAAGTGTACTGTACCTTTCATTTGAAATTTTGCAAAATTAAAATCAATTAACACCACGGCGTCAGGAGTTTTTTTAAATAAACATTAATTATTGGTGCTACGCGCAGTACAGCGGATAGTTTGCTCTGATTGGGCATTCCAATCACCTTTGATAATGATTGATACATTTTAATTTTTATTACATTTCGATATAAATAAATAAATTTGTTTATTGCAAAATAAAAACACATACATTGTCATTTGAAATAACACTTTTATTAGCAAAAACTTTTTTTGTTCATATATTTTAACTTAGATAATAAAAGTTTATTATTTTTAAACATATGCAATTGTTTAAACAATATTTCACAAACAATAATAAAATTAGTTTGATTTTTGTGAAATTAAAATATTAAAATACAACAAAATATAGAGTAAGAAAATAATATATTAGATAAAGATTGGAAGAAATTTTGGTGGAAATCAACTTGTGTGAATCAAACACCGCTGTCCTGCGCGTAGCACCAAAAATTAATGTTTATTTAAAAAATTTCCTCACACCGTGATAATTAATCGATTTTAATTTTGCAAATTGCAAATGAAAGGTACAGTACACTTCTATAAGCAAAAAAAATTTCAACTTGCTATCTGCTTTATTTTCAGTCCTGCAACATTTTGAAAAAATGAATTTTTTTTGCGAAAGCTGGATTGCAAAATTTATTTTGAAAAATCTATCAAAACGATCTTAATAAAATTTACAGTATTATTGTACTGTGTCATAAAGTTTTTCTGGGTGAAATATGAAGGTCCTAAGTGTAGCATAAATGGTTGAAAAATGTAAAATGCGAATACTTGTTTTTGTATGGTTTTTTCGTAATTATTGCTATTTTGCAACTAGGATGACTATTTTTTAAATTTTTAACCAATTCTATATTGTAGGAAATTTAATTACACAACTTTTATGTCAGTACAACTTTGCTCGGAAATGAATACTTTTAATGTTATAATCAAAAAACGAAGAAAAACGTCGAATTTTTCCTTCATTTTTTTACATTTTGATTATTTAAACAATGTTCCGGACCTTTTTGAGAGGGAGGATAACTCAAATATGATTATTTGATTTATTTTCAAGCAATTTCTGCAAAAAAATTTGAGTCACCTCTCAACGTCCATCTCAAAACAGATGCGCCCTGGTCTATTTTAGTTCAGGGAAATAAGCAAAAGAGGTTCCCTGTTTGTGACACTGACCTCTCCAAGCCACCAACACTGTTTTGAGTACCTAGTAAGAACGTCTATTATAATAAAAACCTATTTGTTTCCTGCAATCGATTTTTTAAACTTAATTATTTGTTGATAAAATTAATTAAGCAAATTAGTGTTGAAAAACGGTCATTTTTTACTTTTTTCGCATATCAGCCAAAATTCAATCATTTGAAACTAACGTGAGAGTAAGAAACTTATAAACCATATTAAAATGGGGTTTTCTAAATGTTTCTATTCCTATAGATTGCTTAGAAAATTAAAAAATATGTAAAAAAATTAGTTATACTTAGAACTTAGATCCTTCATATCGCACCTCCGCGCAAATAGTGTAACGATTCAAAAAAAGACGGTTTTATTTTTTATTGCACCAACAGTTTAATAAAACTACAAAATCTTATCTCAAAAAGTGTTACGTTTATAGTTCAAGTATTTGTCGATAGATGACACTAGAGTCACTTTATCATCATCATCATCAATGGCGCTACAACTCGTGAGTCTTTGCCGCGTTTACTATTGCCTTCCATGTTTGTCGGTCCTGTGCCACTAATTCCCATTGTCGCACTCCCATTTTCTCTAGATCTTCTTTGACTGCATCTTTCCACCTTTTTCTAGGCCGCCCTACAGACCTTCTTCCATCTGGCCTTTCCCAGAACACATTGTTTATAATGCAATTGTCGTTACTGCGTATCACATGCCCTGTCCATCTGAGTATATTGGCTTTTATATATCTGACTAGATTTTCTTTTCCGAATAGAGACTCTAGCTCGTTATTGTATCTGCGCCTCCATTCGTTTGTCACGCTGTCTCTGCAAGGGCCATATACCATTCGAAGGATTTTACTTTCCACACCAGCAATTTATTAAATTCTCTTTTTGTTAGCGTCCATGTTTCGTTTTCATACGCGACTGCTGGTCGTATTATGGTCTTATATATCTGGATTTTTGCACCTCATGAAAGAAGTTTTGACTTCATTAAATGTTGCATTGCAAAAAAAGATCTGTTTCCTGCCATTATTCTCGTTTCAACTTCTCGCTCTAATTTGTTGTCATTTGTGATTGTTGCTCCTAAATATTTAAATTCTTTAACCACTTCGAAGTTGTGACCGTTTATAGTAATGTTTTGCCTTATTCGCCGTCGTTCTTAGATTAGAGCACTAAAACTAACAAGTAGGTACAGTGTAACTGTCAACTGTCAAATATGTCAAATTATTAATGTAAACATTGTTAAATCAAAATAACAATTTACTCTTTTTAACATTATGCAAAATACAGGGTATTATACAAAATAAACGTTAAAAGGTATAGATACTAACGTAATAGATAATAGAATATTGTATAAGGCGTCAATAAGTTATTTCATCAATGACATGACATACCATAACGTCACTTTTACTTTTCCTCCCTAGGGAGGAAAAGTATGACTTTGCTCACTACAATCAGATCAGGAATAGCTATTTGTATAACAAGGGAGGAAAGTCATAAAAACCATACAACGAAAAAACTTTAGTATCTAGGATACATAATGAGAGGAGAAAAGAACTCTCTGCTAAGACTCATAATCCAAGGAAAAATCTCGGGAAAGAGAAATGTGGGACGTAGGAGGATTTCCTGGTTGCGAAATTTAAGGGAGTGGTATGGGTGCAGTTCAATACAGTTGTTCAGAGCTGCAGCCAACAAAGTTAAGATTGCTGTAATGGTAGCCAACCTCCGATAGGAGACGGTACTGAAAGAAGAAGAAGAAGGAGGAAAGTGCTACTTTTCCTCCCGAGAATGAAGTTTACTGCCCGACGCTTAGCGGAGGGCAGTAATCATTCAAGGGAGGAAAAGGCACTTTACTCCCATGTTATACATATGGGTTTTCCACCTTCCTCTAATAACAAGTCATTTTTTCATTTTTACTTAATTTATTTACGTAACTAACCAACAAAATTTATTAGAACTAAAACTAACAAGTAGGTAACTGCCAACTGTCAAATATAAGTAAAATTATTAATGTAAACATTGTTAAATCAAAATAACAATTTACTGTTTTTTATCATTCTGCAAAATACAGGGTGTTTTATAAATAAACGTTACAATGAGATACTTACGTAATAGAAATTAGATATTGTACTTGTACAGGGCGTCAATAAGTTATATTTCATAAATGAAACACCATGACGTCACTTTACTTTTCCTCCATAGGGAGGAAAAGTACAACTTTGCTCCCTACAATCAGGTCCGGAAAAGTATACTTTCGGTAGAGGTAGGTGGAAAAAGTATTTCGTTAGGGGTAGGTGGAAAACAATTTTTTCGTGATACCATAGGTAAATTATAGAAACGGTCTAATATTTCGAAAAATACACTTCCAAATAAAAAACCAAAAAATACTTAATATTTTTCAAGAACCTATCGAATAACATGAAACACGACCCTCCACTCCACCCCCTGGAGGTGGGGTGGGTGGAAAATTTAAAATCTTAAATAGGAGCCCCCATTTGTATTGCAGATTTGGATTCCTTACGTAAAAATATGTAACTTTTATTCGAGACATTTTTTCGAAATATGGATAGATGGCGCTATAATCGGAAAAACACTATTTATTAGCGTCATCTATCAACAATTCCAAAAAAATGTTTCGAATAAATATTACTTATTTTTTCATGGGAAATCCAAATCTGCAATAAAATATGGGGATTCCTATTTAAGATTTTAAATTTACCGCCTACTTCACCTCCAGGGGGTGGAGTGGAGGTTCGTGTTTGATGGTATTCGATAGGTCCTTGAAAAATATTAAATACATATTTTGGACATCTTGGATATTAGTGCACCCTATGTAACGCACAGCTGAATCTTATGTTTGTGCGTCACAGTGTTGCCATGCCATTTCTACAATAATTTCAATCAATGTGAAATGTACCTACAAGAATAATAGAATAAGAACGTTTACTTCTCCGTCATTATACTAGGTAGAATGACAAATGAGGTGTCAAATGAAAGCTTATAATCCAAGGATAGTACTAAAGGTGAGAAATTAGACCTAGATTGTCTGTCCCTAAAAAATAAGCGTTATATTGGGGATTTCTAATGTCGACATTAAAAGTTGCACTATTTTTTTTTCTATAAAACATTTTGATCTAAAACTTACCAGAAAACTTCTTTGTACTCTCTACTTTCAAATAAATGTGATTAAGAAACTAAATTTTAAACTTCGTAACACAACTTTTGCGATTAAACTTTTCAATGCACAAATCCGCACCTTTTTCTTTGAAAAATTCATAACCTTTATTACGATAAGAATAAAAACTTAAAGCAGGTACCTTTGTCTTCAGAAATGTTAGAGCTATATACTGTAAAAACTTCAGAAAAAAATATTAAAATGGAACAGAGTTGTAGCGAGGTAAACGCCAAAAACGTGATTTCATTTTTTTTTATTTTTAGGTTAAAATTGCGATTTTGACAATGTTGCCCCACATAAAATTCAAAATAAACCTCATTTTCGTTTTCAGCACCCTCGAAAATATAAAGTATCAATAAAATTAGCCATTCACCCCTCCGTGGTCAGTATCTCGAAAACTAAGCGCTTTTTTGACGGTGTCCCGCTCGTGTACAGTGTTGCCAATCGCATTTCTCTAGATTATCCGATAATCGCTCGAAAAATATCCGATTTGTCACGAAAAGGTACGCTAGGTCAAAAATTATTCTGTTATTAAAATCAATGTTGCCAATGTTATTTTTTAGTCCCCTTAACAACCATCAAATAACAAAATCCGTTGTTCGTACGCCAATCAGTTGATTGTAATCAATTATCATTATGATAATTAACATAATTGATTGATTAATTATTTATTAATTATCAATTAACGTAACAATTAGGGAGCGTTCAAGTATTACGTAACGCGATTTTTGAAGATTTTTGACCCCCCCCCCCCCAACCTGCGTTACGTAATACTTGCACGCTCCCTTATTAACAAATTAATTAATTAATCAATTAATCTCATAATTGTAATCAATTATGTTTTCAGCAACCCAATCAAAGTTGACATTGACAGTAATTAAATATTTGATAATAATCAGTTGATTCCATTTCTGATTAGCGTTCGAACAACCGACCCTTTAATCTACTGGATTCTCTATTTCACGGTTTAAAAATTTTCGTTTATAGATGAAAATCTCGTATCCTAGCTGATTATTACCTAATTCATGTATGTAAATACTATTTACTTACTATTATTATATTATTCGTATTTTGTATTATCGTAAGTGTTAAATTCTAAAAAAATAAATACATAAATCTAAATATTTCATTATTTGGATCGTTATATTAATTTATTATAATTATTTAAGTAAACACTTTTAAATATTAACTTATTAAAACGTAATAACTACCTAAAACTAGGTACTGGAAAAATAAATAATAAATAAATCAATACAAAATAAACTACAGCTACATTAATAGCATAGGCGCAAAATTTCTGGTCAATGCTTTTAAAACGCATTATTTTTATCGAGTCCTGAATTACTTAAGCACTGCACTACATAAAATGAAAATAAAACTAAAGCGTACGTGAATTAGCTTTCATAAGTTTAAAGAATAAAAACTAAAAACTCATCAGACGGCAATAAACTCATATTCATCGAACTAATACTCATCAAAACAATAACATCGGACGGCAGACGGTTTTTGAAATTTGAATTGTATTAGTATGCCTTAAGTGGATGTACTTGTGCATTTAAATTCTAAACAAAAGAATCGGCACATGTCCCTTTTGGCAAAAGATGAAAAGTATCGGATGTCACTAACATTCATCCAGTATAGACTATTTATAAAAATTTGGGCGGAACCAAACAAAATTAATGTGTTGTTGGTGTTGGGAATATATGGATGAGAAAGTTTTAGTCGATGGTAGATACACTGAAAATATCCGCAAATATCCGATTTATTTAAAGATACGAAGAAGATACGACAACTCTCAAAAAGGTACGCAAATCGGATAATTATCCGCCGATTGGCAACACTGCTCGTGTATAATATCACAAAAAATTGTAACGTGATAGTATGAAAAAATAGAGGATACGGCAACGGTGTTACAAGTGATGGTCGGATCCAATGCCAAAATCTACACAAACATATTAGGGTGCACTAATAGCCAAGATGTCCCATATTTTTTGGTCTTTCATTTGGAAGTGTATTTCTCGAGATATTAGACCGTTTCTATAATTTACCTATAGTATCATGGTATCACGATAAATGGTTTTCTCCGATTAGAGCGCCATCTAAAAAGTGTCTCGAATAAAAGTTGCTTATTTCCAAGCAATCCAAATCTGTAATAACAAATGGTGGTTTCCATTTAAGATTTTAAAGTTACCCAAACCCCAGCACCAGGTGATGGAGTGGGGGGAGGTCGTCTTTAGATTCGATAGATTTTTGAAAAATATTGAACGCTTCTTTTTAATTTTTCGATCCAATCTTCATTTCGCGAATTGTTCTGTCGTCCCGCGAATTATTCGATTGCCCCAAGCGACGATCTACACCCTGGGCACCAGGTACCTCGGAGACCATCGCCGTCATGAAATTTGTATTCAATATTTCCTAAGTTCTAAATTTTTTATTTCCCATCTCTTCGAGATGCACAAAAATGTTTGCCGGAGATCAATTTAGTTCACAAAGTTGCCTGACACTCTCACGAATCGAATGCAAAAAGTTCCAGGACGATTCATCTTCTTCTTCTTATTTCCTGTTACTCCGTAAAGGAGCATAGGGCATCCACGAAGCTTCTCCATTGGACTCTGTCTCTGGCCATAGCTGCTACCTCTCCCCAGCTCTTTCTCATACCTTTGTAGTCAGCTTCAATTGTTCTTCTCCAGGTCGTTGCGGGTCGTCCTTGCTTTCTTCGTCCTGCTACTGTCCATTTTAGAGCTTTCTTTGTTATATCTGAGTTGTCCTTCCTCAGGGCGTGTCCCAGCCAATTCCATCTTTTCCTTTTAATTGCAATTTCAATTGGCTCTTGTTTGGTTTTCTTCCAGAGTTCTTGATTTGTAATGATGTTGGGCCAATATACTTTCAAAATTTTTCGGAGGCACCTGTTTACAAATACTTGGAGTTTTTTGACAGTTCCGTCTGTTATTGCCCAGGTCTCGCATCCATACAGTAATACTGTTTTAACATTGCTATTAAACAGTCTTATTTTGGTGTTTTGACTAATTTGTGTTGACCTCCATATGTTTGAGAGTGTTCCAAATACTTGTTGTGCTTTTCTAAGTCGATGTTTAATGTCCGCCTCGATTCCACCATGTACGCCAAGTATACTTCCTAGGTAGCAAAATTCTTGTACCTGTTTTACTTCTTCTTTACTGATATATAATTTTTCCTGTCGGAGTTGGCCTATTCTCATCTCAACTGTCTTATTGACATTTATTCGGAGACCAACTTCTGCCGCCTCTTTCTCCAGTTTACTTAGCATGTTCTGCATATCATCTATTGTATGGGATACCAGGCATATATCATCTGCATATTCCATATCAGCCAGTTTCTTACCATCTAAGTAGTTCCAAGGGATTCCGTTTTTTCTGTCTATGGTTTTTTGTAAAATGTAGTTGAGACATATATTGAAGAGTAGAGGTGAGAGTATACAGCCTTGCTTTACCCCCTTCTCCATTTCTATTTTGTCCGTCATTTGACCCTTATGTAATACCTGGAATGTTGTTCGGTTATACATCATTTGTATTATTCTAATGATCTTAGGTGGAATTTTCGCGTGGCTTAAAATGTTCCAAAGAGCTTTCTGTTTTATACTATCAAACGCTTTGGCAAAGTCTACAAACGTCATTATCAGTGCTGCATTCTTTTTCTTTAATTTCTTCTATGATGATACGTGATGTAGCAATCTGGTCAATACAGGATCTTCCCCTTCTAAAACCCGCTTGTTCATTGCGAAGATTTTTATCGATTTCGACGTTAATTCTTTGATGTACAATATAGGCTAGTATTTTATTTATAGAACACAATAGTGTTACTCCTCTCCAGTTTTCGCATAGCTGCGCGTCACCTTTTTTTTGGGAGATTTATTATGATTCCATTATTCCACTCTGTAGGTACGTGTTCTTCATTCCATATCTCTATCAGCAATGGTGCCAGTAACTCCACTGTTCCCTCAATGTCAGCTTTCCACAATTCGGATGGGATACCGTCAATTCCTGCTGCTTTGTTATTCCTCAGGTGACGGATTGCTTCACCTAATTCTTTCTTCGTTGGGCTCTCTGCATTTATTTTTAAACAGTTTTCAATTGGTCCTGCTGCATGGTCTTCTTGTGCAAACGGTTCGTTTTCTTGCTGTGCTATGAGTTCTTAGTAATACTCTTGCCATCTATGGGTCTGTTCTTCTGTCGTTGTGAGAACTTGCCCTCTTTTATCTTTTAGTGGTTTGTTATTGTTGTGTTCCTGTTTGCCAAACGCTTGGTGTTTCTATATAATTCTCTTTGGTTATTTGTTGCTGCTGCTTCTTCTGCTGCTCGAGCCATTCCCTCAGCCCATTTTCTCTTGTCTCCTCTAGCACTCTTTTTTACCTGTTTATTTGCAGCTTCATATTCTTGGGCTATTTTAATTTTGTCGTCACTTCTTTGTGCTCTATTTAATGTGGCTTTGGAGTCCTTTCTTTTTCTAATAAGTTGCCAGGTATTTTCACTTATCCACTCTTTCCGTTCTTCTTCTTGATATCCTAAGATTTCCTGAGCATTTTGATGTACGGCATGTTTAATCGATTCCCATTTCTCTTCTACACTTATCTGCATATGGTTTATAGTTTCTGTATTCAGTTTTATTCTATTACTCCATTCATTATGGGTTTCGCTATCATTCAATTGTTGTATGTTGTATTTCTTGAGTCTGTTGAGTTATTTATTGCTGTTTTTCGCCCTTATTTTTACTTTTATTTCCCCCAATAGTAGGTGGTGGTCACTCCCTACATCTGCTGATCGCTTATTCCTTACATCCAGTAGACTGCTTCTCCATTTGTCACTAATCAGAAGGCGGTTTATTTGATTTTCTGTTTTCTTATCAGGTGATACCCAGGTTATCTTGTGACACTTTTTATGTGGAAATATCGTTCCTCCAATTACAACATTGTTTTCTAAACTAAATTCTATGAGTTTTTCTCCATTTTTATTTCTTTCCCCCAGGCCGTGTACTCCCATACTTGCTTCTGCCCCATTATTATCCTGACCTACTTTCGCATTCAGATCCCCCATAACTATGATAATATCTCCTTTGTTTATCTTCCTCATAACTTCATTTAATTCTTGATAAAACTTTTCTTTATCCTCTTCTTCACTTACTTCTGTAGGTGCATAGCATTGCACGATGGTTACCTTCCTTATCAACGAGTTGAACTGGGCCACTATTATTCTATCTGACACTGGATACCATTTAATTAGGCCTCTTTTGGCCTCCTTGCTTACAAGTATTCCGACTCCATTTCTTCTATCATTGGTTATGTCATTTCCTGAGAATAGTAGTACACTGCCATTTGATGTTGTCTTCTCTCCTTGTCCAGGCCATCGTATTTCAGACAAGCCCAATATATGTAAATTTAACTCTGTCATTTCTTTTTCTGCTTGAGCCAGTCTGGACGCTTCGAGCATTGTCCTGACATTCCAGGCTCCAATTCTACAGCGGTTTTTGGGATGGAAGGTTTTTGTGGTCTTGGTTTGCTTCGTTTCAGTTTCTTTGATTTTAAGATTTAAGGTGAGTGAGTTATCAGCTCTCTGCACCCGAGAGTCTCTTTCGTCGTCTTCTTCTTCTGCTTCTTCCACTCCTGTTTCTTGATTTTTTTTATCATTGTTTTCTTTTCGTTGCATTTCGTTCAAGTCTATTTTATGCATGTTAACTTTCTGTTCATTTTCCTTCTCATTTGTCCGTTTGCTTTGCTTAGTCGTCATCTTGGTTCCAGTTTCGTGTCCTGCTGTTAGTTTTTTGCATTGCTATCTTTCTCCTTCATTTCTACTAGCTTCTGTTGCATGTGATCCCATTTTAGTTTTCTCCCATTCACATCCATCTTCTGATAACCCACTTTCACCACATTTCCTTTTTTCTTCTCTTCTCTAGCAACATCTCTCATATGTTTCTGGATTTTTTGTTCATTCTTTGTAAGGTCTGCCTCTATGAATATGTCTTTCCCTCTAAACTTTGCTTTCTCTTTTAGTATCTTCACTTTGTCCCCCCATTCAGCCATTTCAACTATGCATCTTTCTTGGCCGACTTTATGGGCCTTCTTTATCTTTGTTTTCAGCATCAGTTCTTGTTCTATCATTTTTTCCATAGCTTCCTCAAGTATACTGTCATTTTGAGCATCCATGGTGATTCCAGTTATTAATAAGTTGTTTCGAATTTTTTTCTTTCTATTTTTTCCATTCTGTCTTCAGCTTCTTTGATTCTGCTATATACTGCTTCTTTTTCTTTATCCCATTCCGCCTTTACTTGGGTGATCTCTTCCACCATAGATCCCATTTCTTCTTTGCTTTTCTGTATCTCTTTTTTCATGTCCTCTCGAATTTCCTTAATATCATTTTTAATTTCTCGTTTTATTTCGGCCATATCCTCTTTAAGAGATTTATTAAATTCGCGCAACATTTCCTTTATTTCCTCCATATTAATTTCGGTTTGGTTATGTGTTCTCTCTCTTTGGGGTGATCTAGCAATTATTTTACTCTTTTGAAATACGTGTTGTTCCCCCGGAGATGTATTGTCGTCGATCCTTTCCCTCTTGCTTCCCCTTGGCGTCTGGGGTTGGCTATTATTCATATGTCCGAACTCTCAGCTCATTTATTTGTATGTAAGCCGGGCCTGCGTTTGTTTATTTTGAGAAATTAACTGTTATCGCGGGCGATAAGTTTGCCAGAACCGGTCGTTCCGTCAGATACCTGCGAGGCGAGCTTCTTTTGCACAGTTATCTTAATAAAAAAATAAACAAAACAAAAAAAATGTACTTACAGTTAGTGATTTTTAAATCTGCACTCACCCTTGCACTTTTTATAGCACTACTTAAATATATCTATTATTATTTATAGTAACAAAAATGCCATTAATTTTCACTTTCTTCTATGTCATTAAGGTATAATTAGGTTTTAATGGTAAATAATTAATAACAGCGCAAGCACAAACAAATTGTTTTTACACCCAACCGTCCTCGATCAAGTCTGAACGTCGACTCCTGACGATTCATCTTACTGCATAAAATTCCTAGGTTTTGGGCTTTTTAGTGCTTCGTTGCTTCGCCTAATCATATTCCTGATATAAATAGCTCTAGTAAATTTGTATATTATTAGGTATTTTTAAAAACTTTAACATAAATGTTTATTACATTTTTCTTTTATCAGTTCATGTTTTACATAGATTGAGTGTTGGCAATTTGTCTTCTACTAATAAGAAGCAAATTATTTAAAAGGGCAAGGTCAAAGCCATTTTAATGGATGCTAATCACTCAACTGTATGCACCAGAGAACCAGAGGACCAGAGAAAATGATAAAAATCCATTGCAGGTCACAGTCATCTACATTTACAGATAATATAATTTTCTTGATCAAGCTTTGCATAACAAACATGTAACAAATAAACTAAAGACTAAAGCTCGAAATGTAAGGGTTACTGTACAAACCTCACACCGTGACAGATGTTTTGAAATTTTGAAGTATGCTGGGGCTAGAGCCAAAGTACATGATAGTGCTCCACAAGTGACCAGGGAACAAGGTGTAGCTAAGTAAGACTGATTTGTTTTTGAGGAAGTAGGAAAAACCAGGAAGTAGGGGTCCTGGATAGTTCATGCGGTAGTATGTCTGATTACCACGCAGGTAGGCAGGAGTTCGAAACCCAGCGCCGGCGAGAACGTCTAGACATTTTTAAACGTCTATAGGCCTCAGGTCGACTCAGCCTGAATAAAATGAATACCTTGGGTAAAGCCAGGGGTAATAATAGGCGGTTGAAGCGTAGCACTGGCCCTGTTACCTTCCTTGTATACCGTAGGCCCTACATAGAGCAGACTACCCTGCTATAATCCCAAAGCTGCGTTAGCGATATAAAACGGGAGACTATTATTATAGGAAAAACCAAATATACCGTGAGAAGAAAGCACCTCAGGTGTTACCAGCCATACATTGGAACCACTCTTAATCAGCATTTTGGCTTGCAGCCAAATATTATCTACGATAGCTTAGGAGAGTTTCTTCTAGGACGTCGTATTGCTCATCAGGAAGTTCGTTACCGGCCAAGTGTAGAAGTTTGGCTGGAGGGAATGCAACTTTTTTCTTGAAACGCCTGGTTAGTATGTGCCCTAGACCGTAGCAAGGAGTTTTCAGAGTCCCTTGAGCTCTGATATCTAAGCTGTCTATCGTGCATAGGACGTATATTTTGCTGAAAGGTGATACTCTCAGGAAATTCGCTCTTTTTCTTACCATATCTAGGGTGTTTTTGATATTGATGTTCCAGTTGAGAGTTTAACTAAAATGGACTCCCAAATAAGAGACCGAGGATCTGAATTCTAGCCTTTCTCTAAGGAGTACTATCTGTTTCCTTGCATCTTCGTATCGGATGTTGTTAGGATGTCCGAATAAAATTAATTAATATTTGGTAGAGTTGAGAGTAACTCTATATTCTTTTCTTTTCAACGGCCAACACTAAACAGTTGAACGGCTGACACTAACAAGCTTTTTCGTTGAGTTTAAAAGGTTAATAAGAAAAAGAGCTAATATGGAACCCCCATTGCGAATATCTTTTCTTTCCATCCATCCAATGGCACTACAGCCCAAATCGAGCCTTAGCTTCCTTTAACAAGCTTCTCCAATCATTTCGATTTACCGCTGTTCTTTTCCATGAACGCGTTCACAGGAAGTTCCTGCCATCCTCATCGACTTCGTCTTCCCATCTCTTTTTAGGTCTTCCAACAGGTCTTTTCCCTGCATTCTTGCATTTAGCAATTTTCTGGGGATTCTATTCTCATGCATGTGGACCACGTGCCCTGTCCACCGTAATCTCTGCATAGTGTATTGTGCTAGGGTTGGTTCGCTATATTGCTCGTATATTTCTCTATTATACCTAATTCGCCAGTTGTTATTTCCACTTATTTGGCCCAGTATCCTACGTAATATATTTCTTTCAAACACATCTAATGCATTGGCAGATTTCTGTGTCACCACCCATGTTTCACAGCCATAACTTACTATGAGCCTGATTATTGTTTTATAGACCCGGAGTTTTGTTTTCCGGTGTACGTCTCGCGATTTAAACATGTGGCCAATCGCGAAATAGGCTTTATTTGCCAGCACAAGCCTTCTATTTATTTCCGGTTCTTCTTCATTGCTTGCGACCAGATCCATTCCTAGGTACGTGAATCTGTTCACATATTCTATATCGTCAATAAAGTGTTGTTGCGCCGGTCTATTTGTTCTGGTTTGTATGAGTAGTTTTGTTTTATTTGTATTTATTGCTAGCCCTACTGCTTCTGCACTCTGTTTCAACTCAACGTAGGTTTTTTCCGCTGCATTCATTGTTCTGCTCATTATGTTTATATCATCTGCGTATGCTGCTAATTGGGTAGATTTGTTTGTAAGTATGTTATTTCCGCTCACCGTCAACCATCTAATTACATATTCAAGAACAATATTAAAAAGCGTTGGAGCCAGTCCGTCGCCTTGTTTCAGTCCTTGCGTTATCGTAAACGCATCAGTGATTTGTCCTTGAATACATACCTGTGCTTCTGTTTTTGTCATTGTCATTTGCACTAGTCGTATTAATTTTGATGGTATGCCAAGTTCTTCCAATATATTAGGTAGAATTGTTCTATCTATTAAACCATAGGCTTGTTTAAAATCTACAAAGAGATTGTAAACGTCCATGTCATATTCCCATGCTTTGGCTAGTATTTGTTTAACTGTAAATAGTTGGTCAATGGTAGATCTATTTTGCCTAAACCCTGCTTGATATTCCCCGATGATTTTTTCCGTGAGAGGTTGAAGGTTGAAGTCTTCGATTAAGGATGTTTTTGAATATTTTGTATCCCGAACAAAGCAAAGAGATGCCTCTATAATTCTGACACAACAGTTTTTCTCCTTTTTTATGAATAGGGCAGATTATACTTTTCTTCCATTGTTGAGGGATTTCTTCTTCTATCCATATCTCTCGTATTAGCTGGTACATCTGTTGTGTCAAATTCCTTCCTCCTTGCTTGAGTAGTTCTGCCGATATTTTATCTATTCCCGGTGCTTTATGGCTTTTTTGTATGTGGATTGCCATTTGGACCTCCTCTAGCATTGGGGGTCTAGTTAATTCATTTTCTTCTCCATCTTCCCCCAGCTCTTGTTGTTGTACCTCCTGCCGTGTCTGCCGCTGCCTCTGTTGTTGTAATGGTGGTTGTGCCCCTTTGTTTAATACTTCCTTAAAATATGTCATCCAGGTTATCTTAATTTCGTCCATATCGCTAATGATTTCACCCTTCTTATTTTTGCACAGACTAGTCATCGGTTTGTATCCCTGGCTTAAATGTTTAATAAATTAGTATGCACCACGTATTTCGTTTTCTTTAAAGTTCCTCTCTATGTTTAGTATCCGTTGGTTTTCGTACTTTCTCTTTTTCTGCCTGCACAGTTTATCCTCTTCGTCTTTTGTTCTCAAATTCTCTTTTTCTCTCTCTACTACGCCTGAGTATGTAATTCTTATGTGCTTCATTTCTTTCCTGTATAGCTTGTTTGCATTCTTCATCGAACCATGTTTCTTCTCTCCGTTGTGTCTTTGTTCCTAGGACTTCTTTCGCTTGTATATCTTTTCTTTGCTTTGTAATATCTGTTCTAGGGAGCACTTCTTGTTACTATCTTTTAAAGTTACATAATTTTTTTTCTTCGTAGATATACTTAATAAATCCTTAAAGGCGGGTTCTCACTTAAATGTTTAATAAATTGGTATGCACTACGTATTTCGTTTTCCTTAAACTCCCTCTCTATGTTTAGTATCCGTTGGTTTTCGTACTTTCTCTTTTTCTGCCTGCACAGTTTATCCTCTTCGTCTTTTGTTCTCAAATTCTCTTTTTCTCTCTCTAGTACGTCTGAGTATGTAATTCTTATGTGCTTCATTTCTTTCCTGTATAGCTTGTTTCCATTCTTCATTGAACCATGTTTCTTCTCTCCGTTGTGTCTTTGTTCCTAGGACTTCTTTCGCTTGTATATCTTTTCTTTGCTTTGTAATATCTGTTCTAGGGAGCACTTCCTGTTACTATCTTTTAAAGTTACATAATTTTTTTTCTTCGTAGATATACTTAATAAATCCTTAAAGGCGGGTTCTCACTTGTCAGTTTCGCTGACGCAGTCTGGCTGATTCATTAATAATGAAAAATAAAAAATGACCATTGCATTCACACGTTTCATGTTTTGCTCCATTCAGTCCTCAGTTAGTCCAAACATTTTATATCGTGGTAATGAAAATGGTTAAAAAAATTGAAATTAGCTGTTCGGTAAGTATGTTTACAATGATTAGTAAATGAATTACAGAATATTCCAATGAATCGAAAGAAAAAGAAAACGTCGTAGATGTTGGGGCAGGTCATAAATATTTCGCAGAAATATATGGGGTGCTAGTGCAACTATGTATATTGAAAGAAATTGCTCCAAAATTGCTCTCAAAACTTGCCACATTGAACAAATCTCGAAAATGTATGTTCTCGCGCTTCAGTTTCTATTCATTATGCGACCATGATCAGTCAATAATGATAAAAAGTAGAACTGGCTTTCACTTTAACTGAAAGTATGAATGTACTGATCATTTAAAATGGAAAGGTGTTCTCATGTTCATTATTTGTTCAGGATCACTGAATCAGTTAGATTGCGTCAGCGAAACTGACAAGTGAGAACCCGCCTTTATCTACATTAACGGTTAATAGTGCAATTACTTTCTATACTTTATAAATTTTATTTTTGACTAAAAATGCATCCAAAAGATCTAGTCAAACGTCAAAATTCTTCTCTTAAACTGAATAATTTGGAACTCGTACATATTTTGGATTATTAGCAGAGAATCAATAATTTGCAAATTACTTACATAATATAAAAGATAAATATCCGCGTCACTCTAGATATATAATATCTATGATGTATGACACCAGATTATGATCAGTACATATTTATGACAGAAAAATATTTACGTTGGTTTGTTTTAGAAATTGTTGTATCTGATAATGTAATAAGAGACATTACTTAATACAATAGCTAGACAAACATTTCGACGAATGTTTTGTGATATTTATTTGCTTGCATTTATAGATTATTGTAAAACACTATAGAATAGTGTTGAATTATCGGGAATAATAATTGCGGTCTGTGCTTAGGTTGAAACTACATTTATTACTGTTGAGTTCGATATTTCGATACTTAAATGTTTATTTTTCCATCTTCATCGGGAACAAACTATAAAATTAACTGACAATTTGATACAAAGACAACATTACAATAATATGACTTACGAAATGCTGTATGTTAAAATATAAAGTAATTTAGCCTATAAATACACATCGTTTTCACGAGCTGTTCAGACGACGACTGAGAGGTATCTTTTTCAACATGTGGTACCGGCCAACGAGTCCTATTATCAAAAAAATTGTTAAGAATTTATAATTAATTGAATTTTGAGTTTTGTTTATGTTGCACATTTCGAGAAATTATCTTTTTTACAATTATTTTCTGTAGGTATCTAAGATTTTGATATCTGATAAATTATATGCGTGGTTTGTTGTGATAGAAGGGTTGCTGCTGCACAAAAATTTTTTGTGTTTTGCAAACACTTTTGTACTACGTTATTCTTTGTTTAAACCACTGCGATGTTTGCTCTATATACCTACTTCCCGTCACAGTCATATGGGTAAAAGAGACGAGATATTTACGAAGAATACAGGGAGTAACTAGAAGAGTTCAGGAAAGAAACAATATTATAAGAGAATAATTTAATAAGTCTATTGAAAAAATGCGGTAAAAACTAAAGTTCAAGGGAAAAAGAGATGAAGACCTAGGAAGACTTGGAACGACGTAATAGCATAACAACTTGACAAAAAAGGAGTTACATAAAGAGAAGTAAAGGTGACATCACAAGATAACAAGATCTGAAAGAGACCAGAAAGTGACCAGAAGATAGTTTGAAAGTCTGAAGAAATATTAGACAAATATCGACCAAATTGTTGAGGATTAGCTATCAGTTTTGTAGATTAGTTATCAAAACTTCTTCTTCTTCTTCTTCTTCTTCTTCTTCTTCTTCTTCTTCTTCTTCTTCTTCTTCTTCTTGTAGTGCCTATCCGTTTCGGATGTTGGCGACCATCATGGCAATCTGTACTTTGCACACTGCTGCTCTGAAAAGATTTGTAGTGGTTGTGTTGAACCACGTACGTAGATTTTCAGCCACGAAATCCTTCGCCTTCCTGGTCCTCGCTTTCCCTCTACTTTTCCCTGTAAGACCAGTTGCAGCAGTCCATATCTTTCACTATTCCTCATGATGTGACCGAGGTATTCGATTTTGGCTGTTTTTATTTTGATTAACAGAAAGCATTAAAAACGGGCAGTAGCTATTCATAATATTACGTCCCATATGATAATATATCAAAACGGTATTGACCTTCACATTCTTATTGTATAACTTTCTTATTATGTTATTATTTTACTTATAAAGCAATGAACTATAATGCCAAATAAAATAAACAAAAATAAAATTAAGAAGTTTCTGAAATAAATCTAGTTGATCTGAGTACGCACGTCATGCGTCAGTGGATTGGTTGTTACTGGGAATAATGCCAGAAACATTTATGAAATTTTTGGTTGTGATTAATAAAAAATTAATTAAATGGTAAAAATGTACCAGAAACTATTTTTTTTAATGAAGTAAAAGACTGACGTACTCACAATCATTTGTGTTTGTTCTTGCAATCTATATCGAAAAAAATTAATTATAACAGATATGTCCAACCAATCTATATTTAGTTGCAATTGCGAGCTCATGACAAGTGCAGATCTTTAAACAGCATATACAGGGTGTCCCCGAAAATAGTGCGTTCCTTTAAGGTATGGATATAATACACAATGTAGAACATAAAAGTCCTATAACATTTTTTTCTAAAGTTAACCGTTTCTAAAAAAATTATATTGTTCTCCATATAAGTGAACTTTTATTTTCATAAAATTAACTAATCTGACATCACTGTACAAGAACTGTTTATGACTTAGGTTATTGACACCAGCAATGTAGGTCAGACAGTAGAGAGCTGCAAAATAGTAATACCACCCTATGTGTGAAAATCAAACAAAACAAGAATTTGTTTGTTTGTTGAGGAGGAAGACAAAGTTTAATGTAAATACTAAAGGCCCATGGGGCAACTTCTTTTGAATTGTGACTGTGTCTATCTTTAGATTTTGTATACATAGTTGTCAGATTTCAATTTGCATACCAAAATGTATTTTCGTTTTTTGGCCAACTGTTGAGTTTAGAAAAAAAAATTATAAGCCTTTTTTGCTCTACATGGTTTTTTCTGCCTATACCTTTAAGCAACGCACTATTTTCGGGGACACCCTGTATAATATAATGGTTGATCGTAGAGATCACAGATTGTCTTACGGATGCAGTTAAAACCAAATTTTTTAATCAGAATTATATAGGTATTAAGTATGTATTTGAATAAGGAATACACATACATTTTTGTTCTCGTCTTGCTAAGGCTCGTCTAATAATATATTACTTATACTGTTTCAGCGACTTTAAAACAGTACTTCCGATTGCAACTCTGGAACCGGAAGTTCAAGGTCAAATCAACTCACCTCTAATATTAAAAATTAAATTATACGACATCCTTGAGTTATACGCTCTCATTCCGCATCTCATTTATTATTTTACAGTAAATCTGAGAAACAAGCAAACAAAAGTGTTTATTAACCCAGCCTGAGAGAATCACACGTCGCTTGAGAATGACATTCGGGTGATACAATTCATTCGAGCGATAAGGATTAACCGATCCAATGCCAGACTATCCACCCCCACCCCTATAGCACTCTGATACTGATAAGAGCTCTCTATCAACAAAGTACTTATCATGTGAGGGTACAGAACTCCCACACAAAACCCTACCCTGAACAATGCAGTCCAGCGTGAGGCGCTCTATTCCCGCTATCTTTAGTGATTTATCATCGATCTTATCTGTATTGCTTGCTTCAGTCCACATTCTGGCTACGTCCACTTCGGTGACTCAGCGCTCGAGGATGTGGGTCCGTTTTTTGGGTTTTGTTAGTGTTTTGTTGATTTTTTAGAAACTTGGGGGGAGAATTTTAACGTTTGAATTCAAAAAAATTGACCACTGCTTTAAAATAAATTAATTTTTATAGTAATTATGTAGAAAAATAATTATACAGAGTCGTCCAGAGTTTTCAATTATATATAATTAATTGTAAATAAAGTTCAATGGTAAACAAATTGTAATTATATTATGAACAAGGTTAATATATGCGTAGCTAAGTTAGGAATTGTTATCATCGCTCTTAACAAGTCATTATTTGACTTCAATGTGTAGAATGGAGTCAACGACATTATTTTAACACTGTTTATTGTATGATTTCTAACCAAAGTTTCAATAATACGAGGTAGGTATTGATTTATTTGCTGTGTTAGTGTTGTCTGTTATCTCACAACCTGTTTCTCTATTGTATGTGTATGCCCTTATGTTGCTTAAGATCCGTGTATTCTCCAGAATGATTCATAGTAGAAGATCCGATATAAAGGTCGACCTGTGCGGATCTGTTTGGTGGATAAAAATTATTTGATATGTAATTTAGTATGTTAACAATTATAAAAAGACAAGGGGTTTTCGATATAATTTTGTCCTGATTATAAATAATTAATAACTAAAAACTTACTTTTTTTATAAATTTAAAATAAAAATACGGCCCGGGCAGATATTATTTTAGATTTTCTAGATCATTCGAAACAAAAAAGGTGTCTTACAATTTTTTTCTTAAGTTAATTGTTTTCGAGTTATAAACCATTTAAAACTGAAAAAAGAACGAAAGATGACGATTTTCAAGGGCCAAAAACACAAGCAAAAAATATCATTTTTGTAATCACAAATACCTAAATTTAAATATTGAATGGATTGCATATGTGAGTCCATATTAAATGTAGTAATGAAACACAGACTTACTCACAATCATTTAATTATACTTTGACGACCGGTTTCGATCTCTACATTATACAGATCATCTTCAGGTCGGCGTTACAAGTAGTTAAATGATGCCGTTACAAGGGATGCGTTGCCACTTAGTTGTTATCATATTAATTCGTCCAACTTATGCCAATTGGTTTGCTGGGAGAGTTATACGGTAAACAGACATGTTACGCAGGTCAAAACAAAGTAAAATTTTTTGAATTTGGAATGGATCCTGAAGGAGGATGCGTGCTGTGAAACAGGTGATGACTTGTTAGAATGGAGAAAGACAATGCTCAAGTGGTTGTGTATTGAATGTAGCCAAGTATGAAAACTTTATTGTAGACACTTGTGAACACAAAAACCAAACTTTAATTTAAGAATAAAAAATAAGTTATTCAGTGAATTGGGGAAATGTAGTGCTACCTCCAATTTTTTATCAATTATTGTTATGTCTTTGTGCTTTTTAAATCCTATGTGTTATGTGTTAATTTATTTATTTATTTTAAAAACTATTCTCAAGTAAGTGCCTACACCACACCTACCAATAACTTTTCTTTGAACATATTCCTTTAAACAATAGCTCAAACAAAATAACCCTTGCTTTTCTGATCTTTTTATAATTTACTTTTACAGTTTCTTAACCAATCTTTTTGATAATTTTTACTACTTTTTCATTTAATTAGCTTTCTTTCTTATTATTTCTATGCAGTTCATAGATTTCAAAGTGTCTGGCACCTACTAGTTTATTAAATTTATGATATCCCTTAGTCATTTGACCGGGAACAAGACATAATTCAATTTAGTTATTAAAATAATTTCCTATTTGTCATTTCCTATGCTTTGACCTCTGCCCGTATCGTAAGACATCTACGAGCTAAGACCATCACATTTGTACAAGTGTATACAATAAAGTTTTCATACTTGGCTACATTCAATACACAACCACTTGAGCATTGTCTTTCTCCATTCTAACAAGTCATAACCTGTTTCACAGCACTCATCCTCCTTCAGGATCCATTCCAAATTCAAAAATTTTTACTTTGTTTTGACCTGCGTAACATGTCTGTTTACCGTATAACTCTCCCAGCAAACCAATTGGCATAAGTTGGACGAATTAATATGATAACAACTAAGTGGCAACGCATCCCTTGTAACGGCATCATTTAACTACTTGTAACGCCGACCTGAAGATGATCTGTATAATGTAGAGATCGAAACCGGTCGTCAAAGTATAATTAAATGATTGTGAGTAAGTCTGTGTTTCATTACTACACCTAAATTTAAGTTCAACCTTCTATCAGGTCTCGGTAAGAATTTTTGGCATGTTTTATTCTAAAATATATATACTTTTAATTATTAATGAGGAGGGTTCCTTATGGGAAGACGAGCAGTTAGACTTATCAAGAACTGATAGAATGAGGTTTGAACTTGAATTTAGGTACTTCGTAATTTCAAAAATGATATATTTGATATTTTTATTTATGATGTTTTTGAGCCTTGAAAATCTTTATCTCTCGTTCTTACTTCAGTTTTAATAAATTGTTTATAACTCAAAAACGACAAACTTAAGAGAAAAATTACAAAAGACCTTTTTTGTTTCAAATGATAGAAAAAATAATATCTGGCCGGGCCGAAAGTTATTTTTTAATTATTAACTAATTATAGTCAGGACAAAATTATATCAGACGCTCCTTGTTATATCGTATCTACCGTCGGATATAGTCGGAGAGATAGAAACGGATTTTGTGCGTGATAAGTAATATGGAAAAACTATACGGGGATATGTTGAATTAGTTGTGTACAAGTCTTTTACCAATGGCCGGAAACCAGAGTTAAGGCCGAGGGTAGTTATAAGGGGTCAAAGTCGCAGTCTTTATTATTTTTTTTGTGACGCTCATGATCGAGATAGTGCACCAAAATTTGGGAATAAGTAGGTCATGACGTAACTAAGTAAAATCTCTAGGGGCGGAACGCTGCGTGTCCGACAAAGGAGTGGGGGTAGGGGTGAATATAAAAAATATAAAGGGTTTTTTGCGACGTTCGTGATTGAGATAGTGGACCAAAATTTTGGAATAAGTAGACCATGACATTACTAAGTAAAATACCCAGAGCCGGAAACCAGAGTGGGGGACGAGGGTAGTTATAAGGGGTCAAAATCGCCGTTTTTATTATTTTTTTTGTGACGCTCATGATCGAGATAGTGCCCCAAAATTTGGGAATAAGTAGGTCATAACGTAACTAAGTAAAATCTCCAGGGGTGGCACGCTACGTGGCCGACAAAGGGGTGGGGCAGGGGTGAATTCAAAAAATATAAGGGGCTTTTTGCGACGTTCGTGATTGAGAGAGTGCACCAAAATTTGGGAATAAGTAGACCATGACAAAGCTAAGTAAAATCCTCAGAGCCAAAAACCAGGGGTGGGGGACAAGGGTAGTTATAAGGGGTCAAAGTTGCCGTTTTTATAATTTTTTTTTGTGACGCTCATGATCGAGATGACGCACCAAAATTTGGGAATAAGTAGGTCATGAGGTAACTAATTATAATCTCCAGGGGTGAAACGCTGCGTGGCCGATAAAGGGGTGGGGGTAGGTGTGAATATAAAAAATATAAGGGTTTTTTTAGGACGTTCTAGATTGAGATAGTGCACCAAAATTTGGGAATAAGTAGACCATGACTTAGCTAAGTAAAATCCCCAGAGCCGGAAACCAGAGTAGGAGATGAGGGCAGTTTTAAGGGGTCAAAGTCGCAGTGTGTATTATAATTTTTTTGACCTGGCACAACATTTGTCGTCCACGTAGCTTTCCGCCCCTGGAGTTTTTGCTTAGTAATGTCATGATCTACTTATTCCCAAATTTTGGTGCACCATCTCGATCACGAACGGCAAAAAAACCCCCATATATTTTTATACTCACCCCTGCCTATCACCCCTTTGTACCCCAAGCAGCGTTCCGCCCCTGGAGATTTTACTTAGTTACGTCATGTCCTACTTACTCCCAAATTTTCGTGCACTATCTCCATCGTGAGCGCCACAAAAAAAAAATAATAAAAACTGCGAATTTTACCCCTTATAACTACCTTCGTCCGCCACTCTGGTTTCCGCCTCTGGGGATATTACTTAGTTATGTTATGGTCTACTTATTCCCAAATTTTGGTGCACTGCCTTAATCACGAACGTCGTAAAAACCCCTTACATTTTTTTATATTCACCCCTGCCCCACCCTTTTGTCGGCCACGCAGCGTTCCACTTCTGGAGATTTTACTTAGTTACGTCATGACCTACTTATTTCCAAATTTTGGTGCACTATTTCGATCATGAGCGTCACAAAAAAAAATAATAAAAAACGGGAATTTGACCCCTTATAACTAACCTTCCGGGTTTCTGGGTCTGGAGATTTTACTTACTTATGTCATGGTCTACTTATATCCAAATTTTGGTGTACTATCTCAATTACGAACGTCGCAAAAAGAACCTTATATTTTTTATATTCACCCCTACCCCCACCCCTTTGTGGGCCACGCTGCGTTGCGCCCCTAGAGATTTTACTTAGGTACGTCATGATTTACTTATTCCAAAATTTTGGTGCACTCTCTCGATCATGAGCGTCACAAAAAAAATAATAAAAACTGCGAATTTGACCCCTTATAACTACCCTCGGCCCCAACTCTGGTTTCCGGCCATTGGTGAAAGACTTGTACACAACTAATTCAACATATCCCCGTATAGTTTTTCCATATTACTTATCACGCACAAAATCCGCTCCCAGCTCTTAGACTAATATGTACTATCAGTTTTATAATAAGTAATAAGAATAATTAAGTAGACAAATATAATAATACAGTTTTATTATATTTGCGGGTAAACTGACTGGTTAGATTTGTAAACAATGGCTGCAGTGTATGATGTTTATGAAAAATATAGCATTCTAGAATATTTGTATTGGTTTTGCCAATATCTAGTTTAATATTGCTTAAAAATAACTGAAGGTTTAATCTCACACAAAGCTTTATTGCTACTACGTCAATGATATTGATCGAAAACTATAAAGGCAGTGAAAATTTTAATGATTTTAAAAATTGCTGAACGTTTAATCCCAGACAAAAGTTTTATAGGGCTGGATCCCGCGTACCAAAAAAAAGCTGAAAATTTGTTAATAGCTTAAGGGTGTCTAGTCGGACAAACTTTGATTTATGGGAACACTGGAACAGGGGAAGTTTTAATTGTGGAACAGGTTACAGGTTTCAAAAGTCAGACTAAGAAAACGTCCCATGTATTTTGTCGGACAGAACTTCCAATTGATTTGTTACCCTTTCATGCTTTCAGTCTCATGCAAAAATCATGCTATTATTTACCACCAATATAATTCCTGTATATCAGGTAGTTTAAAAGATAATTACGTTTCTTTGTTAATTTCATAAAAGCATTCACGCCCTGTAGAATTGTAGTGATTTACATCAAAATTTCTATGGTACATTCCATGTCAAATCACTCAGGCAAAAAATTTTGGATCTCCGATTTGTCTGAAAATTGGTATATAGCTTCTGCGGGACGTAAAAATAAAATATTTAAGGTCAGAAAATCTTCTTCTTCTTTTTTTCTCAAAATGTAATTTTATGCGATTTTACAGTGATTTGGTGTTTATTTAAACAAATTTGCATTTTCTGTCGTAAAGTATCGATGAAAAACATAATATTTTAATAGAAAGGACTCAAAAATGTCATTATATGGCATTATAACAAGTTATTTTGAATCAAAACAAGTTTTTGATGAAATTTTATAGTGTAAAAAACGTTAAAATACCGTTTTTTGAATTTTCCTCCATTCCCAAAATACATTATCATCGATTTGGCTGAAAATTTGCCCACAGATAGCCAAAAGATAGGAATTTAAGTGGTTAAAAGGATTTGAATTATATTAGAATACTAAAAAAGTTACATGCAGTAATATCAGACTCAAAAGTATATATTAGTCCAGTCGGGATAGCATTTGACCTTGAATGCCGAGCTGCCCAAAATTTTATTTTTCTGATCTTTAGGGGAGTCAATAGTAGTCTAAATTTAAAATCACGAATGAATTCCTCCGTTACGTTAGCAGCCATCTTGATTTTAAAGAAGAACCTGTTTTGCTCAATATCTCCGCCATTTTTAAATTTTCGACAAAAATGGTAGGAACTGAAATTGTTCCAAATAAATCGTATTTACAATTATTACAATTTCTTTTTAACAATTTTTGTCGTGAGGTCGATATTTTCGAGTTAATTTTACTTACAGTAGACGCCTATATTTTTGACTATAATATTGCATGTAACTTTTTTAGTATTATAATATAATTCAAATCCTTCTCACCACTTAAAGTCCTATGTTTTGTCTATCTGTGGGCAAATTTTCAGCCAAATCGATTATGATGTATTTTGGGAATGGAGAAAAATGTAAAAAACGGTATTTTAACGTTTTCTACACTATAAAATTTGATCAAAAGCTTGTTTTGAATCAAAGTAACTTGTTATAATGCCATATAATGACATTTTTGAGTCCCTTCTATTAAAATATTATGTTTTCCATTGATACTTTACGATAGAAAATGCAAATTTGTATAAATAAACACCAAATCACTGTAAAATCGCATAAAATAACATTTTGAGAAAAAAGGAAGAAGAAAATTTTTTGACCTTAAATATCTTATTTTTACGTCCCGTAGAAGCTATATACCAATTTTCAGACAAATCGGAGGTCCAAAATTTTGTTTGCTCCAAAATTGAGTGATTTGAAATGGAATGGCCCCTATTTATTTTCAAACAATTTTTAATATAAATATGTAGTTCTGCTATTGTTAAACATTTATTAATATTTTCTTAAATGAAACACACTGTATTTTAGTTTTGTTCGAAATTATATTTTATGGTACTTTTATATTTCTTAAGCATTACCTACACCTAAGTGCTTTAATTTGTGAGTTATTCGTGATTCTTTAGACCAAATATTAATTTCAGCAAAAATTATTTCTTCTTCTTCTTATAATAGGCCTCTTGGCCTGTTCCTTACCGATTTTGAGCTTGTATTCGTAGCTGTGATGTTGACTGCCAGCTATCTCGCCACCTTTTAAAGGGCCTTCCTATTGGTCTCTTGCCTGTTGGCTTCGAATCCCTGGCTATACAGGCTATTCTCTCGCTGTCCATTATTCTCACATGCTGATTCAACTCTCGTCGTCTCTGTCTTCCCCACCGTACTATATCTTGTATGTTACGGAGATATCTTATTTTGTCGTTCGTTATTCTGTCTCTCAGTGCTTTCCCAGTTATTGACCTCAGCGTTCTCATTTCTGATGTTCTCAGTATCCTCCTGGTTTCTGCTGTGTCACATCTTGTTTCTATCTCGTACGTCATGATCGGTCTTACACATGATATGTGCGTACTTTCCCTTCCAGCCTCATATCTTTGTTCCTCCAGATAACATCCCTCAGACATCCTGACACGTAATTGGCTTTATTTGCTTGCTTTCGGACGCTCTCTTTAACATCTCCATAACTACATATTTCGATTTCCAGATATTCGAATCTCGAGACTTGTTCAATTAGTTCGTTGTTAATTACTAATTTGCATCTTATGGGTTCCCTTGATACTACCAGGGATTTTGTTTTGGCTGTTGATATTTTCATGTTGTAGTTCTTCGCCACTGTATTGAAAGTTTGTGCCATTCGCTGTAGGTTATCCTCGTTATCGGAGATTCAGATTGCGTCGTCAGCATAACAGAGGATTTTTATTTGTTTTTCCGCCATCTTATATCCTTTTCCAGTACCTTTAATATTTTCTATGATTTTGTCCATGAATAAATTAAAAAGCAATGGGCCCAAGCTATCCCATTGTCTGATTCCCGAGTTGATTTCTACTTCCGATGTTAGTTCATTCTCGTTTTGTTTTACTTTTACTCTGGTTTTGTTCTTCGTATTAATGTCTTTAATTATCCTTATCATCTTGTTGGGCTGATTTTTCTCCTTTAGCAATCTTAGCACATCTTCCAATCTTACACAATCGAAGGCCTTAGTCAGATCTATAAAGCACATAAATGCAGGTTTATTATATTCCAGTACTTTCTCAGCAATTTGTCTGGCTAAGAATATGGATTCTATTGTGGACCTATTTTTCCGAAAACCTTGTTGTAAAAGCAAAAATTACGCGAAATTTTATTAGGTGACCGTGAAAATATTCAATCAAAAATAATTTTTCGAAAAAAAAATACATAATAATCTAGACCAGGGGTTCCCAACCGGTGGTAAGCGTACCACTAGTGGTACGCGAGAAGATTTCAGGTGGTACGCGTCGCGTGGGTGAAACTAGCAATTACGCTGGGCCTCTGACTGCAGAAGTGCCAGTACGGTCTATCGGGTTGTTTTTGGTGAACCCTGCGACTTTAAAGGGTGGTGTTAAAAAACCTAAACCGCAGGCCAATCGGAAATACCATGAAAGCTACTTACAGTACGGTTTTATAGTGAAGACAAGCACAGAAAATAGTGACAATCATATTCCTCAATGTGTCGCTTATTTCGAAAAATTATTCCCAACTTGACTGGATCAGAAATCCTTTTGCAGGAACCCCACCAAATGAGTTGTAATTAAAGGAAACGTTCATTAATCTAGCAGAAGACAGTTCTATAAAATACGGTTTTAAAGAGAAATCGTTAATTGATTTCTGGATTGGGTGTAAATCCGAGTATCCAATGCTCTTTCGGCAAGCTAAGTTGTTTCTGATGCCAAATGTCACTAGTTACTTGAGTGAGACTGGTTTTTCTGAACTATTGTATATAAAAAATAAATATAGAAACAGACTAACCAGTATTGAATAAAATTGCAACAACATTCGCATTAATCTCGATCTTCTTCTTCACGTGCCATCTCCGCGACGGAGGTTGGCAATCATCATTTCTATTCTGATCTTAAATGCTGCTGCTCTAAACAGTTCGGTTGATGTGCATCCGTACCATTCCCTCAAGTTACGCAACCACGAAATTCGTCTCCTTTCTACACTTCTCTTGCCCTGGATTTTCCCCTGTATAATCAACTGAAGTATGTTGTATCTCTCATTACGCATAACATGCCCCAGGTACTGCAGCTTTCGTGTCTTGAAATCTGGATACATAATGACTAATGTTGATTTTTGTTGATTTGTTTTTTTTTTCGGCTGATAGTTTGTACCAATGGTATAAACATTGCACATTGTTTTTTATAGCTATGGGTAATAAACTGTAATGTGCCTAATTGTTTTATTTTTCTTTAATTTTAATTGTTTTAAAAAAATCGGGTCGGGGGGGCTTCTTTTTATTTCTATGCCTCCCCTCCCCGGTGTGTTTGTTGGTACGCCAAAATCTTCAAAATCTTCAGGTGGTACGCAGTTGCTAGAAAGTTGGGAACCCCTGATCTAGACTTAGACTGATCCTTAATTTATTAATATTGGATGAGATATCAAAATACCTACGTAGTTAAGATTGCTGGTGCGTAAAATATTATGAAAAACATACAATATTCTACCTAGTTGGCTATGACACTAAATTTGATTAAACATTTAATACATACTATTTTCATAGTTCCAGTTGCTTTGTTACCTAAATTTTCCAATAAGGAACTGATTAATATGGTTTGGTTTTGTGCTAGAACTGTATAACAAAAATGTGCTACTAGCAATAAGAATTTATCTTCAGCAATTCCCTGAAAGACGACAACCAAGAAGAGAACTTTTGAAAGTTTACTAGAACGGTTTCAACGGACTGGACACTTAGATTACGAGAAAAAACTGGTCGAACAAAAACTATTATAAATGAATAAAATAAATGTAATTCTTAGCGTCACTGAGGATCTGCATAATTAGTACGACCGTTCTCATAATCTGTCTAGTCTGTTGAAACTGCTTTAGTATACTTTCAAAAGTTTCTCTTCTTGGTTGTCGTTGACCAGTGATTTGCTGAGTAGCACATTTTTGTTATAATTTCCTAGCACAAAAAACATATTAATCGTTTAATTTCATTCGCATTACAGAAAAATAGAAGGTCTATCAACAATGTAAATACCACTATAATATCGGCCGCATTAGAGGAACCTTATCTACCGAAATCTTTAAAGCTCGTGCAAGCCGATTCCAAAATAATTTAGACGTTCCATACTTAAAACTCAGTTTATATTGTAGAATATAGGCAGATTATCATCTGATAAATGATAACTATAAAACAATTTCTCTTTTTATTATCTGGAGACATACCCTCTGTGACACTGTCACTCACTTTTAAAATTTACACTACCACAATTACGCTATCTAGTTCATGTTCTCACTGTTTTTGCTGTAAATTTTAGAGATCCGCTTGGAATGACATGAAATTTGGTATACGGATCTTAAGAGCTAACCTCTTAACGGGGGTGGAAAAACATGTTCAAACTACATAAGCCTGGAATTAGATAAACTGACCTAAGCAACTCTATAGTCACTAAGTCAATACTTTTCGAGAAATTTGCGAATGAATGTTCAATTTTCAACCAAAAAGTCACGTTTTTAGACGATTTTTCGCAAATAATTCAAAACGTAAGTATTTTATCGAAAAAAATATTCTTAGCAAAAATATAGCCTGTAAAAAAGTGAAACAAATGGTGTATGCATGACGTCTCTAGACCTAGTAGAAGCAGAGTTATAGCTAATGAAAAATAAGGTCATATTCGCCAAATTGCCAAATTTCAAATAGAATGTTTCAACGAGAAATAACCAAAAAATGAAGCACTTTTTGGGGAAAATTCATTATAACTTTTTTTTTAATTTTGAAAAAAGCTTTATTTCTGTTTTTACAAAGAAAGCTTCTAGCATCAAATGTAATCAAGTTGCGCTCAAAATAAATTTGGTCCTTTTTGTTTTGGCAAAAAAATTCGGGAAAATCGTCCCCTTGTTAGCAATTCAAATGAAATTAATCGTTACCGCTTCACAATTATGAATTGGCTTTACTTATGTTGTACTTAGATGATCTGTAAGTTTCATTGATTGAATGTGCTTATTTTTGAAAAAATTTGGTTAAAGTAAAATAATTTTTAATTTAAAAAAATTTTTTTTTTCAAAGTAACTTAAAAATTATTAGATATACCAAAAATCTCAAACAGTAGAAAAAGTCGGCTTTGCTTTTTTGAATATTTTGTATGTTTATGTTTTTCTGCAGGACAAAAATTGGTTAAGATTTGGTGTTTCTAAATTTGCATACACTCGTGATTAGTGACTCGCTCAAGCCATTTCAACTACATCCTTTTCAAAAATGAGGACTTTGAACCGATGAAACTTACAGATCATATAAACAATACATACACGAGTAAAACAACTTGTGAAGTGGGAACGATTAAGTTCATTTGAGATGCTAATTAAGGGGTGATTTTCCCGATTTTTTTACCAAAAAAAGGGACCAACTTTATTTTGAGCGTAACTTGTTTACTTTTGATGCTAGAAAACTTTTTTATAAAACAAAATTAAAGTTTTTAAAAAAGTTGTAATGAGTTTTCCCTAAAAAGTGATTAATTTTTTGGTTATTTCACATTAAAATATTCGATTTGGAATTTGACGAATATGAACCTATTTTTCATTAGCAGTAACTCTACTTCTGCTAGGACTAGAGACCTAATACATACACAATTGCTTTCACTTTTTTACAGGCTATATTTTTGCTAAGAATGTTTTTTCGACAAAATATTTACTTTTTGAGTTATTTGCGAAAAACCGTCCAAAAACGTGGTTGTTTTGTTGAAAAATGAACATATTCACTTGCAAATAACTCGCAAATAAGTATTGACTTAGTGAAAAAACTCTATAGAACAAAAATTGCTTAGAATTTAAACTATTTATCAATTTCCGGACATATCTTGAACGTATGTTTTTACACTCCCAAAAAGGCTTTCACACCCGAAAAATTACACGGTATCACCATATTCCACGGTCATTTACTGTCACTCTGTGACGTCGCTGCTTACTGTTATAACGGATATAAGTACTATTTTTAATCCACAACAATTAGACCCATCGATTCTACCCATCAACACATAATTAAAATTCCAAAACAACGCAGCGGAACTACATTCCCGATAAAAAGGTAACTTTTAAAAGAACTTCCCATGCAACGCCCTTCTTGGTTCACCTCAAGTGATTACTCTTATCTATTTGTAGTTGCGTCAATTTTAAATTACGGGCGCGTTTACAATGAGGTTTAGTTTCCGATTTTACATATTATTTACGTTCATTCATCGATACTGAAATTAATTTTCAAATTTTTTGGGTTGGTGATTATTTATTTAGTGTAGTGTAGCTCTCAGTGTCGGTTGAAATCCAGACAATTTTGGTAATTATATATCTTTTTAATATTCAAAATGAATTAGCGCCATTATTTTCTACTTTTTGACATTTTCACGTCATGCCGCGTTGCAACTAAAGAGAAGAGGTCCCGGAAGTTTATACATTCACCGGCACAAAATTCCGCCACTACAAATTTTTGATCAAGTTTGACAATTTATAACATTATTATTTTTGTACTCCGATTTTCAAGATTCTTGTATCAGTTTATATTGGTAGGGGAGCCCAAGCGGGGATTTTTGCAGTTACTCGAGCGCGTCAGATTATCATATGGGGAGAAACTTGGTACCCTGCAAATGTACCTCTACCATATATTGGCTCTTAACACAGAGAAGTTCGTAAAGAGGGGCACGAAAAAAAAATATATTCTTAAAAATACTCGAAATGTTCAGATTAAGGTGAAACAGTAGCGATCAACAGGTAGCCAAAACGCGTTCCAAGATTGCGGCTGTAATTCTGAATATTTTTTCGAGATATTTGGCACACGTATTCGTAATATAATAAAGAATGGCGGTACAGAGCCCAATTTTAAAAATATATTAATATGTGGAAATTACTCTGTAATTAAATCCAATATTAAAAAAACGAGCCTGTACCGCCGTTAAGAAAAACAAAAAAATACACTTTCTTCAAATAAACTTTTTTATCCGATGCCTAGATTTTGTGTCATTTTGGAACTACTAATGAAATAAAAAATTTTAGTAGTTCCAAAATGACACAAAATCTAGGCATGGGATAAAAAAGTTTATTTGAAGAAAGTGTATTTTTTTGATCTTCTTAATGGCGGTACAGGCTCGTTTTTTTAATGTTGTATTTAATTACAGAGTAATTTCCACATATTAATATATTTTTCAAATTGGGCTCTGTACCGCCATTCTTTATTATATTACGAATACGTGTGCCAAATATCTCGAAAAAATATTCAAAATTACAGCCGCAATCTTGGAACGCGTTTTGGCTACCTGTTGATCGCTACTGTTTCCTCTTAAGATAAGGTAAGTTAAGTAACTAGACGGTACTCCCATAATAAAGCCTAAAATAAATTTTACCTGAAACCGGGCCTTTTATACTATTATCGGTTAATCCGGGCTGTTTATAGTGGTAACTAATTGAACCATTTACTGTTTAACATACCATACATGCAAAAGAGTGTATATTTCAAAAATCTGACGATTTGAGCGGGGCGTAAGTAAATGGGTGAGTCAAAGTTTCACAAAAAAAAGCGAATATTTCGCGAAATGAACGTCAGATCGAAAAACTAAAAAATATGTCTTCGATATTTTTCAAAAATCTATCGAATGGTACTAAACATGACCCTCCACGGAGAGGGGTGGGGAGTAAATTTATAATTTTAAATACAAACCCCGCGATATTTCGCAAAATGAACATCAGATCTAAAAACTGCAAAATACACTTTCAAAATGTTTTTGAAAAATCTATCGAATGTTACCAAACACGACCCCCCACGGAGCTTGGGTGGGGGGTTACTTTAGAATCTTAAATGGAACCCCCAAGTTTTTATTGCAGATTTGGATTCTTTACGTAAAAATAAGCAACTTTTATTTGGGATATTTTTTCAAATTATGGATAGATGGCACTATAATCGGAAAAAACGATTGTTGGAAATGGAAAATTAAATTAAAAAATGGAAAATTTTACTTAACTTTTTTTGGTTTTGTACCTAATAATCACAACCCAATAGGTCCCCATAACGCTCTAGTGACTGCAAATTTAGCCTACTTTGCTCTCCTACCATCTAGTAGGAGAGGAAAGTACAGTAGAATCTCTCTATAACGAACACGGTTATTACGAGGTTTCGCTAATAACGAGGTAAACTAGATGTCCCATGAAATTCCTATTGAACTGTAACACCTATAACGAGGCATATTGGTTATAACGAGGAAAAATGGAATCGTAGAATATGTATCTTTACCTGTTTTTAGCGCTGTAAAGGCTATAAATAAATACCCCAAATGACTGTGTCGACACATCTGTATTGTTATCGAGGATAGTTCTGTAATAAAATCTACCGCCTAATAAACCTCTTCTTGTTCTGTTTATCTATGGACCAATATTGATTATTCTAAGAAAATCTACAATTTATGATGGCGAAGCCTTATTGTTAAGGAAACAATATTTAGCATCTTATATTGCTCCGAATGACTTCACTATAGGAAGTTAATATTTTAGAAAACTATATACTTATTCATATGTATGCACAGCATTATTGTTGTCTGGATATAACGAGATCCGCTTATAACGAGGTAATTAGTCCGCTATTTTAGTTCTCGTTATAAAGGGAGTCTACTGTATGCTGAATTTGGAATCACTCGAGCGTTATGGGGACCTATTGGGTTGTGAAGAGTAGGTCCTAAAACCAAAAAAAGTTAGGTAAAGTTTTCCATTTAAGTGGGGACTTCCCATTCTTTAATTTAATTTTCCATTTTCAACAATCGTTTTTTCCGATTATAGCGCCATCTATCCATAATTCGAAAAATGTCTGGAATAAAAGTTGCTTATTTTTACGTAAACAATCCAATGCTGCAATAAAAATTGGGGGCTCGTATTTAAAATTTTAAACTAACCACCACCCCATCACCGTGGGGGGTCGTGTTTGGTGCCATTCGATAAATTTTTCAAAAATATTGAATACGTGTATTTTGCATTTTTTCGATTTGATGTTCATTTCGCGAAATATCGCGGGACTCGTATTTAAAATTTTAAATTTACCCCCCACCCCTCTCCGTGGAGGTCGTGTTTGGTATCAATCGATAGATTTTTGACAAATATTGAGCATGAATTTTTTAGTTTTTACAGCTATCGTTCATTTCGCGAAATATTCGCTTTTTTCTTGTGAAACTTTGTGACTCAGCCATTTCGTTACGCCTCGCCCAAATCGTCAGATATTTGAAGTATACACTGTTGTACTTAACTTACCTTATCTTAATCTGACGATTTTGAGTTTTTCTAAGGATAGATTTTTTTTCGCCCCCCCCCCTTAACGAACTCCCCTGTGTTTAGATCCAATATAATATGGTCGAGGTACATCTACAGGTACCAGGTTTCTCCCCATATGATAATCTGACGAGCTCGAGTTACTGCAAAAAAAATCCCCGCTTGGGCTCCCCTACCACTGGTAGGTGTATATACAGTAGGCCGGGCCGAAAAAATTTTTTTGTACTTTTTCTATACGGCTAGTTGCCAAAAGTTGTGACTAGTATTTATATAATGCTATACCAAATTTGGGCCGGTTTAAAAAATAATTAACCGGGCCCCCCAGCCCTTAAAGAATTTTTATTTTGTTAAAAAAATGCTAGGGGCTATTAAAAAAGCTTGTGTTGTCATATTCTATTGTTAAGCGAAAGAAAGATAATACAGTCGACAGGAAAAAATACTTAAGCTTTTAAATGCCGTTTTAGAAGATCTAAACTAAATTTTCAAAAATAATACAACGCTGGTCATCGACAAAAATAAAATTCGGAGAGGAGTTAAGGAAAACAGACGGCAACTCCAGCGCGAGAATAAAAATTTAAACAAGTCAATTGAAGGGCTATACTGTGATGAAAGAAAATATCAAACCATGGTCTTCGGAAAAGCGAGACGAATTATGAAAACCGAAGACCATAATAGCTTTAATCGAAGGACCCGGTAATTTATATTTTGGGTACTTAGCTCTTAGCCAGTCTCGTGTCATAGATATTGTCGAAGGAATATCTATTATTATTTACAAAGGCATAATATAGATCTAAGCAGTTTAAGTGTTATGGGATGTGATGGTACAAATGTCAATACGGCTGGAAGGTGGGATCATTGGAATTATAGAAAGGCGAGTGCATAAACCATTACAGTGGAATGTATGCCCGTTGCACGCTACTGAACTTGCCTTGCGATATTTGCTGCAAAAACTAGATGCCCGCACAAAAGGTCCCTATTCATATTCTGAGCTGATTGGATCCCCTCTTCCCAATTGCGAAAAAATGCCTGTTATTAAATTTAACCCCATAGAAGCTATCCTGCCTCTTGTAAACGAAAATGATCTAAGTCCAGATCAACAGTATTTATTCAAACTATATAATTATATAGTATTCTCCAATTATTATAATAATAATAATTTGAGATGGAATATGTTCTCAAAGTTTGGCAGAGAGAAGTCCAGAGAAGATGGCACAAACACGTTGGTTGACGACAGCGAACCGCATTCTTAGAGTTTATGTAGCTACAACTGATCCTTGTGAAAGCTAAAAGATTTTAGCTGAGTTTGTATTACAAGACAAGTATATTCTCGTATGAGGTTTGAGATAAAAACTCAGCCAAGATTAAAATATGGTGCCAGGCATCTATGGAAATTAATACAGGCCTCGAGAGATTTTCCGAGTAATGTCTCATCAATTATCAATAAAGTTATTCAAGACAATGCTTAATTTGCACACCCGGAAGTCATTCAAATTTTTATGTTAACAGATTCAGGTTAACGTATTAGAGAGGTTGCTGTCAGAAAAATTTTAAAATATAGGAAGGCTGGTATAATAATTGCGTTTTCATAGTATCCCAAATCCCTAAATCAATTTCGATGCAGAAGATTACATACATCTCATAGTGGGCGGGTGGAACTCGCCATGCAGCTACCTCATCATGATGAGTTCTGGGTTAAATAAATAATAATATACAAAATAATGTTAAATATGTCCATAATAGTTCAATGTAACAACCTTTCGTGCCGAATATTGATTCAAGCAAAGAGCTGAACCGTTCACAGCGCAAAAATAGTAAATAAATATGAGTTGTTTACCCCTCTTTTATATTTTTAGTCCTGGGGGCTGGTTAAATTTTTTAAATCATGATGAAAATTTTATAATGAGATAGTGGCATCGATATTAATATTTTGGACACTAGCCCGCCCCAAAAATAAAGCAAAAAAAATTATTTATTTTTAGGCCCCCGGGGGCCCGGTCAAAAATATTTTAATTCGGCCTATGTTTGGTACACAGTATTAGGACTACCATACACAACTTTTTTTTACTAGCCCGTTTAAAATTTCCCAAAAAAATTTTTTTTGCCCTTTTTTGGCCCGGCCTAATATACAGGGTGAGGCAAATAAAGGGCCTATTAGAAATATCTCGAGAACTAAAGGCAACAGAATCATGAAAATTTGAATAAAGGGGTTTTGAAGGATGATCTATTAAATGAAAATATTTTCATCTCTTTGCAACTTCCGGTTATACCAGAAGTTGCTTATAACTTCGTTTTTTTAAATGTGACACCCTGTATATTTTTACATTTTTGGATTCTCTTCGATGTCTTCTTTCTTAAAATATGAGGTTTTGTAATATTATACAGGGTATTTTAAAAGATAAATACGTTTATTTATTAATTTCGTAGAAATATTCACACCCTGTAGAATTGTAGTAGTTTGACATCTAAAACTCTACTTACGTTCAAATGATTCTTAATATACTCTACTATTGTTAAGAATCATTAGTATAGCTAAATTTTTAATTTTAGTATACAGGGTTGGTCGAAACTCCGAATGAGTATTTTCTGAGTTTTCTTAAATGGAACACCCTGTATTTTTGTATTGTCATGAATTGATATTTTATGGTACTTTTTTATTTCTTAAGCTTTCCCTATACCTAACTGCTTTAATTTGTGCTTAATTGTTAATCGCACCAACAATTTTAACTACGTAGGTATTTTGATAGCTAAACCATTATTGGTAATTTTAAGGACCAGTCTGGATTAATATGTATTTATTTCTGAAAAATTATTTGGCATTGAGTATTTTCACGGCCAACCTAATAAAATTTTACGTATTTTCTGTTGCAATTAATGTTTAGCTTGAATCACCAATAACTCACAAATTAAAGCAGTTAGGTATAGGGAATGCTTAAGAAATAAAAAAGTACCATAAAATATCAATTCATGACAATACAAAAATACAGGGTGTTCCATTTAAGAAAACTCAGAAAATACTCATTCGGAGTTTCGACCAACCCTGTATACTAAAATTAAAAATTTAGCTATACTAATCATTCTTAACAATAGTAGAGTATATTAAAAATCATTTGAACGTAAGTAGAGTTTTAGATGTCAAACTACTACAATTCTACAGGGTGTGAATATTGCTACGAAATTAATAAAAAAACGTATTTATCTTTTAAAATACCCTGAGTAAACCTCATATTTTAAGAAAGAAGACATCGAAGAGAATCCAAAAATGTAAAAATATACAGGGTGTCCCATTAAAAAAAAACGAAGTTATAAGCAACTTCCGGTATAACCGGAAGTTGCAAAGAGATGAAAATATTTTCATTTAATAGATCATCCTTCAAAACCCCTTCATTCCAATTTTCATGATTCTGTTGCCTTTAGTTCTCGAGTTATTTCTAATAGGCCAGTTATCTGCCTCACCCTATATATCGCACACCTAGTTCAATAGTGCCACAAGTGCAAAACACAATATTCTCGAGAAATGAGCAAAACGTTCTGTAGTAAATGCGTTATGCCCTGTAAATAATTTATTTTGAGAGTGACTGGTTTCAAAATTACAATTTAGGTAGTAAATTATACACTTATTGGCTGGATCTTATTACAATTTATTAAAAATAAAACGTTATTAGTGTTTTGATAGTTATGGCGATATTGCATTCTGAAGAAAGTCATTTATAAAACAATACTTAGGAGATACGGCGGCAATATAATGAAAAAATCAATTGATTTTTGCAGTTGTGGCCGTATTGAATTACACCGGTTGTATTGTGGCAGTGTACATTATCGCCACATCTCTCTTGTTTTTTGCAGTTGTGGCCGTATTGAACGTTTTGAATTACATCGGTTGTATTGTGGCAGTGTATATTATCGCCACATCTCCCAGTTATGGCCGTATTGCATTTTCAAAACCTCCAAAAACCCTACAGTGAAATACCGAAGTAACTTACTTTATACTTATCCAAAACAATATTTTAGTTCAGGCTGTATTGCATTAGATGGGCCATTATATAGGCAATATTTTACAGCCTTAACCCAAAATTCGAATTTTTTGCAGTTGTGGCACAATTGAACTAGGTGTGCGATATGTAGATGTAAATAATAATGTATGTATTATTATGTTTTCAATTTATCAATCAAAGGCAAAATGAAAATTAAATTAATTTTTTTTATTTTATAACGCCGGCACATAAATTTGATACACCCTGTATATTGAGCTGTAAATATTTATTAGAATTTAGTTTGGATGTAAGTGGATTTCTCTTTTAATGAGCTTTCCGATGAACCATTAAAGACTTTTGTGAATAATTAAAGTGAAAAGGACGATGTATTTAGGTTTAAAATGGAGAAAGTTTGTTTACTACGGAAACTATAAAATCCACAGCTGGATGTAATTATAATTTTCGAGAAAAGTGGTTTTAAAAGAAAGTTTGGAATTTTAATATCTTTGTTTCAACACGAGTAAATGTTGTATAGTTCCCCGAAAGTAATTAGGATGGTCGGAATAATTTTGAAAAAGACTGTTTGTTTGTCGAATGGAAAAGATTGTTTATGATTCTTGGCAACTTGGAAGGGGAAAAGTGGTTTGAATGATTGAGAGAGTTTGAAAAAGAAGTCATTATGTTTTTGGCATCGCTGAGGAGCAGTTCGACGTTTTCGTGGATAGAAGTACCAGTGGCTGTTTGATAGTGGAGAATAGTGTTGAAAAGTGGAACGAGAGACAGATCAAATTGAGACGAAATACCTCTTTGATTCTGTATTATTGTGAGAAGGAGAGCAGAGAATTTTTGGAGTTTTGTTTGAATCGAGTACGTGTCAAAAGAGGCTCGGCTTGTTGGAAAATTGGTGCTGGTATGCTGATAGTTTTGAAGCTGGAGAACGGAGAGGGCTTTGATGAGTAGCCTTTAACATAGTCAACGAGGGAGAGCTGTTTTTGGGTCACAAGAAGACATCAGAGTGTTTGAAGCAAAAGGTCAGTCAACTTATGTGAAAGATATTTTTATGTTCGGGAACTAAAATTTTGAGTAAAAAGCGTAGGAATTAAAATTCCAATATTTCAGAAAGTAAATAGGGAGTATAGCTAATCTTGCGAATACATAATTTGGTTTTGTTTATTTTGTTGTACCAAAGTCATCGGGAACAAACCGATAACTATTTTTTTAACTAGAATAAATTTAAATGGTAGATATTTCATTCGGACATCTGTGTCCACAGGTTTTAGATTTGATAGATTTTAGAGTATCGATTTTGATAAATAAAAGACAATTCTGTATGTTTATTTTATATTTGGCTTTATTTCGTTTCCCTATTTTATCCCGATTAGGATCTACTAAGAGATACTGAACCCACGAGAGAAGATAAGTATAACGTGAGATAATTTAGATTTTTTTTAATAGTATAAAAAGGCACCCTGAGATTTTTTATTCATTTTTTATGTATGATTTGCGACAATTAAATAATTAATCAGATAAATAATAATTAATATAAAATTAATAAAAAGCAGATCATAACAGTATATATTACATGTAATCATCACGAGATTAAACATGAACACAGGTTATGTGAGAGGTAAAGCGGATATTAATTTGCGCTACCGCTGACATTTTCATTGATTACAAAAACCGAACTTTCGCATGTCTTCTAAGACGCTGTCTTTGAAGGCTAATTCGCTAATACGCCTCAAGCACGAACCTGCATTAACGTATCAGGAATATGTCACCATTAATGTGCTATTATGCACAAAAAGTTTCATAAACTATGTAAAAAATACATAAATCTTTACATCTTTACTCAAGTTACTTCCTTATAATTCGGGTAATAAAGTCGGGTCAAATAAAAAATATTTCAGTTTTGAAAAACCTTTCATAGTATTGTAATACTTTTAACGGTTTGTTTTAATTTATTAATATTGAGTTTTAACACTTCTTAATTTTAGGCTATTGATTATGTATTTTAGAAAGGAACTACAACGTTAACGGGGTTTTATTGTTTCATATAGTCAATGGACCTCTCAGTATGAAAAAACCGCGAAGTGCTACCATTTAAAGGGGTGCGTTTTTGAGGAAAGGGTGAATTAGTCCCTAGGCACAGGGCGAATTAGGGTGAGTTTTATGCACATTTGGTGCAAACATGTCTACAGGAAAATTGTTTCAGGTTAAATTTACTATAGAAATATCATATTTTAAAGTCAAAAATATTTTTTTTTACAAAAATATATTCAAAAGAAAAGCAAGAAAAAAACACGAAAGATAACAATTTTGTTTTTCATCCCAAAACTTTTTTTAATGGGGATATAGGTATAGGCATTGCTTCACAGCAAAAAAAACTTCCATCCTTTTTCTTTAAAGTGACGTTTGGTATAAGTCCTTATGATTTACAGTTTCCAAATTATGATTTTTCAAACTTCGCCACTCACAGCGATTTTGGGACATTTTCCTTGTTACTTCGCAAACATTGTTCTGTAATTTTTTTCTACGCTGCTTTAGGTATATGCAATGTTAATAGGAAGAAAATTCAATTATCTTTAAAATGGTCTATCGTAAAACACGTAAAAAAGTTTTTCAAAGTGTATACTTTTAATGATTTTTGATATATTTTACGTTTATTTTTAAATTTCTCAATATAACTTTTTTGTTGTATATTTAGGTATCTACATTGTGCAATAAAAAAGAAAACTTGTTTTATTTACGTTAAAACTGTGTATTGGTAGAACTTTAGGACCATTTTTAAACAAGATATGCTTTTTCAAAATGTCACATACACATGCAATAGGTGCCACTAAGCTGGGACCATATGGAAAACTTTTTTATTATTAACTTTATGAAAAAAAGCCATTCTTTATAAAATGATCTGCATAGTCTAAAACCTAAGATGCAATCATCAGATATAAATTTTTATCAATAGTGTACGAGCTATGTTAAAAAATATGAATTTCGCTCAAGAGTAAAGTAGCTTTATATTTCAAAATATCGAAAAGTGTTATTAAGATAAGTTATTTGGAATTTAAAAATTATGTTATATTATACCATTATATTCTTCTAATTGAAAAAAAAATGAAAAATTTTGAAATTTTTCTTAAATTAGAAATACCCTTGGATATCCTACGGATATCTTGTTTAAAAATAGTCCTAGAATTTTTTTCAATATACTATTTTAAAGTAGAGAAAATATGTTTTTTTTTATTTCACAATGTATATACCTGAATGTACAAGAAAAAAGTCATAATGAAAAATTCTAAAATAATAAAAAATATCAAAAATCATAAAAGTATAAAATCTTGAAAAAGCATAACTTGCTTAAAAATAGTCGTACAACCTTATACAATAGACCATTTTAAAGGTAATTGACTTTTCTTTCTACTAAGTGTACCATTGCATACACCTAGAAACGCTTAGAAATAAGTTACAGAACAATGTTTGCGAAATTATGGGGAAAATGGCCAAAAATGCTGTAAGCGGCGAACTTTGAAAAATCCTATTTCGGAAACTATAAATCCTAGAGATCTCTTCCAAACGCCATTTTAACAAGGAAGGATGGTAGTTATTTTTCGCTGAAGCACTGGCTATACCTATATCAATGTGGAAAAAAGTTATGGGGCAAAAAACAAAATTGCTTTCTTTTGTGTTTTTTTCTTGTTATTCTTTTGAGTATATTTTTGTATAAAAAATATTTTTGACTTTAAAATGTGATATTTTGATAGTAAATTTAAGCTGGAACAATTTTCCTGTAGACGTGTTTGTACTAAAAGTGCATAGAACTCAACCTAATTCACCCTGTGCCTAGGGACTAATTCACCCCTTTCTCAAAAACTCACCCATTTAAATGGTAGCACTCCACGGGATTTTCAAATTTAGAGGTCCATTGACCATATGAGATAATAAAATCCCATTAACGTTGTAGTTCCTTTTAGCTCTCTTATTTTAAACCTAATCAATAGCCTATTTATTTAGTTTTTATTTTTAATTTATTTATATTTACTTTAATTTGCATTCGCACTAAAATATAATTGGTAATTCATTTTTCAATATTAGTCCAGTCGCCAGGGGGAGTACAACGGCCTCCTTAATTCAGATGGACTTACCCAAGTTTTTTTTATGTATTTTGACCCGTAGAACACGAATTTTTTGGGTAACAGTTGATCCGGATGTCGATAAGATTGTTATAAACAAAGAACTTGAGGAATTACATAACAGCGATTTTTCGCAAAACAAAACATTTTTTTGTATCTTTTGGGTGATTCTCAGCAAAAACTGGTCTTACAAGTTTTTTCGTAGGATCCATAGTTTTTGAGATAAACGCGGTTGAACTTTCAAAAAATCGAAAAAGTGCAATTTTTGAACCCGAATAACTTTTGATTAAAAAATAAAACAACAATTCTGCTTACTGCATTTGAAAGATCAAGTCAAGTTCTATCGGTTTTGATTATTTGCATTGCTAAAAATTAAGTTTTTATTTGTTAAACAAGGCCATAAACATTATAGTGTTTCCCGTGCCCAATGCATGCGTTTTAATGTACGTAATCTACGTAGAAATTGTTTGTATGCGCTCCTACCCCTTGGATTTCAAATGAGAAATGCATTGAAAACATCATTCAATCACTATGTGTTTATATCTATGTTTAATAATAAAAAATTTATTTTTTAGCAATGAAAGCAACGAAACCGATAGAATTTGACTTGAACTTTCAAATGCGGCAAGCAGAATTGCTTTTTTATTTTTTAATCAAAAGTTATTTGGGTTCAAAAATTGCAATTTTTCGATTTTTTGAAAGTTCAACCGCGTTTATGTCGAAAACTAGGTATGCATCCTACGAAAAAACTTGTAAAAACATTTTTTCTTAGAATGACCCAAAAAATACAAAAAAATGTTTTGTTTTGCGAAAAATCGCTGTTATGTGATTCCTCAAGTTCTTTGTTTATAACAATGTTATCGACATCCGGATCGACTGTTACCCAAAAAAATTCGTATTCTACGGGTCAAAATACATAAAAAACCTGGGTAAGTCCATCTGAATTAAGGAGGCCGTTGTACCCCCACTGGCGACAAGACTATATCCTCTATTTATATTCATTTTGGTTCTGTTCTAGAAAGTTCCGTTGTAATCTAGCGAGAGTAAATTGAATTAGCAGGTTTTCCCTCGAATCGACTTGAAGCGGAACATTGTACCGCCTGGTAGTGGGATTTGTGTTTCTTTACCAGGGGTTTGGCTAGACAGGTAATTTCGTAACAGTATGCTTCTTCTTCTTTAGGTGCCGTGTCTGTATTCAGACGTTGGCCGTCATCATGTTTACAATTTCCTGAAACCTCTCTCTATCGGCTGCTGCGCGAAATAATTCTTCTACTGTGCAGCCACACCATTGTCTAATTTTACGCAGCCATGAAAATTTCTTTCGACCAATCCATCTCCTTCCCTCCACTTTTCCTTGTATTATAAGGCGAAGCAGATGGTATTTAGGTCCTCGAACTATATGGCCGAAGTATTCTGTTTTTCTCTTCTTTATGATGCTTATGAGCAGGCGTTCTAAATTCATCATTTGAAGAACATCTTCATTGGAAATGTGCGAAACCCACGATATCTTTAGGATTCGTCGATAGCACCACAATTCGAATGCTTCTATTTTGTTTAGCATTGTGGTTTTTAACGTCCATGTCTCACAACCATACAATAAGATAGACCACACATACCATACATAACAGTATTACAAACACAATTTCAGGATATATCTCTCTTTAGTCTTTAGCACTTGGAGGAAATGTAGTATTCATCGTGATGTGTATTTTTCGTCTCCAAATATATCTGTCTGTGGTCATTTCTGTTAATTCATGCATAGGTCTTTTGTCATCATTTTCATCATCATCATCATTCCTCAACCTCTTGCATCCACTGCTAGATATAGGTCTCCTCCATATTATTCCTTTGTTCTCTATCTTGTGTCTTCTGTATCCAATTTCCCACTGATTTTCTCAAGTCATCCATCCATCTTTTTGGTGATCTATCTCGGTGTCTATTATCTTCTCTAGGTCTAAATTCTAGAAGTCTTTTGGTCTACCCATTATCATTTAAACATACTACATGTCCTGCCAATCAATTTGGCTTTTGCAGTTTTTTCTGTGACATCTGTCACTTTAGTCCTCTCTCTCACTGTCTTATTTGCTACCATATCTTTTTTTGTAATTTCCAACATTGCTCTTTTCATTTTCCTTTGGGTTATACTCTGGGCTAATTAGCAAAATACAAGGAAAAGTTATTTACCAGCAATTTTATTGCTGGAATTGAATGTTATTATTGTATGTATTAATAATATAGGTATGCAAAGTCCGCAAATAGTGTGCTACTTTTTTTATAAACAAAATGGCGCCCAAAAGTCGTGTTTTTTTCAATTTTTGCTCTATAACTCCAAAGATTTTAACTTTACAACAAAAACACCCAAATAAAAAATCACCGCAATTAAATTCTGCATAGAGACGTGTTTTTCCCGATTCACTTCGACAAAAACTTTCCCCGGAAAAAGCGGGTTTTTCCAACAAAATCTTTAAATTTCAACTAAAATTTTAGATAAGTAATTGTTAATCAATAATTAAATAACTTGGTAATATAAAAGCCCGTAAAGATTATAATTAGAGAAGCCGATGGAAATTGAATGAACAGTTTAGCAACAATTGCATTGTTAATTAAAAATTTACGGTCACTATAATAACGACAATAATTATGATGCATAATAATAACTATGATTTTTTCATAAAAAGACACTATACCTATCTAATGTACTTTACAGAATTGAAATTGGACAATTTAAGCGGCCTCAGGAATATTTTAAAATTATAAACAATTTTTTGGCTTATAAACAAATAAAATATCTCGGGAAATATTATATATATATATATATATACCGGGTGGTGAATTGGAACACGGGCCATAGGAAATCAATGTAAAATTCTAAACTGTTGAATTCCTGCTTCCGTAATTATTTTACATCAAAAGTCATAAGAAACTATTTGTAGAGAATTGAAATCTGTATTGAAAACAACTGTTAATATTGTTCTACGAACAATAATTATTTAAAATTTTGTAAAAATATAATACAATTTTCAGAGAAATACGCCAAAGTTACGCCACACACAGTGCAATAATGTGTATAAGATTGCATTCGGTGACAATGAATTTATTATATTAACAATTTGAACTGTCAATTTCTTTATTTATTTTATCATTTATTGTTTAAAACACAATAAAGTTGATCAGATACCCTCAGTTAAGGAGAAAGTATTAATAATAAAGATATTTTCTTCAGTCAATAGTGTGCTCACTGTCAGTTAAATAGTAACGTGTGGCCTAACATGCTCACGCATATCTACTGCGGTAAATACATTATATTTTTTAAAATTTTGGAATGTGTTTGAATCGTAGAACAATTGTAAGTTCTGTTTTTAATACAGATTTCAATCCTCTACAAATAACTTCTCATGACTTTTGATGTAACATAATTAGGGAAGCAGGAATTCAACAGTTTAAAATTTTACATTGAGTTTCCTATGGCCCGTTTTCCGATTCACCACCCTGTATATATATATATATTATTATATATTATTATTAATTACTATATATTATTATATATTAATAGATTAATTTATTTATAAGAACAGAAAAACTACATATTTTTTCTAGTTGTAGGCTTTTTTTAGATAAACTTACTAGAAGTGTACCTTTTAAAGTTAAAAACATAAATATTCTCATTTGAAAGCTGTATAATTATTTAAATAATTTTTATTTAAAGAAATTAAAATTTTGTGTTATAATAAACAAATTAATTTATTATAACATAACAAAAGCAAGTTTGACATTTAATAATGCGTTAGTTCGATGGCGCTTCTTGAGTTACTTGGGAACAAAAAAAGAATGAAGGAAATTGCTCCATGGGAAGCCGAGAAAATGCATTTTTTAACGTATACCGATTTTGAACTTTGAGGGTTATATTTTCTCCAACCTAATTTTTGATTGGAATTTTGCTATTTTTGGTAATTTTCACACGTATTATCGATAGTTTTTATTATAATAATATATGGTATGAGTATTTTAAGGATATGAAAATTGGTGTGAAGAATGAGGACAAAAATAAAAAGGTGATGGTTTAAAAATTATGATCCTATTGTTTATATCTTTGCCGTAAATTCAGGTCAATTTTGACCGATTGTATCTCATGAACTACTTATCATAATTAAACGTTTTTTCTTTTAAAAGAAGCGTCCTGCCACTTTTTTTCGAGTACCGTTTTTATAATTTAATTTAGTTTAATATTTCCTGAGATATTCTATTTGTTTATAAGCCAAAAAATTCTTTGTAATTTGAAAATATTCCTGGGGCCGCTTAAATAGTCCAATTTCAATTCTGTAAAGTACATTAGATAGGTATAGTGTCTTTTCATCAAAAAATTATAATTATTCTTATGCATCATAATTATTGTCGTTATTATAGTGACCGTAAATTTTTAATTAACAATTCAATTGTTGCTAAACTGTTCATTCAATTTCCATCGGCTTCTGGAATTATAATCTATGCAAAAAGGGCTTTTACATTACCAAGTTATTTAATTATTTATTAACAATTACTTATCTAAAAGTTTAGTTGAAAATTAAAGATTTTGTTGGAAAAACCCGCTTTTTCCGGGGAAAGTTTTTGTCGAAGTGAATCGGAAAAAACACGTCTCTATGCAGAATTTAATTGTGGTTAATTTTTATTTGGGTGTTTTTGGTGTAAAGTTAAAATATTTGGAGTTATAGAGCAAAAATTGAAAAAAACACGATTTTTGGGCGCCATTTTGTTTATAAAAAAAGTAGCACACTATCTGCGGACTTTGCATACCTATATTATTAATATATACAATCATAAGATTCGATTTCAGCAATAAAATTGCTGGTAAATAACTTTTCCCAAAAATGGCCTAATCTCCGATAATCAGCCCAGACTATTAATCTCAATTGATTTGCAGAATGTTTAGTCAAAGTTATGGTGTCGGAACCATAATATATGTTATTACCGGTCTAGGTTTTTTTTATATTCCTGTAATTTGATCGATCCATCTTGTTAGGAATATTCGTGATATTCCGCCTTTTACCTTTCCTTAGATAAGAGCTCTTTCCGCGTTTTCTGCATTCTCATAACATGTCCAAAGTATTTTAATTATTGGAGATGAACTTTGCTGAAGAGCCGTTTGTTGACCTTCAGCTCATTTAAAATTTAATTATTTTCCTGTATTTATCCTTCTCCAGTAGAACATTTCAGTGGCATCTATCTTTCCACTTCTCTTAGGGTGCACGGTTCACTTCCTTATGTCAGTATTGGAACTATTAAGCAGTTGATCAACATCATTTTTAGAGTTCGTGTAAATCCTTCCTTTATATTCTTTCTATATTTTGGCTATCTTTCCTACGCAACTTTTGCTATCTACGTTTTATTTCTTCCTGTAGTGGCCCTGTGTTCATGATCAATGAGCCGAGATATAAATATGTGTGGATGATTGTTATGTAGTATATCCACTATGATGATCTCTGTTTTTGATATGTTTAACTGTAGAAAAAATATTTGACTTTCATTTTCAACCAGTCTTATGAGATCAATTAACTCTTCTTGACTAATTGCAAGAAGGGCTGTGTTATCTACAAAACGTAGGCTGTTTATTTTTCGACCATTTATTGAGATGCCCTTTTCCCACCCTTCAAGCGCTCTTCTGATAATATGCTCCCCATATACATTAAATAATTGGGGAGATGGTATCCATCCTTGTCTGACACCTTCCTCTGGATGGAATTCATTTGAGGGTGTATCAAGCAAGCACTTTAATTGTTCCAGTAGTGTGTTCGTAAAGTTCAGTTATACTTATAAGCAAAATTAGTATTGTGCTACGTCTACTTCTTTCAGTATCTGCCACCAATATTACAATTTGACCCTGCCGAACGCTTTGCAAGTATCTTTTATGTTCAGTAGCTGTTCTCGAGTATTTAAATCCAGTTTGCTCTTGGAGTACTTCTCTTTGTAGGAATGTTTTTAGTCTGTCATTGATAATGTGTAGCAATATTTTACTGGCATGTGGGATGAGTGGGATGGTTCTTAAATTTTCGCAATTATGGAAGCTGCTTTTTTATGTATTGTGGTTATTGTAGATTTGTCAGTTTTCAGGTTGGATATAGGGTCTATTTATAAGAAAGATATTGTATATAAGCAAGCGTACTGGGAGTAGTATATATTTTAGAAGCAAATAATTATATGAAATGAATGTCGACTCGATTCAAGTTTTCTGTTAACCCAAATATGAAAATATCAAAAGGCACCGCTAGGAAAATATTCCAAAAATGAGATTCAGAGAACCTATATGAAACGAGTCTTTGTACTCTCATACAGAGTATGGCATTAGTAAAAATAGAAAAATAGACGGTTTCGTTTTGATTTAAATCTGTCTCCTGTCATCTCCCGATAGCGCTATTTCTAGGTCTACCTGTTGTAAAGGAGGCTATGCAAGAAGACAATTTTACATCAAAACTTCCTACTATAGCAAAACTAGAACTAGCGCTATCTGGGGATGGCAGGGGACAGATTTAAATCAAAACGAAACCGTCTATTTTTCTATTTTCACTAATGCCATACTCTGTATGAGAGTACAAAGACTCGTTTCATATAGGTTCTCTGAATCGCATTTTTGGAACATTTTCCTAGCGGTGCCTTTTGATATTTTCATATCTGGGTTAACAGAAAACTTGAATCGAGTCGACATTCATTTCTCTTATTCCCCGTTAGAGGGCGTTCTAACCTTACTCCGGTATAAATAGTTTTATTGTATAACGAGAACTACGGAAGTTTTGATGTAAATTTGTCTTCTTGCATAGCCTCCTTGACAACAGGTAGACCTAGAAATGGCGCTATCGGGGGATGGTAGGAGACAGATTTAAATCAAAACGAAACCGTATATTTTTCTATTTTTAAATAATTATATCCATATAATGTATATCCACTTCCTAATTTCTCAGTTGGTCTGTGCCCATTGAATTGGCAAGTACCTAGCATCTTCGAGCAGGGAACCATGGCACCCTTTTAGCATGTGTTCCACTTTATCTATCAACATCGACTTGTAGTCATAACATTTTAATATATTACATTATGTAAACCATATACGATGATGTTAACACTATTTACAGTGTGCTAGTTTCAAAATACTCGGTAGGATGTAAGTATTCCCACATTTTTCATTTTAACAGTCACAGTTTTAACCTTTTGCTTTAAACTAACGTGGAAATACTTCATTCTAGGCACTGAACATGTTCTGTTTAGAACGAAAACGTTCTGCAATCCATGACATTTTATAGTTTTAAATAAACGATTTTATACCAGAATACATCTCGAAGTTTTTACTTCTGTATTGGTTTTTTAAACTATGGTATACAGCCAACTATTGGGATTTTCCCATTGATTTTTTAAATAATTATATGTATCTCCTTTTCCGACTCGGAAATAGAATGGTCAAAGCAAATATAAAATGTAATTCTCATTACAATTCACTGTGTATTGTTTTTACCATAAAGATCGAGAAACAATGATTTTTATTTTTCGAAAACCATATGTTATTAAGTAAGTTTTTAATTTGTTTATTTTCTTTACAGATAAATATTTCATGTGAATCTAAAGTGTAGTTTCTGATACCCGCTACCTGTTATTCTCTGCCGACTCCAGGGATTTAAATTGTAAGTAAAAAAAATTATCATTGCATCATGTAAGTACTTATAGGGTAGTGCAATTAGAACGAAAACAGGCATTGTGTCGGAATAATTCAAACAAGCTTATATTTTTCTAAAACTTTTTTTATTAGTTTATATACATGTTAAAGTAAAACGTTCTACTCATAGATTTGACCGCTAATTGTTTATTAATTGTTTAAACAATAACAATTATTTTGTATAAATAATTTTAAAAATATCGTTGAATTTATCATTTTACATTGATCAAATATTTTTCTATTTTGTTTTTGGTTATGCTGAATCCGAATATGGCATTACAATTTGAAAATTCTTATACACAAGCTCTTATACAGTATGTTTGCGTAGCTAAGAACCACATGGAAAACTTTATATTATCAATTTTACGAAAAAAAGTTATTCTTAATAAAATACTCTGGATAGTCAAAAATCTAAAACTCAACCACCAGATATAAAATTTTATCAATTTTATACGAGTTATGTCAAAAATATGAAGTTCTTTAAAGAGTAAAGTACCTTTTTATTCCAGAATATCAAAAAATGCTATTATGAAAATTTGTTTGAAATTCAAAACTATGTTTTAATATACAATGACATTATTCTAATTGAAAAAAAATTCAATTTTTTCTCAAATTACGGACATAATTATATCATCATTTTATTACAAAATCCACGAGGAAAATAAACTTCCTGTAGCTGGCTCTATACCATAAATCACAAAAATACCAAGTTTTTTGTAAAAGGTATATATTAAAATACCCTAAATAAGGGTCACAATACAAAACGTTTTCGGATTAAGGAATCTATCATCAGTGTTTAAAAGTCAAAAATTGCATGCCTGAGCCTCCAAAATGTATTGAGTAAAACGCTTTAAATGTAATGATATGGTTGTTTTACATATTTATATAAAGATCATCTGATGTTAAAGATATGCCTGGATGTTACCCAGGGCAACACAGGACTCTTCCCACGTGGTTGGGTTTTTTTTTGGGGAAAACCTCACATATTGGATTTCAATGGCCAACTTATTACAATTATTGTAACTATTTTATTATCAATTACTTTTAATGGGAAATAAGCCACAATTTTACCAAAAAAAATAATGATTTTATTAACGTTTAAAAGCCCAATTTTTTATTATCAATTATTTTATTATCAATTTTACGAAAAAAAAAGTTATTCTTCATAAAATGCTCTACCTGGTCTAAAATCTATAATAAAACCATCAAATATCAACTTTTTCATTTTTTTACGAGGTGTGTAAAAAATATGATTTTTTATTAAGAAAGTGCCTTTATTATTCACCATATTTTAATTAGAATGATGTAGTTGAACACTGAAACATATTTTATAATTTCAAACAACTTTTCTTTATAACAATTTCCGATATTGTGAAATATAAAGGTATTTTACTCTTGAGTGAAATTCATATTTTTTGACATACCTCGTATAAAATTAATACAATTTTATTATTGATGCTTGCATCTTAGATTATATAGGATGCAGAGTGTTTTATAAAGAATAACTTTTTTTCGTAAGACTGATAATAAAAAAGTTTTCAATGGGTTCCAAGTTACGCAGACATACTGTATAAGAGCTAAAAAAATTTTTTGTTGACCATTTATTATTGTTGAAGCTTATTATTAAATGTACTTTAGATAAGTTTTACAGAAGAAAGTTTTGATGACTTTGTATAAACATTTTTTTAGCTGGTAATTTTCGGTTTTTTTATTACATTTTTGTAATCTTTCTTAATTTTCTCAAAAAGAAATAGTTTATTTTATTTATTAAGTAAAATAATTTAGTGCATTTTAAAGACTACATCCTGAGCTTTAAAAACTCACCTATGAAAATGTAATAGATCTGTTAAATATTGAGTAATACCGTCTTAAAGTGGTGTTAATTCTGTAAAACTATGAAGTTTTCAAAAATTACATTTTTTGAGACGTCGTATCATGTGAATTCAATTTTTGAGATTTTTTTTTTAATTAAACATCGTTTAGTAAGAGGATTGAAAGGCAAGTTGTGCAAAATTGAGAGTTTTATAAGAAAAATTGTATTAGTTACACATTTTTAAATCATTTTTAAACAAAATTCATGTAAGTCTCAGTTTCAGCCCACACCGTACTTATGCTCATACATTTTGTTTCTTTTTATTATAACTCTAAGACAGCTTAATTATTCTTCTTTCATGTTCAATTTGTAAAATTTCATTTGATCCATTAGGTAAAGAAGTACATTAAAATAACTCGACCGTTCACTTCGCCGTACGCTAGTTTACAACGCGCCAATGTTTGTAAGTAGGGTGATTTTAGCGTTATAACTAAAAAATTTTAGAAGCTACAGATTTGATTTTAGAAAAATCTTGGTATAAAGTTTTTTTTTGTAAAATTTTCTAAATTTTTCAATGTCCAAGTCAGTGTTTTTCAAAAATTTATATTTTCTGAGTTATTTAAAAAAACATCTAATTCCGTAGTTCATTTGTTTAATAAAGAAGGAAGCACCCACTTCTCGAGTAGAACTTTTTGATGTTGTTTATTAAACATTTCTTAATGAAATGACAAAAAGTTCTATCTTGTTTGATTTTTTCCGAAATAAAAATCTATATATGCACTCTCCTATTATTGCTACAAAAATAATACAGTAATTTGTTGTAACGCTAGCCTGCCTAAAGGTGTTCCTATACGGCCAAAAAATACAAAAAAAAACTTTAAAAAAATTTAAAAAAAGCACTAAAAGGATTTAAACCTCCGAGATGTTGAACCGGGTTGACATCTTATCGTAGTGACAAAAAAAAAAACAAAAAAAAAACAAAAAAAAAACAAAACAAAAACAAAACAAAAAAAAAATACAAGAATGAACACAATTATTTTAAATATTAACATTAATATTTTTATTTGTAAAATGTATACACTATGATATCCATTGTTCTTGATATCCATTAAGTATAATATAGGTACAGTATTTATTAACATAGTATATAGATTAGCTGTAATGAGTAGGTAGAATAAGAAGTAACAAATTGTTATATAATTATAATAACCATGTTTCACTCATTGACAATTTTTTTAATATATTTACTTTTGATTGCGACTGGCTGAATGACTATAGTCCAAGCCAAAAAAAATTTAATAAAAATTGACAATTTAATTACTTGGCCTCGATCTTGATCTTGTAGATTTCAACTCTAACATTAGCCATGTTTGAGTTGAAATTCGGAGAGTGATGTTGTACCGTCAAATAAATATCAGATATCACAAGGTAACAATTTCATATTTATAATATTTTTTAAATCTATTTCCAGATTGGAAATCGAAACGTCAAAACAAAATGTAGAATGTACTTTTCATTACAATCAATTGTAGTTAATGCCATATATATCCCATATTTATATGTAACACTCAAACCCGAAGTTGCGGCGCTCCTAAGTTTGGCTAACAGTCTTAGTTAAACCTTGAAATAAATTCCATTTTCGGACTTTGACTAGTCAAACCTAGGAGAGACTAATTTGGTCAGGCAAACGTCGAAACTTAATTTCATGGCATCACGCTTCGACCAGTCAAACTCCGATCAGGTATTAAAATAACATAATTTGTTAGATTGGGTTATTAAGGTACCAACGGTACTATAAGGATAATAACGCTTGAGGTCAATGGGGCCTAAGACAGTTAGTCAGACCTGAGGATTGACTAGTCAAATCTAGGAGTGCCGGAACTTCGCGGTTTGACTATAACATGTATACCAGCGGTTCTCAATCTTTTTGAGTCATGTACCACCAAATACCTTTTATTATTTTTGGTACCATCTAACTGAAATACTTTATAGGTGATCTAATTAACTATAAGAGTGGTGCTGATTTTGACTGTTTTTTCGTTTTGTGTACCACCTCAAATAAGGATATGTACCACCAGTGGTACATGTACCTCAGATTGAGAACCGCTGATGTATACAAAACAGTTTCAGAATCACTTAAAACTTGATAAAACAATAAATCACATTCCAAAATTAATAAAAATTAAAATTAGACTTAGCAGTATGTACAATAATAAAAAGTAATACACGGTGTGATGTAAGACACATAATTCAAGTGTAGTAGCACTTATATTAAACGAGGTTGGAAAGGTTGAAATACATTTTTAATTTTATATAATAATTACCTCCCATACGATTTACACTTTTTACGATACGCAGATAAACCGATCTAATTTTATGTAGTTCATGCTAAATATAGAAGATTTTAAAAATAGTGTATACTAACTAAAAGTGTTACGGAATCACCTAGAGTCTGGTGCGTGAAATAAAGGTGACTGAACACAATTACGTGAATAATATTTACATGGGATTTAATGCATTAGAACAAAGTGTTTCAGTTTTATCCATTAGACTTTTGTTTTTACTATGGGTCAATGTAAAATGGACATAAAAAGAATTGACACAGATGTCAAATATTTGTTTGTTTTCACCCATTTTACAAAATTAAAATAAGAAAACCTTGAATTATTCGTGTCTGTCCTTAAACACAACTACTCCGTTATTAAAACAGATATTATGTGGGGTCATAAATCGGAAGAATGAAATTGGGGCATTTTTTAAATTTCACAACCTAGATATAATTCTAATATCTGAATTTCACTTAACATCAGAAAATATTTTTAGAATATCCAACTATTTAACGTACAATGCTGCCCATCCAGACGCAGCAAGAAGAGCCAGTGCTGGAGCAGCTATAATCATTAGAAAGGGTATAAAACACCATATTTTAAAAAAGATTGAACAACCAAATCTACAAGCAGTCTTCATTGAAATAGAAGATTGGATCGGACCAATCTCGATAGCTGCTGTATACTGCCCACCAAATTATAGAGCTAACAAAAATTCTTTAAGTAATCTCTTTAACCAACTTGGTAACCGTTTCCTGGCAGGTGGAGACTATAACGCCAAACATACTAGTTGGGGTTCAAGACTGTGCGCTCCTGGAAGAGGCAGGGTACTACATCAAATCATATCAGAACAACACTTGGACCATTTGTCTACGTATCAGCCCACATACTGGCCATCCGACCCGCAGAAAGTTCCCGACTGTTTAGATTTCTTTGTTACAAAAGGTTTCTCAAGGGGATATCTAAGTATCGAATCAAATCTTGATATAGAGTCTGATCATACTCCTGTAGTAGCAACTGTACATTCAGGAATTAAAGAAAAAAAGCCTCTGCCCAAATTGCACAATTACAAAACCAACTGGCAAGCTTTCAGAGAAAGGGTTGAAGCAAATATTGAACTAAACGTATCACTAAAGTCACCAGAAGAACTAGAAAAAGAAATCCAAAATTACACAACAACGATTCAGGAAGCTGCATGTAAATCAACACCTCCACCAACAAAAGCAAAACAAAAAATTAATTGTCCAATAAATGTCAGAGAAAAAATAATTGAAAAAAGGTATCTGAGTAGAACTTGGAAGCAAACTAGACATCCAGATGACAAGTTAAGGCTCAATAGAGCAGCACGACAATTAAGGAACTACTAAAACAACTAAAAAATAACAGCGTTCAAGAATACCTAGAAAATTTAACGCCGTCAGATGCCAGCGATTATGCGCTATGGAAGGCTACAAAAAAATTAAAACAGCAACATCGTCATATCCCACCAATTAGAAAATCCAAGGGAACATGGGCCAGAACAAACAATGAAAAGGCAGAAACTTTAGGCGAATACCTAGAAGAAGTTTTCAAACCTATACCAGCTGCTGCAACAAATAACGATCAAGAAATTTACAATTTCCTACAGAACCAAACCCCGACAGGAGAAAACACACTACACTACACGTTTCACCCAAAGAAGTTCAAAACATAATCAACAATAGTCTAATAAAAAAGAAAGCACGTGGCTATGACTTTATCACAGGTGAGGTAATTAAAAATCTACCTACCAAAGCAAATAAAATGCTAACTCAATTGTGTAATGCGGTACTAAGGCTAAAACACTTCCCAATCCAATGGAAAATTGCGGGAATTATCCTTATACCAAAATTAGGAAAACCTCCAAATGAGCCCACTTCATATCGACCAATTAGTTTAATGCCAGTAATGTCTAAGATCATGGAAAAAATAATAGAAAAAAGACTTCTACAAATACTAACAGACAGAAATATGATACCCGACCACCAATTTGGCTTTAGGAAAGAGCATGGTACCGTCGAACAAGTTCACAGCGTGGTCAACGTTATAAATAAAACATTTGAAGAAAAAAGTTACTGTTCAGCAGCATACCTCGATGTTAGCCAGGCTTTTGATAAAGTTTGGCATCAAGGACTGTTGTATAAACTGAAAAAGAACTTACCAGAGGAACTATATACACTCCTTAAGTCGTATTTATCAGAAAGATATTTTCGAGTGAAGTTTGAGTCAGCCTTTGCAAAACTATATCCCATCAGATCAGGGGTACCGCAAGGAAGCGTTCTGGGACCACAACTGTATCTGATTTACGCAGCAGACTTACCCACAAATCGTGATACAACGACCACCACCTTTGCAGACGATACTGCAATCCTAGCAGTACACAAAAATCCCGTCGAAGCTGCTGCAAAACTCCAGAGAGTATTAAATCAAATAGATACATGGGCACAAAATTGGAGAATTAAATTGAATGAACAAAAATCAAACCGTATTGTTTTTACAAAATGTCACGGTGAATCACCTACAGTAACAATAAATAATAAGGTAATTCCCTCAGTTACCTCTGTAAAATATCTGGGCATGCACTTGGACAGGGGATTAACCTGGAGAACCCATATATGGAACAAACGGAAACAACTGGGCATAAAATTTAGTAAGCATTATTGGCTTCTAGGGCGTAAGTCTAAGCTCACGACAAAAAATAAACTGCTAGTCTACAACACAATATTCTCCAATCAGTCTGGGCATATGGTCTGCAGCTATGGGGAACAGCATCCAAGTCGAATGTATCCATAATTGAGAGATTCTAGTCCAAGGTGTTACGTTCAATCATGGATGCTCCGTGGTTTGTTACTAACAGGGATATTTACAATGATCTGGAAACGAAAACCGTCAGTGAAGTGATAGTGGAGTTAAGTGCAAAATACATCGTACGTCTTGAAAGCCACGCGAATGTGCTTGCAATTAATTTGTTAAACAACAGTCAGGAAACAAAACGGTTAAAGAGACAGACACCATTAGATTTACCGCACAGACATTAATATTGTTACAATAGCTAAGTTAATATATGTAATCCAGTAATTTAAGAGATAAGAGATGTGTGGCGCTGGTCACAATCTCTTCATGTCATTATTTCTAAGATAAAATGTGCCTATTGTTATATGTTAGAACAGATTGCCTAATAAACAAAAAAAAATTAAAACATCTATAATGACAAATGTGGTGTCAAATGAGAGCCCTCCTTAACATATGGAACCAGTGGCAAGGGACGGTCTTCGCTCCGCACCGGTAAATATGCGGATTGTAACAGACTATCCAATACATTGACCTGAGTGTCTTTAGATGGAGGCCCAGAAACTATAAAAGAAGCCGAGGAAAACCACAGACTAGATGAACCGACGACTTAAAAAGAGTAGCGGGAAACTGGCTACAAGCGGCCCAGTGCAGAGAATACTAAAAAGAACTGAGGGAGGCCTATGTCCAGCAGTGGACGCAATTGGCAGATTGATGATGAAGAATCAACGCGAAGAAATAGGAAATACTGATAGAAAATATGGTAGTCTCTATTCTCTACTCTGAAAATGAAGAAGTTTTTAACCTAATCCCATTGAGAATGAACGGCAGTAGAATAAATATTGATACTTAGATATTGCATTTCGGTTTTAAAATTATTGTGACAAATTGTACTTTATTATTAGAAACGGGAATTACCATGGCTTTTTGAAGCAAATTGTAATCTGCTCATTATTTAACCATTAAAAACGAACGGCAAAACCATTAATAAATTACATATTTTGATTTGAAATCAAGCAAGTTCGAATTCCTGACAGTAATGACAGGTTTTTCAAGTAAACAACACATTTTTATTTATTTTTTTTTGCTATTATGGATGTATACTAACTTAGTGCTATATTGTATATATTGTGTAATATTGTAATAGTGCTAATTTAAACAATTTTACAATAAAATTGATAAAGGTAATACTTAGGTAAGTATTCTTCTTCTTCTTTTGCCCTTTAATTCGTCCAATTTTGAACATAGGCTTCCCCCAGTCTCCTCCATTCGCTTTTGTTTTGTGCTTTCTGTTTCCAGTGTGCTCTTCCATCTTTCTAATGTCATCTCCTTATCTCATCTGGGGTCGTGCTCTTCCTCTTTTTCCTGTCCACAGTGTCCATTATTGTATCGTGGTATTCCATCTATGCTCTTGCTTGTATCGTGGTATTCCACCTATGTTCTTTGTGTCTTCATTATGTTATCCATCTTTACTTTGGTCAAGGTCAATGTTTGGCATGCGTATGTGAGAATTGGGAGTGTGCACTTGTCAAACACTCTTGTTTTTTAAGTATTGCTGTAGTTTTTTATTCTTTACAACCCATTTCCCAAATTATGCCCAGGCTAATCTGACCCTTCTTTTTACCTCCGCTGTTTGGTTTTCCTTATTTATTTTTATTATCTGTTATATGTTATATTACCAAATATACAGGGTGTCCCGAAAAGATTGGTCATAAATTATACCACACATTCTGGGGTCAAAAATAGTTCGATTTAACCTAACTTACCTTAGTACAAATGTGCTCATAAAAAAAGTTACAGCCCTTTGAAGTTACAAAATGAAAATCGGTTTTTTTCAATATATCGAAAACTATGAGAGATTTTTTATTGAAAATAGACATGTACCATTCTTATAGCAGAATCATCTTAAAACAAAATTATAGTGAAGTTTGTCCACCCCATAAAAATTTTATGGGGGTTTTGTTCCCTTAAACCCCCCAAACTTTTGTGTACGTTCCAATTAATTCATTATTGTGGTAGCATTAGCTAGACACAACGTTTATAAAACTTTTTTGCCTCTTAGTATGTTTTCGATAAGCCAGTTTTTATCGAGATGCAGCTTCTTTTTTAATATATTTACATAAAAATTTTATGGGGGTTTTGTTCCTTTAAACCCTCCAAATGTTTGGGGGGTTTAACGTTCCAATTAAAATATTATCGTGGTACCATTAGTTGAAGACAGTGTTTTTAAAATTTTTTGCCTCTTATTCTGTTTTTAACAAGTCACCTTTTATCGAGATGTGGCTTCTTTTTCAAAATATACCTAAAAATGTAAATTATAAATAATTTTCAGATTATTAACAGGTCTCTATAATCGTATTTTTAACCATATTTCAGATATGTGGTGGATTCGACAAATATTCAAAATATGTATAAATACTGGTTATCGAAAAAGTACTAAGAGGCAAAAAAGTTTTAAAAACATTGTGTTTAACTAATGGTGCCACAATAATAATTTAATTGGAACGTACACAAAAGTTTGGGGGGTTTAAAGGAACAAAACCCCCATAAAATTTTTATGCGGTGCACAAATTTCACTTTAATTTTTTTTTAAGATTTTGCTGCCATAAGAATGCCACATGTCCATTTTCAATAAAAAATCTCAAAGAGTTTTCGATATATGAAAAAAAATCTATTTCATTTTGTAACTTCAAAGGGCTGTAACTTTTTTGTGTGCACTATTGTATATAGGTAAGTGAGGTTTAATCAACCTATTTTTGACCACCCCAGAATCTGTGGTATAATTAATGACCAATCTTTTCGGGATAACCTGTATATTTATAATTATTAACCGCTTCTATTGTGATTTCGTTTAGTATTACGTTTCAATTATCTTGTATTTTAGTCATTGTTTTTGTTTTGGTAAAATTCATTTTTAGACCTATTTGTTCGGATTCCTTTGCTAGTTCGGTTAGCATGGTTTGTAGTTCTTCACAACTTGATGCCATTATTGCTACATCATCTGCATATCTTAGGTGGTTTAGTTTCTTTCCATTTATGTTTATTCCCATGTTTGTCCATTCCATTGTTTTGAAACCATTTTCCAGTGTTAATGTAAATAGTTTAGGAGAACTAACATCTCCCTGTCGCACTCCTCTGTTAATTGGTATAGGTTTTGTGGTTTCTTCCAATTGTACTGTCATTGTTGCTTTCTTATTATACACTGTGTATTAGCATTCTTTATCTGGAATCTATTGTACAGTTGTTTAAAGCTTTTTCTATTGCCCATATTTTCACGTTGTCAAAAGCTGTTTCATAGTCGACGAACGGTAAGTGCAGAACTATATGTATTCGTTAGACTTCTCTATTAGTGTCATAATTGTTAAAAGATTGTCAGTGGTGCTATATCCTTTTCGGAATCCTCCCTATTCTACTGGTTGATATGAGTGCAATGTGTGTGTCAGCCTGTTGTTGACAATCCTCAAGAATAGTTTATACGTTTGCGACAGCAGTAAGACGGGTCTGTAATTTTTTATGTCCTTTGTGTCGCCTTTTTTAAATAGTAGAATTGTAAGACCTGCGTTCCATTCGTCAGGTAATTCTCCTTTATGTAGACACTGATTAAATACATTTCTGAATATTTTCAAGATTTCTTCCTTCCTCCTTTCAGTGTTTCAGCAAGGATTCCATCTGATCTCGATGCTTTATTGTCCTTTAATTGTGATAATGCTACCCCTATTTCTAGACCAGGGCGGATCTGTTTTGAGGTAGATGTGAGAGGCGGCATTCGCATTTTTGCAGATAAAGTTAGGTGAAAACTTTAATAATTATAATTGACTTATGCTCCTTTTCAAATATACCCGGAACATTAATAAAAAAATTTAAATATTTAAAAATTTCGAAAAATGTTGTTTTTCTACTTTCATTGCTTATAACTTTAAAACGATTCATTTTGGAACAAAGTCGTGGGGAAAGAAAATAAAGATAATTGAGTTTTGTATATTATACGATTGGTTTAAAATGTCTTAAATTATTACCCTTTCTTCAAAATAGTAATAAATATAAAATAAGGGGGCAAAAAAGACTGTTTTTATTCAATGTTTTTCAACCACTTTGGTTGCACTTAGAAGCTTCATAATTCGCTTAGAAAATTCTTATCACATACTTAAACCGTCCACCAAATTTCATTAAAATCGACCTAATAGATTTTGCATAATAATTTTGCAATCTAAATTTTTTTTAAAGTTCAAATTTTTTAAAAACTTTCTGAAGAAAAAGTAGACTATTTAGAAGTTTGCTAATTTTTTTAGATATAAAGAGGTTCTCTACCTACCTAATACACTTTACAGAATTAAAATCGGATTATTTAAGCGGCCTCAGCACTGTTTTAAAGTTATAAACAATGTTTTGGCTTATAAACAAATACAGTGAGGACATTTGAGTTGGAGTAAATTCATTTTCTTGAGAATTTCTTCTGAACGTTAAATTTTTAACGGCCGTAATTGTACAAATTTTGTTGAGTGATATTAGTAGATAAAAATGAACTTGAATTAATTATCTGCTTGGGCTTGCACATCTATCAAATCTATTTGATGTCTACTATTAATTTCTTTTTGACAGTATTGGTTTCATTACTAAATCTTTTTGGGAACTTTGGCAAGTTTCACACAGATCCAAATAAAGTTGAACCCCGATAAGTCGGCCTCCGATAACCCGGAAATCCGGCTAACCCGGAGATATTGGTAGATAAAAATCAACTTGAATTAATTATCTGCTTGGGCTTGCACATCTATCAAATTTATTTGACATCTACTATTCATTTCTTTTTGACAGTATTTGTTTCATTACTAAACCTTTTTTGGGAACTTTGGCAAGTTTCACACAGATCCAAATACAGTGGAACCCCAATAAGTCGACCTCCGATAACCCGGAAGTCCGGCTAACACTGACCGATTTTCATCAGACAAAACAAACATTTTTTCACTTTGACTGAGTTTTTACCAAGAAATAAACAATAATGTAGACAACTGTGCGTAATTTAGATGTACTGATGAATTTAATTTTTTTCGGATTAAGGATTTTCGATAACCCGGATCGGCCACGGTCATAATTAATCCGACTTATCGAGGTTCCACTGTAGATCGTTATGATTTCTACAGTTATGCATTGTGGCATTTCGCTTGCGTGTCGATCATTATATTGTGAATTTCTTACTTTTACCAAGATCCTCTGGGAAATGTATACAATTACCGGTAAAAGTATTTTAAAGAATATTTTCTATTTACGTTCGACTCTGGTAATTGTATACAATTACCGGTAATTGTGTACAATTACCAGATTATCTACTTTTACCGTAACATATATACCAAAAAAATAATTTAAAAATAAAAATCGACCTGTGTCGAGATTTATCTCCAGAGACGTCTATTCTCGAAAAAATGAATTTATGCCAATTCAAACGTCCTCACTGTATTTGTTAATAAGCCAAAAAATTGTTACAGTGCTGAGGCCGCTTAAATAATCCGATTTTAATTCTGTAAAGTGTATTAGATAGGTAGAGAACCCCTTTATATGTAAAAAAATTAGCAAACTTCTAAAAATGGTCTACTTTTTCTTCAGAAAGTTTTTAAAAAATTTGAACTTTAAAAAAAATTTAGATTGCAAAATTATTCTGCAAAATCTATCGGGTCGATTTTAATGAAATTTGGTAAACGATTTACGTATGTTGTAAGAATTTTCTAAAGCCGGACTCAAACGACTCGTGTATTTCGCAAGTACAGAATTATTCGCATACTTGGAAAGTATAAGAGTGTGCGATTGCAATGACAAACAGGGCACTCACACGACGTGTACAATGTACAAGTACGCGAGCGTAAACATTTGGCTTAACGACCTTGACAAAAGAGTCAGTGGTATTGATTACTAATAAATAGACCAGGACATTTATGAAAAAATAAATCGATATTTAAATACAGCACGTAGAAAGTTACAACTTTCTTCATTATGTTCAGGATGACACCAGTAAAAAGTCAACAATAGAAACATGGCTCGAAATGCATAGTTGCATATTAAAGTGCATTATATGCATCCAAAAGTGCACAAACATGTCAAAATAAGTGTACTTGAGGACGAATACGCCATCAGAACTGACCATCGGGGCACCTGGTGTCCAGGTTCACTGCTAAGGTACGTCATCTAAAGTTTAGAGGGTTTTCGTCACTAAATTTATGCAAACATATTACTCGGGAGTTTTTGGGGTAGCTGAGCAAAAATACTCCATCAAAACCGACCCCCCGTTGCACCTGATGCCCAAAAACCCTCCAAACTCCTGAAAATAACATGCCTTAGCATTGTGTACCAGGTGGTCGGTTCTGATGGCGTATTCGTATTCAGCGACCCCAAAAACCGCAAAAAAATGTTATAAAAGATAGAAAGTTATAGAAATATAGTAAATAAATGTAAATGTGAAGAATAAAGGAAAGGCCGGTACAATATTTTATTTGTTAAAGATCATTTAAATTATCTAAATAATTGAGTATCATGTACAGGCAAGCTAATGTTCATTTGCATTGCATATTTACAGAACAGAAGGAAAAAAAGGATAAAAAGAGAAAAAGCAGAATATAAAAAAATAAAATTATTGGATTTAAAAATAAAACTAATAGGCCTGGATCCCGCGCACCAAAAAAAGTTTATTAATAGCAAGCTGAAAATTTGGTAATAGCTTAATGGTGTCTAGTCGGACAAACTTTGATGTACTGGAACAGGGGAACATTATGGTGGAACAGTTTAAAAATTTGGAAAGTTAGATTACGAAAACATCCATGTATTTTGTCAGACAGAACATCCAATTGATTTGTTACCCTTTCATTAAACTCTCATGCAAAATCAGACTGCTATTACTAACCAACATGATTCCTGTCGTTTGACATGTTCTTCGTGTTCCACTCATTAAAATGCCCAGTTGGTGATAAACACGAAACACCAGTCTGATATTTGCATGAAATGGTAACAAATCAATTGAAAGTTCTGTCTGACAAAATATGTGGAACGTTTTCATAGTCTCGACGTTCCAAATTTTTAACCTGTTCCACAATTAGGACTTCCAGTGTTCCCATACATCAAAGTTTGTCCAACTAGACTCCGTTAAGCTATTAACAAATTTTCAGCTTGCTATTAATCAACTTTTTTTTGGTACGTGGGATCCAGGTATATAAAAAAATGGGATAAACTACAATAAATAAAAAGTTTAACACATTCATTTTGCTTTTATTAATAAATATATTTACAATCTACCACTGTTCATTTATTAACACTTATTATTTAGTGTTATATTGTTTTCTGAAATATTTTTATTATTTTTTATCGGTTGTAATTATTCATCGTTTGCTTCATCTTCAGTTTTATTCACAGGAAAATGATCATCCATATCAATGTCAGTATTATGAAGCACTCTAGTTGCAACAATCACAGTCATGTTGTCTAATTGTAGTCTCATTTCTAAGCCGAGTATAGGAAATCTTCATTTCCACAATCCATATTGCTGTTCTACTACATTCCTTGTTCGTCATTGTCACCAACCAATACGTAATGGCCAAAGATACCACTTTCAAAATTCAGGGGCTAGGGTCACACAAACATAACTACATTCAACTTCTTATTTAAGATTCACACGAACGTATGTCCACCTGCTTTAGTTCTGATTTGCACATGCATATACTTAGGTACATATAACGTTCAGTTACCGTAACCCTAATATTTCTGTAGACGAAAATAAAACAAAATGTTTGTGTGATTCTAAGCCCCTGAATTATGCTTCAGCCTACTATTATTAAAATTGTCTTATTTGATGGCCACAGTACAACAATATCTCTAATTTTAAATTTTGCATTACTGACTGGACATTCACATTCAATGCAAAAAATGATTTTCTGAACCTGAAAATTTCTGCATCCTGAACACCTGCAGAATCTATTTTAATTAAAGTATAACTCATTGCACTCATTATTCTAGGGAATACAGCAATCTTGTAAGAATCTTCAACAGCTTTCCAGCTCTTGATGATTCTTGCAATTGTAAAGGATACTATTTTTATAATTCTACTTGCTGAACCTGGACACTGCCTTAAAATCAGGTACATTTAATTGCATACAATCCGACAGAATTTGTTGCATGGGAGTAATGTATCCACCTCTTAAATAAATAAACAGCATTGTTTTTACTTAATATCAACAAATTTTTAGTCACTTACCTAATAATGAAAGTTATTTGGTTTTCTATTTAAGAAGGCACAAAACTGTTTGTTTATCATCATAATAATATTATTATTGTTCAAAACAGTTTGTTCTTAATCTGTTCTGGTTCATTTTTGGTCTTCTGAATACAATAAATTTCTTGAACTAGACATTTAAAAATTATACATAATTGTGCTTTTAAAGTACAATTAATTAATCCTACTAATAATATAATTTATTATTGACTGTTAAGTTAACCTTAAAAGTTAAATACAAAAACAACAAAACATGAAAACCAATACATACTATGAAAACAACTGTTTTCTTTTCAACTCAACAAAATAGGTTATGTACCCTTTAAAGGAGAACAAGTCTCTAGGTGGTGTATTTAAAAATCGATTTATTCCGGTGTTTTTAGTGCTAAATGCACTGGTCTAAATGAATAGTCGCAGTAAATGCCAATTATTTATACATTTCGTTTGACCGCCTCTGCAAGTATAGACAAGTATGTACTTCGCAAGTGTGCGAATAATCGTAATCCCTTTGACTCGGGTCTTTTTTACCGACAACAGTTGGAAGACGAACGAGTGGCAACGAGTGACAAATAATTGTACAAGTAACCCACTCAGACGACATGGCAAGTATACGCAAGTGACGATTATTCGCCAAGTACACGAGTCGTTTGAGTCCGGCTTAAGCGAATTACAAAAGTTCTGAGTGCAACCAAAGTGGTTCAAAAACGTTGAATAAAAACAGGCTTATTTTGACCCCTTATTTTGTATTTATTGCTATTTTGCAGAAAGGGTAATAATTTAAGACATTTTTAACCAGTTGCATATCATATAAAATTCAATTATCTTTATTTTATTTCTGTACGACTTTGTTCCAAAACGCATCGTTTTAAAGTTATAAGCAAAGAAAGTAGAAAAAAATCGATGTTTTTCGAAATTTTTAAATATTTTAATTTTTTATTAATGTTCCGGGCATATTTGAGAAGGAGCATAATAAGTCAATTATTATTATTGAAATTGTCACCTAACTTTATCTGCAAAAATCCGAATGCCACCTCTCACATCCAAAAATAGACGTTTTTTCACAGATCCGCCCTGATCTATTCAGAATGTTCTATTTTTGGTAGTGTTTCTGAGTTTACATCCAATTTTCTATTATAATATAAATTATTTTTAATATAATGAGCTCTAATAGAAAATAACAACATATAATTTTACTTTAAAACTGGTACAATTTGGCAAATTCCGAACATATGTACGTAAACTAAAGTATTCTGATATTAATAAGTCAATGTAATAACTATTAGAGTGAAACGATCTTGACCCCAAAATTCTCCAGGCAATAACAAATAATAATTAACTCTACATAACGCGAGACCTAATTTAGTAGAAGCAAACAATCGCTGTCATATTGGTGATGTACTATCCTTAGTTTGTTGGCTTTATTTTTTTATTATGTATTTAGTATCAGAGAACACAAGTGAAATCTCTTAATTTTTTCATCGATTAATTTTTTTTCATCCGGTTTTCATAGCTTATTACGCCATCCGGTTCTCCCCGTCCGTCATTCCCATCTCCTATTTACTGAATTGAGCATTTCTCTATATACACGAGCGGGACACCCTCAAAAAAGCGCTTAGTTTTCGAGATACTGACCACGTAGGGCCGAAGGGCTAATTTTATTCATACTTTATATTTTCGAGGGTGCTGAAAACGAAAATGAAGTTTATTTTGAATTATATGTGGGGGAACATTGTCAAAATCGCTATTTTAACCTAAAAATAAAAAAAAATTTAATTACGTTTTTTTGCGTTTACCTCGCTACAACTCTGTTCGATTTTAATATTTTTTTCTGAAATTTTTACAGTATATAGATCTAACATTTCTCTAGACAACGGTACCTGTTTCAAGCTTTTATTCTTAATCTTGATAAAGGTTATGAATTTTTCAAAGGAAAAGGTGCGGATTTGTGTATTGCAAAGTTTAATCGCAAAAGTTATGTGACGAAGTTTAAATTTAGCTTCTTAATTACGTTTATGTTAAAGTAGACAAAGAAGTTTTCTGGTAAGTTTTAGATCAAAATGTTTTATAGAAAAAAAAATGGTGCAACTTTTAATGTCGACATTAGAAATCCCCAATATAACGCTTATTTTTCGAGATACTGACCATGAGTGGAGAATGGCTAATTTTGGTCTTAGATCAGGGGTGGGCAAAAGCCGGCCCGCGGGCCGGATCCGGCCCTTTAACTTACTTTATCCGGCCCATTGAGAAATCCCGCAAGCAATTTTTTTAGTAGCGTAGGCGCAATGCTTTTTAAATGCATTCATTTTTTTCTAATTCTGAGAAAACCTAATAAGTATTTTTGAAAAATTTAAACGCAGAATGAAATATTACATGTTTACCGAGGGCCAAAAGTCCCTGAAAACTTTTATAATGTTTATCACAGAGGTGAAAAAAAGGAAAAAATTTAGTGTGATTTTAATTTTATATTATGTCATTCTCGTTTTAATAATGGTAAAACATTATGTGTTCCTTCTCCATTCTGTGCAACACCATTTCGTTCGTAATATGACCGGTCCATGACCGGTTCATAATTCCCCTAAAAAGCCACATCTCAAAAGCTTGCAGCTTTTTCATTAAGTCAGCATTAACAATCTAATAAAGAAAAAGAGAGTGGACATAACATTTTTATTATTATCCCGGTTTTTTATAGCGTTCTCCGTCTTCCGGTTGTCAGTTTCCAGCTTCGTCCGTCGCTGCATTTGTCAGGTTGAAGGTTCCTTTCCGACATTGCCTTCTGAATGCTGCCTAGCCAGGATTGTTTCGGCGTTCCTCTCTTCCTTCTTTCCCTTGGCCTCCATTTTAAAATTTGTTTTGGCAGCCTGTCGTCGTCCATTGACGTCGTCCTATTTCGTCTGTGGTGGTTGACTTGACATAACATTTTACCATCCGATATTAGATTTGCAGATTTAATCTTTGGTTACTCAGAAATTTCCTCATCTTCAAAAAGGCTGCTCTTGATTACTATATTCTTGATCGAATTTCTGAAATGCATTTTTTATCTGGATCCTTGTTAAGGCTTAATATAATGGACCATATTAAAAATTTCGTAATTTTACTGGGAACAACTTGTTCGCATGTACACACCAGAAAGACAATTTATTATTATTAACAGTCAAATGTCTTTCTCCAAATGCTTTCAAATGATACTTATAGTATTTTTGAAAAAAAAAATTCAGCACCGTCAAAAACATAATCTAAGACCAAAATTAGCCATTGACCACCCATGGTCAGTATCTCGAAAAATAACCGTTATATTGGGGATTTCTAATGTCGATAATAAAAGTTGCACTATTTTTTTTTCTATAAAACATTTTGATCTAAAATCTTCCAGAAAACTTCTTTGTACTCTATTTTAACATAAACGTGATTAAAAGGCTTTTTAAATTTCGTCACTCAACTTTTGCGAAAAAACTTTGGAATGCACAAATCCGCACCTTTTCATTTGAAAAATTGATAACCTTTTTCAGAATAAGAATTAAAGCTTGAAACAGGTACCGTTGTCTAGAGAAATGTTAGATCTATATACTGTAAAAATTTCAGAAAAAAAATATTAAAATTGACCAGAGTTGTAGGAGGTAAACCCAAAAAAAGTGATTTCTTTTTTTCTATTTTTAGGTTAAAATTGCGATTTTGACAATGTTCCCCCACATCAAATTCAATATCATTTTCGTTTTCAGCACCTTAAAAAATATAAAGTATGAATAAAATTAGCCATTCACCTCTCCGTGGTCAGTACCTGGTCATTTTAGGGGTATCTCCCGCTGGCCAATGTTTTTCTCTTGGTACATTCTTGCATTTATCGTTAAACCGATGATTTTTACGGGTATCTACAAGTTTCTGTTCTTTCATCTTTTGCTGCTACTTCAATATCTTCCTTTCAGCATCATCATCCCGCCCTCTGCATCCAAAGTTGAACATATGCCTCCCTAATTTTTTCCAGTTCTGTCGGTCTTGGACTTCCTGTAACCAATTCCCAGCAACCCTTTTGACGTAGCGTCGGCGTCGTCTGTCCATCGTGTAGGTGGTCTACCTCTACTTCTTCTGTCTGCTCGTGGTCTGCACACTGTAATTTTTTGGGTCCACCTCCCGTCCTTCATTCTGGCTACATGGCACGCTCAATTCCACTTTCGCCATGTTACTCGCTCAATGACCTCTCCTTCTTCTGATTTCTTCCATTCTGACCCTGTCTCTGAGAGATGGTTACTGTAGCCTGGGTTAACAATAATGTTTCGGCGCCGTAAGTCATGACTAGAAGCACACATTGGTCGAACGTCTTCTTTTTCAAATAATTTGGCATGTTGCTCTTGAAGATATCTGATAGAGTATCTGATAGAGTATGCGGCCCATGCTAAGGTGATCCTTCTTTGTAGTTCGGCAGTTTGATTATCCCTGGAAATATGTATGTCATGCCCTAAGTATTTATATTTATGGACCAATGCTATTTAGAAGTCTACTTTTGGATTTTCGCTTGGTACCAGGTTTGGCATGTATTGTGTCTTTTTAAAATTTATGTTTGAACCAACTTTCTTACAGGTGGTATCTAATTCATTAAGCCTAGATCTAACCTCTTTGAAGTTGTCTCTTATAAGAACTATGTAGGCTGCGAATCGTAGGTGGGAGAGCCTTTAAATTTATGTAAAAAGTATTACAAAATGCCATGGTTCACTATATTGTCAAAATAAAAATGATTTGCCTTCAAAAGCTATAAAAAAGTAATAGGACAACATATCTAATTTTATTTATTTTATCAACACTGGCCATTTGCTTTTGGCCACTGTCGTAATTGACCGGTTATTGATAAAAACTCTAATTTTAGGTTATTTTTTTACAACATTGGCCAATAGCTAAAGTTATTGTCGTTAATGGCCGGACATTGTCGTTAATACCCAGAGGAAATGGACATTCACGACAATGCCCGGTCTTTAACGTCAATGGGCAATTTACATCATTGTCCGTAACATATACAATAATGCAACCATGGCCGTCCGCCTATCTTCTTTTATTCTGTAAATATTATTTCTAGTAATTCTTACGGCGCAGATGATTTATGCATTTTTGTGGACTACAAATATCCATTAGTAGTATTCCATCCTCAATCAATAGATTCGCCTAACCAAATATGAATTTGGCAATAAACTCTTTAATGTGCTCGTTCAAAGCATGTAAGGTACGAGTGATGCAAATTTTTCAACAGTGCTTTTCACCGACAGCTTTAAAAAATGAGTAAAAGTGAGAGTGGTTTAAAACGCATTATTTTTGAAAAAAAAAATACGACATTAAATTAAACTATAGAGCGTATTTTTAAATTTTTTAAAAAATCTGATTTTTCTCCGTATAACTCGAAAATGATAAGAGATTCTCGAAAATGATAAGAGATAACTCGAAAAAATGATTCAGTACAAAAATGTAGGGTATTTTTTGACATTATTGTATTGATGAATATATTCCGTATTCAAAGAAGTGAAGACGAAATCGAAAAAATATATTTTTTAAGACATCAGATCCATATACGAAAAAAGAGTTATTTAAAAGAAAAATATATCTGATCAAAACATTAAATGTATAATGAAATAAATAAAGATGTCCCTGCATTTTATTTGTAATTATGATGTTTAAATAATTTTGGTAACAAATACCTTCTTGTTGCAGTGTTATGGTCTACACGTACCTAATCTAATCCTAAACAAATATTAAAAGTGCTTTCTTATACTAAGGCACAGTGAGGTAAGTCCCATTTACTACAATTTCCTTAACTCTTCAAAAATATTAAAGTACTCATTAATTGTACTTGGCTATCCTTTTGTCTTCATTATTTATATATGGTATCAATTAGTTAAAATGATTAACAAATTTTAAAAAAGAAGTTCTTTTGTGGCAAAAATAACAAAATAAGTAATAAAAGTAACAAGTTAATACTGGAATAATTATGTCAAATTTATATTTAAACTAAAGAATATCCGTTTGTTTAACATCTCCCATTCCTTTATGATAATCATTCTAAGATTCTCGTCTGCGATCTAATACGAGGCAATCGTACAAGATATGGTAGACTGTTTCAAATTCTCTGCTACTGAGTCTGCAGCTCAAGTGTCCATAAAATAGTCCCATTGAATGCAGGCGTCCTTAACTGACACATGTCCAGTAAGAAACTTATTATTACTTTGAGCTTATTTCTGCTTGTTTTTCGCAGTACTTCAGTCCTATTAGCACATGGTCGTCCAATATACATATTTTCATGTGTTTAGCATAGCCCAGAACATGATGCCTTTCGTTGCTGGGTCTAGCTATCAGCCCATTTATGACCAGATTTCACAAAAAAAAAAGAGATAACAGACGGCTTCTCAACATGTAGTCTATCCAACTGCAGCTTCATTCGTCTATTCTAGTTATGTTGATTATAGTTACTTTCGAGTATTCTTTACAAATCGTTACTTTTGTATAAAGTAATCTTTTAAAGTATTCGTTACTTTGATTACTTTTGTATTTGAGTATCGGTAATCATATCGAGAATCGCAAATTTCGCAATATCAGTATTTCGTTTAAGTATAGGATCCGATATAACGACCTTCACCGATCTATTTAATGGATAGAAATTAAATGATATGTAATTGTTCTGTCATTGCTGCTCCACAATATCAGTAATCTCGAGTAATCTGTTTGCATCAATTAAGTGCCAAAAACAAACCCTCGAAACTCTAGATGACGTACCTTAGCAATAACCCTGGGCACCCAAGTGCTTCGGAGGTCGGTTCTGATTGCAAATTCGTGTTCAGTGACCCCAAATACCCCGAAATAAAAAATCTGCCCCGTAATATATAGACCTGGATCCCGCGTAAGAAAAAAAAGTTGATTAATAGCAAGCTGAAAACTTGTTAATAGCTTAACGGTGTCTAGTCGGACAAACTTTGATACACAGGAATACTGGAACAGGGGAAGTTTTAATTGTGGAGCATGATAAACGTGTCGTCCTGACAAGTTTATGATTGTGAAAAATAGCAAGTTGATTTTAGGTTTATTCAATAGCCAACGTTATATAATATATGAAAAAATGTTTGTCCGACAAAAATGTTGGGCATTTTAACGAGTCCGACACGTAGAACATGTCAATAGCAGTCTGCTTTTTGCATGAGAGTTTAATGAAAGGTTAAAAAATCAATTGGAAGTTCTGTCCAACAAAAAGGTGATCTGGTGTCTGGTGATAAATAGCTTTCCGACAAAAACGAAATTTAATTAAGTAAATTATTCCTTACAAAGAGTGACTGTTGTCGGAAAAATATAAGGGGTAGATTTCGTAGTCGGACAATTTAAAAAAATAATTTTAGAAATTTCAATAACGGGTGATTATTCTATATCAAAAATACCTACAATCAATTACAATCGATATCTTTCGATTTATCTCAACATCATTTAGGTACCTCACTGTAATACGTAATACATTCTAACTAGTAGATTAGGCAAAGTAAGGACCGGTCTGTGCATCGAGGTGTAACGCCAATACTATGGATTGAGTGGTCTAGCCATCTTTGTCTGTCACATGCGCAGGATCGCTTGGTTAAAAGAGATAGATAGACCACCGATCGACTTTTTGCTCGGTATTCCCTGTCTACCCTTATGTCTATGAATACATTGCCATTTAAAAACTGTCACTTTTGACAATAATTCATAATAAATTGCAATCGTAACTTCAAATTTAAACTAATCGATTTATTTTGGCAGCAAATTATTTCTACCCATGTGACATATTACATTACAGTTGAGTCCGCGAGTCTTTACCCGTGCGTCATTAATACCTGGCGAGATAAAACACATACTTTTTATCTATAGTATTTTTACTACAAAAACGTTATTACGTAGGTCAAAATATTTGACGTAAGAGAACTGTCAAAACATTAGAATGTGACTTTTCATTATTGCTATGTTTATTATAAACACGGCAATAATGAAAAGTCACATTCTAATGTTTTGACAGTTCTCTTACGTCAAAAATTTTGACCTACGTAATAACGTTTTTGTAGTAAAAATACTATAGCATCATTCTCTTCCATGCATGAAACTCATGACAAACCAGCTGCCGTTTGTTATTAAGTAACAACACATGTTATTTTTATGAACCATCTAGACTCAGTGCATTGAAAAGAGATAGGTACAAAAAAAGACGATTCGGTATGTTTTCATATTTTAAGCACAATTTGTTTGACGTTTCTGATTTGTTTAATTTTGTGGCTGTCAGTCAGTTGAACTTTTTGCGGTTTTTGTCGAATTTTTGCGTTTTGAAGTTTCTTTATATTACACAAACAGTTGTTTTCACAACTAATTTTATATTGGGCTGTGAAATTTTAAGGTAAATAATTATATTTAGGCAATTAATATTTAAAACATACAAAGCTAACGTCATTCACACAATTTTTGATATCGTAATTTTTTTCAAATTTCTTTTCTTCTTTTTTGTTTTTGGTTTCGCTGCAAGGCGATTACCATTTTCAAATTTCTACAAATAAAATTGTCATTCACACAGTAAAGAAATGACCGAGTTTAGATTTCCGTCAAAGTGAATAAAATAACAAAAATAAAATATGTTACTGGATTTTTTTATAAATTGTTTATTTATTTATTAATCAATAATAATAAAAGAATTTATTAAGCTACTTCAAATGTAGCTGTAATTCTGCGCAAAAATTTTGAAGCAAAACTTACATTTGACATTCTATATATTTGATAACGTCAAGTTTTATAATAAAACCCGTAATCGGAACAGTAGCCACTTTCTGTCAGTTGTTGTTGGGTGAAATAGATTTCCGACTTATTTTGTATGCTTTAAGTGATGACGTACGGGTAAAGACTCGCGGACTCAACTGATATTTCATTTGTAGAAATTTGAAAAAAATTACGATATAAAATTTTAATAAATAATTTAATTAGGTACCCTTCTTCAATCAAGCTTGTTTTAACTCAAAAAGCATTATAGCACGAAAAATTTTCACAATTATCTGACAACTGATCCTCATTGAATTAAGGACCAAGTATTTTACGAACTTTGTAAAATGTTCGACAATTACTCAAAAATGTTCCGTCGAATTGTTTGGTGGCTTCAAATTTAAACTGCTCACACTCAAAAATAGATACAAAGACACTCAATAGTTAATATAAATTTCCAACACACGAGACAAAAAGAACGTCGAAGACTATATACTTTTAAATAGTACTTTGTGTAGTATAGGTATAGAGCACAAAGTGTCACGGAGGCAAATGCAGCCTTCTATTATATTATTTTTATACATACCTACCCATACTTCTAAGCATGTGTCATATTTACGTCTATGCTGATAAGCACCGAATTTTAACACTCTTCACATTTTTCAACGTCGTTTACAGGGTTAAGATGTGATTATGAAAAAAAAATGAATATAACATTTTTTGTAGGAAATTTTCCATACTTTCTTTTGCGCCTAATTAGAAAACCCTAAGATATTGCTTTCACATGTTCTACGACACTTTTTATTATCATTTTGAGAATATCTAGAACAAATTCCACCCAAAAAAAATATTTTTTTTGCAATATATACATGCATTGATACTTACCTCACTGTTTTTGGAGTGTGCAAGTATGTAGGTACATATATATGTAAATGAAAGTATGTGAATATAAATAATAATATAATACTAAAATAGCTTTATCAATATACGACTAATTCATTCTGAAAAAAATATTTTTTATTCATTTCCTTCGATTTTCCCAAACTTTTTGTCCGACATATAACTTTTTATGTTACAAAATATAATTTGTACATAACAAAATCAAAATTAGCTTGTTATTTATCACCAACATTTTTGTCTATATCTTACATGTTTAGAATGTCGGACTACGAAAACTTCCCATTAATTTTGTCGAACAGAACTTCCAATTGATTTTTTAACCTTTCATTAAACCCTCATTCAAGAATCAGACTGCTATTTATCACCAACATTTTTCCTGTGATGTGACATGTTCTAAGTATCGGACTCGTTAAAATGCCTAACATTTTTGTCGGACAAACATTTTTTCATATATTATATAACGTTGGCTATTGAATAAACTTAAAAACAACTTGCTATTTTTCACAATCATAAACTTCTCAGGACGACACGTTTATCATGCTCCACAATTAAAACTTCCCCTGTTCCAGTGTTCTTGTGCATCAAAGTTTGTCCGACTAGACACCGTTAAGCTACTAAGAAATTTTCAGCTTGCTATTAATCAACTTTTTTTTTCTTACGCGGGATCCAGGTATAATACTGATTTTAACATGTTTATGCATTTTTCAATGCGTTTTATACACTTTAGAATGTAATTATGCATTTCCACCTATTTTTTATTGTAGACTTTCTTTCAGACGTCATCCTAATCCTAAATACAATGCAAAAAGTTGCAAGTCCCTATGTACCTACTATATTTCAAAATAGATTTATTTTTTAATCTAAGCTATTTTTTTCTAGGCCTGATAAGAATAGTATGTATCTATTATTAGAATCTAATGTGTTGCATTTTTATTTTCAAAAGAACTAGCATCTGTGAAATTCTGTGTATTATCTACCTCGACAAATCGTATAGACATCTAATTCTGGATGCAAGCTTTGTTAAATGATATACCTCCCTCTGTATCAGCTTCTTCTCAGCGCCCTGTAATCCTGTAAAACTCTGCATAGCCTTCGCCCTTCATAGATAAAATTTTAGTTAACTGTACTGATACCTAACTCTCGTAGAATATCGGTCCGACTCCGATATCAACCGCGTAGATACAATACTCAAAATCAAAATAAGTACTCGCTCTGATACGATTAGTACGAAGTAACGAAGTAATCAGAGTAATCAAAGTAACGATTTGCGTCTCTGTATAGTAATCGTTACTTTCGGTATTCGTAAGTAACGGGTACTTTGTAACGAATAGTTACTTTTTCAACATCATTATTTTATTCCTTTTGGATGAATTGCCATTGCGATGTACAATACATTGAACTCTTGTAGTCGGTCTGTATTACTCATATCGATAAGGTCGCTCAATTTTTCGAGTAGGGAGATCTATTTTCCCTTAAAGTTAATCTAGTAACTTCGACCTAGTGTCTTTTCAATTTTTAATTTTAATATCATAATCATGTAACACTAATAAAGTTTCGTAGTTTCAACTACGAGTAGAATGTTTCACTGCTAATGGTCTGATAAGACGGAAAACGTTCTGGAGATACTGTGATTCATTTGGATGATTTTAAATTTTTTATACCATTTTACATATGAAGTTGTTATTTATTTCTAAGATTTTTTTTTTCGAATAGGATAGGTTTGGTGCGGTGGAAATGCAAAAAAAATTAGTCGGTTTATGCGTATCTTTAGGGGCAAACCGCTCTATAATGTTACTTGATATGAATAGAATGATTTCATGGAAATATTCTAGAACTTTGTTATCTTTTATGTTTCATTAATTATTTAATAATGATTGATTTTTCAGTAATGCAAAATAAAATAACAAAACCGCTTCGTGATAGTCTACCAATGACCTACTTCTATTAAACTAACTATTACGTAGCTTGACCATTTGTAGTGGTCAATTGTACATTTCCTTCTTTTTAATTAATCGATAACACTTTTAGTATTGCATGAGGGAAGTTTGCCGGGACATCATGCCATACAAACACCAAGCCCTTTTTCTGATCATGTAACTTTTTCTGATCTATAACATTTATTTGAACCATTTTTCTCAAAAATGTATAAGGAACGTTTTGTAGACAAAAAAATAATAATCATCATCATCATTATCATCATCATTGGCTCGACAGCCCTTCCTGGGTTTTGGCCTGTTCCAGGATTCTTCTCCACTCTGATCTGTTTCGTGCTTTTTTTCTCCAGTTTTTTATTTTTAAGGTTTTTATATCATTTTCTATTTGTTCTAAATATCTCAGCTTCGGTCTTCCTCTTGTTCTTTTTCCTACTGGCATCTGTTTGAATATTTTGTTTGGTATTTCGCCTTCTTCCATTCTTTCTACATGTCCCATCCAACGCAGCCGTCCTATTTTAATGAATGTTATGACATCCGGATCCTGGTATATTTGTACCTTCTTCGCCAAATTCCATTTTCTTTTGTGCCCTTATATATGTGTCGAAAGATTTTTCTTTCAAAGGTGGCTAGCAATGTTTCCTCTCTTTTAGTGAGTGTCCAGGTTTCTGAGCCGTATGTGAGTACCGGTCTTATTAAGGTTTTTGTATATTTGACATTTTGTTTTCCTTGCGACGTTTTCTGATCTTAGTTGCCGAATTAAGCCATGGTAACCTTTATTGGCAATAAATATTCGCCCCTTCACTTCCTCTGCTACGTTATTATCAGATGTGACTAGGGATCCCAAGTATGTAAAGTATTTTACCCCCTCAATGTTGTATTCTCCTATTGTTATATTTTGTGGCTGCCTTATTTCTGTGTTTTTACTTACCTGCATATATTCTGTTTTGTTCTGGTTGATTTTAAGGCCACTATTTTGTGCAGCTCGTTCTATTTGATTGAATGCCTCTATAATTTCTCTTCTTGATCTTGCGATTGGGTCAACATCATATGCAAATGCTAGTATTTGCACGCTTTTATTAATTATTGTTCCTCGAGTATTGACTGTTGTGTCCCTCATTATTTTCTCGAGTACGATGTTGAACAAGATAGAGCGTCTCCCTGGCGTAGTCTCTTTTTCACATCTATTGTTTCCGTTAGTTCGTTTTGTATCCGGATTTTACTTTCTACTTTTAGAGATTCTTTTATCAGTTCTATTAGTTGTGTTGGTATATTAAATTCCTTCATTGCTTTTATTAAGAATTCTCGGTTTATATTGTCATATGCGCTTTCGAAGTCTATGAAGAGATGATGTGTGTCGATGTTATGTTCACTTGTTTTTTCGAGGATCTGTCGCAGAACAAATATCTGGTCTATTGTTGACTTCTGTCTACAGAAGCCACTTTGGTACCTGCCAACTATTTTTTCAGCGTGTGGTCTAAGTCTTTCATAAATGACGTTGGACATTATTTTGTATGCTGCATTCAGCAGCGTGATTCCACGGTAGTTTCCACATTCTAACTGATTCCCTTTTTTATGTAATGGTACAATAATACCACTATTCCACTCCGCTGGTAGCTGTTTATTTGACCATATCTTTGTTATCAATTCATGTATTGTTTTCTGTAGTGCGTTTCCTCCTTCCTTCAGTAATTCCGATGCTACTTGATCCGATCCCGGTGATTTATTTTTCTTTAATTTGTCTACTGCTGTTCTAATCTCGGCTATTGTTGGTGGACTCTTTTCTCTGTTGTCTGCTTGTTCTAATGGTATATCAGGGTTCGTCTCACTCCCATCTCCTTCAAGCTTTTCCGTAAAATGTTCTGTCCATCTTCTTAGTATTCTTGCTATTCTGTCAATATAGAACAAAGACAAAAAAATAATAACCTTCTTTAATTGTTCTGCCACTTATTCAACATGTGGGCAAAGATAGGACAGAGATCCATCTATTCTTAAATTTTTTTAAGTTTAACTTTTTAGGTTTAACATAACCTAAGTTACAGTTTTTGATGGTCCGCCTCTTGAAAATTTAAACATTGACTCGACACTTACAAAAAATCACGAGAGATAGTATTACTACTTATAGTATTACTTCATAATAAATCTATCTTTATATTTAATATTGATATGGTATTATTACGACTCTGTATTTCTGAAATAACATAGAAGTGCTTGTTATAGCTACGGTGACCATATCTTTTTAAAGAAAAATAAGTACAAAAAACAAAAATGTATTAAAAACGCAAAATGTATCTTGTTATTGGACAAATATAACTTTTGGCATTAAAAATAAATAAACTATGTAGCTAGACATAAAAAAATATATCAATTAAACTAAACATAACACATTACATTAACTTTGAAAAAGTTACAAGCCTGTAATTACGAGTTTTTAGATGAGGGACGTGGAATAACCTCATCTTCTTCCGGTTTTTTGCATCATTCATGTTTTTCTGAACTTAAAATTAATTTAAGAAGGTCCGGCTTCGACTGAAGTATGAAACATTTCATACAAGTCTCATCAAAATTTGCGTACACCATCATCGCTGCCTTGAGAGTGGATATGGACATTTGTGACTTTTCCGACGTCCAATAATAATTATTTGTTACAGAAAATAAATGCTCGATAGCCGCACTAGTACCCGGAAGACAAAAAATAAATTCGCATAATATTTGTAAGTTTTTCAGTTTGAATTGATCTACACACTTAAAAACTTTAAGCCATCGATCCTGACTATTTTTTTCTTCTCTGTTCCACTTAGCAACTTTTTAACTTGTAGCCACGTCTTTCAAAATTCCCAGTTCGTCAAAGAGTTGATCTTCGTTTAACATGGTTGCCTTGATATACAATTTAAAAGCTTCGAGAGAATAACAAACATCGTTTCATGTTATTTCACTTCTTATGCGAGCTCCACACTCTCGCCGAAGTCGATCGAGGTTTAACAAGTACGAGAGTGTAGACGGCCACCTTGTGTAACTTTGCCTCACTTCGTTCTACTTCCATTCTCTGTTGGTCTGGTCAAAGGGATCTTTGTCGGTATCGCACCGCTCTTTGTCGGTATCGCACTTCCTCGCGAAGTAGAACGAGTGTGTAGAGAGGGTACTTCGAACTTCGGTCAACTTTGGCGAAGTAACTTCGCCGAGAATGTGGAGCCCGCTTTAGATCTATGCTTTTGAATAGTTTAAATTCATGAAAATTTGTACTCCAGTTTTCTAGGTAGGTTACACATTTTGTGTAAAAATGTTTCACTTGCGCAGTGAAGTTTTGTGTGCGACCACCGCACTACCGCACCATAATCCTAATGTTTCACACACTTAAAATGTTTTTAAAGATCATTCATAAATGCATTTACCAAACACTTGATATGGATATTGAAGAAACCCACTTTGGATTTACACTACTAATCCAGAGATGCTTGGATGTGAACCAGGATATGTACGTCCGTTTCATAGATTACAACAAGGCTTTCGATAAAGTCCGCCACAAAGAGCTAATGGACGTCCTCAAAGCAAAACAATTACAATACAATGACCTTTCAATTATAACAAATCTATATTATAAACAGCAGGCACACATACGCATTAACGAACACACATCAGAAGAGTTCGAAATTAAAAGAGGAATGCGACAGGGGTGTGTATTGTCACTACTACTATTAAATGCATACTCTGAAGAAATTATGAAAAAAGTTCTTGAGGGAGAAACAGCAGGAATAAAGGTACCTAAATGGAACGAAAATTAACAACATTAGATATGCGGACGACACCAAGACCTCCAAAAGCTAATGAACAAGATAGTTGAGTATGGAGAACAATATGGATTATCAGTAAACATCAAGAAAACTAAATTTATAAGGCTATCAAAAACCCAAAATAATGATAAAAGCCTGACAATTAAAGGTAAAACTTTAGAATAAGTTAAAAACTACAACTATCTTGGCACAATAATTAATCACACAAAAGATTACTCCAAAGAAATCAAAGTTCGAATAGAGAAGACTAGAACCAACTTCAATAAAATGAGAAAGGTAGTTTGTGCAAGAGAACTGAAATAATTAAGACTTGAGAGTTAGGCTGGCAAGGTGTTATATTTTCTCGACTCTACTTTACGGGATAGAAGCATGGTCAATTAACGCGTCGACTACTAAAAAGTTGGAAGCATTTGAACTGTGGGTGAAGGTACCTGAAGATAGCATGAACCGAGCCTGTAACAAACAACGAAGTCAGGAGAAGAGTCAACAAAAGAATGGAAATATTGGAAACCATCAAGACCCAAAAGCTGCAATACCTGGAACAGTATACAAAGAAATTTTTTTAGTAGTGAGAGATAAAAATATCATTTTTTAGAAAAAATAAGTACATTCGCGTGTCCTTAGAAAGGTTTTAAAGTACATTAGGACAATATTTAAAAATAAGTACTGTCCTACTTAAATAAGTACATATGGTCACTGTAGTTAAAGCGTAACTGCCATTAAAACAAAGCAAACAAATCGCCAAAATAGACACGTCTTGTCCCCTAAATATCCCACATATACGAAAACAGTAAAAAATATTTCAAAGCGACGCGACATGTAGCGCCGTATATTAAAGAATAAAATAAAAAATAAAGAAGAAAGAAAATTAAAATTTTTTACAAAACTGAAAATCATCAAAATGAATCAGAAACACATCACGGTACAGCGAAACTACGTGCTAAGCTACGTGAAGCCTACATTTTAACTAATTTTGTTTTTGGTATCAATTCTTAATTTTGCTTTTATATATGTATGTACAGATTAATATGCCACGGAAATATTCTAGAACTGTTACCATTTTATATTTCATTAATTATTTAATATTAATTTGATTGATTGTTCATCATAATGCAAAATAAAATAACAAAACCGCTTCGTGATAGTCTCCCAATGACCTACTTCTATCAAACTAACCATTACGTAGCTTGACCATTTGTAGTGGTCCTTCTTTTTAGTTAATCGATAACACTTTTAGTATTGCATGAGGGAAGTTTGCCGGGATATCATGCCATACAAACATCATGTCCTTTGTAAGAACTGGAATGACAACTAAGCTAATAAAAAAAATCAATATCTCCTACCGATCGAAACATTCGCCTCCAAAGAAGGGTGAAATATTCAAAAAAATAATAGGTGTGTGTTGGTTGCTGCCTTATCACAAATCTGGACGAGATTTGATGATACATTTTTTTATTTAGAAACACGAAACATGCATGTATTCGATTTTCCTACATTTTACTACGTGTTAACATAACTAAAAGCACGTAATAGACTAAGAGCCGTCTAAGATGAAATTTGCTAATCATTTTAGGCACACTAAGCTAATAAAAAATTTTCAGATGCAAAAACAGATGCAATTTTCATTATAAGGCAGTTGATGGAAAAATACAGGAGTAAAGAAACAAACGCTCATATGGTATTCATTGATCTTGAAAAAGCATATGATAGAGTTCCTAGAGAGATTCTGTGGTGGGCACTCAATAAGAAAGGAGTCCCTGGTGAATATGTAAAGATTGTGTTACAGTAACGACTAGTGTTAGGACAGGTGTGAGAGAGACTGATAAATTTCATGTGAAAGTAGGATTGCACCAAGGCTCCGTGCTTAGTCCGTATTTATTCTCATTATTTTTGGACCAGATAACAGCGAAATTACAGGGTAAAATTCCATGGTGCTTAATGTATGCTGATGATGTCGTGTTAGTAGGAAATGCTGAAGGAGACTTAGAACAAAAACTGGAACAGTGGAGGCAAGTTCTGGAGGAAAAAGGTTTAAAACTTGGTAGGACAAAAACAGAGTATGTGGAATGTCCATTTAAAGATGGAGTTACTACAAATAAAATGGTATCTTTGGATGGTGAACTGATTGTAAAAAGCAATAGTTTTAAGTACCTGGGATCGGTATTACAGAGTAATGGAGAAATAGATGGAGATGCATGCAGTAGAATTAGGGCTGAATGGATGAAGTGGAAAGAAGCGAGTGGTGTGTTGTGTGACAGAAAAATTCCAATGAAGCTGCAGGGAAAATTCTATAAAACAGCCATAATACCGGCAGTGAAAAAGAAAGAGGAACAACGAATGCATGTGGCGGAAATGAGAATGCTTAGATGGATGAGTGGAGTGACAAAGAAGGATAAAATTAGAAATGAGTATATTAGGGGAAGTCTAGGTGTGGCACCAATTGATGCCAAAATGAGAGAGCATAGGTTAAGATGGTTTGGTCATGTTCAACGTCGAGACGTTAATCACCCAATACGAGGAATAGCTGAACTGCAGATTCCTGGAAGGAGTAGGAGAGGAAGACCAAAGAAGACCTGTGGGGAGACGATAAGGCAAGACATGTTGGTAAAGGGGATTGACATTGATATGACCCAAGATAGAATTGTGTGGAGAAATGCAATTAGGGAAGCCGACCCCGCATAGGGATAAGGCAAAGAGAATGATGATAATGATTTTAGGTACACTGAGCGTCTATAACTTCAATAGTAGAACCTAAAAGAAAATGTATGAGCACTGTGCCGTCACTTTTTAGTGGCATATGCCTCTACAGTGGTGCATAAAACTTTCCACTTATGGACGGAAATGGGATAAATAAATCAAAAGGTACCCTCCCTCACTCCCAGAATTAAATTTTTGGCTTTGAGGCTTTTTTTCTGTCGCGAACGATGCTGTTTGGTACTCTCATGATCGGCTCTGGAGTTTGTATTACAAGTATTTTGTAACTGATGCTCATGAATGATCTGGAAAGAGCATTGGCTATCTGTGTATATATTGATCCGCTTCAGTTCGAAAGTCCTCATGTTAATTTCCCTTGTAGACTGCAATATATTTCCTCTTCTTCTTCTAGTTCCATGACCGTTATCAATCGCTGGATATCATGTTCGCTACCATATTCGCTATCATGACTTTATTGGCGGCAGTTCTGAATTTTCTTTCTATTTTCTTCTCCTAGTGGAAAATAAATGTCAAAATTTCCACCACCATCAAATATTCCTGCGCTCGGACCTTCTGCAGTTTTCGACTCGTCTGTGTACTAGATAATATAACCCGGTCTTAGCTGGGTATTTCCTCTACTTCATTAGTTTTGTAGGCTGATACCCACTTAGAAAGGTATTTTAGATACTTTATCTATACACTGACAATGTATCTCCTAGAAATGTTGCATTTATCACATGGCTTCTCATTATGTAGTATGTCCGTCTGCAGCTTGTTTCGTGTATTCCTTTAAGATGAAACAAGATAATGGCCCTTGTAATTGCTTCGTAAGATATGTTGTCAAATATTCCCTCTATATCGAGAAATGCACATAACACTATCTCTTAGTGTTCTAGAACTGAATCCACCCTCTATACGAAATGGTACAGTGGCGTTTCTGTAGAGACTTCAACTCGATACACATCCTGTCCCTGATGTATCGGACTTTCAATCAATGCAACATCCCTAATATGCCTTCATATGCCTACGAATGGCATCAGACTTATCGGCCTCAGCCACATAGCTTTCTAATGTCCGACTTTGGCAGGTTTAGGTATAAAAGTTACCCTTATTGGGTGTAGGCTCTATACTTTTAGTATGTACCTCAGTCCTAGACTAGCCTGAATCATACATATATATATATATATATATATATATATATATATATATATATATATATATATATATATATATATTGTTAAGATATGTAAAATTTGAATTAATATGGTTTCGATCTTAATATTTTAGAAAAGTTAAAACATATAATAAAAATATACCAAAATTCATTTCGAAGAAATGAAAGTCAATTATCTTTGGATGGCCGTAGGTAAACAAAATTTAAATAGGGATTAAGTATTTTCTTTGTACAGTTAGTATGATAAGGAAGTGGTTATGTGTTTGGACAATGAGACCGGGTTAGGGAACAATTGTATTTAGAAATTTAAATGAATGTAATCTCCTTAAAAACCGATTGGCATGTAATTAGTTTTAGGAAATTTCTAATGGTAGGAAAAGTTGGTGTTGAATCTGACATTGACAATTTTGAATTTTGAATTCTTTGGAATCGTTGTCAGTGGACTTTCATAATTTTTTACATAATTTAATTTTACGGTAGAATAATTTTTTCAACGTTACTGTTTAGTGCTGGCCTTTAAACGAATGTGATTCTAGACGATAGTTGTTAAATGATCGTCAAGTCGAATAGTGGTGATCTCTGAGAGTCTCCTGAAGTAGTAAGGCAGATAAATGAATAGCTGTGAGTTTGTTGAAATAAGTGTCCTGACGGAGGCTCATCACGTAAAGCATTGAAAGTTATATTGTTCTACTTATATTCCAAGAGTCACCGTTGCATGCCGGAACGAGAAATAGATTCAGTTTATTGAGAGGAGAAAAGGCTAGCATTGTTTTTTGAAAGATACGTGCATCTGTAGGGGGTCATTGATGACAATAGGCTTGCAATAGTTTGTTGCGAGATTGCTGACTACATAGGGGGCTGCTAAGAGTAAATTGTAGGAGACCAGAGACAAGAATTTGGACAACTCATCATCCGAGAGACAGTTTTATTTTTTTTTTGTAGAATTATTCATAACGCAAATTTCAATAAGTACTTTAGATAGTGGTAGGAGTATTTCAATAATCAGAATAGGAGATATTATTTTTAGAGGATATTTTGAGGGTGAATTTATTTCAATAGATGTTTTTGTACCATATATGTGTTTTATTCCGTTAGTCTTTGACCTTATTTATCATATGTAAAGCAAAGGAGATATTGAAGCACGAGAATATAAAACCCTGAGATTAGAGCATTAAATAGTGTGATTAAATCATAAGTGCATCATTAAAATTAAATTTAATTAATTAATTAATTATCTAATCAATTGCTTTGAGCACACCGATCTTTGAATATCACATTAATATATATATTACACTTGAAGTTTCCGCGGGAGCTATATGTGCTTTCTGTTGTTTTCCGGGTTTGACTCCGCGTTGAATAATTTTGGTTTTGAGAAAAACCATTATTTTGACGACGTTTCGGCAAGATCTCACTTGCCATTGTCAAGTCAGGTAGTTCCGCTTCTCGCTGCTGCTGGAAGTAGACTGTCAGTTCATTACTATATTCACTGAGAACTTTATGATAGTCACCTTTACGATAAGGCAAATGTTAAGTGCCTTTTCTGTTCGCAACATGTTTGTCATGCCGATATCATTTTAATTAATATTTCCTCTATCATATTACATCAAATTCCGAATTTTTTCATTTTATTTACCCTCGTTTATGTTTTGGTTTCCATCCCTATAAAAATAGGACCCAAATCTTTTGTGTTTGGAGGCCGAAGGGCGTTAATCCGCCTCTGAACGTATCCAAAATGACATGAAACAGAAGAAAATTGAAACAAATGTGTGAAAACCCCGAGAGAATGCCTTCCTTAGAAATCTGACATCTGCGAAGGTAAATAGGTCTCAAGGATAAAGTGATAATATAAAATATGATTTTATTAACAGTCTGTATTCCACATCCGCTATATCTAAAACTTTTCTGCATAATTACTTTTTATATGTGACGTACTATAAATGTCAATGTTAATAGGTCCTTGCATTTTTTTGTGCATAAATATTGAACATTAAACAAAATGATTCATTTACGTACAATAAAGTCACGTATCATATCTACTAATTTGGTTTTATTTTAATAAATAATAATATTATCAGAAATCAGTTAATTCATTAATTTATTATCTACTCCATTCCACAAAGTTATGCACCCTTGTAACCGTTCTTTGCATATCTAAATACGAGGACAGAATAAAATGTTTTCAACATACAGAAACAGTACTCATATTTGTTAAGAAGGCACTTATTGTCAAAGATAATAAATTGTTTATTTATCTCCCCATTTAGTGTGTTTATACTTCTACAATACTTGGGAACACTGATGAAGAAGAGTTACAATTCCCGATAAATAAAGTCCATAACATACGCCAAAGCTACACGACAAAATTGGGTATCAACCATATCATCTTCTAGCTTTCTGTATAATCTTCCATGAATCACCTTGAGAAATATTTCGGCTTATTAGTGATATTGTGCTATAGTCTGAACAATCTTTGGCATACATATATTGATTTTGGTATTGCTACAAAGGCGGACACCAACCATTCCTGTGGCATTTTTCCGGTATTATACACTTCATTAAACACATCCAGATGTACAGGTAGAGTTTCATCGTCTAGAAATTTCAGTAATTCCGCAGGTATTTCGTCTGGATCTACAGTTTTTCCGTTTTCTGCGTTTCGTATTGCTTGTTAGATTTGCTCCATTATGATCTCTGAGTTTCGCTGTCGATTTCTTCGGGTTCTTGTCGATTATCCTCAAACAGATGTTACGTATGTCTTTCATTTCTTTTTTCTCTTTCAACTTCTATAATAATTTTTCCATTTATATTGTTTAAGAAGGCCATCTTTCTTTTTTCTCTGTGTATTTGTTTTTTCCTTTATTTTTTTATGCATATTAAAGCTATCATGTTTTTTAGCATATTCATTTCATTGATTGTGAGCCATGCCAGGTGGATTTGGCCTTTTTTTCTTTCCTATTGTATCACTGTATTTCCATGTATTTTGCCTTACTCCTGCCTTTATGTTTCCTTCTTTCCTCCATTAGCTCCATTTTTTGAATAAAAATCTAGTTTTGGAGTGTTGTTTCTATTTACCTAGTTAACTTAGTGGCGGCATTTTTAACTAGCGTAGGGCGGAAAATTGGTAAATCCGGCACTGGCCAATAAAAAAGGATTTGGCCTTTTTATTTTCTTTCCTATTAATCTTTGTATTTACTTGTATTTTGTCTTACTTCTGCCTTTATGTTTCCTTCTTTCCTCCATTAGCTCTAGAATTTCTGAAGTAATCCATCTCTGCTGTTTTCTTATTTTTTTTTCTGTAATATCTCCTTTCCTGCTTCTACTAAAGTTTATTGTATCATGTTCCATTTGTCATTAACATCTGTTGTTTTTATTACGTCTTGTTTGATTTTCTCTAAGTTATCGTTTATTTCTTGTTTTAAACTCTGACGTATAGTTCTTCTTTTGAGTGAAGTCAAGTTCGCTCCGCTTCGTTCAGGTATATTTTAGAAGGGTACGAATTGGCTCCCGCATGAATGCGGGTAGGCTCTCATATAATCGCGGAAACATTAGACATTGTTGCCAAATCGTGTAATATTTATACTGCTTAGGAAATTTACATAGTGATATAGACTTTTTATAGTAAAATTATACTTTTAGACAAATACTTTTAGAGTTTGTTTTAGTTCAACATTGGCATATGTGGCAATTTTAACACAAATTATCGGTGTCGGCCGGTATGCGCTCGACCGTTTTGCGCTCTTACCTGAAATCGGCCGGTTTGCCCTCTACACTCTAATACCCGAAAGTTAAGTTAGGACCGAAGGGTTAGGTCTTCCTCCTTTCCCATAGATATTTCTAGGAAGGTACTTGTTTCTAACAAAAAGAGAAAATTTGAAAGAAGTGACAACGCTGGGTGATATTTTCGACATGTTTAGGTAAAATTAATTTTGTCTATGGGAGCCAATTCGGACTCTACCTTTTTTAGTTCAGGTAAAATTCTTACCATTGGGAGCGAACTCGACCCCGTCCCTTCTTTTACCTTTGAGACATCAAACCGTGGTATATTTGTTTGTTTTTGGATCTTCTTCAATATTATCTGCCTCTGAGATGTACATACACACAGACGGATGCTGAGAATTCCATGTGTGGAAGGTTCCATTTTAAAGGTAAAATATTGCAAAACCTCTAAGTTTTAAAGAACAGCTGTGATTGACATGAAATTTGGCAAACACATAGCTAACAAGTCAAAGAAAAACAGTGATATTGTGCCAATGTGTGCTTTTGCCCTAGGTGTGACTTTCACCCCCTTTTGGGGGTGAAAAATATATGTTCGAAATAAGTCCGGAAATAGATAAAATGACTAATTCTGAGCAACTTTTGTTCTATAAAGTTTTTTCATCAAGTTAATATTTTCGAGTTATTTGCGAGTGAATATGTTAATTTTTCTACAAAATAACTCAAAAAGTAAGTATTTGGTCGAAAAAAATTCTTATCAAAAATATAGCACGTAAAAAAGTGAAAAACATGGTGTATATATTAGGTCACTATACCTAGCAGAAGCAGAGTTATAGCTAATGAAAAATAGGTTCATATTCGTCAAATTCCAAATCGAATATTTTAACGTGCCATAACCAAAAAACGAAGCACTTTTTTGGGGAAAACCCATTTTAACTTTTTAAAGTGTTTAAAAAATGCTTTATTTTTGTTTTTTAAAAAAAGTTTTTTAGCATCAAAAGTAAACAAGTTATGCTCAAAATAAAGTTGGTCCCTTTTTTTTGGTAAGAAATCGGGAAAATCACCCCCTAATTAGCATTTCAAATGAACTTAATTTTTACCACTTCACAAGTTTTTTACTCTCGTATGTATTGATCATATGATCTGTAAGTTTTATCCGTTCAAAGTCCTTATTTTTGAAAGAGCTGTAGTTAAAAAGGCTTGAACGAGTCACTTATTACGAGTGTATGCAAATTTAGAAACACCGAATCTTAACCAACTTTTGTCTTGCAGAAAAACAAGAAATACAAAATATTCGTTAAAGTAAAGCCGACTTTTTTTATTTTATAAGATTTTTGCTATCTCTAACAATTTTTAAGTTATTTTGAAAAAAAGCATTTTTTTCAAAATTAAAATTTTGCATTTTAAAAATTTTACTTTAAAACCAATTGTTTTCAAAAATAAGCACTTTGAATTGATGAAACTTACAGATCATATTATAAACACAATATATGCAAAGTAACTTGTGAAGCGGTAACGAATAATTTCATTTAAGTTGCTAATTTGGGGGTGATCTTCCTGATTTTTTTTGCCAAAACAAAAGGGACCAACTTTATTCTGAGCGTAACTTGCTTACATTTGATGCTAGAAATTTTTTTTATAAAAACAGAAATAAAGCTTTTTTTAAACACTTTGAAAAATTGTAACATGTTTTCCCCAAGAATGCTTCATTATTTGGATATTTCACATTGAATTATTCTATTTGGAATTTTTCGAATATGAACCTATTTTTCATTAGCTATAACTTTGCTTTTGCTAGGTATAGAGACCTAATATATACACCTTTTTTCACTTTTATATAGGCTACAGTGTTGCTAAGAATATTTTTTTCGACAAAATGCTTACGTTTTGAGTTATTTGCAAAAAACCGTCCAAAAACGTGGTTATTTTGTTGAAAAATGAACATATTCACTTGCAAATAACTCGAAAAGTATTGATTTGTTCAAAAAACTCTATGGAACAAAAGTTGCTTAAAATTAGTCACTTTATCCATTTCGGTACTTATCTTGGACATATATATTTTCACCCCCGAGATGGGGTGAAAATCACCCCCAGCGCAAAAGCACACATCGGCACCATATCACTTTTTTTCTTTGACATGTTAGTTATGCGTTTGCCAAATTTCATGTCAATCCAAGCGGTTCTTTAAAATTTACAGCAAAAACCGTGAAAGAGTGTACTAAAATAAACTGTGATAGATAACTAACAAACTCTGCTTACATAACAGCCGAATTTTTTAACACAATTTTTATGGTACAAAAGTGCATTAGTTGTTTTTTCCGGTAGCTTATCAAAAATAAAATATCAAATGATACTTGTTTACATTAGCCTTCGATTGACTGTGATTAAAACTAATACTTAGGTAAAGTGCATCATTAAAAATAAATTTAAATATCGTTAACTTTTTCCTGGATTGAGATATATCTAAAATAACTCACTTTTATAATGCTAATTGATCAACGACCAATACACATTAGAAACTAGAGAAAGAAGGTGCATTAATAATAATTATCTCTCTTCTTCTTAAGGCGCGTAAGCGTTCACCGTACATTGTCTTTTCAGGTGAGATGTTAGATAGTCAGGATTAAATTATTCTATTTTTAGGTATTGCAAAGCATTTCTTCTTTCTGAAAATTATTTTTCAGAATCTTCTTCTTGTGGTACTGGAGATCGGTTACACTGGCAAATCTGTCTCTGTCCAATACGGCTCTAAACAAAGATGTTGAATCAAGGCCGGTCCACTCTCTGATGATTCTAAGTCATGAAATCTGGCGCCTACCGGGACTTTGTTTTTCTTCAATCCTACCCTGGATGATCAGTTGCGGGAGGCGGTACTTTTCGTTTCTCATTAGGTGTCCCAGGTAGCTAACTTTTCTATCTTTGATGATCTTCAGCAGCTCCCTAATCTGTACCTATTCTCCTCAGATCATTTTCGTTGGTGGTGTGGGTTGTCAAGGGTATTTTCAGATTCTCTTATAAAGCCAGAGTTCAAAGGCTTCTAACTTATTCATCATCGTTATGTTGAGTGTCCAGGCCTCCATTTCATACAAAAGTATTGACCATACATAGCAATTCAGAAAAGATATCTAAGGCTGATTTTAATGCTACTGTTACAAAATAAGCTTTTCATTTTGATAAAGCCTTGTCAGGCTACGTCTATTCTCGCTTTTTGTCTTTAATCAAGTTGATTGTTGAACCAGCAGCCAAGATATTTGTATTGGTTTACGTATTCAAGCTGTTGGTGGGTCACATATTATATTTGAAAGAGTAAATTTTTGTTCCTTGATATTTTCATAACTTTGGTTTTCGCAGTATTGATCTTCATCCCCATTTTTTACAACTCTCAGTAACCAGTACTCTTAGTAAATATTTAATAGTATCTGAAGACTATGGTTCGAATCAGTCATTAAAACAGTGTCATCTGCATAGCGGATGTTATTTACTCTTTGACCGTTTATCCTGATTCCTTCTGAAGAGTGCGATAAAGCGTTGGTAAATATTACCTCAGAGTGGACGTCGAACAGCGATAGTACGCAACCCTGTCTGACACCTGGTTGTATTTCAATTGGCCTTGACGTGTTACCATTGGTCTTTATGATTGCTGTCTGATTCCAGTAAATAGCTTCTATAATTTTAGAATCTCTTTTGTCGACTCCGATGTCGTTCAATCTGTCTATCAAGGTCCTGTGCTGCATCCGGTCGAACGCTTTTTCAAAATCTATAAAACAGACAAAAAGGTCTTGTTGATCTTTGCGCCAGAGTTTGAATACAGAATATTGCTTCTCGTGTCCCCATACTTTTCCTAAAGCGAAATTGTTCCTGACCGGTGACCTCGTCACATCTATATTTCTGTTCTGTATGATTCGCAAGAAAAGCTTCAGAATGTTATTTAGTAGACTTATAAGGCGGAGGTCCTGGCATAATTTGGCGTTCTTCTTTTTTGACAGTGGTATGAAGACGGATTCAAGCCATGTTTTAGAGATCGCTCCTGTACTGTAAATATTATTAAATAGTTCAAGAAGAAGATCTAAGTTTTCCTCGTTACTAAGAGGCAAAAAAGTTTTAAAACATTGTGTTTAACTAATGGTGCCACAATAATAATTTAGTTGAAACGTACACAAAAGTTCGGTGGGGTTTAACGGAACAAAACTCCCATAAATTTTTAATGGGGTGTACAAATTTCACTGTTTTTATAAGATATTCCTGCCATAAGAATGTCAATTTGTCAATATGTATATCAATTTTCAATAAAAAATCTCTAACAGTTTTCGATATATTGGAAAAAATCGATTTTCATTTTGTAACTTCAAAGGGCTGTAATTTTTTATGTGCACATTTGTACAAAGGTAAGTTAAGTTCAATCCCAGAAATTTGGTCCCAGAATATGTGATTTAATTTATGGCCTGCCTTTTTGTTACATCGTGTAATTCTATAAAGAAAATCTATATTTTATTGGTCGGAAAAACCTGATTTAACAATAACTGCAACATAGGAATGTCTGACTAATTAAAAATATGTCTGTCAGGATTTTCTCGTCGTTTAATAAATTGGTTTTCCCGCTATTAATATTTATAATCAGAAACAGATATTAGTCCATTATCTGTACCAAGTATGGAAACACAGTATGGCATATTAATTTTTACATGTTGTTTTGCAAACACTTCGAGGAACAATATGGGATGGTTGAGAAATAAAATTTTTAGAAGACAAAAAAGTATTTGTTAAAATAAAGATTTCTATCTGATATTTATTATATTCGGGGATATTGATTCATATTATGACTTTTTAGTACCTTGATTTAACTTATCATGAATGGAACTTGAATATTTTATTATATATTTTAAAATAAATTTTAATATATTAAGTAATTTCAATTTCAAGGGTAAATACATACGTTGTATGTGTCACCTGTTTTCACCATAACATGTCAACTGTTTTCTCAATATCATCGATAATGGTTCTCCGTTCAATAAACTGATTGCGTTCATTTCATTGGTTTACTTTTTTTATATTTGTCTGTTAGTCTCCAATTCTCAGATCCACACAATAACTGCTTTTTTCAAGTTTCATAATATATTAAGTTTTATTTTTTTGTAGTGTTGGTATTCCAGAACATGATATTATTGAGGCAAGATAATAGGCTGTTCAATAGTCTCGTATAGTCTCCCTGAACATCAATACACTTGTTCTAACAAGATTGCAATTTGTGAATTCTATCCCTGAATTCGGGTGAGAATCTATCACAGCTCTTATCATTATGACCTCAATCATTTGATGAAAAACGTTTTTCACGCAGGCATTTTTTTAGGTATTGAAACAAATTGAAGTCGCTTTGTTCATGGGTTTTAGAATGTAGAGGTACTTTTGTCAAAAAGAAAAACAATGAAAAAATCAATTATATTTGAAAATCTTTATTGTCATGCAAAATAACCAACCTTTTAATTATTAATTTCTTTTAAATGTTGTTCGTGGCTGCGGTTAGAATGCTCTATTCTGAAGTTCCAATTCTCGATGGCGATGGCGCGGCGTGTCGAAGCATTATGATTGGTATTTGACCAATGACTCGAGTACTATTGGCCTCCAATACCTCAGTCGTAGCCGGTTTATTCATATAGACTTTAGGTAGCCCCAAAGGAAAAAGTCTAGAAGTGAGATGTCACCAATAGCGTAGCTGAAGATTTCGGGGCCCCCCGCGACAATTTTTGTGGGCCCCCGTATTATAAACATAACGACAACTAATAACAGTATAATTCTAAAATATGTGTAAATGACAATATTTGGCCTTTTTTAATAAGTCTTCATCAGTTAGTGTTAGTAGATTTTTTGGGAATTGACATGAAAACCTCTTAGGTATACCTTCATGTCTCTTAATCCGACAAAACTACTAGTAAGTTGTTGCAATACTATATAATATAAATTTATTCTGCTATTCCTGCTCCTTCTGATAAAATTTCGGAAAACGAATTTCTCATTTCTCGAAAATTATTTTTCAAAAATTTTTTTCAAAAAGTTGAAGGACCTTTAACTCTTCCGTTTCAGATTGCAGAAGTTTTGATGTTAGATTAATAAAGTTAAGTATTTCATATTGAATAGTAGTGATGTTGAAAAAGTAACTATTCGTTATAAAGTATTCGTTAATTACGAATACCGAAAGTAACGATTACTATACAGAGAGGCAAATCGTTACTTTGATTACTCTGATTACTTCGTGACTTCGTACCAATCGTATCAGAGCTAGTAACGACTAGTGTATCTACTTTGATTATTTCGTTACTTCATACCAATCGTATTAGAGCGAGTAACGAATATTGTATCTACTGTGATTACTTTGATTATGCTGATTACTTCGTACTTCGTGAAGGTCGTTATATCGGAATACCTATACAAAATACGTACCTACTGAGAAATACGATTCTCGATATGATTATCGGTAATCAAATACAAAAGTAACAAAATAATCAGTAGTATTTGCACAAAAGCTCTAAAATTATATATTAATTTTAGAGATCGAGTGAAATTTGTTGCGATTATTTCATGAATAACACTGTTCAAAACCCAAATTTTATTGTAATATATATATGTAAGTACAAATTAGTACAATTAAACAAACAGTTGTTATAAATATTAATTTGACGGTTGAAAGTCATCACTTTTATAATTTTTAAAACATTAATTGGTCATTAATATCACTGAATCTATTTTTTCGTAGCAACGAAGGGCATCTGACGTAATATACTTGACGACGGGAAATTATCAAAGATTATCGATTTAATTTAGATTTCTGTAGCTTTCTATTGGTCAGAATCTCCTATGAATAAAATAATCATAGTAATCAAATCATTTTTATCCCTTAAACAGATTGGTGAATATCGTTGTTATATCGGAATACCTATACAAACCTACCTACTGAGAAATATGATTCTCGATATGATTACCGGTACTCAAATACAAAAGTAATCATAGTAATCAAATCATTTTTATCCCTTAAACAGATCGGTGAAGGTCGTTGTTATATCGAAATACCTATACAAAATACCTATCTACTGAGAAATACGATTCTCGATATGATTACCGGTAGTTAAATATAAAAGTAACAAAAGTAATCATAGTAATCAAATCATTTTTATTTCTTAAACAGATCGGTGAAGGTCGTTTTTATATCGGATTAACTATACAAAATAGTTACCTACTCTACTGAGAAATACGATTCTAGATATGATTACCGGTACTCAAATACAAAAGTAACAAAAAGTAATCTAGTACTCAAAGTAACGAATACTGTAAATGATTACTTTATACAATATACCTACCTACTGAGAAATACGAATCTCGATATGTCTACCGGTACTCAAATACAAAAGTAACAAAAGTAATCATAGTAATCAAAGTAAGGAATACTGTAAATGATTACTTTATACAAAATACCTACCTACTGAGAAATACGATTCTCGATATGATTACAGGTACTCAAATACAAAAGTAACAAAAGTAATCATAGTAATCAAAGTAGCGGATACTGTAAATGATTATTTTATACAAAAGTAACGATTTGTAACGAATACTCGAACGTAACTACAATCAACATCACTATTGAATAGTAATGTTAGCGGCAAATTCAAAATTATTCATATGCTCTAATAATGCATTAGCTTCTAATTTTTCATAGTTTATTGGTAAGAATAGTGAAATTTTCCTTAAAGATTTCATTACTTTTCGGAAAGCTCGATGCAAAGCTATAACAGCATCATGTCTAGATGACCACAGGGTTTCACATAACCTTTTTAAGTGTTGTCAAACGCGATGAATCCAAAGTCATAATAGTACATGATACATCCCATATGTTAATACTTGCACAAAAAAAACATATTTTATAATCTCTTCATTACATTGTAAAAAAAACAACTCCTGTACACCAGCAACGGCATCATTCAACATTAGGTTCAGATTATGGGATTCACAGTGAACATAAAAAATTGTTTTTCAATGTCAGTTATGCGCCTTTGTACGCCTGAATATACACCACTCATAACGCTTGCCCCATCATACCACTTTCCTCTGGAGTTGTGTACGGAAAGGTGCTTTGATTATTCTTCTTCTTCACGTGCCATATCAGAATTATCCGACGTTGGCGATCACCATCGCGAAAGCTTCTCGATCTTCTGCAATATGGAATAATTGTCCTGCATTTGGTATCTGAGTCCATTCACGAATGTTTTTTAACCAAGTTTTTTCTTGATCCTGTTTTCTTCCTAGACCTCTACGGCCCTCTATTTTGCTTTTAAGGATCAGTTGTAATATTTGATACGGGTTTCCCCTCACTATATGTCTCAGATAAGACATTTTTCGATGTTTAACAGTCTTTAGCAGTGCTCTATCTTTGTTAACCCTCCTTAGTACTTCTTCATTAGTTTTCCATGCTGTCCAAGGTATCGTCAGCATCCGCCTATGAATCCACATTTCCAATGCTTCAATTCTGTTCATGATCGATACTTTTAGCGTCCACACTTCTGCACTATACAAAAGTACGGACCAAATATAGCACTTATCCATTCTTTTTCTTAGTTCTCAACTGAGATGATTATTGCAAAGAAATGACTTCATTTTCATAAAAGTAGTTTTAGTCATTGCTATTCTACGTTTTATTTCTATGTTTTGATCTAGTTGGTCTTAGCTTTGATTATATAAATTTTAAAATTTCATTTACTGGACCTTCTGCACTTTGGTCTAATATACGAATAAATCCCAAAAAACAACTTCTGCTTTGGAGTGTAAATTATTTTCATTGCAAGTTATTTTTGCATACAGGAAAATAAAACTAAGCTGATCGTCTTTGGAAATATCTTGAACGGTATCAAGAATTATTGAATAAAAACAACTTTGTTTAATTAAATTAATCACTTTGTTTCAGTTTCTTAAGCCAGCAAATTTATAACTTCGTTTTGTATTTGGAGACTCAAATAATGTTTAATTTATTGTTATTGTTTTTATCGATTAATTTAGCTAAAACAGGATCACATTTAGCTAGTAAAAGAACCATCGGCAAAAAATTACCTTTTTGGGATTCACTTTCATCTAAACCCTAAACTACCAACATGTCCACGAAACGCTAAATTGCACCCAGAAAGAGTAAGAGTTACGTTAATTACCCGCTTCATTACTTCCTTCCAAATTCAATATTTTGATGCTTATTAGGAAAATATGTTTGGGTCCCCAATTTAAAGAATGTAGAAGTATTAAGCTTGAAGGTTTTAAGGGGCTGTCAGCTACGCCTGCGGGCTTGTCAGCTACGCCACTGGATGTCACAAGAACTAGGCAGCCAATTCACTGGTCCGAAGCGTGAAATAAATTATTCAAACTGACATGTGACTGACATCGGTCAAACTAGTAGAACCTTTGACAAACGTATAGCAAAACACAAAAGGGTGCTCGATAATAGAAAAACAGGTTCGATCTACGCACTTCACCTTCTGGATCATAATCATTATTTTAATGAACAGTTTAAAATTCTTCATATTCAAAATACAGGCCATAAGTTATCCCAGATAACAATATAAACTGGTTTCAAACTTGCAACAAGTTTGATACATCAAACATGAAAGCTTGCTGCAGGTTTGCCATGACAACTTTGCAAACTTGCAGCAAGTTTAAATCAAACTTGCTAGTTATAGTGTGACAAACTTGCATGAAGTTTGTTTTTTCAAACTTGATACAAACTTGATATAATAAACTTGCTGAAGGTTTGTTTTTGTTTTGTTGCATGAAGTTTGTTTTTTCAAACTTGATACAAACTTGCTTAAGGTTTGTTTTGACATACTATAGCCACAATTTGAATAAAACAATGTGAATAAAAAATACAATACCATTTTATATAACCATTTATTCAGTAATCACTCAACTAAAATACAATCTATTGTCTAAAATTATTTATTGGAACTTACATTAAACCTGCTAGCTTCAGATTCCGATGCTCAGTTTTGTCTATCAGCTCTGAAACAAATAAAAGGAATAATTGTTATAAACTCTTGCTGTGTGAACAGAATTAATATTTGCTATTAAAAGAGATAAAAAGATGTTAAAGTAACAATTTTACAATAAAACCTAAAACTTATTTATATGTAATATATTATAAATATAATTTATTTTAGATAGTATGTGTGTAATACAGCTAGAAGCTACGAAAAACATAAAAACAACTTACCTTAATTTCACCAAAACAAAAAGAATACCAATCTGTACATAATCACCACAAGTGGATGGGTCTATGAAAAACTGAAGAAAAGAAGCTTCAGCTTTGTAATTAAAGTAATAGTCTCGGAAAATTGTACAGTAAATGTTGTAAAAAACTCAAAGAAAAATATCAACATAGGATAAGACATAACCACAAATTATCACCGCTTGGCAGGTTACTTTTCCCGTGTTGCCAGCTGTCGAGTAAGCTTTTTCCCTCAACGTACCTTAAAAATTCCCACTTTTATGATAAAATTCCCTCCTATGCTTCTATTTAAAAAATCTATGAAAATATGTTGAAGTATTTTCAAATATTTTGATTTTTTTAAGTATTTTACAATTTGGACTGGAGCAAAGATTCCCTTATAAGTTAACTTTTTCCCTTTTATGTTGAAAATTCTCGTAAAAAGGGAAATTTACCTCCAGTGGCAACACTTTCGTTTTCGTGGGCGTGACATCAGTCAGGGTAACGAACGAAACCGAACCGAACTGACCGTAACGTGTAAGTCAACCAAATAGATGGCACGCGTGACGTGGCTTTGCAACTGTAAGCTTGCAGCAAAGTTGCTACAAACTTGAATCATCGTCTTTGTCATAACAATATTGCAGCAAACTTGACACAAACTTACCTCGTCATATTTGGCGCCACAATTTAAAACCAAAGAAGAATCAAACTTGCCACAAGTTTACATGGTATCTGGGATATTTATTAGAATCTATGGAAATTAATACAAATATAATTCTGAATGACCAACAGATAAACTTGCGAATAACAGCTCCCCACTCCTCAATATATTCAGTTAGACTCAGTGACGGTTTAAGGCATCAGGGGGCCCTAGGCGGCCATAAGAAGTAGGCCCCTTTATATCGACCATTTACTTAAAACAAATTTACAGATATTTATGTTGTTTTGGGAAGTAGTTACCCCAAAAATAAATTACGACAATGTAAAAAGATCATTTTTCTTTTTTTTTACATTTCGCAACAACTTCTCATTAATATTCAATATATGCCAAAGAAAAAAAGGGATATTGTGTCGATATGTGATTTTGCCCTGGGTATGAGTGCCACCCCTTCGGGGGTAAAAAAACATACATTCAAAATAATGGATAACTGATTAATTCTAAGTAACTTTTGTTCTATCGAGTTTTTTCACTAAATTAATACTTTTTGAGTTATTTGCGAGTGAATATGTTCATTTATCAACAAAAAAAAACACCTTTTTAGACGGTTTTTCGCAAATAACTCCAAAATTAAGTATTTTATCGAAAAAGTATTTTTAGAAAAAATATAGCCTATACAAAATTTAAAAAAATGGTCTATGTATGAAGTATGTAGACCCAGTATAAGCAGAACTGGAGCTAATGAAAAGTAGATTCTTATTAGACAAATTCCAAATCAAATATTTCAACGTAAATTACCAAAAACTAAAGCACTTTTCGGTGAAAAATCCATAACTTTTTTATAGCGTTAAAAAAAGTTTTATTTTTGTTTTTTTTTTTAATTAAGTTTCAAGTATCAAAATTAAGCAAGTAAAGCTTAAAATAATGTTGATTCCTTTTTTGGCACAAAAATCTTGAAAATTTATGAAAATCTTGAAAAAACTTATAAGTATATTATATGATCTATAAGTTTCACCGGTTCACAGTATTTCAAAACATTGGGATTTAAAGTAAAACAAATTTTTTGAAATTTTGAAAAATAAAATGTATTTTTTTTTTCAAAATAACTTAAAAATTATCAGTGGTACCAAAAATCTTAAAGACTAAAAAAATATAGGTTTTGATTTTCTGAATATTTCAGATTTTTGCTTTTTTGGAAGATAAAAATTATTGGTTAAGATATGACTGTTCAAAATTTGCATACCCTGGGTAGAGAATTTTTCATTTATTAAAAATTAATAAATGAAAATAGTTTCTATCCTTGTGGGATCGGTACTCACCGGAGGGACAGCAAACGCTCGGATACAATTAGCGTCTCTTTGCAAAAACAATGACGACTTTGCTAAGTAACAAGACATTTACTCAACACACACACTACCCACTACACTAGGTACCTGATTGGAAAAATCCACTTTACCATGCCAATTGCCATTAGTTGTCGAGGCATTAAGCTAAATAAAAAAAATTGCATACACTCGTGATTAGTGACTTGTTCAAGCCCTTTCTACTACAGCACTTTTATAAATAAGCACTTTATACCGATGAAACTTACAGAGCATATAAACAATACATAAGTAAAGTAGCTTGTGAAGCGGTAAGGATTAATTTCATTTGGGATGTTAATTAGGGGGTTATTTTCATCAGTTTTTTTTAACTCACAAAATGGGATCAACTTTATTCTGAGCGTATCTTGCTTACTTTTTATGATAGAAATTTTTTTAAAAAACAAGAATCATGCTTTTTTAAAACATTTAAACAAGTTATGATGAGTTTTCCATGAAAAGTGCGTCATTTTTTGATTATTTCACGTTGAAATATTTGATTCGGAATTTGACGAATAATAACCTACTTTTCATTAGCTACAACTCTGCTTCTACTGGGTCTACAGACTGCACACATACACCATTTTTTCAATTGTTTAAAAGCTATATTTTTGCTAAGAATATTTTTTCGATAAAATACTTACTTTTTGAGTTATTTGCGAAATACCGTCTAAAAACGTGTTATTTTTTGTTGAAAAATGAAGATATTCACTTGCAAATAACTCGAAATGTATTGACTTGATGAAAAAACCAGGGTAGGCAAAAATAAAAGGATTTTTCAAAAAAAAACAAAATTATCAGGATTTTTTGTTTAAACCAGGTTTATTTGATACAAAGTATGATAAGTCTAAATACTTTAAAAATGAATAAATTATTTTATAAAATAATAGTAATAAACAATGAAAAAAATGATTAAGACAACTTTTATTTTTATTTACACACACAAAAAATTAAAATAACAAAAAAAAACATCTTCAAACGTATCAAAACATATTCAAAATAGCTAAGTTCGAAAGTAAAAAATATAATTTATTTATTTTAATTTTCTTCATTTGCGGCAGCTGTATAAAAAAAATTTAAATAAAAACACCAGTTTGGAGGTTCAATAAAAGAACCAGGTTTTTTTCTTAAAAAAACCAGTTGATTTAAACCATGGTTAAACCAAGGTTTTAAGCATGTTGGTTTAAACCTACCAACCCTGGAAAAACTCTATTGAACAAAAGTTGCTTAGAATTAGTCAGTTTATCCACTTCCGGATGTATTTTGACAATATATTTTTTCACCCCCGAGAAGGGGTGGACTCAACCGTAGATCAAAAACACACATTGGCACAATATCACTTTTTTATTTGACATGTTAGCTATGCTTATACCAAATTTCACGTCAATCCAAGCTGTCAAGTCAAGCTCTTGTTTCAAATCCAAAGGTTCTTTAAAATCCGGAGGTTTTGCAATATTTTACCGTGAGTGAATGGACTATAAGGCCCATCGTTGGGTAGAAATTGAAAAAAAAACGTACACCATACCAAAATAATTACCAGCTTTTATCAAAATTTGCTTGCAAAATTGATTACCAAATTGAGGGAATGATTAGAACATGGAATTTAAAAATTCCTTTGAAGATAACTGCTTAATTTGTCTTGAAGTCGTTTGTATTTTTCTGATATTTGACAAAAGACAAATAGCCCAATAAATGACCGTTTTGGAGTGTAATTTCCAGGGGCAACTCCGAATTGCATGAAAATTTGGATTTAGGTTCTACTTACCCTCCACTTCAAAGTTGAATTTGTGCCGTTGGTTGCTTTTACTTGGGGGGTGACATTTACCCCTCCTCGGTGGGTGAAAAACGCGTGTTTAAAATAAGGCCGGAAATGGATAAATTGACTTATTTTAAGCACCTTTTGTTCTATAAAGTTTTTTACGTAAGTCAATACTTTTCGAGTTATTCGCGATTTAAAATGTTGACTTTTCGACAAAAAAACTACGTTTTCAGACAGTTTTTTCCAAATACCTCAAAAAGTAAATATTTTATCAAAAAAAATATTTTTATCAAAAGCAGCCTATAAAAAAACGAAAAAAATGGTGTACCAGTAAAGTCTACAAATTTAGTAGAAGCAAAGTTGTAGCTCATGAAAAATACGTTCTTATTCGTCTAATTCCAAATCGAATAATTCAACGCGAAATCACCGAAGAAAGAAGCGTTTTTCGGGAAAACCTTACATTTTTAAAGTATCGAAAAAAAGCTTATTATTTGTTTTTTACAAAAGTTTACAGCATCAAAAATAAACGAGTTACACTGAAAAAAAGTTTTCCCCTTTTTTTGGTAAAAAAATCGTGAAAACCTCGCTCTATTTAGCACTCTAAATGAAATTAATCGTTTGGCTTTACCATCTATTTTAACTGTATGTGTATTGTTTATAAGATCTGCAAGTTTGATTGGTTTGAAGTCCTTCTTTATGGAAACATTTGGTTTTATAGTAAAAAAAAATTTTCTAAAAATTTTTGAAAAATTTCATTTTTTTAAAATAACTTAAAAAGTATTAGTGATAAGAAAAATCTTAAAGAGTAAAAGAATGTAGGTTTTGCTATTATAAATATGTTAGTTTCATTTTGTTTCTCCTTAAGACAAAAATTGGTTAAGATATGGCTGTTCAAAATTTGCATGCACTCGTTATTAGTGACCCATTCAAGCTTTCTCAATTATAACCCTTTCAAAAATAAACACTTTAAACCGGTGAGACTGACAGATCATATAAAAAATAGATAGGTAAGTAAATTGTTTGTAAAGCGGTAGCGACTAATTTCATTTGGGGAGCTAAACACGGCGAGATTTTCATGATTTTTTACAAAAAAAAAGAGGGCCAACTTTATTTTGAGCGTAACTCGCTTATTTTTAATGCTAAAACTTTTGTTAACAATTAAAACAAAGCTTTTTATAAACACTTTAAAAAAGTTTAAATGGGTTTTTCCCGAAAAGTGCTTAATTTTTCGGTGATTTCACCTTGAAATATTCGATTTTGAATTAGACGAATAAGAACGTATTTTTCATGAGCTACAACTTTGTTTTTATTTGATTGATAGACATTACTGAACACCATTTTTTTGGGTTTTTTATAAGCTACACCTGCTAAGAATATTTTCTTCGGTAGAATGTTTACTTTTTGAGTTATTTGCGAAAAACCGTCTGAAAACGTAGTATTTTGTCGAAAAATCAACATTTTCAATGGAAAATAACTCGAAAAGTATTGACTTACGTAAAAAGCTCTATAGAACAAAAGTTGCTTAAAATCAGTCAATTTATCCATTTCCGGTCTTATCTTGAACGTATGTTTTTTCACCCCCGAGAAGGGGTGACTGTCACCCCCCAAGTAAAAGCAACCAACGGCACAATTTCAACTTTGAAGTGGAGGGTAAGTGGAACCTAAATCCAAATTTTCATGCAATTCTGAGTTGCCCCTGAAAATTACACGATATCGCCGAATTTCCCGTTCATTTACTGGGCTAAAAGCAAAAAACTGAGTTTGATTGGAAATCATACATTAACCATTTTCTTTTTTGTCTCAGTTAACCCTATTTGATTTTTGTAACATTTTAAATTTTTTTTAAATAACTGCTTAAATAATTAAATATTAATTAATGCATTTGTGTGGGATGCGGGCCCCATCAAGTGCCCGGGCCCTAGGCGGCCGCCTAGTCCGCCTAATGGTTAATCCGGCACTGACAGTTAGACACTTTAAAGTGCGGACACATAGTAAAATACATCACTTGAGAAAGCCACTCTGTAGAAACAGCTGTAGCAGAGGCGTGCGGTCCATGGAAGCGGGGGAAGCGCCGCTTCCCTATTTATTCGTCGATATAAGAAAATATATTATTAATTAATATTTAATAATAAAATTTTTTCCCTAATCCAAATAATCTACAATACATATTACCTAGCCAATAGGCATTGAAAAATATTAAAAATTAATCGCGTACGAACGAACTCAATATGCACCCAACTCAACTATTTGGTCCACTCCTGGCAGAAGCGCATCTCAAAATCGCCGCTTGTCATGCAGTTGTCCCTTTTAAAAGTGGTCAGGGTTCAATGACCGATGACCGCAGCCACTAGTCGCGCGAATTTTGGTATGCCATGGAAGCGCTCGTCGTATCGCCTTCCCGAAAGTGAGATGCTCCGACTGTTACTGCTGCTAAGGGGTGCTTAGGTATTACATACATTCGCTTAAAGAATATTTCGATTTAAATTTTTTGCAGAGATATTTCCTTTTACTGATCTTTTATTTGACATTTTACAGAAATCAAATGGTATTGCATTTTGTATAAGACAAATTGATGACTTTATTAATACGATAATTAAAAAAACGAGAGCAGTTTAAAAATATTTGAGATAAAACTGAACGTATGGGGTTTGAACATGAAAGAAAAATAATGAAGATTGATAATTTCGGAGACAGAGAGACAGAGAAAACAGAGGAAACAAAGAGACCTTTTGATAATATTCTACAACAAATGAATTCTAGCTTTCAAAATTTTAACGATTTAAAATTTGTAGAATTATATATTGTTATGATCTGCTTCTTATTAATTTTATATTAATTATTATTTATTTGTTTAATTATTTAATTGTCGCAAATCATACATAAAAAAATGAATAAAAATCTCAGGGTGCCTTTTTATAATATCAAGAAAATGTCTAAATTACCTTACGTTATACTTATCTTCTCTCGTGGGTTCAGTATCTCTCAGTTGATCCTAATCGGGATAAAATAGGGAAAAGAAATAAAGCCAAATATAAAATAAACATACAGAATTGTCTTTTATTTATCAAAATCGATACTCTAAAATCTATCAAATCTAAAACCTGTGGACACAGATGTCCGAATGAAATTTCTACCATTTAAATTTATTCTAGTTAAAAAATTATTTATCGGTTTGTTCCCGATGACTTTGGTACAACAAAATAAACAAAACCAAATTATGTATTTGCAAAATTAGCTATACTCCCTATTTACTTTCTGAAATATTGGAATTTTAATTCCTACGCTTTTTACTCAAAATTTTAGTTTCCGAACATAAAAATATCTTTCACATAAGTTGACTGACCTTTTGCTTCAATCACTCTGATGTCTTCTCGTGACCCAAAAACAGCTCTCCCTCGTTGACTATGTTAAAGGCTACTCATCAAAGCCCTCTCCGTTCTCCAGCTTCAAAACTATCAGCATACCAGCACCAATTCTCCAACAAGCCGGGCCTCTTTTGACACGTACTCGATTCAAACAAAACTCCAAAATTTCTCTGCTCTCCTTCTCACAATAATACAGAATCAAAGAGGTATTTCGTCTCAATTTGATCTGTCTCTCGTTCCACTTTTCAACACTATTCTCCACTATCAAACAGCCACTGGTACTTGTTAACTATCTATCTACGAAAACGTCTAACTGCTCCTCAGCGATGCCAAAAACATAATGACTTCTTTTTCAAACTCTCTCAATCATTCAAACCACTTTTCCCCTTCCAACTTGCCAAGAATCATAAACAATCTTTTCCATTCGACAAACAAACAGTCTTTTTCAAAATTATTCCGACCATCCTAATTACTTTCGGGGAATCCTACAAACATTTACTCGGGTTGAAACAAAGATATTAAAATTCCAAACTTTCTTTTACACCACTTTCCCAGAAAGTGATAATTACATCTACCTGTGGATTCTATAGTTCCCGTAGTAACAATCTTCTTCCATTATAAACCTAAATACATCGTTATTTTCACTTTAAATATTCACAAAAGTCTTTTAATGGTTCATCGGAAAACTCATTAAAAGAGAAATCCATTTACATCCAAACTAAATTCTAATAAATATTTACAGATCAATATACAGGGTGTATCAAATTTATGTGCCCGCGTTATTTAAAAAAAATTTTATTTAATTTTCATTTTGCCTTTGATTGATAAATTGAAAACACAATAATATAATCTTAATATTTCTAATTATAATTCATCAAAATTTCCCACAGAGGAATTTATGTCATTACGATTAAATAATGAATTTTTTTTTGATATCCCAGCTTTGCATTCTCAGTTAAGTATCATTTATGAAACAACTGACATGAATGATAAAGAAATACCCAGAAATCTGGGATTTCTTTATAACTACTGGTTTAAACAAGTCGCTGTGTGAAGTGGTCAAGTTGTGTGAATTAGTACTACTAACTATCCCAGCCACAAGTGCATCAGTTGAACGAAGTTTTGCAGTATTAAGATGCATTCAAAGTTTCAAATTAAGAGTTTAAAAGAAATTCAACAAGCGAAGACAGACTTTGAAAGTTAGCCCTATTATCCATTAAAAAAGACTGCATTCAACAATTATCAGAAGTTGATAGGAGAATAGACCTCGAGTATAAATAAGTGTCATTTTAGTGAAAGTTGTGTGTTGTGGAAAATGCCTCGGAGTGTATATTTTTTTTAAATATGATTCTTTAGAAAACCAAGCCCGGCGCGAGGACTCAAGGCCCGAGCTAGCAATACAGATCAATGATAGGTCACTAGTCACTAGAAATAGCGGGAATAGAGTGCCTCACGCATTCACGCGTCACGGATTTAGTGTGTGAGTCCTTGTACGCAGGACGTCTCACATAATTAAGTACTTTGCTGATAGAGAGCCCCTGCGCATCAGAGTGTTATCAGGTGGAAAGTTGCTCGACCCTCGACCCTTAAGAAAATATTTTTATATCCTTATTGAATCGCTTCCCCTTTCGAAAAAGTCACCGCACGCCACTGAGCTGTAGTGACATAAATTTTGAGGAAGTCTTCAAAATAAAAGTTTTTCAGTGTTTTATTATTTGGTTATGAAATAGCGCTGATTGATTACACCTTACCTTTGTTTTTCTTTTTGTCGAAACAATTAAATAACAATTTTTTTTATTTGCGTTTGGAATAAGTCAATATAATAAACGAATATAAACAACTAAAAATCGATATTTCCTTCCTCTTTGTTGACCAGGTCAAGATTATATCCTATCGATTTATTAATATAATTTGCAACGACATAACATGTTTACAATGCCCATATTATACAGGGTGTTTCATTAACAACTGTCCATATCGTAACTGGAGAAACCTTAGCACAAAATATGAAGATTTAGCCCAAAACACTTAAATAAAATATTCTTAAAAAGATAAAAAGGGTTCAAGGCAGGTTTTGTTTATATTCGATTCAGAGTTGGACTACCATCTCCATATAGTAACTATTTCAGCATCCTTATGCATCATCAGTGAAGATTATGCAGTCACAACTCTGAAGGGAATACAAACATTCTGCCTCTTTTAAAGCAAACCATCGCAATGCGATGAACCCGCCTTTTGAGACGCAATACAGCGACATCTCTCGTATTACGAGGAAAACGAAAAGCCCTAGATACAAAGTTTACTACTTTTTAAACAATTAGAATAATTGAAACAAAAATATAATAAACAATATTTTAAATCCAAGACTTTTCGTTAATAAACTGCTTTCTGGCTGCATCCCATATCTCCGGATTTTACAATATATAATCACATAGAGACGACGAAATAGGAGAAAGCAAATAGAGGACACTTAGGCCACGCATTTACCTTCTCTTCGTCTAGGAAAAGGACCGAAAGACAGTTTCTAAATACTCACAAATTGAGTAAAAATGAAAAAGATAAAAAATAAAAAAAAATTTTTTTATCTTTTTCATTTTTACTCAATTTGTGAGTATTTAGAAACTGTCTTTCGGTCCTTTTCCTAGACGAAGAGAAGGTAAAAATAAAAAAAAAAATTTTTATCTTTTTCATTTTTACTCAATTTGTGAGTATTTAGAAACTGTCTTTCGGTCCTTTTCCTAGACGAAGAGAAGGTAAATGCGTGGCCTAAGTGTCCTCTATTTGCTTTCTCCTATTTCGTCGTCTCTATGTGATTATATATTGTAAAATCCGGAGATATGGGATGCAGCCAGAAAGCAGTTTATTAACGAAAAGTCTTGGATTTAAAATATTGTTTATTATATTTTTGTTTCAATTATTCTAATTGTTTAAAAAGTAGTAAACTTTGTATCTAGGGCTTTTCGTTTTCCTCGTAATAAAATATTCTTCTTTACCGAGATACAGAGATGTTACATAATAAAATATTACAAATGTTCTAAAATGATTTTGGCCCAAGTTTAAAGCACCTTTTAATATTTTTTGTTCAAACTTGACACACATACTAGGGTACTCTAACTAGTCTTAAAGATAGTTTTCCGCTATTACCAGAGGCGTGCTGTAGGGATGTATAGTATACTTCCTTTTCGCCCCTTTACCCCCTTACACGGTCTTGACGGTCCAGTTAGCTGGGGCTCAGTCGATCGACAAGTTTAGTGGATTTGCGATTTGCGGTCGCTGGTTCGAGCCTCAGCTAGGTCATGAAATTTATAAAAGGCCAACGCCGTAGTATAAAACTCAATAGAGTCTACGGCTTGGTCTGGAATAAACTGGCGTCTGATCGACCTATGGAGGAGCGGTACGGGAAGGGATAAGGGCTTCCGGCTTGGTGATACTCCTCCATAGATCCCTACCGAAGGGCGTTGACACCTAAGAACGGTGTATACATACATACCCCCTTACAATCTACGCCACTGTCGTAATAATCATTTCGGCATGTTTTTTTTATTCTTCGTTACTTTCTACGTAAATGTTATCCGTTGTCTCAATGCGATAGAGTAATAGTCTGGGCTGATTATCGGAGAATAGGCCATTTTTGGGAAAAGTTATTTACCAGCAATTTTATTGCTGGAATCGAATTATAAGATCCTATATATTAATAATATAGGTATGCAAAGTCCTCAGATAGTGTGCTACTTTTTTTATAAACAAAATGGCGCACGAAAATCGTATTTTTTTCAATTATTGCTCTATAACTCCGAAGATTTTAACTTTACAACAAAAACACTCAAATAAAAATTCACCGTGATTAAATTCTGCATAGAGTCGTGTTTTTCCCGATCTGCTCCGACGAAAACTTTCCTCGGAAAATGCGGGTTTTCCCAACAAAATCTTTAATTTTCAAATAAAGTTTTAGATAAGTAATTATCTACCAATAATTAAATAATTTGGTGACTTAAAAGCCTTCTTGGTTTAGATTATAGTTCCAGAAGCTGGTGAAAATTAAATGAATATTTTAGCCACAATTCAATTGTTAATTAATAATTTATGGTCGCAATAATAACAAAAATAATTATGATACACTGGTTAAACTTTGAAATCTTATAAAGATGAGATGTCTATTTAACATTTTGTCGACAAAATATAAATTTTTTATTTTTTTGCATAATCTTTAAATGTTTTAAAAAAAATAGTTATAAACAAATTAACGTTTCTCAGAAAGTTTTTATTATATTATAATTTTAAAAAATAGCTAAAATGCGCATTTCAAATATCTTTAAAATGCTTTAAAACTTTTTTGCAACCATTTGTAAAAAAGTTATGAAACAGCAAAATAAACATACGATTACTACGGTGTTTATAATTTTTTTTAATTCTTTCAAAACGTAGAAGTGAGTTTAAAGTACAAGCTAATTATTTACAAAAAAATATCGATTATAAGTTTAATGGTTATATTTTAATTAAAGATTATAAATATATTTTTTTGTAATTTACACGCGCGAAAGTAGAATAATACAGTACTGTAGCTAAAATTTTCACTCGGAGCAACGACCGGCGGCGGCGGCCGCGCGACGTACTTTAATAAATAATGTATGCTGCGTGTCACTCGCATCGAGTGAACATTTTAGCTCCGACTCTGTATCAGGCCAACTTTTGCGCCAAAAATGTCAAAAAAAAGTAACTTTAATCTTTGATTAAAATATAACCATTGCACTAATTTTGGACATTCTTTGTTAGTAATTAGATTGTACCATAGACTCACTTTTAAGCTTTGAAACAATTAAAACAAATTATAAACAACACAGTAATCGTATATTTACTTTGCTGTTTCATAACTTTTTTGGAAATGGTTGGAAAATTTTTTTAAAGCATTCATTTTCAAGAAATATGAAATACGCATTTTAAGTATTTTTAAAATTAGAATATAATAAACAATTTCTGAGAAATGTTAATTTGTTTATAACAATTTTTTTAAACATTTAAAGATTATGCAAAAAAATGAAAAATTTATATTTTGTCGACAAAATATTAAATAGGCATCACACCTTTATAATCTTTCTAAGTTTTATCAATGTCTCATGATTATTTTGGTTGTTATTGCGACTGTAAATTATTAATATTCAATTGAATTGTTGCTAAAGTATTCGTTTCATTTTCACCGGCTTCTGAATTTATAATCTATACCAAGAAAGCTTTTATTTCACCAAGCTATATAATTATTGATAAATAATTACTGGCCCAAAAAAATTATTTGAAAATTCGAGATTTTGTTGGGAAAACCCACATTTTCCGAGGAAAATTTTCGTCGGAGCAAATCAGGAAAAACATACCTCTATGTAGAATTAAATTGGGGTGAATTTTTATTTGAGTGTTTTTGGTGTAAAGTTAAAATCTTCGGACTTATAGAGCAATAATTGAAAAAAATACGATTTGTCGGCGCCATTTTATTTATAAAAAAAAGTAGCACACTATCTGCGGACTTTGCATACCTATATTAATAATATATAGGATCTTATAATTCGATTCCAGCAATAAAATTGCTGGTAAATAACCTTTCTTTGTACCTTACTAATTAGACCAGCGTATTATAACTATTTTTTTTTAATTTAAAGATTATGCAAAAAAAAGAAAAATTTATATTTTGTCGACAAAATATTAAATAAGCATCTCATATTTATAATCTTTAGAAGTTTGATCAATGTGTCATGATTATTTTGGTTATTATTGCGATCATAAATTGTTAATTAACAACTGAATTGTTGCTAAAATATTCGTTTAATTTTCACCGGCTTCTGGAATTACAATCTATACCAAGAAAGCTTTGATGTCACTAAGTTATTTAATTATTGATTAATAATTACTTACCTAAAACTTTATTTGAAAATTAGAGTTTTTGTTAGGAAAACCCGCATTTTCCGAGGAAAATTTTCGTCGGAGCAAATCGTGAAAAACATATCTCTATGCAGAATTTAATTGCGGTGAATTTTTATTTGGGTGTTTTTGTTGTAAAATTAAAATCTTCGGAGTTATAGAGCAATAATTGAAAAAAATACGATTTGTCGGTGCCATTTTGTTTATAAAAAAAGTAGCACGCTATCTGCGGACTTTGCATACCTATATTATTAATATGTAGGATCTTATAATTCGATTCCAGCAATAAAATTGCTGGTAAATAACTTTTCCATGAATTTTGCTAATTAGCCCAGAGTATAAGTAGTTTTCAAGTTATTTGCGTTTTAATCTGGATTCAATAAGATTATGACAATGTATGTTAAACACATAATTTCATTGAATGTAGTCTTATGGAATGCATTATCTTTAAACACAAATAACTTAAAAACTACTTACTTTATCGCAATGAGACAAAAGGATGATCATCATCATCAGTAGCTCGACAACCCTTTTTGGGTCCTGGCTTGTTCTAGGATTTTCAGCCATTCTGTTCTGTTCCTTGCTTTGTTCTTCCGGTGGGTAATCTCAAGTGTTTTCAGATCTTGTTCCACTTGTTCCATGTATATAAGTTTGGGTCTTCCCTTTGACCTTCTCCCTACTGGTGTTTGCTTCATTATATGTTTTGGTGTTTCGGTCTCCAACATTCGTTCAACATGGCCCATCCAGCGCATACGTCCGGTCTTTATGGATGTTATGACGTCGGGTTCGTTGTATGCTGCGTATAGTTCAAAATTATATCTTCTGCGCCATACGTCATTTTCTTTCACCCCCTTATATATGTGTCTAAGGATTTTTCGTTCAAACGTACCTAATAAGTTCTCATCGCTTTTCGACAGTGTCCATGTCTCTGATCCATATATAAGAACCGGTTTTATCAGGGTTTTGTATATTTTGCATTTGGTTTTTCTCGTGATGTTGTTAGATCTTAGATGTTTAATGAGTCCATTATATGTTTTATTAGCAATATGTATTCTCTTAACTTCTTCGCTGACATTATTATCTGCGGTAATTAGTGAACCTAGATATGTAAAAAAATTTACGCTTTCGATGTTATAGTCTCCTACTATCAGATTCTGTAGGTTTCTTTGGCCTGTCGATTTGCTAGCCTTCATGTATTTGGTTTTTATTTCATTAATATTTAGAGGACTGTTTTGTGCCGCTCTTCCTATAGCAATAAATGCTTCTATCATTTCTTTTTTGCTTCTAGCTATGATATCAACATCATCTGCAAATGCCAATATTTGTACACTTTTTGTTATTATTGTTCCTCTGGTGTTGACTTTTGACTCTCTAAGTATTTCTCTAATGTGATGTTAAATAGAATACAGGATAGGGCATCTCCCTGTCGTATGACAGGGAGATGCCCTATGGATACATATGACAAAAGGATGATATTTATGTAAAAAATAACAAGGAATCAAAAAACATGCTGAAATGATTATTACGACAGTGGCGTAGATTGTGAGGAGGAAAAGCGGCGAAAATGAAGTATATATCCCTAGAGCACGCCTCTGGTAACAGCGGAAAACTATCTTTTAAGACTAGTTAAAGTATCCTATGTAAACTGTGTCAAGTTTGAACAAATTATAGTAAAAGTATTATACTTTTTCTACGACTTTTTTTATTTTAATTAGTAAAAAGTATAGTTATCAACTACTCGCGATTTAAATTATAATAATTTACAAAAATACCTAAATGCTGTTTACTCCTAGTACGTGGCTGAATAATTGGTTGCCTACTTTTACCAGATTCTTATGTATTGTAAAAATATAACAACAAACCAAGTTCTATTCGTTTCCGAAAAGTTATATGCATAAATTTGTACCTACTGTCAATGAATCTAATAAATAGGAAATGGCTATTATCGGCAGACGTATTTCATTCATAAAGTTTTATGTATATTTACATTTAACTGTATATAATATAATAATATAACTATATATAATATGTTATAACAAATTTAACACAATACAACTTAAAAAAAATAAACACAATATTAGTTTAAAAAAATCAAGGCAGGTTTTGTTTATATTTGATTCAGAGTTGGACCACCATCTCCATATAGCTATTTCAGCATCCTTATGCCTCATCGGTGAAGCTCACAATATTAGTTATAAATTCAAATTAACACAAACAAAATACGCTGATGTCAGTGTCACTAAAATAAATGATAAACTTCAAAAATTTTAGTAAACAAGATATAAACGTAAAAAATATACTGACATTGTTACAGTTAAAATTCCTCTAAAAATTTTTCGAAGTTAATTATTGATATAAATTACAATATTACTGTATTTAAATAAACAAGTTTAAGTAATTTTATTTGCAGTTTTTATACGATTAATATTAAAAGTGTCATGCGCCAGTTAAATCTAACTTCAGCCCGTGAGTAATGACCCGTGAGTAACTTCAGCCCGTGAGTAATGAATTATTACTCACGGGTAAAGTAATGGGTGCTATTATCTATTAAAAAATAGCGAATAATGAGTATGTTATTACACGGTCGTAGAAAAAATCATTTTAGAACATTTTTGTAATAAAACACTCTGTATATCGGTAAGGAAGAATATTTTATTTGAGTGTTTTGGGTTAAATCTTCGTATTTTGTGCTAAGGTTTCTCCAGTTACGATATGGACAATTGTTAATGAAACACCCTGTATTCATTCAATTTATAGATTTACTGCAATAGTACACGCTCTGATTAAAACAAAAATTTACTAAAAAGGTAATAGGTGCTAAAAATGTAGAGATATATACTTCATTTTTTCCGCTTTTCCCCTCACAATCTACGCCACTGTCGTAATAATCATTTCAGCATTTTTTTTATTTTTCGTTAAGTTTTACGTAAATGTCATCCGTTGTCTCAATGCAATAGAGTAAGTAGTTCTCAAGTTATTTGAGTTTAAAGCACATGTATTTTAAACACAATAATTTATTGAATGTTGTTTAAAATACATAATCTTAATGAATCCATTATCTTTAAACGCAAATAACTTGAAAACTACTTACTCTATCGCATTGAGACAAATGGATGATATTTACGTAAAAAGTAACGACGAATCAAAAAAACATGCTGAAATTACGACAGTGACGTAGATTGTAAAGGGGAAAAGGGACGAAAATGAAGTATATATCCCTACGGTACGCCTCTGGTAACAGCGGAAAACTATCTTTTAACACTAGTTAAAGTATCTTAACATGTGTAAACTGTTTGTCAAGTTTGAACAAAAAATATTGAAAGTTGTTAAAGCAATGGGCTAAAATCGTTTTAGAATATTTAAAATAAAACACCCTGTATCTCGGTAAGGAGGAATATTTTATTTAAGTATTTTAGGTTAAATCTTCGTATTTTATGATAAGGTTACTCCAGCTACTATATGGACAATTCTTAATGAAACACTCTGTATAGTATCACTTACGTTCTGTTAATTTATTACACAAATGTTAATCTGTACCATCACTTACACTGTAGGTACTCTGCTTTTCACTTAACTAACTCGAAAGGTCTCTTCCTCTTGGTTCCTCTAGCCAGATCCGTGTTGTGGAGGAGATAGATGACCTTCATATTGACGTGTTGAAGAAGTCGGTGTTCATGACCCTTGGCAAATTTTTCAATGGTCTTGGTAATCTATTTCTAGGTCCGTATGGAGGTCACTGTTTCTAAGTACAGTGGAACCTCGATAACTCAGATTAATCGGGACCGCGGCCGATTTGGGTTATCGAAAATCCGGGTTAGCCGGAGAATATGGGAAAAATTAATAAAATACGGTATACTTACAGATATAATTGAAATAACATGAAATATATATAATATGCACAGAGTACCTACTCATCCAAATTACGTATAGTTGTATAGAGTATACAGGGTGGAAGGCACTTATGGAATAAAATAATTTCTGTCCTTGTTGCAAAAAACTATAAAAAATACTGAAACCCTTCGATTTTTAAATAAAAATGTGCACTTTCTAAACATAAATTTAAATGTACAGGGTGATCCTTGCAAGTCTAGCAGAGTCCATAAGATTTATTTTTAATGGAACACCCTGTATATTCTTATATTTTTAAAAGCTGCTTAGCAACCTGATTTCAACGAACTATATCATGCAGGATGTATTATGAATAATACAGGGTGAAATTTTGAAAGTAACAAGTATGGAAACCACTTATGGAATAAAATTATTTGTGTCCTTATTTTAAAACATTAAAAAAAATACTGGGACATGTCGACTTTTAAATTCAAATGGACGATTTACAAACATAAACTAAAATATACAGGGTGATTCACGCAAGTACGGCATAGTTAATGATCTTTAGTTTTAATGGATCACCATGTATATTTTTTTATTTTTGAAATCTACTAAACAACCTCATATCAAAAAAGTGTACATCTATTATGTAGGATCTATTATGAATAATACAAGGTGAAATTTTAAAATTATGTATAATTTTCGTCAAGATATTAAATACCTACATAAAATTTTGAAATTAATAATAATTTATCATGCTTTAAATAACAGTATTATTTTTTAAATTAGCTAAATAAAGGCATACATTTTCTAAACTAAGCATTAAATCTATTGGGTTTTGTATTTAATGTCCTGACAAAATTTATAAATAATTTCAAAATTTCACCTTGTATTATTCATAATAGACCCTACATAATACACTTTTTCAGGTGAGGTTCTTTAGCAGATTCTAAAAATATTAAAATATACAGGGTGATCCATTAAAGCTAAAGATCAGGGACTATACTGTAATACTGTACTCTCGTGAATCACCCTGTATATTTAAATTTTTGTTTGTAAAGCGCCTATTTAAATTTAAATGTTGAAGTATGCCAGTATTTTTTATAATTTTGTAAAATAAGGACACAAACAATTTTATTCCATAAGTGGTTTCCATACTTGTTAATTTCAAAATTTCACCCTGTATTGTTCATAATACACCCTACATGATATAGTTCACTGAAAAAAGGTTGTTAAGCAGCTTTTAAAAATATAATAATATATGGGGTGTTCCATTAAAAATAAAGCATATGGGCTCTGCTAAACTTGCAAGGATCACCCTGTATATTTAAATTTATGATTAAAAATTGCACATTTTTATTTAAAAATCGACGAGTCTCAGCGTTTTTTTATAATTTTTTGAAACAAGGACAGAAATAATTTTATTCCATAAGTGCCTTCCACACTGTAGAGTATTGTTCATTTCTTGGTAAAGAACTCATGCTTAGACAAAAAAACACGCAAACACAAACATATCTAAAGCACGATTACAGAACGGAAGCGAAAAATACGACTGTACTACACACAATACGGTCACAATCGGTACAATGTTATGTTATTTAAGAACAGTAGAGACTAAGACCATTGTTTAAAAAAGAATTTTTTAAATAGTCTTTTTTGAACAATGCTAAGACAGTGTGAAATAAATAAAGGAATACAGGTGCCTGTTGTTTCCGATAATCCGAGACAATGAACGTCTGCGTCGCTCTGCCGCCGTGTACCATGAGTCATTTTTATTATCGTTTAGTTCAAATTACATAAATACCCATTATCTCTCAAATAGTATATTATAGAAGATTCCCATTGTTTTCATTCTGGTGGGATGTAGAATAGCATTATGTTGTTTTATATGCCATTAGAGTGAAAACTTAGTCTTTTTATATTATATACATTTTTATTGTTGAAATGTTTGTCTGATGAAAATCGGTCCGGGTTAGCCGGACATCCGGATTGTCGGTGGCTGACTTATCGGGGCTCCACTGTACCAAGGAGTGTTGACAGCACTTTGTTTTGGAGTCGCTGGATGATGTCTAAATTACTCTTTCTAGCACAACCCCACAACTTTTTGATATACTTTAATGGATACCGTATCCTCGATCCTGTATGTTTTCAGATGATACATAATTATATTTATAAAAACAATAATTAGGGGAAGGCGGGGCCGAATGGGGTAGCGGGGCGGAATGAAGATTGGTATTTTTAAGTGTCAATGACGTGCTGCAGACTAGCAGCGATAAGTAAAAGTACATCAGTGTAGTGTGACTGAAGACCGGTAGGCATGTTTGGCTAGTTTTCTTGACGTTAACAACGTGAATCTATGTTGCGTGGCTTTTCGCTTATAATTTGTAACTGTTTGTGATTTTATGACCAAGGTAAGTTGCACACGCTTGTTTTTTTACAACGTTAGTTGGTAATACTTGTAGGGTATTTATTTAGCTTTCGTTTAGTCTAGGCAAACGTTTTCTTACCAATCGTTTTCAAGTGACCATAGCTTGATGAAATAAATCATTTGCTTGGGGCGGAATGCGGAAGTCCACTTGGGGCGGAATGGGGAAGTACTCCGTGCCGCCCACACTATTTTTATTAAACAGTAACTCTATATCTAACTATTTTTCTTCTATTTCAGATGGTTCTAGTATACAAAAGGAAGACGAATAGACAGATGGTTCTAGTATACAAAAGGAAGACGAATAGACAGCCATGGTCTACTAAAAGTATGAATAATGCTGCCGAAGCGGTTATTTCTGGTCAAGTAGGTTACTTGAAGGCTCCAAAGCAATTTAGTGTTCTACAAAGTACCTGGAGATATCCTGCAGAGAAAAGTAAAGATCCGCAGTACCATATTGACAAAACAGCAGGGAAATTTTAAGCTGTTTTTACCGAAGGGCAAGAATATGAGCTCATGAGCTATTTGAAAATTATGGAGTATCGATTATTTGGTCTAACGATGGTAGATTTACGTACCTTAGCTTATCAGTTAGCTGTAAGAAATGGCCTAGCCCACATATTTACGAGTGAAGTGGCCGGCCAAGATTGGGTCAATGGATTTTTAAAGAAAAATCCTACTTTATCATTTCGGGAACCTGAGTGAACATCTGGCGCCAGAGTTGTGGGCTTTAGTAAAGTGGCAGTGATGAACTTAGCTTAACATAACTTAACATAAAATGACTTTTCAACGGTACTTAATAATTGTAGTTGAAAGACTGATAAGTTTGTACACACTTGAATGAATAAGGGAAAATGAAAATGTAGTATGTCAAAGTGTGTAAATAATTTATTTCCTTAGCTGAGCGCTTTCGACATAAACGTCATCATCGGAGCTAATGCTAAAATAAAAAAAGAGATCTTGTAAGAAAAAGAAGTACAAAACTCTTTTTTTACTTACGTCAAATACTAAAAAAGTACCGCTACATAGAGGTGTAAACAAGTGCATCTTAGGAAAGTAAATTTGATTTTTAAATTTTGAATGCTAACTTAGTCCTCCGTACAACAGCAAACAGCAAAAAAAAAAAACAGAAAGAAACGGCCACATACACGTTGCACAAAAACATATAAACTTTTTTCATGGTCCGGGTGTCGATATCACCCGTCCATCCTTGGCCTAGTAACAACAGCTGACTGACAAGGTCGGATATTCAAATCTGCTTTTATCTGTTCTGCGTTGACGTTGACAGCTGACGTTGAAACATGAATATTTTAAACATATTGAAAGGAAAATTGAAAATGTTTACAATGAAATTGATAAGAAAATGTACCTATTTCTATATAATGTAACTATTCTGAATATTGAAGTTGAGCATTCACAATCAAAATTGATCTTTCTCATTACTTTCTGTTTAATAATTTTTTTTTGTTTTTTAATTTAATTTTTTAACTTAACACAGTGTATGTAAGTTGGGCCAATTAGTCTCAAAATCAAGCATGTCATCAATTAATTTAATAGTTGATTAGTACAAACATCTAAGGTACATTTCCTTATCAATTTCATTGTAAACATTTTCAATTTTCCTTTCAATATGTTTAAAATATTCATGTTTCAACGTCAGCTGTCAACGTCAACGCAGAACAGATAAAAGCAGATTTGAATATCCGACCTTGTCAGTCAGCTGTTGTTACTAGGCCAAGGATGGACGGGTGATATCGACACCCGGACCATGAAAAAAGTTTATATGTTTTTGTGCAACGTGTATGTCGCCGTTTCTTTCTGTTTTTTTTTTTTGCTGTTTGCTGTTGTACGGAGGACTAAGTTAGCATTCAAAATTTAAAAATCAAATTTACTTTCCTAAGATGCACTTGTTTACACCTCTATGTAGCGGTACTTTTTTAGTATTTGACGTAAGTAAAAAAAGAGTTTTGTACTTCTTTTTCTTACAAGATCTCTTTTTTTTATTTTAGCATTAGCTCCGATGATGACGTTTATGTCGAAAGCGCTCAGCTAAGGAAATAAATTATTTACACACTTTGACATACTACATTTTCATTTTCACTTAATAATTGGACTTAATAATTACAATTATTAAGTTATTTTTTTATTAATTTCACTAATCTTGTAATGACTACCCCGTTGTGCCCCGGTGCAGGGGCAGAACGGGGCAATTGGCATTGTTTAATATTTTAGTAACAAACTTACTGTTCCTGTTCTTATAAAAAAATAATATTGTAATATAATGTCAACAACATTACAATGAGTTTATATAATGATATGCAGCTTAAGTAATTAATCCTAACTTATTTTTAAAAATCAATCTCAACTTAGTACCCCATTCCGCCCTGCCTTCCCCTACGTATATGGTGTAATACATTTTTTGTTTATCTTTTATTTTCTGACGTGTGCCAACACCTAAATTTTTTGTAAAAAAAATTGCCATGCGTGATTGCGTGTGCTCTACGACTTGTTTTTTAGGATTTATGTTTTTTAGTAATTATACTTGACACACATGCAACTATTCATAAAGAAGATTACAAAAATATTTTTATAATATTGTTATGAATTTGCATACGTAGTGTGAAACAGATGTTGGGATTTCTTTTGTTAATTTTTTTTAGTTCTTTCAGTTTACAAAATAAAAAAAATCATGAAGTTTTTTGTGGGACACCCGATAGAAGAAATTTTTTTAGAATTTATCTTATGGGACTTATTATTGTCGATGTATTAATAAACTATCTTGATAATTAGAAATTCAGAAGTAACAATTACTGTACTTCTATTAAAAATCGCCTAGTATAGAGATTTCGAAATACAACTAAGGAGACAATGATATCGAATGGAAAGCACCCAGACGATACCTATTATTCTCTCTGCTTCTAGATTTATTCCGAAGCACCTCATAGAAAAAAAAATTTTGGGAAATAGTCCAACATACCAAGTCACCAAGGACTCGACCATACGAAAAGAGACCCACCAGAGCTCAATCCTTTTGATACCACACGTATCTGGGATGAGTGAATTGTTCCTTTAGAGGGAGTGAGAACCATATAGCTAAATCTGGATAAAAATAAAGCTATATTCGTCTTATATACAATAAGATTGTACAATAAGATTTGTCAGTCGTCACATTCTATCATTGAAATTATTAGATGGTGATAGCTAAATTAAGGCAAAATTATTTGTGACGGTAATTTATATTCATGTATTGACTATCCAAAGTCAATTGAAAATTAAAATTTTAGGAGGTGGTTCAAACATATTATTCAACAGATCTGTTTTACCGCACGAAGCACTGTACGCAACGTAACCAAGCTATGCAAGATATCCTCGTATTCTTGCTGCACGGATTGAGATGCAACGGTAATAGGAGGATATCTTGTAATAGATTATTCTACGTTGTGTACAACGCTTCGTACAAAAACCTGATCTGTTAAATAATATATTTGAACTTCCTCGTAAAATTTCAATTTTCAATTGACTTTGAATAGACAGTACATATCTGTAAAAAGTGGGCCAATCCTCGTACCATAGAGTACCCCGTAACCCGTACACACGACGGAACTTTATCCGATAAAACCTGATAACCTGTTAAAAAAACGTTTATAACAGGTAAACACGGCTTTAAGCGCGGTGTTAAGCCCTCATATGTACAGGCTCTTAGGCCCGCTTGCTCATTCGGAGTTCAACTCAAGTTCAGCGCCATAACTGAGTTCAAGGCATGAAGTGCGTTCAGCGCTATAACCGAGTTCAAGGCATGAAGTGCGTTGTACGGTAGTACGCACTTCATACCTTGAGCTCGGTAATGGCGCTGAACTTGAGTTGAACTCCGAATGAGCAAGCGGGCCTAAGAGCCTGTACATATGAGGGCTTAACGCTGCGCTTAAGGCCGTGTTTACCTGTTATAAACGTGTTTTAACAGGTTATCAGGTTTTATCGGATGAAGTTCCGTCGTGTGTACGAGTTACGGGGTACTCTATGGTACGAGGATTGGCCCACTTTTTACAGATATGTACTGTCTATTCAAAGCCATTTGAAAATTGAAATTTTACGAGGAAGTTCAAATATATTATTTAACAGATCAGGTTTTTGTACGAAGCGTTGTACCCAACGTAGAATAATCTATTATAAGATATTCCCCTATTACCGTTGCATCTCAATCCGTGCAGCAAGAATACGAGGATATCTTGGATAGCTTGGTTACGTTGCTTACAGTGCTTCGTGCAGTAAAACAGATCTGTTGAATAATATGTTTGAACCACCTCCTAAAATTTTAATTTTCAATTGACTTTGGATAGACAGTACATGAATAAATTACCGTCACAAATAATTTTGCCTTAATTTAGCTATCACCATCTAATAATTTCAATGATACAATGTGACGACTGACAAATCTTATTGTATATAAGACGAATAAAGCTTTATTTTTATCCAGATTTAGCCATATGGTTGTCACTCCCTCTAAAGAAATAATTCACTCATCCCAGATACGTATGGTATCAAAAAGATTGAGCTCTAGTGGGTCTCTTTTCGTATGGTCGAGCCCTTGGTGATTTATAGGTGAATAATAGGTATCGTCTGGGTGCTTTCCATTCGCCATCATTGTCTCCTTAGTTGTATTTCGAAATCTCTATACTTGCCGATTTTTAATAGAAGTACAGTAATTGTTACTTCTGAATTTCTAATTATCAAGATAGTGTACTAATACATCGACAATAATAAGTCCCATAAGATAAATTCTAAAAAAATTTCTTCTATCGGGTGTCCCACAAAAAACTTCATGATTTTTTTTATTTTGTAAACTGAAAGAACTAAAAAAAATAACAAAAGAAATCCCAACATTTGTTTCACACTACGTATGCAGATTCATAACAATATTATAAAAATATTTTTATAATCTTCTTTATGAATAGTTGCATGCGTGTCAAGTATAATTACTAAAAAACATAAATCCTAAAAAACAAGTCGTAGAGCACACGCAATCACGCATTTTTTTTTATTATAACACCTGTACGATGTTTGCATACTGCTATCTGGTCACAAATGACCAATTATCAGTTATTCTCTGACCTAACTTACCAAAGCTTAGGGTATGCCAAGGGCATACCCTATGGCTTACTCTTATTATATCTATCAACTAATGCACTACAATTAACATGCAATAACATCACAGTACTATGCTCTGCTTTTTACACTAAACTGTTACACATTTACACTAACTCAAATGGTTTTGTCCTCATGAGTCTTCTTTTTAGTTCAGTGTTGTCAACAAGCTGGATTGCCTCGACATTCACATGACTATGCAGCCTCTGCTCGTGACTTGCTGCTGTCCTCTTGATTACTTCGGTCACAGTTTCCATACCCAGGCCCTGGTGGAGGTTGCTGTTACGGATATACCAAGGAGCATCAACAATGTTCCTCAGTACTTTGTTTTGAAATCTCTGGATAATATGTAGGTTACTAGCTTTGGTACAGCCCCAGAGTTGGCACCCATATACCCATACTGGCCTCAGTACTTGTTTATAAATGGATAATTTATTCTTATATATTAATATAATAATTCCAATACAATTTCTTATACCTCATATCTAGCTCCCCTCTTTTCTTTTTGACATGGACTTTCCAGCGCAGTCTCGCGTCTAAGGTGATGCCCAAATATTTTGCTGATGTTGCATAAGGAACTTGGGTATCATTTATTCTAACTGGGAAATTTTCTATTTTTTTATTTGTGAAGTTAATGTGTGCCGATTTAGACTCATTTAATTTTATTCGCAATTTTCTAGTCCAGGTATGTATTGTATTTACTGAGAGTTGCAACTTATCAGTCGCTTCTTCACTAGTGTCTCCTATCACTAGTATAGCTGTATCATCAGCGAAGGTGGCAATAGTGTTCTGTTCTAGTTCTGGAATGTCACACGTATACAATAGGTACAGGATCGGACCTAATACGCTCCCTTGTGGCACGCCAGCTTTGATCTCCTTTAAATCGGTGTACACTTCTTCTTGTTTAACTCTGAAATATCTATTCGCAATGTATGATTCTAGGATTTCCTAATACTGTTTAGGCATGAACGTTCTTAGCTTATAGTTTAAACCCTCATGCCAGACTTCATCAAATGTCCAAGAAGATTGTAGAGCCGACTTTCTTTTCTTCTAATGTTTTTTCTATTATATTTGTTATTCGGTGAACTTGATCTATAGTGGAATGTTTATTTCTGAAACCAAATTGATGATTTTGTATAAGATTTTTTCTTTCTATTATTGGTTTTAATCTTTTCAATAGGAGTTTTTCAAATAATTTTGACATCATTGGTAGGAGTGATATTGGTCGATACGATGTCACTTCATTAGGAGGTTTACCTGGTTTAGCGATCATAATGACTTCGGCTACTTTCCAGAGTCTCGGAACATATCTCAATCTAAAAGCAGCATTTATTAGGTTTGTCAGCTTAACTATGGCTTTTCTTGGGAGATTTTTTAATAGTTCTCCTGTTATGAGATCATATCCTCAATCACGCATGGCAATATTTTTCACAAAAAATTTAGGTGTTGGCACACGTCAAAAAATAAAAGATAAACAAAAAATGTATTACACCATATACGTAATTATTGTTTTTATAAATATAATTATTTATCATCTAAAAACATACAGGATCGAGGATACGGTATCCATTAAAAGTATAATAAGAAGTTGTGGGGTTGTGATAGTAAGAGTAATTTAGACATCATCCAGCGACTCCAAAACAAAGTGCTAAGGAGCAGTGTCAACACTCCTTGGTACTTAGAAACAGTGACCTCCATACGAACCTACATAGAAATAGATTACCAAGACCATTGAAAAATTTGCCAAGAGTCACGAACACCGACTTCTTCAACACGTCAATATGGAGGTCATCTATCTCCTCGACAACACGGATCTGGCTAGAGGAGCGAAGAGGAAGAAACCTTTCGAGTTAGTTAAGTGAAAAGCAGAGTACCTTATAGTGCAAGTGATGGTATGGTTTGTTCAACAGTAAATGGTTGAATTCAATTAGTGCGGTCGTAAATATTATTAAATTTATCTGACCTGGCCCATTGTTAAGACCCACCCGGAGCGATAAGCCACCGAGGTAGACAGAGTTGGTCTTTTGCAATTAACATTGACTAGACGGTACTCCCATAATAAAGCCTAAAATAAATTTTACCTGAAACCGGGCCTTTTATACTATTATCGGTTAATCCAGGATGTTTATAGTGGTAACTAATTGAACTCAACTATTTACTGTTTAATACCATACAGATTAATATTTGTGTAATAAATAACAGAACGTAAGTGATACTATACAGTCTATACACGATGTTTCATTAAGAATTGTCCATAATATAGTAACTGGAGATACATTAGCACAAAATACGAAGATTTAACCTAAAACACTTAAAATATTCCTCCTTACCTACCGAGATACTATATTCTAAAATGATTTTAGCCCATTGTTTTAACAACTTTCAATATTTCTTGTTCAAACTTGACAAACAGTTTACACATGTTAGGATACTTTAACTAGTGTTAAAAGATAGTTTTCCGCTGTTACCAGAGGCGTGCTGTAGGGATATTCCTTCACTACTTCAAGGGCGTTCCTTCATATTTCCTGCTTTTCCCCCCTCGCAATCTATGAATCGAATGGTACTTTGCATAGCATTTATGCGCCTGCCCGAATTTCTATCAATACTTCTTTAATTGTTTCTGCTGATTACGCTCTCCGTTTCGTTTTTCTAACATAATATCTAACCATTTTGGATCTAAAAAGTTATAATTAAATAATTTGAGCAAGAAACCATAAAAAGTACAAAAAAATCTTTAAAATTGACTGGAAAAAGCACAAGTCCGGTCTTACCCCGCCACATGCTCCGAACTTGCCCCGTGCTCTAAAATATATGCGGGGCAAGACCAGAGTAGTGTTTTTTCCAGTAAATTTCAAATAATCGAAAGGATTTATTTATTTAACGTAAAGTTTAAACAATGTTCTTAATACCTACTAAAAATAAATGCACAAGACACAAAATTTGCTGTAAAATATCGGCACTTTGTTCAGCAGCTCTAGGTTGTACTGCACTATGTACTGCACACGTACTCACATTTTATAAATGGCAAAACAATAGATTTGTTCTAGCATCCGTTTCAAACGGTTTGAAACCATCAGCGAATAGTGGACCAGCGCGAGTAGAGGGGATAGCACTGGTGACTGTATCATGTTCTCTCACTGACCAACTGTTTGCTGACGGTTTCTTACTAGTTTGACTGTTTGCTAGAACAAACCTAATAATTGACAATAAATGACAGAATTACTTCTGAATGAGAGACATCTATGTCAATCAGTTCATACTAATCTAGTACAGATTTCTACTCCTTAACTTGTACAATTAAATGTATCTTATGATAGATTTAGAGCTAATACGAACTTGCCCCGTTTACGATCTTACCCCACTACACCTTAGCCAAATTAAAAGTTGAAGTGCACTGCACTGGAGAGATGTGTGCATAATGCTATCAAAGAATACTCCATCCAACAAGAAGCGAAAGCATCGACTATTTCAGGATCCAAATTTCTTTGCGCATGTACGATCCGCCATGTTTCATGTATTATTTCTTATTTCTCAACCTAACCCCTAACAACTGTTTGTTGAACCTAACAAATAATGTGAATGTAATTGTATAATTATTCTTGTGTTGTTTAATCTTTTCTTATTGTAGAAAAAAGGATAATACTATTAAATATATCTATTGTTAAAATAAACTCTCATTGTGATGGCTCCACGCAAAGGTGGATTTTCTTGTGTGGTTCGTAGTTCGTACTGGGTGGGATGCCCCACTAGATCGTGAACAAATAATTCTTTTCAGTACCGAGAAATCGTAGCAGGTAAACGATCGTAGCGCAATGAGAGAAGTTCCTTTTAAACATTATGTGATTAATTTTCAAACATTTATGTGATTTCATATATCTACGTACCTATCTATTAAAATTATTTATTCCCTGATTTTTAATAAAGAATAAAAACAATTTAAACATAGCTATTTTATTAGTATTTTATGTAATTTGCAATAGTATTATTTTATTTCCAGTTAACAAATATTTGCTTAATTTTGTTCAAATCATTTAGTATTTGTCTTAGCACCCTATTCAAAATAAGTTTTCGTCATCGTAATACATTTGAAATCTAACAAACTTTAGTGTATACGGTTCTAGAAATAAAAGTCATTTTTAATTTATGCAAGGCAGGTCCACAACATCAATTTTTATTTTATGGCAGCTGAGGGAAACACTTACGAGTGGAAGAGAAAGACTTGCACATAGTGTTTATTAATCTTGAGAAGGCATATAGCAAAGTTACCAGAAACCTATTGGTATGAAGTAGGAACGGAGTGTCAGCTGCATATGTGAGAGTGGCATAAGATATGTGTCAGACGGTAACAATTAGAGAGCAGCTAATGCAGCTGAAACTGGAAAATTTTGTGTGAAAGCAGAGCTTCATTAGGGTTAGGTTAAGTTCCGTATTAAACCCGCAGTTATTAATAACTAGAACTAGCGAATAACTAAAAAAGATAATGTTAGGAATCCGTATATACGATAAAATTAGGTGTGGATCCTATTGGAAACAAAATAAGAAACAGGTTAAGTTAAGGTGGCTAGATGCTAGATCTGATATCTTCTTTGTTTCATATAGGCAGTACTGCCTGTTTTCCTTCAACGGTGCATTTCATTCTGTCCCTAAATTGTCATTACAGCTTTTCCTTGGGCGTCCTATACTTCTTCTGCCTAACAGTGACATGTCCCTGACTATTCTTACCATCCTTGATTAAACATCCTGCTTATATGTTGAGTCCACTCTTCTTTTCTGTTCTTTACCCAGGTATTTATATTGTCTACCCCACATATATGCTTCTGATTTCCTCGCTTCTTATCCTATACTGTAGTCCTTTTCCAGCAATCCTTCTTAAGATCTTCATTTCGTTGGTCTCCAGATGTCTGTGTTTTGCTTGTATCTGGTCTTGTTTCGGCCGTATAAGTCATAACGGCCTAATAACTGACTTATTGGGGCCTTTGTACTCTTACGTGTTTGTTTTTCCAAATTGTGTCATTTAAGCATCGGGCCGTTCTATTATCTTTAATGATTTGTTCTTTTACCTCTTCTTCGATATTGTTGTCAGCTGATAGATTAATTCTTAGGGATTAGATACTAGATGTGATGGAATAATTGTTATATATCCAGGCAAGTTGAATTTGGTACAGTACAACCAGAGTTTCCAGAAACCTCAGATGTACAGAAAGAAATCGAAGGTGAATAAAGTCATTCTAGCCTCAGCCGCAGAGTTTCCTCGTGCAGCGGGAATATGGTGGTGTCGGAGGTCAATTGACATTCAAAGAAATTTCTCAAAAGGAAGCAAAAAAGTTATCAACATAAGACAAAGTTCATAGAAAATTTGAAAGTATAATTCTGTACTAAGTTAAAAGGTCTTGGGTCAAAAATATCTATTTTGACAAGTTTTTTAGTACGAAAAAATGTAATAGAAATCGATAGAAATTTTAATCTCTATTTTGAAATTAACGATTAAATTCAACTAAGCATTAAAAATCCATCACGTTTATATAAGTTTACAAAACTTAGTAAAAATCGATATGTTTAACTTAAAACCTTTTTACTTATCAGTACAAAATTGATATATGGGTTATATTAAATTATACAGAAAAAAATACAATTCATATTAAATAAATCAACTTAAAAACACTATAGTTTTAATTATTACTTTGTTTCTCAGTGTAACTCAAATTTCCTACTGTCTTGAACGAATTTCTCATTACTTTTCTCAGTGTAGTGTGAAGTATTACCCCTACCATTCTCTGACGGATATTTCTGTCCCCTGAATATCAAAGGAGCCGACAGGTACTTTCGCTTCTTGTTGGATGGAGTATTCTTTGGTACAACGGTGCTCGCTCCTCCTCAGTGTCGGTGGCGGTTTATAATATGTAAAGGAGCGCATGCCGTATCCATTGGAGAAGTTGCAGCAGTTGCGAAGCGCAAGAGGGTTGCGAACATAGCCGATACATGCCACAACATTGCAACTTAGGTGAGGTATTTACATCCAAATATATAGTGTCGTGACTTATGCATAATTTTGGTATATAGCGGTAAACCAAGCAAAAAACATAGTGGAGGTTTAAGAAGGAAAGGATCTAGCTTTGAATTTTTAAAAGGGCCGTGCTAAGCCCAAGGATCTTAGGAATTTTATACAAGTTATCCCGATTTACATAATCTACATTATGTAGAAAATTTTTCCTCTTCTTCTTCTTCCTCTTTATAAGCAATTCTGCGTGTTCATTGGTGGATTGATACCTCTATGGAAGGTAGTCACTCCATCTTTTGCGCGGTCGGCCGATACTTCTTCTACCGATTGGTGATTTATCTCGTGCTATTTTGACCACACGTGTCTCCCCTATTCTGGTTATGTGGTTGTTCCATTCTTTTTTTCTATTTAGTGTCCATTCGTTTATACACTGTACGTTACATTGTCTTCTAATATGTTCGCTCCTCTTTCGATCTTTCAGTGTATTTCCTGTAATTCTTCTCAGTACTCTCATCTCTGCCGTTTCCAGTAGTCTTTGTGTTGTGGCTGTATCGGGTCTTGTTTCTGATGCATATGTCATTATTGGTCTTACACTGGCTTTATAAATTCTTGACTTCATCTCAGTGTAATATGTTGGTTTCGCCATAAAGTGTTATTAAGGCATCCTGCCAATCTATTTGCTTTTTGTACTTGATTTCTCACTTCTTTGTCTATGTCTCCGTAACTTGACAATGTAATTCCAAGGTATTTTACTCCCATTACTTATTCAATACTGATATTATGTACCATCAATTTCTATTTTGCATCTGATTGGTTCTTTACTGATTACTATTGTTTTGGTTTTCTGAGAGGAAATTGTCATATTGAATTCTTTTGCTCTTGTGTTAAATCTGTGGACTAATCTTTGCAGACTATCTTGATCTTGGGCTATCAATATTGCGTTGTCTGCATAGCAGAGTATTTTTACTTCTTTGTTTCCCATTCTATATCCTCTTCCTTTGTTGACGTTTTCGATGATTTCATCCATGATTAAATTGAAAAGCATAGGACTCATGTAGAAAATTGGAGTTATAAAATGATCACCAATTTTTATAAAAAAAATAGCCACATGAACATATAATATAACATGAACATATAATACAAAAATGAAGAAATTAAAACATATGAAATAATATTAATTATTAATTAAATTAAATTTATTACAAAATTATAATACAGTTATACAAAAATATTCTGGAGGAAACAGTAGCGATCAACAGGTAGCCAAAACGCGTTCCAAGATTGCGGCTATAATTTTGAATATTTTTTCGAGATATTTGGCACACGTATTCGTAATATAATAAGGAATGGCGGTACAGAGCCCAATTTGAAAAATATATTAATATGTGGAAATTACTCTGTAATTAAATACAATATTAAAAAAACGAGCCTGTACCGCCATTAAGAAGAACAAAAAAATACACTTTCTTCAAATAAACTTTTTTATCCGATCCCTAGATTTTGTGTAATTTTGGAACTACTAATGAAATAAAAAATTTTAGTAGTTCCAAAACGACACAAAATCTAGCCATCGGATAAAAAAGTTTATTTGAAGAAAGTGTATTTTTTTGTTCTTCTTAATGGCGGTACAGGCTCGTTTTTTTAATATTGTATTTAATTACAGAGTAATTTCCACATATTAATATATTTTTCAAATTGGGCTCTGTACCGCAATTCTTTAGTATATTACGAATACGTGTGCCAAATATCTCGAAAAAATATTCAAAATTATAGCCGCAATGTTGGAATGCGTTTTGGCTACCTGTTGATCGCTACTGTATCACCTTAATATCATTATTATAATAGTCTGTCCTGCTTCTACAAACGTGTTTTTTTACGTAAAGTTAACCAACATTGGAGGAAGTATACAAACTTGCATTTCTCCATTTTTTATTGAGAAATTTTCTGTTTCATTGAAATTTTGAAAACATTTTTTCGTTTCTGTTTGGTTAAAATACAGATTGGCGATATCTCTTATACCCTTGGCATTAAATCCCAACTCTTGTAGAAGTTTATCATAGGTTCATGTTTTACGTTACTGAATGCTTTCTCATAATCCATGAAACAGAGAAAAATATAATTTATTTGATCTAAACAATTCTATGTTATTGTTAGCATACTAAAGATCAACTGAAGAAAATATAGTCATTATTGTAAAGGTCTTTAACGAAAGATTGGCTTCACTACTAGCGCCAATATCGCTTATTTAATAAACTTGGGGTCCTGCTCACATTTGGGTTGTACTACGACATTTTATTATGCATTAACAATTATGTTGCTAGTACAAATTAGACATATTTCAAATATTTTCAGTTGCGAAATTGCAACAATAATAAAAAAACAAGGTGTCCAGCTCCATAGATATACAAACTTGAACAGTATACATTCACAAGTTTATTGTGCAATTATGGCGAATAGGGTTTTTCATCAACTGTCATTTGTTTCGAGCTTCTGTCATATGTTGTATAATCTGTGTAAATAAACATTATACACGGATTATACAAAATATGACAGGAGCTCGAAACAAATGACTGTGAATGAGAAGCCCTATATATGAGTCGACAACACACGTACAAGTAAGCATGCATGCAATAAATATATGCATGTATACTGTTCAAGTATACACGAATGTCCATGGGGCCCTAAGTTTCAGATTCATTTATAAAATTTTAAATTACTACGTATTCTCTCTCTGCTCAGAGAGAGAATACGTAATGATGAAATAAGACAGCGAATGGGGGTTGACGGCTCTCTAACAACAGACATAGAAAGAAAACAGCTGACACAACGGACACGTCCAGAGTATGGATAACTCAAGACTCCCTAAAATAATTATGCAATGGGTACCACCAAACCGCAGAAAGAGAGGAAGACCCAAGAAATCTTGGAGAGAGGGAGTAACGAAGGCGATGAGCGCAAGAGATCTTAGAGAGGGCCAATGGGATGATAGAGTGTCATGGAAATTAGGCATCGGACAACGTCGCAAGACGTTTTAAAACCGATTGATATATATAAATTACTACGTTAGCCTTTTTTATTTTTCTGTACCGGGCCACGATTAGAACCCACTTCTACTAGAGCATTTTGCTTTAGCCCAAGCGCAAATTGATCCTAAGTGAGACACAACCTGCACCGGCGAACTGCGTAAACAGTTTTGCGCATCCTACTTTCAGTGCATGCGTTCGCGGGTCTCGCTTGGGAACGTTTGTCATCGGCGTCACAGCATAGAAAACGCAACAGCAGTGACACACTAGTAGGCGGGAAAAGTTCGCGCACTATTACTGCGCAGATCGTCGGCCATTTTGTGCGTAGTACCAGACAATGTAGAAAATCGACAGTGTTGCCGATTTGTACATAATTATCAGATTTACTCAACTTTTATGACATTCATATTTTTTAACATAATTTTATACGTATGCCTGTGGGAATTATGTCAATAATTGGGACATAACACAAAATATTGACGATGAATGGCGATTGTATTGTTAATCTTTTGCATAAATTCCAGAAATTATTCAAAAAGAATCTCTTACGGGTAATAAAGTTGGTGACATCGGCAACACTGATGAACCGACACATCACATCACCACCGAGATGTACTACGCGAAAAATGGCGACCCTGTACTTTTCAACTTCAAAGGCGGCATCAAGGAGTGTCCTTGCTGGTTTTGTTTATTATGCTGTGTCGGCGTACAGTTTTCTTGGGCCGTGGGACGCGTGGTCCCACGGCTGGTACCTAAGAACAATTTATTATGATAAATAAAAATATTAGCATAGTCAACACCCCGAGTCAAAACTGCGTTGTCTTTGTCATTACATTTTGATAACTTTTGGTAGACTAAATAAGCGGCGATACGAAATTAATAATCAAAGTTATGCCTTTACAAAAACATATTATTAGAAAAATAAGGTGAAAAATGATTCATGTTACTTAAAACCGTGATCGCCTATTACCCTCAAATTCAACTTGTCGGCATATTACATTTTTGTTTATTACAAATTACATTCTTGTTTATGCTTAAAAATTAAAAACGAAATATGCAGATAGTGTTATTTTTTATGACCGATCAGTAGCGAAGGGGTTATGAATTATGACCTGCAGTAATTGTAAATGATTGCGATCCGAGCAGTAAATTGAGGATTATGAGTTATGGCCGAGCAGTAGGGGGAGAATATTTTAAATATGTAGGTATTATGTGCAGAAATAAAATACTCAGTGGAAGATATCTTTTTGTGTACCCGCTTATGATCAAATTCGATGTTTTCGAAAGTCATACCGCTACGACTACTAGGGACGTAAGATACGTGTAAGATATTTTTAAAACGTTACTAGTCGCAAGTACGTAAATATCGATTTTAAGTTGCCTACTCAATTCAGTACAAGGATCAGATACATCAGTATTAGTGTAGTATAGTTGATCCAAAAGATGACATAACCCAGACATCCAAAGTGAAAGTTATCCTTCAACACCAAATTGTTCTATATGGTCCACACAATGTCCAGAAAAAAGTCACACCATTTTGAGCGTCGGGTTTGGGGGGGAGAGGGGGGAGACGGGGAGAAATCGGTAAATTCGTAGTTTTTTACGTTTTTCGTCAATATTTATAAAGGCGGGTTCTCATTAGTCAACCTCATTGATCAATAGCGCTGATTCTATGCAACTGAACATAGAATTCTAATTCACACTATTTCAAGGATATTGAATTCGGTCTACGAAGTACTAACTTTAAAAATGGCCGTAAAGAAGAAAATTATGCATGCTGGCGTTCGCATTGTGTGTAAATATTTAAAAACGTAATTAAAATAGGAAAACAAGAACATCTCTGAATGTCTTTTGAAACGGAAACACCTCTTAAACGTTTTGGTTCGGCCAATTCGCTTGGTCGAACCAAAACAATTTGGGTTTATGGTTTATACAGATCATCCGTTCCTGTACCACTTTTATTTGCTTTTAATATTTTATTCAGTTCAACTTTGTAGGTTGTCCGGATACTTTATTTTATTTTTAATATCGTTTAGAGTCAGGGTTTCTATTTCCATTCCAAAACGATTATCTTCATAGCTTTTTCCCGCTTTATTATATTTTTATATTGTTCACTCCTAATATTCTATAGCACTCCTCTCTCTGGTATAATTATAGAAACTTGCAGATATGGTTGTCTCTCCATTTAAAATTTGACATTTTTCACGAAATTATAATACATCTATGGTTTTCACAAAGAATTTAACCTCATCTATATGCTTACTATATACATATTTAACTCCACAAAATACAAGTCAACGCAACTGAACGCTAGTTCTCATTGTCAAGCACTGTTCTATTTGATAGAATCATTTCCATTGATCTATCAAAAGTAGGAAGGCTTTTCACTTTTATTGAAATACCATATGATAGAACAATATCGCTGAATCGACGTTCATATAAATCTATTTTTCTTCTATAGCATAGAATCAATGATATTGATCAATGAGATTGACTAATGAGAACCCGCCTTAAAACTATGCGGTTTAGCATGAACAACCCTCTATACAAAATTGTTCAACATTAAATTTGAAATAAAAAAGGCCTTATGCATAATCTTTCTAAAATGCATGGTTCCAAAGTTACGGAGGTAGTATAGTATAACTGGTCCAAAAAAGGCCTTACCCAAACATCCAAAGTAAAAGATTTCCTTCAACACCAAATTGCTCTGTATGGTCCACATATTGTTCAGTAAAAAGTTACACCATTTTGAGCGTCCGGTTTGGAGGGCAGATGGGGGAGAAGTCGGTAAATTAGTAGTTTTTTTACGTTTTTCGTCAATATTTCTAAAACTATGCTTTAGCGTAAAGAATGTTCTATAGAAGAATATTCTACATAAAATTTAAAACCAAAAAGGTTCTATACATAATTGTTATAACATCAACGATTCCAGAGTTACGGAGGGTCAAAAGTCGAGGTTTTCGATACTTTTTATATTTTTTGGGCAATGTATGGTATAACTATACCAAAAACCCACACATCCAAAGTGAAAGTTATCCTCCAACACCAAATTGTTCTATATGGTCCACATAATGTTCAGAAAAAGTCACACCATTTTGAACGTCGGGTTTGGGGGGGAGAGGGGGGAGAAATCGGTAAATATAAAAGTATCGAAAACCTTCACTTTTCACCCTCCGTAACTCTGGAACCGTTGATTTTATAACAATTATGTATAGAACCTTTTTTGCTTTAAATTTTATGTAGGATATTCTTCTATAGAACATCCTTTGCGCTAAAGCATAGTTTTAGAAATATTGACGAAAAACGTAAAAAAACTACTAATTTACCGATTTCTCCCCCATCTCCCCGCCCAAACCGGACGCTCAAAATGGTGTAACTTTTTACTAAACAATATGTGGACCATATAGAACAATTTGGTGTTGAAGGAAAACTTTTACTTTGGATGTCTGGGTTAGGCCTTTTTTTGGACCAATTATACTATACCAGCTCCGTAACTTTGGAACCGTTCATTTTAGAAGGGTTATGCATAAGGCCTTTTTTATTTCAAATTTAATGTAGAACAGTTTTGTATAAAAGGTTGTTCATGCTAAACCGCATATTTTTAGAAATATTGACGAAAAACGTAAAAAACTACGAATTTACATATTTCTCCCCCCTCTCCCCCCAAACCCTACGCTCAAAATGGTGTGACTTTTTTCTGAACATTATATGGACTATATAGAACAATTTGGTGTTGGAGGATAACTTTCACTTTGGATGTCTGGGTTTGGGTCTAACTATACCATACTATATGTATTTTGTAAAAAATACAAAAATATTTTGAGAAATCAAAAAATAATTTGATCCGGGAATTGATATTGACGTTCAAGAAGTTTATAGAGAAACGTAATAACATTAAGATATGGATCTTTATATTCTTATTAATTAATATGACAATAATTTTTATTATATCTTAAAATGATTTTCAAGTACATATCTCTTTTATCTTTATTGTTCACACCACATTTTTGGAATATAGCTCGTAATAATCTTAAAAGAATTATTAAATACTAAGCTTAGTAAGTATACTCAATTGGTGTAGTACGTTACAGTTTACATGTACCAGTTTAGCATTATCAAGTTATAAAAGTTATTTTTACAACATAAATACTAACAGGTGCGTATTATTGATAAACAGCTGTTCATATTAAATATTATGTGTTGTAAAAAATATATTTACTATTAAGAAGCTATATACTTTTTACATAAATATTATTTTTTCAAAAGTTCTGCGAACTTTTATCAGTGCGGCAACAGTGCGTCGGAAGTACGACAGTAACAAGGCACATCAAAGAAACATGAAACGTAAATCACGTTTCATGGAAATAAAACACTGCTAAACAAATAGACGTCCGGCCATTTATGAAACTTTCCGAAAATAAAAATATGTTATGAGCATGACTCACTCGTTTCATTGGTAGGCGGACTTCAAGATTTGTTTAGCCGTGTTTAATTTTCATGAAACGTGTTTTACGTTTCATGTTTCATGTTTTTCGTTTCATGTTTCGTTGGTGTGCGGCTTGCCTAACAGTGACACAATACTATCAAAAACTAAGGCACAATATTGTGATATCAGTAATTATTATTATACTCGTAGGAACGCTAAGCCCCGGCGCATAGCGAGTCACAACCTGCGCCGGTGGGACGGGTGGCCTGTGCAGTTATTTTTCTAGCGTGCCGCATATTGAACACAAGCTAACCCGACCGTCGGCTTTCGCCGTAACGAATAGAGACGGGCAAAATAAGTTCAAACGTGTAACGGTTACTATTGATACCGATTCTGAGTGGTACTGAGTACAAATACTGATGTATCTGATCCTTGTACTGAATTGAGTAGGCAACTAAAAAACGGTAGTTCCGTACATGTAACTAGTAACGTTTTAAAAATATCTTACACGTCCCTAGTAGTCGTAGCGGTATGACTTTCGAAAACATCGAATTTGATCATAAGCGGGTGCATAAAAATATATCTTACACTGAGTATTCTATTTCTACATACCTTTATAATAACAAGCATAAGTTAAACACTTCATTGATTGTGATTGCAAAAACGGTTCGCATGTTTTAAATAAGAATTTTGCTAAAATATTAAATAACACAAAAAATACAGTTCACAACCATCATTTAATTTTTAACGATAAACAAAAGTCTAATAAATATATGATGACAAGTTTAAAATTGATCGACTTTGTCGATAACAGTGTCATTAATAGATATTTTTTACCATGAATCATTTTCCAATGATTGTGTGGATTTAGAAATACATACTATAGTTATTTTCCTAACAAGTGCAGAAAGTCATACTTTTCCGCACGCGATTGCAGTTTGCCGAACGAAGCGAAGCGGAGTTAGGCAACTCCGCGACTCAGCAACTAGGAGTCTGCAAGAGTTAGGAACAATATTTTTTCTACTAGCATTTAAAAATGACCAAATCTTAATCAATTAGTTGAATGAATATAAAAATACATACACAAATTAAATCTTTGACAAGGTTGTCAAAACCAAAGTTTCTATATAATTGGTTAGCATGACGACGATCTAATAAGACCGAATTAAATTCAATGCGGTGCCTAAATACCTGTTTTGTACAGGTTTTAATATTTTAAAGGCATAGCAACGATGTCAAACAAAGCAATTATTGTCAAGAAGCACGTCACATACTTTTAAATTTATCTTTACTTACGAATTAAAAAATAATTCAGTGATTTAGATGGCATCAAGTGACGAAAAACTGCCTCCATCTATCCTCGACGTTGTCAATTATCTTAATTTGTTACCGGAAAAATCAGCAAACAGGTACAAGAGAGAATACAATATTTTTATGAGTTGGTGTAAAGAAAAAAGTGTAAATAGCGTAAAAGAAGAAGTGTTTTTTGGCTTATTTTATTAGTCTATCCAAAATCTGCAAACCAAATACTTTGTGGTCCCGCTATTCGATGCTCAAGTCAGTATTAAAAATTGAAAAAAATGTCAATATAGGCGATTATTTTAAGTTAACAGCATATTTGAAGAAAAAAGCGTAGGATTCAGTTGTACGTTCAATATAAACATTGTAAATAATAAATAGATATAATTAAAATTACATATTTTGTATTTGATAATAATAAGATTGTTAAAAAGTTGACTAAATTCTTTGACAATGTTGTCAAAACCAAACTTTCAATATAATTAGTTAGCATGACGACGATCTTGGTTTCCATGACGGTGGATACGCATGCGGAAAAGTAAAAACCGCGTGCGGAAAAGTAAACCGCGTGCGGAAAATAACACGCGTGCGGAAAAGTAAAACTTTCTAAACTAAAATGCATGCGCGAAAGTAGACATTTTTGCACGCTCGTAGAAAAAACAATTTTTTGATCTGTATAAAGGAGATTCTAATTATGACACATTATGGTAAATACTCCTTACTTTTCAAATAATATGCTCTTGTAAACGCATAACTTTGATTTATTGGCTCAAGCCACACTAACTAGATACTTCACAAGAAATTAAAAATAATTAACATGTAAAAAATTCACTGTTTTAATCAGATATATTATATTCCCTACTATTGCAATACAATATTAAAACGAATAAACGAAAACTTGTAGAGTAGTGCTGATTGATACAACAGAGCAATAAAATGTTATTCATTCAAGATAGTGTAAAATATATCGCCGCTTATTCATTTCAGATATTTCCATCTCGCAAACAAAAACACGAAAAATATACATCTGGCGGTGAGTCACCCGTCCCAAGGCCCAGAAAACTGTACGTTGACGACAGGCCTTCCCAAGCTCGACCTGCGAACGCATGAACTGATAGTAGGATGCGCAGAACGGTCTACGCAGTCCGCCGACGCAGCTTGTGTCTGGCTTAGGATCAATTTGCGCCGGCTGTAAATGTTGCCAAGTCAGTCAAGTTCGATTTCTTGTTAAAGATAATCAATTTTAATAGTTTCAATGTGACACAAAAGTTTATTTGAAGAAAGTGTATTTTTTGTTCTTCATAATGGAGGGACAAAGTCGTTTTTGTAATATTTTATTTAATTATATATGTAGAGTAATTTCCACCTACTAACAAGTTTCTCAAAGTAGGCTCCGTGGGCTCTGTACCACCATCCGTTACTATATTACGAATATGTATGCCAAATATCTCAATAAAATATTCAAAATTAAAGCTACACTCTTAGGCAAGCCGCACACCAAAGAAACATGAAACGAAAAACATGAAACATGAAACGTGAAACATGTTTCATGAAAATAAAATACTGCTAAACAAATCTCAAAGTCCACCTACCAATGAAACGGGTGTGATTCATGCTCATGACACATTTTTATTTTCGGAGAGTTTCATAAATGGCCGGACGTATATTTGTTTAGCAGTGTTTTATTTCCATGAAACGTAATTTACGTTTCATGTTTCTTTGATGTGCGGCCTACCTTAGAATGCGTTTTCCGCGCGCTGAGGTTGCCTCTTAACATTTAAAGTTCCCCGCACAAACCTTATGGAAATTAGGTCCCAGTGGATTTAGCCCATACTTTGAAAAAATACTCTGAAGCATCCTGATAAAAAGTTCTCTTGGGCACATCTCGATCGTATGGAGGATTTTCAAGAGGCACAAACTCGTAAAATTATAAGATTTACCGGGTATTCCAATTCCCTGAGTTACTGGTTATCTGGCAACATGTACAAGTTTGGATCAAAGAAAAGTACTAGTAGTCTAGGATTTTTTCCTGGCTATCCAATGGCGACCTTTACTTTGACCTTGACCTTCAATTGACGTCATCTTCTAGATTTTCGATTGTTTTCAGCATTAAATTGATATAAACAGATTACTCATGCAAGGTCACTGCAAGGGACGTCATCTTCTAGAGTTTCTATGGTTTTCGGTTTCGTTGGTTTAGACGGTTCTAGAGTTTCGATGGTTCGTGGTTTTAAAATTACTGAGAAAATAATGTACTTGCGTTTTGACTCACCCTGTATTCGATATAAAGAAAATTAGCAATATCGAACATTCTTGAAAATTTTGACAATACGTTAAAAAATATGGCATTAATAAACCATTGTTGTTTTGCTTATTTTTATTTATACAGGGAGTTGAACTTGTTACGATTTTCATATAAAATTGGTTATAACTTTGTAAATACCCTGTATAACATAACAAACCTTTATATTTTTGTGATGGAGAAGTTAACAGGATTTCGAATTTAAAATAAAATATAGGGTGTTCCATTTAAAAAAACATACGTTTGGTCTGCCACTGTGTTATCGAACACCCTGTAACATTCTAACTAATTTTGTAATGTGAAGCTCAGACTTTTGTTATTAACTTTTATTGCTATATATTACTATAGAGGAGCTATTGAGCTTTACCCTTATAATCAATCACCCTGTATAATTTCCCTTGAATGAATATTAAATAAAGATCGAAATATTCTACATAAACTTCACTTAATGGGTTGACTAAGGAAATTTAACAATGAAACTAATATTTCAAATATTCCATAACAAAAAAAACATCCAAAAGCTAACTAAAAAAATTATTATAAAAAAGAATTTTGATTGGGTGATTTTTATTCAGGTTCCATTGATGGTACTTCGATCCTTACTCTAGAAACCAATTGGTATTAATTTTCACTTTAAAATTCACTTGAAGTTGGATAAAAGTCTTCATAATTTAATTGGAAATCGACTCGCCATTTTATACCACTGACCTTCCCCACAGCCACAAGCCAAGTGAAGTATCGCGTCTCGCTACTTCACAGAGCAAAACGTCAAAAATCTCCGAACACGAACCAAACGTCAGGGACACCAATCCAACAAAACTAACAGGTAGTTTTAAGTGTGTTTAGGTATGACGTCATTAAGATAAATATTTTTAAAATATAAGAGGCAATAATAGTTAGAAATGGGGAATTACGAGAAAATTAAAGAAATTTAATTAGGAGATCAAAAGAAAATAATTATAAAAATAATTAAAGAGTTCAAAAATAATTTCGTAACGTGTGTACCCTTACAAAGGGAAAATAGTAGGCAAACGCAATCCAGGACGAAGAGGGACTTCATGGTTGAAGAACTTGTGAGATTGGTAGGGTATTGATACAAGCATGATATTTAGGGTGACAGTGAATTAAACTAAGATAGCTATGCTGATAACCAACGTTCTGAAAGGACGTGGTACATGAAGAAATAGATTAAATTATTTATTTTAATTTATAATAATATCTACGTACCACTCCAATATGTGGTTTTATTATAAATAAACAACCTCCGTAAATGTCAAAAATATCTGCGGGTTTATTGGAAAAACGGGCTCTTTAACTATATAATGGAATTTAATAAAGCCGCAAGAAGTCAGGAATGTTCCACATTTTGTAATTTCTTTCTTTTATTACGTTGTTAGTCCATTATATAGCGCGTTTTGACTATAAGGTACATATATTATACCTAACGATTTAGACTTGTATGCACACGAAAACTTAATATCAGGAATAATTTAAGGACTATCTTTATTACTTATATGTATAAGAATCCTTAAAGTAAAGTAATATACATATACATTTATTCTTCTTCTTCTTGTTCTTAATTTTCTTCTTCTCGGAATAGTGTTAAAATGTCGGGAATGCGGTCTGCGGCTTAAATTAAAACTATATTTTTATTTCAGAAATTCAATATTTCGTTGATTGTTTATTTTTTCAACTTCATCAGGAAAAAAGTTAACTTACAATTTGATACAAACATAACATTCACAATATTCTCACTTACGAAATGTTATATTTTATTTTGTGAAACTAATTCTGTTGGCCAAATACATATTGTTCTACGAGCGTCTGAAGCGGCACTGATTTCGGTCCTTTTGTTACATGTGACATTAGAGCCTACTAGTTTTATTATCGAATCAGATGTTAGATGTTTTTAGTCTATCAGAATTTTAAAATATTTGCAATACATGTCACTTAACTTGCAAGTTTCTGTCTTATAATTAATTGACTTTTTGTTTTTGTTGATATGGTCCATTTCAAGAAACATTCTTTTTTATAATAATTTTTTTCTATATCCAAGATCTTGATATCTGATAAATTAAATGTGTGGCCTGGTGTGTTGGAATGGTGTTCTACTGCACAATAATTTCTCTCTATTTGGCAGTCATTTTTATGCTACACTAGTCTTTGCTTTAACTACTGCGATGTTTGCCCTATATCGCTTCCATCGCATTCGAGAAAAGAAAGTTAGTAAAATAGATGAACCTTTAGAGTGCACTACGTGCCTCTACTATTGTGACTACTACATCGGTAATAATACAGATATTATTTACTTACATCATTTTACTTCTCATCATCATGTAACCTCTTCCGTCCACTGCTGGACATAGGTCTCTCCCATTTTTCGCCACTCTCCCATTTTTCGCCACTCTCCACGGTTCTGTGCGTCTTGTTTCCATTTCTTGGACATTCGTTTAATGTTGTCAATCTAGCGTGTTGGTGGACGTCCTCTGCTGCGTTTGTCTTCTCTTGGGTGCGAGTCAATTAGTTTTCTGGTTCATCTTGAATATTTTAGTCTCATTATGTAACCTGCCCAATTCCATTTCAGCTTGGCTCTGCGTTCGACGACATCATTGATACCTGTTCTTTTCCTTAGGTCTTGGTTCCTTATTTTGTCTTTTTTTGTCACGCCGGGAATTGATCTTTCCATGCGCCTTTGTGCCACTCTCATTTTAGTGCTGCTGTTTTTGTGAGCGTGATAGTTTCTGCTCTATATGTCATTATAGGAAGAACGCATTGGTCAAATGTCTTCCGGTTCATACCTATCGGGATGTTGCTCTTAAAGATGTTTCTTAATGAACCATACGCCGCCCCATCAAGTGATATTCATCATTGAAATATACAGGTCTGATTATCCTTGTTTATTCTGATTTCATGAACGAGATATATGTATGTACTTTTCTGCCAATTCGACCACTTGATTTTGGATGGTTAGGTGTTCGCTGGAAACTTTTGTCATAAATTTGGTCTTACTGAAGTTCATTTTTAGACCTCTTGTTGAACATATTTTTCTAATTATTGTAGCATTTGTTGTGCTTCACCCAGATCTTCAGTGATAAGTACTACATACATCGTCAGCAAAATGCAGATAATTGAGTATTTCCAATCTATTTTTATTCCTATATTTTCCCACTTTAGCATTTAAAGGCATATTCGAGAACCATTCTAAAGGAGTCCCTGGTGAATATGTAAATATTGTGAGGGATATGTATGAGGGAGTAACGACTAGTGTTAGGGCAGGTGTGGGAGAGACTAATAAATTTCAGGTGGAAGTAGGATTGCACCAAGGCTCGGTGCTTAGTCCGTATTTATTCTCATTAGTTTTGGACCAGAGAACAGCGAAACTACAGGGTAACATTCCATGGTGCTTAATATATGCTGATGATGTCGTGTTAGTAGGAAATAGTGAAAGAGACTTAGAACAAAAACTGGAACAGTGGAAACAAGCTCTGGAGAGGTTTAAAACTTAGTAGGACAAAAACAGAGTATTTGGAATGTTCATTTAAAGATAGAGCTACTACAAATAAAATGGTATCTTTGGATGGTGAAATGATTGTGAAAAGCAATAGTTTTAAGTACCTAGGATCGGTATTACAGAGTAATGGAGAAATAGATGGAGATGCATGCAGTAGAATTAGGGCTGGATTGATGAAGTGGAAAGAAGCGAGTGGTGTGTTGTGTGACAGAAAAATTCAAATGAAGCTGAAAGGAAAATTCTATAAAACAGCCATAAGACCGGCTATGATGTACGGAACTGAATGTTGGGCAGTGAAAAAGAAAGAGGAACAACGAATGTATGTGGCGGAAATGAGAATGCTTAGATGGATGAGTGGAGTGACAAAGAAGGATAAAATTAGAAATGAGTATATTAGGGGAAGTCTAGGTGTGGCACCAATTGATGCCAAAATGAGAGAGCATAGGTTAAGATAGTTTGGTCATGTTCAACGTCGAGACGTTAATCACCCAAGACGAAGAATAGCTGAAGTGCAGATTCCTGGAAGGAGTAGGAGAGGAAGACCAAAGAAGACCTGGGGGGAGGCGATAAGGCACGACATGTTGGTAAAGGGGATTAACATTGATATGACCCAAGATAGAATTGTGTGGAGAAATGTAATTAGGGAAGCCGACCCCGCATAGGGATAAGGCAAAGAGAATGATGATGATTCGAGAACCATTCTAAAAAATTTAGGTGAGGGAGTGTCGCCCTGTGTCACACCTCGCTTGATATGTAGGTATTTTCTCTGGTGGGATCATGTAGTTTTACACGACTCGTGCTATTCTAGTACAATGTTTGTACTAACTTAGTAAGCGGTTTTCTATTCTACTGTTGTTCAGAGCAGTTATACCTATCTCCTTCTTTAGGTGCCGTGTCTGTATTCAGACGTTGACGGTCATCATGTTTAAAATTTCCTAAAACCCTTCTCTATCGGCTGCTGTGCCAAATAATTCTTCTACTGTGGAGCTACACCATTGTCTAATATTACGCAGCCATGAAATTTTCTTTCGACCAATCCATCTCTTTCCTTACATTTTTTCTTGTATTATAAGGCGAAGGAATATTTCCTTGTATTTAGATCCTCGAATTATACGGCCGAAGTATTCTGTTTTTGCATCATTTGAAGAACATATTCATTGGAAGTGTGCGAAACCCACGATATCTTTAGGATTTGTCGATAGCACCAAAATTCGAATGCTTCTAATTTGTTTAGCATTGTTATAGGTATATTTTTTTTACCTTTTTTTACTCATATATTTTATTTACCTTTTTTTACTCATATATTTTATTTACCTATTTATATTTTACTTATATATTTTACTATACCACCAGCATTATCGGTGTATTGAATGAATTCTTTTTGTTTCAGAAAAAATGAAAGAAGATGACAAATTTGACGTAAAGTATAACGCACAATCCTACAATATATATGAATTTTTAAATAACCATCCGGGAGGATTAAATTATGTGCAACCGTACAAAGAAAAAGATGTTACGAAGCCGATGAGCTTATATGAACACTCCAAAGCTGCCTATTACCTTTTAGAAGAATATACAAAAGGAAAACGAAGAGCAGAGGAAGACTTAGAGGTAAGATTTTATTGTTGTTCTGAAGCTATTTCCTTGTGGCATTTTTATAATTACGTATTTTTTATGGGAAATAAGCCACAATTTTACTAAAAAATGAATTTATTAACGTTTCGAAGCCCAAATCGGGTTTCGTTGTCAAAATACAAAATACTATTAAAATAAAACAAACATGTTGTTGCTAAGTAAAAAAATTCTTCTAATAATTTATTTAATCTGACTCATTTATATTGGCAATTCAGACGTATATTATACATTTTAAAGTAGAAGACTTTAAAATGATATCGCCAATATTTATGAGTTGCGTTCCTGGGACGACTTTACTAAAAGATAGTTCATTCGATTACATGAAATCAATCCCAACTCAAGAATATCCGTCGCAAAAAAATCATAGCATGTGATCTGTCTTTAAAAAGACAACCAAATGCAACGATGACAGTAAAATTCTCGCGTTAGAGATTCCATAGTAAATCACGAGGGAAAACCAGGAAAAAACCTCGTGATACTATCCCGACATCGTAAGTATTTGGTCTTACATTTAATCTACCTTCAAAAAACTAATACCAAATTCTGACTTTAATAGGTTTAAATTATAAATAATATTAATATTACATAGATATAAAATAAGTAATACTAAAATATAAAACTTGTACTAACTCGATATGTTATTCACTTACTAATCGTGGTATTTTCTTTCTATTGACTTCCTCTTTCAGTATGGGTAACCACATCCTACTGCATTCTACCGAGGAATTTGTGAATACAAATTAATAAAAGAATTAATACAAATTCCTCGGTAGAATGCAGTAGGATGTGGTTACCCATACTGAAAGAGGAAGTCAATAGAAAGAAAATACCACGATTAGTAAGTGAATAACATATCGAGTTAGTACAAGTTTTATATTTTAGTATTACTTATTTTATATCTATGTAATATTAATATTATTTATAATTTAAACCTATTAAAGTCAGAATTTGGTATTAGTTTTTTGAAGGTAGATTAAATGTAAGACCAAATACTTACGATGTCGGGATAGTATCACGAGGTTTTTTCCTGGTTTTCCCTCGTGATTTACTATGGAATCTCTAACGCGAGAATTTTACTGTCATCGTTGCATTTGGTTGTCTTTTTAAAGACAGATCACATGCTATGATTTTTTTGCGACGGATATTCTTGAGTTGGGATTGATTTCATGTAATCGAATGAACTATCTTTTAGTAAAGTCGTCCCAGGAACGCAACTCATAAATATTGGCGATATCATTTTAAAGTCTTCTACTTTAAAATGTATAATATACGTCTGAATTGCCAATATAAATGAGTCAGATTAAATAAATTATTAGAAAAATTTTTTTACTTAGCAACAACATGTTTGTTTTATTTTAATAGTATTTTGTATTTTGACAACGAAACCCGATTTGGGCTTCGAAACGTTAATAAATTCATTTTTTAGTAAAATTGTGGCTTATTTCCCATAAAAAATACGTAATTGTAAGATTTTATGTTTCTTTATATCATCGTCATCAAGGCCTTTCATTCCGAATGGAATGTTTGCCGCTCTGACTTAGACCTCTCTGATTCGCTTAATGCGGTGATCTAAGACGCACTCTTCTTGTGTGTTGTCAAAGTTTGTTGTATTTGTGCATAGCTCCCCCAGTTTCTCACTTTTAGGATTTATACTGGGTCCACTTCTTTATGTACTGTACACATCCGATTTACCAATCTCTCCACAAACCACCATTGGAACTTTCGCTGATGACACAGCAATATTTGCAACTGAACAGGATCCAACAGCTGCAGTATTAAAACTTCAGGAACACCTAGACCAAATTGGACAGTGGTTAAAGAAATGGAAGGTAAAAGCTAATGAAACTAAGTCAACACATATAACTTTCACATTAAGGAAAGGCCAATGCCCAAATTATAGCCTTAATCAAGTCAACATACCTCAACAGAATATCGTCAAATACCTGGGGCTTCATCTTGATTCTAAATTAAACTGGAAACAACACATTTTAAAGAAGAAGAAACAAATTGAGTTAAGAGTGAAAGAAATTAATTGGCTTATAGGTCGAAAATGTCGACTCTCAATTGAGAACAAACTGCTCATTTATAAAACAGTCATCAAACCTATATGAACGTACGGTATAGAACTATGGAGTTGTGCCAGCCAAAGAACTCAATCAAAAATTCTACGCACCATCGCAAATGCCCCGTGGTACATTTCCAACCAAACCCTTCATAGAGACCTAAACATCCCGCTACTCAGCACAGTAATTCAAGAAAGATCCAACAGACACCACGAGAAATTGGAAGGGCATCCCAACCAATTAATGTTACCACTACTGCAGCCACTAAACAACAGAAGATTGCTAAGATTATGGCCCATAGATCTTCGCTGAAACTGAGGTGAAACCGCTGGGTGATGTACCTCATAACGCAATCCTTCTCCTCCTTCTCAGTCGTTTCCTCATTGCTGAGTGTCGTGATTCCCTATAACACGAGCAACTATATCTTTCCATCGGCCTCTGTCCTGAGCTTCCCTCATGGATTCAGAGAATGTTTTTCCACTGGCTTTCTGTACTTGATCCGTCCATCGAGTAGGTGAGCGACCTCTACTTCTGCGCCCTTCAACGTTTCCCGAAATTATAAGTCTCTCAAGATTATCATAACTTCTTCTTGCAATATGGCCGAAAAATTTTAAGACGGTCGAGAGGCAAATAGAGGAAAGTCGAGTCTGAATATTAAGCTCTTGGAGGATTGAGTGATTTGTTCTGTGTTCCGTCCATGAGATCTGAAGCATTATTCTCCAGCACCACATTTCAAAGCGTCAATCCTTTTTCTGTCGTCCGATTTCATTGTCCATGTTTAGGATCCGTAATTAAATATGGGAAAAATTAACGCACGTATTAATCTTATTTTGGTGTTTTTCGACAAGAAGCGATCTTTCCAGATTTCCGATAATCGACTCATAGCGATTTTTGGCCATGCCTATTCTCCTACATATTTCTGTTTCACAAGATCCTGTATTACTGATGTAGGATCCTAGATAGTTGAACTCGTTAACCACTTCAAACTGGTCCAAGGCTCCTGTTGTCTGAAGTGAATTTGAATAATCTACTATCATAATTTTTGTTTTTTGTTTATTGATCTTGAGACCACATCTATTGCTTTCGGCTTCCACTAGCTGCAGCAGGCTGGACATTTCTTCTTCGGATGCAGTTATTAATGTTGTATCATCTGCATATCTGAGATTTGAGATCTTCTTTCCTGCGATAGAAATACCGCCATTCCATTTGTCGAGTACTTTTCTCATTATATATTCCCCATAGAAATTATAGGCTTTTCACCAGAGCTGACAGATGATCAGGAACCCCCATCTTATGTAGAACTTTCCACAAAACTGTCCCGTTTACACAGCCAAATGCCTTCTGATAATCCAGAACACCATATTAGTGTACAATACTATCGTTGATATAAGTTATTGTATTTGTTATCAAATTAACTCATAGAATATGTAATTCTGATTGTTAATAAACGCTTACAAAAAAAAACTTTCAGGATTTTGATATCTCTCACGACATGGTCCTCCCATCTCTCTCTGGATCTTCCACTTGGTCTTTCAGTTTCAGGCTTCCATCTGGTGATCTTCTTAATCAGTAAGTTGTTCTTCTTTCTCTCTATGTGTCATAGCCATCTCAATCTCTGCGCTTTAATAAATCTAACTATATCTTCTCCCTTTATTATGTCTCTTAGCTCATGGTTCATTCTTCTTCTTATTTCTCTGTTGTCCATTCTTATCAGGTCCATAATCTGTCTGAGGATTTTTCTTTTGAATATTCTTAATTTTTCATCTTTTTCTGTGAGACACAATGGGTGGAATGCATAAAACGTAGTACCTGTTAATGCTTCAAGTATGTACTACAATTTTGAAGATTTGACTACACCTATAAAGCATTAAATGCTTTATAAGTGTAGTAAAACACTCACAAAGCATTTGTAAGCGTAGTAATGCTTTGTAAGTGTAGTAAAATCTTCAAAAATGTAGTACATACTTGAAGCATTAGCAGGTACTACGTTTTATGCATTCCACCCATTGCCTCTGCTACGTATGTAACTACTGGTCTGATTGCAACTCTGAATATTTTCAGTTTTGTATTTCTGGATAAATTCTTGTCCTTCATTAGCTTATTACAGGGGTGGCCAACCTTTTTAAGTCGAGTGCCAATATGAGAACAAAAAAAATTTGGCGTGCCACTAAAATTTTTCGACATACTAATATGGATACTATATATTAATAATATACGGTACAATATGTATTTCTTATGTAAATTCCACATTTTTCCGTTTAGTCAAGATAGTGGAGGTTTAAAAAATAACGTAATAAGTAAAACATAACAACAAACTTACTTTATTGTTAATAAAAATAAAATAAAATCGTTAAACAAAAAAACTTAAATATTTTCTTATTATCTAAAATTCAAATTATTAAACAGTTACTTATTTAATGTGGTATTTGAACTTGTATTTTTTTAATTAATTCATCTATATTGGGATTAATTTCGGAACTAGCCAACAGAATTAGATTTTTTAAATGCATGTCAGTTAATCGTGACCGATATTTTGATTTTATTATGTTCATAATAGAGAACATTTGCTCACAAACGTAAGTTGAACCAAATCTACAACAATATCTCAGAGCTAACTCGTGTAAATTAGGAAAATTATTTGCTGGTACAAATTTCCAAAATTCAATATAATTGGGATCAGTAACAGTTGAAATAATTTCCCTATATTTGGTTTTTAGTATAGTGTGGTTCTGTAAATCAATAATTTCGATCTGTATTTCAGCTGAGTAACAATTGATATCTTGCAGAGAAATAGAAAAAGGATTTATGAAAAGGTCAACATTCATTTTGTCTTTTTGAAAATCTTCAAACCGGGTATTGAATGAACCTAGCAAAATAGATATAAGGTTTTTAAATCTGTCATAATTTGGAGTTCTACTGACCTTGTTGGCTAATTCCTGCATTAATGTGAAATGTGTCAATCTCTGTTCTCCAAAATCGTTACAAAAAAGCATAAGTTTATTCACAAAAGAAGATATATGACCAACTAGAGTAGGAAAAATACAATTTTTTCCCTGTGATCTTAAATTTAATTGATTTAAATGTCTCATAATATCAGTGAGAAAAGCTAAATCCCAAAGCCAATCTTTATCATTAAGTAACGAGCACTCACTGGGTAGTTCATTGTTTTCTTGCAAATATTTTAAGACGCACTCCTTCAAGTTCCAAAACCTTTCGAGTGCATTTCCTTTGGAGAGCCAGCGCACACTGCAATGGAGAAGTAACTCTCCATCTTGCTCCGTTTCTTCCGCGAACAGTTCTCGAAATTGTCGTCGATTCAATGCCCGAGCTCGTATTTTGTTAATGCAGCGTGTTACAGGGTCAACAACAGATGACATGTTTAGGTCCTTGGCACAAAGAGCTTCCTGGTGAATAATACAATGGTACTTAAAAACTTTTCTTCCCAAATAGTTTTCCAGTAATGTAACAAACCCCTTTAGTCTACCAACCATGCAAGGAGCTCCATCTGTACAAACACTATCTAATTTTGACCATTCAACTTTGTTGACTTCGATTACGTTTTTAAGCTGTTGAAAAATGTCATCTCCTGTTGTTGTGACTAGTTGGCGCAAATCCAGAAGCTCTTCGGCATTTTCAAAATTATCATTGGTATAACGGACAAAAATGCTTAACTGCGCATTTTCTGTGTTGTCACAACTTTCATCCAACGCTAAAGAAAAGAATTTGCAGGATTGTAATCCACTTATAATTTGGGAAACAACATCCTGGCCCATATCATCTATACGGCGCATGACTGTATTTCGGGATAATGCAATATTATCGACCATATTTTTGATCTTTACATCTCCCACATTTTTAGCAAATATTGCCAGACTATTTTTAATTATCTCCTCTCCATCAGAGTAGGCTTTTTTCTTCCGGGCTAACAGCAGAGAAAGTTCATATGATGTTTTAACCATAGTTTCCATTTCATCACTTCTCTTCTGAAACAGTGACTGTTGGCTGGCTAGGGTTTTCTTTTTTTTTTTCAATAAAGTCGGCTCGCAAATGTGAACCAATAGGATATTTGTTGCTGAAGTCCTTATGCAGTTGTTTATAATGTCGTTCCAGGTTAAATTTTTTCGGAACTGCTACAGACAATCCACATATCAAACAAACAGGCTTTGAAGTATTACGATTAGTAAATAAAAATTGTTCTTCCCAAGCAGGTTGAAAATCGCGAATTGCAATATCATCTTCGTATTTTCGTTTTGAAGTCGAAGGCTTACTCGTGGACATATCGAACAAATACTTTTAAAATTTTAAAGAAACAATGCGCGATGACATAATGTGCACATACAACGGGGCAGTTTAAAATAAACTAAGCAAGGGTAACGCAGTCCTATTGCACATTACGACAGCTAGGATCACGTGCACCAATCGCAGCAATATCGCTCGCCAGAGGATGCAATGATGCCGCATCTATCGTAACTTCCGTAAACCTACTAAGTTTCTTCTTATTATTTTTTGTTTTTCAAGTTTTAATTTTTTTGAAAGTTTTTTAATCCAAAACGCTACGCGTGCCACTGATAGGACTCAATCGTGCCACAGAGTGGCACGCGTGCCGCTGGTTGGCCATCCCTGGCTTATGATATCTCCAATATGTTTTGTTGTCTGTTAGTATTCGCTCCATTACTTCTTTACTTCTCTTATGTTTGCCATTCACAATTACTCCCAATTGTTTAAATTGTTTAACTCTTTCAAAAGATTAGTTTTCTATCTTGATTTCACTCGTCCTGTTATCTTCTCTTCTAGAGTGGAGTAGATATGTTTTTCCTTCGTTAATTTGTAGATTTATTTTCCGTGCCTCATTTGCCAGGATTGTTACTTCTTCTTTTAATCGTTGTTGTGTGTTCGTTTATATAGGCTGTTCAGTAAGTTATGCTAGTCGATAAGAAAAACACAATTTTGTAGTTTGAAATAAGTATACTTTATTGTTCAGTAAGTATAGTCTCTTGGAACATCAATACACTTGTTCCAACGAGATTCTAATTTATGAATTCCATCCCTGAAGTGAGAATCTGGTTTTTACACTCATTTATAGTCTAGGCGCCAGAGGGGTAACCGTGTCCTTTTCAATTCTGATGGACACCTGTGTTGAGCTGCCCCCCTCCCCCCCCACTTGCAAAAATTAAAAAACAAATAGCCCTGATTTATGAGCTATTTATGAGCTCTCATATTCCGCAAACTAAAAATTTTGAGCTCGTTCCACTGAGCAGGAATTTAATACCCTAGTGGGGGGGGCTGAGTCAGCCCCCCCACTACTTAAAAATAGAAAAAAAATGCCAAGTTTCTTGTAAAAGGTATATATTAAAATACCCTAAATAAGGGTCAAAATACAAAACGTTTTCGGATTAAGGAATCCATCATCAGTGTTTAAAAGCCCTAAAATTAAGTATAACCTAATTAAATGAGATAAAAGTTAAAATTGACAGAGGTTTTCAAGAACAAGAGGTCATACTTACAAAATTTGCATGCCTGAGCCACCAAAATGTATAGGGTAAAAACCCTTTAAATGTAAATAATAAAGATGTTTTACATATTTATATAAAATTCATCGGATGTAATAGATAAACCTGGATGTTACCCAGGGCAACACAGGACTCTCCCCACGTGGTTGGAACTTTTTTTGGTGAAAACCTCACATATTGGATTTCAATGGCCAACTGACAAGTGAATTAAAGAGCAACCCGAAATGACACCAAGAACTGTCAATGTAACCTAGTTGTTACATTGACAGTTCTTGGTGTCATTTCGGGTTGCTCTTTAATTCACTTGTCAGTTGGCCATTGAAATCCAATATGTGAGGTTTTCACCAAAAAAAGTTCCAACCACGTGGGGAGAGTCCTGTGTTGCCCTGGGTAACATCCAGGTTTATCTATTACATCCGATGAATTTTATATAAATATGTAAAACATCTTTATTATTTACATTTAAAGGGTTTTTACCCTATACATTTTGGTGGCTCAGGCATGCAAATTTTGTAAGTATGACCTCTTGTTCTTGAAAACCTCTGTCAATTTTAACTTTTATCTCATTTAATTAGGTTATACTTAATTTTAGGGCTTTTAAACACTGATGATGGATTCCTTAATCCGAAAACGTTTTGTATTTTGACCCTTATTTAGGGTATTTTAATATATACCTTTTACAAGAAACTTGGCATTTTTGTGATTTATGGTATACAGCCAGCTACAGGAAGTTTATTTTCCTCGTGGATTTTTTACTTAAAAATAGGAATATTGAATCGGTTTTTGCGGCAGAATTACGAGCTATTTATGAGCTCTTGAAATTATATAGTTTCGATTTTTGAGCTCATCCCCTTCACCCCCAAACAACCCTTTAATTGATTTAACTTAAGAGAAAGATGCTGAGAAAACTTAAAATATATCGTATTGCGGATATAATTCCTATAGCTTATATACTCTAAGAATAAACTATTAAATCACGTGCATTTCGATTATTGAGCTACAACCCCTTCGCAAGAAAACCACCCTATCTTCCCGGCTTAAGAGAAAGTTGTACTTAAAATGCATTAAACTAATTATTTGGCGACTACATATCATTTAATAATTTATAAGCTTCCAAATTACGCGCATTTAGATCAGTAAATTGCAATTTATTTTGTATAGTGCAGTCACTGAAGGTAAAAATTAACGATTACCTTCAATTTCGGTGAACCTTCATCGATTTTCACGAAAATTGGTCAGTAGTTAGAGGATACGTCAAGAAACAAAGGTGACATGGTACCACCTTGCGCCTTTACCCTGAGGGTGGATACCGCCCCTTCTCGGGGGTGAAAATTATTTTATAAAAAATAAATGCACAAATCAATAAAAGAACAAATTAAAAGCAAAATTTATTATATAAAGTTAATAAAATAAGTCAATACTTTTTAAGTTATTAAAGATCAAAGATTTTAATTATTTGTGAAAAAAATGCATGTTTTGAAAAGGTTTTTTGTAAATCACTGGAAAACTTTAAGTTTTTACAAAAAAGTTAATAGTAGTTTAATTCGTATAGCTTATATTCTAAGAATAAACTCTTAAATCACGCGTCTTTCGATTATAGAGCTACAACCCCTTCGCAAGAAAACGACCCCATATTCCCGGCTTAAGAGAGAGTTGTTCTTAAAATAATTTAAATTAATTATTTGGCGACTACATATCGTTTAATAATTTATGAGCTTTCAAAATATACGCATCTCAATTATTGAATTGCCATTTTCTTTCTATAGTGCAGTCACTGAAGGTAAAAATCAACTAGTACACTGTACCTTCGATTTCGGTAAATCTCCATTTATTTTCACGAATTGACAATAACAACTTGGGGTTTTAGCCTGGGGTATATGTCACCCCTTCTCGGGAGTGAAAATTACTTTATTAAAAATAACCCCACAAATCGAGAGAGGGACAAATTGTAAGCAAAATTTGTTATATAATGTGATTAAAATAAATCAATACTTTTTGAGTTATTAAAGATCAAATATTTTAATTTTTGGAAAGAAAATGCATGCTTTAGAGCGATTTTTCATAAATGACTCAAAAACTGTAAGTTTTTACAAAAAAGTTTTCATCACTAAAATTGAAGCTAATAAAAAATATAATAAATTGCTTACTTGAAAAACCCTTTAATGTTAATTTAAAGTAAGTTATTGATAATTAAATGTATATTTTTTTCCGCGACTGTTAAAATCTAAGGGTTCAAGCTTAAATAACGGGAAAGAGATGCATTTTATAACACTTAGGTACTAAATACTTCTCAAAGTACTTAGAAATACCTATGAAAAATAAGATGCAGAAAAAGTTGATAGTATCAAAATCCGCTCACCAATTTTCGTGAAAATGAATGGAGATTTACCGAAATCGAAGGTATTAGTTGATTTTTACCTTCAGTGACTGCACTATAGAAAGAAAATGGCAATTCAATAATTGAGATGCGTATATTTTGCAAGCTCATAAATTATTAAACGATATGTAGTCGCCAAATAATTAATTTAAATTATTTTAAGAACAACGCTCTTAAGCCGGGAATATAGGGTCGTTTTCTTGCGAAGGGGTTGTAGCTCTATAATCGAAAGACGCGTGATTTAAGAGTTTATTCTTAGAATATAAGCTATACGAATTAAACTACTATTAACTTTTTTGTAAAAACTTAAAGTTTTTCAGTGATTTACAAAAAACCTTTTCAAAACATGCATTTTTTTCACAAATAATTAAAATCTTTGATCTTTAATAACTTAAAAAGTATTGACTTATTTTATTAACTTTATGTAATAAATTTTGCTTTTAATTTGTTCTTTTATTGATTTGTGCATTTATTTTTTATAAAATAATTTTCACCCCCGAGAAGGGGCGGTATCCACCCTCAGGGTAAAGGCGCAAGGTGGTACCATGTCACCTTTGTTTCTTGACGTATCCTCTAACCACTGACCAATTTTCGTGAAAATCGATGAAGGTTCACCGAAATTGAAGGTAATCGTTGATTTTTACCTTCAGTGACTGCACTATACAAAATAAATTGCAATTTACTGATCTAAATGCGCGTAATTTGGAAGCTTATAAATTATTAAATGATATGTAGTCGCCAAATAATTAGTTTAACGCATTGTAAATACAACTTTCTCTTAAGCCAGGAAGATAGGGTGGTTTTCTGGCGAAGGGGTTGTAGCTCAATAATCGAAATGCTCTTGATTTAATAGTTTATTCTTAGAGTATATAAGCTATAGGAATTATATTCGCAATACGATATATTTTAAGTTTTCTCAGCATCTTTCTCTTAAGTTAAATCAATTAAAGGGTTGTTTGGGGGTGAAGGGGATGAGCTCAAAAATCGAAACTATATAATTTCAAGAGCTCATAAATAGCTCGTAATTCTGCCGCAAAAACCGATTCAATATTCCTATTTTTAAGTAGTGTAGCCTCAGCCCCCCCCCCCCACTAGGGTATTAAATTCCTGCTCAGTGGAACGAGCTCAAAATTTTTAGTTTGCGGAATATGAGAGCTCATAAATAGCTCATAAATCAGGGCTATTTGTTTTTTAATTTTTGCAAGTGGGGGGGGGGGGCAGCTCAACACGGGTCTAATGGACAAACTCCACGGTTTCTTATGGATTTTTGGCTGCTGATTACGAATTTCGAGGGAGGATTTCGATCCGAGTGGTCAAAAAATTGTTATAAACAATTTAATTGTTTATAAGGTTCTGGCTCATAAACTAAAAGAGATACAAAAAAATGTTTTAAATAAAATTTGTTACTTAATAAAAAACGAAGAAAAGAACGTTTACTAAACTCAAATCCAATAATTAGAACTTAAGATATTGTAAGATTAGTTCACAATACAAATTTAAAATTGCAAAATAAGTACTTTTGGAAGCTTTATCGATCGTAACTCGGCTTCTACGTATGCAAATGAGCATTAGAAGATCTCATTTGAAAGCTCAATTAATAGGTTTCCAAACATAGTGTGACAAATTATTTTGTCTTCATTTGTTTTAAAGTTATACCCGTTTGAATTTATAATTTTCTTAAAAAAAATTGTACATTAATTTGTATATAAGGATTTCAAGCAAATCTGAGCCATAAACATTTATACTTTAATTAACGATAATGATAGAAGAACTCAAAAGGAACAATTTGAGCGTACGAAAATGTTCGTAAGTTTATTTTTGGCCAAGATATCGATATTTTAATGGCACGCTATGAGGTGCAAGATCGGCTCACAGTCAAGTAATATTGCGGTAAAGACACCGATCTACTGCTCTCGTGTTACATTATTTTGCTCAGGAGGCCTTGCTTATTCTTAATATCAGGTGACTTTTCAGTTATATTGCTGAAATATTAGTTTTTAATGTTTTTTTTTCTCATTTAGTACAAAAAATAGAAGGCAAAGTAAATAGAATCAAAGGTTATATGAGGTACAGTATGATGATTTAATATAAGAATTATATAAAATTTTATTAGGATCTTCAAATATGAAAAATGAAGATAACGTATATATACATAGAAATTATAATTTGCATCGAGAAGTTAGCGCGTGAACCTTTACACTGTGAGCATGAGCCGATCTTGTTCCTCATAGAGCGCCATTAAAATATCGATATCTTGGCCAATAATAAACTTACGAACATTTTCATAAGCGCAAATTGTTCCTTTTGAGTTCGTCTATCATTATTGTTAATTAGAGTATAAATGTTTGTGGCTCAAATTTGCTCGAATTGATACCCTTATAAACAAATTAATGTCCATTTTCTTTAAGAAAATTATAACTTCAAACGGGTATAACTTTAAAACAAATGAAGGCAAAGTAATTTAACAAACTTTGTTTGGAGTTTAGAAGCCTATTAATTAAGCTTTAAAATGAGATCTCCTACGGCTCATTTGCATGCGTAGAAGCCGAGTTACGATCAATAAATCTTCTAGAAATACTTATTTTGCAATTTCCAATTTGCATTGTGCATTAATATTCCAATATCTTGAGTTCTAATTATTGGATTTGAGTTTAATAAACGATTTTTTTTTTTTCGTTTTTTATTAAGGAACCAATTTTATTTGAAACATTATTTTGTATCTATTTTAGTTTATGAGCCAGAGCCTTATAAACAATTAAATTGTTTATAATAATTTTTCGACCAGTCGGATCGAAATCCACCCTCAAAATCCGTAATCAGCTGCAAAAAATCCATAAGAAACGTTGAGTTTGTCCATCAGAATTGAAAAGGACACGGTGACCTCTATTTGGCGCCTAGACTATTAAGGCTCAGGCATGCTACCAGAAATAAAACCTGATGATGGAATTGTAATTCCGAAAACGTTTGTTTTGATGAAGCTCTTTTTAGGGATTTTATAAATATAATATCGACTGTGTACCTGCATAATATCTTATATAATTTTGGATAACTTTTCAGGAGAGAGTAAAAACTATTTTAGTTTGACTTTGCAATTTTCTACATGACATAGACTCTTCTTCATGGCAGTTAGGACCGAATGCTTGTTGTTCGACAGTTAGGACCTAATGAAAGAGTTAGAATTAGCGCCAAATTAAATGATTTATTATTTGTTACTATATTGCAATAATGTATTTTAGTGGTTAGGTTCCAATGCCGCGAAAAAAGAAAAATGAGAAAAATGTCCGATAGGACATACAAAGACAAATTTATCGATTCTATCAAGCATGTCGACGACTCAACATGAACATATCCACGCAGAAAACAAAATGCATTTCCAGTGCGAAAGATCCAATTAGATGCAAGCTCGTGGTAGAACCCGTAGAACAGCTAAACCAGTTCAAATATCTGGGTATAATTTATCAAGTTGTCATGATCCAGCCAGAGACCTAAGAAGACAAATAAACAAGCCGCAGTCATGTCCGGATGTTTGAGAGATGTGGTCTAGAATAACCCATATATGAGAATGGACAGCAAAGTTAGAATTTATAAAACTTGCATCACACCTATTAGGATCGATGGACGATTAAATCAAGGACACCAATAAAACCACAAGCATGCTACGGACAGCCAAAATGAAGACACTAAGAGCAATAGCAGGGAAGACAAGAAGAGATAGAATACGAAACATCATCATCAGGAAACAATGTGGCGTGCAAGATGTAGTAAGATGGGGTAGTCAAAGACAAAGGGAATAGTTCAGTCATGTAAAAAGATTGTAGGAGCACACACTACCAAGGATTGCGCTAGAAGGAAAATCAGCTGGCAAGCGTCCACCGGGGAGACCACCAAAAAGATGGAGAGATAGCTGGTAGTCTACCTCTGAAGAAATACTTCAACGTCGGAATTAACATATTGACAGATCTGCAAGTATAAGAAGAAGAACAAAAAAGGAATAATTAAATTTACCACAGACTGTGGGTTTTTTCACTAATAAAATTGTACTGATTGAATTAGTTACGTAGAATGTCGTAATTTTGTGTGTCATATTAGCGCAGAACTCAGAATGAAATACAATGGGGTTGTACGATTATGTACGCCTTTAGACTAATAATTCTATTTGTTATTTAAACTTTTTTTTCTCTGATTCTGGCCTTGGTTTAGAACTAGAACCTTTAGCCACGTAATTGTATATCTTATCACTAACTCAGGTGTCATGTATAGTGTGTGTGTTGAGTAAGTGTCTTGTTACTTTGCAAAGTCGACGTCATTGTCTTTGCAAAGAGACGCTAATTGTATCCGAACGTCTGCGGTCCCTCCGGTGAGTACCGATCCCACAAGGACAGACACTATTTTCATTTATTAATTTATAATAAATGAAAAAATTCCTGACCCTGGTGGGATTCGAACTCACTACCATTCGGAACTTTCGATCCAAAGGTTAGGCGCTCTTACCACTGAGCCACAGAGGGGGTTTATTTAAACTTGTATGTTTATATTACACGGTGGTTTGCAACTTAAGAAAGTGGCTACATGACTATAAAGTATGACACATTTTTCTAACTAGATTAAACATACGCCAATTAATGATATAAAAACTCAAGAAATAATATGTCTAGGTAGTCCAGAAAGCCACTGCGCATCCGCTAGGAAAAATATTCTAATTCGGATTTTTTGCACAATCTTACTCAAAAAGGACCCCTTTTAACAAATTTGCATGTTGCCAGGACCAAAAGTTGGTCAAGTTTTTTAAACGTTTTTTTTTTTGTTTTTTTTTCTAAAATTATTTTTTTTGCATGGAAAAAATTTTTTTTGGTTTTTTGGATCATTCCAAACAGAAAAGGTCTTTAGTGACTTTTCTCTAAAGTTGATAGTTTTTGACATATAAGCGATTAAAAATTGAAAAATTGCGAAATCGGCCATTTTTAACCTTCAAAAATTATGTGAAAAACTGAAAATTTGAATGTTGCCAAGGTAGGTAGATATTCTTTAAACATCTATTGATGAAATCCCGAAGAGTTTTTTGCAATACAATATTCAAAAATCCTTTGTTTTTTAATTGCTAATCAAGCGTGCGCGACACTATTTTCCACCGTTGCATGTGTATGCAGTATGGTGCAAATGAAAGGAATAAATTCGTTATTTCGTAAACTGGCGACTTTAAGGAAAAATCCCGAAACAGGTCGATTTTTATTTTTAAGTTATGATATTATGACATATATGGTATACTAGTGACGTCATCCATCTGGGCGTGATGACGTAATCGATGATTTTTTTAAATGAGAATAGGGTCGTGTCCTAGCTCATTTGAAAGGTCCTTCAATTATCTATTCAGTAATATAAACATTTGCATCATTATTTATATACGGTGTCCAAAAAATTTTTATTAAATTAAATCATATGGCAAATTAACAAAAAAATTAAATTATTGGACACCCTGTATAAATAATTATGCAAATGTTTATGTTACTGAATAAAGAATTTAAGTACCTTTCAAAGGAGCTAGCACACGACCCCTATTCTCATTTAAAAAATCATCGATTACGTCATCACGCCCAGATGGATGACGTCACTAGTATACCATATATGTCATAATATCATAACTTAAAAATAAAAATCGACTTGTTCCGGGATTTTTCCTTAAAGTCGCCGGTTTACGAAATAACGAATTTATTCCTTTCATTTGCACCATACTGCATACACATGCAACGGTGGAAAATAGTGTCGCGCACGCTTGATTAGCAATTAAAAAACAAAGGAGTTTTGAAAATTGTATTGCAAAAAACTTTTCGGGATTTCATCAATAGATGTTTAAAGAATATCTACCTACCTTGGCAACATTCAAATTTTCAGTTTTTCACATAGTTTTTGAAGGTTAAAAATGGCCGATTTCGCAATTTTTCAATTTTTAAGCGCTTATATGTCAAAAACTATCAACTTTAGAGAAAAGTCACTAAAGACCTTTTCTGTTTGGAATGATCCAAAAAACCGAAAAAAATTTTTTTCCATGCAAAAAAAAATATTTTAGGAAAAAAACAAAAAAAAAAACGTTTAAAAAATTTTTGACCAACTTTTGGTCCTGGCAACATGCAAATTTGTTAAAAGGGGTCCTTTTTGAGTAAGATTGTGCAAAAAATCCGAATTAGAATATTTTTCCTAGCGGATGCGCAGTGGCTTTCTGGACTAAGGTACAGCGGCATTATTTCTTGAGTTAAGTAAAAATTTTAAGGGGTATATACAGGGTGTCCAGAAACTCTACCGACAAACGAAGACAGGAGATTCCTCATATAATTTTAAGACATTTTAACCCAATTCATCTAGTCCGAAAATGCTTCCTAAGGGAGCTAGTAGAGCTCTTTGAAGATGACATATTGTAATTAGATTTTTTTAAATACCTCCAGAATGCTTCTATTTAAAAAAACAAAAATTGGTACACATATTTATCTTCCAAAAATAAATCGATTTCATTCATTGTGAATTTCTAGTACCGATCATAGGCGTCCGTTTTGGGTAGGGCAACGGTTATTTTATCGCATAACTTTTTTGTATTTAACTTTTAAGCATTTTTGATACTGGATTATTATATTGTGAGATATTCTAGTACTAAAAGGTACTCTTGATTTAAGTCGGTAGGACAACCGTTTTCTAGAAAAATCGATTTGGAAATTTTTCGTGTTTTGAATTTGAAAAAAAAATTTTAAAAATTAAAAAAAAAAGAAAACGGTGTATTTTACCAACTTATAGCAATAATAACTTTTAGTACTAAAATACCTCACAATTTAATAATCTAAAGTCACAAATTCGTATAAATTAAAGACAAAAAAGTTAATAAGAGATAAAATAACCCTTCACCTACCCAAAACGGACGAATATGACCGGTAGTAGAAATTAGCAATTAATGAAATCGATTCGTCTCTGGAATATAAATAAACGTACCAGTGTCCTTTTTTCTAAATGGTTTTTTTTTTAATTTTTTTGGAAATTCAAAAAACGAAAAATTTTCAAATCGATTTTTCTAGAAAACGATGTGTTCTACCGACTTCAAGCAAGAGTACCTTTTAGTACTAGCATACCTCATAATTTAATAATCCAGTGTCAAAAATGCTTAAAATCTAAAGACATAAAAGTTATGTGATAAAATAACCCTACCCAAAACGGACGCCTATGACCGGTACCACAAATTCACAATAAATGTAATCGATTTATCTCTAGAAGATAAATATGTGTACCAATTTTCATTTTTCTAAATAAACGCGTTCTGGAGTTATTTAAGAAAAACTAATTACAAGACGCCATCTTCAAAGAGCTCTAGCTCACTAGGAAGCATTTTCGGACTAGAAGAATTGAGTTAAAATGTCTTAAATTTATCTGAGGAATCTCCTCTCTTCGTTTGTCGGTAGAGTTTCTGGACACCCTGTATATATATACCTATCACTATGATCACTTATAAAAGCTTTCATTATTTTCAGTCTTTGGTAAATTGGGACAAGCCCATGTTGGGTCAGGTCGGTAAGTTGGGTACCAAATATTACGAATGGGTGACATCACCAGTCGACAGAAACCTTAGATTATTCGGAAATCCCATTTTGGAGTGTATGACGATAACTCCTTGGTATCTGGTACCTATGGTATGGATACCTGTTTGTATTTATTTTGTGATAGAAGGAACACGCCATTACATACAAATTACAAAAGGTAAGAAACCGTTAATTATTATAATCTTATCCTTATCTTTTACTTAATAATAAGGTTATCTTAAAACATAATACGTAATACATGCTGAATCTTTTTTTGTGAGAAAAAGTATATTTTTTTATTTTATTTTCTGTACGCCAGTCAATGGGAGCAAGAATAGTAGACAAGAGCCGCTATAGGTGAAAATTCTTAATCATTTTAGGCACGATGGGACCCTATAACTTAAATAGTAGAACCTAAAAGAAAACTTGTGAGCACTGTGTTGTCACTTTTCAGTGGCACATGCATCTACAGTGGCGCATCAAACTTTCCACTTATGGACGGGATACATAAATTAAAAAATACCCTCCCTAAGTACCAGAATTTATTTTTTTTTCATTTTTTTAGGTTTAATGTGATTAAGACATAAGATTCATCGTAATTTTAACCCACCACCCCCTTCTCCCTGTCCCCACCATCAAAAACTTTATTTTTCGATTTTATTTTTTTTGTGGGATGCAATCAATTTTAAAATTTCAAAAAATTTACACACATAGTTAAGGGTTTTATAAAACACGTCTATTTTTTATAGACCTGTAGGTTGAGTGTACATAACCTCAAAAAAAATTAAAAATTTTTTTTTTTTTTGAAAAAAAGTATATAACTTTTTTTGGGGATAGCTGCAGATCTAATTTTTCTTAGTCTTGTGTATTTTATCAAACACTATATTTCTAATTTTTTCAGATTTTTCTGTAACGTTGGTCACCTTCAAAAATCCAAAAAACTCTTTTTTAAGGGGGTTTTGGGGGGTTTGAACGTGTTTTTCTGATTTTTAAATATTCTAAAGAACTCAGTTACTTCAAGTTACATATAACCTATAAAAACAAAATTGATTTGATATATTATGAAGTCTATAAAATAGGGAAAATCCCCCAAAACCCCCCAAAAAACAGTTTTTCGGATTTTTGAAGGTGGGGAGACTTACAGAAAAATCTGAAAAAAAATTTAGAATATAGTGTTTGATAAAATACACAAGATTAAGAAAAAATTAGACCGGCAGCTATTCCTCAAAAAAAGTTATACGCTTTTTTGAAAAAAAAAATTCTTTTAATTTTTTGAGGTTATGTACACTCTACCTATGGGTCTATAAAAAATAGGAATGTTTTATAAAAGCCTCAAACTATGCGTGTGAATTTTTTGAAATTTTAAAATTGATTGCATCCCACCAAAAAAAAATAAAAACGAAAAATGAAGTTTTTGATGGTGGGGGCAGGGGGAAGGGGGTGGTGGGTTAAAATCACGATGAATCCTATGTGTTAATCACATAGAACTTAAAAATATAAAAAAATTTAATTCTGTTAGTAAGTTCTGTTAACTTTTAATTTATTTATCCCGTCCATAAGTGGAAAGTTTGATGCGCCACTGTCGACGCATGTGCCACTGAAAAGTGACGGCACAGTGTTCAAACGTTTTCTTTTAGGTTCTACTATTTAAGTTATAGGGTCCCATCGTGCCTAAAATGATTAAGAAATTTCACCTATTGGCTCCGTGCGTCTCCCCTCTACTTACAGTCACGTGACACGCTGTCAGATTTTGTAAGGACGTTTTAACATTGAGTCTTATGGGATTATTTTGTTAAACTTGAATATTTTATTTTGTAGTGATAATAACCGAAAAAAATTGTTAGAATTCATTAGTTATTAATTTATACTGTAATTTATAGTGCAACAAAAATATTTTCTTTTTCGTTAATAAAGATTTATTGACATAAACTGCGATAGTGAGGTTATGTATACAAAATCGAACTGATAATCAATATTGGAAAGTGAAGAATTTATATCAGATTAAGTGCGTTTTTATTTTCTGTTTATATTAATACATAATATCACTAGCGTGACACGGCATTTTTTTAAATGTCTCATTTAAACATACACAAAGCGTCCTTATAAAATTTCAAAAATCCGCCACCATGAGCAGGTCGGTCGATTTTGCTTTGACACTTTGTTAACGCTCGGGGCGAATAGCGGCTCTTAGTCTATTGGGACCGTGCAAGTTCGGCAAAGCGACCTCTATTTCTACGCTCTGTACTTTTATTCGCACTTTTAATTATATTGGCCAATTATATTAGTCCTGGTTGCTGGATAATTGTCAAGACCATAGTCGAAAAAAATAATAAGAAGAAAAAATAAGATGCAGGTTATGTTTAGCAAACGTAAACAATTAGGCATTCCAATGAAACGTCAAACATGGCCGGGTGTGGGCAAAATCTAACCTTACATCGACATTAATTTGTAAAGAAAATCCCGTTTGGTTGTTTTTTTATGTTAATTGTGTAGGGAAATCTGCGAAATTGTGATAACAAATTAAATATGAAGTGGTTTATCGCCTACAGAACTGAATGATCCCATATTAGTTACCAGTTTGTGTCAATATCTACTATGGGATAATTCAGTTATGTAGGCGGTAAACTGGTTTATATTTATTTGCTATCACAATTTCGGTGCACAATTAACAATAAAAAACAAAACCAAACAGGATATTCTTTAAAAAAACTGATGTAAACCCTATATTATTAAATTTTTGCCCACTGCCGGCCATATTATATCACGTGATTTGGAATGGTCAATTGTATGTAGTAAATAAAATCAGTTATTAAAATGCAGTACTGAAAGCAAAATACAATTAATTAAATTTACCTTTATATAATAATTGCATATCATATCAATATTGTGGAGCAATATATAATTTTTCTGCGTCAATGACAGAAGGTATGAAATATACGTCAATTTGACAATTTTAATTGACAATATGAATTATTTATGATAGTTGCAATATTTCTCCGCGACTCGCGCACGGTCGTTTCTCGTTTCCCTTTCCAAGTACTTGCACACCGCGAATAGGATATTACCTCCGAATTCTATCCTACTGCATGGATTTTAATGAAATTTTGGGCCTAGCCTCTACTTATCTCCTAATTTAAAATCTACCCTATACCGATGTGTGCTTTTATCTTGGGAGTGGTTCCCACCCCTTCTTAGGGGTGGAAATTTTTTTGGTTAAAATTACCACGGAATTCGATAGAGGACTTAATTCTAAGCAAGAACTGTTCTATATTTTTTTTAAAACTCAATACTTTTTGAGATATTCGTGGTTGAAAATTGGCCATTCTCATTGAAACATAATACCTTTTCGAACGGTTTTTTTGCGAATACCTTAAAAACTATGCATCTAACTAAAAAAACTATATTAAACATCTTTATAGGCTATAAAAAAAAAACAAAGAGACACTTGCCTTCAGAAATCTTCTAGTTATAATACACAAAGAGATATGGTAGGTGAAAATAGTTTGTTTTTTGGTCCATTCTCAAATTGGTGTATTCAACTTGAAATAACAGATAAACGGTCTATTTTAGGTGTATAATGCTACTAGTACCTTTTATAATAACTTAAAAGACCTTTAAAATGAGCTATATTAAAGGTCCATTACATTAAAACTAAGCAAGATATGCAGATATGCTGCAAACAAAATTGATAACTAATGTATTTTAAGAAAAAATCAGAAGTAATTTTAACCCCCATCCACCAAAATGTAAATGCATCGTTTTCCTTCGACAATACCTTTTACTATAGTGTTATTTCTATGTTTAAAAAGTTGGACGGGTTTAAAATGAATGGTTTAAAAAAAAGATCAAATTATAGAGAGCATTTTAAAATTTTCTTAAAAATCTTCCTTTTTCTCCATATAACTTGAAAATGATAAGAGATACAGTAATGAAAAATAAAAAGGAAATTTTTATCTGAAAAAGCCCTATATTTTTGTGTGGTATCTTTTTTTCGTATCTCTTATCTTTTTCGAGTTACATGGAGGAAAAGGAAGATTTTTAAGAAAATTTACAAATGCGCTCTGTAATTTGATCTTATTTTTTTCAAAAACCATTTATTTTAATTAAGTTCAACTTTTTGAACATAGAAATATCACTATAGTAAAAAGTATTGCAGAAGGAAAACGATGTATTTAAATTCTGATAGATGAGTGGTTAAATATACTTCTATTTCTTCTTAAAATACATTAGTTATCAACTTTTTTGCAGAATATTTCGCATAGTTTGAATGTAACCGACATTTAGTATTGCTCATTTTAAAGGTCTTTTCAAGCACTACAAAAGTTATTAGTGTCATTATACACCTAAAATCGACAGTTCCTCTGTTATTTCAAGTTGAATACACCGATTTGAGCATGCAGCAAAAAAACGAACTCTTCTTACCTACCATATCCCTCTTTGTATTTTAGCTAGAAGATTTATGAAGGAACGAATCTCTTTGTTTTTTTATACCCTACAGAAATATTTTATATAGTTTTTTTGTTAGATGCATAGTTTTTAAGCTATTCGCAAAAATCTGGTTGAAAAGGTGTCATTTTTCAATGAAAATGGCCAATTTTCAACCACGAATATCTCAAAAAGTATCGAGTTTTCAAAAAATAATTATAGAACAGTTTTTGCTTAACATTAGGTTCTCTAGCCTCTTCCGTGGCTATTTTAACAAACACATTTTTCACCCTCAAGAAGGGGTGGGAACCGCCCCCAAGATAAAAGCGCACATCGGCATAAGGTAGACTTTGTTTCTTGAGCTATTCCCTACTTACTGTGAAAATATCAAGTAAATCGATGTAGAAGGACGGAATTCGGAGCCAAATACCCTCATTGACTGCCCTACTGGCCTTTATCTTATTGTTTCATAAATTGGACGCGTCTTGAGTGAAGATCTATCCAATTTATGCTTCTAAGTCTTCTTGTTTCTGCGTCTTTATCATACACCCTCGGTTAGAGTATACAGACATAAGCCTGCTCAAGATTTTTCCATTTATTCCTATCTTGTTCTCTTGTCACCAAATTCGTCGAGATTATTTTGATGTCATTTAAGAAGTTTACCTTGGCTGCGTTTATCACTCCTTGAACTCCATTCTATAAGCTTCCTTGTACATATCCCATCCCACGATCGTGCTACATGTCGTGCCTATCGTCATTTCAGCCTTGTAATGTGTTCGATAACATTATCTACCTTTGACCTTCTACGTATGTCTTCGTTTTTTACCCTGTCACTCAGTGTTGCGCCAGCATTGAACGTTCTATTTTTCTTTGGGTTGTTTCTAACTGTCTGATAACCCTGATACAACCGGTCCTTATATATGGATCAGAGACATGGACACTGTCGAAAAGTGATGAGAACTTATTAGGTACGTTTGAACGAAAAATCCTCAAACACATATATAAGGGGGTGAAAGAAAATGACGTATGGCGCAGAAGATATAATTTTGAACTATATGCAGCATACAACGAACCCGACGTCATAACATCCATAAAGATCGGACGTCTGCGCTGGATGGGCCATGTTAAACGAATATTGGAGACCGAAACACCAAAATATATAATGAGGCAAACACCAGTAGGGAGAAGGTCAAAGGGAAGACCCAAACTTAGATACATGGAACAAGTGGAACAAGATCTGAAAACACTTGAAATTACCCACTGGAAGAACAAAGCAAGGAACAGAACAGAATGGAGGAAAATCCTAGAACAAGTCAGGACCCAAAAAGGGTTGTCGAGCTACTGATGATGATGATGTTTCTAACTGTCTGACTGTTTTTTTTTTTCGTGTAACGGTAAGAGTTTCTGCTCCGTAAGTATAAGTACTGGCAAGAACACTAGTTGAAAGCCCTTCTTTTGATGCTGATGGGCACTTCCGATTTAAACATTCAGGGAAGTTTTTGTTTCTAACTCACATGTTCGATTTATCTATTGTGGTTTTCACTTCAAGTTTCAAGCTATATAAATTTTTGCATAAGTTCAATTTCTTTTTGTCCGCTTTTGATGTTGTCGCTAGGTACTAGATTGGTCATCATTTTGGTTTTGCTTTCACCTTTCACACCATCCGCGAAGCGAATATTATTTAAGTATTTTCCTTCAATGATGATGCCTTTATCCTCCCGGTTCAGCATTTTGGAAGCATACTCCAATACTGTTGAGTATAATTTTGGGGACGCAGTGTCACCTTGTCTTCCTCCTCTTCCGATGTATATTTTATTGGTGTTCCCTTGGAGATTTATAGTAGCTCTTGCATTTTCGTATACACTTCTGATGGTGTTAGAGTACCAATAAGGATCTGTTATATTCGATTATATTTTCAAATAAGGTTTTGAGACATTGCAGGTGATCATTTGTCAAATTTTGTTTTATCCCGTTGATGAGTATATTCTTCTTCTTTACGTGCCATCTGCGCGACGAAGGTTGGCATTCATCATTGCTATTCTAACTTTCGACACTACAGGCCGAAAGAGTTCAGTTGGACTGCATCCAAACCATTTGAGATTTCTCAGCCAGGACATTTTTCTCCTACCTATGCTGCACCTTCCTTGAATCTTTCCCTGTATAATTAATTTTAGGAGTTCATACCTGTCACCACGTGTTATATGACCCAAGTAGGTATTAAAGTTTTCTTATTTTGATGGAATCCAGTATCTCCCTGCTGTTCTGATTTCTTGTTAATACTTCCTCATTGGTAACTCTGTCTGTCCAGGAGATTCTCAGCATTCTTCGATATGTCCACATTTCAAATGCTTCCAATCTATTGAGACATTGTTTATTAAGAGTCCATGTCTCCACACCATACAAAAGAACAGAAAATACATAACATTTTAATACTCGCTTTATATGATTTAGGCTGAGGTCTCTACTACATAATATTTGTTTCATATTAGTGAATGCACTTCTAGCCTTTTCTATTCTAATTCTGATTTCTTTGGTATAATCTTTTGTTTCACTAATGATTGTCCCTAAATAGTTATAATTCTGAACTCGTTCTATCGTCTTATTATTTACGTGTAGATTGATTGTTTCTAATATTTTTCTTATAACCATGAATTTTGTTTTCTTTATGTTTAGTGACAGACCAAATTCTTCACTCGTTGCAACAACCTTATCTAAATTTCTTTGTAGATCTGTAATAGTTTCTGCTATTAGTATTGTGTCATCAGCGTATCTAATTTCACATCTGGGTAGTCCATTTATTTTTATGCCTTCTACTTCATCTTCTAATGCTTTTTTGAATATTTCTTCTGAGTATGCATTAAACAGTGATGGCGACAAGACACAGCCCTGTCTAATGCCTCTCTTGATTTTTATTTTATTGGTGTTAAAATTATTTTTTCTTATAACAGGTTCTTGTTCATAATACAGCTTATTTATTATTCTTATATCTCGTGTGTCGATGTTCTTTGTTCTCAGTAGTTGTATTAACGGATTATGTTTTACCGTATCGTACACCTTGTTATAATCTAGGATATGGGCGCCCATATAAAAATTTTCAGCCGGGAGGCCAGACGTGAAGATTTTGCATATCACATTTTGTACACTATGGATAACAATATATAGCTTAAAGCACCCGAAAAGCTAGGGAGTGGGCAAGCCCCCCTGCCCATGGGCATGGACGCCTATGATCTAGGAAGCAGACATGGATGTCCTGGTTTACATCTAAACATCTCTGTATTAGCACATTTAATGCAAATAATGCTTCTCTGGTTCCTTGAGAATTTCTAAATCCGAACTGGGTTTGTCCAATGTCTTTTTCTAACTTTTTATATATTCTACGATGAATAATCTTTAGAAATACTTTGAGTATGTGGCACATTAGACTGATGATACGGTGTTCGCAACATTGTCTGGCGTTTCTCTTTTTCAGTATAGTCAAGAATGTTGATAGAAGCCATTCTTTAGGTAATATATTCTTTAGGTTGATGAGTATTCCTTATTACTTCTAGATTATTTTCCTTCTGCGCTAGTGTGGTAGAAAGTACTGTCCTGCTCTTATGACTTCAAATTGTTCGTTGATTCGTTTTTCTTTTTTCTTCGCACATTCCAACTACCGCGACGTAGCATTTGATGGACTTCAGTTCATTTTCCATCTCAGTAAGTTTGTCTTGTGATAGTTGTTTCTTAGGTGATTTGAATCAACGAATACTTGCCCCTCTCCTCCCCTACTCCGTGCGGCAGACTGACTTGGTGTTTTGGGATGTTATTTAAAATTTGGTTTTTATTTTTATAATAAATGAATTTGTTTCTTTTTTATTAAATTTCATCGTCATAAATGTTTTTACGATTATTAGAAAGATATGTAATATTTAAAGTGGTTTTGTTTTAATCTACATGCATATTTTTTTATTCTAGATGCTAGTCCATTTGTGCCAGTAGTATTAGCTTTTGTCAATGGTGTTATACTATGGACCCTAATTGAATACAGTTTACACAGATGGGTATTTCATATAGAACCGTCTGGACATTCGAAAGCCATGATTTATTTTCATTTTACCATTCACGGATTACATCATAAAGTAAGTATACTTTAAACATAAGTGACCATAAACATAAGTGATCATTCAGGTCCATAGTGAGCAAACGCGGCACCCATCGTGCAAAAAGCTTTTGCATGATGAGTGAATGATCACCCAAGTGATCATTCAAAATTGAAACCACTGAACCATGTAAAGCAGAAAACTGACGGAACGTGGCGCTACATTCTGAGAGAAATAGAAAAATGTAACAGAAAAAGATAAAAACTGAAGATGGGATTCATCCCAACGTGAAAAAGATTAAACGCAACATAAAATAGAGAAATTTCTGTCAAAATTTGGTATGTATGACCCTTAAGATAACACCAAATGCTAAAATTTATTGTCCTGTGAAAAGAGACACGCTTCAAGATCTGTCAACTGGCCAACCGAGGGTACGATCAGTGTCGTAGTAATTTTATGGTCAAATAAACACTTAAGGCTATGGGTACATAATTCGCAAATATTTTACGTGTATCCCTACTTTTTCTGTCTTTACACGGCAAATTACGTGTAGTAAAATTCACACTGGTGTGGATATGTAAACATTACTAGAATGTCATTCTACTTGAAAATGTCATAATTAATTTAAAGAGATGGCTTTTGAATGTTCTTGGATAACTGTTATTTTTATAATTGCAAATTATTAATTCAGTTAATAAATGTGATAATTTTTTCACTAACTATGTTTTCAGTGATTGTAATAATTTATTTGTACAACAAAAACTAATAATCAATCGAGAAAAGAGGAGAAAAGTGTTAAAGTGATTTTTTAATAATATGTTGTTATTTTGGAACGCTTACAATTTTGAACATCTCTAACAACAAAATACTTGGATCACAGGATATATCTGATGTATTCTCTGCTTGGATCTTCCACAAATAATACACAATAAATAACTTTTTATTAAGTTCACGTCTTAAATCAATTATTTATCAAATACACTATATATCAATAATATTTAATCAATTTCTCAAAATATTTCCGACGCAATGTCAAATATTTAAAATTGTCACTGATTGTCAGTGTCTGACTGACAATATATGCTGACAATATTATATTCGGTTGAGTGCGTTGTAAGACAAAGACAGATTTGGAAAATATTATCACGGCATTGTGTTCATTTTTTTCAAATCCTGAAAAAACCAATAAATATTTTTGAAAAATTTAAACGCAGAATGAAAGACTAAATTATTACCGAGGGCCGAAAGTCCCTTAGAATAAATAAAAAGTTTATTTTGAATGAGATATTTGAAATTAAAAATCACACTAAATTTTTTCTTAGTTTTTTCACCCCTGTAACTTATTAAAATAAACATTATAGAAGTTCTCAGGGACTTTCGGCCCTCGCTAATAACGTAATCTTTCATTATGCGTTTAAATTTTTCGAAAATACTTATTAGTTTTCTCAGGATTTGAAAAAAATAAATCCCCATTTGAATAGCATTGCAGCCGAAAATACGTACCGATCCTCTTAAAGCTCGCATCAACACGCGCTTCGACCTCGTCGTGAGATTTCTGCTTAAGACACCCAGCTAGGGCTTCCGCAATCTCTATCACTTTTAATCTCCGATTGGCTTAAACCATATCGTGAATTTTTTCGTTTGTTTCGGATGTAGAGACCTCAATTGGACGTCCATAACGCTCGGCATCTTCCGTCCTTGTACGGCCACACCGAAATGGAAACGGAAGGTGCAGAGTTTCCATAATATTTAACAACCTTAGCCATGGTGATGGTGATGGATGAAATAATAGAAGATGTGGAATCGCTACAACTAGAATACAGACTCGGTCACAGTAGAATCAGTATAGTGTGCTATGCGGATGATGCAGCCCTGATTGCAGAGGATGAGGATGACCTACAAAGAAAACTTTGTCGATTCTATCAATCATGTCGATGAATCAACATGAAAATATCCACGCAGAAAACAAAATGCATTACCGTTGCAAAAGATCCAATTAGATGCAAGCTCGTGGTATAAGGGAAACCCATCATGACTAGTGTGACCAACTAGCCCGAAAAATCTGGGACACCGGGACACGGCCCGAATTACGAAGTCGTGTCCCGGTGTCCCGGACATTCCGGGCCATCCGAATTTTCAACGTTTTTGTAAAATGAATCAAATTGAATTGGTGGAAGGAAAAAAAGTCGACAATTTCTAGATTGTAATATGTACTAATACCACATCCAAAACGCATACATTTTATATAGTGCTATTATAGTTCTACGAAGACTCAAGCTCTGAACTTTTTTCCGTTTCTGTATTTTAATTATCGTCTTCTGAAAAGAAGATTCAAAAACATGAATATCAAATAATGATAATTATATTTTTATATTAACCTAGGGTTCTATTTACATGGAAATCCAACACCTGTTGCTTTTGTAATTTTTGAGAATAATTTCCGGATTGGAAGTCGAAACGTCAAAAATTAACAAAAATGTAATCACTACAACCCATCTCATCAAAAAAATTTTTGTCAACATAAAAATGTTAAATAATCAATAAAACGATGATATTATAGTTCTATATTTTAAAAAAATGGCCCGATTTTCATTGAAAAGTCCCGGATTTTAGGTATTCTTTTTCAGTCTCGTCTCGAATTCGACTGAATTGGAGTTGGTCACACTAATCATGACCCATTCATGATAGAAGAATTTAATGATAATATAAACTAATGTAAACAAATAATACAAGTCAAATTGTTTAAAAATAAAATAAAGTATTAGTGGCCTAAAGTCCACTTTTTAACGAAGAAAACCATGGATGTCAGCAAGTACAGGAGTTTAGTCACAGTATTATTCCTTATTTGTTTTTGTTTTTTGGTTGTCTGCGTTTCATCTAAAACAGAATAAAACATTTTAGTTACAAAATTGGTCTTATCAATAGGAGATTTCAACTTTTACTTGATTTTCTGCTTTCTTTAATTGTGTTATATCTTCTTGCAGACTTCAGTACCTACTAAAAAGCCTGGTGTTGGTTGGTCCCCACTTTATTCTTCTGAAAATTAATATTGCTTTTCACTGTTGGATCTTGTGTTGCCTTATTTTTGTCACTAATTTTTTGTTTACGTGGCTTCTTTTCATGAGGAATTGAAACATACATCCCTTTTTCACCTCGAGACATGAAGAACTTAGATAAAAATACTATAACTTTACATTTTTCATCAGTTATAGGAGTAAAGTTGAAATACGACTGGTTAGGCAAATGGAACTCCGATTTGGAAGAACGAATTGGATCTTCAAGCCCATGATTTGCATCTCGATGCAATATAGTGAGGGGGTTAACTGATGTACAATATTTCCTTCATTTTTTGTATTTCGAAAGGGCATTTCTTCAGATATGAATTCCACTCTTTAACAAGATCTTGCGTTACTGAAACGACAAAAAATGGGGATGGTCTTACGCGTTAATTGGATATTTTTTCTTCACAATCTGATGGCATTTCCATTCTATTTTTGAAGTTGATCAGTACCATATTTTTGTCGCATTCCAAATAGGAATACCCTATCACAGGATAAATTATGACAATGGACCGCAAACGTCTAACAACAGTTACGATGTAGTGAACAAATCTTATAACGGTATAGTTTTTATTTTTTCCACCAGTGTTGCCATTTCAATTAAGAAGCGGGAAATTCAAAAAGGTACGGACTTATTGACTCTCCCTCGTACCTTTCATTAACTAATTAATTAACTAACTAATCAACAGTTAGAGATTTAATTACATACCCATCAAAAAACTAATATTTAAATGAACACCTCACACCTCGCGTTTTTGTTGTCCTTGTACGAGTTCGGTGGTTTCATGAGTAAAAGCATTTAATAACACAACAAACATCCTTTCAAATGGATTCAGTCATGGCAAGAGTGATAGTCGATAAGCCATTTAATTAGTGAAAACGGTTTTTCGATACATTGCTTTCGTTACACCCTATTCATTATCAAAATAGAAAACCCCAAGTCTTTATATAATAGCATTAATATAATTATATACCTCATACACATCGTTATATGAGGTGACAATTACCAGTATGTTATTAAAAAAATAGAAACATTATTAAAAATAAAAAAATATGAAAAACATTTTTTTAAGAAACGCCTTTTTTAGTTACGAGTGACTATAATTAAAAATATTATAAAAAAATCAACTAAAAAGGAGAAAAAAATTGAAAAAATCTATTACATCCGTCAAAGAAAAGCGTGGCCAGTGTTCATCGAATAAACGGTTTTCGCCCCACGCTTTTCTTTAAAGAATGTGTTAGATTTTTTCAATTTTTTTTATTTTTTGCTTTTTAGTTGATTTTTTTATAATATTTTTAATTTTAGTCACTCGTAACTAAAAAGAGCGTTTCTTAAAAAATTTTTTTTCATATTTTTTTATTTTTTACTTTTTAGTCTTACACTTTTCAAACAGAAAAAGTAGTCGGAATCGGCAAAAAATTTGAAACTTTATTGTTCATTAATGAAGCATAACGTAAACAATTAACGTAAAAAGTGAAATTATGTATTGTTCATATCATTAGCTATCTAGGCTTCTTTAGGTGCCGTGTCTGTATTCAGACGTTGGCCGCCATCATGTTTACAATTTCCTGAAATCTCTCTCTATCGGCTGCTGCGCGAAATAATTCTTCTACTGTGCAGCCACACCATTGTCTAATATTACGCAGCCATGAAAGTTTCTTTCGACCAATCCATCTCTTTCCCTCCACTTTTCCTTGTATTATAAGGCGAAGCAGATGGTATTTAGGTCCTCTAATTATATGGCCGAAGTATTCTGTTTTTCTCCTCTTTATGATGCTTATGAGCAGACGTTCCGAATTCATCATTTGAAGAACATCTTCATTGGAAGTGTGCGAAACCCACGATATCTTTAGGATTCGTCGATAGCACCACAATTCGAATGCTTCTATTTTGTTTAGCATTGTGGTTTTTAACGTCCATGTCTCACAACCATACAATAGGATAGACCACACATAACATTTCAGCTCCTTCTTTCGAATATTCATCGACAGGTTTCTATTGCATAAAACTGGTTTCCAGGTCATAAAAGCCTTCCGTGATATTTCGATCCTAGTTATTATCTCTTCATCAGAGTCACAATTTACATTTAACCAGCTGCCAAGGTACTTGAAATGATTTACCCGTTCTAACTCCTCTCCATCAAGAGAAATCTGACCTTGATCTATATTAATCTTTCCAACTGCCATCCACTTTGTTTTTGAAATGTTGATTTTAAGGCCTCTCCGATAGCTTGCTTCACTGACTAGATTTAGTAGTGTCTGAAGATCTTGTAAATTTTCAGCAAGAATGGCTGTATCGTCAGCGTATCTAATATTGTTGATTAGTTCTCCGCCTAGCCTTACTCCCTCTTGTCTGTCATCCAAAGCCTCCCTAAAGATTTCTTCAGAGTACAGATTAAAAAGGGTGGGTGATAAAACACAACCTTGTCGTACTCCACGTTTTATCGGCAGTTTTTCACTACGACTGTCTCCAATTTGGATAGAGGCTACTTGATTGTAATATAAGTATTTCAGCAGTCTTATATCGTAGTGGTCAAGTCCTGCTGCCTGCAGGCAATCGAAAAGTGTATCATGTTGTACTCGGTCGAATGCCTTCTCGAAGTCGATGAAACAAACACACGTCTAAAGGTGGGGAAACAATTAATATAATTTAATTTTATAGGTTTTTATCGCTAAATTTCCCACCTTGACTAGTTGCATTTCTTTTTATGTCACAACTTAATATGTTTTCCATCTTTTACGTTATTCTGCCGTTATTAGCGCGCTCATCACTGTATATTGGTTGTAAATATTTTAATCTATATTTTATGCATAATATAAAAAATACCTAAACAAAGATATTAATGCAGCTTGTGTTTCTTCTTCTTTTTGCAGTACCGTTTCCTATCGGAGGTTGACCAACATCACAGCAATCTTAACTTTGTTGATGGCAGCTCTGAAGAATTGTATTGAACTGCACCCGTACTTCCCTTAAATTTCGCAACCAGGAAATCCTCCTACGTCCCACATTCCTCTTTCCCTAGATTTTCCTTGGATTATGAGCCTTAGCAGGAGTACTTTTCCCCTCTCATTATGTGGCCTAGATATTCCAGTTTTCTCGTGTTTACAATGTTACAAAGTCTTTTAGAAACTGTTATTAAAATTGGTAGGTTCGCAACTGGTATGTCTAAGAACCTTGACAAATTAGGCACTAACACTAATGAGGTCAACGAATAATGAACTCTAAAACAAAACAAACTTAAACAGTACAACTGGTTGTAAAGTACAGTGACTGTACTTCAGAAATTTTTTCTAGAGGACCATGTGGCCGTAAAGACATCTAATCTCTTATTAGCTTCAAACTATTAATTTTGTCTTGGATGTCTGGTTAAATCTCCGATTAAACCAGAGTATTATGCAGCTGCTGCATTTTCGTGTTGCAAAGAAATTGAAAATGTTTATACATAAAAAATTTTTATTTGCAGGTTCCATTTGATTCGAGGCGATTAGTTTTCCCGCCAGTCCCAGCAGCTGTTATAGTTTATATTTTTTATAGCATACTAAGCGTTGTTATTCCCGAGTCAAAACAGTTTTTAACATTGGCAGGCGGTGTATCAGGTTAGTAGTTAAAATATATTTGATAATGATAGAAAGAGAGATATAAATAGAGAGAGAGAAAGAAAGAGAGAGAAAGAGAGAAAAGAGAGAGAGAGAGAGAAAATAGACAGAGAGAGAGGGAGAGAGAGAGAGAGATATATATATATATATATATATATATATATATATATATATATATATATATATATAGAAGATAATGGAAGATATAGTGCTCATCGTGTTTCTATTCCTCTTCCTACTATTCTTCTTAATAATAGTAATAAAAGTGAAGGGGGATAGTAATCAAAATCTTATTTGTAAGTCAAATGAGTCAGGAACTAAAATTCGAAAATGTGCTTGTATGTATTTCGGCTTTACCGTAGCCTATTCGGAGCACCTGTGTAGGCACTGAAATGTAATTAAATATTATCATGTCTTGGATGCTACTAGCACCATCTATGAATCGTAAGTTAAATGAGTCAGGAACTAAATCCATTGACTTTAGTCTTGAATACAGAGAATATGAAACAAAAATGTTATCTGAATTTGATTAAAAATTGGAGAATTTGAGTTTTGTAAGTAGACTCCTTATATGGATTTTTTAAATTATATTATCACTCGTTTTTTTTATTTTAGGTTATGTTGTATACGACATGATCCACTTCTACCTACATCACGGAGCACCAAAGGAAAACAGTTATTTTTATCACCTAAAGCGATATCACAATCAGCATCATTTCGCCCACCATGACAACGGTAAGATTTTCAATATAACTTAACTATTTGCATTAAATTTTTCATTTATTAAAAATAGTCCAGAAAGCCACTGCGCATCCGCTAGGAAAAATATTCTAATTCGGATTTTTTGCACAATCTTACTCAAAAAGGACTCCTTTTAACAAATTTGCATGTTGCCAAGACCAAAAGGTGGTCAAAAATTTTTCAAACGTTTTTTTTTTTTGTTTTTTTCCTAAAATTATTTTTTTGCATGGAAAACAGTTTTTTTAGGTTTTTTGGATCATTCCAAACAGAAAAGATCTTTAGTGACTTTTCTCTAAAAATGATAGTTTTTGACATATAAGCGGTTAAAAATTGAAAAATTGCGAAATCGGCCATTTTTAACCATCAAGAACTATGTGAAAAACTGAAAATATTATTGTTGCCAAGGTAGGTAGATATTCTTTAAACATCGATTGATGAAATCCCGAAGAGTTTTTTGCAACACAATATTCAAAACTCCTTTGTTTTTTAATTGCTAATCAAGCGTGCGCGACACTATTTTCCACCGACAGTATGGTGAAAATGAAAGGAATAAATTCGTTATTTCGTAAACCGGCGACTTTAAGGAAAAATCACGAAACAGGTCGATTTTTATTTTTAAGTTATGATATTGTGGCATATATGGTATACTAGTGACGTCATCCATCTGGACGTGATGACGTAATCGATGATTTTTTAAATGAGAATAGGGGTCGTGTGCTAGCTCATTTGAAAGATTCTTCAATTCTCTATTCAGTAATATAAACATTTACATAATTATTTATACAATGTGTCCAAAAATTTTTATTAAATTAAATTATTTGACAAAAAAAGAAGTAGAAGGACACCCTGTATAAATAATTATGTAAATGTTTACATTACTGAATAGAGAATTGAAGGTCCTTTCAAATGAGCTACCACACGACCCCTATTCTCATTTAAAAAAATCATCGATTACGTCATCACGCCCAGAAGGATGACGTCACTAGTATACCATATATGCCACAATATCATAACATAAAAATAAAAATCGACCTCTTTCGGGACTTTTCCTTAAATTCGCCGGTTTACGAAATAACGAGTTTATTCCTTTCATTTGCACCATACTGTCAGTGGAAAATAGTGTCGCGCACGCTTGATTAGCAATTAAAAAACAAAGGAGTTTTAAATATTGTGTTGCAAAAAACTCTTCGGGATTTCATCAATCGATGATTAAAGAATATCTACCTACCTTGGCAACATTCAAATTTTCAGTATTTCACATAGTTTTTGAGGGTTAAAAATGGCCGATTTCGCAATTTTTCAATTTTTAATCGCTTATATGTCAAAAACTATCATTTTTAGAGAAAAGTCACTAAAGACTTTTTCTGTTTGGAATGATCCAAAAAACCTAAAAAAACTTTTTTCCATGCAAAAAAAAAATTATTTTAGGAAAAAAACAAAAAAAAAACGTTTAAAAAATTTTTGACCACCTTTTTGTCCTGGCAACATGCAAATTTGTTAAAAGGAGTCCTTTTTGAGTAAGATTGTGCAAAAAATCCGAATTAGAATATTTTTCCTAGCGGATGCGCAGTGGCTTTCTGGACTAAAAATCATAAATGAAAATAGTTCCGGAAGGACCGCAGATGTTCGGATACAAATAGCGTCTCTTTTAAAATACAATTAAGTCGACTTTTCAAAGTAGCAAGACATTTAATCAACATACAAAATACACGCTACACGGTATCTGACTGCAAAAATCAAATATACGATGCCAATGGCCATTAGTTGTCGAGGCATTAAGGGGATGGGTACGTATTTTCGGCTGCAATGGTATTTAAATGGGGATTCATTTTAATCGGATCCTGAGAAAACTAATAAGTATTTTTGAAAAATTTAAACGCAGAATGAAAGATTACGTTCTTACCGAGGGCTGAAAGTCCCTGAAAACTTTTATAATGTTTATTTTAATAAGTTACAGGGGTATAAAACTAAGACAAAATGTAGTGTGATTTTTAATTTCAAATATCTCATTCAAAAGAAACTTTTTATTCATTCTAAGGGACTTTCGGCCGTCGGTAATAAAGTAGTCTTTCATTCTGCGTTTAAATTTTTCAAAAATACTTATTAGTTTTCTCAGGATTCGAAAAAAATGATTACATCTAAAATACATTGAAAATTTGGACAGGCGTCAAAATGTTCCTTGCCTCTTAAGCTAAATAAGAAATTATGAAACCTCTTTACTGTGGAAAATATATTAAAACTGTTATTCCTTCGTCGACTTTCACAAGACAAATAATTCCCGGACAAATAATCCCGGAAAAAATCCCCACAAATTATCCCTGGATGAAAAATCCCCGGACAAAAAATCCCCGGACAAATAATCCCTGGACAAAAAATCCCCGGACAAATAATCCTCGAACAAAACATCCCCACAAAAAATCCCGGACAAATAATCCCCACAAAATTTTTTGGACAAAATATCCCCACAAAAAATCCCGGACAAAATATCCCCAAGAAATATGTGCAGCCGAATAGTTCTCTAAAAGTTTTTCCGTGAATGCAATCGACGCAAACGTTTTTCAGCCTCAGTGCATGAGAGTTATGGATAACAATCGCCATGAAACCTCTTTTCTGCACGAAAATAATGAATAGCAGTTAAGATTAAGCATGAATTGTAATTTCGATTACCAAATTTCGAATTCCAATTCCATCTTGAAAACTTCAAATTTTACATGACAAAAGAGTGTGAGTTTTTTTCAAAAATCGTGGAAGATACGGGGAATGAGCTAAGGCTGTGGGAATCATGTTGTAATTATTCGATCAAATATTTTGCTCACTCTGCTTTGAATAACTTTGTTCCAAACGTTGTGTATTCGTGATAATAACTGCTGGTCTTGAAAACGATAATCTTGATTGTAATGCAAAAAAACCTGTTCCTTTTTGTAAATTTAACGTCAAAAATATTTAGTCATCATCATCATCAATGTCGTTATAACTCTTCGGGAGTCTTTGCCGCGTTTACTATTGCCTTCCATGTTTGTTGGTCATGTGCCACTATGTCCCATTGTCTCACTTCCATTTTCTCCAGATCTTCTCTCACTGTATCTTTCCACCTTTTTCTAGGCCATCCTACAGACCTTCTCCCATCTGGCCTCTCCCCGAGCAGCTATGTCTGGTTTGATTTTTGGAAAATTTTTCGCATGACATATTCTAAAAAACAGCGTTTGATATTTTTTCTACGAGCGTGCAAAAATGTCTACTTTCGCGCACGCGTTTTAGTTTAGAAAGTTTTACTTTTCCACACGCGTGTTACTTTTCCGCACGCGTTTTACTTTTCCGCACGCGTTTTACTTTTCCGCACGCGTGTTAATTTAGATATGTTAATATGGCCTGAAAGTAAATATAATACATGCAATAAACTAATATTTAGATATTGTTTACTAATTTATTTCAAATATATCTTATTTTTTTTTATTTAAACACAAAACCACATCAACCGCGCAGGGTTATTAGTGGATATAACAATACAAAGTATTACATTAAATAAAGTTATACAATTTGATGTCTTTTAAATATGTTAACACTGATGAAACTTTTTTGGTGAGGATTGTCTTGAGGTCATCGTCTGTGATTCTATGGGATCTTCTTTGGCTTAGCTTCTAGGTCTGTTCTTACAAAGATGGCTACTCCGGCACTTGCCTGTTGTGCTATTCTGTTTTTTGGAAAACATTGGTAGTTTTGAAGATTAATATTGGATTGCTTAAAATGAGTTTCTTGAAGACATAAGATCTTAGGGCATGTTTCATTTATTAGAAGTATTAATTGTTCTAAATGGGTATAGAACACATTGATATTCCACTGTAATATATAGGGGTTACACATTTTCGAGTTCTGACTGAGAATGTGTTTCATCGGTCTCTTCTGTGGAAGAGAAATTATTGGGGCTTAGTTTCTTTCTTAATCGAGTTATATTATTTTTTAATTTTGAATTGTGGGTATAGGCGTGAACAAAATTAAGGATCTGAATTAATTCTGCTGTTTCGTTCGAATAGATTTTTGAGGTTATTTCGGGATGTTTTGCGTTTAATGTGTTTTCGAGAAAGTCACATATTTCGTCGAAGTTAAGGACAAATGGTGGTGATCTGTTTGCGATTTTGTCTTTAATTTTCTCTAGGGAAAGTAAAAGTTCATCTCGAGAATTTCTTTTAGACGTTTTTGTTTTTTTCTTTGATTTCCTTGTTACTGGAGAAGTGGAGATATGAGAATTGGACTGTGTGGTATTTTCGTTGATTTCTGGAGACGATGAGATGAGTCTTTTTAGATGTTTTGTGACGTTTGGAATAATTTTAGGTTGTGCTATTTCTAATGGAGTAAGATTGCTGATCTTGTTGGAAGTTGATGATGTTGGGATTTTTAAAGTGTTTGTTTCATTTGTATTATTTGTAGGTCTTGACATGTCGTCAGTTTCTATGATAGATTTTAATTGGTTATTAGACACCTGTACGTCTGAGATCTGATCTAATATGTTTTGGGAAGATGCTGGGTGATCGTTAGAGGTGGATATTAAGGCTTTGTCAGAAAGTTTTTGTTCTGTTTGGTTATAAGGTAGATTTGTTATATATTTTGTGTTTTGGCAGGTTTCTGGAAGAGCTTTGGAAGAGGTTGGATTAGAATTGGTTGGGTCAGGATTTGTTGTATTAGAAGTGGGTGGATTAGAATTGGTTGAGTCAAGATTGGTTGCATTAGAAGTGGTAGCATTAGAAGTGATTGTATTGGCGTTGTCAGGGCATTCTGTTTCCTGGTGACCAATAGTCTTGCATTTTGAACAGTTGAAGCCTTCTATAGAAAGGTATAGTCTGTAAGTGGTATTATCATGAGAGATCATGAAAGAATCGGGAATGGACATATTTTCTAAAGGTGTGATAAATATTTGCCTTCTAAAACTCAAGACATGGCTATATTCGCTTTCAGGCATTTCTACCCTAAGAAAAGTCATTTTAGAGACGGTGTTTATACCCATTTTACGTAGTTCTTGTTCAATTAACGTGGTTGGAACAGAAGGACCAGCGTTTGATATTATCAGTCTTTGAGCTGGAGTGATAAGTCTTCTGATTTCTACTTGAGTTTCTTTTATATTGACGTATTTGTGGGAATGCAGCAATGAATCAACCATATTTTTAGAGGAAAGATATATACATATTCTATTGTTGGCTATTCTGGAAACGAAAGATACGTTACGTGGACCAACTATTGAACCGACGGCTATGATGTACTCTTGAACTTTGGTTCCTTCAATACTAGAAAGAACTATGGCTTCGTCTTTTGTTGGTTGTTTAAACGTGTTAACAACTCTGGAATATGAGATGTGAGATGAAGTTTGGGTAGTGTTCATGGTGTTATTCGAAGTCATGTTTGATTAATTTTGGAGACGTTGCAAGGCCGGCCCTGTCGCCGGTTCAAAAACCGGTGTGGATCTTGGCCCAAAACTGGTCCTATTTATATTTCTTGGATATTTTATAGGTTATATTATTATTAATATAAATATAATATGATGTGGTTTTGGTACTCACGTCAGGTTTGCGAGGTTTACATGGTGTTTCCACTATAACAATGTGGATTGAACAATATATATTAAATATATAACAATACTGGATTATATTGAAGATATTATAATCCAACAAAATTTTAAATTCTCTCTGTCAACATTTTTGCAATCAAGTAATCAAGTTCACAACACAAAATCACAAAATGTTTATTTATGACATTTAGATCGACATTCGACAACGACTGTGCTAGGTTGCCAATTTTTTTTCGTAGGGTAATGTTTCCCTGTTTCAAATAATGTAATTTAAATAAATCAAAATATCTTTGGAATTTGAAAATTTGTCAAAACAAGATTAGTTATTGTCATTCACGTTTAGTATCGAAAAATGGATGTAACTTCTTATTTTGATATTAATAATATCACACAAAAAAGCGATTTAGAATTAATCCAACATTTGCAAAGTGTTTGATTAATTAAAAAACAGTTTGTGCAAAGAAAGACAGTGTCGCCGTTTATGTACGGTGAGGTCAATGGAGAGATACAAATTAAACTATGTTTTGTTTATTAAAGTGGGTTGTGATTGCCCGCAGCGGTCAAATACCTCCTGCGGTTCTCTCACTCTATTACCCGTAAGTTAGGTTTGGACCGAAGGGTTAGGTCTTCCTCCTTTCTGACCGCTGCGCGCAATTGCAGTCTGTCCGTTTATTAATTGTAAACTGCCATTTATTATGTAAACTGCCATTACCATTTGTCAGCTGCCAATGTCAACAAAAAAAGAAGAAAATGTCATTGTCAGCTGTCAATGTCAACAAAAAAAAACTGTCATTGTCAGCTGTCAGTGTCAACAAAAAAAGAAGAAAATGTCATTGTCAGCTGTCAATATCAACAAAAAAGACTCATTGTCAGCTGTCAATGTCAACAAAAAAAGAAGAAAATGTCACTGTCAGCTATCAAAGTCAACAAAAAAAGAAGAAACTGTCATTACCATTTGTCAGCTGTCAATGTCAACAAAAAACGAAGAAACTGCCATTACCATTTGTCAGCTGTCAATGTGAACAAAAAAGAAGAAAATGTCATTGTCAGCTGTCAATGTCAACAAAAAAAACTCATTGTCAGTGTCAACAAAAAAAGAAGAAAATGTCACTGTCAGCTGTCAATGTCAACAAAAAAAGAAGAAACTGTCATTACCATTTGTCAGCTGTCAATGTCAACAAAAAAACGAAAAAACTGCCATTACCAGTTGTCAGCTGTCAATGTCAACAAAAAAAGAAGAAAATGTCATTGTCAGCTATCAGTGTCAACAAAAAACTGTCATTGTCAGCTGTCAATATCAACAAAAAAAGAAGAAAATGCCATTGTCAGCTGTCAATGTCAACAAAAAAAACTGTCATTGCCAGCTGTCAATGTCAACAAAAAAAGAAGAAAATGTCACTGTCAGCTGTCAACAAAAAAAAGAAGAAACTGTCATTACCATTTGTCAGCTGTCAATGTCAACAAAAAAGAAGAAAATGTCATTGTCAGCTGTAAATGTTAACAAAAAAAAAATAAGAAAATGTCATTGTCAGCTGTCAATTTGTAACACAACATTAAATGCCAACAAAGTTGAATAAAACTGTATTGTTAAATTTTTGTTATTGTTAACTAGCAATAAATATAAAAATTAGGCATGTCACACTAAAAATCCCTAGATTTCAAAGATAAATCGAGAAAAATCCCTCCTGTACCGATGCCCGTACGGTCCAGGTCATAGAGTTATATATTAGCATAGAGAGAGTGTCATTCAGAGCGAAGTGACGACACCATCTTTTTATTTGGATTAGTGCTGTTTCACTCTTACGCATAGTAAAGCTGCTACAGTTGTCCTCCTCTTCCGTGCCTATATTCACACTGAATGTCATCATAGATTTTCGATACAATGTGTAGAAAGAGATGCAGCAAACCAGTCCATGAGATCTTGTCGTCAGGAAGAGCGGAAGGTAGGCTCCCTCTATGTTAATATATACCTCTATGGTCCAGGTTTGGTTAGGTTAGGTCCATTTCCCCACAAAAATGCGTCTATATTTGTAACTTGTAAAACTAAACATTTTTATAGATTTGGCAACATCCAGCAACGTCACATGTAATTATCAATATGGCGGTCTAAAAAAGTGTATAAAATCCAATTTTCAAAGTCTTTTATTATTTAAACTAATGGATAATCCGCAAATTTTTTTTTGAGAATAGCTTAAAATAATGTATATTTTCGTATTTTCCAAAAAATTTCTCTCATAGCGGATGGCTACTAACGGCCACGGCACCCCAATGATGGAGTTTGGTTCTGGCAACCTTGTCAAAGAATTAATTTGTGTATGTATTTTCATATTAATTAAATTAATTGATTAAGATTTGGTCATTTTTTAAAGACTCGTAGAAAAATATTGTTCCTAACGCTTGCAGAAAGTCTCTTTTCCGCACTCGACTGCTTGCCGAACTCCAGCTTCGCGTCGTTCAGCAAACTGCAGTCGCGTGCGGAAAAGTATGACTTTCTGCACTTGTTAGGAAAATAACTATTTCCCTCTATTCTAGCTTGTGTAAAGGAGTTACATACATTTGCGTTACCGCAGTTAGTTTCTTGGGTACGCCCAGCTCGGCGGTTTTGATCGAGCTCGGCGTACGTAAAAATTGTATTCCATATAGTGTTGGACGATTAATTTAATCATAAGCCTGTTTGAAATCTATAAAGATCTGTGCACGTTTGATTATACTCCCAATAATCCTTTCAAGCATTGTCTAATATTAAATATTTGATCAACAATCGATCTTCCGGGTCAGAAATCACACTGGTAGTCACCAACTATTTGTTCGGCGTATGGTACTTAGTAATATTTTTAGTAGTACCGAAAAATATTTAGTCATCAGTTTCAATTAATGCAAGCTTTTCGGCTTGAAAAGTCTGCTTTTTAACTGCTGTTCCAATACCTTTCAAAAGCTATGTCAAAAACATGAATGTGTTCTGCGTTTTCATAGCAAAGCTAAACATTCGTAATAGGACAAAAGCTTTGAATGGGTGCATACAGATAATTAGGGATGGCGGTTTTTGACAAAACACCGGTTTTCGGTTATACCGTTTTTTTTTTTGCTTACGGTTTAACCTGGCGGTTATAACCGGCCAAAAAAAACGGTTTTTGGAAAAACCGGTTTTCGGTTTTATTAATAGGTTACAAAGTTACATTTACAATACACTTTAGTTTGCGATACTCCATTCGACTCGATATCAATATGATCAAAATTAGTAATACTATCGAAAGAACATGTATTACTTTTAACACGTTTGTATATTTGTAGAATAGGTACATTTTAACTCATTTAATACTTCCTGTAAGTATAAGTGTATCGTTTTGAAAACGTAGCGAAATTCTTGGAGATTCGTATTCGTAATCAGTAATTCGATATTCATAGTCAGAGCATTATTTTTGGTAATCAGAAAAAGTCATTCACCCACTTTCAATGTCAAGTGTTAAGTGTGAAAAATAGATGATGTTTGCGTCTAATTCAACCAGATCACTTCTTATGTAAATATTATGATTACAAATACCTTTTCAAGGAAATATTATAATAAAACTTAATAATTGTTTCTGGCTGATGTGAGATAGCACTTTCAGTTTGCTTCTGTATTTTATAAAATAAAATAAAATTTGAATTATGGTTTTGTTTGGAATAATTACTTGAGAATAATAATTATGATTGGGATCCAAAATAATACCTAACCTAATTCTAATCACCGTAAAAACCTAATAACCGGTTTTTACTATAAAAAGAAAAAACCGGTTATAACCGGGACAAAAAACAATCGGTAAAACCGGTTATTGCGAAGTAAAAAACCGGTTTTAGGTTTAAACCGGTAGGTTTTTCCCATCCCTACAGATAATAGGCCATGTTTTGAACATGTTATTCAAAGCAGAGTGAGCAAAAAATTTAAACAAATAATTACAACATGATTCCCACAGCCTTAGCTCATTCCAATCTTCCACGATTTTTGAAAAAAAAACTCCATTTTTTTGTCATGTAAAATTTGAAGTTTTCGGCATGGAATTGGAATTCGAAATTTGATAAAATTTCAGGAAAACTTTTAGAGAACTATTTGGCAGCAAATATTTCTTGGGGATTATTTGTCCGGGATTTTTTGTCCGGGGATTTTTTCTTCTTCTTCAAGTGCCATCTCCGCTACGGAGGTTGGCAATCATCATAGCTATTTTAATTTTTGAGGCAGTAGCTCTAAATAATTGTTTTGAGCTGCATCCAAACCATTCTCTCAGGTTCTTCAACCATGAAATTCGTCTTCTGCCGATGCTTCTTCTGCCATCTATCTTTCCATGCATTATGAGTCGTAGGATGCCATACTTCTCGCCCCGCATCACATGTCCGAGATACTGTAGTTTCTTTTCTTTAATAATTGTAAGTTCAACTTCCTTCTCTTTACCTATTCTTCTCAGTACTTCATTGTTCGTAACTCTATCTACCCAGGAAACCCTCATAATCCTTCTATAGTTCCACATTTGAAAGGCGTTAAGTCGGCTCATTGTTTCTACATTTAATGTCCATGATTCCACTTCATAGTATATAGTACACTGTAGACGTAACATTTTGTTAGGCGTACTTTAAGAGCTAATGTTAAATCTTTGCTACATATGACCTTTTTCATTTTTATAAAATTAGAACGTGCTTTTTCGATTCTGACTTATTTCTGCAGTGTAGTCATTATTTTCTATTATAAGTGTTCCTAGTTAAGTGTACTTTTTTACTCTTTCGATCTGCTAGCCCTCTACTATCAAGATTTCGTTAGTATTATGGTTGTTTTTACTAATTTTCATAAACTTCGTCTTTTTGATATTGAGAGTATTTGATATTGAAAGGTGTAGTAGGGAGTCCGTACTTCCTACTACACCTTACTATTTTACTAATGAGTCTTTGCAGGTGTTGTAAACTATCGGCTATTATTACTGTATCATCTGCATATCTGATATTGTTAACTAAGACTCCATTTACTCTTATGCCGACTGTTTCATCTTCCAGAGTATCTCGCATTACCTCTTCAGAATAAGCGTTAAATAATAGAGGTGATAGTATGCAGCCTTGCCTGACTCCTCTCTTTATTTCCATTTCTTCGGATGTTTCTTTTTCAATTCTTACTATTGTTCGCTGATTGTAATAGAGGTGTGTTATTAGTCTTAAATCTCTTTCATCTAGGTTTCTATTTTTTTAGGATTTCCATGAGTCGATCATGTTTTACTTTTTGGGGTTTTTTTGTCCAGGGATAATTTGTAGGGATTTTTTGTCCGGGATTATTTATCCAGGGATTATTTGTCCGGACACCGGCCTAAATAGCATCCAAGAAGTACTTAAAAATGCCGAATTGACTATCGATATCCCACCTGTTTCATGGCAATAAGTTTTTAAAAAGCTTAACTGGAACCGAAGGAATACCGGTTGATTAAGAAAAGTTAAATGATTTTAATCAGAGAAGTGGAAAAGGAGCAACGACATGATGCGAAGAAATTGAGACTCTATAGTGAAAGTGCGGTAGTCACAATATACATGGGAATTAAAGAACTCACAGGTGGAGTAAGACGGAGACAGGAATTATGGATAAACAGACTAAAATGAGAAACAGGGAAAGAAACGAAAGACGACAAAGGACAAACAAACTGGACCTGGAAAAACTGAAGATCCAGGAATGTAAAGAGAAGTTCGAACAAGAATTCGCAAATGAGTTAAGGACGCTAGAACTGCACTCCGTAGATGGCAAATGGAGTAATATCAAAACAGCAGTACTGACAGCAGCAGCGTTCACCCTGGGAAACAAGAAAAAGGAGAGAGGAGGAGCATGGTTTGATGACAAGTGCAGACAAGCAATAGAGGAAAGAAATGAAGCACACAAAATGTACATAACAAGAAGAACACGGGAAGGACGAACATTATTTGAAGTCGCAAGACGGAAAGCAGACAAGATATGTAGAAAGAAAAAGAGAGCCTATGAAAATAGACAAATAGAAAAATTGGAAGAAAATTTCAAAAACAACGAAATTAGAGGGGCATACGAATACCTAAAAAAGATAAGAAGTGGGTATAAACCTCAAACAAGTCTATGTAAAGATGAAAGTGCAAATAATCAGTGACCAACAGAAAGACACAGAAACCTGGTATTATTATTTCTCCGTATAAGTATTATTTTCAGACCCTACTTGGAACACAAGTAGACATGGAAGATGAAATGGGTATGAACTAGGTACGTAGAAGAGAATGAAGTAGATAATGGAGTAGAAGTTCCAACTATAAAGGAAGTTCTCGAAGCTATTAAGGCCCAGAAAAACAATAAAGCTCCGGGAGTTGACAAAATACCAGCAGAACTGTATAAGGTAGGTGGCGACCACCTAGCAAGTTACATCCACGCGCTCATCAAAGACGTATGGCAAGAAGAGAAAATACCCGACGACTGGAAGAAAAGTATAGTATGCCCGATCTATAAAAAAGGAGACAAACTCCAGTGCAAAAGCTACTAGCAGAAAATATTATTGGAGAGTATCAGACGGGCTTCCGACGGGGAAGATCGACACTGGATCAAATATTTACAGTGAAACAGATCTTGATAAAATCATGGAAACACGATATTGATGTTCACAACGTGTTTGTAGACTTCAAACATGCATGCGACTCAGTCAAAAGGAACAAACTATACTATATATTGGTTAAATTGGCAATACCACAGAAGCTAATAAGACTCATTAAAGCGACAATGGATGAAACTCAGGCATGTGTACGACTACAAACCCACCATACAGATTTTCTCAAAATTTCGCAGGGACTAAAACAGGGGGGCTGGCCCCAACATTGTTTAACCTGGCACTGGAGTATGCGGTTAGGCAAATGCAAACTGGACGAGGAAACCTACTGACCAACCGAACGGTTCAACTGGCCGCTTATGCCGATGATATTAATATTATGAGTAGAACATCAACAAGAGCACAGGAAACATACGCAGAGTTAAAAACACAAACAAAAATGCTAGGTCTGGAAATTAACACAGAAAAAAAACAAAAATAATGACTCAGACGACATTGAAACAGTTGGAATGCTTACATACCTGGGAGTAGAAATATATGCCGACGGATCAGAAGATGGAGAAATAAGCAAGAGAATAACGCAGGCAAACAGAGCTTATTTCGCCCTCTCCCATATATTTCGGTCTAAAAGTGTCCACCGAAATACAAAGATGAGAATCTATAAAACTTTAATTCGACCAATAACATGCTATGGCAGTGAAGCCTGGATCCTGAAAGAAACATCCCAAAAACAAACTCGACACATTCAAAAGGAAAGTACTGAGGAGAATACTAGGACCTATGAGGGAAAACGGAATCTTCAGAAGTCGATACAATAACGAACTTTATAAGGAAGGACCCTGTCAGACTTCATTAGAATACAAAAATTGCAATGGCCCGGACATGTGATAAGAATGGGAGAGGATAGGCTACCAAAAAGAGCACTGAATGCTAGAATGCAGGGAAAGAGACCGGTTGGAAAGCCAAGAAAGCGCTGAGAATACACAGTAAACAGCGAAGCACAAGCCCTTTTAGGAGTCCGTGTATGGAGAAGAGCAGCCACAGACAAGCAAGGGTGGGAGCAAAAAATAAAGGAGGCCAAGGCTCAATTTGGGCTGTAGTGCCGTAGAAGAAGAAGAAGACTAAAATTAGAACCTGGAGAGAATACCTAGAGAAACTGTTTGAAGACCAAAGAGATAACATCTTTGAGCTAGAAGCTAGAAGAAAAGGTAAACGATGAACCAAAAATATTGCAGCAGAAACTTTATTCTGCAATTATGCAGCTAAATGATCTTAAAGCAGCAGGCCCCGATAATATACAAATAGAACTAAGTACTTACTCAAATATAGACACAAATCAATAGCAATAATCACAATAATACTCAACAACATATTATACATCATCATCATGGCATCTACACTCCTAGCGGAGTGATTGCCGCCCTCTTTGGGCTCTTCCGATTCCTTTGTCGCGGTGAATCAATCCGCATTAACACTTTAGTTTTACAATTGTTTGTGTGACTTGACATCTTCTACAATTTTCCTTCATTCGTTACTGTTTTTGCTTCTGGTTACCCATTCTCTGACTCCCATCTTCTTAAGGTCCTCCACTATCTGGTTCTCCCATCTAGTTTTGGGCCTTCCTCGTGGTCTGCCTGATACAGGTCTCCGTTTGGAAATTTTCTTGATAACGGCTTCTGGATTCCTCCTTTCTATATGTCCCATCCATCTGAGTCTCTGTGCCTTGATAAATCTGACGATGTCTTCTCCTTTCAGAAGTTCTCTTACTTCGTGGTTCGTGAGTTTTCTAAATTCATTATTACCTAAGTTTAGTGCTCCTGCTATCCTCCGAATTATTTTCCTTTTTAGGAACCTCAATCTTTCTTCCTCTTTCTGTGTCAGACACATTACTTCAGCACCAACCTATTATACAACTCTGGAGAATTACCAACAGAATGGCTGACGTCTGAGTTTGTTGCACTCCCAAAAAACCAGGAGCCAATAAATGCGAAGAATACCGTAGGTACCATAAGCCTCATGAGTGATCTCATAAAGCTGTTCCTAAAGATAATCCATAAGAGAATTTACAAGCTGTATGTAAGTCAGATCGGAGCTGTATGGGAGAATACTTAAGATCCCGTGGATTGACCTAGTCGCAAATGAGGAGTTCCTCAGAATAATGAAGAAGAACTGAAAGGTACTGACCACCATTAAATCTCGAAAGTTACAATACTTCGGGCATATTATAAAAGAGATATTGAATTTAATGGATGCAAGAAGAAAATATAAGAATGCTAATCTGACAGAATACAAAAAGCTAAACAGTATGATTCGAAGAAAAATAAGATCAGCTAAATCAGAGTGGCATAAACAACAATGTAAAGAAATTGAGAACTACGAGCGTATCTATGACGCATTCAATATGCACAAAAAACTGAAAGAAGTTGCAGGACTGAATAAAAAATGTAATCCTCCACTAATCGAAGATAAAAACGGAAAAATTATAATCGATATCGAAGGTCAACTAATACGATGGACAGAATATATAAAGGAATTATTCGATGATGAAAGAAGCGAACTAGAAACGCTAAATGACATAAGCGGTCCTCCAATAACTAAGGAAGAAGTGCAATACGCTATAAAGAACGCAAAAAACGGGAAGGCGATCGGACCAGATGGGATTTACGTAGAAACACTAAAGCTTTTAGGTGTCGAGGGCATTAAGATACTTACGAAATTGTTCAACTTAATCTATGAAAGCGGAAAAATTCCTAAAGATTGGCTTAAATCCTCATTTGTTGTACTACCAAAAAAACACAGAGCCACAAAATGCAGCGACTATCGCACCATCAGCCTAATGAGTCATGTATTGAAAACGTTTCTTAGAATCATTCATCAAAGAACATATAGAAAAATTGAGGAAAGAATCTCAAGTATTCAATTCGGTTTTCGCTGTGGCCTTGGAACGCGTGATGCACTATTCGCAACCCAAGTTTTAATTCAAAGATGCAGAGATGTAAATCATGACGTTTTCATGTGCGCGATTGATTTTGAAAAGGCCTTTGATAAAGTTCGCCATGAAAAAATGCTACATATTCTCAAAACTACCGGTCTGGACGGTAGGGACATTAGAATAATCGCAAATTTGTATTGGGGCCAGGCTGCATGTATTAGGGTTGCGAATCAGTGCTATGAAGAAGTAAAAATCAAGCGCGGAGTTCGACAAGGCTGTATATTGTCACCAATGTTGTTTAATCTTTACGCTGAAACAATCTTAAGTGAAGTCTTGGAAAACGCAAAAGAGGGAATACTCATTAATGGTATGCTTATGAACAATATGACAATATCAGATATGCAGATGACACCTTGTTGCTGACTGGATCAATTGAACATCTTCAAGCGTTATTGAATCGAATGGTGGCATTCTGCGCGATATATGGACTCAAACTCAACGCAAGAAAAACAAAGTTTATGGTTATTAGTAAACAGGCAGCCGTAAATAATAATAACTATAACGTAACAATCGGTAATGACTCAATTGAACGAGTAAGTAATCTTGTATATCTGGGTACTCATATTAATGAAAGCTGGAACCCTAGTACAGAAATAAAAATTAGAATTGCCAAAGCAAGAACAAGTTTTATGAAATTTAAGAAAATCCTGTGCAGTCATGATCTAAATTTGGAACTTCGCATAAGAATGGTCCGATGTTATATATTCCCAGCACTACTTTACGGGATTGAAGCATGGACACTGACAGAATCGCTTTTAAAAAACCTAGAAGCATTTGAAATGTGGGTCTACCGCCGTATTCTGAAGATCAGTTGGGTAGAAAGAGTCACAAACGAAAGGGTTTTGGAACGTTTGAATAAAAGTTGCGAAGTAGTGAACACGGTTAAAAGGCGCAAATTGGAATACTTTGGTCATATAATGCGTCACCCAGAAAAATATGACATACTTCACCTTGTCATGCAAGGTAAAATAATGGGAAAAAGAAGTGTGGGCCGCCGTACAACTTCTTGGCTTAAAAACCTACGCCAATGGTTTGGGAAAACTAGCACTGAACTATTTCGTGCGGCTGTAAATAAGACAATGATTGTTAATATGCTGCGCAACATGAGAGCCAACGATCGACAAGCGGTCTCGGCACCTTAAGAAGAAGAAGGGCATATTATGTGAGATATGCCCTCATATAAACCATCCTGCAAGGAAAAATATTTGGAAAGCGAGGTTCAGGAAGAGGAAGAACATCCTGGTTAAAGAACCTCAAAACCTGGTTCAACACCGATAAGATAAAGATTGTCATGATGATCACTCACATTCGTCACGGATAAGTACACGAAAAAGAAGGGCCAGCTATAGTTTGTTTAAAAAATATTAAAGGAAATTGAATACGAGTACCTAAGTATTATGTGGCTTGTGTTCTTCGTTGTGTTTGGTTAACTAAATTCAGTTAAAATATTCTTCTTATTCTTCTTCTTCTTCTTCTTCTTCTTCTTCTTCTTCTTGGAGATCTTTCGATCTGTTTAATTCTGAAGCTGCCTCTGGTTAATTTCCTGGGAGGTAGATTGCCAACTATCCCTCCATCTTTTAGGTGGTCTTCCGGGGAGTCTTGAACCGGGCGGGTTGTTTTCTAGGGCAATTTTTGGGAGTATGTTCTCATCCATTCGTCTTACATGATTGTACCACATCCTCTTGCGCTGCCTTCCGCATCTTACAATATCTTGAATTTTGCATTGCTCTCTAATGTCTGTATTTCTTACTCTGTCTCTTCTTGTTTTCCCCACTATTGTTCTTAGGGTTTTCATTTCGGTAACTCTTAGCATCTATTTCGTATTGTTGATGTCTTCGCGCACTTCTATGCCATATGTCATGATCGGTCGTATGTAAGTCTTGTAGATTCTAATTTTACTATCTGTGCGCATATATACGGATTTGACCAGACTATCTCCCGCAGACATCCTGACAATGCAGATGCTTTGTTGATCTGACTCCTCAGGTCCTTTACTGGGTCGTGAGTGCTTGATATATCTATGCCCAGATATCTGAATTGCCATCACCTGTTTTATGGGGTTGTTCTCAACCACTACCTTACATCTGAGCGGATCTTTTGCTATTATCATACATTTAGTTTTGTTGGTAGAAATGTTCATATTTAGTTGGCGGCTTACTTGAAAGAACTGAAAGAGCTGTCTCTGAAGATCATCTTCTGATTCAGCAATAATTGCTGCATCATCTGCGTAACACACCATACCAATTCTTTTGTTGCCCATTCTATATCCGAGATTAAGAGATGTTACTTTGTGGTTAAATAAGAAGGGGCTTAAACTGTCACCTTGTCTAATTCCTCCCGGTGTTGGAATATTTTCAGTATATGTGTTTCGTATTCATTTATATTCAGCGTTTCTTCAGCATCATATACCTCTTTAAAATGCTGTTACCATGTCTCTATAGGTACTCCCTTGGTCTGCACGAACTCGTTAACTGTTTTTTTCCTGTTCCGAAGCATTTTCAATACTTTCTTTGGGGCACCATATAGGTCGTAGTCCATGTCGCTAGTGAATTTAGCCCAATGTTCTCTTTTGGTTGATTTTATTTTTGCGTTTACTTCGTTTCTTACTTGGACATATTCTGCGAGAGCTTCTTCAGATTGTGTGCTTTTATATTTCAGGTAGCATTTGCGTTTTGCGGTTTAAAATTAAAATTGCGTTTTGTAGTTAAAATCTAAGATAGCTAATTCTTGTTCTTTGATTAGATTTTGAAAGTAATAGCTTGGTCTTTTATTCTTGGTAAAATATTGTGTCAATCTTGCGATGTCCCTTTACAAAGGACTATTAAAATATACTACACAGATTAAAGATTTTACCACAGGAAGAATTTTTTATGTAAATGAATTAATGAGTGCGCTAAGAAGCGGCCAAATAACGAAAAAAGTAGACCTAATACGTTGTGCAATAAAAAAAAACGAAACTAGTAGATGTGAGAAATTATCGGTAGAAACCTATAAATTTATATTATATTACCTTACCACTATCGATAGTTTCCCACCTCAGACGTATGATGATCTCGGGTTACTCGGGTAACAAATACAGTCGAAGACAGGATTCGTTTTTTAAGATATTTATTGTTAATTTCGTTATCAAAATATATTTACAATCTACATATCGGACTTTCGTAAGTCTCGGGTCGATGTGACGATATTTGATTCATGAATAAATGATTACATATCGATTGAATTAGGAATAGCATTTATCTATTAACGCGAAATGGGTACATACGGAGAGTAAATTTCGCTTAACTCGCCAGGGGTAAGACATATAAGGATCTACGCTCAACTCGCGTATGGGATAGGCTTGCGAACCGTCGAAATCGCTCAGCTCGCCAGACGAAGGGGTTTGGAAGGATTCGGAATATGGTCAGGATATACTTAACTCACTCATTATACCTTGTTGATTATTCTCTGTTCAACACCCAGAGATTAATCAAATCGATTTCCGTTCCGTCTTTTATACTGTCAAGGACGGTATAAACACACGTTTTGCTTAATAAGTTATTTTGCCAATTCTTGGCGCACTCATCACCGTATAATAAATATAATATTATTTAAAGTTAGTGATTTAACAGCACCTTATGCGGAGAAAACTCAGTGGGGTCTACGGGGAGTTGTCCATTTCGTACTTAAGGGGATCGGTACGAACTTTCGGCTTCAATGCTATTTAAATGGGATTAATTTTTGTCGAATCCTGAGAAAACTAATAAGTATTTTTGAAAAATTTAAACTCAGAATGAAAGATTACGTTATTACCGAGGGCCAAAAGTCCCTGAAAACTTCTATAATGTTTATTTTAATAAGTTACAGGGGTGAAAAACTAAGAGAAAATTTAGTGTGATTTGTAATTTCAAATATCTCATTCAAAAGAAACTTTTTATTCATTTTAAGGGACTTTCGGTCCTCGGTAATAAAGTAATCTTGCATTCCGCGTTTAAATTTTTCAAAAAATATTTATTAGTTTTCTCAGGATTCGAAAAAAAATATTACATTTAAAATAGATTGAAAATTTTGACAGGCGTCAAAATTTTACATTTTGTTCCTTTCCCCTTAAAGATTCAAACTGTAAATAATTGAGAAATTATATTCAATTCTATTGCCTCTAGAGTTTCACGATACGATACAATATCGATACTTTTAAGTATCGAGTATTGTATTGGTTTTGCCAATGAAGTATCGTATCGAGTATCGATATCGGCAATATGTACTTTCTTATAAAAATATCGTATTGATATTGATTTCGATACGATATCGATACAATACTCGATAAAATATCGACATAAAAATGATTATTAAATATAATAATATTTTGAAAAGCATGGCCACTTTTGCATGCTTGGCAAATGGACATTCCAAAAATATTACTAATATTTCTTATAACATAGATTCATATAAAAATTGAATATGGCTGAATGCTTTTTTGACAGTTGACTAATACTTACTATAATTCTGTATTGTTTAGAAACTACTTTTGAAAAGATAGGAAAATCCCCGGAGATTCGGAATAAATCACAATTCAGTATTTGTTGAAAATTATTTTTGCCTGATCATCACTCACTTCCATAATATTGCCACAAATGCCACATGATATTATAAACAGTGTAATCAATACAGTCATTTACTCACTCTCAAGAGTTTCAAGTTCAAGCTCTCGAGTGTAAAATATTATAACAGCTGATGCTTGGGTTGCAGATCACTTATACTTTTATGTAAATAATTATTATCTAAATACGTATTCCACAAAATATAATCAAACAATTGATCGTTTAAATTTTTTTTCTCGATATCGATATTTTCAATAATATCGAGACAACGTGTCGACAATACAAGAGTTTTGTATTGATTTCAGATAATGAGTATCGTATCGACATTAATATTGCTAAGGTATGTGTTGTATCGGTATCGTATTGATTTTCGATACGATATCAATACAATATCGATATTTTATATTTTTATCGAATATCGTGAAGCTCTAATTGCCTCCATTAAATATTTTAATTAATCGTTTACTTTTTGTTTCAGGCTTTGGCATCAGTAGTACGATCTGGGATAAAGTCTTTGGAACAGCTATAAAATTAAGAAATTTAAAAATTGGCATCAAATGGTGAAATCTTTTAAAGCGCACATTTTTGAGTATTGATTGCCTTAAGTGTTCGTCATCTGTGTGATTTTTCTTAGAATACAAAGAAAAACCTTTGATATACTATTATTTTTTGAAAAATGGTTTATAAGAATTAAACAAACTTTATTATTTTTACTTTAAAGTATGTAGCGTTTTATTTGCTAGTTTTAATCCCTTCCTTCTCCCTTTCTCCTTTTAATACCTATGTCGCTGTATAAACTGCTCGTCAAAAGTTAAGGATAATGGTATTATTCAAATAAAACTGTTGATGTCGAAAAAATTTGGTTATTTTCATATTAAATGGAAATAAACAGTCCCATTAAATCCTTTTTTATCCACAAAAAATTATCACTACATTTTTATCACAATAATTTAGAAGGCATGAATTACTATGTGATAAGTCTGTCTCTGAACTCTTCTTCTTCTTCTTGTGCCACTCCTATCGGAGATTGGAAATCATCAAGGCTACCCTGACTTTGTTTACAGCTGACCTAAAAAGTTCATTAGTGGTGCAGCCAAACCACTCTCTCAAATTCCGCATCCACGACATTCTTCTACGGCCTGGATTCCGTTTTCCTTCTCTACAGAATTCTAAACAATCCTTAGCATTTCGAAGTTTTTTAATGTAAATGTAGAGGTATGGAAACAAGAAAGTTAAGTGTTGCAGAGGCAATTACGCCTATTGGTATGATCCAGGCTGGGGCTAGGCAAGTCGGCAAGTGGATGTATGTCAAAGTTTTAATATATCGCAAAGTGTAATTTCTTTGTTAGTGAATTGTTTCAACGAAACGGGAAATATTGCGGAACGGCTTCTACTAGAAGGCTGATTGTTACTACGCCCGCCTAGGACATTAGGTAGGTACTATCAGCTCGAAAAGCGCCACTCGATAGGTACCTGTAGAATCCTGAATAGGAGGATTTTTAACGTGACGAGAACTGCGATTTCAGTAGGCAACTCTACGTCGAAGGCTCTCTGTGATTTAAGATTAAGGCGTCTTTTAAAAAGAGTTGGACGCACCGCAGAGAAGAGACGCCTAAGACGCTTGGACTCTGACACATCAAAATTAGCAGAAAGAATGGAAATATGTACTCTTTATCGACGAGTCTCGAGCCTCGCTATGGAAGTCGTTGCTTACGTGTGTTTGGACCAATCCGTTAGTGTTGAGAAATCATCGACATGTCCAGGAAATTCATCCACTTCGAGGAGGTACTGTTACAGTGTGCAGTGATCAGGAATATGATCAGTTTCATTTATAGAGATGAAGTCACCAACCATATTATTTCACATTTTGACGCCGCTATTTGTCAAGACTTCTTTTTTCTTGATGATAATGCAACTGTGAACAGGTATTTCTCTTTTGCCATTACCCCCAATGTCTCCTGATCTCAACTGCATTGAATATGCTTGGAATCAACTCCAGACAGCGTTAGAGGCAGACGAGCCACTCCCTAAAACCCTGTAGCAATTAAGAAACCTGTTGCCACAACTTTGAATGCAAATCAGGCAAGATATGTTTAACAATTTAGAGGAAAGCAGGCGCGGATCCAAGGGAGGGTCAATGGAGTCAATTGCGCCCTCCTTGAGACCTCGCCTGGTGTCTACTGAAACTTTTTTTAAGAAAAAGTTTACGATTGACAAAAAAAATGTGAGTTTTGTGTCCTGTTGATAACTGAATAACTGAAACATAAATGTGGCAGAATTCCTTGGAATCGAAAATTATTAAAAAACTATTAATTAAAATTATTATTATGGACATAAACAAAATTATGCCTTCGGAACATAACAAATGAAAAATTCCCACAATAAATTTTTTTACTACCATCTCACAGAGATGGCTAAGCTCCTTGATATTCCGAGCCATTTTTCAAAATTTGAAATTTTTCGCGAGCCGCAATTAAACAATTATTAAAAAAGTGTAAAAAACGTATTAAATTTTTCTCTCACCGTTTGGATTTTACGAATATTAAAGTGAAGTAAAATGGTTCACATCGTTGTTTAAAATATGCAAATAGGTCTACAAGAAGCCCTTACTAATTCAGGATACTTCGATTCTTCATCATCCTTTCATCTTTTTCCGGGACTGCTTACTGATTTTCTAAAAACGTTCTACGTTTCTCAAAAAACATTGTCTTTAACACTATGTCTTCCTCTTCTCTTACTACATAACTTGCCCATCTTATATTAACTTTTGTATGTCTGAGAATGTTTTAAGTATCATACACAGTCACCAATTCAGCTTTGCGGCGCCTTTTCCACTCTCCTGTCAATTCATCTCTTTGACAGCCAAATATCATTCTGAGAAGTTTCCTTTCAAATACCAGCATTTATTTATTTCTCGCTGATGTAGGGTCCATGTTTAACTTCCATAATTTGTAAAAATTTGGCAAATAATTGGCATGTAGGTATAGTGTACAGTGTTAATTTAGATTTTCTTTTTAGCTGCTTAGATCTTAATAATGATGATAGGGAGTATGGAAGTAATGCTCTATTGCACGCACATGTCGTCTCTGGGACCTCTTTTTATATGTGGCTGTCATCTGTGATTACCGCCCCTAGATATTTAAACCCCTTTACTACTTGGACGTTGTGGTCATTAATAGTTATGTTCTGCCTAACTATTGGCCTTTGATTTTTGGTTACTAGCATGTATTTCGTCTTCTCTTTATTTATTCGAAGGCCCAGACTACATATTGATTTTTTCCTCGAGTTGTGAAAACACCTCTCTCATATCTCTTTTAGAATGAGTGACTGCACCTAGATCATGAGCAAAGGCCAACAATAGTTTTGATTCTCGATTCGCAAATCCCCCTGTCAGCTCAGATGCTATTTTATTTATTACATATTCTAAAGCCAAATTGAACAGCAACAGTGATAAGGAGTCTCCTTGTCCAAGTCCTGATGTTACACTCAGTGTTTTATATTTATTGTCAGCAATTTAAGACATTTTAAAACACAAAAATTAAAAGTACTTAATTCAGGCATATTTATTGCGGAATGGGACGTTTCATCGCCGCCTGTTCATCGCCGCCGTTTCGATGCCGCCGGTTCATCGCCAATCCATTTCATCGCCGGCCGTTTCATCGCCAGTTTTTTTTTTTTTTCTTTTTTGGCTTGGACTATGGTCATTCAGCCAGTCTCAATCAAAAGTAAATGTATTAAAGATATTGCCAATTAGTGAAACTTGGTTATTATAATATTATTACAATTTTTTACTTCTTATTTACCTACTCATTACAGCTAATGTACATACTATGTTAATAAATATAAATATATTATATTACTTAATGTTTATCAAGAACACATAGTGTATACATTTTACAAATAAAAATATTAATCTTAATATTAAAATAAATGCATTCTTTTTTGTATTTTATTTTAGTTTTTTTTTTTTGTTTTTTGTTTTGTTTTTTTTTTGTCACTACGATAGGATGTCAACCCGGTTCATCCCCGCGGAGGTTTAAATCCTCTTAGTGATTTTTTCTTTAATATATTTTTTTAATTATTAATTTTTTAATTTTTTTTTTGTTTCATGTTTTTATTTATTTTTTTTTTAATTTTTTTTTATTTTTTTTTTTTTATTTTTTTTTTCTTTTTATTTTTTTATATTTTTTTAAACATATTTTACAAATACTTATAACTAATTACAATAATATTTTACTATCCGACAAGAAAGATACCAAACAGTCAAAAATTTTCTTTTTATTCAGTGACAGAATAAAGAGAATATTTACAGGGAGTGGGATGTTCTGGTCTATAATTCTTTTAATTAGGTGATTGGTTAGGTGTTTATGCTTTTTGCATTCAAAAAATATGTGGTTCAAGTCACTTTTAACCTCACGTTCTTGACAAATATTCGAATCTAATATGTTTATTTTAAATAAATGTGCAGGATAACATGCATGTCCAAATCTAATTCTACTGATGGTGGATATGTATTTGCGAGGGACGGTGAAATTCTTATACCAAGGTTTTTCTGGAATAATCGGTTGTATCAAACTGTATTGTGTTGTTGAAATGTTACAGTACCTTTCCCAGTGTGTTTTCCAGCTCTTCATCTGTTCAGTTCTTAAACAAGCAAAAGCATCTAGAATGCAGGGCTGATATTTGGTTACTGTTCCATGGATGAGGGAATTTTTAGCTAATTGGTCTACATGCTCATTATGTGTAAGTCCTGAATGTGCTTTGATCCACATAAGTTTTATTTTTGGGGTGTGTTTATTAATTTCAAATAATATTTTTTTTATTAAAAAAATGTATGGATTAGAAGTACTACAAGGTAGGTGAGGTGTTTGAATAGCAGTAAGCACAGATAATGAATCAGATAAAATTACTGCGAAATTATAGGATGCCAACTTGAAATAAATTAAAGCCTCATATACCGCCGCAGCCTCGGCAGTAAAAATGGAGAAAATTGAGGGCAGTTTAAACATTTTTTCTATAAATTTATCTGGAATATAAAAGGCACAACCAGTACCATTTGAACTTTTGGATGCATCTGTATAAATACAAATAGATTTTGACCAATTTGTAAGGTAGTTGTTTAAAACAATACTGTTTAATAAAAAGTGCTCATGATAACTGGGTTGTATAATATCTACTTGATTTAGTAACTCAAAGAAATCTTCGAAATCTACCACTTTATTTGCAACTGCAAGTTCAGTATTATTATCCGCAGTGTTTCGAAATGCGTCACATAACGGTGGCGAGTTTTTGTGAGCCCAATATTTATTTGTTAAATCAAAATAATTTAAAGTACTAATTTCTTTATATAAACAAGTGTTGTAACATCGGATCTTTAGAAGTAATTTTTGACTGAGATATTCCCTTCTGAATTTAGTCGGCGGTTCCATTGTTTCAACATAGAGTGGTTCAATAGGGGTAGATCTCATAGCACCTATGCAACAGCGCAATACTGTGTTTAGAAAAACATCTATGCGACCTAAAATATTTTTACTAGCCGATCCATACAGTACTGAGCCATAATCTATAATAGATCTGATATATGAACGATAAAATAAAAGACATGTTTCAACATCTGCACCCCACCAAGTTTTTGCAATTGATTTAAGAAAATTTAGTGCTTTACTGCATCTATCAAGCATAAAATCAACGTGCAGTTTCCAGGTCAATTTGGTATCCAGAATCATACCCAGATATTTTACTGATTTACAAACAGGAAAGTAATCATCATTTAATTGTATTTGTTCTCTTTGAGGTACATTGTGTCTAGTGAATATACAAATGTTAGACTTGTTGTTTGCTAACTCAAAACCATTTTTTTTAAACCACTCACAGCAATGTTCATGGATATTTTCCAATGTGTTTAAGCCATCATTATATTTTTTAGATTCAGTATAAATACAAAAGTCATCAGCATATTGTATTATATTAAACGAAATATTGTCGATACTAATATTATGAAAATCAGCTGTGTAAAGATTAAATAGAAAAGGACTTAAAACTGACCCCTGTGGGAGACCTGAGCTATTAAAACGTGGTCCAATGAGTTTATTATTTTCAACCCTGATATATATTTTCCTGTTTTTGTAGAAATTGACAATATTTTGAGCTAGAAGAGAAGGTATTTCGAATCGATGAATCATTTTGTCTTTTAGCATATCTAAATTAACACAGTCATATGCACCTTCAATATCCAAACATAACATTGGTACATATGTATTTCGAGAATATGCATTTTGAATATGAGTTACAATAGTAGCGAGGGCATCCATAGTACCACATCCTTGTCTGTAGCCGTACTGAGAATTTGGAAGTAGTTTTTTCTCATTTATCCACCATTCAAGTCTTACTTTCAGTATCCTTTCTAAAACTTTGAGAATATAAGACATAAGTGAAATTGGTCTGTATGATTGTGCCAGATTCGGATCTTTGTTTGGTTTTAAAATTGGAATGACAATGACTTCTTTAAATTCTTCCGTACCTGCATATAGGACTTCATTAAATATTTCCAATAAAAGATCTTTAGCGATTGCAGGAAGCATATTAATCATAGGGTACTTAATATGGTCATAGCCAGGACTTGTGCTAGGACGATTATTTAAGGTATAACTTAGTTCAGTTAGTCTAGTAGGTTGAAATAAAAAATGATTTTTGTCAGTATCGATTTTCTTAGATTCATTAGGCTTAGATGTTGTTGTTGGTGGGGCTATTTTGTCAAAAAACTCTTCTATCCAATCATCCTCAAAAGATTTTGATTTTGTTGGTGATTTTCTGTATAACTTCCTAGCTTGAGTCCAGAGTACTGATGATGGAATTGATTTATTGAGAGAAGAAACCCAATTGACCCAGCTTTGTTTTGCAATACTTTTTAGTTGTTTTTTGGTACTTGCCATAATTGATTGACATTTTATATAGTTCTCAAAATTACGTTCTTTTTTATAATCGTTGAGTGATAATTGACGCTTTTTAATAATCATGTCACATTCAGTATTCCACCACGGTGACGGATTTCGGGTTCTTGGCTTAAAAGTTCTATACTGTGGTATTGCAATCTCAGCAGCATAATTTATACTATTTATTAAATATTCATATTTGCTTGATACATTATTTTGAACATCACCATTTTTATTAAAAAAGTTTTGTACCAAAGAAGTATAAAGGCCAAGTCGCTTTTTTGATGTTCCATTTATTTTTCGGTAAAATTGTTTCCGTTTCGTCTTTAATGCAAATATCCACATGTATAACGAAGTGATTCGATCCAAGAGTGTCTGAAGAGACATACCATTCAGTCTTACTAACAAGATCAGGACTGCAGAGAGTAACATCAATCATTGAGTAATTCTGATTAGGTTGAGTTAGTAAAGTTGGATTTTCATTATTTAAAACTGTAAATTCAAGATCATCTGCCATTTTAATCAGTTGTATTCCAATTTCATCATTTGTATTTGAACCCCAAACAGAATGATGGGCATTAAAATCACCTCCAATTATAACTGGTTTTTGTACCTGGGAAAATATGTTCATCCAATCATTTATTGTGCATCTAATTTTAGGTGCCCTATACAGTGATATAAAACTAATTTGTCTATTTCCATATTTAATTTTTATAGCACATAACTGTATTTCATTATTGTACTTATTATTTTCTATTTTTAGTTCAGTAAAACAAATTGATTTATTTATAAGTATTGCAACTCCACCATAACCATCTGACGTATCATTACGAACCAGATTATATCCATTAAAATTATATAACACATTTTTTTTAAACCATGTTTCACTAATAAGTGCTATGTCTATTTTTTTACTTACTAAGTAATGCATCAAACTATTTTTATTTGAGACAACAGAACGAGCATTCCATTGTATTATTTTTAATTTAGGTTGACAGGGCATTATTTATTTAATATTAATCAAAGTACCCTCCAATACCTGTTCAATGCTACTGACTATTAATTTTTTATCGATTGATCGTATATCATCAAAATTTTGTATACCTTGTAAAAGTTGCAATATAAAAGTAGAAAGAATCTCTGTTACATTTTTCTTAATTTCAATATTACCATAATTTGGTACGGTTGTATTAACAGGTAAAGGCTTATCAGGCCCGAAAACAAAAGGGAACATCGGTTTCTCAGCAGTCGTCTGTGCACTTGGTGAATTAAATTTTCTTTTTTTATTAGTATTATTTATTTCAGGTTGAGTAAAAGCAAAAGAAGTTGGGTTTAGAAACTGGTTGGGTAGAAACTGGTTTAGATATCGAAATATTTTTACTAGTGGAAGGCAGACTAGGAAAATTCCTTTCATTATCTGCTAAACATTCAAAGAATTATTGCTTACAAAATTTGAAAAAGATTTGTCACAGTAATTACGTGCCTCTAGAAAGGACATCTTATGCTCAACCATTATATTTTTAATTTGTTTTTGTTTCTCAAATTGAGGACATTTTTTTGATATTGAAATATGTTCCTTACTCTTACAATGCATACAAAATATGAATTCTTTACTACAATTGTGATCTTTTTCTTTAATTTGACTGCATTGCATACATCGTTCTTGTGTGCTTTTGCACTGACCGGATACGTGCCCAAATAGAAGACATTTGTAACACTGAACGACCCTTGTAATATACTGTTCTACGGGGCAAAATACCTTATTAAAGGAAACATAATTTGGCAAAACGTTGCCTTCAAAGGTGACTATTATCATTTTTTTATTGACAAATTCAACTTTATTGTCATTTATAATTTTACGTTTGGTTCTGTATATATTAGTGACTTTAGAAGAACATTCTATATTTTCCATTAAATAATCTACATTAAATTTCGTATCTACATCGCGTACTATGCCCTTAATTTCCAACAAATGATTTGGTATGTAAGCCTTAAGGTTTTCCAATTTCAATGATTTATTATTTACCAAATTATTTGCCTCCAATAAGGACTTCAACATAACTTTTATGCGCTTTTTTCCTAAACTTTTGATTTCTACAATGTTAGTGAGTTTAAGTTTCTTAAATAAAATATCTGCGACACACATAGGACGCAATTTGCCCAGACTACCTTCATTATTAAGTCTCTCAATATAAACCCAAATATTTTATATATTATACTTATCTGAAAGCAGGTTAAAGGTTTTCTTTGCTGGTTCCATGCAAGCATTTTTGTCCAGAGAGGCCTCACTATTATCTACTGACATTTTCGTCAACGAAGACGTCCCTACACTTGTTTCCCCCATGGGGGAACAAAATAATGTTATACCCGTATACAAAACAGAAACTTTTAGTAAACCAATACACTTGAAAATAAGCCCGGAATATACCAAAAAACTGCCAAAATTAATATTTTTTTGGATAAATCCAAGAAAAACGAGCACGACTTTGACAGTTATTTTGACGTTTTTGTCATCGCCAGTTAGTCAGTTGATCTTGTATTATGGGATATGACACGACACGACGTTAAATTCAGTTCAAAACTGATGACAAATAAATAGATAATAGTACATTGTTTACCGGGTAGGAAAAGCTTAACATTCCTGGACGACTGTGAAGATTGCTAAGTCGAGGCGCAAGCCGAGACTTAGCAACACAGAGTCCAGGAATGTGGCTTTTCCTACGAGGTAAACATACTATTTTTCCGCAAATCGTTTAAAATTCGACAGATATTGATTGATTTAAAAAAAAACGCGATAATTTTATTCCCAAATAAATGGTGCTTTGAAATTCCTAATAAAATTACTTGGGTTACTATGGAAACGTATTGAGGTTGAATTATCATTTATGTAGAAGACTAACAACTGTACGGAAATATCATTTCCTTACAGTAAGGAAATGACATATCCTTACAGTAAGGAAGTCCTGACTTTTTCTTCAAGAAATTTTGACAGGAATGTCAAAATTTCCTGGCGATTTGCGGAAAAAAATATTATTATATTAATTTACTGTTCTATTTCTACTTCCCCTAAATTTGATACTAAACAGTATTAAATTTGTAGTGTTAAATTATATTTTATATTATAAAAGTTTAAAAGTCTATTAAAAGATAAAGTATGGCAACAGGAATGGTCATATCTCGCATTTCCTAGAATTCCTAATTAATACTAAAAATAAATAATAAATGTAACTGTCGAAAATGGGTCGAAAATTCGGAAATATATCAGTTAGCGATTAACTGACTGGCGATGAACCGGCGGCATCGAAACGGCCGGCGATGAATCGGCCGGCGATGAACTGGCGGCATCGAAACGGCGGCGGTGAACTGGCGGCGATGAAACGTCCTAGACCCTATTTATTGAGAGCCACAAATAATCCTTCAAAGAGCCACATGTGGCTCGCGAGCCACAATTTGGCCACCCCTGAATCTATTTAATTCAATGTCAGAGACCAGATAAAAATAGTAATTGCCGCTGCTGTTGTTCTGGTAATTTGTTTTCTAGAAAGGTTTGTATTGTTGACTGCAATAAAGTAAGGGATTTAAAAATTGGTTGGTCGACAGAATTCGATGTGGATAGACCTTGTTTATTCCATTATTAGATGAAGTAATTGTAGATTTAAAATATCGTTTCAATAAGGAAACAATAAACCGAATAAACGTATTTAATTTAAAAAATCAATGGGAAAATCCCAATAGTTGGCTGTATATCATAGTTTAAAAAACTCATACAGAAGTAAAAACTTCGAGATGTATTCTGGTATAAAATCGTTTATTTAAAAACTATCTAAAATGTCATGGATTACAAAACGTTTTCGTTCTAATATAGAACATCTTCAGTGCATCCTGCCGAGTAGTTTGAAACTAGCACACTGTATATAGTGGTAACCCTTCACCTTCATATATGGTTTACATAATATAATTTACTAAAATTTTATGACTACAAGTCGATGTTAATAGATATAATGGAACACATGCTAAAAGGGTGCCATGCTTCCCTGCTCGAAGATGCTAAGTACTTGCCAATTCAATGGGCACAGACCAACTCACAAGACCTTTAGTTGGTCTGTGCCCATTGAATTGGCAAGTACCTAGCATCGTCGAGCAGGGAAGCATGGCACCCTTTTAGCATGTGTTCCATTATATCTATTAACATCGACTTGTAGTCATAAAATTTTAGTAAATTATATTATGTAAACCATATATGATGGGGTTACCACTATATACAGTGTGCTAGTTTCAAACTACTCAGCAGGATGCACTGAAGATGTTCTGTATTAGAACGAAAACGTTTTGCAGTCCATGACATTTTAGATAGTTTTTAAATAAATGATTTTATACCAGAATATATCTCGAAGTTTTTACTTCTATATGAGTATTTAATTTAAGTTTATTACTACCACAAAATATACTTGAAGCTGACGATGAAACAACTAATAAATGCCTTTCTTCTTTGTGGCAAATTAGTGAGTCAGTTTTGTCTAAAAAATCTGAGGCTATTTAAAGATCTGAGGTGCAAACAGTAAAAATTCAGTCATGCAAAGCTTTAAATTTTGCGATGAAGACGTGTTTCAACTTTGTAAAATACTATTACAAAAATATTGTATACTTTGTCTTTTAGTACAGCACCTGAAAAATCGTTTTCTGCTTTAAAACACCTTAAAACTTAAAAAAAAAAAACAAAATGAGTCATGATCGATTGTCAGGTCTAGCTTTACTCCATGTTCATTTTGATTTAGAAATAAATATAGAAAATATTATTAATAGATTTGCCAAAACTAAAAGTCATAGACTAGAATTTGTTATTAGTATAGTATAGTTGATCCAAAAGATGGCATAACCCAGACATCCAAAGTGAAAGTTATCCTTCAACACCAAATTGTTCTATATGGTCCACACAATGTCCAGAAAAAAGTCACACCATTTTGAGCGTCGGGTTTGGGGGGGAGAGGGGGAGAAATCGGTAAATTCATAGTTTTTTAAGTTTTTCGCCAATATTTCTAAAACTATGCGGTTTAGCATGAACAACCTTCTATACAAAATTGTTCTACATTAAATTTGAAATAAAAAAGGCCCTATGCATAATCTTTCTAAAATGAATGGTTCCAAAGTTACGGAGGTAGTATAGTATAACTGGTCCAAAAAAAGGCCTAACCCAGACATCCAAAGTAAAAGTTTTCCTTATAAAACACCAAAATGTTCTATATGGTCCACATATTGTTCAGTAAAAAGTTACACCATTTTGAGCGTCCGGTTTGGGAGGGAGATGGGAGAGAAACCGGTTAATTAGTAGTTTTTTTACGTTTTTCGTCAATATTTCTAAAAATATGCTTTAGCGTAAACAACGGTATATACAAAAATATTTCACATAAAATTTAAAACAAAAAATGTTCGATACATAGTTGTTATAAAATCAACGGTTCTAGAGTTACGGAGGGTGAAAGTCGAGGTTTTCGATACTTTTTATATTTTTTGGGCAATATTTAGAATATAACTATACCAAAAACCCAGACATCCAAAGTGAAAGTTATCCTCCAACATTAAATTGTTTTATATGATCCACATAATGTTCAGAAAAAAGTCACACCATTTTGAGCGTCGGGTTTGGGGGGGGGAGAGGGGGGAGAAATCGGTAAATATAAAAAGTATCGAAAACTTCCACTTTTCACCCTCCGTAACTCTGGAACCGTTGATTTTATAAGAATTATGTACAGAACCTTTTTTGTTTTAAATTTTATGTAGAATACTTTTGTATAGAACATTCCTTACGCTAACGCATAGTTTTAGAAATATTGACGAAAAACCTATAAAAACTACTAATTTACCGACTTCTCTCCCATCTCCCCCCCAAACCGGACGCTCAAAATGGTGTAAATTTTTACTGAACAATATGTGGACCATATATAACAATTTGGCGTTGAAGAAAAACTTTTACTTTGGATGTCTGGGTTAGGCCTTTTTTTGGACCAATTATAATATACTACCTCCGTAACTTTCGAACCGTTCATTTTAGAAGGGTTATGCATAGGGCCTTTTTTATTTTAAATTTAATGTAGAACAATTTTGTGTAGAAGGTTGTTCATGCTAAACCGCTTAGTTTGAGAAATATTGACGAAAAACGTAAAAAACTACGAATTTGCAGATTTCTCCCCCCTCTCCCCCCCAAACCCGACGCTCAAAATGGTGTGACTTTTTTCTGAACATTATGTGGACCATATAGAACAATTTGATGTTGGAGGATAACTTTCACTTTGGATGTCTGGGTTTGGGTCTAACTATACCATACTATATATAGATAATGATAAAATGATAAAATTAAATTAATTTCACTTATATTGCCACAATTTATTCAATTTATTTATGAGATATAATATGTTTCGAGCGATATTGTGTCTTCATCCATATAAATATAATAGTGATTAAATAACAATTATAGTTGGTTTTTATGGTACTACTGATAAACTTTACCAAATTACAAGTTTTACTATGTTTTAGAAAATTATTATTAAATGTTATTCAGGTAACTTTACATCAATTTAAAAACTTTGGATGTATGTCCAATTATTAAGTTAAATATATTTAACAAAGCAGAGTTATTTAAATCTATTTGATCATTGAATAAAACCCCCGGAATAAGAGCCGCTTTCGCATTGAGGCTCTCGAGATGTGGTGCTATAGAAGAGCCACAATTTGGCCACCCCTGAATCCCCCAACTCTCTGAAAGGACATGGTACATGAATAAGAAGAAAGTAAAGCCCATTCCGAAAGAGAATCCTGCGTATGCCAGTGACGAGAAAATTTTTATTTCATTGCCTCCACCTTGCAAGGTTGCTGGATCCGCCGTTGGTGGAAAGTATGCCAATACGTTGCCACGCAGTTATTGAGGCTCGGGGAACTCGGGGAAGGCTACCCATTGAACAATTTTTTGTTGGTTTTTAAAAAAGGTTCGGGTGTTATAAGAAATTTTATCAATGTTAGTTTTTTTAAGAAACTTTTAAGTTGCAGCCGAATATGCATGCCAGGTTTCGAAAGACATTGATCTTTCCATTCCAGTGCGATTTGTTTGAAGAAATTGATTTTGCACCATCGTTTGCGATAGACAGGCCCAAACCAAATGCTACTGAAGAGGTGGGCACTTCTAATCAACATAACATTAGACTTGCATTTGATGATGAAACCCTACCGCTATTATCTCCGTTATCGATTGAAGGTCCACCTTTTATTCAGCGCAGTAACTGCAACTGAGCTTGATTAGGTAGGTATAGATCAACCAAGGCTGTAAGGCAGCCATTTACTGACAGGTGCAAGCATCACAGTACTCCCAGCCAATCCTAAAAAGAAAACATTTATTGACCATCAAATGATTACACCACTTAAGATTGCCAAGCTCCAAGAAACAAAAACTCCGCCCAAACACATATAGAAGCTCCAAGAGTCATTATAATACAGGGTGAGTCATGAGGAACTGTACATACTCCTACCTCGTATAGAGGGCGCTATGGGGAATAACAAATGACCATTAAAAAGTGTCTGCTCCCATTGTTTAATAATATACAGGGCGAGTTTCGCATTTTGACAGAAAATTATATTCGTCATAATTTTTGAACGGTCAGATCGATGTGTCTCTTATTTTGGTCAATCGTTACACTATTACCACCTAATCAACTGATTTATTCAAACTAGAAAAAAATAAGGTCCGGCTTTAAAAAATTAGTTCGTTTGGGTCTTAGAAAAAATTTCACCCTGTATACGCTTTTTGAAAACTCTAATATTAATTTTACAAATAAGACAATTAGGCAATTAAACTGACATATTTATTTTTTCCCCACACGATTACTTAATTTTTTATAAAAAAATCAAATTTGACCATGAATTAAAAATATATTATAATAATTTATAAAAAAACTACAGAATAGCCACTTGTTTAACCAACTACATTTAAATACATGATAATACCTAGGGGAAGGGGGTATGATGGGGTAGCTAAGGAAAATAACAAAAATACAACATAATTACTACGTTTATTACTATTACTAATTGATGGCGCGTTACGTCATTAATCTAACTATGATTTGGTACAATCTTTGGAAAATCAACCTATCACATTTTTCAACAATTAGCCATTAATAAGAACATTATGAAAAACCATCTTGCCCCATACTATGGGGTATGATGGGGTAATGGAATTGGAGCATGATGGTGATGCTAATTAATTCTCACAAAACAAACAAAAATGTGTATTTGCTCCAGATCTTCATTGTCCACCCTAGTACAAGCATTGTGAGCTCAACATCCACAGATCTGGCAGCCTACCCAGGGTTTTGACGATATCACTTTATCTATGGCTGTTTTCATAGCATCTCTCGACCACTCTCCTCTTTTTGTTTTTTCTTGTAAGTACGTACCATGGTATTATCTAAAACAATAATCCAATGTTATTTATTAAGAAATTTAAATTAACCCAGACTTACCACCAATGTCCCATCATACTCCGCACCCAATACCCCATCTTGCCTCAAAAGGTAACTTTGAACAAAAGTAGGTAACTAGTTTACCTACCGGTAAATGTTTAACGTATCCACACAAACAATATGCCATTATTAAAATAAGAATACTAGTAAACAACGATAAAAAAGACATTAATGAGGTGATCATAATTAGGTACCTTAAAATAACGATGGTTGTCCTTGCACAAAATTAGATCAACGGAGCGCTAAAACAGTTTTCCGTTTGTAAACAAAAAACGCGTGCACTCTCATTCACGGTTTCTCTTGCAGTGACCGTTAATCGAATAACTCTTCTTATTGAGTTATTGCATGCTATTCACCAACGTGTAGTTTCTTGTTTGTGTGCGGTACCCCGTCTTCCCTCGCGACCCCGTCATGCCCCCCATTCCCCTACATGTGATCAATGTTTATAAAAAAAAAAAAATAAAGTAGAAAAAGAACCAGCCTTAGTTTTATTTTTGTAGAGAAACCGTCAAAATTAATCTTTATATTTGAAGAATTAGAAGAAACCTTTTTTTAAGGCGTTGTTTGACGCCTGGTGGACGCCAGGTGGCGCTGTGGCGCATTGTCCAGAATAACCTACTTTTCTATTACCTACCTGTTACCGTTACTATTAACTGTCTACCGATATTATTAAAATATTAATATTTTTTATATAAGTAAAACACTTATTAATGCATTTTTTCTATTTTTTTTAAAATATGATTATTACCTACCATGTTGTCGGGCCACCATTTTGTGGGCGGGTACAAAGTATACTCTGACTAGACTAAACAATTTAACAGGAAAAGCAGAGTGTGAGTGGGAATCTGGCAGTTTCTTCGAATTTCTGTTATCCTCATAGGATAACATGTAAACAGAAGTGTATATTTTCTTTACACATTCAGTGCATCACTCAAATAACGTAAAAACAATGAATGGAATTGGTGTGATATTTGGTATTTAACTACAGTTGTTGCTGTTATGTTTGAATGCTGTCCTATCAGGATAACAGAAATAGAAAAAATATCTAGGTACTATCTAAATCAAATCAGAAAAATATTGTGGATGGCGGTTGTTGAAAAAACACCGGTTTTCGGTTATATTGTATAGGGTAGGGTGGCCCAAGAGCACGCACGTAACATATTTTTTCTATTATAAAATAAATGGTTAGGTTTTAATTATCAAATCAAGAATGGCTGAAATATGTAATATATAAGATAAAAAAATGTAAATACTTTTTGACTCTAAAGTTGTACAAAACATAAAAAATTCAATAATACTCAAATAGTGCACATGCGTACTCTTGGGAATGCATCGTCTTAAGAGTACGCAGTAGGTTTCCTAAGAGTGCGCATACCTTTTAAAAGTACAACAGAGCAAGGAACATTGAAATAAACGAAAAATTACTGACCTGTTACATATTAATGTGATTTTCAAAGATCGGTGTGCTCAAAGCACTTGATTAGATAATTAACTAATTAATTAAATTTAATTTTAATGATGCACTTATGATTTAATCACACTATTTAATGCTCTAATCTCAGGGTTTTATATTCTCGTGCTTCAATATCTCCTTTGCTTTACATATGATAAATAAGGTCAAAGATTAACGGAATAAAACACATATATGGTACAAAAGCATCTATTGAAATAAATTCACCCTCAAAATATCCTCTAAAAATAATATCTCCTATTCTGATTATTGAAATAACCCTACCACTATCTAAAGTACTTATTGAAATTTGCGTTATGAATAATTCTACAAAAAAAATAAAACTGTCTCTCGGATGATGAGTTGTCCAAATTCTTGTCTCTGGTCGCCAACAATTTACTCTCAGCAGCCCCCTATGTAGTCAGCAATCTCGCAACAAATTATTGCAAGCCTATTGTCATTAATGACCCCCTACAGATGCACGTATCTTTCAAAAAACAATGCTAGCCTTTTCTCCTCTCGATAAACTGAATCTATTTCTCGTTCCGGCATGCAACGGTGACTCTTGGAATATAAGTAGAACAATATAACTTACAATGCTTTACGTGATGAGCTTCCGTCAGGACACTTATTTCAACAAACTCACAACTATTCACTTATCTGCCTTACTACTTCAGGAGACTCTTAGAGATCACCACTAGTCGACTTAACGATCATTTAACAACTGACTCTTCTTCCACCCTCTAACATTTCGCTAAACTCCCATTCTTCATACCTAGCCCCTCCTTTTTCCTTCTTCACCAATCCGAGTTCCTCAATTTTATCCCCATCTACCTTTCAGATAACAAACACCAATTTTCCCTACCATTAGAAATTTCCTAAAACTAATTACATGCCAATCGGTTTTTTTTCCTTTCTTAATATCTAAACAAAGATTACATTCATTTAAATTTCTAAATACAATTGTTCCCTCGCCGCAAAAGTCCATTTGGGAAACCCGGTCTCATTGTCCAAACACATAACCACTTTCTTATCATACTAACTGTACAAAGAAAATACTTAATCCCTATTTAAATTTTGTTTACCTACGGCCATCCAAAGATAATTGACTTGCATTTCTTCGAAATGAATTTTGGTATATTTTTATTATATGTTTTAACTTTTCTAAAATATTAAGATCGAAACCATATTAATTCAAATTTTACATATCTTAACAATATATAAGTTTATTAATAATGAAAGTACATTAAAAATATAAAATTAAGAATCTTTAATTATAACAGAAATCACAGCAGAACTGACCAACTGAATAATATGTGCAGGCTTCATGCCACCAGACTTTACATTGAAAGCACTGGATCCAGTCTTCATCTGGTGGTTCCACAAACTGTTTATTACATGCAGGACAAAATATGTCTTTCTCAGGCATTTGATTCAATTCCGATTTATTTTCATTATCCTCAATATTTATTTTAGCTGATTTTGTTTTCGACAACACCTTTCTTTTCAACTTTTTCAAACTTTTCACCAAAGTGTTCTGATTTTTATCTTCATTTCTGTCTCCATCTATTCTGTCTCCATCTATTTGTCTTTTAACAGCCTTCTTTTTGTTGGAATTTTTTCTTTGAGCTTCTGCCTCTAACATCTCCAAAGAGTCCTTAAAAGGCGTACTTGTTAAAATTTCTGATTTTTGTGCTCTTCTATTTCGAACTTCAGAACATTCCATTTTTGGTAGTGGCCTAATTTCGGATGGAGACCGAATGGGAGTTGATAGCTCAACGTTATCAACTAAAGAGTTAGTTGATATTTCCGGAACTTGTTTAGCTTGATTGTCTTCTGAACCATTTTTATTAATTATTATCAATGTTGGATCAGGAACATCTATTATTTCAACTTGATCCATACTGATCAAAACTGGTGTGTTCAAAAGATCAAATTTTAACTGATCTACTGATTCTTGTTCATTATTGTCATCTAAGGAAATTTCACAATCTACCACTTCTAATGCATCATCAGGGAATTTTTTTTTACTTCCACAAGCTTCCTCCCATGTGTTAACAGATTCTACCTCCTTTTCGTTTTCTCTGTTTGGGGCAGATTCTGCTGCTTCCACCGTCAATATTTCCTGTTCAGGTTGATTTTGGGTAAATGGTCTATCACTTACCATAGAAGGAGCGAAGTCTTCTTCTGAGAATATTTGTGGATTGAACGGAAAAATTCCGGTCGATTTAAATGCGTTTACAGCCTTTTCGATGTTGGCAACTTTATAATAAGCTTTTGAAAACAAACCAGCTACGTCAGTCTGGTTAATAACTTTACCAGGATGACTGAGGAGCCAGCTGTCACAAAATTGGCTATAAGTCGACTTAAAAGGCGCAAAAAATCCTTTATCAAGCGGTTGAAGTTTTTGACTTGTGTGGGGTGGAATAGTCACAAGATGAATATGGTTCTTTCGGCAAAAATTAATGACTTGTAGGGTACGATGTGAAACATGATTATCAAAAACAAGCAAAACAGGTGTTTCTTGATTAGATCTCACTGCTTGTTGAAAATGTTGAATCCACTGAATGAACAAGTCTGCATTTATGAACCCTGATTCTGAAATTAATTTTAAAGTTCCACTTGGAGCTTCTTTGTAAAGATCTTCCCGCATCCTTTTCCTGGGAAAAATTAATGCTGGTGCTAGGTATTCTCCACTAGCGTTAAAACAACAAACTGCCGTGATTAACTGACCACGTTCTGCACTTGCGGCCTTTCCAACACTTCTTTTTCCTTTAGTTGTGATAACTTTTGGCAGTTTATTGGGAACCGTACTTATCCCAGTTTCATCCATGTTATAAATGCGGTTGGGAGGAAACTTAAACTTTTCATACAAGCATTGAAGGTTGTCAAAAAATCTATCAATTTGAGGTTTATTAAAACCCATTATCCTCCCTATTGAACATTTTTCGGGTTGTCGAAGCGTTAATTTCTGCCGTAGACAAAAGTTTCTAACCCACTTGTCACCTGCAGCTTTCTTAGTTGAATTGAAAGGATGTTCAATACCATTCATGACAGCATATTCAAATGCTAACTGCTTAAGGTCTTTTCTTGTTAATCCATAAAACCTTACATCAAGTTGTCTTAGGTGATCTGCTAGCTGGATTTCCATTTCATTAGAAAAAGCACATTTGAATCTACCTAAAGATGTAGGTACCGTGCCACATTTTAAGCGCTTGCGAATAGTGGCCTCAGGAATATTCAGTTCTCTCGATATTTGCCTTTTCGATTTTCCATTTTCAATATCAGCTTGTATTTGTTCCATCAGTTGCTCGGTAAAAATCAGCTTTCTTTGGGACGTTCTCTTGTAGGTGTGAGCACTCATTTTCTGAAAAAAAAAAAACAATGCTATAAAAAGATATATATACCTACCTAACTGTTATAACTGTTGATGTAGCAGAGTGATTTCTTTTGACTATTTTTCTTCTTAACAGTAAGTAATAATTAACCGCCCTTTAATAGTACACCTTCCCAAGAGTACGCACTGCGTACTCTTAGGAACTTTAAAATGCGTACTCTTGGGGCAGCATACCAACTGGTACATAAAATCGTTTTTTTTTTATTTTCGAAACAAAAAACGTAATAAATCAAGGTAAAATAAATAAAGGCAAACATAATCTGTAGAATAATCATATTCAAGTGTAATAAATGTTCCTACTTACCACACAGCACGTTATTTTCAGCAAGAGCAAAGAATACATATCTCCCAAGAACCGACACAAACGGATTATCTATGAACTAAATTTTTATGCGCATGTGCCAGATCGGCCATTTCTCAATTTGTATGAATAGCAAATAATTTTGGTGACATTTGTCTTGTACAGGATCGGCGTTTGTTGCCACAGTTGTTTGTTTGGCTTGGCTTGGCGTTAGTATTTTGTTTTTGTATCAGTTTGTAGCTCATAATCTTTTGTATAGACTTATTTTCTATATATATTTTCTTATATAGCCTACAACTATTAATTGTTATTTTCCAATATTTATACAATTTAATTCTTTTTGAGATATCTTGATTATGTGAATTAATTATTTTAAGCTTTTTCATGAACTATAAACTATCGTATAAAAAATTAATTTTGTATTTATTGGGATTTCACAAAGAATTTGAATCTAAAATATCATACAAATTCTCTAACCTTTCTTTGACCTCTACTGTACCAAATGCATCTGCAGGAAGAGCACAAAGTCATATTTTATATGTGTTCATTCCACAAGCCACGTGCTGTGTTTAAAAAGTTGAGAATCCAATACTCACAAAAACTTCCATACAGTACTTTTATCAGCAAACCTAAATTAAATTTAATAAACTATGTTTCATTAAATTGTTTCTGTAGTTTGTATAAAACAATAACTTAGGTCAAATATATAAAACAATTTATGACTGACTACTTGAAATTCAGGATTTTCAAGAGTAACATTATATAATTTAGCTAATTCAAAAAGTTTGATCCAATATCACTTGAAATTGTTTCAACATTCAAGTTAATGCTTGATAATTGACAATACACTCTTCATAATAGGTTTACATTCTCTTGATTATACTTGCGTTCCAACAAAAAAAGCTAAAGGCTGCTTTCATATGGAATATAAGCTTCTGACCATAATGATCAAAATGTTTCCATATATACACTATACACTCACCGGCAGAGAAAACGGGCACCCCAAAAAATGGGTCATTTTTAATGTCTTGTATTTCCTAAACCTGATGTCCGATTTAAGTAATTTTTTTAATATGTTATAGCTTATTCTTTATCAATATCGCTGTAATAATATTGTTGCTAGACAGGTACATTGTCATTGTATACAGGGTGTACGAATCAAACTGTGTTTTTTTCTCAAGCTTTGGAACACCCTGTGGAATGTTCTAGCTTTTATAAAATACTGAAATTATAACCAAACTATAGCCTCAGGTTTTCTTAACATTCTGTTTTTTTATTCATTCGCTTATGTTGGATAATAAAAAAGTTAAGCACTTTAACAACTACCCCTGTTTTTCGTTAATACAGGGTGTTTTTAAATAAGTACGGCAAACTTTAAGGGGTAATTCTGCATGATAAAATAATGACAGTTTGCTTTATAAACGTATGCCCGCAAATGTTTCGTTTCCGAGATAGGGGGTGTTGAAAATGTTATTACAAACTGACGATTTATTTATTTCTCTAAAACGGTTTGTGATATGCAAATGAAATTTGGTAGATTTTAAGAGATAGTTATTGCGCATTTTTTGGCATACAATTAAGAATTTTAGATTTACCATTGGCGTGCATACGGGTATAAATATTTTAGATATATCCCGTATGCACGCCAATAGTGAATATAAAATTCTCAATTGTCTGCCAAAAAATGCGCAATAACTAGCTCTTAAAATCTACCAAATTTAATTTGCATATCACAAACCGTTTTAGAGCAATAAATAAATCGTCAGCTTGTAAGAACAATTTCAACACCCCCTATCTCAGAAACGAAGTATGTGCGGGCATAAGTTTATAAAGCAAATTTTCATTATTTTATCATGCAGAATTACCCCTTAAAGTTTGCCGTACTTATTGAAAAACACCCTGTATTGACGAAAAACAGGGCTAGTTGTTAAAGTGCCTAACTTTTTTATTATCCAACATAAGCGAATGAATAAAAAAACAGAATGTTAAGAAAATCTGTGGCTATAGTTGGGTTTTAATTTTAGTATTTTATAAAGGCTAGAACATTCCACAGGGTGTTCCAAAGTTTGAGAAAAAAACACAGTTTGATTCGTACACCCTGTATACAATGACAATGTACCTGTCTAGCAACAATATTATTACAGCGATATTGATAAAGAATAAGGCTATAACATATTAAAAAAATTACTTAAATCGGACATCAAGTTTAGGAAATACAAGACATTAAAAATGACCCATTTTTTGGGGTGCCCGTTTTCTCTGCCGGTGAGTGTATATTAATTAATAATTAAAAAAATTACCTTTCCTCTTTTCTCGATTGCTTATTAGCTTTTATTGTATACTATATATATTTTTTCAGGTAATACATCTTTATATTTATAGAAATAAAATAGTACAATACTTATTGGTTTTTTATTTGTTTACCCCGATATTCGACTTTAAAGAATGTACTGGCTGGTTTTGGCTGGAATGTACGGAATGTTTTGGCTGGTTTCTAAGACAATAAAAATTGAAAATATTGACATTCGATTTTAACATACAGTTTCTTGTTGTTGATCACGAACATTTGTCATCCAAAAAGAATTGGATTCCGTGACGGTTACAACGGCTGTTATTTTTCGATTATTTTACGAAATAACGAATATAATGAATTAGGAATTACCTCGACAAACAAGTAATTGGTCCTACGTTTTCACCCAAAGTAATCGAAAGTAGAACTGGAAGTCGATATTGGAACTCTTCGTGTAACTTTGCGTCGATTGATCTACGATTTTACTAATTTTGTCATCTTGTTTTACATTCATATCATATTTTGAGTGACTTTAAAGCAGTACCTACGGTTGTAACTCTAAAACCGAAGTCCGATGTCAAATTTCTCATCTTTAATACCATCCATGGGTTATAAGCTTTCATTCGACACCTCATTTGTCATTCTATCTGTATTGGTAACTGAGGAGTTGTATTCGCGGTCGGACGGACAGACAGTCATGAAACCAGAAGTATATATTTGTTCTCGTCTTGCGAATGCGCGTCGAATAATATATCACTTGTGCTATTGCGGTGACTTTAAAAGAGTACTTCCGGTCGCATTTCTAAAACCGGAAGTCCTAGGTCAAATTTCCCACCTTTAATACCATCCATGTATTATGAGCTTTCATTCGACACCTCATTTGTGATTTTACCTGGTATAGTGACGGAGGAGTTACATTTCCGGTCGGACGGACAGACAGTCTAGGTCAAATGTCTCACCTTGAGTACCATCCATGATTATAAGCGTTCATTTGACACCTCATTTGTCATTCTACCTGGTATAGTGACTGAAGGAGTTATATTCGCGGTCGGACGGACATATCGCCTATTAGGTCACACCAAGTCGTTCAAATTTTTACCAACTTCTTCACACTTTTTCAAAATTGGTGAAAACAACAAATTATATTTTGTATCGTTGTATCAATATAAGCCAAAAATAATAATTAGTGAATGTCACGCCACTATAATATATTTTATTATTGGTCTTTCAATGCTAAAATCAGGATAAAAAAGGTATTTTATCCATGGTTTTAATCAATATAATTCTCACCATTACTTTGTGTTGTATTTGCAACCTTTTGTAAATCAAAAATAATTCCAACATATTAAGAATGTCAACAAAAGCCGGCCCTGCATGCAACCTTTCTCTCAGTGCAACTAAAATTTTATTGATACACGCCAGAAATGTGCGAGACTTTTTTCAGTGTACTCGCGTGTACACTTGCCAACTCGATACTAAAATTAAGTACATGCTAACAACAAAAGAATCGCCGTCCGTGTCGGTTCTTGTGAGAGATATGTATTCTTTGGCAAGAGCAAAACTATACATATAACCTATACTGCAATCACGTTTTTACAGGTTATGAGATGTTAGCACCTCATTGATCGAATTTCGTAAAAATAATTATACCATCCTTTTGCTCACGGTTTGTACAGCAATGATCACTAGGTTTCAGATTTTGATCACCTGTAGTTTATTTTTTATTAAGGGTTGAAAATTCAAGGACGAAAAAAAAGATGTTGGCACCTCATTGATCGAAATCTTTAAAACAAATGACTGTATTCGATAGGAAATAAAGCGCTGAGCAATGATCACCTATTTTGAACATTGATCAGGCTTTTTTTGCACTGAAAATAATTATTAAAGTTGCAATAACATTACCACGCACGCGCAGTCCATTAAAAATTTTATATCTAACAGGAGCCCAGTTCTTTAGCGCGGTAAAAATTTTAAACCTACTGTGAAATCAGTGCCTTCCCGAGTTTTGCTAAATTACTATGTTACGGCTAGTATTTCTGAAATATATTTATACCATCTGAAAGTTAACAAAGTGCTCACGAAAGGACACACATTTCCAGGGTTTAGTCATTAGCAGATAATTTTGTATTAATTATTTGAAAAATTTTCAAGGACAGTCACTCTTCAATCTCATCAAAATTCTTGCAAGCTTTTTACTCTTAGAACGAATCTTTTTCTTACAGTGTTGCGCGATTTTGAATAAGTAATAAATTATAAGTTCTGACCTAGAAAACTCAGAATTGATTTTTACATTATAATCACACAAAGCGGTTATAGTTAAATTTGTTGCTATCTAGAGAATGTAAAGATTATTCGTGATAATAAGAATTGTAATATATTTCTTTGTTGTGGATATTAGGACTAATATAATCCAAGGAGACTAAGTCAGATCACACTATTGGCAACTGAGCATCTTAAAACATATGTCTTATTATATGCATTGTTGTCAGGTCTAAAAGTTACTTTTTCTCTTAGAGTTTTTTATACCTACCTAATAATACTATTATAACTATTATATTATATTATATTATATTATATTATATTATATTATATTATATTATATTATATTATAATAATTATACTATCATTTTTTAAAAAGGAATTTCTTTTTTTAAGCAATGATACTATTATATAAAACTGGTGATTTTTTCCTTCGCCATGCGACGGGGGATACAATCAATTGCCCTGTACAGTCGCTGCACTCAATTTTTTTCTGGCATCCTCTAATTTTATTTGACAACCAACGTTTTCTGACTCGTACTTTTTTTTTTATTTTATAACTATGAGAAAGACTGGATTGATTTGGCTAATTTTGATTTTGAAATATTTTTAAAAGTCGTGTTCTCACCATAGATATAATAACACAATAGATTAGGCCAGGTCCGAAAAATAGCCTAACGCGGAGAAGTTCGGGTCGGTGGTCTATTTATCTCTCTTTACCGACGCTTAGCTTTCTCTCTCTAGCATATGATGGCTGCCGCCTCTGTGTCACTGTCGTTCCATTAAACCCACCTCTTGGTAGATACGCTCACACTCGCACGACAGACAAATATAGCTAGGCTACTGTACTTAACCCGCGAGTAGTCGCACCGTTAGATAGAATCTCACATTATATCCTTTTTCGCGATAATTAACTTGATGAAAAATTTTGCAATTTTGAAAAAATTTCGTAAGTGCCTCGAGGAAGGGTGTAGTAATACGTAGGACTTTTTTTATTTTTTTTCTTCTTCTTTTTGTGGAAATTATGGCTATGGGGACAGCCAATTAGCTTTAATAATTGTTATAAATAATATTTTTATTATCTGGACCAGAATAATATTTCATTGTTTATATAATATAATAGGTACAATAAAAAGTATTTTTCAACATTTACTCTGCGATAAAGTTTAAAATTCAAAACCCTCCAGTGATTGACAGACTCCTAAGCCTAAAAAGACTGGCCAGAAGACCAAGCTGCTAGGTCAATTCCAGAGAGTCGTCAATCGTCAATGGACGACACCTGCCACAAGCCAAGAACTTATACCATATAATTACGGGTGATTCCATTTCAAATCCTCAATTTTGGATCAAAAAAACTTTTGGATCTCCGATTTGTCTGAAAATTTGTATATATATAGCATCTGAGAGATGTAGAAATAAAACATTTAAGGTCGAATTGTCTTCTTCTTCTTTTCTCAAATTGTTATTTTAAGCGATTTTATAGTGATTTTGTATTTATTTAAACAAATTTGCATTTTCTATCGTAAAGTATCAATGGAAAACATACTATTTTAATACAAGGGACTCAAAAATGTCATTTATATGGCATTATAGGTATAGGTAACAAGTTATTTGGATTCAAAACAGGTTTTTGATCAAATTTTATAGTGTAGAAAACGTGAAAATACCGTCATTTTCCTTCATTTCCAAAATACAGTCAAACCCGCTTATTGGAATAGCCTTTGTGCCAAGTACAAGTATTCCTATAACCGGGATATTCTAATAACCGATCATTGGTTGCTACTATAAATGTTTCGGGACCTCAAATTTCTATTCCTTAAACCGGGATATTCCTTTAAGAGGTATTCTAATAAGCGGGTTCGACTGTACATCATAATCGATTTGGCTGAAAATTTGCCCACAGATAGCCAAAACATAGGACTTTAAGTGGTTAGAAGGATTTGAATTATATTACAATAATAAAAAAGTTACATGCAATATCATGGTCAAAAATATAGGCGGTTACTGTAAGTATAATTAACTCAGAAAATATCGACCTCACGACAAAAATTTTTAAAAAGAAATTGTAATAATTGTAAATACGATTTATTTTTAACAATTTCAGTTTCTACCATTTTTGTGGAAAAGTTAAAAATGGCGGAGATATTGTACAAAAACGGTTCTCCTTTAAAATCAAGATGGTGGCTAACGTAACGGAGGAATTCATTCGCGATTTTAAATTTAGACTACTTTTGACCCCCCTAAAGATAAGAAAAATAAAATTTTGAGCAGCTCGGCATGCAAGGTCAAATGCTATCCCGACTGGACTAATTATACTTTTGAGTATTTTGAGTTTGTATTGTAATGTAATTCAATGCTCCTCCTAGCGGCGCCGCTTGGTACACTTCGCGTCATATAAAACTGGTACACTTTTTTTCCCAATGTAAACCTGTGTTCAGACTGACAATTATTGTTCGTGAATCACTTCGTTGTTGCCATCACAGATAACGCAATTGCACTAAATCTAAATACAAAAAAATAACGTTTAAAATGTATATTTCGAATAATTGTAATACATATATTTAAATTACACACTTGTTCACTGTAAAAGTTATTCATTTTGTATTAATTTCAAATTAAATTTTTCATTTTTCCAGTGTGTTTTATGTATTCTACACAACTTAATGCAGTTTTGTCCTACAATTTACGAGAAACCAATCACACCTCTCGATTTGACATTAAACATAATAATTTAAAGTCATGCCAAGATTTATTATCTATCATTATTTTTGAATTGAAATATTTTTATAAATTATAATAAAAACCGAATCAATGTATGGATACTTAATTTAGATGACGGAAAATTACAATTGTTTTAGTTTTTAGTGTATTAAAAAATGCGGTCTGTCGCACAGCCCCGTTTTTACCTAGTTTGATATAATATTTTCGTTGAACTGGCAACTTTGCCCTAGAAATTGGAATGACACTTGTGACAAGATCAACTTACACAACTTGAAAAACACGATTTTCGGTTATAAGAGTTGTACCAGTTTTTTTTGACGCGAAGTGTACTATCGTATCTCGGTTAACAGAATCCTGACTCTTGGTCGAAATTTATTTTTATTCATTTTGTCATTCCCCGTTAGAGGATAGTCTAACCACACTCTGCTGCAGATATTTTAATATATGCAGTTCTTCTTCGTTTCGAGTTGATTCAGTTCAGTCTACTTGCATAGCCTCTTTGATAAGGGGTAGAGACCCCGAAACACGGTGTCAGAGGATGGCAAGAGACTCGAATTGAATCAAAACGAAAACGATTATTTTCTTTTCTAATTCAAATCATTCTAACCACTTAAAGTCTATCTGTGGGCATATTTTCAGCCAAATCGATTATAATGTATTTTGGGAATGGAGGAAAATGTAAAAATAGTTATTTATGATATAAGTGTTAAAAGTACACGTTTAAGGCACGCATGTGAAAGTTTTCAGAATGAGCGAAGCGAGTTCTGCAATTCACATGAGTGCCTTAAAAATGTACTTTTTAACACGCATATCATACAATATTTTTTCTACAAACGTAATTACAGGGCAATATCCACAAAAACTTTTACTTGAACTTGACTGACATTCCATTTTTATATTTTTTTGACATTACATCAAAATTGCCTATACGGTCAATACGAACTGCAGTGCCATACAAATTTTAAAGCACTAGTGCCTTAAAGTGGCATAACGATCGTATGGAGTGCTAAAAATTGCATTTTTAACACGGTTGTAGAAAAACGATATTTAAACGTTTTATACACTATAAAATTTGATCAAAAACTGATTTTCCATCAAAATAACTTGTTATAATGCCATATAATGATATTTTTGAGTCCCTTCTACTAAAATATATTTTTTTTCATTGATACTTTACGATGTAAATTGCAAATTTGTTTAAATAAACACCAAATCATGTAAAATCGCATAAAATGACATTTTGAGAAAAAAAAAGAATAAGACATTTGACCTTAAATACTTATTTTGTATTTGCTGTCTTTTTCTATAACAAAAGTTTGTTATTTATAGAAAAAGACAGCAAATACAAAATAAGTGATTGATGTGATCGTTCATGGGGATTTTCATTCAGTCATTTGTTTCGAGCTTCTGTCATGTGTCACATAATATTAATATATCTACGTCATACGTTATTGGTATTGCCAATGATACAAACCAAAGACGTATGACGTAGATATATTAATATTATGTGACACATGACAGAAGCTCGAAACAAATGACAATCGATGAAAAGCCTCTTTCTACTTTTTTTACATATTACACAGCAATTTTTTTGTATGTTTGTTAAAGACAAGTTACATTTTCCTACTATTCTTTGTATGTACTGGTGGCCGGTGGGAGGGGTTTTAACACCCAAACCACCCCCTGGGTGCGCCACTGGTGCCATTAGTATGAGATGAGTCCGGTAATACTATATTATTAATCTATGGAGATGAGTAACAGCCATAACAGGATGTTTCTGTCGCAGCTTAATGCTGGGTTGACACGATCCAAGTGTACTTTGTCCAAGTCCACTTGGATGCAGCGCGCGCAATACTTGGATGTTACTTTGATAGTATGAGCGGGGTTGACACGTTCCAAGTGTTTTTCATCTTCATCCAAGTCCACCCTCCTACTCTAATTGGACGCTGCGCGCGCAACGCTTGAAGGCTCTTTTCACCGTGTCACCACCCTCGTCAAGTATATTTCCATCAACAGGTTCTATCCAAGTCGCATCAAAGTCTAGTAGGACGGTGGCCAACTTTCTTCCAAGTAGCATCAAAGTATAGTTACAATGGCGTGTCATCGGAAACTATAAAACGGGATATAAGTACAAATAGAAGAATATATATAGTTAAATACAGCACCTAGAGACTTGCAGTTTTTTGCATTATGTTCAGGATGACGTCAGGAAAAAAGTCTACTATTAAAAAATAAATGGAAATGCATAATTGCACTGTAAAGTGCATAAAATGCATCCAAAATTGCATAAATGTAAAAATAAAGTCAAAATCAGTATACTAAGGAACAAAATTTATTATTTGGGGGTTTTTGGGGTCACTGAATACGATTACACCATCAGAACTGAACCCCGGATCACCTGGTGCCCAAGGTCACGGCAAGAGACGTCATCTTCTGGAGTTTCGATGGTTTTCGGCATTAAATCGATGCAAACGGATTACTAACGGGTTTTAGGGGTCGCTAAATACATTGTCAGATATAAATAAAGTTTATATAAATTTGATATATACATAATAGACGAGGGCATTTAGCACAAAATAAATCACTTTTTAAATATAGCACCTAGAGACTTGCACTTTTTTGCTTTACGTTCAGGGTGACGTCAGAAAAAAAGTCTACTAATCAAAAATGGATGGAAATGCATAATTGCACTTTAAAGTGCATAAAATGGTATACTAAGGACCAAATTTTGTTATTCGGGGGTTTTTTGGGCCAGTGAACACGGGTACGCCTCAAAACCGACCCATGGATCATCTGGTGCCCAAGGTCACTGCAAGGGCGTCGTCTTCTGAAATTTCTAGGATTTTTGGCACTAAATTGATGTGAACGGATTACTCATGGGTTTTTGAGGTCGCTAGACACGAATATGCGATCAGAATTGATCTCCGGAGTACCTGGTGCCCAGGGTCGCTACTAAGGCACGTCGCGCGTCGTCTTCTGGGGTTTCGAGAGTTTTCAGCATTTAATAGATGCAAATGGATTACTGGAAAGTTTTTGAGGTCTCTAAATACGAACATGTCATCTGAACCGACCCCCTCTGCACCTGGAGCCCAAGGTCACTGCAGGAGACGTCCTATTCTGGAATTTTGAGGAATTTCGGCATTAAATTAGTAAAAATGAATTACTCGAGGGTTTTTGAGGTCTATAAACACGAATATGCCATCAGAACAGACCACCAGATCACCTGGTGCCCAAGGTCACTACAAGGGACATCATATTTTGGAGCTTCTAGGGCATTCGACAAATTGATGCAAACGGATTGCTTACGGGTTTTTGGGGTCGCTAAACATAAATATGCCATAAGAATTTAGTTCCGAGGTACCTGGTGCCCAGGATCGCTACTAAGGCACGTCATATTCTGGATTTTTGAGTGTCTTCGGCATTCAATTGATGCAAATGGATTACTCAAGGGGTTTGAAGTCGCTAAACCTGAATATTCAATCAGAATCGACCTTCAGAGCACCTAGTGCCTAATATCATAGCAAGGGACGTCATTTTCTGGAGTTTCAAAGGTATTCGGCATTTAATTGATACAAATGAATTACTGAAAGGTTTTTGAGGTCTCTAAAGACGAATATGCTATCAGAACCGACCCCTGGTGCCAAGGATCACAACAAGGGGCGTCATCTTCTGGAGTTTCGAGTGCCTTTGGTACTACATTGATGCAAATGGACTACTCATACGTTTTTGGGGTTGCTGAATATGAATACGCCATCAAAACATACACCGGTGTACCTGGTGCCTAAGGCACGTCATCTTCTGGAGCTTCTAGAGTTTTCAGTATGTACTAAATTGATGCAAACAGATACTCTTATGTTTTCTGAGTGAATACGAATATGACTTAGATGAAATACTTTGGAGTATCTAGTGACCACGAAAGATCACACTATCAAAATAAAACATAATAAATCGATTTTGAAATAAATGAAGGATAAACGCTGTCAGATATAAATTGAGTTTATATTAATAAAGAATTTAAAAAAATGTATAGCACAACATAGTTATTTTAATAAACAGTCCAAGTAAAATAGCAAAAATGTTACCAATTTGAACGTTTTCTTTAAACAACAACTCAAAAAACTTCGGTGTACTCGGTGTGTATCAATTTAGTGTCGGAATGCCTCAAAATTCTAAAAAATGATGTGCATAGCAGCCACTCTAGCCACTAGGAACGCGGGGGGTCGGTTCTGATTTAATATTCGTGTTCAGCAAACCCAAAAACCTATGAGCAATTTGTTTGCATCAATTTAGCACCGAAATTTATCGAAATTCTATAAGATGATATACTTTAGCCACCAGGTGCTCTGGTGTCTGTTCTGATGGTGTATTTGTATTCGAAATGTGTTTTCGATCGAAAACTCTCGAAAATCCAGACGATAACGTGCCTTAGGCTTATAGGTACTCCGATGTCTCTTCTGATGGCGTACTTGTGTTCAGCAATCCCAAGAACCCATGAGTAATCCGTTTGCATCAATTTAATGCCGAAACCCTCCGAAACTCCAGAAGATGAGCTGCCTTAGGCACCAGGTGCTCCGTGGGTCAGATCCGATGGCGTACTCGCGTTCAGCCATTCCAAAAACCTTCCAGTAATCCATTTGCATCAATTTAATGCCGATGAAATCCCTCGAAACTTTAGAAGATGACGTCCCTTGCAGTGGCCATGGTCACCAGGTGCTCCGTGGGTCTGTTCTAATGGCATATTTATGTTTGGCGACCTCAAAAACCCCCGACTAATCTATTTGCATCCATTTTATGCCGAAAACCCTCGAAAATCCAGAAGATGACGTGCCTTAGTAGCGATCCTGGACAACGGGTGCTCCGAAATTAAATTCTGATGACATATTCGTGATTAGCGACCCCAAAAACCCAAGTAATCCGTTTGTATCAATTTAATACCGAAAGCCCTCCAGAAGATGACGTCCCTTACAGTGACCTTGGGCACCAGGTGATCCTAAGGTCTGTCCTGATGGCATGTTCGTATTTAACCACCTCAAAAACCCCCCGAGTAATCCAGTTACATCAATTTAGTGCCGAAATCCATCAAAACTCCAGATGATGACGTGCCTTTGTAGCTACCCTGGGCACCAGGTACCCTGAGGACAATTCTGATGGCATATTCGTGTTTAGCGACCTCAAAAATCCGTAAGTAATCCGCTTGCATCAATTTTATATCGAAAGTCTTCGAAACTCCCGAAGATGACGTCCCTTGAGCACCAGGTGATCCAGATGTGTGTTCTGATCGCATATTCGTGTTTAACCACGTCAAAAACCTCCCGAATAGTCCAGTTACGTCAATTTAGTGCCGAAATCCATCGAAACTCCAGACGATGACGTGCCTTTGTCGCGACCCTTGGCACCAGGTACTCCGGTGGTCAATTTTGATGGCGTAATCGTATTCAGTGACCCCAAAATCCCCCAAATAATAAATTGTGTTCCTTAGTGTACTGATTTTGACTTTATTTTTATATTTATGCAATTTTTGATGCATTTTATGCACTTTACAGTGCAATTATGCATTTCCACCCATTTTTGAATAGTAGACATTTTTTCTGAAGTGATCCTGAACATAATGCAAAAAACTGCAAGTCTCTAGGTGCTGTATTTAAAAATCTATTTATTCGGGTGTTTTTAGTGCTAAATGGCCTGGTCTATTTACACTTTGTGTATTGTTATGTATGTACAAATATCCGTTACTTGACGTTACATTACGTGAGTTACACTACATGATAATTGAATGATTTATGCACATGTTCATACAATTTTTTTTATCTCATATTTGTATCAACTTTTTAAATTTTTGGATTGATCATTTGCAATAGTTGTTCAAATTATTCGGTAGTTATTTTTAAATAGTTTTTAAATGTATTTTAATCTTCATTTTTACTACTTCACTTAGAAAATTAGACTAAGCTCCAAACGCCTCACGTATCCAATTAAGAATCCAAATTTTCCTTTTTTTTCTTTTTAATTTCTTTTTTCTTGATCTGAAGCTTATGTATTAACTTATCAGCAGTACTTAACCACTTGAGTACCCTCCATAATCACTTTCCCCATCTTTGCAATGGTTATTTGTGATTTTATTTGACATCCAAGTAATTTACACGATCAAAGTAGCTTCCAAGTAGCGCGCGCAGCGTCCAAGTTGACTTGGACCAAGTACACTTGGATGCAACTTGGATCGTGTCAACCCGCCTTAAGGTCTGTTAAGAAGACTTATTCTGTCTGTCGATCTCACTCTATCTATATATTTAATATCGTTCTGTATTTTCTTGTTTGATAAGATCTACGTACCCAATCGTCATTATTATCATGCAAATTACCTTTTTGGAATCCCTAGTTTGTCCATAAATACCTATATAAGTAGTACACGTTGTTTTTTAATGCAACCACATTTTAAAAATTACGTTTGTTTTCTGTTATCCACCTTGTTTCAAAATATAAAAGATTGAATATAAGAAATAAAACAAAGCAGGATTCGTCCTTTAAATCGCTGATACGGTAGCGAGGTTTGATAATTGCATTGCAATTTGCAACCCAGAAAATAAGCTAGCTTCCAAAATAAGCAACTTGTTACAGAATATGTTTGTTTTCAATCAGAATTGTATTGATAATTTTCAAATAACAAGTTCAATAGTTAATTTCAAAGTAAGCTGCTTATTATTACAATGTTAATAAATGCTGAAAGTTATACCTACTAAGTGAATAAAACGTTAATGGAAGCCATCGAGATGAATTATTACATATTATTTATAAATATTTACTTAAAAACGTAACTTATTTCAAACAATTTTATACTGTATTGTTCTGAAGCTATTTTCTTATGGCAACTTAGGATAAAACGCCAAATAAATTTAATTTCACACTTAAATTGTGGCTGATAGCCAAATAAAATAGTAAATTATAATTGGTTTAACGATATATACTGAAACTTAGGCAACAAGGCAACACTGTATAATCAGCTGTCTATCAAGTTAGCCAACTTGTACATTCATAATACTCCAGTAGAAGGGATAGAACTATTAACAGAGAGAGAAAAAAATTACTTCTAATGCAAATTGTTGTTACCATCAGCAGTGTTGCCTGAGTTTCAATATTTATTTAAATCAACGAACTTGGTTGAAATATTACATATAAATGTAAATATTTAGAAGTTTATCTCGATGGCTTCGATTAATGTTTTTTCCATATTAGATATAAGTTCACCATTTATTAACATTTTAACAATAAGCCCCTTACTTGCAAATTAACTATCGAACATATAATATATGTATTTATTAAACCGATTAAAGGCAAATATGCACCTATATATAGGTATATTTTTTTATTTTTAAAAATAAAATGCAAATATTGAGCATAGTTATTTATTAATATTATCTTGCCCAAGCATACTTTCGATCTAAGTATACCTTCCCAGAATGAAGACATTTACTTAAAATTAACGATACAAATAACATACACTGGACAAAGGACAAACAGATTAAAATATTTGAACGAGATAACATTGTTCAGAGTTTGGTGGTAAAAATATACGGTGAAGAGTACATTAATAACTGGCAAAATAACGGAAAACATATTACGTTGTGAAATAAATAGATATGAAACCAGTAGAGGTGGGAAATTATATATAAAAACCTAGAAATTTACCTTATATTGATAGTTTGGCTACGTATCGGAGTCAAATTATGACAGAATTTATAAAATTTTCCTGCCACAGTTTGACTCCTATACGTCGCCAAACTCATCCGATACGTCTTAAGGTGAGAAACTATGAATATAATGTAAATTTATAGATGTCTATTGATAATTTCCCACCTCTACTAGTTTCATCTCTTTTTACCTCTCAACGTATTATGTTTTCCGTCTTTTGCGTTATTTTGCCTGTTCTTAGTGCACTCATCATACTGTATACCTATTCAGCAAGAATGTTCTTATTATAGAAACTAGCTTCAACTCAATTCAATTATCAAACCTTGCTTACGCATGATAACGCAAAAGATTGAAAACATAACCCAAACAGCACAATTACATCCCTGGGACGTACCCGGGATGTACCACTAGGACATTCGTACCTCCTGAGGACGTACGTTTCAGGTCCTGGGAAATCCTCGGTACGTACCGAGAACGTCCGATGTTACAAAATCATCCGTGCCCAGGACGTCCGACCGAACTCTCCTGGGGACGTCCGACTAAAACCTCCTTGGGACGGTCGTCCAAAACCTCCTTGGAACCTCCGACCAAACCTTTTTAGGGCATTATGTAAAATGTTTTCAGAAATTTTAAACATGGCGTTTAATTACTATTAAACTATGTTGAAAAAGTCTAAAATTATTTTATATAAATTTACTCATAATTTTTAAAGATGAAATCTGCATTTAAAATGAAAAAACACATACCTATTACCTATATATCAAACAATTTTTAATTAAACTTTAACAAACAATAAGACGTCTTTTTATGTTCCTTCTCCTCCAAATTTTGATAATTCTTTTACCTACAATCGTAGATAAAAGAATATACCTAAGTTCCTACCTTATATAAAAACACTTATGCCATGATTAAATCCGGTTTTTGCTGAAGTAATGTATCTAGCTGTACAAATTGTTCCTCTGTTTGCATTAGAAAGTTAATCTTTTGTAGAATGAATAGAACATAGAACCTAACATTTCCTTCTATAACGGTTAATCTAATCCCTATCCTATGATTGGCCAGGCGCAGGGTTCTAGCTTGACATAATATGACACCGTTGCTGTATCCTCAATTTTTTCACAAACATAACCACGTCACATAAAGTTACATTTAAAAATAGCTGCTTCAATAATTTTGAAGCACCAAAAAAATAAAGTTTGAAAAAGTAAATAGTACATTATCAGTGTAAATACTGGATAGAAAAAACTCAAAAGAGGCATTTTAAATCAAAGTTCATTAAAATTGTTACAAAAAAAGATAAATAAAGATCAACTGTATAAATGTTTTTAAATCAAAAGATAATTTAAATTCTTTTTATTAATGATTACTATTAAGACATTAATTGAAATTTAAATTATTCAGTAGATTATATTCAAAGTTAACCAACACTGTTATAAAAAGGAAGATCAACTGATAAATGAAGATAAACTGTATACATTTTGTTTAGATTATAAATCTATCTTTATATATTAATCTTACTATTCTTGTATATTATACCATTGATTGGAATTATACAAGAATCAAACAATTAAAGTATGGCAACACTGCAAATGCCAAATAACTGAAGGTTATTAGATACATTCCTGAACTGGTCTGGATTCGTAATTCCTAGGGACGTCCGTAATCGTACTTCCTGTGGACGTCCGATTAAGGTCCCATTACATTCTGACTTAGCGGGACCTGAAACAGACGTCCTGGGGACGTCCGTAATCGTACTTCCTGGGGACGTATTAATTTGTAATTCCTGGGAACGTCCGATTGAGGTCCCCGTACATTCGGACTTAATTGGGACCTGAAACGGACGTCCTCGGGATGTCATGTGCTATCTGGGAACACGTTGTGTAATAAAAAGAGTTGAAACTAGCAGAGGTGTTAAACTATCGATAGGAACCTATAAATTTACATTACATTACATACTTCACCATCTTTAGACAATTTTAGTATGAAAGGAGTATGACAAGTGCCACTGTTACACAATTTTATAAAATTCTCCTGTCACAGACGTCTAAAGGTGAGAAACTATGTAATATAAATTTAAGTATAGCTTCCTATTGATAATTTTACATCTCTACTAGTGTCATCTCTTTTTATTTCACAACGTGTTATCTTTTCTCTCTTTTACGTTATTTTGCCCGTTATTAGCGCGCTCATCACTGAATATTTTATAAATTCTTGGCTTGTGGCAGGTGTCGTCCATTGACGACTCTCTGGAATTGACCTAGCAGCTTGGTCTTCTGCTTCTGGCCAAAGTCTTTTTAGGCGTCTGTCAATCATTGGAAGGTTTTGAATTTTAAACTTTATCGCAGAGTAAATGTTGAAAAACACTTTTTATTATACCTAATAAATAAACAATATTTTAAACTTATTTTTATTTATAAACATATTTTCCGTATATTAATTTTCGATATTGTCAAAAATAGAGATATTCTTGAACAAGGAGCACATTATTTAGACACTTTCTATACAACTAATAACGCATTTGATATCTGATGAGATTCAATGTATAGAGTAGGTATAGAGATCTTCCTCCTTACGTGCGGTTTCATAATCAGTTAAAGTGGACTTTAAATTTTAAGTTGGTAACCTTATCATATGGGGCTTTTCATTCACAGTCATTTGTTTCGAGCTTCTGTCTTATGTTGTATAATCCGTGTATATTAATATTGTACACAGATTATACAACATCTGACAGAAGCTCGAAACAAATGCCAATCGATGAAAAGCCCTATGGGTAAATGTCAATTTTAAAGTGTTAAACATCAACTAAAGTTCACTTTAACGTTGACATTTACCCATATGAATTATTGCATTGATAAAGGTAATATGAATAGTCTCCCGTTTTATACCGCTCACGTGGCTTTGGGAGTATAGCAGGGTAGTCTGCTATTGGCTCCGTGCGTCTCCCCTCTACTTACAGTCACGTGACACACTGTCAGATTTTGTCAGGACGTTTTAACATTGAGTCTTATGGGATTATTTTGTTAAACTTGAATATTTTATTTTGTAGTGATAATAACCGAATACAATTGTTAGAATTCATTAGTTATTAATTTATACTGTAATTTATAGTGCAACAAAAATATTTTCTTTTTCGTTAACAAAGATTTATTGACATAAACTGCGATAGTGAGGTTATGTATACAAAATCAAACTGATAATCAATATTGGAAATAGAAGAATTTATATCAGATTAAGTGCGTTTTTATTTTCTGTTTATATTAATACATAATATCACTAGCGTGACAAGGAATTTTTTTTAAATGTCTCATTTAAACATACACAAAGCGTCCTGATAACATTTCAAAAAACCGCCACCATGAGCAGGTCGGTCGATTTTGTTTTGACACTTTGTTAACGCTCAGAGCGAATATCTAGCGCCTACGGTATACAAGGAAGGTAACACCTTCAACCACCTTCAACAGCGTGCCACGCTTCAACCGCCTATTATTACCCCTGGTTTTACCCAAGGTACTCATTTTATTCAGGCTGAGTCGACCTGGGGCCTATAAAAATTTTAAAAATGTCTAGTTGTTCTTGCCGGCGGTAGGATTTGAACTCCGGACCACCGGCACGCGAGCCAAGCACACTACCGCTTAGCTACGCCGGCCTCGGCGTAGCCTTAGCCATTTATTTATTAGCCTTAGCCTTTATTTATAGTATCATGGCCTTAGCTATTGATAAAGGTACCAACTTAAAATTTAAAGTTCACTTTATCTGATTATGAAACCGAGCGTTAAGTCGTGTTCTCACTATTAAATAATTTGATTAAACAGTTTGAGTAAACTCCGGAAGTACGTCAAAGTGGCGTCACAATTGCAGTTTGTTAAAATTTTAAAATCTGTGTTTTCACTATCAGTCTAGTTTGATCAAATTTTTTTTATTGAGTTGTCTAACTTGTTTGTACTTTACTTAAAATTAAAATTTTTCATTATTATCCTTATTATCCACAATGAAAACTCAGAATGTGACGTCACTAACTTTCAGTTTGCTCAAACCAGTTTGATCAAGTGGACCGTAAAGACCGCGTCCCACCATCAAATAATTTGATCAAACTGGTTTGAGCAAACTGAAAGTGACAGTTAGTGACGTCACATCCTGAGTGTTCATTGTGGATAATAATGAAAAATTTTAATTTTAAATAAAGTACAAACAAGTTAGACAACTCAATACAAAAAATTTGATCAAACTAGACTGATAGTGAGAGCACAGATTTTTAGAATTCAAAAAAACTGCAATTGTGACGTCACTTTGACGTACTTCCTCAAGTCAAGTTTGCTCAAACTGTTTGATCAAATTATTTGATGGTGAGACGCGGCCTTGATAGTCGTGACGTCAAATCAATGTTGGCTACTCTGAAAAGTTTCCAAACAAAGCAAAAATTCACACGTGGTGTTTGTTTTGGTTTTTATAATTGGAATATATTGCTTATTGTAAGATGTTTAATTTTTACAAAATGGTAATGTGTTGGGTGGTGGGTACCCGTGATTGTAATCAATGCTCATAGTATATTTCCCACCATATTTCCATATAGGACTGGTTAAGAACCTGAAGAGCAGTAAGTACTATGTAGTGTGTAAATCCTTGATTTTGTGTAAGGACATTTATAAAATTAAAAGCAATATGATTGATATGACTAACAAGGATTGTGTCTTAAGAAAAAATGTGCAGATTATTGTTAAAATAAAATAAAATTAAAATGGATTACACAAATCACGTGTATAAACAATTCACAGACGTCAAACCTTTGCTTTGTTTGGAAACTTTTTGGACCTTTTGACGTCGCACTATCACGGTTCATTATTTGATAGTGAGAACCAGAGATATGTCAACAATAGATCTGGCTAGGGATATGCTACTCAATGCATCGGCCTCCTATACTGTGGCATCGGGGGGTAACCAAAGATATTATACACATAGATTTGGTCAACTCCGAAAAATAGCGTAACGCGGAGCAGTTCGGGTCGGTGGTCTATCTATCTCTATCTACTGGCGCTTAGCTTTCTCTCTCTAGCATATGATGGCTGCCGCCTCTGTGTAAAGGCCGCGTCTCACCATCAAATAATTTGATCAAACAGTTTGAGCAAACTCCGGAAGTACGTCAAAGTGACGTCACAATTGCAGTTTTTTTGAAATTCTAAAAATCTGTGCTCTCACTATCAGTCTAGTTTAATCAAATTTTGTGTATTGAGTTGTCTAACTTGTTTGTACTTTATTTAAAATTAAAATTTTTCATTATCCACAATGAACACTCAGGATGTGACGTCACTAATTGTCACTTTCAGTTTGCTCAAACCAGTTTGATCAAATTATTTGATGGTGGGACGCGGCCTTAACTGTCGTTCCATTACTCCCACCTCTTGGTAGATACGCTCACACTCGCACGACAGACAAAGATAGCTAGACCACCGTACTTGATATTGACGTTACACCCCGATGCATTATTTAGCATATCCCTAGCCGGATCTATTCTTGACATATCTCTGGGTGTAACGCCAATATTAACCCGGAAGTAGTCGCGCTCACTTCTGTAACGTGAATAGTCGCGTGTTAGATTCTATCTCAAAATTGGAATTTAAATACGGATTTACAACAAATTTTTATTTTATATTATTTCTAACGATTATTAAAGCTAATTGGCTGTCCCCATAGCCATAAATTCCACAAAAAGAAGAAGAAGAAGAATAAATAAATAAATAAAAAAATCCTACGTATTACTACACCCTTCCTCGAGGCACTTACGAAATTTTTTCAAAATTTCAAAATTTTTCATCAAGTTATCGCGAAAAAGGATAAAATGTGAGATTCTATCTAACGGCGTGACTACTCGCGGGTTAAGTACAGTGGTCTAGCTATCTTTGTCTGTCGTGCCAGTGTGTGCGTATCTACCAAGAGGTGGGAGTAATGGAACGATAGTGACACACAAGGTAGATTATTGCATACTATCTATGAACCTTGAGTGACACAGAGGCGGCAGCCATCATATGCTAGAGAGAGAAAGCTAAGCGCCGGTAAAGAGAGATAGATAGACCACCGACCCGAACTGCTCCGCGTTACGCTATTTTTCGGACCTGGCCTAATCTATTGTGTTATTATACCTATGGTGAGAACATGACTTCTAAAAATATTTCAAAATCAAAATTAGCGAAATCAATCCAGTCTTTCTTATAGTTGAGGTTGTCAAATAAAATTAGAGGATGCCAGAAAAAATTGAGTACAGCGACTGTACATGGCAATTGATTGTATCCCCCGTCGCATGGCGAAGGAAAAAATCACCAGTTTTATATAATATTATCATTCCTTAAAAAAGAAATTCCTTTTTAAAAAATGATAGTATAATTATTATAATATAATATAATTATATAATATAATATAATATAATCTAATATAATATAATATAATATAATAATTATACTAATATTATTAGGTAGGTATAAAAAACTTTAAGAGAAAAAGTAACTTTTAGACCTGACAACAATGCATATAATAAGACATGTTTTAAGATGCTCAGTTGCCAATAGTGTGATCTGACTATCTCCTTGGAATAAAATAGTCCTAATATCCACAACAAAGAAATCTATTACAATTCTTATTATCACGAATAATCTTTACATTCTCTAGATAGCAACAAATTTAACTATAACCGCTTCGTTTGATTATAATGTAAAAATCAATTCTGAGTTTTCTGGGTCAGAACTTATAATTTATTACTTATTCAAAATCGCGCAACACTGTAAGAAAACGGTTCGTTCGATGAGTAAAAAGCTTGCAACAATTTTGATACTCGATTCTAGATCCTGACCCGAATATTAGCGGCATGTAATTTGTGTTGATAACCTTAAATCGCGAAATGGCCTGTTTATTATCGGTGGCAATTATGTAGTTCACTTTTTCAGCAATAAAACTACACTAGCATTTGTTTCAAGCTCTATTTTATTCTTCCAAGAAATAAAGTCATCATGGTTGGAAAACTCTATTGTATCGCATTGCATAGGAATGCTATGAGAAGTTTCATAATGTTTAATAAAGTCCTTTTTAAAAGTTGCATGATAATTACACAGAGAACATTTATGATGAAATGTTTTAGTTTCTGCAGAAACTGATACATTTGTGTGCACTTTTTTGACATGAAAGTTTAAACTTGACATATCTAAATTGTTTATCACAATGTGTGCACTTATAGACGTTGCCTTTAAGCACTTTTAAAGGGGCAATTGCATCCAATTTGTCGGGATGCGAACTTTTTACATGTCTTTTTAAATCATGTTTATGTTTATACACTTTTTCGCATTTCACGCACTTATTAATTCTTTCCACACCTAACATTTTCGATGTCAAGAAAATGAAATACATACTCAAAAGCAAACACAAACTGTAAACAGTAGAAATGATTGAATCGGAAAATTGATCTAAATAACAGCTTCACTGTTCAATTGGTAATTATACAAAGAGTCTACATTCTACCACATCCAATAATATTTTAATATTAAATATCATGTAACCGCAGTAAATATCGGTTTTTATTCACTAACTAGTCTTTTCAGCGTTTTAAATAACTCAAATTTCGTCGATGTTTATATAATATATAGGCAACCCAAATTACACGCCGCTACCCCTCGGGTCAAGATTTAGACAGAATAATTTTACTCGGACCGAAGAGTGACTGTCCTTGAAAATTTTTCAAATAAAGAACAGAGCTCCTGTTAGATATAAAATTTTTAATGGACTGCGCGTGCGTGGTAATGTTATTGCAACTTTAATAATTATTTTCAGTGCAAAAAAAAGCCTGATCAATGTTCAAAATAGGTGATCATTCCTCAGCGCTTTATTTCCTATCGAATACAGTCATTTGTTTTAAAGATTTCGATCAATGAGGTGCCAACATCTTTTTTTTCGTCCTTGAATTTTAAACCCTTAATAAAAAATAAACTACAGGTGATCAAAATCTGAAACCTAGTGATCATTGCTGTACAAACCGTGAGCAAAAGGATGGTATAATTATTTTTACGAAATTCGATCAATGAGGTGCTAACATCTCATAACCGTTTTTACACAATGGCCTCTAAACAAAGTGTAACTTGTCAATTTGGCATCAGAGTTTCTGTATTTCTACGGGTACAAGTTGAAAACTTATATAATAGATGTCACTACCACTTCTAAAATATATATTTAAATAAAAACAGGTGTGCGCACTCTTGGGCGGGTGCGTACTCTTGGGACACCTTACTATTATACCATATTATACCTACATACCATTTTTTTACTTATGGTTTAACCTGGCGGTTATAACCGGTCCAAAAAAACCGGTACATGACAACCGGTCCAAAAAAACCTGTTATTACACAAACCGGTATTCGGTTTTTAATCAATACTCAATACATATTGCGTTAAAAATAACAACGTTACATTTACAGTTTATCCACTAATAATTTTCCAACATAATCAGTAGTCATATTGATATCAAAGAGACCGGCTTTCGAATCAAGGTTGTCAGATATACCTATTTCCTAAAATTCCCAAGTTTATATATTCTGAAAATGTTTTCTCTACTTACTATTCAATTGTTATTCAATGACACTGTTAGAAAGATAATATGAAAATATTCTTAAAAAATATATAAATTAGTTAACTGGGTACTTAAAATTTCAATGGGCCTTCACTAATAAATTGAAGCAACTTTGTATAATATATTATACTTTAAAGAAATTTTGGAGTATCGGCAACACTGTAGGCTGGACAAAATTAAGAAGCCCCTTTGAAATTGACGTTGCCATGTTGATGATTTTAACGAGATATTAAGAATTTGCTTTAATGTTAAAACAAGTTTAAACATTGAAAGTATCAAATTTTAAGTAATAAAAACCAAACTGTGATGGTCACATCCATTACTTATATATTTCGTTTCAATTCAACAACAAAAGAACACTATTAGTTAGTTCTTCCCCAGGGCCGCGTTTAGGTCAATTACCGCCCTAGGCAATTCTCTAGTAGCCGCCCTTCAAACATGTACCATTTTTGCGAAAAAAAATGCAAGCAGAATTTTTTATTTAGGGAGCGTTCAAATATTATATAACGCGATTTTTGAAGATTTTTGACCCCCCCTAACCTGCGTTACGTAATACTTGAACGGTCCCTTAAATAAGAAATGTATTGTTCGGAAATGTATTAAAATGAGGAACATAAAATTTATAAAAAATAATATTTTACACAAGTGAGACGAACAAAAATCACACTGATCACAGTATGGTATGAATTCACTTTTGACCGGTGAAAATAAACACAGAATGTTTTACATAAAAATGAAAAATTATGATTATGTATAATTTGCAATTTGCACTAGTATAAGATAGGAATGTGTTGCGATAGCAGTAGCCGTTATTTTTTAACTGTTATTTCACTGAAGCTATTTCACACTGTTACATCATTTTCATAATAACTGAAATATTCAAGTAGCTGACTACTTTTTTAATTATTGTAGACCTATAGCAAGAAAACCTACCCGTGTCCTGTCTAGAGTTCATGTCCGTTTTTTTAATTATTAACAATTTAATTTGTATGTAATTTCTACATACATTACATATATGCAATTTTATTACAAATGTATTAATTAATAAAGGGTCTAATTTGTTTAAACATTTCTTGAAAAAATTATTTTTTTCCAAATTCCTATTTTCTTAATCATATCATTATAGTATGGTATAACTAGATCCAAACCTAGACATCCAAAGTGAAAGTTACCCTCCAACAACAAATTGTTCTATATGGTCTACATAATGTTCAGAAAAAAGTCACACCATTTTGAGCGTCGGGTTTAGGGGGGAGAGGGGGGAGAAATCTGTAAATTCGTAGTTTTTTTAGTTTTTCGCCAATATTTCTAAAACTATGAGGTTTAGCATGAATAACCATCTATACAAAAATGTTCTACATTAAATTTGAAACAAAAAAGGTCCGTTGCATAATCCGTCTAAAATGAACGGTTCCAAAGTTATGGAGGTAGTATAGTATAATTGGTCCAAAAAAGGCCTAACCCAGACATTAAAAGTAAAAGTTTTCCTCCAACACCAAATTGTTCTATATGGTCCAGATATTATTCAGTAAAAAGTTACACCATTTTGAGCGTCCGGTTTGGGGGGTAAATAGGGGAGAAATCGGTAAATTAGTAGTTTTTTATGTTTTTCGTCAATATTTCTAAAAATATGCTCTAATGTTCTATACAAAAATGTTCTACATTAAATTGAAAACAAAAAAGGTTCTATACATAATTGTTATAAAATCAACGATTCCACAGTTACGGAGGGTGAAAAGTGGAGGTTTTCGATACTTTTTATATTTTTTGAGCAATTTATAATATTTTTACTGATTAAAAGAAATTTTCTTTAACAGGATTTGCTATTTCAGTGGCCGATGGTATGTTAGTGATAAGCCCTTGAAGAAACGTCAACCTCACCACCCAAAATCATCTTCAATTGCCCAAGAAATATAAAAAGTATCGAAAACCTCCACATTTCACCCTCCGTAACTCGGGAACCGTTGATTTTATAACAATTAAGGATAGGACAATTTTTGTTTTAAATTTTATGTAGAACGTTTTTGTATATAACATTGTCTACGCTTAAACAAAGTTTTAGAAATATTGACGAAAAACGTAAAGAAATAACTAATTTACCGACTTCTCCCTCATCTCCCCCCCCCCCCCAAACTGGACGCTCAAAATGGTGTAACTTTTTACTGAACAATATGTGGATCATATAGAACAATTTGGTGTTGGAGGAAAACTTTTACGTTGGATGTCTAGGTTAGGCCTTTTTTTGGACCAATTATACTATACTACCTCCGTAACTTTGGAATCGTTCATTTTAGAAGGATTATGTATAGGGGCGTTTTTTATTTCAAATTTATTGTAGAACATTTTTGTATAAAAGGTTGTTCATGCTAAACCTCATAGTTTTAGAAATATTGACGAAAAACGTAAAAAACACGAATTTACCGACTTCTCCCCCCTCTCCCACCAAACCCGACGCTCAAAAAGGTGTGACTTTTTTCTGAACATTATATGGACGATATAGAACAATTTGATGTTGGAGGATAACTTTCACTTTGGATGTCTGGGTTATGTCATTTTTTTAATCAATTCTATCATACTATTAATGATCATAGAAAAAGTTAAGTACCTATATTTTAATAAATAAATTATTTTTTAACTTTTTCTATGATTAATAATGATCATAGATTTTCTATGATTAATGATTATCAAGTATCATTACAAAAAATGGATTTTTGAGAAAATATTATTTTTTCAAAAATTGTTTAAAAAATTAGACTGTTTATTAATTAATGAATGTCTAGACAAATTGCATATTTGTAATTTACACAAAAGTACATACAAATTAAAAGAAGAAATATCAAAATTCATTGAGTAGATCCCAAGATATAGAAAATGTAGTAGTTTTAAGTTGCTTTTTTAGTTTTTGAACTCGTGCATTTTTCGGCTCCCGCCAGGTAGCTGACAACTGTTTTAATTGTTGACCTATATAGGATGAAAACCTACATGTTTCCTGCCTAGAGTTCGCGTTCGTTTTTTAATTATTAACAATTTAGTGCAATCAACGCAGATGCTCCCCCTTCACTTATTTTGACTAATCATCATTTGAACTACATTTTTAAAAATTCGAGTAAAATATCATCTTTCCGAATACCTATGTAAGAAAATGTTTTGTAAATGTTTATAAACTAGTATTTTTTACTATATTAGATAATTTTTTTATCTTTTCTTAATACATTTTGCTAGGATCACTTTTCTACTTTCATTTGGCATACGCAGAATTGTCCTATCTTCATTATTTTCTGTCATTTGTTATTGCAAAACAAAGGTCTCTGGGATAAACAAATAGAATACCTAACTTTTAAACTAATTAATGGATCGGTCTCAAATTTTGTGAGTTTGTTATGTACCCCAATACCCAACTTTGAGTAAAGCGAAATACTACAGTTCTAAGTTAGTTTTAGGAAAATAAATAACGATTTTCAGTTATTTTGCAGTTTACGAAGCAACAAATTAACTTTTTGACTTTCAAAAATCGTCATTGTGAAGGTTTTTCAATGTTCTAAAAAAATAAATTTTGTAATTTTATGTCAACTATTTAGCTTTTTAATTGAGTGCAAAATATGAAAAAAATCGCATTGATTGCACCAAATTGTTAATAATTAAAAAACACGATCTCTAGGCAGGAAACATGAAGGTTTTCATCCTATAGGTCAAGTCCACAATAACTAAAAAAGTAGTCAGCTACCTTGATATTAATTTCATTGTCCCAAACATGGTCTATTTCTTGCTTATTTCCCTGGCTGGAGTATTATATCAGTGCGACGACACGAATGTTATCTCCTTGTAACAATACAGTTTGAAAATCCCAACTCTAACTCGATTTCCTACTGGTAATCTTTAGTTTCTGCAATATGTGCAATATTGATGTTTTCAGTCAATTCACCGTGTTTGCGGAGCTTCTGGCGGCCCAGTAATCACTAAATTTATGACTTCCGTTCTTTTTGGATGAATAGTGTTAGGTTTAAGATAACAGAATGCTATGTTTGTTTTATTTTTGATATGAATGCAATTTCTTTTATTTAGAAACGAACGCCCACTTCTATTTCATTGATGGATGAATGATGAATATACATATTTGTTATTCGATTTTAATTTTTAAATACAAATATTTTTTGTACAGTATTTTTGCCGCCCCAGGGGCGTCATTTGATAAGGTTAGGGGAGGCAGTTGTCCCCTCCCCTGAAACTGAAAATGACTGAAATTTACAAAAAATACTTTCAGTTTTCATTATTACATCATATAATATAATGTATTGTATATTATATAATGCTTGCCCCCCCCCAATCAAAATTTCAAGCCCCTGTGCCGCCCTCTCACAATTTGCCGCCCTAGGCAGCTGCCTATAATGCCTAATGGATAAAGCAGCCCTGTTCTTCCCTACTCTGCCTAGCGTTAAATTGGCATCGTATTTCGGCCATCGTTGGTGGCAACACAGCACAGCGGAACACCTGTGTCTCTACAAACAAATTTTGTCGTTGTCCATCCAACAGTGGCGGAGTTGTAACTGGAAGGTTAGGTTATATTTTGCTACTATATACATAATAATTAATCGAATTAAAAAACAACAAAATATACTGGAATGACTGATAATGCAATTGTTTCGAGAATTCAGGAATTAACAAAAATCGAGTATAAGACGATCTATAAAATTGTTAAATTAGGAACTGTTACATATCATTCCTTAAAACGAAAGCGATGAAATAAAAAATTGGATAGACGCGCATAATTAACAATTAAAAAACAACGGTCTAAATTAAAGTTAGACCCGATTTCTCTCCAGAATCTTGAAATTGAATGTTTAAAATTCAATTTAAATACACGATAACCTCAAAATCTATAACTTACACATGAGTTTTCAAGCCTCAAAAATGCGTATTTTTGCATTTTTCAGATTTTAAGTCGCTTACAACTCGAAAACTATTAACATCTTAGAACATTACAAGAAACCTTTTTTGTTTAGAATGACACACAAAATAAACAAAAAAATATTTTTCAGAACAAAGCAAAATAAGAGATTTTTGAAATAGTATACGGCATAAAAATCCGATGGACGCGCATAATTAACAAATAAAAAACAACGGTCTAAATCGAAGTTAGACCCGATTACTGTTGAGAATCTTCAAAATAAATATTTAAACTTCAATTTAAGCTCTTGACAACCTCAAAGATAATAATTTTAATATGAGTTTTAAGCCTCCAAAATGCGTATATTTCGCATTTTTCAGATATTAAATGGCCTATAACTCGAAAACTATTAACTTTTGAGAAAAATGACTAAGTACCTTTCTTATTTAGAGTCACCCAAAAACCTAAAAAAATATTTTTTGGAGCACAAAAAGTGATATTTTTAATTTGTTTAAAAAATTGTTTAAACAATTTCTGCCCAAAAATTGAGAGATTTTCCTGAATATAATTATGCAAAAATTAATAAAAATTATATGATTTTTCTTGAAATATGCGTGTGATGAACTGATCCTTTTTCTTAATTTCCACGCCAATGGTCAGCAATGGCAACACTTGGCAAACTGACTTTGGAAAAAGAATACGTTGCAGTTTAGTTTGCGATAGGTAGGTACTCATTCATAGGCGCCCATACCTAAGGGCATGCAGGGGGGCCGTGGTCCCCCTCTGGCTTTTCGGGTGCTTTAAACTATATACTTATATTATATTGTCAACCAGTGTATACAAAATATAATGTGCAACAGTGCAACATCTTCACGTCTGCCCCCCCCCTAAAAATTTTTATATGGGCGCCCTACTCATTCGAATCGTTATCAATATTATCGATATCGATATACTATTGAAAAAATAAATCGATACCAAGATAATCAATCGATATATAAACGGTTCCAGGATGGTTTGTAACAGGGCATATCTGGATGAGGGTAAAGTTAGCAGCACCATTTTATAAGGCCGAATTCAGTCTAAGACTATATTTTATTGCAAATGTATTGCTAATTTATTACGGAAAGGATAAATTTATTGCTGTAGCCGTTTCCGAGAAACAGTGGGTGCTGCTAGCTTTACCAGCACCCAACCTATATCTCGGCAATGAAAAGGAGTAATACAGTAGGAAAAATGAAAGAATACCCATAAACGAACATATAAAACACGCTGTATTTTCCTGTCACCGTGTCACACAAAAAATTGGCCAGAGCAAGTACATGTCATAATTATTGTTACATGTACTTGCACTGGACAATTTTTGTGACACGGTGACAGGAAAATACAGCGTGTTTTATATGTTCGTTCATGGGTGGATTGCATATTTTTTCACAACTACTTCAACATGGGTATCAAATGAAAGGGCTTGACTATTAATAAAGAGTTCATTATAGAAAATCCAAAATGGCCGCCAAAAAATGGTGGGTTACATATTATTTAATTTCACAACTACTTCAATATGGGTATCGAATGAAAGGGCTTGACTACTAATAAAGAGTTCATTACAGAAAATCCAAAATGGCCGCCAAAAAATGGTGGGTTAGATATTTAATTTCACAACTACCTCAATATAGATATCAAATGAAGGGGCTTGACTAGTAGAAAAGAGTTCATTATAGAAAATCCAAAATAGCTGCCAACAGAATAGTGTGGATTACATATTTTCGTTGGCATACTGTTATACCCCCATCTACTGTTTTTTTTTATTTTTATTGACTTCTAAAAGGCATTTGATCGTGGTAAATATTTTATATTGATCGAGGTTTTAAGAATCATTGGCAAGATTTTCCCAATTATGTCTCCAACAATTTTTAGTTTGAATAGTATTTTGATTTTGTTTGCGTCGTGTAAATCAGAAATTGTCGTGTATAGAACTCTTTATATATTTTTATTTAGTAAAAATAGAATATCTTGGCAAGCGATGACACCCGGACAACATCTGTTTTGACCTAGTTGGCCCTTCGGAGACTTGCGTCTGTTATGAAATACATGCACTGACACCAAATTTATTATTTTTATTTTGAAATAGGTATCCCTTGCTTGGCAGAGCGAAGTTAGTTATTTATGCATTACGTAGGGGTAATGTATACAAGGAAATGAATCACTTTCTTCATGATTTATTATCAATAATATTTAATCAAGTCAAATTAAGACTATTAGATACCTAATAACTAATATGTAAAAATTACAAAGCAATAACAATTACCTGTTATTATTCTTAGGAAATCTAAATAAACTTATTCCTCTTCCTGTCGCAGAGGAACATCCGTGAACCACACACGAGTAACCAGACATTTTAACTATTATAATTCTTATATAAATGCTCAAACAAACTTGTTAAGTCAAGTAAGTATTTACCATACACGCCTACGGACTATCGTAAAACAACCAGAGTGACAGAATTAGCTGGAATTAGCATGCGTCTTCAAAAACGGTACACGTTTTAAGTACAGTCGTGTCGTTTCTCTGTGGTTATTGTTCTTGTGGTTATTGTTCTCTGGTATTGGCTCGTTTTGGGTAGATTAAAATGCTGGCTAAATATTATGCCATTTAATGACCAGTGAAGAATTATGACAATCAATTAAATAAAATCTCACAGACAGCGTCGGCCAAGGTTTTGTTTGTATTGAGCGTTGCCATGGGACTAAAGCCGCGTTCGTTCAGCATGTAGGAACAACGCATTAACCACTAACATTTTATCCTTTTTCGTGATAACTTGATGAAAAATTTGGCAATATTCTCTCCGTGCGTGACCATGGTGGGGATACACGAAACTATGCCAGCGCCCGTAGCGGCGAAATATGACAACTTTGGCTAATAATGATTGAATAATAATTTTTCTCAATAGATTATTTCGCTTACCTTATTATTGCCGTTTTGATTTTTATTATTTATATTTATATTTTCATACTGACTTTCTTTCCTTCCCCGATCTGGTGGTATATTCCTATCGTCATCTATTTCTATTTTGTGTTCACAAAATTAATAGTTCAATAGACCCAGCTAATGTTAAAATCTAGTAGGTACTAATAATTCGCACTGCCTAATTGCTTTCGATGTACGCTTAATTAATGTTAACACCGACAACTAAACTATAACGAAAAAGTGAAGAAAATCCCTTAAAAATGATATTGTCTTCAGAGAAATTTCAAATATACCTACGCTTTTTACTTTGACGCTTAGTTGACACTCGAACTTATTTGATCAAAACTTTGATCAAAAACGGTAAATAAATATTACATTAACGTCAAATATGTCATATGTGTATCATATGATGTTTAACGTCAAATTGTGTTCGCCAAAAATTTCAGGCGACTACGCTAGGTGTAGCGTCAGTCATGCACGGAGCGAATATAGCTTTCCACTCGTGTTTCGAGGAAGAGTGTAGTAATGTGTACCTATGTGTTGTATTTTAAAATAGGTAGATAGGTACAAAAAAAATATTTGTGGCGCACAAATACGCACAAATATTTTATATCTCTAGTCACTTATCTTCGATCTCTAATTGCTTACGCTCGAAACACACACTAAGAATTTTTAACGTACGATGGTTGAAATCTACATAGTGGCTCGAGCAATCATAATGGAAACTTTCTCCGGCGAAAGATACATAACGAACAATTTGGATATACAGTCGAACCCGCTTATTGGAATACCCTTCGTGCCAAGCAAAAGTATTCCTATACCCGGGATATTCTAATAACCGATTATTGGTGGCCAGTAAAATCGTTTCGGTACCTCAAATTTCTATTCCTTAAACCGGGATATTCCTTTAACCGGTATTCTAATAAGCGGGTTCGACATAATAGTAAAAACTCCAACGCCTGGTTTCATAATCAGAACTTAAAGTGAACATTAACTAAAGTTTACTTTAAAGTTTACATTTACCCATATAAATTGCATTGATAAGATAAAGGTATCAACTTAAAATTTAAAGTCCACTTTAACTGATTATGAAACCGAGCGTAAGTGGTCCGTCTCACAGACCCAATGTTAGTCACGGAAGGTTAAAGTCGCCGTTTACGAAATAATGAATTTATGCATTATTTTATGGACGCACTGTATTATCAATCAACACAATCTCTTCTCGCATTTCTGCTATCCTAATATGACAGTACGTTCCAACGTATTTTCTTTTACAATTTGAGAGATATCGCAAATGCATTTTTGTCGCACGCTAATAGCGGATACGCTATTTTGACATGTGACATGTACGCAAGCGCATAGTGAATGTTACGCTAATGCTGGATAATAGCTTGTCTCGCTATTTGGGCAGAAATATGGGATGGTAGTAACGTTAAACATTATATTATTTGTTGATATTTAGTAGTTGATATAAATTATTTAATATTTTGAAATACACATAAATACATTATTATCCATAAATTATATTTTATTTTAGTTATGTACAGTAAGTAGTCTGCGCCATCTAATAGCTAGAATATTAAAATGCAAAGAACGAAACTGCAATTGTATTACGCAAATACAATGGAAACTGTAGTAGATTGTAAACTTCAACAATCGACGGAAAATCCTACGATCTCTATGTATTTCTGTTATCCTGATACTAAAGTTTGCTAAAGTGACAATAACAAGATTGTTTTAAGTTTGCCAAGTTTGAAAAAATATGAAAACGTTGAAGTATCGACGTCCATCTGTCCATCCGTAAACACAACTTCTCCGTTAGTATACCAGATAAAAATGACAAATGAGGTGTCGATGTCGAATGAATGCTTTTAACTGCTTATCACCCAAGAATGGTATTAAAAGTGAGAAATTTGATCTAGGACTTCCGGTTTTAGAGTTGCCACGGGAAGTACTATTTTAAATTCGCCGGAATAGTACAAGCGATATTATATTATTCGCCCCGCCTTAGCAAGACGAGAGCAAAATATAGCTATACTTCCGGTTTCATACCTGTCTGTCCACTAATATAACTCCTCCGGTATTAATACAGATAGAACGACATATGAGGTGTCGAATGAAAGCTTATAACCCAAGGATGGTATTAAAGATGAGGAATTTGACCTAGGACTCCCGGTTTTAGAGTTGCAACCTGAAGTACCGTTTAGTCATCGAAATAGTACAAGCGATATCAGAGGCGGCTCTAGCCCATGTAGCGCCCGTGTGCAGTCGATGCTCTGACGCCCTTTGGTAGAAGGGCAGTCAAAATGGAATAGTCGAATAGGTACCTACCTATTCCTAGTACTAGTACATAGGGTATTAGAGGGTATGAGGTACACTTATATTGTAAACAAAAATCCAGGTGTAAATAGTCCAATATTAAATGATGTCGAGAGCCAAAAGGTATTCACGGCGTCAGAACAACCTATCCAAAAGAGCCCCTACAGACTGTTTATCGGCAGATAGTTTGCCTTCAAACTAATTTGTCGGCCAAATATAGGCCGACAGTTTAATCAGTGTGAGCTAACTAGAACTTGTGCACACAGACGATTGTTTATCGGTCGATAATTCAATTTTCTCCTAATTTTGGTATCCAATACTTGTGCAGTGCGAATATTTTTTGAATATTTTGCGAAAAAATGGCATCGTCTAATTCACAATCGTTAATTGTAGAAACCTGCATGGCTCAACTAGCATGACTAGTTCATTGAAGGTGACTAAGATCATCCGATAAAAGGCGAAAAACTTTTTTGGGTAATCAAGTAATTTAGAATAAATTTTGTAGAATTTTCCACTAAATAATCTATCACTGAGAATTCATCATCAGCATCATCAACAGCTATTCCATCCATCGCCAGAAGGGAAGCCTTCCTTAGGTGTATCCATTCAACTTAGTTTGTTGTTTTTTGCATCCATTCGTGACCAGCCATTCACTTGATGTCATCAGTCCATCTTGTTTGAGGTCTGCCTTTACTTATTTTGCTAGTCCTTGGTCGCCATTTAAGAATTTGCTTCGTCCAACGGTTGTTTTCCATTCCTCCTATGTGTCAATCACAACAATCCTATGTGTCAATCACAACATGACAATCTTCTGGATCACGTCTGTTACTTTTAACCGTCACGCCGCGCGCCGTCTTATTTACCTATTTCACTGTAAATTATGATGCACTCAATACTATCGGAATCTCTTCTTGGATTTCCTCCTCCGTTATATGAGAGCGATAATAACATGTCTGGATAATTTTTTCATTATGCGACTACTAACTTCAACAGCCAAATAAGAACTTTAGTACTAAATCGTTCAAGAATAGTCGGTCGGCTGTTGATAGTGTGCGCCCTCTTCACCAACCCGACTGTTTAGTTGGCTCAGTATGCGCATCAACAGCCCATCCCGACTAAACTATCTGCTGATAAAAAGTCTGCAGTATGCGGGGCTCCGCTTACTGCAGACTTTTTATCCTTCCAGTGTTTTAATTTTTGAAGGAACGGAAAAGGGTCATTATTTTGCTTTAAAAGTTCGAAGCATTCGTCAAATTTAGTAATTGCGGTAATAGGTAAAAGTAAAAGTTTACTTTAAAATATATTTTCGCGTCAGTTACTGATTCATCTTCCGCCTCCTATTTAAAAAATTTTCATATTTTATGTTGAAACAAAGTAAAGGACCTGCTCTTTGGTGCTCGGCGCCCGTGTGCACCGCACACCCTGCACAATAGGTAAAGCCGCCTCTGAGCGATATATTATTTATTGCCTTAACAATATGAGAATAGTATTAACCCTCTCATGCATAATTTTAAGGAATTTTTTTTTCTTGGAAAAATTATTTTATTGCAAAATATTAAAAATTGACATGAGAAAATAGTATAGTAAGTGTAAAAACATGAAATTTTTTTCTTAAAACCTAAAAAATAGTTGTTCCACTCTAGTGGTCACTATGTACTTGCCGAATCGCGGAAGCGTCAGCTACTGGTATGAAAATGTTCAACGCACGATGGACAGACACAGCGGCTCGTTACACCGAGTTGGTGTGTATATGAATAGGGCCGTACCTATGTATATGAGTTTGTGCGTATGCGTTTTGGGTATATGGAAGTTTGGACTCGATGAGTTGGCTTTCGATTAGTGGAAGTCGACCCACTTGAATATTCGACAGAGAATACTAGGATCTCTACCCATTTCTGTTATCCTGATACTATATCTTGTTGCCAGATATTTAGTCTCCATTGTTTTTGTTCTAAATTATTTATTTATTTCCTACTAACACTACAATTGGACAAGCGAGACCTGGCGCGTGACCTTGCCGTATTGTGCATTTATCGCTGTGTATTTTCAGGCAAGGTCAGCCGCCAGGTCTCATTTGTCGAATTGTACATCATCAGCATATTAAATATCCCACATAACAACTTCATGTTCTTAGTAGATTCATAGAACATACTTTTCAGAAAAAGTATAATATGTATGCTGAGAATATGCATAATTACCATTGCGAATGTGCAGAGCAGATACTGAGTATATACCTACTACATTACAGTACTTAAACGTTCTATTTATGTACTTAGAATGTACTATCGCACTTGTTTTCGGTATATACCAAGCATATTCTTTATAGAATATTCCAAGGAAGTGCTATAAACCTTCTAATTCTATTTATATACTTAGAACGTACTACCGCACATCTTTTTGGTATATGGGAAGAATGTACTTTTAAAAATATTCCAAGGAAGTGCTATATATCCAAAGTTTGTCCGACTAGACACCCTTAAGCTATTAACAAATTTTCAGCTTGCTATTAATCAACTTTTTTTTCATACGCGGGATCCAGACCTACTATGGTTTGTTTTTAAACCAAGAGGAGTAAACTAAAAAGACAGATTCAGACCCAAGAAAGTCACTAGAAAAGTCACCAAATACATCTTCTTTTTTGGTTGATCATATCGGCCATATTGCTCAGAAGTATGTTTTCAGCATCACCTAATCTCATCTTAGATTCTACTGGTTCCACCTAGTACCTATTATATTTACATATTCCAATTGCATATGAGAATGTAGTTAGTACATTCTACAATATTACTTAAATATTAAGTACATGATCCCCCTATGATGGATGATACTCTTCAATCCTGATCCCCCGGAGGGAGTGTAGTGGTCGACGTGATGTCGTGTACTGTCCGTCTCCAAAGATCTCTGTCTCTGGTCATTTCTTTTAACTTATGCATAGGTCTTTTACATATTCCTGTAATTTGATCGATCCGTCTTGTTCCTCGTGATCTTCGGCCTTCCACCTTTCCTTGTATAATGAGTCTTTCCATGTTTTCTGTGTTGGCTCTCATAACATGTCCAAAGTATTTTAATTGTTGGAGATGGACTTTACTGGAGAGCCATTGGCTAACTTTTAGCTCTCTTAAAATCGAATTATTTGTTTTATGGTCGGTCCAAGGAATTCGTAGCATTCGTCTCCAACAGGACATTTCAGTGGCGTATATCTTTCTTCTTTCCGAATTTCTCAAGGTCCAAGATTCACATCCGTAAGTCAGTATTGGGAATATCAATCAGTTGATCAACCTCATCTTTAACGCTCTTGAAATTTGACAGTCCTTCCATATTGTGGTCATTTTTGCTGTGGCGACTTTTGCTAGATCACATCTACGTTTTATTTCTTTCTGTCAGGGCCGGCGATAACGGGCCTGCAAGGGATGCACTGCAGGCGGGCGCCCTTGTTTGGGGGGCGCCAAAATGGGCTTTTATCTGCTGGTGTGATACAAAATAATAATTTAAAAGAAACTGAAGGGCGCCTATGCTAGTTTTTGCTGGCGGGCGCCTGATGCCCTAGCGCCGGTACTGCTTCCTGTAGTGACCCTGTGTTTGTGATTAATGATCCCAGATATAAGTATGAGCTCACAACCTCAAACCGATCAATTGTGGTTATATGTGGGTGATTGTTATGTAGTCTATCCACTATCATGATCTTTGTCTGTGATATGTTTAATTGCAGACCAAATATTTGACTTTCGTTTTCAACCAGTCGTATAAGATCAATCAGCTCTGCTTGACTATTTGCAAGAAGAGCTGTGTCATCTGCGAAACGTAGGTTGTTTATTTTATGACCATTTATTGAGATGCCTTTTTCCCATCCTTCAAGTGATCTTCTCATAATATGCTCTCCATATATATTGAATAATTGTGGAGATAGTATACATCCCTGTCTGACACCCCGTTCTGGATGAAATTCGTTTGAAAGTGTGTCAAGCACTTTAACTGATCCAGTAGTGTGTTCGTATAGTTCAGTTAAAGCGTTCTGTTACGCCTTAAGTACATAAGTATATATAAATTTTGGTTATTTATACAGTGATGAGCACGCTAATAATCGGCAAAATAGCTCAAAAGATGGAAAACATAATACATTGCGAAACAAAAAGAGATGAAACTAGTGGAGGTGGAAATTATCGTTATAAACGTATTAAATTAACATTACACTACATAGTTTCCCATCTTTAAACGTCTGTGACAGGAGTATTTTATAAAATTCTACTGTCACAGTGACAGTTGTCATAGTCCTCTGATACGTCTAAAGGTGGGAAACTATGTAATCTAATGTTATTTTAGACGTTTATAACGATAATTTCCAACTCCACTAGTTTTGTCTCTTGCTATTTCGCAATGTATTATGTTTTCCATATTTTGAGCTATTTTGCCGGTTATTAGCGCGCTCATCACTGCATAAATAATATACTTATAATATTTGGCTAAACTTAACTATAACCCAGATAGCAATATAAACTTGTTTCAAACTTGCAACAAGTTTGATACATCAAACATGAAAGCTTGCTGCAGGTTTGCCATGGCAACTTTGCAAACTTGCAGCAAGTTTAAATCAAACTTGCTAGTTGGAGTGTGACAAACTTGCATAAAGTTTGTTTTTTCAAACTTGATACAAACTTAATATAACAAACATGCTGAAGGTTTGTTTTTTTTTGTTGCATGAAGTTTGTTTTTTCAAACTTGATACAAACATCCTTAAGGTTTGTTTTGACATACTAGCCACAATTTGAATAAAACAACGTGAATAAAAAATACAATACCATTATATATAACTATTTATTCAGTAATCACTCAACTAAAATACAATCTATTGTCTAAAAGTATGTATTGGAACTTACATTAAACCCGCTAGCTTCAGATTCCGATGCTCAGTTTTGTCTATCAGCTCTGAAACAAATAAAAGAAATTGTTATAAACTCTTGCAGTGCAACATAATTAATATTTGCTATTAAAAGAGACAAAAAGACGTTAAAGTAACAATTTTACAATAAAACCTAAAACTTATTTACATATAATATTATTATAATTTATTTTAGATAGTAATACAGCTAGAAGCCTAGAAGCTACGAAAAACATAAAAAAAACTTACCTCAATTTCACCACAGCAAAAAGAATACTAATCTGTATCTATAATCACCACAAGCAGGTGGGTCTATGAAAAACTGAAGAAAAGAAGCTTCAGCTTAGTAATTAAAGTAATAGTCTCGGAGAATTGTACGGTAAATGTTGTAAAAGTCTCGAAAGAAAAATATCAACATAGGATAGGGATAAGACATAACCACAAATTATCACCGCTTAGCTTGGCAGGCAGGTTACTTTTCCCGTGTTGCCAGCTATCGAGTAAGCTTTTTCCCTCAACGTACCTTAAAAATTACCACTTTTATGATAACATTCCCTCCTATGCTCCTATTTAAAAAATCTGTGAAAATATGTTGAATTATTTTCAAATATTTTGATTTTTTAAAATATTTTACAATTTGGACTGGAGCAAAGATTCCTTTATAAATTAACTTTTCCCTTTTATGTTGAAAATTCTCTACGGTGACAACACCTTCGTTTTCGTGGGCGTGATATCAGTCAGAGTAACGAACGAAACCGAACCGAACCGACCGTAACGTGTGAGTCAAATAGATGACGGCTTTGCAACTGTAAGCTTGCAGCAAAGTTGCTACAAACTTGAATCATCATCTTTGTCATAACAATATTGCAGCAAACTTGACACAAGCTTCCAAGCTTGCCTTGTCATATTTGACGCAGCAATTTAAAATCAAAGAAGAATCAAACTTGCCACAAGTTTACATGCTATCTGGGAAGTAACTAAAATTTATATACTTACTTATATGTACTTACCTACGTACTATTTAAGTAATATTGAGTTACCAAAATGAATTATATTTAGAAGCACCGCAAACAAAATAAAGATATTATGTATGTTGTTTAATCCTAGTACTTTATCCTTCGTATTCGTCCTTAACACTGCATAGATACAAATAATGCCCGTTTTCGTTTTCATATTTTACCTTTGTTTCCATCCTATCCCTAATCCCTATTCAGGTAGGAAGCGGTCAGAAGAATGAGACTGGCCGTTGGTCGTTTGCAGTTTGGTCACCGAATTCGGTGTTGCCAACTGGAGCAAAATTTCCCATTTTGCGGGAATTTTCAACATAAAAGGTGATAAAAGGGAAAAATTTAACTCCAAAGGGAATTTTTGCTCCAGGCTCCAGTCCAAATTGTAAAATATTTTATACAAATCAAAATATTTGAAAATAATTAAACATATCTTCTCAGATTTTGTACAGGAGTGAATTTTTTCATAAAATTTGCAATTTTTAAGATAAAGTGAGGGAAAAAGCTTACTCGACGGTTGGCAACACCAAAGCCTTTGGCTATAACCCCCAAACCCCTCCCCCCTGGTTACGCCTATGAGTATATTCGGTACGAGAATATTCTTTGAAGTATATGCAAAGAACATGAAATTTAGAATGTTTTTTAACCTTCCGATGACCAACCTTTTTTTGTTACACGGATGACCAACGGGGGTCAAAAATGACCATAAGTCAAAAATGACAATTGACAAAGAAATTAAGTTGTTTTAAGAAATAAAATAATGTATTCGTAATTTTAATGTTACTATTGTATGAATAAATGATAAATAAACATTAGTAAAACATATTTTTAATTACAACTGAACAAAAACAGGAATCATCATTCTGAACTTAGCATTAAATAAATTTTAAAATATACACCGCCACAGGTTTATATCAATTTTTTTTCGATATTGGAAGGTTTCTTACATGCAATTCCACATAATAGACGGTATTTACTTATTATAAAATTGAAATATGGAAGGCCAAGGGAGTTCGTCTTTGACCCCAAATTCAGAAAATATTTTTTTTTTGGAGAAATGTAGGGAATTTTTGTATTACAAAATATGAGGGTATCTAGAATGATATTAAAGTCAAATAAAAAAATAATGAGTTTAAAATTAAAAATATTACTGAATTTATTAAATAAAAACCTACATTGTGGTCAAAATTTACCCCCCTTGGTCATCCGAAGGTTAAGGTACATGCTTTGCTTGTACTACGCATATACTAAAAATAATATATTCCGACGAATGTTGGTAGTATATATGCTTTGAACATGATGCGAACATCATTGTTATGTATGCCAGGGAATGCTACCATGTACCTAACCCTATCATAGGCTTTCTTGGGGTGCTCCCTCCTTCTCATTCCTTGAGTCCTTTTCAGGACTCTAAATGTTGGTAGCTTGCTGCCTTCATTGGGTGCGATCCTGTGCCAAATAGACGGCTTCTTATAGGGATTTTCCCACCAGTCTTCATTTGGTTTGCCAATGGAGCTAGAGATCTTCCTCTTGCTCTTCGGCCTTCTACCTTTTCTTTTGGAGATCAATGAATACCATATCAGAGTTTATTTCTTTGTTCCTATATTTTTCCATCAACTGCCGTATAATGAAAATTGCATCTGTTGTTGATCTGTCTTGCATAAAGCCAAACTGATTATCGGATATTTCAGTTTCTTCACGTATTTCTCTATCAATTACTCTCTCCCATATATTCATGGTATGACTAAGTAGTTTTATGGCCCTGTAGTTTGTAAATTGTTGTATACCTCCCTTATTTTTGTAAACAGGTACAAATATACAGCTTCTTCACTCGTCTACGTTTGTCCAATATAATTATACTAAATAAACCTCTTCAGCCAACTTGTTCCTCTCTCCTAATGCTTTCCACACTTCTTCAGGAATATAGTCTGTTCAAACTGCTTTTCCTTTCTATTTTTTGAAGTGCTTGAACCCAGGGCCGCCGCTAAGGTGTTGGCCGCCTGTGTGCAACTGAACATTTGCCGCCCCCCTTCCAACACTTTAGAAATAAATAGATACTAGTACCGATTTAAAGAAATGTGCAGAAGATGCATAACAATAATCATTTGGAAATAAAATCCACAAGGAAAGAAAAGTTTTCCTGTAGTTGGCTGTATACCATCTGTTTAATATATATAGCTGTGTAACAGCGTAGCAAGGGGCTGCGTGCTAGACATGACATGGCTAACTTCAAGCCAGTCAACATGGTTGTCACTTGTATGATTTATTGTATGTAAGATGTTTAGTAAGTTTTATAAAAATATATAAGTTTACTCAATACTATGATTGTTTGACTTATAACCCATTAAATAAAGTAGTTTAAACATGGCGCAGTCAAACAGCTAGTTGGGTTACAGTTTACAGTCGAAAAGCTAAATTTATAGCAACTTGTACACGAGGTACCATACATAACCTACAATGGCAGTGATGGGAATAAATGTAAAATTACCACCAGATTTTGACCTGCAGGATCAAAATGCTGCAAGCGAATGGAAGTTCTGGAAGACTAGTTTCGAAGATGGTTCTAGTTTACTGAATGGGTAGACGGATTACGGATATGAAATTTATACCAATGAATTCTGTTTCACTTACTGATAATTGTACAATAATTTTTTATTGGGGGCGGGCGTTACTTTTCATGTAATTGCAATTTAAAATATGTCTTATTTTTAAAAATCGCCGCCATTTTCCGCCATTATATACCATGAAACAACAAGAAACGACAGGAATGACAACCGTTTTATAAACGCAAGAAGGAGAATCCTAACAGTGTTGCCATAGTTATATAAAATATGTTTTCTTATGAAAATTACAATTTTTCAATTCTTAAATATGTCATTTTACTTATTCTGACGCATTTTTAACACAAAATGACTGCTTTATTACAAGGGTCAGGTTAGTTCTGGTTAGGTTTCGTTACGTTAGGTTAGATTACATCAAGTTTATTAATATTATAGTGATTTATGATTATATTTTAATAAATAAATTCTGTGGGATTCCCAGAATACACTTTCAAGGTTGGAATGAAATTTTATGTATTTCATGGTTATGTACTGTCACTGATTTCGGGAAACCATGTTGCCATGTGAATGACAAAAGATAATTTCACATGAAAACATCGATTTTTGTCCATTTAAGCGTACCATTGATTTGGAATATTTATGCAAACCTCTAAATTTGGCAACTGTTTTTGAAAAATTGGTAGATGCATGCATTGACGCATTTTTTAAACAGTTTATTGTTAGTTTTTAGTTTGTTAGGTCGGTTGTTTGTGCTGCGCCCTGGATTTGGGCGTTGTCTGTTGCATCATATACAAATTTGTGAAAGTGAAGTTAGTTTATCGGGTGGGTTGTGATTGCGCTCAGCGGTCAAATACCTCCTGCGGTTCTCTCAATATAATACCCGTAAGTTAGGTTTGGACCGAAGGGTTAGGCCTTCCTCCTTTCAGACCGCCTGCGCCCAATTGCAATCTGCCCAGTTTATCGTTAAATAAAGGTGAAGTGAGACTAAATGGTGTGTAGGTGTTACGAAAGTAAATTTAAGTACAATTAAGGTGTGGCTTTAATACCTATATTCACAAAGAAAAGGCCTCTTTCGAAGCTAGTAAACTGCAGGCAGAGGAAATAAATATGTTGGTGGCAACTTTTATTACATTTAAAGCCACGAATTTGGCTTTGGACTCTCAAATTGCATCGATCTATAGCTGTTTTGTAAGTAATTTTTATTAAATTTTTAAATCTTTAAAAGGTTAAAACTGGCAACACTGTCAAATTTGACCTCTCGGCGCCTGTCCGCCATATTGTTTTGAAATATGACAAAAAAAATATTATTTTAACCAATATTACGTATTTTTTCATAATTTGATTGTAAAAATCAGTTATATGTATTATGTTTCAATTACTTATATTTTATTAAGAAATTCTATATACTTTTGTATCCTTTTCACGTAAATTTTTTTTGGCTACTATTACATTTTTTGATTTTTTTCAAATATTTCTTGATTTTTGGGCACTTTTACCAGTTTCCCCCAAAGAAAACAGTAAAATGTCTGCTTTTTTCCACTTTTCAGGCTAAGTCCATAAAAAAATTGGCATTTTCAAGGTCTACCCTTAGAGTAAATTTTTACCTCGAAGATTATTTACTAGCAACGGGACAAGACCAGTCAGCAGATAAAATGAAAATGTCAATTTTAAGAAATATAATTGGGGCTGAGTCTGCCAAAATTATGTCCACATTCGAGATCCCAGAAGCCGAAAATAACAAGTATGACTTGATGATATCACTAATCGATAAGTATGTTAATCCAAGGATGAATGAATCATTTGAAAGATACAATTTTATCATGAGGGTCCAGAAAGAAGGAGAGTCGTTTGAGCAGTTTCTTACTAGTTGTAGACATTTGATTCGAACATGTAATTATAATGAAATTGATCCAGAACAAACAGCCGAAGATAAAGCTCTGAGAGACAAAATATTAATGGGCATCAGAGATCCAGTTACTAGAGAAGCTCTATTGAGAGTGGACAAACTTACCCTACAAAAAGCCATCGAATTTTGTAGAACTAGTGAACAAAGTAAGAATCAAAATTTGAAATTTCATACCGAAAGAAAAGATGTAGACATAGGAGAAGTTCGTAAAGATAGGTACCAGGGCCATAGAAATTATAATAACTCTAGAAGTAAAGCGAATACCAATGAAAAATTCAAGTGTAAAAGATGTCAATCAACTCATGGGGCCAGAGAATGTCCAGCGTATGGAAAGAAATGTAAGAAATGTGGGCTTTTAAACCATTTTGCAAAGTCGTGTAGAGTGAAGAATATTGATGTCATAGATGAAGATAGCAGTGATGGATCAGCTGATAGTTTTGTAGGAAATGTCAATAAAGTATACCAAAATGTAAGTAGTCAAAATATTTGGGATGAAATTATAGAAATTGAAAACAAGAGAATTAAAGTAAAACTTGACACAGGTGCAGATGTAAGTATAATTCCATTAAAAATTTTTAAGAAAATTGATAAACAATTTAAAATTAGGGATAATCATTATGTACTGAAAGGGTTTGAGGGTACTCAGGCTAAAACAATGGGTGTCGTAAATTTATTTTGTAAACATAAAAATAAGTATGTTTACGAGGATTTTACAATTATTAATGGGGCAACTCGAGTTCTTTTAAGTGGTAAATTATGTATTGATTTGGGGTTAGTTAAACGAATCAACAATATTGAGAGTTGTGGTACTTTAGAATTAGCAGAAAGGGATAAATTTATAAACCTTAACCCTGAAGTTTTTAGAGGTCATGGTAAATTTTGTGGTAAACATAGGATCACTACAGTAGACAATTTTGAGCCAGTAAGTTACCCACCTGTAAATGTACCTGTCGCAATTAGAGATAATTTAAAAAATGAATTAGATAGGTTGACAAAAAGAGGGGCAATTGTCAAAGTTAACGAAATTGACCCCAGGGCAAGCATAAACCGCATTGTTATTGTGGAAAAGCAAAATGGTAAGTTACGTTTATGCTTAGACCCATTAGATCTAAACAAACAAATAGTCCGCAAACCAAGAGTAGTACATAAATTGGAAGATGTTTGTGCACAAATGATAGGTAAAAAGATATTTTCTGTATTTGATCTCTCTGAAGGGTATCATCATTTAGAACTTGACGAGACATCATCATGGAAATGCTGTTTTGCAACTTCTTATGGAATTTTCAGATATAAAGTATTGCCATATGGATTATCAAATTCCCAAGATCTGTTTCAAGAAGTAGTAGAAGATAAATTTAAAGGTATAGAGAATTTATTGATTTGTCATGATGATATGATTGTTATGGGAACAACAAAAGAAGAACATGATACAACTGTTAAAAAAGTGTTAGAAAGGGCTAAAGAAGTAGGAGCAAAGTTTAATGGGGACAAATTTCAATATTGTCAAGAAGAGTTCAGATTTATGGGTCAAGTTTTTTCACATAAAGGGATGCAAATAGATCCTGACAGAGTGGAATCACTTTGTAAACTTGAAAAACCAAATAGTAAAGTAGAATTACAAAGAATTTTGGGCGCATTTAATTACGTTAGACGGTACATTCCGAACATGGCTGAACATATTCAACCTCTTTGTCAATTACTTAAAAATAATGTAGAATGGGTGTGGCTCCCGTCACATCAAAAATGTTTTGATAATTTAAAGAACATAATTTGTAAATCACCAGCGTTAGTCCCTTATGATCCTAATCAAAAAATTATTTTACAATGTGATGCATCTAAAAATGGTTTAGGTGTTTGTATGTTCCAGAAATATGATTCTATTTTAAAATTAGTAGCTTGTGCATCACGAAATATGAATGATAGTGAAATAAATTATAGTCAGACTGAGAAGGAACTATTGGCAATTTATTATGCTACTCAAAAATTTCACAATTTTATTTATAATTTTGATGTTGACGTTCAATCAGATCACAAACCTATAATCTCCATTATGAAGAAGCCAATTTCCAAAATTGGATCAGTTAGACTCCAACGTTTAAGGCTTAAACTTCTCAAGTACAGATTAAATGTATATTTTGTTCCTGGGAAAGACATACATTTTGCTGATATGCTATCTAGGTCCAGTTTAAATATAGAGACACATGACCCAGAAATGTTTGAAATGGTCCACTCAGTGAGTAAACATTTACCTATGAGCCAGGAAAAGCAATCTGAGTTAAGACTAGCTACTAGCCAGGATGAGGCATTAGCAGTAATTTTTGATTTTTATTATAATGGGTGGCCAAAAGAAAAAAATGTTCCTCAAGTGTGTAAAAAGTACTATGGTATAGTGATGTAACGAATGTCATTTTTTTAACATTCGCGAATACGAATGCGAATGCGAATATCTGCTACTGACATTCGCGAATGCGGATGCGAATGCGAATGTCCAGATTTTTTTAATTTGTTTCTATTTTTGTAATGTTTCCTAAATTTTTAATGAAAAGTTAGTTGATATTTAGTGTACATCAATCTGAATCTTAAGCTTTATTACATAATACCAAATAATAAAAAAAGTGAAGGCTGATAATGTGATTATACAAGGTTAAGTTCTATCTATCTATTGTCCTTCATTTGTCCAAAGTTGAACGTAGGCCTCCCCCTTATTTTTCCACTCTTCTCGGTTCAGTGCTAATGCTGTCGATCTGGTCCCTGCGTATCTCTTTAGGTCATTTGACCATCTCTTCTGTGGTCTGCCCCTTCCTCTTTTGAAGTCCCAAGGTCTCCAGTGAGTTATCGCTTCATTCCATCTTCCGTCTCTTTGTCTGCTGTTGTGTCCTGCATATTTCCATTTGAGAGTAGCTGCATGTTTGAGGTTAAGTTACCTTTTCTTAATAAAAAAAGATGAGAAGTGAATAGATTTTGATTTTATTAACCTAATATTATCTTAAAATTATTTTTTTTCTGGTTTTCATATTCGCAAAACATTCGCACAAATTTCGCGAATGCGGATGCGAATGCGAATATGCAAAAACATGCGAATATTCGCGAATGCGAATGCGAATACGAATATTCGTTACATCACTACTATGGTATAAGAGATTCACTGTATTTTGAAGCTGGCATCGCATTTATTGATGACAAAATAATTATTCCGAAAAAACTTAGGCTTGACATGATAAAATTGCTTCACAAAGGCCATATAGGAGTCAGTAAAACTATAAACAAAGCCAGGAGTATATATTATTGGCCAGGACTTAATGATGATGTGACAAACTATATAAAAAAATGCAGGATATGTGAGAAATACAGACCAAATAATTTTAAAGAACCAATGATGCCTCATGACATTCCCAGACTAAGATTCAATAAAGTTGGTACAGACATTTTAGAGTATGGTTCAAAAGCATATTTAGTAATTGTAGACTATTTTTCGCATTGGTTGGACATTTCAATATTAAAAGATAAAACCTCCAGTTCAGTAATCAACTCATTTCAAGATACTTTTAGTAGATTTGGATATCCAGAAATTTTAATTGCAGATAATCTACCATTTACTTCGGTAAAATATAAAAATTATTATAGAGAAAAAGACATTACAATTATGACATGCACTCCACATTACCACCAGAGTAATGGACTTGCAGAAAAAGCAGTCAATATAAGCAAACAAATTTTAAGAAAGAGTAATGAGGAAAATGTTGATTTTAGAGATTTGGTGATGGAATATAATAATACCTGCATAATAAATCTTGATGCATCTCCAGCTCAAATTTTACAGAGCAGGATCCTGAGAGGACAATTACCAACTACAGCTAATAAATTAGAACCTACAATCCAGAAACAAGTATATAAGAATTTATGCAAAGAAAAAGAGAAATTACAAGTACCCTGATATTCAGTCACAAAGTGTTCATAAAGATACCACTCACATTAACGTAAATGATAGTGTTAATAAAACCATTAGTTGCCCAAGCCCAAATGTAAAATCAGTACCTACATTGAGTCATAAAGTCAACCCAAATATTGAGACTTCTAACAGTTATAAGACGAGAGTTGGTCGTAATATAAAGACCCCTTATAGATATCGATCTTAGGGGGAAGGTGTTTAATATATATAGCTGTGTAACAGCGTAGCAAGGGGCTGCGTGCTAGACATGACATGGCTAACTTCAAGCCAGTCAACATGGTTGTCACTTGTATGATTTATTGTATGTAAGATGTTTAGTAAGTTTTATAAAAATATATAAGTTTACTCAATACTATGATTGTTTGACTTATAACCCATTAAATAAAGTAGTTTAAACACCATCAATCACAAAAATTGGAATAAATCCTTTGTAAAAGGTATAAAATTTATTAAAATCCCTAAAGGGCTACATCAGAACAAAACGTTTTCGATTTTATTACAAAATCATCATCAGTGTATTTGGAAATAGGTAAATACTTGAACATTTAGACTAATATCCATGATCCAAGGTCCATTATAGGTGTCTCAATATCCTAATTTAAACGTCCATTTAATTAAAATAAACCGTAAATATACAACATAATACATCAAGTGAAGATTTTATGTCAAATTTTGGACTTTGAAGGATTTTGAATTTCCAAATTTTATTTTTAACGGATTTTGCTAAAGTTCTTGTATTCATATCCCTTTTGTTATTATTTTGCAATTTTTCTAAAGCATCATAATATAAACTTACGTGCATAGAAATCGGCCACTTAAAAATTTGGTAATTTTTCATGTCTCATATTTCCTAAACCTGTTGGCCGATTTAAGTGATTTTTTGAACATGTTATAGCTTGATTCTTTAAAAATGCCACTGGAATAATATTGTTGCTAAACAGGTAAATTTTCATTGTATACCGGGTGTACAAATCAACCTGTGCTTTTTTCTCAAAGTTTGCATCACCCTGTGGAATATTCTAGCATTTATAAAATGCTGAAATTAAAACCCAACTATAGCCGCAGGTTTTCTTAACATCATGCGTTTTGATTCATTCGTTTATGTTGGGTAATAAAAAAGTTAGGTACTTTAACAACTAGACATGTTCTTCATCAATACACGGTGTTTTTAAATAAGTGCGACAAACTTTAAGGGGTAATTCTGCATGAAAAAATAATGGCAGTTGGCTTTATAAACTTTTTCTTACAAATTGACGATTTATTTATTGCTCTAAAACCAGTTGAGATATGCAAATGCAATTTGGTAGGTTTTAAGAGATAGTTATTGCGGATTTTTTGATATAAAATTAAGAATTTTATATTCACCATTAGCGTGCATACGGGTAATATGATCGGTCATAATACGCGTATGCGCGCTAATAGTGAATATTAAATTCTTAGTTGTATCTCAAAAAATGTGCAATACTTACGTCTTAAAACCCACCAAATTTCATTGGCATATCACAACCGGTTTTAAAGCAATAAAATAATTCGTCAGTTTGTAAGAAAAAATTCAACATCCCGTATCTCGGAAACGAAACATTTGCGGACATACGTTTATAAAACCAACTGTCATTATATTTTCATGCAGAATTATCCCTTAAAGTTTTTCGCGCTTATTTAGAAACACTGTGTATTGATGGAGAACATGTGTAGTTGTCAAAGTACCTTTTATTATCCATTTATTATCCGTTTAGTATCCAACATAAACGAATGAATCAAAAATCAAAATGTTAAGAAAACCTGAGGCAATAGTTGGGTTTTAATTTCAGTATTTTATAGATGCTAGAATATTCCACAGGGTGATGCAAACTTTGAGAAAAAAACACAGGTTGATTTGTACACCCGGTATACAATGAAAATTTACATGTATAGTAACAATATTATTACAGTGGTATTGTTAAAGAATCAGGCTATAACATGTTAAAAAAATCACTTAAATCGGCCAACAGGTTTAGGAAATATGAGACATCAAAAATGACCAAATTTTTAAGTGGGCCGATTTTGGTAGGGGAGCAAAGTATGCTAAATGTGCAGTCACTCGAGCGCTTTGGGGACCTATTGGGTTATGATTATTAGGTCCTAAAACCAAAAAAAGTTGAGTAAAATTTTCCATTTTAGAGGGCGCTTGCTATTTTTTAATTTAATTTTCCATTTCCATTAATTGTTTTTTCCGATTATAGCGCCATCTATCCATAATTCGAAAAAAGGGTTCGAATAAAAGTTGCTTATTTTTATGCAGATAATCCAAATCTGCAATAAAAAATGGGGCTTCCCATTTAAAATTTTAAAGTAACCCCCCACCCCACCTCCCTGGGGGGTTGCGTTTGGTACATTCAATATATTTTTCAAAAATATTAAATAAGTGTATTTTGCAGTTTTTCGATGTGATGTTTATTTTGCTAAATATTGCGGGATTTGTATTTAAAATTTTAAATTTACCCCCCACCCCTCTCTGTGACGGGTCATGTTTGGTATCTTTCGATTTTTGAAAAATATTGAACGTGCAGTTTTTTCTTTTTCGATCTGACGTTCATTTCGCGAAATATTCGCTTTTTTCTTGTGAAACTTTGTGACACCAATTTCCTTACGCCCCGCTCAAATCGTCAGATTTTTTAAATATATACTGTTTTGCATGTACTTAAGTTACCTTATCTTAATCTGACAATTTCGAGTATTTTTAAGGATAGATTTTTATTTTCGGGCCCCCCTAAACGAACTCCCCTGTGTTAAGAGCCAATATATGGCAGAGGTACATCTGCAGGGTACCACGTTTCTCCCCATATGATAATCTGACGCGCTCGAGTAACTGCAAAAATCCCCGCTTGGGCTCCCCTACCATTTCTATGAACGTAAGTTAATTTCACTTATAGTCGGTTCGCTAAACTTTAGGGTTAGCCCTAAAGTTAGTAATTTTGCTGATTTTGGCAAAATTGGCAAAAAACAAAAAAAAATACCTACTAAAATCACTAGCCAGTTGTGTCCGAGTTTAGCAAACCGACTTATCTGCGTTTTTAATGGTGCGGTTGCATCTATCCCACTCTTTCATCACGTGTCCGACAATGCTTCAATGTCAACTTTGGAAGGTGCTTTAATAAAATGTTCCATCGAATATTCGAAGAAGAAAAAAATACAGATAGTTCCTGTAAAGTACTAAAAAATTCCACCGACTCAAAACTTATTTTTATTACTGCATCATTCACCGCCAGATTTAAACTATGCGCAGAACAGAAAAAAACTATAAATGATAAATGAAACGCATTTTAGTATTATCAGGTAATAATAATAATTATTGTTTGGATTATTAGAGTATAGAATTAGAAATATTTGTACTTATCATTATTATTTAATTATTTGAATTTGTTTTCGTTAAAAAAAAAAGTATTATTATCAGTGACCTGCTTTTGGCCGCCCCTATTGTTGGCCGCCCGTTTGCGATGCACACTTTGCACACATGGTAGCGGCGGCCCTGCTTGAACCATAATTTACTGTCTCGGTTAACTCAACTGGTTTTCTGCTAAATTCTTGATTTAATAAACTATCAATGTTCTTTTTCCATCTCGTTTTGACATTCTTTATTTTTCTTTTATTTTGTTCGCTCTATGTTTCACTGTTTTATATAAATATCTTTGTTTCTCTTTCTCTGGTATCAACTTAATCGTATAACTGTTTATACGCTTCTGCTTTTAGACCAGTAAGGATCTGTTTTTAGGTGGATGTGAGAGGTGGCATTCAGATTTTTGCGGATAAAGTTAGGTGATAACTTCATTAATAATAATTGATTTATGCTCCTTCTCGAATATGCCCGGAACATTAATAAAAAAAAATAAAATATTTAAAAATTTCAAAAAATTTCGTTTTTTTTCTATTTTTTTTTTGCTTATAACTTTAAAACGATTCATTTTGGAACAAAGTCGTATAGGAATAAAACAAAGATAATTAAATTTTCTATCAGATGCGATTGGTTAAAAATGTATTAATTTATCACCCTTGCTGCAAAATAGCAATAAATATAAAATAAGGGGGCAAAACAAGCCTGTCGTTATTCAATGATTTTTCATCACTTAGGTTACACTTGGAACCTTCCTAATTCGCTTAGAAAATTTTTGTAATGTGCTAAAACCGTAAACTAAATTTCATTAAAATTGACTTACTAGATTTTGAATAATAATTTTGCAATCGAAACTTTTTTTAAAAAATTAAAATTTTTTAAAATCTTGCACAACAAAAACTAGAACATACACAGATTTGTCAATTTTTTTACATATAAAGAAGTAATCCACCTATCTAATGCACTTTACAGAATTGAAATCGGATTGTTTAATCAGCCTCAGCAATGTTTTAAAGTTATAAACAATTTTTTGGCTTATAAACAAATTAGTCCTGTAGCAAGGAGGGGGTGTTACGGGCTCCTTTATTTAGATGGACTTACCCAAGATTTTTATGTATTTTTTGACCCGTAGAACACGATTTTTTTGGTAACAGTTGATCCGGATGTCGATAAGATTGTTATAAACAAAGAACTTGAGGAATTACATAACATCGATTTTTCGCAAAATAAAACATTTTTTGTATTTCTTGGGTAATTCTAAGCAAAAAATGTTCTTACAAGTTTTTTCGTAGGATGCATAGTTTTCGAGATAAACGCAGTGGAACTTTCAAAAATTCGAAAAATTGCAATATTTGAACGCGAATAACTTTTGATTAAAAAATTAAATAGCAATTCTGCTGACAGCATTTGAAAGTTTAAGTCAAATTATACCGGTTTTAATTATTTGCATTGCTAAAAATTAATTTTTTTATTATTAAACAAAGCTATTTGTTTATAAGCCAAAAAATTGTTTATAAGTTTAAAACATTGCTGAGGAGGCCCCTTAAATAATCCGATTTAAATTCTGTAAAGTGTATTAGACAGGTATGGCACCTCTTTATATGTAAAAAAATTAGACAACTTCTAAATGGTCTACTTTTTGTTCAGAAAGATTTTAAAAAATTTGAACTTTTTTAAAACCATTTAGATTGCAAATTTATTATGCAAAATCTATTAGGTCGATTTTAACGAAATTTGGTCCACGGTTTAAATATTTTACAAAGAATTTCCTAAGCGAATTACTAAGGTTCTAAGTGCCACCAAAGTGGTTAAAAACATTGAATAACACCTGGCGTAATTTGCCCCTTTATTTTGTATTTATTGCTATATTGCAGAAAAGGTAATACGTTAAGACATTTTTGACCAGTCGTATATCATACAAAATTCAATTATCTTTATTTTATTTCTTTACGACTTTGTTCCAAAACGAATCGTTTTAAAGTTATAAGCAAAGAAAGCAGAAAAAAATCGACGTTTTTCGAAATTAAATATTTTAATTTTTTTAATAATGTTCCGGGCGTATTTGAGAAGGAGCATAAGTCAATTATTATTACTAAAGGTGTCACCTAACTTTATCTGCAAAAATCCGAATGCCACCTTACACATCCAAAAATAGACGTTTTTTCACACATCCTTACTGGTATATTTAGCTTTTGCTGCTGCTACTTTCGCTTCCCTTTTGGCGACCTTATGGTTGCCTTATGGTTTTAAAAATCTGTGTCCGACCTATTTTCTTGCCATTGTTAACTGTCTTATTTTTCACATAGAACAGAGAGCGCAAACCAGCACTCTAAATCGACGATTTTCGACTCTAATTGGAGTCATCATCAGAGAGGCATAGGTTTGACTTTGAAATATATGAATTACATACTTCAAATCATATTGGAAGGTAAAGTAGGTACAGGGCAAAAGATCAGTAGGAAGACGCCAGAGCTCGTGGCTGAAAGACCTGAGAAGATGGTTTGCCCGCTCATCCACAGAAATTTTTTGTGCAGCAGTTTCCAAAACTACAACTGCCATTTGGATCGTCAACCTTCGAAAGGAGACGACGCAATAAGAAGAAGAGATACAATAGAAGCTTTAATGGCACGGGCATATAATGTGAATGAAAGATGAACGATGGCCAAAACAGGAAATAAAAATAAAACTTGGTTTTTTTGTTCTCCCCGACATTTAGCTTTAGTTTCGCTTTATAGACGAGCGGCACACCCCCAAAAAAACGCTTATTTTTCGAGATACTGACCACGGAGAGGTGAATGGCCAATTTTAGTCATACTGTATGTTTTGATGGTGCTGAAAACGAAAATAAGGTTTCATTTGAATTTTATGTGGGGGAACACTGTCAAAATCGCAATTTTACCCTAAAAATAAAAAAATGAAATCACGTGTTTTTGCGTTTACCTTGCGTTTACAACTCTGTTCAATTTTAACATTTTTTTTTGTGAAATTTGACAATATATTGTATTTCTAACATTTCTGAAGACAACGGTACCTGTTTCAAGCTTTCAGTCTTATTCTGATAAAGGTTATGAATTTTTTAAAGTAAAAGGTGCAGATTTGTGCATTGCAAACTTTAATCGCAAAAGTTAAGTGACGAAATTTGAATCACATTTATGCTAAATTATCGAGTACAAAGAAGTTTTCTGGAAAGTTTTAGATCAAAATGTTTTATAGAAAAAAAAATAGTGTAGCTTTTAATATCGACATTAGATTATAGAACGCTTATTTTTCGAGATACTGACCATGGGTGATGAATGGCTAATTTTGGTCTTACATTATGGTTTTGACGGTGGTGAAAACGAAAATGAAATTTATTTTAAATTTTAGGTTGGGAAATATTGTCAAAATCGCAATTTTACTCTAAAAATAAAAAAAATGAAATCACTTTTTTTTCGTCATCTCTATTGAATTTTAATATTTTTTCTAAACATCGTACAGTATAATATATAATATGTATAATACATGAAAACATATTATGTTGCTCACCTTTCTTAAGATAATGGTAGCACCTACTTGCATCAAGATTTTGGTCTTATTATAATAAAAGTTATGAATTTTTTAAAGTAAAAGGTGAAGATTCGTGAATTGCAAAGCTTAATCGCAAAAGTTGACTGACAATATTTGAAATTTAGATTTTTAATTACATTATTGTTAAAACATAGAGTACAAAGTAGTTTTTTGGAAAGTTTTAGATCAAAATGTTTTATAGAAAACAAATGGTGCAACTTTTAACATCGACGTTATAAATCACCAAAATAACGTTAATTTTTCGAGATACAGTGGAACCTCGATAAGTCGGATTAATCGGGATCGCGGCCGATTTGTTGGTAAAATCTCAGTCAAACTGAAAGAAAAAATGTTTGTTTTGTCTGATGAAAATCGTTCCGGGTTAACTGGACTTTTGTGGGTTATCGGAGGCCGACTTATCGAAGTTTCACTGTACTGATCATGGGTGGTTAATGGCTAATTTTGGTCTTACTTTACGTTTTTGATGGCCCTGAAAACGAAAATGAAGTTTCATTTAAATGAAGGAACCTTGTCAAAATAGCAATTTGACCATAAAAATAAAAAAAATTTAACCACGTTTTCCTTAAAATTAAAAGTTGCACCATTGTTTTTCTATAACACATCTAGATCTAAAACTCCCTATAAAACTTCTTTGGACTCTACAGTTTAACATAAACGTGATCAAATAGATAAATTTTAAATTTTGTCACTTAATTTTTGCAATTTAACTTTGCAATTCACGAATCTGCACCTTTTATTTTAAAAAATTCATAATGTTGTTCTGAAGCTATTTTCTTGTGGCATTTTTGCAATTAACTAGTATTGATGGGAAATAAGCCACAATTTTACTAAAAAAATGATTTTATTAACGTTTTGACGCCCAAATCAGATGTCATTGTCAAAATATAAAAAATATTAATATTAATAATTTTTACGAAAAAAAACATGATAGTCTACAACAGTTTTCGTAGTCTTCACAAAGGTGAGAAATATATGTTATAAAAATTTCAGAAAAAAATATTAAAATGGAACAGAGTTCTACCGAGTTAAACGTAAAAAACGTGATTTTTTTTTCATTTTTAGGTTAAAATTTCGATTTTGACAATGTTTTCTCACCTAAAATTCAAAATAAACCTTATTTTCATTTGCAACACCGTCCAAAACATAAAGTAAGATCAAAATTAGCCATTCACCGCCCATGGTCAGTATCTCGAAAAATAAACGTTATTTTGGGGATGAATAACGTCTATATTAAAAGTTACACCATTTTTTTTATATAAAACATTTGTATCTAAATATTTCCAGAAAACTTCCTTGTACTCTATGTTTTAACATAAACGTGATTAATAAGATAAATTTAAAGGTGTTACAGTAGCGATCAACAGGTAGCAATAAACGCGGTCCAAGATTGCGAAAGTTCTGAGAACTTTCAAAAGTGAGGCAACAGTGCGTCGGTAATTCGACACTGACAGTGACGTTTATACTATCAAAAACAATAGAATAGAAATATGCTTTATTGTCACTGAAAATACAAATTTTATGGACAAAGCTTAATTAAAGTCAGAAAAAATAAATAAATAATATCTAACAATAACAATAACAAATACAATTTTCTGAAATTTGATAAATCGTCAATATAAAAAAATATACATAAATACAAAATATAAGTTAATAAAGTAAAGAAAAGAAAAAACAAAATCGATATATTTGCAACAATTTATAGAAATTGCAAAGTGAATATACAACAAAGTAAACTATTTATAGACATAGGAACTAATAAGTTTAAGCTGCTGCATGTGACACCCAAATATAGATAAGTTTGGTTACTTGTACATTACTGTAATTTCTTAGTTAGTCATTAAGAAACTCTTCTACTGAATAATATGGTCTTTTAGATAGATGAGCTTTTGTCATTTTACGGAACTTGGGGAAAGATGTTGCAGATTTGAGTTGTAAAGGAAGATGGTTGTATAGTTTTTTTGCGGAATATAATATAGATTTCTTTATTAACTCAGAGGACGGGATCGGTAAATAGACATCAAAATTTGAATTTCTGGTGGAGTAGTCATGACGAGGCCTTGCTGGAAAGACGTGCATGTGTTTACGAATTAAGCAAACAGTTTCTAAAATATATAAAGATGTAAGGGTTAAAATGCCGTGATCTTTGAAGTAACTTCTGCAATGTGTTGTTCTTCTGAGGCAAAACAGATACCTTATTGCTCTTTTTTGTAATTTAAAAATAATATCTAACTGGGCAGCTGTACTAGAACCCCAAAAAGGAAGACCATATCGAAGATGAGACTCGAACAAAGAAAAATATGTTAGTTTAGAAGATGCTAAATTGAGTTCTTTCGAAACAGATCTTATAGCATAGCAGGCTGAGGCGAGTTTCTTACTTAACACATCGATATGAAGGGACCATTTGAGGTTGCTGTCTAAAAAAATACCAAGAAATTTTACAGAATCAACGGTAGAGATCTGGCTGTTATTAACAAGCAGGGGTTGAAGAGCACTTTTATAGGATAATGCTACTGTCTTATCCACGTTAAAAGAGAGTAAATTAGAGTCAGACCAGGTTTTTATCGTAAGCAAATCAGAAGTTATAGTTGCATGAAGAGATGCAATAGTTGAGTTGCTCCAAGTGATACTGGTATCATCAGCAAAAAGAAAAATTTTTCCATCGATTTTTAAGTTAGTGATGTCATTTATAAAGATAAGGAACAGTAGAGGACCCAATACTGAACCTTGTGGTACTCCACATACAATGTTTTTGAGACTAGAGTCAGTATCATTTGCTCTAACTATTTGTTTCCTATTATTCAAGTAAGATTGGAACCAATTCAAAGAAATACCTCGAATCCCATAGAAATTTAGTTTTTTAATCAAAATGTCGTGATTTACACAATCAAAAGCTTTGGCATAGTCACAGAAAACAGTGGCAGTATAAAGATTATTGTTTAGTGCTTGGTATCATGGTTTAATCATTTTTATACACATAGGCGCGACATGTTGACAAGTCAGTGACGTTCGATTTCTTGTTATAAAAAAATCGATTTTTAGTAGTTCCAATGTGACACAAAATCTAGGCACGGGTTAAAAAAATTTATTTGAAAAAAGTGTATTTTTTGTCTTTTCAGGCTCCTTTTTGTAATATTTTATTTAGTTATAGAGTAATTTCCACATACTAACATATTTCTGAAATTGGGCTCTGTACCGCCATTCTTTATTATATTACGAATAAGTGTGCCAAATATCTCGACAAAATATTTAAAATTAAAGCCGCAATCTTGGAACGCATTTGTTGCTACCTGTTGATCGCTACTGTTTCCTCTTAAACTTTGCAATTCACGAATCTTGGTCTTGTACCGGGTGTCCCAATAAGAATGGCTCTCGGCCATATCTCAGGAACCGTTTATAGTAGAGCTTTGAAATAAAAAAAAAATTATAACAAAAGTTGCCTCAAGAAAAGCCTGGAAATTATTTTCATAACTGTGGGACCACCGCTAGAGGGCGTAATTGAATATCAAAAATTAAAATATCTAAATTTTACAAAATTTTCCTAATGAAGGGGCATTGGAAATCCGATCGTCGTATTCTTCATAAAATTCTACTCATATTTGATTTCACAAGTTTAGGTCTACCTTTGGAAACAAGAGGTGGGGGTGAGTGGGAACCTTGTTATGCAAAACTGGCTGTGAGTCCGGTTCTGCTTAATCAAATTTTGCAAACTTGGTCGTGTTGCAGACAGATCTTTTTCGTCAATGTAAAAGTTATGACTTCGAACCAACTTACTGAGTAATAGGCCAGCTAGAATGCGTTATTTAATTTTTTTCAGAAATCTAGTTTTCTTTGGAAAATATTAAATACAATCATGCATTTTTAATACCATATTACAAAATTAGACAAAATTAGCAACAGAATAGCGAAAACCGCATGTTAATACCTTTTTTTATCTCGAGATATCTTACAAAACGTGTAAATTTAAAAACATAACTATTACTGTCACCGGTAAACGAAGTTTAGGAAAAGTAGTGTGATATGGAAACAACAAAGAAACATTTTCTAGCTGTCAACGTATATTAGGTATTTTCAACGCTTCTCATTTGTTTCGAGCCTCGTTCATATTTCGTATATTAATATTATACACGGATTATACGGCATATGACAGAGGCTCGAAACAAATGAGAAGCGTTGAAAAGCCCTATTACAAAGAAATAAAAACAACTATTTAGTGATGACATAAATGTTCAAATTTTTGCCCATCATTTTCGTTGCAAACATTTACTCTTTCAAGAGTAGATTGAACAGCAGTAGTGTTGCCCAAAATCGGTCTTGGTCTTACAGTCTTGGTCTTGTTCTTGCGTTTTAGCAAGACCAAGACCAAGACCTCCTTATTTTAGCAAGACCAAGACCAAGACTGACCGTGCAAGACTTGAGCAAGAACAAGACCAAGCCTGCGAGACTCTTGCGTCTTGCAGTTTGAGTGTCGTTTTATGGAATAATACAGGGTGTAACAAAAATGTATATACACCGTTCTTAGGCGTCAACGCCCTTCGGTAGGGATCTATGGGGGAGTATCACCGAGCCGCAAGCCCTTATCCCTTGCCGTACAGCTCCCTCATAGGTCGATCAGATGCCCGCATATTCCAGTCTAAGCGCCAGATTCACATTTAGAATTTTATACTGACGCGTTAGCCTTTTTGTTTTTCCGATGGCCTGGCTTGGGCTTGAACTCTCGTACCTCACGGCGAAGTGAAGTGCGGGTCAGCACAGGTTTTGTAACAAAAATACAGGTCATAAATTTAATCACATATTTTGCGATCAAAAATAGTTCGATTGAACCTAACTTACCTTAGTACAAATGTGCACATAAAAAAGTTACAGCCCTTTGAAGTTACAAAATGAAAATCGATTTTTTTCAATATATCGAAAACTATTGGAGATTTTATATTGAAAATGAACATGTGGCATTCTTAAGGCAGTAGTATCTTAAGAAAAAATTATAGTGAAATTTAGACACCCCATAAAAATTTTATGGGGTTTTGGTTCCTTTAAACCCCCCCAAACTTTTGTGTACGTTTCAATTTGATTATAATTGTAGTACCATTAGTTAAACACAATGCTTTAAAAACTTCTTTGCCTCTTGGTACTTTTTCTAAAAGTCAGTATTTGTCGAAATATTTTGCATATTATTTGTCAAATCCACCACATATTTGTATATGGCCACATATATGCGTTATTAGTCGAGGAAATGAAGCTGAAAAAATGGCAAAACCTCTCAATTTTTTCGTCCAGCATCGATTTGTACAAAAATTTGGGATTAGGCTCATTACAACCTCTAGTTCATTTTCTATATTGAGCCGTTGTACGCTTTTGGTTTTTTAAGGGTGAAAACTACCCCTAATTGTAAAAAATTATATAATAACATTTTAAACTTTAATATTGTCAACATTTGGTTCTTATTAGTTACATAATGATTTTTTTATGCTTTAAGATATATGTACTATCATAATATTTCAACCCTTAAAACCACCCTTGTTGGAGCTATATATAAAAATTTACTTATCCTAAAAGAGTAATTTCGGCTTGCATCGATTTACATAAAAATTTGGGATTAGGATCATCTCACCCTGTACTTCATATTTTACATCATGCTTAAGGGCGTTGATTATTTTTAGGGGTGTAAACTACCCCTTATTGTCAAAGATTATATAAAAACATTGTAAACTTTAATATGGGTAAAATTTGGTTTTGATTGGTTAAATAATGATTGCTTTATACTTTAGGATATAATATCATAATATTTCAACCCTTAAAAACTACCCTTAATAACATTACAGTTTTTATAAGTAGATATTTTAATAGATAAAGTAAAATTAAAGAATTACAACAACATTTATTTACACAAAAATACGAATTTACAAATATGTACAAATACAAATACAAATAGTTTTTTAGTCATCTTCCAGTATACGAACCGGTTCTGTGTTATTATACATACATTGAAAATTATCCATAAGCGGAATATCCGAATTTTTCGAAAAAAAAATTGGTTTTATAAAAATAGCTCCTTCATTTTTGGCGATAAAAAGTTTTTTCAAAAATGACTTTGTAGGATTCTTGAAGAGTTATAAGACTGTGTAAACTAAATTCCGTAAGATCCCTTAGTTTTTAATTAGGGTGGGTTTAAAGGGCTCGAACAAGGGGGTGTTTGCTCGTAAATAGAGGTTTTAAACAGCTACATCTCGTTAACTGGTCACTGTATTGAAAATTTATGCACAAGAAAATTTTAGTTGTTAAAAAGCTACAATTTAGTAGTCCTTAATTTTTTTCGTATCTCTAATATTTTCGGAGATATTTTGAAGTAAAAAGTGAAAAATGGGAAATTCCAAAAAAATAATTTTTCTTTAAACTGCAATTTTTCTAAAATTAGTCCTTTTAAATAAGCCAAACTTTTTGGGTGTATTGATAATACAAATATAAAAGGAATTACAGAAAGGCGAAGACCAATTTTTAATTAGGAGGGTAGTTAGGGGGTTGTTTTCACTGATTTTTTTCATAGAGAAAAGCAGGTACCGACCTTTTTTTGATCATAAGTCGCTTAATTTTCAGGCTAGAAACTTTTTATTATTATTTTTTGAAAGAACTAACTGTATAATTAAAAAAAGGTTATTTAAATTTTCCTCTAAAAATGCAAAGTTTTTCCGTCATTTTACTTTGAATATTTCAAATTATGCATTTGAAGAAAAAAGCTAACTTTTAACATGCCGTATCTCGGTTTGTATTTGTCTTAAAGATATTACAGAAAAAGAATTTGATTTGTGTTACTAAAAGATACAATTTTAATATCTACAGTTTTTTTGATTAAATGCATATTTTTCGAGGTATTCTCAAAAAAACCCTCTAAAAAAGTCGATTTTTTCATCGAAAAAACTGTTACTTTCAAGCGCGAATAACTCGAAAAATATTAGTTTTACAAAGAAAATGTAAAAACATTTTTTTCTTAGAATTACCTTTTACATCGTTTTGCATGGTTAAAATGTAATAAAAAATTCTCGCCCCCGAGATGGGGTGACAACCACCCCCAAGATTTTAGCGTACGGCGGTATGATATAGAAAATGATCATTAGACTATTCATTACCTTCTGAGAAAATTTCAAGTAAATCCATGCTGGACGAAAAAATTGCAAGCCAAAATGCTTCATTTCTTCGACTATATGTACATCTGTGATATGGCTAAGTACGATTATGGAGACTTGATAATAATAGGAAAATTTATTTATGATTTACATATTTAGGTATATTTTAAACCATATTAAAAAAGAAGTCACATTTCGATAAAATGTGCCTTATCGAAAAAAATACACAGAAGCAAAAAAGTTTTAAAAACACTGTGTTTAACTAATGGTATCGCAGTAATAGTTTAATTGAAACGTACACAACCATTTGGAAGGTTTAAAGGAACAAAACCCCATAAAATCTCTACGTAAACATACATATTAGAAAAGAAGCCGCAACTCGATAAATACTGCCTTGTCGAAAAAATACTAAGAACCAAAAAAGTTTTAAAAATATTGAATTTAACTAATAGTATCACAATAATAATTTAATTGGAACGTACACAAAAGTTTGGGTGGGTTTAAGGGAATAAAACCCCCATAACATTTTTATGGGGTGCACAAATTTCTCTATAATTTTTCTTTAAGATATTCCTGCCATAAAAATGCCACATGTCCATTTTCAATAAAAAATCTCTAATAGTTTTCGATAATTTGGAAAAAATCGATTTTCATTTTGTAACTTCAAAGGGCTGTAACTTTTTTTATATGCATATTTGTACTAAGGTAAGTTAGGTTCATTAGAACTATTTTTGGTCCTAGAATAGGTGATTTAATTTATGACCTGTATTTTTGTTACACCCTGTATATTAGTTCGGCTATATGCTTAGAGACTATGAGATACAAAAAAATATGTAACAAAAATTTGGAAAAATGGATTTATCCGCATTATGAACAATACGATGAACATACATACCGAATTAAAAATATGAACACTTATTTATTGGATACGTACTCAGAGGTCATAATAAATTATTATACAATGTAAAAATAAAATATTTCATTCTTTCCTAATATCAGACGACGGCGACGCCTTCGCTCCGAAATTAATTACAATTGAGCAATTGTCTAGATTTTGAGAATAGCAACCTTTCATAAAATAATCTTCTTGTGTTGTGTGTATAACAATATCGCATTGAAACTTTTAAAGAAGTATGTCGCCTATAAGGTGATAAAAATATAATACGAATACCATATTCACTATTACGGACAACCACTCAATTGTTTTTCCTTATCCATATCGTAAAGACTAAACGTCCTACTTTTTGCAGGGTGTGCAATTAGATATTAGATCAATCGGCCAAACAAATTTTTTTGCTGAAAAAGCAGTAGATAATATGATGCCTGACTACCATGTATAGTCCATTCGCGCACGGTAAAATGCTACAACACCTTCAAATTTCAAAAAAAGAGATATTTATTATTATATAAAAAGAGATATTGGCCGATGTGTGATTTTGCCATTGTTTTTTTTATTGTTAATGAAGAACTTATGAGAGGATGGGTGATCGGGCTGCATTGAAAACTAAAAAACAATGTTTTTTAAAATGAAATAAACAAATTACTTATCGACAACTGATAAATAAAGTTTAAACTTCAGTTTAGGCACTTCGAGATTTCGAAAATAATATTTTTTTCCACCTACCTCTACCGAAAGTATACTTTTCCGGACCTGATTGTAGGGAGCAAAGTTGTACTTTTCCTCCCTAGGGAGGAAAAGTAAAAGTAACGTCATGGTATGTCATTCATGAAATATAACTTATTGACGCCCTGTATAATATCTATTTTCTATTACGTAAGTATACAGGGTGGTGAATTGGAAAACGGGCCATAGGAAACTCAACGTAAAATTCTAAACTGTTGAATTCCTGCTTCCCTAATTATTCTACATCAAAAGACATGAGAAACTATTTGTAGAGGATTGAAATCTTTATTAAAAACAATTGTTAAAATTGGTCTACGAATTAAACACATTCCAAAATTTTGTAAAATAAAATAAATTTTATCAAAGTATTTGCCAAATTTAGGCCACACACAGTGCAAGAGTGTGTATAAGGTTGCCTTCGGTCACAATAAAATTATTATATTAACAATATTTTAAGAGGATCGTTACGTTTTTTCGGCTGCAATGCTATTCAAATGGGGATTCATTTTTTTCGAATCCCGAGAAAACTAATAAGTATTTTTAAAAAATTTAAACGCAGAATGAAAGATTGCGTTATTAGCAAGGGCCGAAAGTCCCTGAGAACTTCTATAATCTTTATTTTAATAAGTTACAGGGGTGAAAAACTAAGAGAAAATTTAGTGTTATTTTTAATTTCAAATATCTCATTCAAAATATACTTTTTATTTATTCTAAGGGACTTTCGGCCCTCGTTAATACTTTAGTCTTTCATTCTGCGTTTAGATTTTTCAAAAATATTTATTGGTTTTTTTCAGGATTCGAAAAAAATTAACACAATGTCCGTGGTAACTTTCCAAATCTATCTTTGTCATACAATGCACTCAGTCGAATAGAATATTGTCAGTCAGACACTGACAATCAGTGACAGTTGAGGAAAAAGTAGTAAAAATAAAGATGTTTTATTTAGTCAACAGTTTGCGTACTGTCAGAAATAGTAACGTGTGGCCTTACATTTACGTACTTACTTAGGTATGGCAAATGTATCCTTTTTTTTTTCTCTGATTCTGGCTTTGGTTTAGAACTAGAACCTTTAGCCACGTAATTGTATAACTTATCACTAAGTCAGCGGAGTAATGTGTAGTGTGTGTGTTGAGTAAGTGTCTTGTTACTTTGCAAAGTCAACGTCATTGTCTTTGCAAAGAGACGATAATTGTTTCCGAACGTCTGCGGTCCCTCCGGTGAGTACCGATTCAGATGTATCCTATTTTTCAAAATTTTGGACTCTGTTTAAATCGTAGAACAGTTCTAACTTTTGTTTTTAATACAGATTTTAATCCTCTACAAATAGTTTCCCATGACTTTTGATGCAAAATAATTAGGAAAGCAGGAATTCAACAATTTAGAATTTTATATTGAGTTTCCTATGGCCCGTTTTCTAATTCACCACCCGGTATATACATTTTAACATTTATTTATAAAACACTCTGTATTTTGCAGAATGGTAAAAAACAGTAAATTGTTATTTTGATTTAACAATGTTTACATTAATAATTTGACTTATATTTGACAGTTGACAGTTATATTGTACCTACTTGTTAGATTTAGTTCTAATAAATTTTATTGGTTAGTTACATAAAATAAATTAAGTAAAAATGAAAAAATGACTTGTTATTTGAGGAAGGTGGAAAAACCATATGTATAACATGGGAGTAAAGTGCCTTTTCCTCCCTTGAATGATTACTACCCTCCGCTACGCGTCGAGCAGTAAACTTCATTCTCGGGAGGAAAAGTAGCACTTTCCTCCCTTGTTATACAAATAGCTATTATGTACTTGTGTTTTTGAGCCTTGAACATCGTCATTTTTCGATTTTTTTCAGTTTTAAATTGTTTATAACTCGGAAACGAATAACTTTAGACAAAAACTACCAAAGATCTTTTTTGTTCCATATGATTCAAAGAACCTAAAATAAGTCTGCCAGGGCTGAAACAATTGATTTTTATAATTTGTTTAATTTTTTTTAGAATAAATATAAAAATAACTCAGAAATTACGGCATTTCGGTATAGGAAATATTACATGAAAATTAATTAGTAGTTATTATGGTTCAAAATGCAAAAATATACAGGGTGTTCTATTCGAAATACTAAAGTTCATTATATTTTCAAAAAAACGCAAGATCTGGTAACAGTCTGTAATTACCACTATAATATCGGCCGCATTAGAAGACCTTTACTCACCAAATTCTATAAAAATCGTTCAAGTCGTTTCCGAAATATTTGAGGCGTTCCATACATAAAACTCACTCTGTATAAATGTTATATAATTAAACTGCGTGTATTACTTTGTATTAATTCTTGTTAAAAAAAAGTCAATCTTAAAATTTTCAACTAATAGCAAACAAAAATTTTCAACTAATAATAGTGTCAAAGCTATTGCGTACTGTGCTGTAATTTAATTTGTATTTTTTTATTTTTTATTTGAATAAATGGCAAATTGTAGAACTCTTTTATTCCATTTCATTTCATATACCTAATGTGAGAGTCCATCAATCCCTTTTTAGACAGATAATGTTCTTTAAAATACAGTCTAGATAAGTTTATGTCATTTGTTTGATTTTTTGTGTTTTCACCATGTTTTAGCACATGTCAGGTTATTAAATGCAAACGTTTATTAAGAAACAGACTGACTCCCGTGGGACACGGTAGATAGCCCAGTTAGTTAGAGTATATGCAGAGATAGTTTAGATCGTGGGTTCAAACCCACCTAATGTGAGTTGTTTATTAATAAATAGCAATATGCTAGTGGGTAACTGCGAGACTTGCAAGACTCTTGCTGCAAGACCAAGACCAAGACCAAGACTGGGAGTGCAATACCAAGACCAAGACCAAGACCAGGTGTACTGGTGCAAGACCAAGACCAAGACTGTCCAAGTCTCGTCTTGGTCTTGCATTTGGGCAACACTAAACAGCAGTCTCAATTTCTGCTCTCGATATGCTTTGAATGGCGTTTAGTATTCGCTGTTTAATGTATTCTAGAGTAGTGTATGATGGGCAACAATTTGAATATTTAGGTCGTCACTAAGAAGTTCTTTTTGTTCTTTGTTATATTTAATTTTAATAGTATTGTTTCTGTTTATATTGTTGTTTTAATTAATTATATTTTTATACGTTGACATCTGGAAAATGTTTTTTTGTTTTTTTTTTCACAGCACACTACTTTTCATTAACTTAGTTTACCGGTGATAGTAAGTTATGTATAAAATTTACACGTTTCTCGAGATATCTTGAGATATAAAAAAGGTATCGACATGCGGTTTTCGCTATTCTATTGCTAATTTAATCTAATTTTATAAAGTATGATTAAAAATGCATACTTGTATTTAATATTTTCCAAAGAAAACTAGATTTCTGAAAAAAATTAAATAACGCCTTCTAGCTGGCATATTACTCAGTAAGTTGGTTCGATATCATAACTTTTACATTGACGAAAAAGATCTGTCTTCAGCAAGACCAGTTTTCAAAATTTGATTCAGCAGAACCGGACTTACAGTCATTTTTTCATAACAAGGTTCTCACTCACCCCCACCTCTTATTTGCAAAAGTAGAGTTAAACTTGTTAAATCAAATATGCGCAGAATTTTATGAAGAATACAATAATCGGATTTCCAGTGCCCCTTCATTAGGCAAATTTTGTAAAATTTAAATTTTTTAATTTTTGATATTCAATTACGCCCTCTCGCGGTGGATCCACAATTATGAAAATAATTTCCAGGCCTTTCCTGAGGCAACTTTTGTTATAAAATTTTTTATTTCAAAGCTCTAGTATAAACGGTTCCTGAGATATGGCCGAGAGCCATTCTTATTGGGACACCCGGTACTTTAAAAAATTCATAACTTTTACTAGAATAAGAGTAAAATCTTGAAACAGATACCATTGTCTTCAGAAAAGTAAGCAGTACTGTACGGACTTAGAAAAAAATATTAAAATGGACCAGAGTTGTAGCGAGTTCAACGCAAAAAAAACGTGATTTAATTGTTTTTTATTTTAATTTTTAGGGTAAAATTGCGATTTTGACAATGTTCCCCCACCTAAAATTTAAAACAAATTTCATTTTCGTTTGGTCAAAAACATAATGTAAGACCAAACTTAGCCATTCACCACCCATGGTCAATATCTCGAAAAATAAGCGTAATTTTGGGGATTTCTAATGTCAATATTAAGAGGAAACAGTAGCGATCAACAGGTAGTGAAAACGCGTTCCAAGATTGCGGCTGTAATTTTGAATATTTTTTCGAAATATTTGGCACACGTATTCGTAATATAATACAACTTTGAACTATACGAAATATACCAGGATCCAGATATCATAACATTCATTAAAATAGGACGGCTGCGTTGGATGGGACATGTAGAAAGAATGGAAGAAGGCGAAATACCAAACAAAATATTCAAACAGATGCCAGTAGGAAAAAGAACAAGAGGAAGACCGAAGCTGAGATATTTAGAACAAATAGAAAATGATATAAAAATCTTAAAAATAAAAAACTGGAGAAAAAAAGCACGAAACAGATCAGAGTGGAGAAGAATCCTGGAACAGGCCAAGACACAGAAAGGGCTGTCGAGCCAATGATGATGATGATGATTCGTAATATAATAAAGAATGGCGGTACAGAGCCCAATTTGAAATTAGTATGTGGAAATTACTCTGTAATTAAATACAATATTAAAAAAACGAGCCTGTACCGCCATTAAGAAGAACAAAAAAATACAATTTCTTCAAATAAACTTTTTTATCCGATGCCTAGATTTTGTGTCATTTTGGAACTACTAATGAAATAAAAAATTTTAGTAGTTCCAAAATGACACAAAATCTAGGCATCGGATAAAAAAGTTTATTTGAAGAAAGTGTATTTTTTTGTTTTTCTTAATGGCGGTACAGGCTCGTTTTTTTAATATTGTATTTAATTACAGAGTAATTTCCACATATTAATATATTTTTTAAATTGGGCTCTGTACCGCCATTTTTTATTATATTACGAATACGTGTGCCAAATATCTCGAAAAAATATTCAAAATTACAGCCGCAATCTTGGAACGCGTTTTTGCTACCTGTTGATCGCTACTGTATCACCTTAAAAGCTGCACTATTTTTTTCTATAAAACATTTTGATCTAAATCTTTCCAGAAAACTTCTTTGTACCTACCTATAGTTTAAAAGCTAAATTTCAAATTTTGTCACTCAACTTTTGCGATTAAACTTTGCAATGCACAAATTTGCACCTTTTACTTTAAAAAGTTCATAACCTTTATCAGAATAAAAGTCAAAGCTTGAAACAGGTACCGTTGTCTTCAGAAATGTTAGAGCTATATACTGTCAAAATTTCAGGAAACACTATTAAAATAGAACAGAGTTGTAGCGAGGTAAACGCAAAAAACATTATTTCATTTTTTTTCTATTTTTGGGGTAAAATTGCAATTTTGACAATATTCCCCCACATAAAATTCAAAATAAACCTCATTTTCGTTTTCAGCACCTTCAAAAATATAAAGTATGACTAAAGTTGTCCATTCACCTCTCCGTGGTCAGTACCTGGTCATTTTTGGGATGCCTGCCGCTCGCTTATTAAAGTTTGGACTAGCTTTGAAAAAGAAATAAGTACTTTGGTGAAATAGATTTTTAAATTTTTTTTATTGTCTTAACATATTACATTTCACAAACTATAATTACACATCACAAAAAACATAAAAAAATAATTTATAAATTAAATATTGTGTCAATAAACTATTCATTTAAAAAGTAAAACCAAATTTAGGCTTCGCAGTATACACCAATGCGTTAAACTTAAAAACAAATCAAAATCTTTCACACGATCTCGTTACTTTCATAAAATCCCTACAGCTAGTCTACGTTTATCAAAACATACAAAGCCTTATACATTATTTTCCTAATAATACTGATAGGTCTTTACATTTGAGATACACGTTTTTTCAGTTCTTTCAGTTGGTTTGCAATCTCTGTAGGCAAATCTTGACTAACTTGTTCGTCGAAGTATTTCTCGATATCTTGTACTTCCTGGTTCCAGAAGTCTTTGGGCAAGCTGAATAATTCGTCAAAGTTGATATTTTCTTTAATGCCTGAAACAAATTAATTGTTCTAAATATGTGCATACAATGATCAAAATTAAAAAATAGAAAGTTCGTTAAAATATACTTGTACATATTCAGTTTTCAAACAGGAATTATACAAACTTCCATTGGTACCCCCCCCCCCCTCACGAATGTATATAATTTCCTCCTTTCACTAGCAGCTGTGAAAAGTGAGTAGTCGGTATACCGAGATCCCATTCATATCTGCTCCAAAATTCGTACATACTCCAAAATTGAAAAAAATTCTTTGGTTTTTTACAATAACTCCGTTCATTTTAAAGCTAATTCTATGATCATCAATAAGTGTTACGTGTGCTCAGTGCTTCTATACGGAGTAGAAACGTGTGGACATTGAAGGCGGAAACTATCATAACTTCTGACTTTTGAGCTATGGTTGTACAGAAGGATCCTGAAGATAGCATGAACAGACAAAGTCACCAATGAAGAAGTGCTACGGAGGATCAACACAACCGCAGATTTGGTCAACATCGTGAAGGGCCGTAAGCTTCAGTACTTGGGACATTGGGAAATCAAGGCAGATACGAACTACTCCAATGCATTTTGCAAGGTAAAATTGAAGGAAAAATGGCTCCAGTGCGCAGGAGAATATCCAGCTTGCTAACCTGATAGCATGATATAGAAAGACCTCAACACAACTATTCCGCATCCTCCTCAGTCGTTTCCTCATTGCTGAGTGTCGTGATTCCCTATAATACGAGCAACTATCTCTTTCCATCGGCTTCTATCCTGAGCTTCCCTCATGGATTCAGATAATGTTTTTCCACTGGCTTTCTGTACTTGATCCGTCCATCGAGTAGGTGAGCGACCTCTACTTCTGCGCCCTTCAACGTTTCCCGAAATTATAAGTCTCTCAAGATTATCATCACTTCTTCTTGCAATATGGCCGAAAAATTTTAAGACGGTGGAGAGGCAAATAGAGGAAAGTCGAGTCTGAATATTAAGCTCTTGGAGGATTGAGTGATTTGTTCTGTGTTCCGTCCATGAGATCCGAAGCATTCTTCTCCAGCACCACACTTCAAAGGCGTCAATCCTTTTTCTGTCGTCCGATTTCATTGTCCATGTTTCGGATCCGTAATTAAATATGGGAAAAATTAAAGCACACACTAATCTTATTTTGGTGTTCTTCGACAAGGAGCGATCTTTCCAGATTTTCGATAATCGACTCACAGCGTTTTTGGCCATGCCTATTCTCCTACGTATTTCTGTTTCACAAGATCCTGTATTACTGATGTAGGATCCTAGATAATTGAACTCGTTAACCACTTCAAACTGGTCTAAGGCTCCTGTTGTCTGAAGTGAATTTGAATAATCTACTATCATAATTTTTGTTTTTTGTTTATTGATCTTGAGACCACATCTATTGCTTTCGGCTTCCACTAGCTGCAGCAGGCTGGACATTTCTTCTTCGGATGCAGTTATTAATGTTGTATCATCTGCATATCTGAGATTTGATATCTTCTTTCCTGCGATAGAAATACCGCCATTCCATTTGTCGAGTGCTTTTCTCATTATATATTCCCCATAGAAATTAAAAAGACTTGAAGATAGAATACATCCTTGTCGGACTCCTCTACCTATTTTAAAAGAATCGGACTTTGGTTTTCAATTCTTATTCTGGTTTCACTGTTCACGTATAGGCTTTTCACCAGAGCTGACAGATGATCAGGAACCCCCATCTCATGTAGAACTTTCCACAAAACTGTCCAGTCTACACAGTCAAATGCTTTCTGATAATCCAGAAAGCAGATGATCATCGGAATTTTGAATTCTCGTGCTTTCTCAAAGAGTTGTCGCATATTAAGAATTTGCTCCCTTGTGCCTTTACCCTTCACGAAGCCTGCCTGTTCTTGTGGTATTTGTCTATCCAGGTATGTCTGCATGCGACACTTGATTATTCTCAACAGAATTTTACTTGGGTGTGAAATTAGTGAGATGGTTCGGTAGTTACTACATTTTGTGGTTGCGCCTTTCTTATGAATGGGAGTAAATAGTGCGGTACACCAATCACTGGGCCATTTGCCGATTCTCCATACATACATGATTGCACAGTCTCCACATTAATTGGAGACCATGTTCACCCATGTTCTGTAAAAGTTCTGCCGTGATGTCATCGCAACCAGGTGATTTATTTCTATTAAGGTGTTTTATGGCTTCATCGACTTCAGACCTTAGAATATCTGGTTCTAGGGTTGTTGTTGAGACTTGCAGTGCTGTTATATGATTTGGTCCGCATAGCAACCAACAAAATCATCATAGCCAGAATGATCGAAAACGTTCGGAACGGACAGGCACGCTAAGAAGAAGTATCTATTTAAACGTTGCAACTTTAGGTTTTATAGTCGGGGAACCTGACGTAAAATTCATGAAGCTGGCACGCCTTCAGATAGATAGCGCATGTAATCGGGCGAAAGGAAGCTGTAACAAACGGAAAAGTTTTTGGCTGTAGAGGACCGATTGGAAAACGAGCCAGAGGAAGACAGAGCCTTCGGCTTAGAGTATGAAGAAGAGTTGCCAGAGACAGATGTGAATGGAGGATTATTCTCAAGAAGGCTTTGGCTCATAACGAGCTGTGATGGTAATAATGAGCATGATTTTGATTATTGGGAATATAAGTACCTAAATACTGTGACATTATTGCTGTTAAAAATATCGTTATTCTTACCTTCTAAGTTCAAACTGTTCTTCTTAGGTACTAAACCAATAGCAGTGTCTTGAGCAACATCTTCTCCATCAAGTCTTCTTAACACCCAATCTAGCACTCTGGAATTTTCACCAAAACCAGGCCACAAAAATTGTCCATTTGTACCTTTTCTGAACCAGTTTACATGGAAGATTTTTGGAAGGTTGCTTGATTTTTGCTCCATGGACAACCAGTGGCTCAAATAGTGTCCAAAGTTGTAGCCAAAGAAGGGTCTCATAGCGAATGGATCGTGCATAATTACTTTTCCCTAAAAATATAAATATGTTAGTGAATATGTAACTAGAAAGATACTGTCATATCTGATATAACAATGATATGCTATATTAACAGATATATAAAAAGTTCAATATATTAGAACATATTACCTTGTGTTCAGCTGCAGCAGTTGCTTCTGATCTCATGGTAGATCCAATAAATACACCGTGTTTCCAATCTCTTGCTTCATATACTAAAGGAACTCCAGCTGGTCGTCTTCCTCCGAACAAAATAGCTGAAATAGGTACTCCTTCCGGGTCTTCCCAAGCTGGATCTATTATGGGACATTGGTTAGCAGGTGTGCAAAATCTGCAAGTAAATAAAGGTTTTTGAAAAATGTTGGACAAATCTTATCGAAATATAAAAACTTGGTGTTTCTATATCAAACGAATATCATACCCCGCTATACATGGCATTGATTGACTTTGAAAAAGCATTTGATAGTGTGAAACATTGGGTGGTAAAGAATTCCCATCAAAACAGCAGAAAAGACAACAGATATACCGACTTAATTACAAATATATATAATAAGGCAACAGCAACTACTAAGCTAATGAAACAAACGGAGCCTGTTACAATAAACCGGGGAGTAAGACAAGGAGGTACCATCTTGCCCAAGCTATTCAACCAAGCGCGCGAAGATGTGTTCAATTAACTACACTGGGATGGCATGGGTATTAATATAAACGGGCAATATCTGAGTCACTTACGAAATGCTGATGATATTGTAAATAACAGAAAAAAGTGAAGAATTACAAAGAACGATAGAAGAACTAGATAGACAATCCCAGGAAATTCCAGAAAATACGCTGAGAGATCGAAAGAGGAGTGAAAACATTAGAAGACAATATAACATACAGTGTATAAACGAATGGACACTAAATAGAAAAAAAAAAGAATGGAATAACCACATAAGCAGATAAAAATGGGGGAGACATGTGTGGTCAAAATATTAATAGATACATCACCAATCGGTAGAAGAAGTATCGGCCGACCGCGCAAAAGATGGAGTGACAACCTTCCATAGAAATATCAGTCTACCAATTAACAAGCAGAATTGATTATAAAGAGGAAGAAGAAAAAGAAGAACTAAACACTAATTTAGATTTTACTAACTTTAATTATTTTCAATAACAATTCATTTTACCTTGAATTTGGATGAGCAGCAGGCGTCTTTTGACCTTTGGTCCAGGGGACACCTTTCCAGTCAGTTATTGCAATATTATCGCTTACTTCCTTTTCCATACCTTCCCAGTAGACTCCTCCGTCGCATGTAGATCCTACATTTGTGAACATGGTGTTCTTGAAGACGGTGTCCATGGCAATTGGGTTACTACTTCTTGAAGTTCCTTTAAAAAAGAAAAAATTAAAATAAGACTGTATGTGGACTGTTTAAAAGTGTGTTTTAATTACTAACAGAATGCAGGACACAACCAAAATGTTTAAAATTACATAAAGCATAAAATTTAGGTAAGAAACACAAAGAAGATGAGAACAGTTTCAAACAGAAATGCATTGAAGACTTTGTAACGTTACAAACTTCACATCTTTGATATTTTATTTTTAAATAATTATTTTACTTTATTTTCTTTAATATTTCATTAGTAATTATTTTCTTCTATTCGTTTTAACTTGCTTTTTCGTAAAAAAATTAGTTTGGCGCCCTTCTATAGGCAACCCTATTTACATTGTATTATCTCTCATGTTCGTTATTTCAAATTTCGTCCAAGGTTCGTTGTCATGTCATTTTAATGACAGTGACAACCAGAGACATGTAAAGAAAATAGACTTGGCTAGGGATATGCCAGTCAATGCATCGGGGTGTAACGTCGATATCAAGTACGGTGGTCTAGCTATCTTTGTCTGTCGTGCGAGTGTGAGCGTATCTACCAAGAGGTGGGAGTAACGGAACGACAGAAACACAGAGGCGGCGGCCATCATATGCTAGAGAGAAAAAGTTAAGCGCCGGTAGAGAGAGATAGATAGACCACCGACCAGAACTGCTCCGCGTTACGCTATTTTTCGGAGTTGGCCAAATCTAGGTGTATAAGATCTTTGGTGACAAACTCCATGTTTTATTCTCAAAATGGTGGTGGAAATGTCATAAAAGGCAAAGAAGCTTCAAAATTAAATCATTTTTATTCCAAATCAAATCTTCCCCTTGGGGTGAGTTTTTCATAAAGTTTTTTTTTAATAATTTCTTTCAGTCATTATATTCCATCCATACCTAGTTTCTTATAACATTTTTTCTAATGTTTTTTATATCTAACCTAACCCCAATGTCAAACCATGTGTTCTGGTATTTTAGTTTTAAATATATTATCTTTTTAATTTACATATATGCATGTTTAGTAATCAAAATTTTAACTAATCTCCTCATCTAAATTCCATTTAATTTATTCTTGTCATCTGCTACTCTTTGGATTGAAGAATGACAGACTGACAAATTTTGGTCATTAACTTCTTGATTGTTGATATGTGTCTTTATCTTATAGTTTTTGGGAATAAAGATCACAGTCCTCCCTTCGGGAGCTTCAAGCCTATCACCGGTGATGCAACTTTAAGGCGAAGAATGAGACCATGACATACGGACTACAGCACCCAACATCTACAGCTGCAGGGGCCTAGGGCCGAAGATCCGCCCAGGCCTACAAGAAGTCTACAGAAGTACTATACGACATCAAGAAGTTACCATCAGCTACCAAAAGCCATAAGTATAATCCAGAATTGTGAGTTTTTGGCAAGAATTTGAATATATTTGTTAATGCAATTTTACAAGTCATATTTTTATTATATCTTTATGAACAATAAACATGATTGGTTAAAAATACTGTTTTGTTTGCTTCCATTCCAAATTTTCATAGTTCATTTCTAAGATTAGGACAAGACGAACACACACCTGAGTGACTGAGCTAAGCTAAGGGTGTGACGATGGCTATCTTGATGATTGAGGTAATATTTTCGAATGTTATTTCAATTAGCTGGGGTAGTCCATCGCTTATTTCGTTTCACTGGCGCCCAACGTGAGGCAACGAAAAAGCAAGTTAAAACGAATAGAAGAAAATAATTACTAATGAAATATTAAAGAAAATAAAGTAAAATAATTATTTAAAAATAAAATATCAAAGATGTGACGTTTGTAACGTTACACACTCCTCTCACCCATCAGAAAAATTTTGAACACAAGTGAAAAATTTTTCTCAAAGAAAACAGGAATGTTACAACTTGTTATTTACTCTATATGATTTAATCTGATATGGGAGAGTATTAAAAATATTTTAAAAATACTTTATAGAATTAGTGTTGTCGCCAGGGGGAGGGGGTACAACGCCTCCTTTATTTAGATAAACTTACCCAAGATTTTTTTATGTATTTTGACCCGTAGAATACGAATTTTTGGGTAACAGTTGATCCGAATGCAGATAAGATTGTTATAAACGAAGAACTTACAGAATTACATAACAGCGATTTTTCGCAAAACAAAACATTTTGTTGTATTTTTTGGGTCATTCTAAGCAAAAAATGTTCTTACAAGTTTTTTCGTAGGATGCATAGTTTTCGAGACACACACGGTTAAACTTTCAAAAAATTGCAGTTTTTGAAACCGAATAACTTTTGACTAAAAAATAAAATAGCAATTCTGCTTGCAGCATTTGAAATATCAAGTCAAATAATACCGGTTTTGATTATTTGCATTGAATTTAATTGCTAAAAATTAATTTTTTATTTGTTAAACAAAGCCATAAACAAATAGTGTTTCATCGTTTTGACGCGTGCCCAATGCATGCGTTTTAAGACATGCTACGTAGAAATTGCCTGTTTCCTGGCGCTTGCACGCATTTCTCTTTTCTTAGAAATGCATTGAAAACATCACTCAGGCACTATGTGTTTATAGCTTTGTTTAACATTAAAAAAATAAATTTTTAGCAATGCAAATAATCAAAACCGATATAATTTGAATTGAACTTTTAAATGCGGTAAGCAGAATTGCAGAAGTTTATCTTGAAAACTATGCATCCTACGCAAAAATAAGAATATTTTTTGCATAGAATGACCCAAAAAATACAAAAAATGTTTGGTTTTGCGAAAAATCGGTGTTATGTAATTCTGCAAGTTCTTTGTTTATAACAATCTTATCGACATCCGGATCAACTGTTACCCAAAAAATTCGTGTTCTACGGGTCAAAATACATAAAAAACTTGGATGAGTCCATCTAAATAAAGGAGGCCGTGGTACTCCCTGGCGACAGCACTAAATGGAACACAATTATATTGTTTGTGTAATTTCAAATTAATGTATTAAAACTCACCTGGAGCAACACCAAAGAACCCATTCTCTGGGTTGATTGCTCTTAATTGTCCGTGTTTGTCAAATCTCATCCATGCGATATCGTCACCTACACACTCAATCTTATAACCAGGTAACGTAGGAGTCATCATCGCTAAGTTGGTTTTTCCGCAGGCTGAAGGGAAGGCAGCTGCTATGTAACGTTTTTTGCCTGAAGGACTGGTGATGCCCAGAATCTAAAAAAAACATCAGTAACATTAGTAATAACAAATACAATAAAGACAGTTGAACGCAACAGAGATCCTAATGCTCTCAAAAGGTCCAAAGTATGCTGTAACACACCCATCAGTCTCTAAACTAGATATAATGAGTGCAGTTGAAAAAGTATGTGTGAAAAATTAGTCTGTGAAGCACTACAATATACTAAAAGGAATAATTTAGAGTACTGTGCAAAAAGGAACTGGAAAAAAGCACTAAATCAAAAGCAAATTTTGATAAAGATGAACTCCAAGCTATCAACACTCCAACGCAACTGTCATTATTGGCAAAAATCAATATCAGGAGAAAATTCAATAATTGATTACAAAAATGGACCTTACACAAAATAAAAAAGATCCAATCAAATCACCGGAAAGTAAAATTATATAAAACACTGCACAGATTTAAGGAACACTACACTACAGCAGTCAAAAAATTAAATCATTCTTGCAAAAACTAACAGAAAAAATTAGATTACAATTCCAACAATATGCTAGTCCAGCGGTTCTAAATATATGGTACATGTACCACTGGTGGTACTGGTATACAGTGCGGTGGAATAAGTTTTGCCCCCCCCCCCTGTTAACTTGTTTATTTTAAGAATATAAGCAAAACGCTCGGACAGGTCGATTTTTAAACTAATCATAGTATATCACAGCATCAACGTTTCGAACTTTACGCGATCCCTCTTCAGGTGACAGGCATAACTTTGATTTTTTTAAATAGTAAAGTACATCACGTGACACCTCATTTAACAGCTTTTAAAATACTGATTTCAAAAATGTATAATACTTTAATCCTTTTTGAGATCGCAGGCCCAAAATTTCGGTCGAACTCTTTTTAAACGCATTTATTTTCTTCGAATTCTGAGAAAACTAATAAGTATTTTTGAAAAATTTAAACGCAGAATGAAAGATTAGATTATTACCGAGGGCTGACAGTCCCTTAGAATAAACAAAAAGTTTCTTTTGAATGATATGTTTGAAATTAAAAATCACACTAAATTTTCTCTTTTTTCCACCATTGTGACTTCTTAAAATAAACATTATAGGAGTTCTCAGGGACTTTGGACCATCGAGAATATTGTAATATTTCATTCTGCGTTTAAATTTTTCAAAAATATTTATTAGTTTTTTCAGGATTCGAAAAAAATGATTGCATTTAGAAAGAATTCGACCAAAATTTTGCGCCTACGCTCTCAAACAGGATTAAAGTATTATACATTTTTGAACTCAGTATTTTAAGAGCTTTTAAATGAGGTGTCACATGATGTACTTTCCCATTTAAAAAAATCAAAGTTATGGCTGTCACCTGAAGAGGGATCGCGTAAAGTTCGAAACGTTGATGCTATAATATACTATGCTTAGTTTAAAAATCGACCTGTTCGAGCGTTTTGCTTATATTCTTAAAATAAACAAGTTAACAGGGGGGGGGCAACACTTATTCCACCGCACTGTATAATATCATTATTTGCGGTGGTACACAAAACGCAAAAACAGCCAAAATCAGCACCACTATTATAGTTAATTAGGTTACCTAGCCACCACTAGTTAGATGGTGCCAAAGATAATAAAAAGTATTTTGTGGTACATGACTCAAAAATATTGAGAACCACTGTGCTAGTCAGTTTCAGTATCACCAGCCTTTCCACAAATGTGTCATTGGAGAACACTTTAAAAATAATAAGAGTCAAATTAGAGAAGGATGATATTGGTACTAATTGTAAATTCAGCATTCTCAACAATGTAATAGTACAATATTTACTCACCAACATATGTTCTGCTAACCATCCCTCCCTTCTGGCAATAGTGGATCCAATTCTCAAAGCAAAACATTTCTTTCCCAACAGCGAGTTGCCTCCATAGCCACTTCCGTAGGAAACAATCTCGTTGTTTTTTGGTCTGTGAAGGATGATGGTCCTTTCAGGATCGCAGGGCCAACTCGGATTTTCTAGAACTCCATTACTTGGTGTTCCTACCGAATGAAGGCATTTCACAAATTCTTGGCTTTCTCTTAGTTTTCTTAAGACCGGTGCGCCCATTCTGGTCATTATCCTCATGGAAGCAACGACGTATGGTGAGTCAGTTATTTCAATTCCTACAAAAAATAGGTAGGTATATTATATAATTTTAAATATTCTATACTGATACAATATGTATCATATGCCAACCGTGTAAAGCGATGAAATAACTATCGATAAAAAAATTAGACTGGTAAGAATTTAGTTTTTCCATTTTTCATTTATGCATCGGAATGCTGCACCTTTATGGAGAAAGATAAAATGGTTATAGTTGTATTTGAGATGTACTGTTGGAGACGATGCTGAGAATACTAGGGGTGGCCCGAAGAAAAAATGAATCTATATTGAACCAGATAAACATAAAGAAAATACTAAAAACACAAACATCAGAAAAAATAATAGGTTATTTTGGACAGGTGCTACGAATAAATCGTCTTGAAAAACTTACCTTCTAAGGAAAGATATTAGAAGGTGAAAAAAGTCGAGGTATATATATATATCTCCTACCCTATACACGGAACTTATTGTTACTACTATTGACGCTCCATTGTCAGAATGTGCTAGAATAGCAGATGATGGAAAAAATGGAGGAACATTGGAGAAATCAACTAATAGCTTCATGATTCCACGATACCTGCATCAGGTTAACGACTAAGAGGAGGATGAAGATGAATCACATCTTGTCTCTTGCATACAGGATTGTGAAGTATATAGGACCATAATAAAAGCAGTTCAAAGTTCAATAACTTAAAAGTAAGAAAGTGGTACAGATTTGATAATGGATAATTTAGTTAAAAAGGTCTAGTACTTAGACTAGATTATACAACAAAGCTGGATATCCTCAATGATTGTTTCAACACTAAAAAGTCAAAACTCAAAAAATATGACGATTATAGAACTATTAGTCTAACGAACCACATTGTAAAACTATTTCTACAAGTGGACATAACAGAATCTATGGTATAATAATTTAGATTAACATATGAGAGAAAAACAATTTGGTTTCAAGAATGGTTTTGGAATAAAGCAAGGACTTTTATCAATAATCAATCAAGAGCAGTCATCGAGAGAAAAGGAAAAGGTTATATCAGAGAGAGAATGACAAAAAAGGATAAAAATAAGAATAAGTATATTAGAAGTTTAGGTGTGGCACTAATTAAAGCCAAAATAAAAGAGCATAGATTAAGATGGTTCAGGTATGTTCAACGTCGATTAGAAGAGGTTCCTAGAAGGAGTAGAAGACTAGAAGAAGACGCTAGAAAACGGAGTAAATAAAAATAAATTGCTGGTGTATGAACGTACAGTCCTTCAGTAATACATGGCCCTTGCAGAGATAACGTGGCATGGCCCTTGCGATACAACAAAGAGTTAGAGCCTCTCGGCGGAAAGGAAAATGTACAAGTAACATAGTACAAGTAATGTGAACAATGAACAGTGTACAAGTTAAGTGATGTAGTAGGGCTCAGGAGATTAACACCAAGGGAACAAGCTCTGATGAAGACTTTAGAGAGGAAGTCGAAAGCTGGGGGTATTGGAATTCGACGTGGTTTAACCCGGAGACCAGCTGAGTTTGATATTAATTTGTCTAACAATATTAATGTTAGCTTTAGGTTTAATTATACTAACCGCGGAAAGCTTTCCTATTTAAATAGCATATATTTCCTTGCTTTTATAAACTTACCTATTTTTGATAATGGAGATCCAATAGGTCCCATAGAAAATGGAACGATATACATAGTCCTTCCCGACATACACGACGTAAACCTTTCTTTAACAGCTACGTCCATATCCTTAGGGGACAGCCAATTACCCAAAGTTCCTTGAACTCCATTTTTGGGCGTTGGAATAGTTTCTGACTTCGAGTCGGTGCAAATGAACGTTTTTGATTCCACCCTGGCTGTATCAGCAGGGTTAGTGCTGGCTAACCAACTGCAAAAGAAGAAAATTATTATTTGTAATTTTAAACACTCGGTTGAGATAAAATTAAGGATTGAGACGGCAAGCATGCGTCAAAATGAAAAAGATTTTCAGTAGTCGCGATCTACAACTTCCAATTAAGGTGATCCGGTTACTGAGATGTTATATTTTCACCGTTTTTTTGTACAGAGTGGAATCGTGGACCTTGTCTGAGGCATCGATGAAGCAGCTTGAGGCAACTGAACTGGGGCTACAGACGCATACTGAAAATATCTTGGATGGATAGAGTTACTAATAATGAGGTTTTGCAAAGATTGAGAACTGCAAACTTGCAGACTTGCATGAACTTGCATGAATCTTGAAAACACAAACTGGAATATATGCGCCACGTAATGCGTAACGAGTAACGAGCATGAGTACATCAGCAGTACAGCCTGCTGTAAAACATTCTGCATTATGGGCAAGGAAGGCCCAAAAACACGTATAGATAGGCAATACAAGAAGAAGATACAATATTTTAGGTGTTTAAGCCTTTCTGTCCTTTTGTTTTGTCAATCTTCAATTGCCAATATTTATGTCAAAACCAATTATTATAAACGAAATATAGCTATGATAAATAAAATAAAGTATACAAAATCAAGGGTGTATTAAAAAACTCATTCCAGAAGTACTATTTAGACAGAAAGCTAGTAGCCAGTTTTTAGAATTAGCAACATCATGAAGCTATTAAAACATCTTCTTCACCTTCTTTTTATGTAGACGTGAATGTCTTTCAATATGCCTCCAGTAAGTTGCATCATTCTCGTGGTCTTTCCACTGATTGTCTTCCTATTGGAGAACCGTCTCTCATCATTGGTCTGATGACTGTTTTGTAAATTCTGTTTTTCATTTCTTTGTCAATATTTTTTGATCCATATTATTTCATTCATTTAGCCTGCGGCTCTGTTTGCTCTATTTACTTGATCTTCCACTTCTGTTTCTAGCTTTCTATAGGTAGATACTGTGATGCCCAGATATTTAAACACATCACTACTTGTTTTATTATCTGGCGCTCCAGCTCTAATTTACATATTTGTAGATTTGCTGTTATAACCATGTATTTTGTCCTTTTTTGGGGAAAGTAATATATTAAATTTTCTGGCGGTTGACTGAACGGAATATTTTTTTATTTCGCATTAATCTTAACAATTTGTAACCAAAAAGCGTTAAGAATATTGACAGTAATGACAGAATCACAATATAATTTTAATAATTGAAATATTGCTTACCAGTTTTCATATTTTGGCAAAGGTTTGATGGTTCCTTGTTGTAACATTAGCTGGATCAACTTTTCATTTTCAGCATCGGTTCCATCACAGATGTGAAGTTTATCTGGTTGGCACAGATTAACATTTTCTTGAACGTAAGATTGCACCTGAAAACCATATAATTGATCAAATTTGTTTTACTTACAGCTGAATTGAAATGAAAATGAAACATCATGTTGAAACTAATGATAAAAATTGTAGCCAAATTAGTACACGAAAGAATATCACTTGAGGATGAACAACGAGTCTTCCAAAGCAGAAGATCATGTACAGATTCAGTATTTGTTATAAGACAAATCACGAAAAAGACATTAGAATAGACAACAGGCAATGTTTGCATTTTGCCGCAAATAAAGTCGGTTTCTATAAAGCTATTGATGCAGCATTTTTAGGCATATTCAAGTGCCTCATATTTATTGCCAAAACTCAAAATCGAAATTTCATGTTATAACTATAAGTTTTGAAGAGGAGCCCAAGCGGGGAGTTTTGCAGTTACTCGAGTAAGTCAGATTATTATATGGGGAGAAACCTTGTACCCTGAAAATATACCTCTACCATATATTGGCTCTTAATGCAGGGGTGTTCGTTAAGGGGAGGCCGAAAAAAAATCTATCCTTAGAAATACTCGAAATCGTCAGATTAAGATGAGGTAAATTAAGTACATGCAAAACAGTGTATATTTCAAAAATCTGACGATTTGAGAGGGGTGTAAGGAAATGGGTGAGTCCCAAAGTTTCACAAGAAAAAAACGAATATTTCGCGAAATGAATGACAGATCGAAAAACTAAAAACTACGTACTCAATATTTTTCAAAAATCTATTGAATGATACCAAACATAACTTCCCACGGAGACGGGTGGGGGGTAAATTTAATATTTTAAATACGAATCCCGCGATATTTCGCGAAATGAAAATCAGATCGAAAAACTGAAAAATACACTTATTCAATATTTTTAAAAAATCTATCGAATCGCACCAAACACCCCACGGAGGTGGGGTGGGGGGTTACTTTAAAATCTTAAATGGGAGCCCCCATTTTTTATTGCAGATTTGGATTCCTTACGTAAAAATAAGTAACTATTATTCGAAACATTTTTTCGAATTATGGATAGATGGCGCTATAATCTAAAAAAAACGATTGTTGGAAATGAAAAATTAAATTAAAAATGGACAAGTCCTCACTAAAATGGAAAACTTTACTTAACTTTTTTTGAGGACCTACTCTTTACAACCCAATAGGTCCCCAAAGCGCTCGAGTGACTGCACATTTAGCATACTTTGCTGCCCTACCATTAAGCTCTAAAAATGGAAATTCCATAGTGATCGGTCAATGGAAGAAATAAATTGATAAATGATCTGATGAGAATCTCAGAAAATAGCAAACATCGCCTAACGTTTATTTACTTAACTTTATAGAAACCGACTTCATTAGCGGCAAAATACAAAAATTGCATACAAAAGTTGCATTCTTCTTCTTTAAAATGAATTTTGATTTTTGTCGATAGGACACTCTGATCAAAATATATCGAATTTTTACGCTTGAGTTAATCAAAAAATTTATTTGGCGTAACTGACATTCAAAATTGCAGTCGCTTTAAGCGTTTTTTTTTCAGAGAGAATGGTTCTCTCACATTCTATATTCTACACAAAAAGTGCTAATTGACATTTTTGTTCAAACTTATCTCTTGTTTCAAACATATTTTTCTACTGCGCGGCGTACAGATTCTTAGTAAATCAATGTTTTCAGCAGTGCCGGTTTATCCACTGGGCGCTTGGGGCGGGCGCCCAGGGGCCCGGGCCCCGGAGGGGCCCGAAGGGGCCCGTTCCTTTTAATTAAAAAAAAATAAAGTCGCTAAATAATTTACATATTCTTCGAAAAAAATTTCATACGCAGATACGCCAATACACTGCAAACGTCTTTGACCTATTGTTACATCTTTTCACACAGTGAACTGATCTATACACAGTGCCGTAGCCTAGCCCCACAGGGGACCCGTGTCAGTGTTTGTGGCGGGGCCCTTTTCCAAAAACTACAGAAAGTTGTCAGATGTCGCCATGTCATTGATTAAAAACTACCCAGTTATTGGGTAAAAACTGTTTCTAATAATTTCATTTTTAATTGTGGGGAATAATATCTAATAATTTATCTCACTTTTCGGCTTTAAAATAAGTTCTTTTGAAATAGGAACCAAATAAGTCCATTTAAAATAGTTAAACGAAAGACAAAAATAGATATACATAAATCTAATTTATAGATAAAGAATAGATTATTCTCGAAAATGCCAATACCCAAACAATAGGTACACACTCTTTCAAACATTCAAAAGTAAAGCGATTACAAAAATTGCAATTTGGCATTATACAGTGGTCTCTAAGGCTAGCACTCCACTTGCGATTTGCAGTCGCAGCGACAAAAAAATCGTGGTCGCAGAAAATCTATAGTCTAGAAAATTAGTCGCTGTTTTCAGAATCGCGAATTCAATGCTACAAAGATGTAACATCAGCTTTTAGATGTTTTTTTAATCTAGAGACAAAGAAGAAGTCAAGATGTCAATTAATACTTTATGCGAGAAACATAAAAACGATACTGATGAAACCAAAGGGAACTTTCATAATGAAATTACCCATTTTGTAACGATATGCCAAAATTTGAATAAACATCATACATTTTATGAAAAATTTGATTCTTCCAGGATTTCAAAGCAACTTTTCCCAATATTTTAACTTTACTGCAAATTTATTTGACGATACCAATTTCTAATGCGTCAGGCGAGCGGTCTTTTTCGGCTTTAAAAAGAATAGAAACATATTTAAGGTCAAATTTGGGTCAAGAAAACCTAGACGCATTATCACTATTGTATATAGAGACTGAAGAACTGGAGAAACTGAATTGTAATAATATTATATGGCAGTTTGCGAATGCCAAGTCAAGAAAAAAAGTGATCTAATTTTTGTCTTGATGTATTTTTTAGAATATTTTTTTTGCTTGTCATGTGTTGTTTTGTGGAACTTCCTATTTTTTATTTATGTTTTTAAATGTATTTTTTGGATTTTTTTTACATTTGCTATTCTTCTTGCTTGTTAAACAAATATTTTTTGGATTTTACAATAAACCTTTATAGTTAATGCATGTGGTTTCTTGTTAAAAACTGACAAACGAATAGCAATGAAGGGGGCCCCTAAACCTGCAGCGCCCAGGGCCCGAAATTAGGTTAAACCGGTACTGGTTTTCAGAATATGAAAATATGCTCCACCTGACATCCGGAATATGCCATGTATTACAATCAAGCCACAGGCTTTCAATCAATCAAGACGGATCTGGGCGTCACTTAACAGAATTAGAACCAACTGTGATAGGTGCTCTGATTCCCTTTTTAGATGGGGAAAATACAGTGGAACCTCGATAACTCGGATTAATCGGGACCACGGCCGATCCGGGTTATCGAAAATCCGTGTTAGCCGGAGAATATGGTAAACATTAATAAAATACGGTATACTTCCAGATAAACTCCGTTATAATTGAAATACGACTGTACTACACACAATACGGTCACAATCGGAACGATGTTATATTATTTAAGAACAGTGTAGACTTTTTTAAACAATGCTAAGACAGTTTGAAATAAATAAAAGAATAACAGGTGCCTGTTGTTTCCGATAATCCGAGCCAATGAACGTCGCTCTGCCGCCGTGTGCCATGAGTCATTTTTACTATTGTATAGTTCAAATTACACAAATACCCATTATCTCTCAAATGTTATATTACATACATACAATTTTATTGTTGAAATGTTTGTCTGATAAAAATCGGTCCGGGTTAGCCGAACTTCCGGGTTACTGGGGGCCGACTTATCGGGGTTCCACTGTACCTTCCCCAAATTGCGATTGCGGTGCTGAGAGACAAACGATTAAGAGTTTGTGGAGGAATGCCCCATCAGATCGTAAAGTGGCAATCGGTCAGATTTTTTAGTGGCGACCAATGAGTCAATTGAATATATTTCCCAACTAAATTTTCGTTTATAAAAAATTTATTATTATTTGTAATGTATTGTTATCTTTATTTGTATACAAAAACTGTGATATATTTAGCCATACGCTAAATAAATAAATAAATAATGTTTTCAGACCGCCCTACGGGAGACGAGGACTCCCGGGGTAAAAGTGGCAAACTTTTTTGGATTCACTTTTCGATTCCAAAATTGATAATCTCGGCAAAGTTTAGATTGTTTTAGTATGATTTTTAGGACATCTTGGATATTAGTGCACCCTATGTAACGCACAGCTGAATCTTATGTTTGTGCGTCACAGTGTTGCCATGCCATTTCTTTCATAATTTCAATCAATGTTAAATGTACCTACAAGAATAATAGAATAAGAACGTTTACTTCTCCGTCATTATACTAGGTAGAATGACAAATGAGGTGTCAAATGAAAGCTTATAATCCAAAAGGATAGTACTTAAGGTGAGAAATTAGACCTAGATTGTCTGTCCCTCAAAAAATAAGCGTTATATTGGGGATTTCTAATGTCGACATTAAAATTTGCACTATTTTTTCTACAAAACATTTTGATCTAAAATTTACCAGAGAACTTCTTTGTACTCTCTACTTTCAAATAAACGTGATTAAGAAGCTAAATTTTAAACTTTGTCACACAACTTTTGTGATTAAACTTTGCAATGCACAAATCCGCACCTTTTTCTTTGAAAAATTCATAATCTTTATCATGATAAGAATAAAAACTTGAAGCAGGTATCTTTGTCTTCAGAAATGTTAGAGCTATATACTGTAAAAATTTCAGAAAAAAATATTAAAATGGAACAGAGTTGTAGCGAGGTAAACGCAAAAAAACGTGATTTCATTTTTTTTTTATTTTTAGGTTAAAATTGCGATGTTGACAATGTTCCCCCACATAAAATTCAAAATAAACCTCATTCTCGTTTTCAGCACTCAAAATTAGCCATTCACCCCTCCGTGGTCAGTATCTCGAAAACTAAGCGCTTTTTTGAGGGTGTATAATATCACAAAAAATTTTAACGTGATAGTATGAAAAAATAGAGGATACGGCCACGGTGTTACAAGTGATGGTCGGATCTAATGCCAAAATCTACACAGACATATTAGGGTGCACTAATATCCAAAATATCCGATTTTTAGATCTGACGACTGTACTAGAACAAGAATGAATGAAGATAATCAGTAAAAATATTTATTAAGCATTTGCCAGTCAATGATTTGTTGATTGAATAAATATTTAGTTTAAAATGCGGTTTTAATTAGTTTATTTAGTAGTTCTAACTATAAGAATATTCTAGTTATCAAAGTTGTACCAGCTAGAAAGCTAACATTATTTAGTAATTAAGTAGGTATCTTATCAAAATAAATGTCACACTCATCGAAATACGTTTTTTAAACTCATTAGGTAATTTTATATAATTTATCTGTTAATGTTTGTTACCATTAATATTAACACCGACTACAAATCAAAATAAACATGCTATCTAAACTGATTGTTGAATTCTTGAATGTTTCTATTTATTATACTACTTATTTATATCATTTTATAATATAAGGTTCTGAAACTTGTGCCATGTTTGTTAAATATTATATTATTTATGTGGACGGGGTCGAGTTCGCTCCCAATTGTAAGAATTTTACCTGAACTAAAAAAGGTAGAGTCCGAATTGGCTCCCATAGACAAAATTTATTTTACCTAAACATGTCGAAAATATCACCTAGCGTTGTCACTTCTTTAAAATTTTCTCTTTTTGTTAGAAACAGGTACCTTCCTAGAAATATCTATGGGAAAGGAGGAAGACCTAACCCTTCGGTCCTAACTTAACTTTCGGGTATTAGAGTGTAGAGCGCAAACCGGCCGATTTCAGGTAAGAGCACAAAACGGTCGAGCGCATACCGGCCGACACCGATAATTTGTGTTAAAATTGCCACATATGCCAATGTTGAACTAAAACAAACTCTAAAAGTATTTGTCTAAAAGTATAATTTTCCTATAAAAAGTCTCTATCACTATGTAAATTTCCTAAGCAGTATAAATATTACACGATTTGGCAACAATGTCTAATGTTTCCGCGATTATATGAGAGCCTACCCGCATTCATGCGGGAGCCAATTCGTACCCTTCTAAAATATACCTGAACGAAGCGGAGCGAACTCGACTTCACCCATTTATGTAGGATTAAACCACATTTTACTATAATAAAAATCACATTTTTTATTTGCTTTGACTTGCTTTGTTTGGATCTCCAATCCAGAAATCGTTTTTAAAAAAAGATTAATATCTATAAAATGATGTATTTTATCTGTAGGTAGTAGTTGTTTATTAATTGAAGGGCTTAATGTGAAAACATGACAAGCCACACATGAGTTCAAAAAGAGTTAGTGTTATTCTTGGTTAAAGTAATAGTATAACAAGCCACTAACAAATTATCTCAGCCCTTCGATAATAGATGGCCCGATAAATCTATGGTCACACTATTGCATAGGCCTAGTTTGTTCTAGTATCTACTCGACATAATGACAAGCCACATAAAAATGGCGAACATGGGCGGAAGCGTTTCGGATAATTATTGAGTTCTGACGATTCTAGAAAGAAAAATAGCAAAGTAGACTTGACATTCGATGACAGTGACCGTGACATTGACTATGTACAATCTAGAAGTGGCACAAGTAGTGAAAATCCAACGATATGTAATTTTTTCCTAAATGTGGCTTGTCACATTATTACCATTCAAGATTAATGTAGTGGCTTATGACGTGGCTTGTTATATTATTGCATTTGGTTGTAGGATAATGAACAAAGTCCGTCAATAAAAACCAAACACACCCGTCAAAAATTCCAACAAGTTGATAGATACAAAGAAATAAACACTGTTTAACACCTATAGGGTTGAAACCACACCGAACTCAGTCAATAATAGACAATTCTGAATCTACATATATCTAAAATTTGGGTATTTATTATTAATGGAATAATGTAACAAGCCACATTGTTTTAAATAAAGGCTGTTTTTTCTCGAGTTTCAAGTAATTTGATTAATATTGTTGTCAACTATAGTCCCATAGCCCATAGGGCATGATGCATCGAAATATCTAAACTAAAACAATAAAAGTTGTTACTGGATTTTTTAATATTATTTTTAACATTCAAAGTCAAATATCTCACTTTTACATTTTTGAGGCTTGTCTTTGTTTCACATTAAGCCCTTCAATTATATCTAGTATCTGACCATCGATTATTCAAAGGGTTTTCATCTATGCTGTTTCTAGCATTCTTTCTGTTCTCTCTGTGTCTGATCGTGTTTTTGCCGCATATGTCATTATTGGCCTGATGACTGGTTTGTAAATTCTTCCTTTCATTTCTTTTCTGATATGTTTATTGCTTAACATTGTTTCATTCAGGAATCCTGCATTTATTTTCTCAATTCACTTGATTTGTAATATGAAAAATTTCCTTAACTATTAGAAACCTGTAGATAAGGTTTTCATCTTTATTCATAACAAAAATTCCATATGATTTTAATAAACCTTTCAACATTATTCTTAAAGACTATGTAAAATAATAATTGTATTACGTGTATACTTATTTATTTGATAAGAATTATTGTTTGGTAATGTTGGCATGTCAAGGTCAATATAAAAAATGTATTTGGTTTTTCTGGAAAACAGAAGCGAAGCTGATAATACAATATGTAGTTAATAATATTTTTTAATTTACGTAATTTGTTATGACACATTTTTTGTCTTTAATAATAATTAAATATTTTCTGCACAACATTTCAGTTTCTTTACTTTAAGTACCTATTTAAAATGAAAAAACACTTAAACATTGACTTATTTTCATCTTTCTGATTGACTGTTTTAACTCACAAAGAAATATTTGAGAAAAAAATTGTTTAGAAGAAGCAGTAAGTATTTGAAATGACAGTTATATATAATCCAATTCCGTTTTGCCCTTAGGGTGTAGAGATGAAATGCATGTCATTTCAACTGTGTAGGAATCTCTTCCAGATCTTCATATATTTTATCATAACCCCATAACCTTTGATTTTCTCCATGTAAGTAACTTCGTTTTTGTCAAGTTATTTTGCTAATAAATCGTTCCAAGTCTCCCTAGGTATTTCTTTTTTCTTTTTCCTTCGTGTTTTACTTTCCTCCTATATCTTTTTGACCGGTATTTCAATTTCTAATCATTGCTGATGACTCCACCAACTTAACTGCCTTTTCTCAACATACTCTGTCAGCGACTATATTTTTAATTCCTCTCACATAACATTGTTTCTTACAAGATATCTGATAAATATCTCGTCTATGCTGCCTGTATCTTATTTGGCCTCAGTGCAGCTTTACAAACATTTGTTTTAGTTTGTTTTATTATTTCCTTCCTGTTAATAATTATTTTGCCAACTAACAATTCTTTTTTTCTTCTTTTCCTTAAAATGTATTTACTAAATTGTGTTGCAAAATGAATTTTAAAGAAGCTGCTTGATGAAAGCTTGGAATTTGGAAGCTTGAAACAGTGCTGCTGTGATATGTCCAATTATAAAGTTTTTGTCATTGCTGAGTTTTGAATTTAGGTCTCAATCATATATGTGAAAAATGAAAGAATGATGTACTAGTCATTGGTTTGATTGGTTACGTAGTAATTAATTTAAAAAAAAAATTCAGTCGTGGGAACGAATAGAGAATAAAGGTTCCTCAAAGGCGTTCAACCCATCTAGACCTAAGTGAAATATTAAACCTGCTGGATACGGTATATTTTTTGTAATTATTTTGGTATAAGACAATGGTGTTGCTTGCTTACAAGTTCAAGTTGATAAAGCAAGTCCCTAACTTCGTTATTCCATGATAAAAACCATAAATAAGGTTAACATAAGAAAGATCTTTCTAAACTTTCTTATATTCAGCCAAGTTTAATTTTCAAATTTTACCCCCTTCTTTTTTTTTTCGCAAAAATAAAGCTCTCTATCGGTCTTCAATTCTGTATTAAGAAGACTATTGGGAGTTTGATCTCTAGGTTATTCTTAATAGGACTCTGTGAGCACAACTATTTATATCTAGAATTAATATTTTGAAAAATAATAGAAAAGTTGAATGTTTATTATTAGAAAAAGATAAAACACAGATAAAGAAGTAAAGTTAATAACATGAAGTACATAAAAGTTAAACTTTAATGAAAAATAAAAACAGCAGAAAGTAACGAGAAGATAATAAAACAAACAAGTAAACAGAAGCGCAAGTGAAAGAGCTTATTTAATATTATTAAAAATATAGGAAGAGATAAGTAAACAAATAAGGAAGTAAAGCTACTAACCTCAAGTACAATTATTAAGGATAACGCTTAACGAAAAATAAAAACAGCAGAAAGTATCCAGAAGATAATAAACCAATCTTTGTATAGTCTTATAAATTGTACAGATTATATTCGTAGATATATTATATAATTCGTAAATATTTTTTTTCGATTATAGCGCCATCTATCAACAACTAGAATAAATGTTAGAAATGTCTGTAATCACCGACGTGCCTTTTTTTCTGTCACATACAATTTAATGCGTTAGAAAGAAATCGAAAAACTGTGAGGCACTGAAAGATGCTCATGAGAAAAAGAATCCATCAGATACCATCAGTTAAACACACTATTTTTAAACTTTTTTGTCTCTTAGGATTTTTTCATCAATCTAGTGTTTATCGAGATGCGGCTTCTTTTTTAATATGTTTACATACAAATTTTATGGGCGTTTTGTTCCCTTAAACCCCCCAAATATTTGTGTACGTTCCAACAAACTATTATTGTGGTACCGTCAGCTAGACAAAGTGTTTTTAAAACTTTTTGCCTGTTAGTATTTTTTTGAAAAACCACCTTTTATCGAGATGTGGCTTCTTTTTTAAGATGTTTCAAAATGTACCTAAAAATGGAAATTATAAATAAATTTTCACATTATTACCAGTAGTCCAAGTAGTGAAGCTTAAAATAGGACAAAACCTCGCAATTTTTACAGAATGGATCGATTTGCTTGAAAATTTGAAAATAAGTAGTGGATAATTCAAGGATCAAAATCTATATGATGCAGAAAGGCGCTTTTACCATGGGGGTGGTTGCCTCCCCATCTCGGGGGTGGAAATTTTTATTATATTTTGACCGCAAAAGTTGGTAAAAACATTCATTCTAAGGAAAAAACGTTCTATACATTTTTTTGATAAAATTAATAGTTTTCGATTTATTCGCTATCGAAAGTGTTAGTTTTATATCGAAAAAATCAATGTTTAATAAGTTTTCTGCTAATAACTCCAAAAGTTTTCGTTTTATCAAAACAACTTTACTTAACAAAAATGTACCTTTTAAAAAAATAAACAAAACCGTCTTTTTTATTTTTCTTTAAGACCAATAGCAATCGAGCTATATTTTATTATATGTTAGCTTTCTTCGTCAAATGTTAAATATTGTAGTTTCAAAGTCAAAAGACGGGAAAACTATGCATTTTTCGAGAATAATTTGTTCAAACTAATTTAAAGTATTTAATATCTATCTCCAGAAATAAAGAGAGTCTCTATCTCAAAAATTAAGTGACATAATGAAAATAATGTCAGTCCCTATTTATTCCAGCGAAAATGTGATCGGAAGCAACCTCCCAATCACCACGCTAATTAAAATTAGTCATTGACCTTATTTGGTCTTATTTTTGTAGTTTGGAAAAAATGACCTTATCTTCAGAATAGAAAGATTAGCATCAGAGATACGAAAAAATGTTAAAGTATGAAATTGTAGCTTATTTAATTCCCAAGAACCTGGTTTGCAAAAATGTTTTCTACGGTAAAAATTGAGTGAGTTATTTGCAATTGAAACTTGTAATAACATGCTAAAACCACCTTTACCAACCCTTTCAAAGTCACCTCTTTTTGAGACTAAGAACTTTAAAAGGATTTAATATCAATAGGCTTATAGATCTTGTAAAAACCTACAAAATTATTTTTTACCAAGCTTTCTAAGAGAAAAAATAAAAAAGTTACGGTTAAAAAATCAATACATTTTCTTGAAAAAAAAAAAGGGAGAAATCCAATTGGAAGCATAATAATGTAGGTTAGCAGTGTTTTTAGTCTTCTAGAAGTTTGTCTGGCTTGGAATGATTAGTTTTAAAAAAATGGAGTTAAAAGCGAATAACGAATTTTTGTAGTTTGGTAAAAAATGCCATTTTCATCAGAATAGAAAGATTGGCATCAGAGATACGAAAAAATGTTTCAATATGAAATTGTAGGTTATTTAATTCCCAAGAACTTAGTTTCAAAAAAAATTTTCTACGGCAAAAATTGAGTGAATTGTAAATGAGTATTATCGAAAAACATTGATTTTTTCGATATAAAACTAAAACTTTCGATAGCGAATAAATCGAAAACTATTAATTTTATTAAAAAAATGTATAGAACATTTTTTGCTTAGATTGAATGTTTTTATCAACTTTTGCAGTCAAAATATAATATAAAATTTCCATTCCCGAGATGGGGCGGCAACCACCCCCATGGTAAAAGCGCCTTTCGGAATCACATAGATTTTGATTCTTGGACTATCTACTACTTATTATCAAATTTTCAAGCAAATCGATACAACAAAACATTCTGTAAAAATTGCGAGGTGAAAAATTTCGGTTCCTGGACTACAGGTCTCTACAATCGTACTTAACCCATATACAAATATGTGATGGATTTAAGAAATATTCAAAATATCTCGATAAAAACTGGCTTATTCAAAAAGTACTAAGAGGCAAAAAAGTTTTAAAAATAGTGTGTTTAACTGACGGTATCACAATCATAATTTAAGTGGAACGTAAACAAAAGTTTGGGGGGGTTTAAGGGAACAAACCCTCATAAATTTTTTAAGGGGTACACCAATTTCAGTAAAATTTTGTTTTAGGGTGTTCCTGCCATAATGCATATATTTAATAATTTATTTTTTTATGTGCACATTTTTACTAAGGTAAGTTAGGTTCAATCGAACTATTTTTGCTCCCAGAATATGCGATTTAAGTTATAACCTGCATTTTTGTTACACCTTGTATACAGAAAAACAAATTAAATTAAATTAAGTGAAGAAATAACATAATACTGTACTATTATATTTAAATATCTTTTTAAAGGTAAAAACTTACTTTTTCAGGCAAATCCTTCAAGTCTCCATGCACTACACTGATTCCTCTGACTTGTCTGCTCACGAAGACAACTTCCGGAGTCCCGAATGTCTTCGTTAGCCTTCCAAACTCCTTGGGAAATCTGCAAAACAACAAATTCCCGTTGTTAAAGACAGCTAATAGTGGCCGCATCTTTCTTTCACTGATGGCAAATTCCCAAAACAATTACTTCTTATACCAGATAACTAAAGATAATTACAACACAGTACTGAGTACGTGCAATTGAAATAAACAGATATGGACGTAAATCCGTTCAAAAATAAAATAAGTTTATCAGGAGTTTTGTAATACAAGAATCGAAAAACATCTACATATCTGGTTTATTCTAGAGATTTTTATGGAATACGAATTTATTACCAGGAATGTCATGTGGGTACTTAGAAAGTTTATTCAAAAATTATGTAACCTTATGTATAAATTTGCTAAAATAATCTATGTTTAATCATAAATACATGTCACTGATTATAGTTAATTTTCACGTTCACGTAGTTCAATACTATCAGCAACGTACATAAAATATCGCTCTATTTAAATTTAGTCCTGTCGCCAGCAGGGGTACAACGGCCTCCTTTATTCAGATGGACTTACCCAAGTTTATTTATGTATTTTGACCCGTAGAATACGAATTTTTTGGGTAACAGTGGATCCGGATGTCGATAAAATTAAGATTGTTATAAACAAAGAACTTGAGGAATTACATAACAGCGATTTCTCGCAAAACAAAACATTTTGTTGTATTTTTTGGGTCATTCTAAGCAAAAAATGTTTTTACAAGTTTTTTCGTAGGACGCATAGTTTTCGAGATAAACGCGGTTAAACTTAAAAAAAAATAGAAAAATTGCAATTTTTGAACCCAAATATCTTTTGATTAAAAAAGAAAATAGCAATTCTGCTTACCGCATTTGAAAATTCAAGTCAAATTATATCGGTTTTGTTTATTTATATTGCTAAAAATTTATTTTTTTATTGTTAAACAAAGCTATAAACACATAGTGTTTCCCGTGGACAATACATGCGTTTTAATGCATGCTATTGCGCACTTGTACCTACTCTACCTACTCGTTCGATTTTAAATGAGAGATGATTGAAAACATCACTCAAACCACTATGTGTTTAAAGCTTTGTTTAACAATAAAAAAATAAATTTTTAGCAATGCAAATAATTTAAACCGATATAATTTGAGAACGAAATGACTTGTTTGAATAATAGAAAGTATGCGAGCAGAAACTGGAGAGCCACCAGTTGAATATGGAAAAATACATTTAATTTTCACATATGAATTCGTCGCTAATTCCAGCCTGAATAACCCAACTCGAAAAAACATACCTATTCATTGCTCGTTTTAAAAACTTACATAAGTACTGAGAATAGGACCAACTACGTTTAACACAATATTCTAACTCCACAGTACCTTAGTAACTTAATAGAGTACCTTAATAATAAGCATTCAGCAATCTAATACATGGAAAAGGGGAGGTTTAGATGGACTAAACATGCGTCAAGAGCAATTGAAAATTACGAGGGCACTGTGGACGAGGACGCGAAGAAGATCGGCGGAGCAAACAGACAATGGTCTTCCAGATGCCTCCAAAAATGGAGATAAGGTGTCTGAGGTTGCTCCCAGCATTATACTTAAGTATAAACTACCAACCTTAAGCAATATACGTACTGTCGAGCTATATAGCATATTATTATATCAAGCTCTCGTTCATAATAACTTCGCTGCTCCAGTAACTGCTTAGAAAATAATGATCAAACAACAGATATAGGGGCCAGTATAGAAATAGCAAGAAATGCGTTTGTAAAAATTAAAACAATGATCTGCACGAAAGACTTTATATTGGAACAAAGAGTAAAGGCTCTAATTACGTGTTATCGATACTACAATATGGACACTGAAGCAAGAAAACACATATTATAAGCTACAGTCATATGAAATGGGATGTTACAGAAGGATGCTTAAAATAGCATAGACACAGAAGAAAAAAAAATACAGAAGTAGTGCGAGAAATGGGCACAGAATATGAAATATGTAATAAACACAATAAAATCAAGAAAGTTAAAATACCTGAGAAACGTGGGGAACAGCGATATGAAATACTAAAATTGATAATACAAGGAAAAATAAGAGGAGGAAGAAGTATGGAAAGAAGGAAAGTATGATTGTTGAAAAATTTGAGGAACTGGTTTAAATTCAGTTAATTTAAATGCAGTTTAAGTTCAGAGTAGCGGTAGATAGAGTAAAGATAGTGATGATGATATCCAACCTCCTTTTGGGAGACTGCACTTAAAGAAAAGGAAGAACTGCTCTTATAATTAGCGATTCCCCCAATTCCATTAAAACCGTTAACCAATTTTACACGGCATTACCAATTGCTCTCCTAATTAAAAAAGAAGGAAAGGAAGCACCAAATCGTATATACTTCAACAAGTAAGAATTAGTGAAACCGCGAGCGTTGCGAGAAATGTATATATATATATATATATATATATATATATATATATATATATATATATAAAAATCAAACAGATGAAATAGAGAATGTGGAAAAATCCCCTTACCGAACAATTCACACATCCACCATTTCGGGTTGGGAAAAATTTTTTGAATAGAATCAAAGATCCAAACACCAGTTCTTAGAAATGTGTTTCGCCCTCTTCAACCTCTCTGGGCTTATCAATAAAGATGAGAGGTTGAATATCTTTAGACACATTCCAATCAAAAAACAACATTCGAGACCTAGACATAGAAGGTGCGTAAATCTACGGCAAGTCCGACAATGACAGTCTCAAGTTTTAATTCCCTAATTACTTAAAGTAAGTAAAATATATGTTTAAAAACATGAGATGTAGATCCTTGAAACACACTCAGTGATCAAAAGATCCAAGGTTAATGGTTTGACGACCACTCGTACGAAATCAAACAGATGAAATAGAGAATGTGGAAAAATCCCCTTACGAACAATTCACACATCCACCATTTCGGTGGATATATATATATATATATATATATATATATATATATATATATATATATATATATATATATATATATTTTTTTTTTCAAAAAAACCTTTTTTCCACATAGTGGTGTAAGGCGACAATACATTACATTATGTTACATTATAATACAATACAAAACAACTTAATCTTAAATTTAACTAATAACTGCTATACATTTATATTATGTACAAATTTGACCCATTCCTTCTTATTTCTAGCCAGCGTCCTTGCTTCTATCCACGTTGTTCACCTTTTCTCGATTATTTCTTCTTTCTTCTTTGCGTTTTTGCCTGCCAAATTTCTTTCACCGGTTTTGTCTGATCCATTCTCTAAAGATGACCCCACCAACTGAGTTGCCTTCTCTCTATAAATTCTAACGTTGACTTGATTTCCAAATTTTCTCTTATTTGAGTGTTTCGTAGTCTATCTCTTTTGGTAACTCCTCGAACTCGTCTAAGGTATTTCATTTCTACTGCCTGTATTTTACTCTTTTGTCGTTCTGTTAGTACCCATGACTCGCAACCAAAGGTTAATACAGGTCTATATATTGACTTGAACACATTAATTTTTGTTTTTCGTGTTATTTCTTTTTTATTTATGAATTTATTGCTCATTGCATGGTATAGGTTCATTTTTTTTTTAATTCTGTTATTAATTTCTGTTTCCTGTCTTCCGTTGTCTTCTAATTCTACTCCTAAGTATTGGAATGTTCGTGGTTGTTCTCTATTTACTTCTTCTACTTTTATGTTTATCTTTTCTTCTTCTTCTTTCTCCCCCATGGCCATAACTTTTGTTTTATTTTTATTAAGCGTCATCCCATATTTTTTTAGTGTTTCATTCCATATTTCTATATTTCTTTGTAGTTGTTTCTCATTTTCGGCTAATATGACGACGTCATCGGCGAATGCTCTTTCTGAAATGTCTACTCTTCTTAAATTTCTATAAATCACATTCATTTTTTTCACTTTTACTTTACATTCTTTAATTATCCCATCCATGTAAATTATAAATAGCGTTGGAATTATCCTCCTCCTTGTCTCAGTCCCTCGTTCGTAGTAAATGGTTTTGATGTTCTATTTTGGCTGATGATATAATTCACATTGTTGTTGTAAATGTTCTTAATTACCCTTATCATTTTGTTACTTATGCCTCTCTTCTCTAATATTTCCCGTAATTTTTGCCTTGGTACGTTGTCAAAAAACTTGAGAGAAATGTAATAATTCTAAATGATGTAAAATTATTTGTTAAAGAGTAGTTTGGAAATTTGTGGCCAAACCAGAGGCACGTTTCAACCAAATGCAGAAGGCCCATCAAGTAGTTACTCGACTTCGTCTAGGACATACCCGACAGACCCACCGACATTTAATTGGGCCTTGTTTATGTGACAACTGTAATGTTGGCAGTTGTCAATTGCCACTTAGTGTTAGGCATGTATTTGATGAATGTCTAAAATACCAATTGGAACAACGGACCAACTACGTCACCGGACCACAAAGGACATCTCGGGAGAAAATTTTAAAATTGAACATTTGGTAAAATTCTTCAAGACATTTGTAAAATTGTATTTGCAAATTGTAAAATGTTGCTAATAACCTTAGAGGTTGATGCAACAATTTTTGGAAAATAATAAAAATAAAAAACACAAGTAAGATTTTAATTATGTGTGAATGTAAAGAAAAAAACCCAGGAAAATTTTAAAGATAATTAAAAATTTGAATGGTCATACAACACCGCAGAAACCACAACCAGATAATATTTATAACACATGCCATCATATTACAATAATTATAAAGTATTAACGGAAAGTTTTAAATCCGGGTCATAAACAATCAGAGGTGATAAATGAAGTCAGGATAAATGTTTCATGTATCTATTACATTGTGATTAATGGTATAAAGTTCAGTAATGTATTGGCAGAATGAAACAGTTCTAGAACTTCTAGATTAGCAGTATAAAGTCCAGACGTTTATATGAGCGCCAGATCAAGGAGAGGTTAAAAGAACTGAACAAAGTTTTGTTGAGATATCGAGATAAATTATTTAATTATATTTGTTGTTTGAAATTACACAATACCATATTAAAACCAATATCAATAGTACGTCAACTTTTTTAAGTTTTACTTTTTATTTGATTTTTCTTTGTTGATCGCTAGTTTTTTTATAATGGTAGAACCAGGGCCGTAACTACCATTGGGGCAACCGGGGGAGTGCCCCGGGCCCCCGTTTGGTTGGCCGTGCATAGTTTGTAACGAGGTCAAATAAACTTGTACTTTCAGTCAAGTTCTACTTCGAGTTGTCCGATTGTAATAGTTGTCGAAGGTACTGAATGTCGTTTTCTAATATACCCGCCAAATTGGATTCTGCTCTCATTAGAGCTGTATATAATTAGTTCTCGACGGTCTCCTCCTTTTTGAAATTTTCCTATCTTCTTCAATTTTTCTTCCACTTTTTCCATATCGAATTTTAACGCATTCTCGATTTTTTCTTCCACCTTTTCAATTTTCTGCATCTTCTCAACAATCTGTTTTACCTCTTCCTGCATTTTCTCTAAATAAACCTTCATCTCTTCATATTTTTCCAACTCCCAACGAACAGTATCGTTCGTTGGGATGCACTGAAGTTTTCATACCAATCTGAAAGATGTTCCTCGAAAGTCACTCTAAAACTTCTCAATCCAACATGCTGGGCTGGAAGATTTAATGCAGTCAGTACATTGAAACACAGATTTTGCGATGATTTGAAGTGCCTTTCAAGCCTAGTTCTTACACGTAACAAAAGAAATGATAGAGACGAAGCAACACAACTGAAAAAAAGAAACAAGAATCATTCAAATTTGTTTTGTTACTAGTTGTGCAATATAAAATCCTTGAAATCCTCAACATAGTCTCGAAAACACTGCAATCAAAATCTTTGGACCTTTTAATAGCTTACAGTTTACTTGAAGACAGCCTCTTAAAACTAACTGAAATGAGAGGACAATTTGAAACCTTGAAGAGGCTTCAAATATGTGTCAACGTTGGGGAATACCAGTAGGGTTTGCTCCAAAAATAATGCGGAAGACGAAAAACTTAGATGAACTATGAGAAGATAAAAGACTTCAAGATCCCAAGTAATGCTTTAGGCTTTAGAGTAACCGTGTTTTACTCAATGATCGACACATTATGCCATCAGCTAGACACTCTCTTTCAAAGAATGAAAGCAGTGTTAGACGTATCGAATTGTTCAACCTGATTTTATTTTGAATGCAAACGAACAAGACGTTCAAAACGAACCAATCAACTTCATAAAACGTTTCCCAGATGATTCCAGATGAGCGATGGGGATTTACCCCCTTGGGGGCAAACTCCCGACGAGACTCACCGGTAGGGGGCCCCCAGATCACGTTTGCCCCGGGGCCCCCAACATCGTACTTACGGCCCTGGGTAGAACATTATATTAAAATGTTGAAACTGGAAAAAATTGGCAGACACAGGATGCCCAATAGAGGCGACATATCGAATTTAATGGTTACTGTTAATATTATTCCAAATCGTGAATTAGTCACAATTCTAGGGATTTTAACGATTTTATTCAATGTATTTTAAATTTCACTAAGACTTAGAAGGAGACCTGTCTTTAGATCAAGCAATGCAATAAGTTATCCTGAAAACACTTAGATCTACCTCAAAGATAAATAATCTGGACTGCATAAGACTATACGATAACGGATTAAGTGATTACACTTGGTGATTCAATGCAGAAAAGAACATAAAACTAGATTTGGAACAAACGAAGAATACAGAGAGTTATAAGAAATAAGAAGACAATGTCACAAAGACACAGCGGATTACATCTGCCAAATATCTGAGAAATAAAAGAACATGGTTGTAGGAATGAAGCGAGAGATTTATTTCAAAATAGTAAACTCCTTACCAGAGAGTCTAAACATCAAATGTGATGGAAACCGATCAAAGACCGATACTGACGAAGTATTGAAAACGTGGCGAAACTATTGTAGCGATTTATATAGAAATAAAAAGACTCCAGCATAAAATCAATGGCCCTCCGTGTAGCCTGTCTTGTCTTCTGAAGTAACAGATGTAATAAAATCGCTAAAGAGAAATAAATTTCCAGGAATTGACCCACTACCAGGAAATATGGCCATTTTGAGTGGAAGAGAGCACCCAAATAAAGGGAGAGAGAGAGAGAGAGAGAAGAGAGAAATAGAGAGAGAGAGAGAGAGAGAGAGAGAGAGAGAGAGAGAGAGAGAGAGAGAGAGAGAGAGAGAACGATTGTACGTTATATTTGACAGAAAAGTAGCTACGAAACGAAGCTGGGTCATTTTAGTTTGTCATTTAGTCACCTTGCATATATTTAATTATTATTTTCTTATCTACTGTATACGCATATGCACGTCAATAAATTTAAAACACTGATAAAACTGTTAGACCCCCAACCAACTATCTAAAAATATGTTGTAACCAAAAACATTGGTTATTGTTATTATAAATTACTACTAAAATAAAAAAATTTCAGTAAGTTATAACAAATAACGCAATGCAGATAAAAAGCCGATCCATTATTTATGTGTTTACTAGGATTATAATATTTGGAATTACTTTAGTAATGGTCGTTTTTGATAAATATTTGTTAATGTTACTATTAATATTAGATAGTGCAAACATTTGCTACACATTTTGGTGAAATAGAGATAAGCCTTTAACGCATTAATTATCACAAAAATTGCCAGAATTTTTTTATTGCTAAATCGTGATAAATTGTGATAGACCTGATCGTATTTCTCAATATATCATCGAATAATAATTTGTTATCTACAAAATGAACAAAGTTTATTAATACGGAAATATTGATCAAAGATTAGCCCTATTAATGAATAAATCGTAAATACACAATTTGGATAGAGCCCTTTATATTTGTGCAGTTTTCTCTATAATTTTCAATTTTTATATAACCTTGTTATGATTTGAAGTCATCATCTGAGTTTTCGACGTTTGCTTCATCTGTCGTCATTTTGTTTCAGGATATATGGAAGTAGTTTCCATTTTAGTTTGATTCTTTGGTTGAGAGAAAACCCCTTTAGTTTTCTATTTAATAACGTGTGTTTAATATCATTCGTAATTACCCCCTTTTGGCAGTTGTGGACGATTTCAGAGACTTGTGGGAATAGAGGTCGAAATTGTTACTAGTTAGTAAAATTCAGTGCACAAGACCAAAAAGAAGGCCACGGAAAAGAAGGGAGGATGAAATGGCAGAGGACGCGAAAAATTTGCTATATGTGACAACTTGGAAAAGATAGGCTCGGGACCAACAAGGTTGAAGGCATATTTTGAAGGAAGATAAGGCTCTCGATTTGGGCTGTAGTGCAATTGGAGAGAGATGAAGATTTAAACAATTTTGATGACAAACTACCGAATTTATTATATTTACAAATTTTACAGTTCTTGTGCGTGGCTTGCTATTAGGACATCTTCAGAAATATATACATAGCTATTATTGATCGTACCTTATTCCTAATGCAAAATAGAAAACTTTTTTATTATTCAATTGACTATCAAAAATTTACTTTATAACTTTTAATATGTGTAGAGCAACCAAAAGGAAAATTACTAAAATCATCATCATTCTCTTTGCCTTTTCCCTATGCGGTGTCGGCTTCCCTAATTGCATTTCTTCATACAATTCTATCTTGGGTCATATCAATATTAATCCCCTTTACCACAGGAAAATTACTACAATCAAAACAATAATAAACGAAAATTGTATAGTATATAGATGTGATAGGAAAATAAAGGGAACGAAAGATACATACAGTCTTAGAAGTGAAAAAAACGCAAGAATTATATCCATAATAATCTTGGTCGCATTTGGACATATGGTTCGCAGCTCTGGGGATCAGCTAGCAAATCTAATATTATGAAAATACAAAGATTTCAATCCAAAACTCTAAGAACAATCGCTAATGCCCCTTGGTACATCCATAATGACGCAATACATAGAGATCTTCAGGTACTATCAGTCTCCGAAGAGTGCAAAAAATCTTCTGAACAATATCAAAATAGGTTGCGGGTACATCCAAACACCCTGGCACACAATCTTCTCAACAAGCAACAAGCGAAGAGATTGAAGCGATATGATCCCTTGGACCTACCTAACCGATCCTAACAGAGCCTACAGCAGAGGAAGCTACGCCTTCAACAGCGTCCAGCCATTGTGTTCTGTGCCAGTTTTAGTTTTAGTTTTCGTGCTCGCGTAACAGTGTATGTGCGCATCTCACCGGTAAACAAGGTAATGTGTGTGTGTCGTGATGCTTTGGTCACTGGACCTTACATCTCTCTGCCATTGTAAAGACAAACAATTTTACTTATTGTTTTCATTGTAAAACAGATTGTAAAAAAACTTGGATGTTAATAAAAAAAAAAAAAAAAAAAAAAAATAATCTTGGTCCTCAATCTTTATCTCATTCTGGTCTTATCTATATCCTGCTTAGGTACATCGTTACAAGATCGTTCTACAATATCATCTACCCAGTTTATTCTGGAGTTTTTTTATGTCATCTTCCTGCCGGTTTCTATTGTAACATTTTCTTTTGTGTTTCTTTAGTCTTTCAACAGGCTTTCTGCGTATGATACAATATTATGCGTATCATTTTTATTCATTCATTTCATTGTTCTTTCGGATTGGCCAAGTGCTATCTTGTCCTTATATCGGGTCCTATATAATCGGTATCTGTCTTTAAAATACTAGATGGTCTGATAAGTAACTTCCCTTGAAATTAAAAACACATTTTTCCAGAAAACTATTTTTATTTTTATTCGGTAATAGCCTTCTCCTTTTAGCCCAATACAACGATTCCAGCGATTTTCCAACTTCTTTTTGCTGTCCGTATAATACGGTTCTGGAAACTCTGGAAAACAAATATTTGTTTCGTCAATTATCTCTTCGTTCTAGCTGAACTTTTTGCGAGCCATCTCACCAAAGAGAAACAGACATGCAACAGCGAGGGCAAGAAATCGAACAACAACAAATACAAGAAGCGGAACCGCAACAAACACAATCACCGACAGAAATGGAGATAATAACAGTAATAAAAGAACTAAAAAATAATAAAAGTGCCGGAGAAAGCGGAGTGCCAGCAGAGATATTAAAGGTAGGAGGAAATATACTGCAGCAAAAAATAGCTCGAATTATATCGAAAATATGGGAAAACGAAAAAATGCCGGAGCAATGGAACACAGCACTCATCTGCCCAATTCACAAGAAAGATGATAAGACCATATGTGAAAATTACAGAGGAATCGCACTGTTAGAAGTGGTGTATAAGGTATTAGCAAAAATTATACGAACTAGATTAAAAACTTATGAATCAGAGATAATAGGAGAATACCAGGCTGGTTTCAGACAGGGAAGAGGAACAAACGATCAATTTTTTTTGCTAAAATTATTACAAAACAATAGTTATAAACAAAGTCTAGGCTTGTATATGCTCTTTATCGATTTTAAACAGGCTTACGACTCCATCTCACGAAACGGGCTATACGAAGTAATGAGAGCACTAGGAATATCAGAGAAACTGATACGATTAGTTAAAATGACGTTAACCAACACAGTCAATAAAGTCATGATAGAAGGCAGTTTTTTAAATTAGTTTAATGTCAACAGAGGATTAAAACAAGGGGACTCCCTGTTAACAGACTTATTCAATCTAGTACTAGAAAAGATAATTAGAGGAGCCAATATCCAGACAAGCGGCACGATTCTTAACAGAAGACAACATTATGTAGGTTTTGCAGATGACCTGGTGTTTCTGACACGTTCAAGAGTAGAACTTCAAAAAATGTTCAAGCAATTTTAAGAAGAAGCAAAAAAATATGGCCTGACTATACCAAGGAAAAAGCAAGTATATGGAAATGAGAGGAGAAAATGCTGAAGAAAATAAGTGGATTACTCTAAGGGCAAATGACAAAGATTATAAATTTGAGAAGGTAACTGAATTTGAGTACCTTAGAATAACAGGTTAAAATAGAGGGGACGAAGAGAGAGAGATAGATAAACGGTTGTTGAAATGTAGCAAAGCAGTAGGTTCATTAGGTATTGAGGTATTCCAATACCTCAATCAACGATTAAACGCACTGTTGAAGGCAAAAAACGTGTCCAGTGTCCAGGGCAGCCAAGATCCGAGCGTATGAAACAATAGTGAGACCAACGGTATTGTATGCATGTGAAACTTGCACGAATCGAATTCAAAAAGAATTATTAAGATCTGTCTTTTGTCGTTTATTTTTTCGAAGATTCAGTGCTTTATACTCAGTATACAGTGATTATACATTCAATACGAAATACGAAAATTTTTACTCGAGATACGTCATCTCATTAAATTACATGACGTATTTTCCATGATTTATTAGCGCAATTTTGAAATGGATTTTTTGGGCAGATTGCAATTGCGCGCAGCGTTCAGGGTTCTCAACAGGGTGTCTAAGTTTTATTTACTTCTTATTCGTTTTGAACGGAAATTTTGCTAATTTTAAAAAATTAATATATTATATATATTATATATTATACAGTACAATTTTCAAAGGAGGAAGACCTAACCCTTCGGTAAAAACCTAACTTTCGGGTATTAGAGTGTAGAGTACCCCAGGAGGTATTTGACCGCTGCGCGCAATCACAATATACCGGATTTTTTACCACACTGACCCAGATAAAGACGTACCTACTCAAGATAAGATAAAATATAAACCGGTTACCCGGTTACCGTTTATTTAGAATTTTTTCCTACCTACCAATACTAGATACTTAAAGTATAACAATAATCGCTAAATGTGGAAATCCTCGATTGATATGATGCAACAATGAAATGTGTTTGCAGTGTGACGTCGTTTTTCACAATCGTCATACATCACATACACTAATATAAATAGGTACCAAAATTATTGGAATTGTTATCATGAGGACGTAATTCACACCACAGGACAAATACTTAAAAAACCGGAACTCTCGGAAGCAATGTAGATTAATGAAATTACTAATGATACGGAGAAAGATTAAAGATTCTTGTGTGCCTCGACAAAACAGGAGTACAGAGAGCAGTTTACTCGAAGATAGTAATACATACATTGTCACACAATGAATTAAAAAATAGATGTATTCATTGATTAATTGAAAATATTTAGCGTTTTTATGACATACTTAAACCAAACTTTTTAAGAAAGTTGTGATGTTTTTCGTTTATTATTTTGCTGGTAATGACAAGAGCAAGGTTGGATAAAAAGTTGGTTGTGAAGCAATATTGACGGATTAATTTTGTATTTTTTTTTTCATTAGTAACTACGGCAAAAACTTATGCTTACTGAAAAAATGATTTATCTTAAGTATGTATTGACATAAAAAAAAATAAAAAATACTTGTCTTGTAAACGTAAAAAATAAATTGGGGCAAACAAGAGCTTGTACAAGACAACTCCATAGTGTAATCTGAAATAAAAGCATCAAAGAAAAAACAAAACAAGTGATAAACCACACAATAGTACGAAGTATCACACATGCAGCAGAAATTTGGATTATAAACAAAAAAACCGATGGATCATTCTGGCGACCGAAATAGGGAAGATGCTGGGACCTGACCAGAAGAGATAGGACGTCAAATAAAGAGATAAGCAAAAGAATAAAAGTGGAAAAAGCAGTATAGAAAGAAGACTAAAATGGTACGGCCACGTATGTAGAGTAGAAAATAGGTTGCAGAATGTAGCCCAAGAGGAACAAGAAGGAGAAGGCGACCGAGAAGATTATGGAAAAATGAAGCCGACGAAGCCATGTCAAAGAAAGGATTTGGAAGATGGAGACTGGCAAGATCGCGAAAAATGGAGTGGAATGGATATATTATATATATATATATATATATATATATATATATATATATATATATATAAGTTTTGACTTAACTAATTTAAATTCATATCATATACATTGTAATACAAAATGTTTGCATCTGTAATCAATGTCAGCACAATCAAATTTTATTTATTAGTAGTTACAAAAGAGTATGTAAACCTGCAAGTAGGTATACCAACAAACACGAAACAGTTGTGCGTATTTACATAATATTATGTAGTATTGAAAACCGCAGATAATAAAAATAAATGGTGTTTGTACTTGATATGCCACTCGATATTAGTAGACCAGGGCGCATCTGTAAAAATATTAGTACATTTGTATGTTGAGAGGTGACTCATATTTTTTTGTAGAAATTGCTTGAAAATAACTCATATAATAATATTTGAGTGATCCTCCCACTCAAAAAGGTCCGGAACATTGTTTAAATAATCAAAATGTCAAAAAATGACGGAAAGATTCAATTTTTTTCTTCGTTTTTTGATTATAACTTTAAAAGCATTCATTTATCAGAAAAGTTGCACTGACATAAAAGTTGCGCAATTAAATTTCCTACAATATAGGATTAGTTAAGAATTTTAAAAATTGTCACCCTTGTTGCAAAATAGCAATAATTGCGAAAAAACAATAAAAAAACAAGGATTCGAATTTTACGTTTTTCAACCGAACCTTCGTGTTTCACCAAAAAAAACTTTATGATATAATAAAACAATACTGTAAATTTCATTAAGATCGGTTTAATAGATTTTAAAAAATTAATTTTGCAATCAAGCTTTCGCAAAAAAAAAATCATTTTTTAAAAATGTTGCAGGAATGAAAAAAATCAGACAGCTAGTTGAATTTTCTTTTGCATATTTATATAAGAATAGTGTACCTTTTATTTGCAATTTGCAAAATTAAATTCGGTTAACTACCACGACGCCAGGAATTTTTTAAGTAAACATTAATTTTTGGTGCTACGCGCAGGATAGCGGATACGTTTGCCCTGATTGGGCATTCCAATGACTTTTGATAATGATTGATAAATTTTAATTTTTAGTACATTTCGATATAAATAAATAAATTTGGTTTATTGCAAAATAAAAACACATACTCTGTCCTTTGAAATAACACTTTTTTTAGCAAAAACTTTCTTTTTTCATATATTTTAACTTAGAGAATGAAAGTTTATTATTTTTAAACATATGCAATTGTTTAAACAATATTTCACAAACAATAATCAAATTAGTTTGATTTTTGTGGAATTAAAATATTAAAATATAACTTATATTTAAATATAAATATATTTAAATATAAGTATAGAGTAAAAAAATAATATATTAAATAAAGATTGGAAGAAATTTTGGTGGAAATCAACTTGTGTGAATCGAACATCGCTATCCTGCGCGAAGCACCAAAAATTAATGTTTATTTAAAAAAATTCCTGACGCCGTGATAGTTAACCGATTGTAATTTTGCAAATTGAAAATGAAAGGTACGGTATTCTTTTATATGTAAAAAAAATTCAACTTGCTATCTGCTTTATTTTCAGTCCTGCGACATTTTGAAAAAATGATTTTTTTTTGCGAAAGCTGTATTGCAAAGTTTATTTTGCAAAATCTATTAAACCGATCTTAATGAAATTTACAGTAATGTTTTAATATATCATATAGTTTTTCTGGGTAAAATATGAAGGTCCTAAGTTTAGCATAAATGGTTGAAAAACGTAATATTCAAATACTTGTTTTTTTATGTTTTTTTTTCGCAATTATTGCTATTTTGCAACAAGGGTGACAATTTTTAAAAATTTTAACCTATCCTATATTGTAGGAAATTAAATTACACAACTTTTATGTCAGTACAACTTTTAGTTGTCCGAAGTGAATACTTTTAAAGTTATAATCAAAAAACGAAGAAAAAAACCGAATTTTTCCTTCATTTTTTGATATTTTGATTATTTAAACAATGTTCCGGACCTTTTTGAGTGGGAGGATAACTTAATTATTATTATATGAGTTAATTCCAAGCAATTTCTGCAAAAAAATATGAGTCACCTCTCAACGTCCATCTCAAAACAGATGCGCCCTGGACTATTATAGGTCTTAATATGTTAATATAATAGAATAATAATTATATTGTTTAAAAGACAGATATAATCGAAAAAATTGATCTAATCGTCAATACAAAAAAAAACAAAGACTGACAAGAGCGCAAATTAATCGCAAATGTAAAAAGCTTGTACTATCAGTCAGAAATAGGGCTGAATATTATCAACGTGTTAAGTCAATTAAAAATATCAATACAACGACAAGTTAGGCTTATATTTTAAGTAATTATAATTAAAAGAGTGGAAGGCGATATAATTGCAAAAAATAATAAGGGTGAACAATCTAAAAAAAAGACTAAAACATATTTGGAGAAGCTAATTTGGAGAGGGGTCACAAATGGAAGGACTGCGGCTAGGAGACACTATCCACAACTATTTTTAATCTGATACTGGAGGGCATAATCAGAAAAAGCAAAATAAATATGAAGGAAATAATCTTTAAAAATGTCTATCAATGTCGCAGAAGATCTAACGCTATTAACGTGAAGTAGGAAAGAACTAAAAAAATTAGTGAACAATAAAATAAAAGGGGCAAAAATAGTTGGGCTTGTAATAAATAAAGAAAATCAAAATACATGATAATTCGAGAAAGATATAAAGAAAAAGAATGCAATTTCAAGTGCATTTCAAAAGTGTTTTAGAATTTACTTACCTGGGTTTGGGAGGCAAAAAAACTAAAAAAGGAGATGAGGAAAGGGAAATGCGAAAAGGGAGATAAGGGCAATAATGCCAAAAGGAACAAAAAGTATGGAACATTGCGATCATGAAATTCAAATATGTCTCAAGAAAAAGATATACATATTAGAATAAAAAAAATAGAGCAAAAAAAAGTTTTTAAAAAATCAGAAACAGACCTTTTAGAAAGATGCGAGAGGAAAATACAAAGAGCAATATATGGAGGTGTGAAAATATATGGTCAATAAGGAAGCAGGAATAACAAAGAATTAGAAGAACTAGGTATATAAAGAAACCAAAAATAACGACGAATCAAAGAACAGAGAATATGATATTTAGGACACATTGAAAGAATGGAAAAGGAAAGAATGCCGAAAATCTTACTATCACGAAAGTCAATACAAACAAGAAGAAAAGAAAAGGTAGATCAAGAAAGAGATGGAAGGTCAACTATATGAAGACTTACAAAAAAGTAAAATTGAGAATTGGAAAGAAAAAGCATTGGACAGAAATCAATGTGAGGAAGTGATTAAGAATTGTAAGGAAAAACATTCTAATAATTATTAATTGTAAATATAGGTAACGAGTATATTTTAAGTAATAGTTACAATATCGTAATAGTTCAGGTTCAGAATATGTATTAAAAAGGTAAATGTTCAAAATAATTATTAAAGATATTTTTTTGTAAAATTATTTTTAATTATATAAAAAATAAAACTTACCCATTGTTCACAGGTGGGGCAACTAAAGCAGGCATTTTTTCACGAAAATTCAAAAACCCAAAAATTTAAATCAAGTGTAAGACTTATGGTACATACAATAATGCCCAAAGATGTATTTCAGATATATTTTATCACACTTCGACACAAAACAGTCGAGTCGGTGGTATTTTGCAACTATTTTTCTGAAATTAGCCAGAATTATAACGACAAAGTTATAACAAAGAAAAAATTAAATAAAAACGTAAACAAATATACACCCTGTAACTAATATTCAAGTTGAAAAATCAATTGATATTGCAATAATACCCTACTATAGCTTTCTTTATATGGAAAAACGGTCCCCTCAGTTTTGGAGGGGACTTTCATAATATTATGACGCCGAGCAGTGGCGTCACGCAAAGTTCTTCCTATTATTCGTTATCAGTTTCAGCGATTAATTTGAACCTCTCGGAGATCGACCTTCAAACTGAACAGTTGTTTGCAACATTATTTTTATTAATTTTTAACAAAATTTATTGTTTAGTATTTATTGTTCATCGGATTAAATTTATTTTAATAAATATAAACTATTGGAAAATTTATAGTAATTTTTTTTAGAAAGTAGGTGTAATAATTGCCGAAGAATGGACATTTTAATGGCCTTCTCTTAATTATTAAAAAAATCCCTGGTGTTTGTTGTTTGTCAGAAATATTTTTTTTCATATTATTCTTAAGATGGATGCCAACCCTTATGTGTCTTTAATACTGTTTAATCTTTAATATGTCGTTATAATTTAATGGCCGAGATAGTATGAGCCAGTGAAGAGTCATCGGAAAGTGCAAGTAGAACATGCTTTTCTTCAGTGGTAACACTATGTCTTGCCTTACCGGTACCTCCATAGGCCCCATAAATTCATCAATCGTGAGGTCAGGTACTTCTTGAACTTGGTTTACTTCCACTTCTTCATCTACATCGTGGTTTCCTTCAAATGACGCCAATCGGTTATGGTGTACTATCATCGGCTTCTGTTTAGAAATCTTGCTTATTTGGTAGATAACGTCGCTAATTTTCTCCATAACCAGGTACGGACCTTCACAGTACTACTGCAACTTAGGAGAACCACCCTTTCGCTTTTTTTGATTATAGACTTAGACGTATAGAACGACTTTGTCGTTCTTCATGAAACATCCCTTTTCGGCTGGGGTATCGTACTGTCTCTTCTTTCGGATCTGAAGATGGAAACGGACCAAATCGTGGACATCGTCCATTGTTCTTCGCAATTCATTCAGATAATCTTCACCAGCCACATTTTGTCCAGGTCGACATCCAAACTCTAGATCACAGGGTAGTCGCATCTTGCGTCCAAATTAGGCTTTTGCTGATGTTTGGCCTCTTGATTCATTAACTGCAGGATCTGTAGGTCACTGTGAATAAGGAAAGGTACTGGTCACAGTCTCGCTGGTGATTGGACACCATATTTGTCAAATACTTGCCGACTATCTTATTCATTCGCTCTACCATTCCATCCTATTGCGTGTGATAACTGTAAGGCTATAGTTCTTGTCTTCTTCGTGCCTACCCTATCACAGATTCTCTGAAATAGATCGCTCTCAAAGTTCCTTCCTTGATCACTATGGATCTCTAGAGACTCCAAATCGGCTGATGTACTCTTTTAACAACACATCTGCAGTAGTGGCGCCCTTCTAGTCTGGAATTGCGTAGATCCCAACCAATTTCGTGAAGTAATCCATTACGACCAACATGCACTTGCATCCATTTTCACTTTCTGGAAATGGCCCGGCAATATCCAAAGCTATTCTTTCAAACGGAGTTCTAACATTGTACTGACTCATAGGAGCCTTTCTTTTCCGGTAAGGTCCGGTACTCGTACCACAGGTAGTACATTTCTTACACCAGTCCTTTACATCGTCGAAACTATTCATCCAATAAAACCATTCCCGAATTACCTGGAGGGTTTTCATTACACCAAAGTGTCCTCCTGTTATTCGTTATCAGTTTCAGTTATTATTTCAAATTTAACCTATCAGCGATTAACCTTCAGAATTTGATCAAACCAAACAGTTGTTGGAACATTTATTTTTATTAAGTTTTAACGAGATTTATTGTTTATTGTTTTTTGGTCACAGGTTTAAATTTAATTGAATTTTAGATATATGCGCAATTGTAAAACCCATAGTCATTTTTTTAGAAAGTAGGTGTAATAATTGACAAAAATTGGATTTTTAATGGATTTAATTTTAGTTATAAAAAAAATTCCGGCTGTTTGTTGCTTTCCAGTAATATTTTTGACTATCTTCTTGGCTTCTTCTTGGTCTTTCTTCTTCTTCTACTTCTCAAATCCTTTGCCCTTTCAGGCGTTGAATTGGGATTCCGGTTCTTCCTTTACCCATTTTTCCATACATTTCTATTTTTGGCCACCGACTTTAATTTTTTTTTATCTGATATATCCATTTTCTTCTATCCCCTTCTCCTTTTCCCTCTCTTATTCTGTTTCAGTTGTTTTTGACTGTACATTGTCTTTCCACCTTTTCGGCGGCCTTCCAACGAGTCTTCTGCTATACGGCTTGTTATTTTTACAGATGTTCGCTAATCTATCTGGTCCCATTCGGTTTACATGTTCGTTACAGTTTTTTTCTTGTTTTATCTGTGTCTTAGAGTCCGTTCACATGAAAGGAGCTTTAAACGCTCGTTTTGATAACGTGCGATTACAAGTACATACATTTTACTTAAGACCGTTCACATGCTAACGCGCGTTTTAATTACCTAAAACGCGCGTTAGCATGTGAACGGTCTCAAGTAAAATGTATGTACTTGTAATCGCGCGTTATTAAAACGCGCGTTAAGCGCTTGTCATGAAAACGAGGTCTTAATGATATGCCCGCTATTGATCTTAATAACTACTTTCATTTCGATATTGCTGATTTATTGTTTCGTCTTTCTTGTATCGGTCCTTGTCTCCGCTGCATATATTAGGATTGGTCTTACTGTTGTCTTTTATACTTTCAAATTACTTTCTGTGGTGAGATATTTGTTTCTCCATATGGTTTCTAGGAGGCAACCACTTACTCTTGCCGCTTGCCTTGTAGTCTCTGTTCTTATATTCCTGTCACTAGTAATCTCTACTCCTAGCATTGTATAACTAGACATTGTTTAGTTAAACAATGCTCCTAGGTAATTAAATTTCATTACTTGTTCTACAATTTGCCGTCTATTTTTAGTTTACATCTACGCGGCTATTTATTGATCACTATACATTTAGTTTTTTCTACTGATATTCTCTTATTTAAGTTGTTAAGTTTGTTTGCTGTGATATTGAAGGTGTGGCCATCGTGAGTTTCGTTAATGTTTCTTTCTCTGTTTTCTTCTTCTCCTTCTCCATATAATTTCGTGAAATGCTCAGTCCATAGATCCTCCGTCATGTTATCTATCCGTACACCATTCAATTCATTCATTCATTTCTGTTTTTTGTCTCCTTATCATCTTCCACACCTTTTTCTGGGATCCATTCATAGAGTTCGTATGCCATATCTTTGGAGAATTTCTCGCAGTGTTCTTTTTTATGTTATCTACTTCTTGGTTTACTCTATTCCTGATTCTGATGCCGATTCTCCGTAGTCTTCTCGTGTCTCTGGTGTCTTCACCTTCACTATGATATATGATTTGAAATCCTACCTATTTTGTGTACGTCACTGTCTACACTAAGCTCTTTCTTTGTCATATTATGTGTTTCATTATAAAGCACATGTTCCCCTTTGTACCACAAATAAGGAAGTTTACACTTTTTCTTAGTTTATAGAGATACATAGTTACGATTACAAAGTTAATAGACCTTGAAATACATAAGTTTGGTTATTTAAATATATATAAATCGATTAATAACAATAACAAAAATAGTATCGATAGTACATACACATTTGTCCAAGATATGTCTGCATGTAGGAGTTCAACACCAAGACATTTTTAAAAGTATAACCTTCAAGACTAGACTGTGCTAAATTCGGTTTACAAATTATTTTTAAGAAGGATTCTAAGTTCAAGGAAAAACTATAATATGTAATATTTAAGATTGATTACAAAATTTGAATTATATAAACCGGAAAGTTGTGTGTCATGCAACATAGTTTAATATAGTATGATTAGAAGAGAAGTAAAAAATTAAAAATATTGTTAATTACTTACATCATTTGAGGAAAATGGAACGTTACACACATGATACTACAAACACTGGTGTAAGCAAATCATAAATGTAAAAAAATAAAAAAATAAACAAAAAAAAAACGTAACCAAGCAAGCAATAAAATCAAAAACAGCCTGTGAGACATGTACTCTGTACTCCCCTTAGAAGAAGGTGACATAGTTGTCACCATTCATTTTGTGAAGGAGATTGATCCGAGTGGATCAGGAACCACTCCAACTTCCTCCAATTTTCCAGACCATCCTTCACTCCCCGATGGTCGATAGTACACTGATGCGCTATAGAGGCTATAAAATCAAAATTATTTTCACATGCATGGGTATAAGGGCTCCAAGAATACAATTTCAGGATTCAGCATCGGGCCGGAGTTAGCAACAAGAACGCTGATTTTCTTTCTAGAAGGCCAACACAGCAGAGTGATCCCACTGCAACAAAACAGGATCAAAGGAAGCAGCGGAGCTAAGAACAAGGATGGTCAACGACAAGTGGACGTCTACTAAGGCTGCACCTACATTGGATCCGTATTTCTCCGATCCGATCCGATCCGACGTCGGATTAAAAAACAAACTCATGGTATTACTTGGCTGCACCTACATTGGATCCGTATTTCTCCGATCCGATATCGGCCGACGTCGAACTGCTTCTCTGCTGTATCTTTTCCGTGTCTTCTCCTATCAATCGCCCGATATCGGATCGGGCTTCCCATTGCAGTGTAGGCACTACGCTTTAATACCTTGAGTTTGTTTTCAATCCGACGTCGGATCGGATCGGAGAAATACGGATCCAATGTAGGTGCAGCCTAAGATCAAGGAAGAACAAGAAAAAGATTCAGTTTTACAGAAAATTCGAAAATGGAAAGAAGCAAATCGTCGACTATATTGGCAAGAGCCTATGCTCAGTAGTTAAGACCTATTGGGCCCAGTGGGACTCCTTTATCATGGAAGATAGCCTGCTTAAAAGAGTACTGAAAAATGATTATGGTTCAGCGAAGAAAACTCAGTTGGGCAGAATAGCCGAAGTACTTTCGTCAGTTACATGACAGTCCATCAGGTGGGTATTTTGGTGTAAAGAAAACTTCTTCTTCTTCTTCTGGTAGCACTACAACCCGGGGTGGGTCTTGGCTGACTGCACAACTTGCTTCCATCTCGAACGGTCGTCCATGATAGTTGGATCAGTGGGTAGCCCCATTGTTCTTAGATCTGACCATATATTGTCTTTCCATCGCATTCGTGGGCGTCCTAAGGGCCTTCTTCCTGTTGGGGCTTCCTCCCAGATCAGTTTGGTAAAGTTATCAGATTGTAAAAAAAATTCTTCAGAGAATTCGGGAACGATTTTATTGGATGAATAGTTCCCAAGATCTAAAGGACTGGTGTAAGAAATATACGACCTGTGCTACAAGTAACGGACCTTACCGGAAAAGAAAGGCTCCTATGAGATATGGATGCAAGTATGTAGTGGATTACTTCACGAAATGGGTCGAAATCTGCGCAATTCCAGACAGATAGTATGTACAATGTTGGAGGTCCGTTTGAAAGAAGCTTTTGAGGTTTGGATATTTCCGGGTCATTTCCAGAAAATGAAAATGGATGCAAGTATGTAGTGGATTACTTCACGAAATGGGTCGAAATCTGCGCAATTCCAGACCAGAGGCCAAATCAATTCATAACAACAACAAATAGTATCGATAGTACATAAACATTTGTTAAAGATATGTCTGCATGTAGGATGTTCAACACCAAGAGATTTTTAAAAGTGCAACCTTCAAGACTAGACTGTGCTAAATTCGATTTACAAATTATTATTATTTAAGCAGGGTTCAGTTTAAGTTCAAGGAAAATAGTTAAGACTATGTAATATTTAAGATTGATTACAAAATGTGGATTACATAAATGTGCCAAAAAGTTGTGTGTCATGCGACGCAGTTTAATATAGTACTATTTAATATATACGACGCAATTTAATATATACGATTAGAAAAGAAGTTTACTAAAATCACTGAGCAAATCATAAACTTAAAAATAAAATAAATAAATAAAATCAAGCAAGCAATAGAATCGAACCCAACCTGTAAGGCACGGATCTATTACGTCGGTGCTCCGTGCTCCTTGTAACTGTTTCAATGGATACGGCATACGCTCTACATATAAACCGCCACCGATGGGATCGCTGAGGGTGAGCGTCGCTCCGGGAGCACCAACGTATCCACTATGTAGAGCAGTTGCACGGAGTACGGAGCACCAACGTAATGGATACGTGCCTTTAGACATGCACACCCCTTAGAAAATAACTTATAGGTCTTACAATTCGTTGGGGTGAGGGGCATTGATCTGAGTTAAGGCACGTATCCGTTACGTTGGTGCTCCGTGCTACCTGTAACTGCTCCAATGCACTCCTCTACATATAAACCGCTACCCATTGAATCGATGAGGATGAGCACCGCTCCGGGAGCACTAACGTATCCATTATGTGGAGCAGCTACACGGAGTACCAACGTAATGGATATGTGCCTTTAGGAACCATTTCACCTCGTCTCAATGCCCCCAGACTATCCTGGACTCTCCGATAGCCCGCTGATGCGCTATAGGAGCTACAAATCGTCAAAATGGTTGTCACATGGGTACAAGGACTCCCATATGAAATAGGTACTTCTCCTAATTAGGCTGGAGAGCGTGAGGTGCTATAATCTTGCTATCATCTTAAGTGCAGAAAGAAACGAGCCACTCTTAGCTTCCGACAAACGAGCCACTTCGCAGCGTAACTTTACGCGATCCCCCTTCAGGTGACAGCCATAACTTTGATTTTTTTTAATGGGAAAGTATATCATGTGACACCTCATTTAAAAGCTCTTAAAATACTGAGTTCAAAAATGTATAATACTTTAATCCTGTTTGCGAGCGTAGGCGCAAAATTTCGGTCGAATTCTTTCTAAATGCAATCAGTTTTTTCGAATCCTGAAAAAACTAATAAATATTTTTGAAAAATTTAAACGCAGAATGAAATATTACAGTATTCTCGATGGTCCAAAGTCCCTGAGAACTCCTATAATATTTATTTTAATAAGTCACAGTGGTGGAAAAAAGAGAAAATTTAGTGTGATTTTTAATTTCAAATATATCAGCCCTCGGTAATAATCTAATCTTTCATTCTGCGTTTAAATTTTTCAAAAATACTTATTAGTTTTCTCAGAATTCGAAAAAAATAAATGCGTTTAAAAAGAGTTCGACCGAAATTTTGGGCCTGTGATCTCAAAAAGGATTAAAGTATTATACATTTTTTAAATCAGTATTTTAAAAGCTGTTAAATGAGGTGTCACATGATGTACTTTACCATTTAAAAAAATCAAAGTTATGCCTGTCACCTGAAGAGGGATCGCGTAAAGTTCGAAACGTTGATGCTATGATATACTACGATTAGTTTAAAAATCGACCTGTCCTAGCGTTTTGCTTATATTCTTAAAATAAACAAGTTAACGGGGGGGGACAACACTTATTCCACCGCACTGTATTATTTTCAAACTCTAGTACTTTGACTTCAAACTCGTGGATTTTCTATTGATGGGATGTTTCCAATTCCTTATTTATTCGCTATTTCTAAAGAGAGAACTGGACACAACCAAGAAGAGCTTGGCACCGATACCGTCCAGCTAAAAGGGATGAAGACGGTCCTCCCTAGAGACGTAATCATTGAAACATGCTGTTTTTAGCTGATTTGACAGATATAAATCTTTTTAATGTACTAATGAATATATAATTTATGTAATGTAAATTTTGGCACGTGTAATAATCAAAAATTGTTAATAAAAAAAAGAATAGATACTTCAAAATATAAGTAAACAAGATAACTAAAATCATTAGTCAAATTTATGTTAAAACTCTTTAGAATTTACAAGGAAGAATTTCCTTGTAGCCCACTTACCACGTGTGGGAGTCAAATGTTGTCCTAAGGTAGGGTTACCAAACGTCCCGAAAAAACGGGATTTTCCCGTTTTTTAATGATTTGTCCCGGTGTCCCGAAAAAGTCTCTCGGGACGCCTAAATGTCCCGTATTTGCGTTAGGTTGATTTTATGTATCTGACTTTTTGTCTCTTATTTTTTTCTTCAATTTCAATATTGTTTCTTCAATTTCGGCATTTGTTTTCATTAATATTTCTCCCTCTCTTATTACATTGTGGTCCAGTATTGTTCTCATTATTGTTCGTTCAAATTTCGGAATGCTCTTTCTTATTAATCGTCGTTGTTTCCATCCCATATGTATCAACAGCTCTTATTAAGGTATTATATTGGTTCATATTATACTTGTCTTGTTTCTCAACAGATTTCTAATCATTCCATATGTTTTTCTGCCTTTCAGAATTCTTTCCTCTGTTCTCTCTTTTCCGGTTTTCCATATTGTTACTCCCAAGTAGCTAAAGGTGGATACAAGTTTGTCCTCCTTATGATTACTTTCAATATCAGATTAAATAATAATGTCGGGGAGACAGAGTCACCTTATTTCACTCATTTATTTACATTTATCTCCTTAGAAGTTGTTCGTTGAAACTGATCCTTGCTTTGGTGTTCTTTAGGCTTACTGTTAGCATAATTTTTCTTAATATTTCTGGGATTCCAACATTCTCTAGCTCCTCCATTATTTTCGTCCGATTGATTATATCAAAAGCGCTTTTGAAATCTATGAATATTCGGGGAATTTCTCTGTTGTATTCTCTAGATTTCTGAATTATTTGTTTCACTGTATGTGTGAAATTAATCATCCTTCTTGGTCTGAATCCATTCTGGTATTCTCCTAATATTCGTTCAGAGCATTATTTAAGTCTCATGTTTAGTATGTTTGCTAGAATGTTATATGTGGTATTTAATAAAGTTATTGCTCTTTAATTCTCGCACTCCTCCCGATCTCCTTTTTTTCATATATTATAGGTACTATAATACCTGTGTTCCAATCGTCTGGTAGTCAGTTTTGTCCATAATTTGTTGTATTAGTTGTTTTATTTCTTTATGTAATTCTCTTCCTCCGTATTTTATTAATTCCACTGCTTTTTCATCTTCTCCTGCTGCTTTTCCGTTTCCTAGGTTTTTAATATTTGTTTTTGTACTTCTTCTGCTGTGAAAATTTCGACTTCGTCGTTATCTTCTACGGTTTTATTTCTTCATCGCAGTGCGTTTTCTTCTTCATAGTGCATAGCATTTTTTCGTAATATTCTTCTCATATTTTGCTGATCTGTTTCTCTTCAAATACGGTTTCTCCTTTTTGGTTTTTTAGTCCTCTTGTTTTGCTTGATTTAATGCTGGGCTTATTTTTTGTTGCTCTGACTTTTTTGTAAAATTGCTTTATTTGTTGTTCAGTTAACAACTGTTTTGTTCTGACGAATTGTTGATCCATGATATTCTGGCTGAGTTTTTTAGTTTGTTTCGCAGTCTTGATCGTACGTAAATTACATATTCAAAGGTAAATTGAAAAGGATTTGTAGGTCCCAAATTAGCTAAAAGACCATGTTTCATCCTGCCTGTTTGGATATCGCCTCAAACCCTCCCCTTGGCAGTGGCGTACCCGGAGAGGGGACTTGGGGGTTAAACGCCCTTTCCCCCAGGGCATATGAAAAATATATAAAAAAAGTAGGAAAATGTAACTTGTCTTTCACAAAAAATACAAAAAAATAAGCCAACCCCCCTCCCCAGAGAAAAATTCTACGCTACTGCTCCTTGGATGTGTCCCGTTTTTCAAATTTATGATCTGGTCACCCTATCCTAAGGCCATATCCATAGGTTTTTATATCCATACTTTGGATTTTACTATGTTTTTACACATATAAGACTTTTAGTATATTTTTATAAAGTTTTCACCTTTGTATTTTTGGGTGGCTCACCATGTCCTTGTAACACTGATGATGCTCTTGTTACAGAGCGAAAACGTTGTGTTTCTATGTTTGTAGCCCTATAGGGGCTTTTTAAACTAATATACCTTTTACCAGGACAAAGTTTTTTATTAAATTTTCTTTAGAATTTGAATTGGGGATATTTTTCTTTCGTTCAAGTCAATTTAAATCCTCTATCTCAGAGGTTGTCAATCTGTGGTACCTACATGTACCACTGGTGGTACATATCATTATTGGCGGTTATACGCTCTGAGCTTCGCTGGTGTCGCTCCTAGCGGTTACTAATTCAACTTTCACCGGTAATTTTTAAATTTATTATTTAATTGTTATCGCTTAATATTTACAACGCTAAAACGTAATTAAATTGTAATAGATTTTTTTAAGATTTTGCTAATCATTTTGACGTTCTATTGATGAAATATTAATATCTTACTTCGGATACTTTTACAATTATCATGTAGATGGCGCCAAGATTAATTTATAATCCACAGAGAACGGCAGTTCTCACCATTGGCGCACAACACCCTTACAAGCGACACTATATATACACGAAATTTTCGATTTTCTAAACCTGACTGAATGGAAAATTGGGCCACATCCCATCTTAAAGTTTACGAAAAGACTCGTCCATCCATATGTTACTTCTCCATTTTGGTCCAAGGGTGTGGAATTTACGGCCCTTCCCATTTAAAGCCTGTTTTTCGTTCTCGTCCCCAAAACTCCCAAAAATTTCAAAAATTTAAACCCGACCTTTGCGGCTTCTGATAGCATAGATAATTACCTTTCCAACGCATGTTTAATTTTGAAAATCGGTTGTACCATCCAAAAGTTATCGAGCTCAGAAATATGATTCAATTTTTATTTAAAAAATGGAAAATGTTTGTGGATATGTATGTTTGTATGTTTGTATGTATGTATGTATGTGGAAAAGTTAAACCGATCTGATTTTTTTTTCTGTGTTTCAAGAGGGTGTGAGGGCCGATTCAGAACCGGTCTAATTTTTGACTTCTGACTACCCGTAAGTTAGCTAGAGGACTAAGTAGATACAAAATAGCATATTTTTTGGGCGTATATATCTTAGGTTCAAGAAAAGACAGGAAAACCGCAAATACACCAAATTAATAGGGTTGAGTTAAGCTTTCAAATGGCCCTTAAGCGATCAAGCTGAGACTGAAAAATTAAACTTTGAAAATTTTGGTTTTTCGACAATTACTCAAAATTTCAACCTACGAATTGCGCCAATAACTGAGCGTTTGTAGAAGGACTCAGGACGCGTCTAACGGTGTATACCTTATATCTGGGAAAATTCGAATTTTTAAGTTATAGGGTTCATAAGTATGATCAAATCTATTTCTTATGGGAAAAACGGTTTTTCAAGCTCAATAACTCCTGTAATACGTTCAGTTATCATACTCGATCTTGGATGCATCAGATACTACTTGTCAATACGTTTCAAATTCATGTTTAGTGATCAACATCAGGTAAGCCGTTCAGAAATTATAGAGCTCCAAAGGTATAATTAGTCCAGGAACTGAAATTTTTCACTTCGCAATTTTTACAGAATGGATAGATTTGTTTAAAAATTTGACAATAAGTAGTGGATAGTCCAAGGATCAAAATCTATATGATGCCGAAAGACGCTTTTACCAAGGGGGTAGTTGCCACCTCATCTCGAGGGTGGAAATTTTTTTTTATATTTTGACCGCAAATGCTGGTAAAAATATTAATTATAAACAAAAAATGTTCATTATACATTTTTTTGATAAAATTAATAGTTTTCGATTTATTAGTTATCGAAGCTGTTAGTTTTATATTGGAAAGATTACCAGATAACGGCAGTTCTCGCCAGTGGCGCAGAAATACACCCCCCTACACGCGACACTATTATATACACGAAATTTTCAATTTTCTAAATCTGACTGAATTGAAAATTGTGCCAACTCCCATCTTCAAGTTCAGAAAAAGACTCACCCATTCATATGTCAACCATCCATTTTGGTCCAAGGGTGTCGATTTTACGGCCCTTCCTATTTAGGGTCTGTTTTTCGTTCTGGTCCCCAAAACTCCCAAAAACTTCGAAAATTTAAGTCCAACCTTTGCGGTTTCTAATAGAACTGATCATTACCCTTCCAACGCATGTCTAATTTTGAAAATCGGTTATACCATTCAAAAGTTATAGAGCTTAGAAATGTGACTCAATTTTTATTTAAAAAAGGGAAAATGTTTGTGGATATGTATGTATGTGTGTTTGAAAGTTAAACCGATTTGATATTTTTTTTCTGTATTTAAGGAGGGGGTCAGGGCCGATTTAGAACCGGTGTAGTTTGTGACTTTTGACCACCCATAAGCCAGCTATAGGACTTTGTAGGTACAAAACGGCATATTTTTTGGGGGTATATATATTCGGATCAAGAAGAGGCATGAGAACCGCAAATATATCAAATCAATAGTGTTGACTTAAGCTTTCAAATGGTGTCCAAGCCGTCAGGATCAGACGTACACACGGCTCAGTATAGCCGAAAAACTGAAAAACTAAACTGAAAATTTTGGTTTTTCGACAATTACTCAACATTTCAACGTACGAATTGTGCCAATAACTTAGCGTTTGTATAAGGACTCAAGACGAATCTAACGATGTATACCTCATATCCGGGAAAATTCAGATTTTTAGATTATAGGCTTCATAAATATGATAAAATCTATTTTCTGTGGGAAAAACCGTTTCGAAAGCTAAATAATTCCTGTGCCTAATAGCTTCAGTTATCATACTTGACCTTAGATCCATCAGATACTACTGGTCAATACGTTTCAAACTTATGTTTACTGATCAAAATCGGTTAAGCCGTTTAGAGAAGTTATTAAAATACAAAAGTATAATCCAATTAACGATTATTCCCCAAATGGTTTATGGGTTGTAGTGGTTACGACGATAAATTTGATCTGGCAACGGGCAATCCGACTTCATTTACCGGCCATCTCAATATATTTTTTTTTTCAATCTATTTCGAATAGAAAAAAATCTAGTGTACATTCGATGGACACTAGATGATTTGGGAGATAATGCAACAAAGGTGACCAATTATAAAGCTTGACGTGTAATAGAGGAATATTGCATTCAACTTCATACATTTAATTTATAAATAACTTCGAAAAACTCCTGATACAAGAATAAAAAACCGCTAAACACCGTAAAAATGAGTGGCGCATAAAATATTCCAGCTATAAAAGATCTGATATGAATGTTACGTGGCGCGAAAATGGATTTTCATTTGATGCAAAACAAAATTCTAGTTTTATTTTAAAAGATTTTTCCATAATATTTGCTAAATTTGAAGTAAACGCGCCACAAAAGTGTTTAAAAATGCAAACTGTATCAAAGTTACTCTTTTGTGGCGCGTTTACTTCAAATTTAGCAAATATTATGGAAAAATCTTTTAAAATAAAACTAGAATTTTGTTTTGCATCAAATGAAAATCCATTTTCGCGCCACGTAACATTCATATCAGATCTTTTGTAGCTGGAATATTTTATGCCCCACTCATTTTTACGGCGTTTAGCGGTTTTTTATTCTTGTTACATATTACAGAACATTAGAAAACGCAAATTCAGTATTTAAAACGTAAGTACATTTAAGGTAAAAATATAAACAACAGCTTTGATCAACTAATATTTTTTATAATTGTATGTATACACCGTTCTTAGGCGTCAACGCCCTTCGGTAGGGATCTATGGAGGAGTATCACCAAGCCGGAAGCCCTTATCCCTTCCCGTACCGCTCCTCCATAGGCCGATCAGACGCCAGTTTTTTCCAGACCAAGCCGTAGACTCTATTGAGTTTTATACTACGGCGTTGGCCTTTTATAAATTTCATGACCTAGCTGAGGCTCGAACCAGCGACCGCAAATCACAAATCCACTAAACTTGTCGATCGACTGAGCCCCAGCTAACTGGACCGTCAAGATCGACGGTCTTTATTTAATAATATTTTTTATAATTAATGTTTTTAATTTTAATTTAAAATTAACCACTTTGACATTTATGTCAAATTTCCGGTAAACGTTTACAGACTTGTCACTACTGGCGCTCACGAATTTATAAATATCCCCTCTACGTACGAGCTCACAGCGTATACACAAAACACAGAAAAAATTAAAATAGTAGTACTTAGTAAGTATTGATAATACAATTTAAAAATATAGGTGGTACCAAAAATAATAAAAATAACTGTAGGTGATACATCACTCAAAAAGGTTGAGAACCGCTGCTCTATCTTATCAAATATTTAAAGTTGTAAAAACTACATAGAGTAGTCTATTTTTAAATTATAGAGTACATGCAATATTACAGAAAGGATATCCACTCCCATCTTGTTTCCTTGGTCCGTACATTGAATGTTCATAAACGAAAAGATTCTTTCGCAAACACATACTGGCATATCTTCAAAATTTTAGAGTGCTCTTCTGGTATTTTATGCGTTATAAACGGCCAACCCATTTTTCGTGGGTTTTTTATCTTCATCAGTCCAAAGTATCTTTTATAACCATGCTTTTTTCGGTGAAATGAAAAATACTTTCTTCAGTTTATTCCTAACTGGGGATCTCCTTCAAAAGCATCCATTTAAACTTTGAGCAAATGGAGAGCGGTACACTCTATCTTTCAAGATACTGTTTGCAGCTTTCATGAAAGTCATCAACTTTAGTTTTGAAGTTAATTTCGTCTTGTTGCCTAGTACAGACATGATTAAAAATGGATTTTACATAAAAAAATTGTTCCTCTTTTTTTCTGGTCAAAGTCGTGAGAGTAGATTCCAATACATCAATAACTTCCATAACACTTTTTGTACTTCCTTCTATCGTTCTATCTAGTTAATTCCTTGCCCTTGCTGAATAATATTGAATTGGCTATGAACAAACTATATGCCTCACTAAACGGATTATTAAAAATATTAACAAAATGTTAGCAGCTTTTTTTCCCAGTTAACCTTCCGATAACCAACCTTTTTTTGTTACACGGATGATCAACGAGGGTAAAAAATGACCTGGAATGAATGTTTTCAGCATTTAAATCTTCATCTAACAATACATCCGCGCAGTGTAAAACTACTTGGAATTCCACATATTAGACGGTATTTTACTAAACATCAACTTCAGAATATATTTTTTATTCGTAAAATATAGGGAATTTTTTTTATTTCAAAATATGAGGATATCTAGAATGATATTAAAGTCAAATAAAAAATAATGCAATTGGATATGGTAATTGAGTCAATACTCGCAATCTATAGTTTGTATTTTTTATTAGTTGTTATGTAATCATGGGGCAACCGGTTTCGAGTCTTACAATATATGACTCATCATCAGGCCCAGTACAAAAAGTCTTCTCTATACAAACTACAAGCTAAAAAACACAAAACGAGAGACATGTACACATATATATATAAAACATGAAAAACAACTTTGTGTTGGTTTCAATCACATACAATAAAGCCAAGCAACTGTTTAGTATTGAACTCAACAGTCCATATCATGTAAAATGAGACATTATATCATTGGGAGCGACCAATCTGATGAAAAGTGCTTGGTATATAATTTGATATATATGCTACCATCAATCCTTAACTAGTCAAGGGTCGATGGAGTCCTGGTAAAATAGTATGCGATCAAAAGACATAATACAAATTTTCTTTAGTAAACGGTATCTACTTACATAACAGCCATAGAAACTGTTCCACAGCTAAAGATGTACCTGGAAGTCACCAGCATTCTCTCTAAGGGCTGTTTGATTGGTCAACTTTTCTTGTGGGGCTGGTGACTTCCAGGTACAGCTGGTTCCAAAAAAAACTGATACGACTCTTGAAGCGTATTTTGTAGAAAATTGAGCAGTGTACTTTCTTCTTCTTCTTCTTTTTGTTTTTGGTCTCACTGCAAGGCAATTACCAGCACGACTTATAGGCGATCTTGATGTAGTCTGGCTCTAAGCCATATCAAAATCGCTGACTATGTTCTTGTAAAAAGTTTTTGACGAGGTGTGATATAATGAATATGAGTTTAATTATATTTAATTTATTATATTTTGAAAGATAGATACTTATTATTTACATACTGTCACTGTCAAATCTTAAAATTTGTCATATAACTTCAACCTCAAAAATGGCTGTTTGTTTGTTTATTTTATTATTTGTCTGTCATAATAAATATAACATAATGTCAGACCAATCATACACTGCTCAAAATGATCAAATCTTACTAAGAGTCATATCAGTTTTTTTAGGAACCAGCTGTACATCTTTAGCTGTGGAACAGTTTCTATGGCTGTTATGTAAGTAGATACCGTTTACTAAAGAAAATTTGTATTATGTCTTTTGATCGCATACTATTTTACCAGGACTCCATCGACCCTTGACTAGTTAAGGATTGATGGTAGCATATATATCAAATTATATACCAAGCACTTTTCATCAGATTGGTCGCTCCCAATGATATAATGTCTCATTTTACATGTTATGGACTGTTGAGTTCAATACTAAACAGTTGCTTGGCTTTATTGTATGTGATTGAAACCAAGACAAAGTTGTTTTTCATGTTTTATATATATGTGTACATGTCTCTCGTTTTGTGTTTTTTAGCTTGTAGTTTGTATAGAGAAGACTTTTTGTACTGGGCCTGATGATGAGTCATATATTGTAAGACTCGAAACCGGTTGCCCCATAATTACATAACAACTAATAAAAAATACAAACTATAGATTGCGAGTATTGACTCAATTACCATATCCAATTGTATAATGGACTCGCATTGGCAACCCTTTCATCATTTAAAAAATAATGAGTTAAAAATTGAAAATACTTTTGAATTTATTAAAGAAAAACATACGCTGGGGTTCAAATGTACCCCCTTGGTCATCAGAAGGTTAAAAAGTATTCCTTTAGAGCATCAAACAGTTTTAAAATTAGTTTGATCGCAGATATCAAAGATAACCAACAAAATTTTAAATGTGCTTAAATAGAAAGGAACCTCTCTCTCCTATGGCGCTACAGACCAAGTGGGGCCCTGGCCTTCCCCAGCATTCTCCTCCAAGTATCTCTCCCTGGCTGCTCTCCTCCAGTTATCCACTGTCAATATCGCTTTAGCATTAGTTCTCACTTGGTCCTCTTACTGGCTGACGTCAGTCACGTCCCACCATAGTTTTGCTAAGCATTCTACTCGGTGTTATGTCGTTATCCATTCATAGGTTGACCTGCCCAGCGCAATCTTTATATTTTTACATAATTTGCTATAGACATAGAGGCTTCTGTGTAATATTGGTATAAACTCTTGGTTAAACCTTATTGTCCATATACCATTATCGCAAATGGGTCCCAATATCCCCGTAATATCTTGCTTTCAAAAGTATTAATAAGGTTTATTGTCTTTTCTGTCATGGTCATGATTCATGTTTCTACAGCATATGCTACTATTAGTCGTATGATGGTTTCATATATTTTAAACTTTACTCCCTATGGATGTCTGTGGATCCAAACACCTGCGACAGAAATAAGTATGCTTTGTTAGCAAGCATTATGCGTTTCCGTATTGCCTCCTCTACGCTGACATTTTAGCATCGCGTCGTTTATTGTCAAATTCTGTAAGTTTTTCTTTGCTTGTATTAGGGCTATAGTTTTATCTACGTTGGCGGCTAGCCCTATGTCTTTCGTATTTCCTTCAACCTTATATATTCCACACATATATTAAACAAAGTCGCTGCCAGCCTATCTCCCTGTTTGGCCCTTTAGTTATCTGAAAGGGATCTGCCAATTGATTTTGAACCTGTACTAGCGCTTCTATGTTAGTCATGGTGGCTTGAGCTAACTTTATCAATTTCTTTGGTTTACCAAATTCTTGAATAATTACATATATATTATTTCTATGTATGATATCATAGGCTTTGTCGAAAATCTACAAAGATTTGGTAGGTATCTATATCGTGCTCCCAGGCTAATATTTGTTTTACGTTGAATAAGGAAACTATTTTAGCACAAAAATAGAGCTCTTCAGAAGATATAACAGTTTCAGAACCTTTTTATAATAATGTCCCTTGTAAATGCAAAATGATTAGTGACATAAGCTTCTAAACAAGTAGGGAACATGAGAAATCTAAACTCACTGTAAGAAAATTGCTTGCTTTTATAGAGGGTGCATAACTTCTTTGTGGAGTTCAACGTAAGATCAGGGGTTGATGGTATTGGAACCAACAACTGCAAGAGATTATACATAGTGTCTTGCCTGAACCAGGAAGAAAAAAAGACTCATGGCACCGTACAGGGCCCCCGGAAGAGGTACTGGCGCCTGTGTGCAAAAAAGGATTTTGGCGCCCCTTAAGGCATTTTGGATCATGTTTTTTATTTATTTTTTGAAGGTAAGTAGGTGCTTAAAATAAACCAGAAAACTTAACTTTAGAATGTGAGTTTCGCCCCTTCTCGGGAGTGAAAAAACATACGTTCAATAATACTTTTCAATACTCTGTCAATACTTTTCAAGTTATTTGAGAGTAAATTTATGTTCATTTTTCAACAAAAAAAAACAAGTTTTTAGACGAATTTTCGCAAATAACTCAAAAAGTAAGTATTATATAAAAAAAATATAGCTTATAAAAAAGTGAAAAGAAAAATGGTGTAAGTACCTACCTATGTATGAAGTCTGCAAACCCAGTAGAAGCAGAGTTGTAGCTGATGAAAAGGAGGTTCTTATTCATCAAATTACAAATTAAATATTTCAACGTAAAATAACCAAAAGATTAAGCACTTATCAGGGAAAACTCGTGACAACTTTTGTAAAGCGTTTAAAAGAAGCTATAGTTTTTAACATCAAACGTAGATAAGTAGGTAAGTTAAAAATAATGTTGGTCCCTATTTTTGGTAAAAAAAAAATCATGAAAACCACTTAATAATTAGCATCCCAAATGAAATTAATCGTTACCGCTTCACCACTAGTTTCATCGGTTCAAAGTGCTTATTTTTGAAAAGGCTGTAGTTAAAAGGGCGAAAGGGCTGAACGAGTCACTAATCATGAGTGTATGCAAAATTTGAACAGCCATATCTTCCAATTTTTGTCTTACAGGAAAACAAAACATCCAAAATATTCAGAAAAGCAAAATCTACATTTTTTTACTGCTTGTGATTTTTGGCATCGCTAATTAATTTTAAAGTTATTTGGAAAAAGAAATTTTTTCAAGATTGAAAAAAAATTACTTTAAAAGCAAATTTTTTCAAAAATGATCACTTCATAAACCGATAAAACTTACAGATCATTTATTTAAAGCTTTTCTTAAACATTTTAAAGAAGTGTAATGAGTTTTCCCCGAAAAGTGCTTATTTTTTTTGTTTATTTCACGTTGAAATAGTCGATTTGGAATTTGACGAATAGGAACCTACTTTTCATTAGCTAAGACTTTAGCTTTAATTAGCTAACTCTGCTTTCTACTGGGTTTAGCAGACTTCATATTATTATATAATTTATTTTTTTCACTTTCTTGTAAGCTATATTTTTGCTAAGAGTATGTTTTGCGAAAAACCGTCTAAAAACGGGGTTTTTTGTTGAAAAATGAAAATACTCACTCGCAAATAACTCGAAAAGAATTGACTTAGTGAAAATCTCTATACAACAAAAGTTGCTTAAAATTAGTCAGTTTATCCAATTCCGGACTTATTTTGAACGAATGTTTTCTCACCCCGAGAATACCCCCAGGTATTCTCGGGCGTATTCCCCTGAGAATACCCCTTTTACCCCCAGAGTAAAAGCACACATCGGTACAGTAGGTATCACTTCTTGTCTTGTTAACTATGTGTATGACATGTTTTATGTCAATATAAGCGACTCTTTAAAATTTACAACAAAAACCGTGAGTAAATGGACTATTATTAGTAGGCTAAAATATCAAAATGAAACAAACAGAATAATAGCATAACAAAATAAATTAAAATGCCTGACTACCTGAATATACTAATAAAATTTCGTGTGTGTTTAAACTGAATCCTATTTAATTTCTCAACTTTTACTTTAAAATTATTTTTGTTTTTCTGTTTCTTTGCTTTTTTTGCAATTTTTGACCCCGGGTCTTGGGCGCCCCTAAAGGATGGCGCCCATGTGCATTACACACTTTGCACATATGGCAGCGGGGGGCCCTGGCACCGTAATTTGGGTGACTGGTTTGGCTGTACATCCAGTTCTGTTTACATTAACAATAGATAAGGGAGCGTTCAAGTATTACGTAACGCTGTTTGGCGGGAGGGGGGTCTTGTAAAACGTTACGGTGCGTTACGTGGGGGGAGGGGGGTTCGAACAGCGCGTTACGTAACATTGTTTTTTAACTTATGTAAATAAAAAAGACTACGGAATCAAAATCTCCCAACTTTGCAACTTTCGTTTATATTTTACAGAGAACCCCTAGATTATATTATATTGCCTCTTATGATCCGCTCATGTTCCGGCCCTTCTACAACTACAATAGGACAATCTTTATCTATTCAAGTGAAAAATCTTCAAATTTGTGACCAGATCAAGAACAGTAACATATGTTTGCAATAATTGACATTTTTGGAGAACAAAAGCTGAAAAGATACAGTTACAGATGGGTTCAGACCAAAGAAATTTTATAGAGATTTATATTAAGAGAGAGTCATAAATCGTTTGTCTATTCTTTTTATGAAGTCCATATTTATTATGCAGTCTAGTTTTCTTTCTGTAAATACGTAATACAGAGAAACATATGTATTGCTCTTGTCAGTGTTGTTAACCCGGCACCTGCCACGTGGGGTGCTAACAGCACCCCATAACACATTTTATTCAAATATTTGGTATTTCAAGTTTGGTAACCGAGCTGTGCGTAATAGTAGCTTTCTATAATATTATATAGTATAGATGTGTTAGTGTTTGAAACAGGGTTATTTAGTGTCACTGTGAACTTATAGCTCTAAAGTCGAACTAGGTTGTCATCATCTGGCACAAGTTTTATTTTTTTTTTGTTTTGTTGATAAACAGATCAAATTTACATTTTTTATTGAAATAACTGATTTAAATTATTAATAGAGACTATACTCACTAAATCTTAATTTTTTTTTTAGATATTTTACTTGACTTCATTTATTATGGCTTGGTACTTGATAATTTGCTTATAACATCTTTTTCATTTTATTTTTGAACTCTTATAACATATTCGTGGCTAATAAAAGTTAATAAAACATGTTTTTTTATATTCTTGTGTTACTCAACGCTTTATTTTGTTTTTTAAACAAGTAGATCACAGAAAATTTTTAAGGGGTGCTGTGAGCACCCCACGTGGCAGTTGGCGCCTTGCAAAGCCACGTGGCAGGTGCCGGGTTAAAGTGAATTAATCAATACTTTAATTAATTAAATGTCGTTTTTATCATTACCTCAAAAAGTCTAAAAAGTTTTTATTATTACCGCAAATGCGGATAAATGATTTAAAAATGTCTTTAAATAAAAAGCATTAAATACAAAACCCACTATATCCTTAAACCCACTGATACTTAGTCAGTGCCGGTTTAACCTAACTTCGGGCCCTGGGCGCTGAATATTTAGGGGCCCCCTTAATTACTATTCGTTGTCAGATTTTTTACGAGAAAACACATTCATGTATTTATACCCGTAAAATCCACACACAATTTTTAGCAAACAAGAAGAATAGCACACGTAAAAATATTCCAAAAAATACATTTAAAAATGTATAAAAAAAATAGAAAGTTACACAAAACAACACATGACAAACAAAAAAATATATTCTAAAAAATACATATGACTAAAATTAGATCACTTTTTTGCTTGACTAGGCATTAGCAATCTATCAGATAATACTATCACAATTCAGTTGCTCCAGGTCTTCATTTTCTATAATACAACAGTGATATGGATATGCGTCTAGATTTTCTTGACCCAAATTTGGCGTTAAATATATTTTTATTCTTTTTATAGCCGAAAAAGACCGCTCGTCTGATGCATTAGAAGTTGGTATCGACAAATAAACTGACAAATAAACTGGGAAATGTTATCTTTTGGTACAATCTTTACATCCTGGATGATACCAAATTTTATAAATGTTTATTTAACTTTTGGCATATAATGTTATAGAATGGGTAATTTAATTATGCAAGTTCTCTTTAGTTTCATCAACATATTTTTTATATTTCACATATAAAGTATTAATTGACGTCTTGACTGCTTCTTTATCTAGCGTAGAAAATCATCTAACAGCTGATGTAACATCTTTGTAGCATATATCCTCGTCTTCGCAAAAAATATTTTTGGCTTCTAGTTCAATTTAGCTTGACATATTTCCTACGTCTCCAACAAATCTCAAAATAGATGTCATTATTTCTACTCCAACTGACACGTTTAAGTCCACAGTTTCTTCACGTTCACGTATTGCTTTTGCATTAACTCGTTCCAAAGTTTTTGTCCAAATCAGTGTCAATAGAGCTGTCTCAAAGATTTTATTCTGCAGTGTCTTGGCTTTTTGTCTCTGTTATTGCTTAACTGGAACAAATAGGTTTAATGGATCTCTAGTTTTTAACTAAAGCATTTACAGAGTCATAAGTTTCTACAAGCTTTGATTTCATTACTTCCAAAATTTCATTGCAAATTTGGTGAGACAGATAGCTAACTGAACCTTTACATTTATTCGCATTCCGTTGTAAATGCTCAGTTAAGAAGTAGTCAAATTTAGCCGAGTATACAAGACAACTGTAATTTCCTTTATGACGACTCGTTAAATCCTCACTGCATCAACGGAAAGCTAGTCCTTGAGAAGCAAGTCATTTAGTAGTGACAACAACTCTTCTTAGGACGTTTATCCAATAGTTAGCTTCGCATTTTACTTGCTCTTTCAAGACAGCGTCTATAACTCCAATCAATGATGATCTTGTTATTAATGTAACCATAGAGTTCAGATGAAATTTACTTTCTTCGTGAGATTAGACGTTTATCCAATAGTTAGCTTCGCATTTTAATTGCTCTTTCAAGACAGCGTCTATAACTCCAATCAATGATGATCTTGTTATTAATGTAACCATAGAGTTCAGATGAAATTTACTTTCATCGTGAGATTTGAGCAAAATATTCAAATGTTTTGGGTGCGTCCATCCAAACTCAGTTAAACTATTTTTTCAATTGAAAATAATTTGCACGGGTAACAATAAACAGCTTTAACACTTGCGCCGTATATTAGCCAATCTCTCTTTTCTTTGCCTCCATTGGGTTTTCCTCTATAAAAGTTGCTTTTATTTAATCTTCTATAATAAGCTTCTTCTCTATCTTCAAACATTTTTTTATAACGTTCTAAGAAATCACTTTTTGGTTTAAAAGTTCGAAGTTTTGATAAAGTCATCAGTCTTAAAATCAGACCATTTCGAAATCGCAGGTATTTCGTCGTTTTTTTTTTATTTTGGAAAATACGTAGATTATTTAGCGGCCTTTACTTTTTTATTAGTAAAAGGAACGGGTCCCTACGGGCCCCTCCGGGGCCCGGGCCCCTGGGCGCCCGCCCCAAGCGCCCAGTGCATAAACCGGCACTGTACTTAGTTTCGAAAATTTATAGATATTTAAAAAATAATACCCTTATTTTAAGGTGTCATTCCTGAATTATTAATTTCAAAGTTTTATGTGTTGTTATGTAGTCATGTTGTGACTGGCTGATTGACATAAAGTCCATGCCAATAAAAAAAAGTATTATGTGAAATATCTTGACGAAAATTATACATAATTTCAAAATTTCACTTGCATTACTCATCTACATAATACACATTTTTGAGATGAGGTTGTTAAGCAGCTTCTAAAAACAAAAATATACAGGGTGTTTAATTAAAATTAAAGATAATGGACTATGCTAGACTTGAGTGAATCACCCTGTATATTCAAATTTATGTTTAAATAATCCATAGTTGAATTTAAAAGTTGGCGTATCCTAGCGTTTTTATAATTTTCTAAAATAATGACACATGACACAAGCAATTTTATTCCATAAGTGGTTTCCATACATTATAATTTTAAATGATCACCCTGTATTATTCATAAAGACCATGAAATCAGATTGTTAAGCAGCTTTTAAAAATATAAAACTATACAGGGTGTTCCATTAAAAATAAAGCTTATGGACTACGGTAGGCTTGCGTGAATCACCCTGTACATTTAAATTTATGTTTAAAAAGCACACATTTTGATATACCTATGAAAATCTACGGGTCTCAGCGTTTTTTAAAATTGTTTCAAACAAGGACAGAAATAATTTTATTCCATAAGTGCCTTCTTATAAATATACAGGGTGTTTCAGAAAAGGTAACACGATCTCTAGGATAGGTGAAAAACTGAAAAATAATTGGGGTTTGCTTACTAATTCATTTTTGTAACGGCATGCTTTTTCACGATACAGGGCGTTGAAGAAGAAAAAGTTTTACACATTTTTTTCACTATTTTTCCGAAACTACTGGCAACATCGTATATTATTCGTTATACAAAAATTTTTACTAAGCAAAATAAAATGTTGAAATAATAAATATGTTATTTTATTTTAAGCTTTTATTAAAAAAGATAAAATAGGAAAATACATGAGAAGAACAATACAGGATGAAGCCAAAAATGTATGTAAGGATGGGGCCAAGTAGGGAAAATATAAATGTAAAATTAGTAATAAAAGATTATTATTGTAAGTTTTGGACATATTTCATGTCATGGGACATGAAATTACGATTAGCAGGGATAACCAGACACATGAACTGAATAGAAGAATCGTTCTTGGGTGGCAGTATTTGGAAAACTGAGAGAAACTTTTAAAAGTGAGTTGTCCACATGCCTAAAGAGAAAGGTATTTGATTTGTGCGTCCTCCCAGTCTTGATGTACGGATCAGAAACACTTACCTTAACTAAAGCCTCGGCTACCAAACTAAGAGTAACGCAGAGAAGAATGGAGCGGTCAATGTTAGGAATAACTCTGCAAGGCAAAATCAAAAACGGAGAAATCAGGAGAAGAACAAAGGTGACTGACGTCATCGAAAGGATAGCCAGGTTGAAGTGGAGATGGGCAGGACACATAGCCAGAATGACAGATGGGCGATGGACAAAAAGGTTATTGGAATGGAGGTTAAGAGAAGACAAGCGAAGCGTTGGTCGACCGCCTACAAGATGGATTGACGACGTAAGAAAGCTAAATATAAACTGGATGAGAGCGGCGCAGGATAGGCGTGGTTGGAAACGAGGGGAGGAGGCCTATGTTCAGCAGTGGACATGTGAGGCTGGATGATGATTGTAAGTTTTTATTATTACCTCAAATGAGATTAAAATAATAACGAAGTTCTTTTACCGAGTTTCCGGTACTTTTCGCAACCTAGTTTTCCATTTAGGTTCAAATGGTTACTTGGGTGTTACGTAACGTTTAGGTAGGGGGAGGGGGTACAGAAAAACGTTACGGTGCGTTACATGGGGGGAGGGGGGTCAAAAATCTTCAAAAATTGCGTTACGTAATACTTGAACGCTCCCTAAAGGCAAGCGTCCACAGACCCGCATCGTACGTATCGGACGCATCGTACGCAACGGATTTTAATTTGCCTTGCACAGAAATTTATGTAACCGCGTCCACTGATCCGCATCGTACGGATCGCATTATCGATTGTAAAACTAAAATCCGTTGCGTACGATGCGTACGATGCGGGTCTGTGGACGCTTGACTTAAGGAGGAAATCCGAATGACGTAAAGAATCTATATTAATAGAATGAGATTAAAATATCCCCATACAACGTGATTATATTATTATATTTAGACTGTCAGGTTACAGTGTCTTTTTAAACAAGGATATAATACTATTGCTAAACAATTAAGTAATTATCTCCTTGACAACGGTATTATTTAGATAATAACTATTGTTTATAAATAACAATTTTTGCAAGTAAGATATGAAGAAACGTTCTACGCAAAAAAGATATTTTTGAAAACTGCTATCTCATAATAGACGTTAGGCCATAGTTTTGAAATATTGTTTTTTTATTTTTACTATATTTCATTTAAAAACAAAATCAGCTTTCTTTAAATAACTTTTTATAAATAAACAAAAATTGGTTAATTATATCTGTTTTATTTGAGTGACCTCCTTGTCGAAAATTGTTTATCGAAAGCCAAAATATATTTCGCGTGTCAATCTACAAGTTAGAGCGTCAAATAAATAACTTATCTTACATTCTTTTAACAAGTTTAGAGCCGTTTTACATGACCGAGATTTACTTCGAAACTGACGCTGATATCTACCATGAAAAATTATCTAATAAAATTATTAGATGTAAAACACAAGATTTACTCTGAAATTTCCCATGATAATTTTCAATATAAAAATTTAGAACCTGTTCTATATTCTAGAAAGTTTTCAGAGTAAATTGCGCGAGTTTTTGCGCAGAACGTTAAATAACGCGGTTTTGTTTACGATAACATAACCTTTATAATTAGAACACGTGCTGATTTGTTTATTCAGTGAAGTATATTTGCTGAACCATCAAATTATTATTTTTGCACAAAAATTTAGTTCTCTGTCCAAATATATTTAACAGTAAAAAATAAATAAATGAAAGTTGAAACTTATAACCTTAAAATGTCATTTCACATTTCTTCTTTTCTTATGTTACCTCTAACTTAGTTTCCTTTCATCAGTGGCCTTTTATTTATAACAAAATTCTATTTAATGTCAGTCACATTCCACACTACGCATTAATGTCAGTCACATTTCACAACAATTACTTATGTTACGATTTAACTGTGTAGGTGTAAAACTAGGAACAATGGAAAAATTGTATATGCTTTTTCTCATGAGGATCTTTTAGTGCGTCACAGTTTTTCGATTTCTTTCTAACGCGTTAAATTGCATGTGTCAGAAAAAAACGCACGTCGGTGATTACATTTCGTTGGTGACATTTATAACATTTATTCTAGTTGTCAATAGATGGCGCTATAATCGATATAAAAATTATTTTCGAATTATATAATATATCTACGAATATAATCTGTACAATTTATAAGAATATACAAATCAAAGAAAATACCATTTTATAAATGCAATAAACAGAACTGATTTGTTTTTATGCCAAATTGCAAATAAAATTTGACAACTGTCAGATTTAACTAAAATGTCATGTCACTAAAATGTATATTATCACGGACTTACCTTTTTTTCTATCATTTTTGTGACGCGCTGAAAAATGCTCATGAAAAGAAGCATAATTTTACTACATAAATTTTCGTTATTATTATTGAAATAATTTTCGAAGTAAATCTCGGTCATGTGAAACGGCTTTTTCTGATTTATTCCCAAAAGAATAATAAAACCCAAATGAATCAGAGTTTTTAGAACAAAATACTATAGAAAAGAAAAAAAACTTAAAAATGAATAACCATTTTCAATTCCGTTGCAAAACGAAAATACAGCCGAACCATATTCCAGTCCAGTCAGAGAGTGCTACAAGCACCTCTACCGGTTTCGAAACTTATTAGTCTCTCATCAGGAGGCACATATGCTGCTCTCCCTGATCCAACCAAAACAAACCCCAGCGTGCAGTCCCGAATTGCAACGAACGAAATGGCATAGATGCCCTAGCGGCAACTGCTAGCAAAAGACTAAGTTTTCACTCTAATGGCATATAACATATCCCACCAGAATGAAAACAATGGGAACCTTCTCTGGTTACACCTCCGTATGGCTTGCAAATTGTAGAAGCCTCGGAGGTGTAACCAGAGAAGGTTCCCATTGTTTTCATTCTGGTGGGATATGTTATATGCCATTAGAGTGAAAACTTAGTCTTTTAAAAAAAACTTAATTTTAATTGATTGTCACCTCAGAAACCGTTTTCAAAAAACAAACTCAATGAATTATTTTGTTTTATTACTTGGAACCAGAAAAAAATCTTCTAATGGTTTAATATTATTTGCTCCATCATCATCATCAACAGCTATTCCATCCTTACTCAGATGTAAGCCTTCCTTAGGTGTGTCCATTCATATCTAGTCCTGTCGCCAGGGGGGGTACAACGGCCTCGTTAATTCAGATGGACTTACTCAAGTTTTTTTTATGTATTTTGACCCGTAGAACACGAATTTTTTGGGTAACAGTTGATCCGGATGTCGATAAGATTGTTATAGACCAAGAACTTGAGGAATCAAATAACAGCGATTTTTGGCAAAACAAAACAATATTTTGTATTTTTTGGGCCATTTTAAGTAAAAAATATTTCTACAAGTTTTTTCGTAGGATGCACAGTTTTCGAGATAAACGCGGTTGAACTTTAAAAAAATCGAAAAATTGCAATTTTTGAACCCGAATAACTTTTGATTAAAAAATAAAATATCAAGTCTGCTTACCGCATTTGAAAGTTTAAGTCAAATTATATCGGTTTTGATTATTTGCATTGGTAAAAATTTATTTTTTTATTGTTTAACAAAGCTATAAACACGTAGGGTTTCCCGTGCTTTTACATGCGTTTTAACGCATGTAACGTAGAAATAGTCTTGATTGCACTAGTACCTATTCTACCTACTCGTTCGATTTTAAATGAGAAATCATAGAAACATCACTCACGCACTAGTTGTTTGTAGCTTTGTTTAACAGTAACACAATAAATTTTTAGCAATGCAAATAATCAAAACCGACATAATTTGACTTGAACTTTCAAAGGCGCTAAGCAGAATTGCTGTTTTACTTTTTAATCAAAAGTTATTCGGGTTTAAAAATTGCAGTTTTTCGATTTTTTGAAAGTTCAACCGCGTTTATCTCGAAAACTGTGCATCCTACTAAAAAACTTGTAGAAATATTTTTTGCTTAAAATGACCCAAAAAATACAAAATATTGTTTTGTTTTGCCAAAAATCGCTGTTATTTGATTCCTCAAGTTCTTGGTCTATAACAATCTTATCGACATCCGGATCAACTGTTACCCAAAAAATTCGTGTTCTACGGGTCAAAATACATAAAAAAAACTTGGGTAAGTCCATCTGAATTAACGAGGCCGTTGTACCCCCCCTGGCGACAGGACTAATCTGTTTGCTGTTTTTTGCATCCATTCCTGGCCAGCCATTCGCTTGATGCAGTGGCGTGCGGTGACATTTTCGGTAGGGGAAGCGATTCAATAAGAGTATAAAATTATTTTCTTACGGGGGTCGAGATCAAAATATATACTATGTGATAAGTATATATGTACCTACTTAATAGGTAAATAGTAGGTTTATATAATATACCTAATATTATACTACTTGTTAACTTATATGGATTAAAAACAAAAACTATAAAAAATTACCTGTAAAACGAAGCAAGCAAGCAAGCAAGAGTGTTTAACCCAGCCTGAGAGACTTGCACGCACCTTGAGAAAGATATTCGGGTGATACAATTCATTGGGGAGAGGAGGATTTACTCCTAGAAGCGGCCGTCACTCCACCCCGCCCCAATATCTTTAATATTATCCATGCCTCGAGATAAAACAACCAAATTAAGTCTGTGTGCTAAACAGTGAAAAAAAATTGCATGTTTAAACTGTTCCTTTACTTTAGTTTGAAGACCTGCTAACTGACCAGCCATTATTGCAGCACCATCATAGCTCTGAGCGACAAGCTTGGAATTACATTCTTGCTTAGAAATAGTATCACACACAATTTGAAACATAGCCTCTGCAGTCCGATCGCCAGTTATGTTCACGAATTCTAAAAATCTCTCTTGAGGAATACCATCAACCACATATCGCACAACAATGGATAACTGATAAAAATTGGTTACATCTGTTGTTTCATCAAGTTCAATTGAAAGAAATGGATCTTTTTTATCTCATTTTTAATATGATCCATTACAACGTCAGCCGTACATTTAATTAAGTCGTTTTGGATTCTGTTTGAGGTACCTCGGAAAACTGTGGAATTAATAAATAGTTATTTTCCTAACTAGTGCGGAAAGTAATACTTTCACGCACGAGACTGCCGTTGACCCGAACGACGCGATAGCGGAGTTCGGGCAAGCAGTGGAGTGCGGGGAAGACACTTTCCGCATGAGTTAGGAACAATATTTTTTCTAGGGCCGTACGTTTGGAAAAAAGCCACAAAAAATAGAGTTATATCAATTTTTATTTGTCCAAATAATTTAAATGATTGTCCAAACTATAGTCAATGCGATATGCCCCGAATGTTTTTTCTTTAATTGTAGCACTTAAATGGCACTTACTATTTACATGTCGCTTTACACTTTTGTGAAAATTATTTAAATCTGTAATGCCGACCGAGTTCCAATGTGTTTTTTCGCTTGTATTAAAAAGAATACAGGGCCAACAAAATAATTTTGATACAATTTTGCAGCCAGTTAATCATTCATATTTTTCATAAAAACCCACATGGAAATGTTTGGTAAATTTCTTTGCCGATTTTTCCACTTTTGTCTCCAAATTAATGGGCTCCTTTGACCTACCAGACTTCATAATGTCTACTTTCTCTTGATAACTTCGACTTGAAAATCCTTTTTTTAATAAACTACACACAATACAAATACAAAACCAGTTGTCTATATTGTTCATAAATCCACAGGACGGTCCACTCGCTCCTTCCATTGCAGAAAAAGATAAACGACAGCATAAAATTTACAATTAAAAAAAAACGTCGCCTCGTAACCCTACGAATTTCGACTGACAAGTAAATGCTGGCCGTAAGGCGACCAGAGAATCGCTTCCAGGGTAAGAAAATTCGCAAGAACTCAAGATGACTTGAGTGTGCGGTAATTAAACCCTGACCACCCCTGGCCAACATTTGGATGAATCAACTGCGCTGATTTTGAAAAGAGCTTCCGTACAGGCACGACCCTTGGTATAGGATGCGTTAAATTGTGTGTATATTATTATTTGAGTTCGTTTATGCGATAAATTTTTAATATTTTCGATCGTATTGCCTACATAATAGATTACTTAGATTAGGGAAAATTTGTTGATAACTAAATATTAATTAATAATATATTTTCTTATATCGAAGTATAGGGAAGCGGTGGTTCCCCCGCTTCCATGGACCGCACGCCTCTGGCTTGATGTCATCAGTCCATCTTGTTTGAGGTCTGCCTCTACTTCTTTTGCTTGCCCTTGGTCGCCAATCGAGAATTCGCTTTGTCCAGCGGTTGTCTTCCACCCTTCCTATGTACCCTGTTCAGTTCCATTTTAACATGGCAACCTTCTGGATCACATCTGTTACTTTTGATCGTCTTCTTATCTCTTCGTTGGACTTGCGATCACTGAGCTTACTGTTAAGCATTCGCCGTTCCATAGCTCTCTGAGTCACTTGAAGTTCGTGGACTACTGCTGTTAAAAGCCCAAGTTTCAGTTCAACATGTCAAAACTGGCAACACGTACTGATCGAACGTTTTTGCCTTTAAAGTGTAAAGTATAAGCAGGCCCGACCCCAGTGGTGGGTGAACTAGGCGGCTGCCCAGGGCGGGAAATTTAGGGACGGCAAATTTTAGACGACAGCCAATTTTTGAAATTGAAGAAATAATAAATTATGTTTTTAATATTATAAAACATCAATATTATGAACAAGAGCGGCAAAACCAACGAGAATCAGCTAGGACTATCATCAGCATCCACATCTGCTGCCGCCCCCTCTCAGTCGAACTACAGTCATCTAGGACAATCATCAGCATCTACGTCAGGTACTGATGACACTACTACTGTCACAGGTAACAATGTTATTATTTATTATGATCCAGCAAAGTGGCCCAATAAAATTAATGATTTTGTTAGAACAACTTTGGTAACAAGACGCCCCCGCCAAAATTATCCGTTGCAGAGGCTCAGTTGTGCCCGAAAGATAATTCAGATTTCTAGATAGATGCCCGTAGATGTACAACTAACTACTACAGATACAAAATGTGCAATGGTGAAACTCTTGAGAGAAAGTGGTTAATTTATTCTAAGACAAATAATTCTGTGTACTGGTTTTTCTGTAAAATATTTTCCAATGTCAAAATTAAATTTAGTGAAATAGTACTTAGACCCAAACCCAGACATCCAAAGTGAAAGTTATCCTCCAACACCAAATTGTTCTATATGGTCCACATAATCTTCAGAAAAAAGTCACACCATTTTGAGCGTCGGGTTTGGGGGGAGAAATCTGCAAATTCGTAGTTTTTTACGTTTTTCGTCAATATTTCTAAAACTAAGCGGTTTAGCATGAACAACCCTCTACACAAAATTGTTCTACATTAAATTTGACATAAAAAAGGCCCTATGCATAACCCTTCTAAAATGAACGGTTCCAAAGTTACGGAGGTAGTATATTATAATTGGTCCAAAAAAAGGCGTAACCCAGATATCCAAAGTAAAAGTTTTCCTTCAACACCAAATTGTTCTATACGGTCCACATATTGTTCAGTAAACAGTTACACCATTTTGAGCGTCCGGTTTGGGGGGGGGGATAGGGGAGAAGTCGGTAAATTAGTAGTTTTTTTACGTTTTTCGTCAATATTTCTAAAACTATGCTTTAGCGTAAGGAATGTTCTATAGAAAAATGTTCTACATAAAATTTAAAACACAAAAGGTTCATACATAAAATCAACGGTTCCAGAGTTACGGAGGGTGAAAAGTGGAGGTTTTCGATACTTTTTATATTTACCGATTTCTCCCCCCAAACCCGATTCTCAAAATGGTGTAACTTTTTTCTGGACATTGTGTGGACCATATAGAACAATTTGGTGTTGAAGGATAACTTTCACTTTGGATGTCTGGGTTATGCCATATTTTGGATCAACTATACTATACTAAAATGGATATAATTGGAAACATATGGCTGACTTTGTCCAGCCACGCTAAGTCTCCAGCTCATCGACAGTCTCAGCGACAGTGGGTAGAACTAGCAATTAAACAAGAATCGGACAAAACCATAGACGAAGAAACACAAAAAGTTATGTAGAACGACTTATATCAATAATACAGTTCCTAGCATAACATTGTCTTTCATTGAGAAGCGATTCTGATAAACTTGTTCATCACAACAATGGTAATTTTTTAAAACTTGTTGAGCTCTTAGGAAAATTTGATTGTTTTACAAGAGCACATTACGAGAACAACGAATGGTAGTAACAATCAGCATCACTACTTGGGAAAACGTATTCACAACGAAATTATTCAGCTCCTCTATGACCAAATCAAAAATGAAATTTTAAACTTTTTGAAATCAGCAAAGTATTATAAATAATTTTAGATTGTACATCCTCATATTTCTGGAGTGGAACAGATGACTATTGTTGTACGTTTTGTCGATTTAGGTCCCTGTTCTTCACAAAGTGTAAAAATTGCAGAACATTTTCTTAGATTTGTGCCATTACTGGCAACCACTGGCTTGGGACTTACAGAAGTTATTTTGCAAAAACTGAATGAACTAGGAATGCCTTTGGGAGATATGAGAGGACAAGGGTATGATAATGGGGCAAACATGAAAGGGAAGAACTTGAGAGTTCAAAACAAAACTTTGAAAATGAATCCTAGAGAATTTTTTGTCCCATGTTCTAGCCTAGCCATTCACTGAATTTAGTCGTGAACGATGCTGCTAAAGCCTCACAGTTTGCAGTGTCTTTCTTTTCCTTAGTGACAAAAATTTACAACTTTTTTTCAGCATCTATTTATCGTTGGGCTGTACTGAAAAATCATATTTCTAGCCTAAAATTGAAACGTTACTCCGAAACTAGATGGGAAAGTAGAATTGATGCCATTACTTCCAATCAGATACCAAATTGATATACCAAATCAGATACCAAAGAAATCTACAATGCTTTTGTAGAAATGACTATCAATAAAAACAACGATACAATGGTTGCTCATGAGGCAAGCTGTTTGGCAAATCAAATTCGTGATTTTACTTTTCTTTGCTCTGTGGTAATATGGCATAACATTTTACTTCACATCAACGCAGTCAGCAAATCACTGCAGAGTATTGGTATGGGAGTGTATCAAGCTGTAAGTTAATTAGAAAAAACGGAAATCCATTTTAGGTCTCTCAGAAATAATTTAAAATTCCAGGGCTATTTGACAGACTCAAAAGAGATATCATCAAAGTTAGAAATCGAGAATTCGAAAATCGGAGGCACAGTAATGAGAGAAAAGTGAAAAATGGTATTAAGTTGACTTCGATTTAAAAATTATAGACACAACCGTTAATGCATTAAGTGATAGATTTCAGCAAATTAAGAGCCATGGTGAAATTTTTGAGTTTTTGGGTCTACCAATGGGGTCGCCGATCTTGCCCAGGGCGGCAAATTCCCTAGGGCCGGGCCTGAATATAAGTATAGTATTTGCTCCATACATAGTAATTCAGACATAAATTATATAAGAATTATAAAGTAGAAGACTTAAATAATATTGTAAATATTTTGTACGTAATTTAAAATGGTACGTAATTTAAAAATGGTTCTGAGGTATCTCCGTCTTAAACAAAGAATTTCCTGAGTATCAACAAGCTTCTTTCTACAATGAACAAATTCTATAATGTTTGTCCACTTGAACTTCAATTTCTCTTAGGAGATACGAATCTTCATCGATTGTACCCAAAAATTTGACGAGTGTCGGTATCTCTTTTTTTAAATAAAATTCGTGAACTGTTCTTCTTATTTTTTAATTTGTTCAGTAAATTTAACTTTTGTGCCTCAAACTATCATTTGGAGGTTTACCAACTCCACTTTTTAATTTTAATTCATTTCGAATTTGATATATCGTTGATTTGCGTGCACCTGTCATATTACTTGTCTTTTCAATAGTATCGTTAACAGAAACAGAAGAATGTCCATTCTTAAGAAATTATAAACATTGCTTATAATTTTTTTCTTATTAACCGATAATGAACACATTTTTAAACATTTGACAGGTATAAACTTTGAACTACACTGCATTTTTTATAAATGTAACCACAACTAAATACTTCTAATTATAACATAAAATTAATCAAAATTCTCAAAAATGAATTAATTCAATTAATTTCATTATTGTTTTTAACAAGTAACTGTAACCGTAGCATTATTGATTTCTAAGAAGCAGATGATAACTAACGATTTACCATTATGATTTACCATGTCTTCCAAGTAATGAAGATTTGGTAGATCGAGTTCCAGAGTTATCAATATCTAATAAGGAGTGTGAAGAGGACGAGTGCAATTAAAAGTGCATTCACAAGAATTTGGTATATTTTTTTTATACTTTTTTCCAGATTGACATTTTGGATTCCGTTAACACAAGATACCTTCATTATTTTAGTTTTAACATTTTCTAATAATTATGTATTCAGTTTTTGATATTCATTTTTTTAGAATTTGTTAAATTTTACCTCTAATACGACGTTATTCTATTTGTTATCTTTTAATATCAGTTATTGTTTATTGACATTTAAACTTATTTGAAATAAAAAATTAGTATATTTCTTAAAAATATAGGTAAATTAATAATATAAGTACTTTACTATTGTTTATAAATAATAAAATATTGATATGTATATTATCACAAGAGAAATGATGTAATTAAGAAATACCTACTTAAGAATAATAGATTATATTAGGACGATTTTATGATTAATAATTTCTCGAGTATCTTATTTAGTAGTAAACAATAATTAATAGAAATAAGTCATAGGTATTTCAGACTTTAACGGTTGGTTCATTCAATAGATAAAATACGTACTTATCTATTTACAATATGTGTTACAGGTATCCGGTATACCTATGAACTAGTACAAACTCATAATTTATAGCTGAAAAACAGATTCACAAATAGACATCACAACAAAACAAGGCAAAGTGCGTTATTGTCCAAATTACCAAACTATACTAAAATCACAATAAAGATGCGCTATACTACAAGCACAATAAAGATCACGATAAAGATAAAAAGCAAGACACGTTCAATTACCAGAGAACGGCAGTTCTCGCCAGTGGCGCACACCCACACCCCCTACACGCGACACTATATAATATACACGAAATTTTCGATTTTCTAAATCTGACGGAATTGAAAATTGTGCCAACTCCCATCTTAAAGTTCAGGAAAAGACTCACCCATTCGTATATCAACCATCCATTTCGGTCCAAGGGTGTGGATTTTACGGCCCTTCCTATTTAGGGTCTGTTTTTCGTTCTCGTCCCCAATACTCCCAAAAACTTCAAAAATTTAAGTCCGACCTTTGCGGCTTCCAATAGTGCTGATCATTGCCTTTCCAACGCATGTCTAATTTTGAAAATCGGTTATACCATTCAAAAGTTACCGAGTTCAGAAATATGACTCAATTTCTATTTAAAAAAAAAAGGAAAATGTTTGTGGATATGTATGTATGTATGTATGTATGTTAGGAAAAATGAAAGAACACCCATGAACGAACATATATAACACGCTGTATTTTTCTGTCACCGTGTCATACAAAAAATCTGCCAGCGCAAGTACATGTAATAATTATTATTACATGTACTTGCGCTGGGCAATTTTCTTTGTGACACGGTGACAAGGAAAATACAGCGTGTTTTATACAGTGCGTCCATAAAGTAACGCATAAATTCATTATTTCGTAAACCAGCGACATTAATGAAAAATCCTGGAACGGATCGATTTTTATTTTTAGATTCAGATTTTTTTGCATATATATCATACTAGTGACGTCATCCATCTGGGCGCGATGACGTAATCAATGCTTTTTTTAAATGAGAATAGGGGTCATGTGATAGCTCATTTGAAAGGGTATTCAATTCTCTATTTACTAATATAAACATTAACCTAATTATTTATACAAGGTGTTCAAAAAAACATTTTTTTAATTAAAATAATTGAGACAAAAAGAAGAATATACGTAATTTATTTAATTCAAAATACGTTTTACTGTTGTCAGAAAACAGCAAAAAAATGTTTATTTGAGAAATAAATATTGTTTTTTGCTTAAATTCAATGTTAAAGCTAAAGCTGCCACCCACCTGTCGCTTGGCAGTTTGAAACTTTTAGTTTAAGCGAAAATCAATGTTTATTTGTCACATAAAATTTTTTTCTGTTTACTGACAGTAGTAAAATGTATTTTGAATTAAATAATTACATTATATTCTTCTATTTGTCTCACTTATTTTAATAAAAAAAATGTTTTTTGAACACACTGTATAAATAATTATGTTATTGTTTATATTATTGGATAGAGAATTGAATACCCTTTCAAATGAGCTATCATATAACACCTATTCTCATTTAAAAAAATCATCGATTACGTCATCCCGCCCAGATGGATGACGTCACTAGTATGATATATATGCCAAAAAACCGTAATTTAAAAATAAAAATCGACCTGTTTCGGGAATTTTCTTTAAAGTGACCGGTTTACGAAATAACGAATTTATGCGTTACTTTATGGACGCACTGTATGTTCGTTCATCATGGATATTCTTTCATTTTTCCAACTGTATGTATGTGTGTGTGTGGAAAAGTTAAACCAATCTGATTTTTTTTTCTGTGTTTGAAGAAAGGGTCAGGGCCGATTCAGAACCGGGGTAGTTTGTGACTTTTGACCACCCATAAGCCAGCTATAGAACTTGGTAGATACAAAATGGCATATTTTTGGGGGGTATATATCTTCAGTTCAAGAAGAGACAAAAGAGCCGCAAATACACCAAATCAATAGTGTTGAGTTAAGCTTTCAAATGGTGTTCAAGCCGTCAGGATCAGACATACCCACGGCTCAGTATAACTGAAAAACTGAAAAACTAAACTTTGAAAATTTTGGTTTTTCCACAATTACTCAAATTTCCAACCTACGAATTGAGCCAATAACTGAGCGTTTATAAAAGGACTCTAGACGACTCTGGCGGTGTATACCTAATATGCGGAAAAATTAGAATTTTTAAGTTATGGGCTTCATAAGTATGATCAAATCTATTTCCTATGGGAAAAACGGTTTTTCAAGCTCAATAATTCCTGTAATAACTTTAGCTATCATACTTGACCTAAGATGCATCAGATACTACTTGTCAATACGTTTCAAACTCATGTTTAGTGATCAAATTCGGTTAAGCCGTTTAGAAGTTATTAAGCTACAAAGTATAATCCAATAATTAACGATTATTCCCGAAATGATTTATGTAGTTGTAGTGGTTACGACGCTAAATTTGATCTGGCAACGGGCAATCAGAGTTCATTAACCGGCCATCCCAATATTTTTTTCAATCTATTTTGAACAGAAAAAAATCTAGTGTACATTCGATGGACACTAGATAATTTGGGAGATAATACGACAAAGGCGACCATTTATAAAGCTTAGCGTGTAATCGAGAAACATTGCATTCAACTTTATACATTTAATTTATAAATAACTTTGAAGAGTGGCGCATACAATATTCCAGCTACAAAAGACCTGATATGAATATTACGTGGCGCGAATATGTTCTTTCATTTTGATGCAAAACAAAATTCTAGTTTTATTTTAAAAGATTTTTCCATAATATTTGCTAAATTTGAAGTAAGCGCGCCACAAGAGTTTCAAAATTCAAACTGTATCAAAGTTACTCTTTTGTGGCGCGTTTTACTTTAAATTGAGCAAATATTATGGAAAAACCTTTTAAAATAAAACTAGAATTTTGTTTTGCATCAAGATGAAAGTACATCTTTGCGCCACGTAATATTCATATCAGATCTTTTGTAGCTGGAATATTGTATGCGCCACTCATTTTTACGGCGTTTAGCGGTTTTTGAGGTTATACTTCTTTAGGCGCAATTGAGATTGAGGGTGAATTTATATTGATCTGCGCGCATGCGCACACCGACAGTTTGGTATTAATCTTTATACGGGCTCTGATTGGGTGTTGAAATGATCTGTCAATAATTGTTCAATATGGAGGTTATCGGTAAACAAAAATGTTGTATAATATATTAGTTTTTATTGTTGTGAGGACAGAAATAAAATCAAATTTATAATTATAGTGACTTTTTAAATAGTTTTGAAAAGCCACAGGTACGTAATTCTAAATGTTTCAATTGTATTCCAATAAAAAATTATCTTATACCTATTTGGAAAATGTAAAAAAAAATAATGTACTTACCTAGTACTTGCTATGCCACACCCCTAGTAGGCAATGCTTTAATTTACATAATCTGATTACGAACAAACTTTCTACAAATTTTCATCTAATGTATCGTTTTCTTACTCTATATATTGTTGTATTTTAATTCGACAAAAATCAAACTAATAAAAATTCATATAAACAAAATGTCAAAAAGTTGTTCAGTTTGTGTATATTCCCACATGACGTATACGCGAAGGTGGTGCAGTTTGAAATCGCTTCGACTCTCGTACGGCGGCATACACGGGAAGTAGGTTCAAGTCCAATGCAAGTTATATCATTTTTTTATTTTTTTTATAAATTTTATGATTGTAAGTATATTATTATATAATTTTTTTCAGAAAATACGTATTTAATTAAAATTTTTGGCAACAATTATTGTTCAGAAATCATTTGTGGCATTTTTCAATGTGTTTGTGTGTGTTTTAAATTTTAATTTTTTTAATTTTTGGTATTGTTTTAATAAAAAATTTTGGAAAGTAGTAGAGAAACTGTTTAAAGTATATTGATTTCGTTGAAATCATATAATAGAAGTATAACTTCTTACGTGCGTACAAAGTACACACATTCTTTTTTATTCTTGTTTTAAATACGAAGATTTGAAACTTGATGTTTGTAACGTTGCCAGGCAACTTTAAATAACTTAAAAAACGAGAGTTTTTAGTAAAGTGCATACTCCCAACTCTCACATACGCATGCCAAACATGGACCTTGACCAAAGCAAACCTGGATAAAATAATGAAAACACAAAGATCCATGGAAAGAGCAATGTTAGGAGTAAAATTAAAAGGCAAAAAGCAAAACAACTCGATAGGAAATAAAAACAAAAGTCAAAGACGCAGGACAACCTGCAACCAGGCTAAAATGGAGTTTCGCGGGTCATAACGCCAGACAAACGGACAATAGATGAAATACCACGATACAACAATGGATACCATAGACACGAAAGAGAGAAAGAGGACGACCCCAGATGATGAGATGACATTATAAAGATAGAAGGAACACACTGAAAGCAGAAAGCACAAAACAGAAGAGAATGGAGGAAACTGAGGGAAGCCTATGTTCAAAATTGGACGAATTAAAGGGCAAAAGAACAACTTTGGCAGATTTACCATTATTCTGATATCATTTAGTCACTTTAGTTTTTTAAATACAACATAATATTTAGGAATTCTGAATATTATAAAATTAATATTTAGGCAGGATTCAAATCGGATGAAGAAGGAGGTCATTCATTACTACTTAATCTACCAATTAGTCCATGTAGTGAGACCGCTCCCGTTTGGAAATATTTCTGATTCGGTTTCTTTGCGGATTCCTATTCAAAAATGTCCCCTTTAAACAAATCTGAATGGTTCCGGGCGGAATTTTTGGGCAGAAATTGTTTAAACAATTTTATTAAACAAATACAAAAGATCAAGTTTTTTTGCTCTGGAACATACATTTTTAAGTTTTATGGGTCATTCTTAATAAGAAACATATCTTGTAAATTTTCTAAAAAATTGATAGTTTTCGAGTTATAGGCGATTTAAAATCTGAAAAATGTGCATTTTCGAGGCCTAATAACTTATATTTAAATTAGTGTTTTTGAGGTTGCCAGATACTCAAATTGAAGTTTAAACATTCAGCTTCAAGATTCTGAAGAGCTATTGCGTCTAACCTTAATTTAAACTGTTGTTTTTTAATTGTTAAATAAGCATGTCCATCCGATTTTTTGCCGATGCGGTGCGCTCTATTTCAAAAATCTCCAATTTTCCCGCGAAAAATATTTTTTCTAGATTCTTTGGGACATTCTAAATAAAATAAGTTTCTTGACATTTTTCTTAGAAGTTAATAGTTTTAAAGTTATAAGCGATTTAATATCCGAAAATGCGTTTTTTGGCATTTTTCGGATTTTAAATCGATTATAACTTTAAAACTACTAACTTTTGAGAAAAATGTCAAGAAACTTATTTTATTTAGAATGTCCCAAAGAATCTAGAAAAGATATTTTTCGGAGGAAATGGGAGAATTTTGAAATAGAGCTCGCCGCACCGGCAAAAAAATCTGATAAACACGGATATTTAACAATTAAAAAACAATGGTATAAATTAAGGTTAGACGCGATCACTCTTCAGAATCTTGAAGATGAATGTTTACCTTCAAATTAAGTATCTGGCAACCTCAAAAATACTAATTTAAATATGAGCTTTTAAGCATCGAAAATGCGTATTTTCGCATTTTTCAGATTTTAAATCGCCTATAACTCGAAAACTATCAACTTTTAAGAAAAATTACAAGATACCTTTCTTGTTTAGAATGACCGAAAAAATCTAAAAATATGTGTTCCCGAGCAAAAATCGTGATCTTTTGTATTTATTTAACCTTTAACTACCTGCGCATTAAGTTATAACATAACTACACGCGTGGCGTACTTTATACGCCACAAGAAAATACACTTAAAAACAGCGAATTTTGCTTATTTTTTGTTTGAAAAAATACACTTAGTTGTTTGTTATAAACCTTATTCGGCATCAGTGAATACTTGTGAGTTCCTTCTCAGCAAACCAATTGGGATTTATAACTGGAATCAAGGAATAACTGGATTCCATGATAAATAAAATTACTAATAAAAAATTTTTTGAAATGTGATTTTTTACAGGAGAAAAAGTATTGTTTATAAAGAAAAATATATTTTGTGCCATAATGACTAAAAAACAATTGAAATATGTACTTATATTACGACTTATATTAATATAATCGTGACGTATATTGTCCACCACCGGAAACAACAAATAATAACCTGTAAATTACAATCTTCCCAGAACGCCGATTATAACGAAACTAAAACCAAATTGCAAAGCACATTCCAGTGATAGGTTAGAGAGATAAACAAGGTCAAAAATTAAATTTTTAAATATATTTGCAGTAGAATTCTTATATCTGGCGTACAAAATATGTCAGCGCGTGTAGTTAAAGGTTAAAAAAATTGTTTAAACAATTTCTGCCCAAAAATTCCGCCCGGCACCCTTCAGATTTGTTTAAAGGGGACATTTTTGAATAGGAATCCAGAAAGAAACCGAATCAGAAATTTTTTGAGACGGGAGCGGTCTCACTACATGGACTAAATCCATCGTCCGGGGAATATATGACCTAAATAACGCCATTTACACCAAAATAAGCTGGAGCTCCGTCTTGCTAAAATATTATCTCATAATTTTCCATAAACTTGTTTTTAAGGGAAGGTATGATTTCATTTCTAAGTAGAACTTGATGATTGTTGCTTGTCAAACTTCGTTCTATAGAAAACGTCCCAATTAACAGAGTATAGACAATACATTATCTGTATTTCCGAATTCCGAGAAGTTCCATTAGATGAAACAACTCAAAGTTTCTTCCATCGGCCACATTATGATGGATACGCGCCAACTCGTAACTTTTAATGAGAAAAATTTTCAAATCAAAATGTACACCGGCAAATTCGTAACTTTTCTATTACCTGACCTGCCAACTCGAAACTTTCTTCAGGTGAATTCGAAACCATTGATTAAATCTAATACCTTAAATCTAAACCGAATGTTTCTTGGTTTGCTTAAAAACATTATATTTTTGTATTGTATGTACCTATAAAAAATAGCAAAAATTGAAATATCTTAATAAAATAATTGAAACAATATTATAGTGTTTCATTAACACGTGTTATAAATATTATTTCCATCAAGTATTATAGAAGTATAGCTCTACACGAGCTTGGTTTTCATCAAGTAATTGTAAATTCAATATCTAGATGTTTAGCAATGATAAATTATTTAAATATTAAATCCATCTGATAATTTAAAAGCAAACAGATTTTCCATATTATGTTTATTTCGGACACGCGCCAACTCGTAACTTTTAACAACAAAAATTTTCAAATCAAAATGTAGATACACCGGCCAATTCGTAACTTTTCTATTACCTGACCTGCCAATTAGAAACTTTCTTCAGGTGAATTCGAATCCATTGATTAAATCTAATACCTTAAATCTAAACCGTATGTTTCTTGGTTTGCTTAAAAACATTATATTTGTATTATATGTACCTATAAAAAATAGCAAAAATTGAAATATCTTAATAAAATAATTGAAACAATATTATAGTGTTTCATTAACACGTGTTATACATATTATTTCCATTAAGTATAGCTCTACACGAGCTTGGTTTTTATCAAGTAATTGTAAATTCAATATTTAGATGTTTAGCAATGATAAATTATTTAAATTCATCTGATAATTTAAAAGCAAAGAGATTTTCCATATGTTTATTTCAAGTCTAAAAGATTATTAGCCCAGTAAATGAACGGGAAATACGCCGATACCATGTAATTTTCAGGGGCAACTCCGAATTGCATGAAAATTTGGATTTAGGTTCTACTTACCCTCCACTTCAAAGTTGAAATTGTGCCGTTGGTTGCTTTTACTTGGGGGGTGAGAGTCACCCCTTCTCGGGGGTGAAAAAACATATATTCAAGATAGGACAGGAAATGGATAAATTGACTAATTTTAAGCAACTTTTGTTCTATAAAGTTTTGTGTGTAAGTCAATACTTTTCGAGTTATTTGCGATTTAAAATGTTTATTTTTCGACAAAAGCACTACGTTTTCAGACGGTTTTTTGCAAATAACTCATAAAGTAAATATTTGATCGAAAAAACACCCTTAGCGGAACTGTAGCTTATAAAAAATCGAAAAAAATGGTGTATCAGTAAAGTCTATCAATGAAGTAAAAACGAAGTTGTAGCTCATGAAAAATACGTTTTTATTTGTCTGATTCCAAATCGAATATTTCAAGGTGAAATCACCGAAAAATTAAGCACTTTTCGGGGAAACCCATTCAAACTTTTTAAAGTGTTTACTAAAAGCTTTATTTTAATTGTTTTTAAAAATTTTTAGCATTAAGAATAAGCAAGTTACTCTCAAAATAAAGTTGGCCCTCTTTTTTTTTGGTAAAAAAATCATGAAAATCTCCCCGTGTTTAGCTCCCCAAATGAAATTAATTACCGCTTTACAAACAATTTACTTACTTATTTATTTTTTATATGATCTGTCAGTCTCACCGGTTTACAGTGCTTATTTTTGAAAGGGTTCTAGTTGAAAAAGCTTGAATGGGTCACTAATCACGAGTGTATGCAAATTTTAAACAGCCATATCTTAACCAATTTTTGTCTTACGGAAAAACAAAATGAAACTAGCATATTTATAATAGAAAAACCTACATTTTTTACTCTTTAAGATTTTTCTTATCACTTATACTTTTTAAGTTATTTTGAAAAAAGGAAATTTTTCAAAAATTTTTAGAAATTTTTTTTACTATAAAACCAAATTTTTTTCGAAAATAAGCACTTCAAACCAATCAAACTTACAGATCATATAAACAATACACATACAGTTAAAATAAATGGTAAAGCGGTAACGATTAATTTTATTTAGGGTGCCAAATAGAGGGAGGTTTTCAGGATTTTATTTATCTAAAAAAGGGGCCAACTTTTTTTTCAGTGTAACTCGTTTATTTTTTATGCTAGAAACTTTTGTAAAAAACAAATATAAATCTTTTTTTAGATACTTTAAAAATGTTAATAAGGTTTTTCCAAAAAGTGCTTAATTTTTTGGTGATTTCGCGTTGAATTATTAGATTTGGAATTAGACGAATTAGAACGTATATTTCATGAGCTACAACGTTGCTTTTGCTCAATTTACAGACTTTACTGATAAACCATTTTTTTTTTGTTTCTTTATAAGCTACACTTTTGCTAAGAATATTTTTTTCGATAAAATATTTACTTTTTGAGTTATTTGCGAAAAACGGTCTGAAAACGTAGTTTTTTTGTCGCAAAAACAACATTTTCAATCGCGAATATCTCGAAAAGTATTGACTTACGTAAAAAACTTTATAGGACGAAAATTGCTTATAATCTGTCAATTTATCCTTTTCTGGACTTATTTTAAACACGCGTTTTTCACCCCCCGAGAAGGGGGGAATGTCACCCCCCAAGTAAAAGCAACCAACGGCACAAATTCAACTTTGAAGTGGTGGGTAAGTAGAACCTAAATCCAAATTTTCATGCAATTCGGAGCTGCCCCTGAAAATTAAACTCCAAAACGATCATTTATTGGGCTATATTCCTTTATTTAGTTACGAATTCACCGGTAGTTGATTGGTTACCGAAAAATTACCTGAGGGCCAGAGTTACCAATTGGCCTGTAATTAGGATGGGGTATTAAAATAGTTACGAATTCACTGGGACCCATTATGATAGGTAAAAAGTATAAATTATAGAGATTATTAATACTAATGACAGTCAATAATGATCGGCCGCAATATGATAGGTAAAAAATATCAATTATAGAGATAATGGTTTCGTGCTATAAGTAACGTGTGGAGTGGGGAATGTGTGTAGACTATATTCTAGAAAGCCGGGTAAGATAGATACTTACACTCCACCCAACCAACGAAAACGGAAGAACGCCAGAAGAAGAAGAGTGGATATTAAGTAAGATTATATTAAGTAAGATTACTAAGCATCGTACTTCTTCAAGCATCTTCAAAAGAGAATTTTAAATGGAAAAATTTAAATAAAATAAAATATTTTTATAACGTTCTAATGAGTATTTATCATAATTTTATCTGAAATTAATGAGTAAAACATGCGTTTTGACATAATTTAACAATGAATTAACTAGATATTCAAAGTTATTAAAAAGTAATTTAAAAATTATAGATAGTACCACCAAAGTCAGGTGATAGACGATAGGCTGATGGGAAAAAATCAGGAAAAAAGTATGCCGATAATTTCAGGTGAATAATAATCATTAAGTCAGTTCTGGAGAAAATTCTTATGTAGAGTAAACTGAAATAATTATCGACTATTTAACACCTTAAAATTGGATTTAAGTAGGGATAGTACTCCAGGGAAATAAAGCAAAAATATACCATGTTCGGGACACTTGCAGGTTGCAAATGGGTTTTTGGTACTATTTACATAGCTAAAATATTATAAAATACAAAAAGGCCCGTCATAGATCGGAGGAGAATTTTAGTTATTAACAAATAGGGTCAAAAATGGCAGTTTTTTCGTTTAAGTCGCTACATACGTAAAAATAGGGTAATTAATTATCTTATTTAGAGTATTCATCTTCCAGTAGATAAGCAAGGGTTTAAAATGGCAGTTTTTGACTAAAGGCAACTAACGGCAACAGAATCATGACAATTGGAATAAAGGGGTTTTGAAGGATGATCTATTAAATGAAAATATTTTAATCTCTTTGCAACTTCCGGTTATACCGGAAGTTGCTTATAACTTCGTTTTTTTATGGGACACCATGTATATTTTTACATTTTTGGATTCTCTTCGATGTCTTCTTTCTTAAAATATTAGGTTTTGTAATATTATACAGGGTATTTTAAAAGATAATTACGTTTTTTTATTAATTTCGTAGCAACATTAACACCCTGTAGAATTGTAGTAGTTTGACATCTAAAACTCTACTTACGTTCAAATGATTTTTAATATACTCTACTATTGTTAAGAATCATTAGTATAGCTAAATTTTTAATTTTAGTATAAAGGGTTGGTCGAAACTCGGAATGAGTATTTTCTGAGTTTTCTTAAATGGAACACCCTGAATTTTAGTATTGTAATGAAATTATATTTTATGGTACTTTTTTATTTCTTAAGCATTCCCTATACCTAACTGCTTTAATTGTGCTTAATTGTTAATCGCACCAACAATCTTAACTACGTAGGTATTTTGATAGCTAAACCATTATTGGTAATTTTAAGGACCAATCTGGATTAATATGTATTTATTTATTAACTAAAATTAAAAATTTAGCTATACTAATGATTTTTAACAATAGTAGAGTGTATTAAAAATCATTTGAACGTAAGTAGAGTTTTAGATGTCAAACTACTACAATTCTACAGGGTGTGAATGTTGCTACGAAATTAATAAAAAAAACGTAATTATCTTTTAAAATACCCTGTATAATACTACAAAACCTCATATTTTAAGAAAGAAGACATCGAAGAGAATCCAAAAATGTAAAAATATACAGGGTGTCCCATTTAAAAAAAAACGAAATTATAAAACCGAAGTTGCAAAGAGATGAAAATATTTTCATTTAATAGATCATCCTTCAAAACCCAGTATTTCTAATAGGCCAGTTATCTGCCTCACCCTATATACATTTTGTATACCGTACTGTAGATATACTACACACATCGGCGTACGTTTCACTTTATGTTTTGACTTAATTTGTTTGAAAATGAATCGTGACGAATGGGAAAAGTTATAGCGGACGAACAATAAATACTATTTATTAACTGTAGACTAAATCCACTTCGTTATTTGTAAAGCTGTTATTTTTAGCATTGATTAATAACTACTACACACTGGCTAGTTTTTAATCAATGCTTTTACACAAATTATTCGCCTAGGTAGATCATAAGTAAGGTCAAAGTTAGCCACTTTTTTTATTCCTACCTACATATAAAATATCACACTTTACACCCATTATATTTTAGTTGCTAAAAAATTTAGTTAAAAAATGTTTTCTGAAAACTTGATTAAGGAGAAGATATATTAATATTATTAGTTGCTAAAAAAGTTTAATAAAAAAACCTATAATACAAAATTTTGGACTGTTCTCTTATATTATATCTTATAATGTTTTTATTCTTGTATTTTTTGACTGATATCCACGATCACATTAATTTAAACTATTTATTAACATTAAAAATAATGAGTTGTAATTACAGAATATAAACATAAACTTACGTGCATAGAAATCGGCCCACCTAAAAATTTGGTCATTTTTAAAGTCTCGTATTTCCTAAACTTGTTGGCCGATTTAAGTGATTTTTTTAATATGTTATAGCCTTGTTCTTCAACAATATCACTGAAATAATATTATTGTTAAACAGGTAAGTGTTATTTTTTACCGGGTGTAACAATGATAGTGTGTTTTCTCCTCAAAGTTCGGAACACCCTGTGGAATATTCTAGCGTATATAAAATATTCAAATTAAAACTCAACTATAGCCTTAGTCTCTTAACATTTTGCTTTTTGATTCATTCGCTTACGTTGGATAATAAAAAAGTTAGGTATTTTAACAACTAGCAACGTTCTTTATCAATACAGGGTGTTTCTAAATAAGTGCGACAAACTTTAAGGGGTAATTCTGCATGAAAAAATAATGACCGTTAGGTTTATAATCGGGTCCCGGTGAATTCGTAACTATTTTAATCCCCCATCCTAATTACAGGCCAACTGGTAACTCTTACGCACAGGTAATTTTGCGGTAACCCATCAAGTACCGATGAATTTGTAACTTTCTTTTCTAAGTAATTACTAACGATGTTGATAATCTAATACCGGTATTCCAGATATGTACTTGTATAAATTACTCTCTTTGAAGGTGGTGTAAAAGTTATTCATCATTTATGTATTATCTCTTGGACGAGTTACATGAGAAAGTCGAAATAAATTTTGTTAAAATGGCTGAAATACGTAGCAGATTTCTTAATGAGTGAACGTGGATAAAGTTAGATAAAAATATGCTCGGAACATTAATAAAAAAATTAAAGTATTAAAAAATTTTGAAAAACATCGATTTGTTTCTACTTTCATTGCTAATAACATTAAAACGATTCACTTTGGAACAAAGTCGTAGTGAAATAAAATAAAGATAATTGAATTTTGCATGATATACGACTGGTTAAAAATGTCTTAAATTATTACCCTTCCTGCAAAATAGCAATAAATACAAAATAAGGGGGTAAAATAAACCTGTTTTTATTTAGTGTTTTTCAACCACTTTGGTTGCATCTAGAACCTTCTTAATTCTATTATAAAATCCTTACAATATACTTAAATTGTCCACCAAATTTAATTAAAATGGACCTGATAGATTTTGCATAAAAATTTTGCAATCTAATTTTTTTTAATTTAAATTTTTTAAAAACTTTCTCAACAAAAAGTAGATCATTTAGAGGTTTGCTAATTTTTTTTACATATGGAGCGTTCAAGTATTACGTAACGCGATTTTTGACCCCCTTCCCCCCCTGCGTAACGCACTGTAATGGGCGTTTAACTATTACGCAACACAATTTTTGTAGATTTTTGACACCCCCCCCCCCCAACCAGCGTTACGTAATACTTGAACGGTCCCATATAAAGAGGCACTCTACCTATTTAATACACTTTACATAATTAAAATCGGATTATCTAAGCGGCCTCCGCACTGTTTTAAAGTTATAAACAATTCTTTGGCTTATAAACAAATACAGTGAGGACACTTGAGTCGGAATAAATTCATTTTCTCGAGAATGGGCAACTCTGCAGATAAATCCGAAACAGGTTGATTTTTCTTTTTTTTAATTATACATTTTTTGGCTTATACATCAAACTAGTTACGTCATTCATCTGGGTATGGTGACGTAATTCAGTGGTTCCCAACCTTTTATGTCTGGCGACCACCTTTTGAGGTTTTTTCATATCACTTACCCATGATGATATATAATGTACGCTACTCAGGTTCTCAGCTACTGTAAGAGCCATGCCGGGACCCACCTGAAATCTGCCCGCGACCCACTAGTGGGTCACGACCACGACCCACCGGTTGGGAAACGCTGACGTAATCAATGATTTTTTTTTAAATGAGAATAGGGGTCGTATGATAGCTCATTCGAAAGGATATGCAATTCTCTATTTCCTAATATAAACCTTAACATATAATTATTTATACAGGGTGCCCATTTTTTAAATTAAATTGAGACAAAAGAAGAATATATGTATATAATTTATTTAATTCGAAATGCATTTTACTGTTGTCCTAAACAGTAAAAAAATGTTTTATTTGATAAACAACTATTGTTTTTCACTTAATTCAATATTAGTTGCCACTCTCCAGCCTCTTAGCAGTTTTAACATTTAATTTAAGCGAAAAGCAATGTTTATTTTTCAAATTTACATTTTTTTCTGTTTTCTGACTGCAGTAAAATGTATTTTGCATTAAATAGATTACCTACATTCTTTTTTTTTTGTCTTAATTAAATTGAATCAAAAAACTTTTTTTGGACACCCTGTATAAATAATTATGTTAATGTTTATATCAGTGAATACAAAATTGAATAACCTTTCCAATGAGCTATCACACGGCCCCTATTATCATTTTAAAAAATCATGGATTTCGTCATCACGCCCAGATGGATGACGTCACTAGTATGATATGTCATACCAAAACATTAGAATTTAAAAATAAAAATCGACCTATTTCGGGATTTATATCCAGAGACACCCATTCTCCAGAAAATGAATTTATTCCAACTCAAACGTCCTCACTGTATTTGTTTATAAGCCAAAAAATTGTTTATAACTTTAAAACAGTGCTGAGGCCGCTTAGATAATCCGATTTTAATTCTGTAAAGTGTATTAGTGTATGTAAAGTTTTTAAAAAATTTGAACTCTTTTTAAACAATTTAGATTGCAAAATTATTATGCAAAATCTATCAGGTCGATTTTAATGAAATTTGTTGGACGATTTAAGTATGTTATAAGGATTTTGTGTGCGAATTACGAAGGTTCTAAGTGCAACCAAAGTTGTTGAAAAACACTGAATAAAAAGAGGCTTATTTTGCCCCCTTATTTTGTATTTATTTTACAGAAAGCTATTTTTTGCTATTTTACAGAAACTACAGTATTGCCCATAATAAACAGTACTGAAACTGAAACACAGTTGTATCTTTGTGCGCGCTGTCATATTCAAATTAACTAGTATAGACCTGTCGAGTAATCTTTAAATAATTACTTATTAAGGCCTAATTGTTAAAAATGGTGTTAAATACAGAGGAGAAAGTGTTTCTCGTGGAACATTATTTTCGCTCATACTGAATCGGCCGACGTAATAGTGCAAGTCTGCTATACGTGTGTGATCAATTCACACAATGTTTTAATAAACGTTGTCCAAGTAATGCTGTAATTTTGAAGGTTGTTGAAAATTACAGCATTATAACGTTTATTAAACCGTTGCGTTGTGTGAATTGATCACACACGTATTGCATACTTGCACTATTACGTCGGCCGATTCGGTATGAGCGAAAATAATGGTCCACGAGAAACACTTTCTCCTCTGTATTTAACACCATTCTTAACAATTAGGCCTTAATAAGTAATCATTTAAAGATTACTCGACAGGTCTATACTAGTTAATTTAAATATGACAGCGAGCACAAAGATACATCTGTGTTTCAGTTTCAGTACTGTTTATTTTGGGCAATACTGTATTTTACCCTTTTTTACAGAAAGGTATTTTGTAAAATAGCTTTGCTATTTTACAGAAAGGGTAATAATTTAAGACATTTTTAACTATTAGTCGTATATCATACAAAATTCAATTATCTTTATTTTATTTTCCTACGACTTTGCTCCAAAATGAATCGTTTTAAAGTTATAAGCAAAGAAGGTAGAAAAAAATCAATGTTTTTCGAAATTTTTATATATTTAAATTTTTTTAATAATGTTCCGGGCATATTTGAGAAGGAGCATAAGTGAATTATGATTATTGAAGTTGTCACCTAACTTTATCTGCAAAAATCCGAATGACACCTTGCACATCCTCAAATAGACGTTTTTTTTACAGATCCGCCCTTGTCTATACATATAATATTGTTTCAATTATTTTATTAAGAGATTTAAATTTTTATTTTTTAATAGGTACATATTATAATACACAACATGTTTTTAAGCAAACCAAGAACCATTCGCTTACATAATAGTGTTATATGCCCCGTGTTGGCTTAATCCGTTACTGTTCAAATTTATTTCTTACCTTTTAAATTAACTACCTGTGGTATTAGAATTAAACAATGGTTTCGAATTCACCTGTATAAGTTGCGAGTTGGGAGGGCCAGGTAGTAAAAAAGTTACGAATTGGCCGGTGTACATTTTGATTTGAAAAAGTTTGTCATTAAGAGTTACGAGTTGGCGCGTGTCCTTATAATCATATGTTCGCATATGCTTCGTTTCAGAAATACGGGATGTTGAATTTGTTTGTACAATCTGACGATTTATTTATTGCTCTAAAACCGCATGAGATATACACATGAAATTGGGTAGGTTTTAAGAGGAAATTGTTGCGCATTTTTTGGCATACAGTTAAGAATTTTATATTCACCCTTGGCGTGCATACGGGTAATATGACCGGGTAGTATGACCCGCATGCACGCCAATGGTGAATATAAAATTCTTAATTGTATGTCAAATATGCGCAATAACTACCTCTTAAAACCCACCAAATTTCATTTGCATATCTCAACCGGTTTTAGAGCAGTAAATAAATCGTCAGTTTGTAAAAAAAAAATTCAACATCCCGTATCTCGAAAACGAAGCATTTGTGGACATATGTTTATAAATGAAACGGTCATTATTTTTCATGCAGAATTTCCCCTTAAAGTTTGTCGCACTTATTTTGAAACACCCTGTATTGATGAAGAACGTTGCTAGTTGTTAAAATACCTAACTTTTTTATTATCCAACATAAGCAAATGAATCAAAAAGCAAAATGTTAAGAAAGCCTAAGGCTACAGTTGGGTTTTAATTTCAATATTCTATATACGCTATAATATTCCACAGGGTGTTCCGAACTTTGAGGAAAAAACACACTATCATTGTTACACCCGGTATAAAATAACACTTACCTGCTTAGCAATAATATTATTACAGCGATATTATTGAAGAATAAGGCTGTAACATATTAAAAAAATCACTTAAATCGGACAAGTTTAGGAAATACGAGACTTCAAAAATGACCAAATTTTTAGGTGGGCCGATTTCTATGCACGTAAGTTTATATAATTGGAAATATAAAGTATTACTTTGTAATAATATTATGTTACAATATTCAAAAATCTATAAAAAAAATAATAAAAAAATAGAAAAAAAAATATATAAAAATAACTAAAAAAATAAAAAAGAAAAGGAAAAAAGAAAAGAAAAAAATCATTCAAAAATCTATAAAAAATAAAAAAATAGAAAAAAAATATATAAAAACTATATAAAAAAATAAAAAAGAAAAAAAAAGAAAAAAAAAAAGAAAAAAAGCATAAAAAATGAGGAACTTAGACAGTCCATATAGCAAAGTAGAACTCAGATGAAATAAAGAACTGCAGGAGATATTGCTGTCGAAGTCTAAGGTCAGAGGCCCTCAGAATCTGCTTTATATATACTTAAATAAATAAAAAGCATATAATATAAATAAAATACTTAATTACAAACAAATTAACAAAAAAAGTCTATATTAGAGGTCAATACTAGTATTAGATTTAGGATAAGATTGTAGGTATACGAAATACGAAACAATGACTACTAGTAAGTAAAAAATTGTAAAATTGGCGAATCGATTTAGTGCCTAAGTCATATAAACCCAAACAAACAACAACAAAAAATCTTAAAAAATCTTACTAAACTAAATATTTTCAATTAAAATAATTTACTTACTCGATGTCGTTATCATCTTCATCTTTCCATTCTGCAGGAACTACCCCGAGCTTCTTATGGTACACCAGTCGTTTTGCCCTAACACGTTTGCTCACAGCAAATATAACCGCTGTCACCCGCACCATGATTTTTTAATTCTAATTAAATAAAAAACACCACAATCAATAAATACCAAAACGTTGTGAAACTGTCGGGGAAGACCTAATGGGTCCGTCTGTGGTACCAGTTTGAACCATTATAGAACCATTCTACTAATACGCCTGTAGGGGAGACGGGAAAATCTCTAGACTTCTATTGAAAGAAATCGGTTTCTTAAGACTTCTTAATGGAATATTGGATTCGAAGAATATGTCGTTAAATCGAAATTAAACGATGAAGATTAAAATCTGACAATGAATATTTAGAAAGTGAATATACCTACATATATTATTTTGAAATGTAAAGGACAAAAAATAACGGTTTTGGGTTTCAATATTGTTTTTGTACTAAAGGTACAGTGGAACCCCGTTAACTCGGATTAATCGGGACCGCGGCCTATCCGGGTTATCGAAAATCCGGGTTAGCCGGAGAAAATGGTAAAAATTAATAAAATATGGTATGCTTACAGATAAACTCCGTTATAATTGTCACACAGACACTGGTAAACCACGTTCGCATTCCACACAAAACCACACATACAAAGCGTCGTCATGAGTCTTATTCTTAGCTTTATTAGCTTTGCACCGATTGTCCAAACTGTCTTTTGTTATCATTTTGTCCAAACTGTCTTTTGTTATCAAAAAATCTTCGATTTTAGTTCTATTTTTCTTCCAATCCGATACTGTAGATGTACCGACACCATATAATGCTGCAAGATTCACCTTTATCAATTCTACTTAATGCTTCTAGTTTCTTTTCCATTCTCACTACAACATTTTTACGTTTTGTTGCCCTTATAGACAAAAACACGCACACAAAATCTGAATAGATTTACGAACGATTGGAAGCGAAAAATACGACTTTACTACACACAATACCGTCTCTGATGTTATGTTATTTAATAACAGTGATGACTAAGACCATTGTTAAAAAAAGAATATTAATGGTCTTTGTAATGGTATATGTAGTTCAAATTACACAAGTACCCATTATCTCTCAACTATTATATTACATAGAGTTGGTACAAAACCTCCTGAACCTTGAAAATGCGTATGTATAACCGAAATAAAATGAAGCCAAAAACATACGACTATTTTATTTGCTGCGAATTGCGCGACAGGGTCCCATCTGCACCCTGATATTTTCTTTAATGTCGGATTCAATCGTTTCGTTCGTATATTGACGTCACCAAATGAATGAATTAGGTTCACGAGATTTTGTAACAGCTAATACATCTTTATTGTTGAAATTTTTGTCTGATAAAAATCGGTCCGGGTTAGCCGGAGTTCCGGGTTATCGGGGGCCGACTTATCGGGGTTCCACTGTAATAAAGTCTCTCCAGAGGGAAGGAAAGGAAAAATCTAACATAAAGTTAATAGATCTTAAACAGTGGAAACACCATTATGAGATTTTACTGACAGAAGATAGATGTAAATTCCAAGAGATCGAAATGGAAGAATTAGCCGAACATACACAAATAGTTGAGATAACAACCGGAGAGTTAAGCGAAGCCCTCAAAAGATCTAAAAACGGTAAAGCAGCAGGACCTGGAGACATCCCAATTGAGTTGGTAAAGTACGGACCAAACATATTACATGAGATGTTGGTTCAACTATTTAATAAATGCTTAAAAGGACAAAATATTCCTGATGATTGGAATTTTGGATACATCAGCTCAGTATTCAAGAAAGGGGATAAACGCATATGCTCTAATTATAGAGGAATAACTGTTACCAGCTCAGTAGGGAGGTTGTACGGTCGAATAATAAAGAAAATAATAGAATCAGAATACGAAGACATGGAAGAACAAAGTGGATTTCGTGCAGGAAGATCGTGCACTGATAATATATTCGTTCTGCAGCAGGTAATAGAAAAACGGAAGACAAGGAATCTATCTACCCACCTATTGTTTGTAGATTTGGAGAAGGCATACGATACGGTACCTTTGAAAAAACTGTTTCAAACATTGACGAAGGTAGGTCTCAGTAGAGAGTATGTGGATGCTATCGCAAATATATACAAAAATGCAAGAAGTGTCGTTAAAGAAGGAAACTTTATATCTGAATCATTCCCTATATCAAAGGGGCTTAAACAAGGATGTTGTCTGTCTCCGACTTTATTTAAAATATATATTCAATCATCGCTAGAGCAGTGGAGGAAACAAGTATCCGGAATGGGAATAGACATAGGCAGTGGTAAATGTCTAACAACTTTGTTTTTTGCAGATGATCAGGTAGAATCTGTCTTTCTAAAGAAAGAATATGAAAAATGGGGCCTCAATATGAATATGTCAAAGACAGAGTATCTTAAAATAGGGGATGATGAAGAAAATCCAGAGTTAGAAATTAGAACCACGAAAAGATGTAATGAATATAAATATCTCGGATCTATAATATCTAAAGAAGGCACTACCAAAAGAGACATCGAAAAGAGAACGCAGCAGGGCAAAAAAGCGGTAAACATTCTGAGCTCTCTACTGTGGTCTAAAGATATAAGGCAAGAAACGAAATTGACAATCTATCGTACCTTGGTAGAGCCTATTATGACTTATGGGGCAGAAGTTTGGCAGATGACAAAAAAAGATAGGAAAAGAATAGAAGTAGTAGAAATGGATTATCTAAGGAGAGCCTGTGGTATATCTAAAAAAGATCACATCAGGAATGAAGATATTAGAAGGAGGACACATACTGTATATTCCAGTGTAGATAAAATTGAAACTAGACAACTAGTGTGGTATGGTCACGTGAAACGAATGAATGAAGATATATGGCCAAAGAAAGCTTTAAATTACATACCACACCAAAGAAGAAGAAGGATAAGACCTTCAGTTGCCTGGGAAGAAAATGTACGGCACATCATGAAAGATAGAGCCATCAAAGAAGACGAATGGATGGACAGAAAACGATGGCGGTCGAAATGCGAGAAGAGGCAGAGGCTGTAGGAACCTCGCTGATAGATAGATAGAGATATTGTTTTTTACGAAAGGAGGTATTAGAAAGCATAGCAGGATACATTAGAACATTATGTTGACTGGAATATATCTACAGAAGAAGTATGGACAGCTGTAATTGCTAAGAAAAATGGTAAGGTTCCAAAACCAGGTGGAATAATAATTCAAATGACAAAATATGGAGGCGACCAGATAATATAATATTTAATGCGATTATTTAATATCTTCTTCTTAGCCTTCTATCGTCCACGTTTGGACATAGGCCTCTCCCAACTCCTTCCATCGATCTCTATCCTGAGCAACATATTTCCAATTCGTTCCGGCTACTCTTTTAATATCATCAACCCATCTCATCTGTGGTCTTCCTCTCGGTCATTTACTCTTACAAAGTCTCCAGTGTTGTACTATTGCATTCCAACGATGCTCTTTTTGTCTAGCAGTGCGACCTGCGAAGCTCCATTTAAGTTTGGCAACATATTTGTTGTTATGTCCTCGACTTTTGTTTTTGATCTTACTCAGTACTCAGTCGTTCCTCTTTTTATCTGACAGTCGTATACAGGCCCGCCGTAAGCGGGCGTGCAAGGCGTGCACCGCACAATGGCGGCATGTCCAGGGGGCGGCAAAAGAGCAATTGAATGGTGGGCTACAACAATGTTGTAAGCGACAGAATTGAGATTATGCAGGAGATGAAAAAACATATGGACAAGCTATTTATGAACATACGGATACCAACATTGCGGTACGAAAAACTCGGGGAAGGCAAAATGTTTTTAGCCAGATTGAAAGATGCTCGCATTGGTCTTTGGATATACAATAATATTGTATTAAAACCTCACTTTGACCCAATATGTCGCTTACAACATTGTTGTAGCCCACCATTCAATTCAACTATTTTTCTTTTATACGATATATAGCGTCAGCGGAATCACCAGCTGGAAATGTAATAGCTTATTTTTTATGAAAGTCTGTCAATGTATCTGATTTCATTACAGCTGAATACGTACGTTTGAAAATATAACTATATTCAGAACCTGCGATATAAGCAAAATAGCACTTAACGTATCCACTAGCATTTGTTTAGGTAATAAATATAAATATCAAGAACATTATATTTTCCTCTGTTTCATTTATTATTAAACACTTTTTTATCGCCTTATTAATTGATGCTTAACTTGTGCCTTTGTCCCTAAACTCTTTTTCTGTTAGCCATCAAGTTGATGTACGATAAGAATACGAGTGTGGAGTATAAATTTCTAAAAAGGTCAAAATATTTTGTGATTGTGAGTGTTTTTTGTAGCTCATTAAAAAAGACGTTCTTATTCGTCAAATGCTAAATCGAATATTTTAACGTGAAATAACCAAAAAATTAAGCACTTTCCGGAGAAAATACATTAAAACTTTTTTAAAGTGTTTAAGAAAAGGTTTATTTTTGTCCAGTTATCCAAAATAAAGTTGGCCCCTTTTTTTTTGGTAAAAATAAATCGTCAAAATCCTCCTTACTTTAACACCCTAAATGAAATTAATCGTTACCGCTTTACCATTTACTTTACAGGTATATGTATTGTTTATATCTGTAAGTTGGACCGGTTCGAATTGCATATTTTTGAAAAAAATTGGTTTTATATTAAAAAAAATGTTTTTTAACTTTTGGAAAAATGTCGTTTTTAACGTAAAAAGTATTAGTGATACAAAAAACCTCAGAGTAAAAAAATGTAGTTTTTGCTTTTATAAATATTTTAGTTTTATTTTGTTTTTCCGTAAGACAATAATTGATTAAGACATGGCTGTTTTGTTCAAACCCTTTCAACTAAAACCCTTTCAAAAATAAGCACTTTGAACCGGTGAAACTTATAGATCATATAAAATATAAGTAAAAAGTACAGTTTGTAAAGCGGTAACGATTAATTTAATTTGGGGCGCTAAATATGGGGAGATTTTCACGATTTTTTTACAAAAAAAAGCCAACTTTATTTTGAGGATAACTCGCTTAATTTTGATGCTAGAAACTTTTATAAAACATAAAAACAAAGATTTTTATAAACACTTTAAAAAAGTTTTATTGGGTTTTCCCCGAAAAGAGCTTCATTTTTTGGTAATTTCACGTTGAAATATTCGATTTGGAATTTGAGGGATAAGAGCGTCTTTTTCATGAGCTACAAATTTGCTTTTACTCGTTCTATAGACTACGAATATACCATTTTTTCGTTTTTTTTATATGCTACATTTTTTCAAAGAATATTTTTTTTATAAAATACTTACTTTTTGAGTATGTGCGAAAAATCGCCTAAAAACGTATTTTTTTTTTGTTGAAAAGTAAACATTTTAGTCGCAAATGACTCTAGTACTACTGAATTAACCTAGTACCTAAGTTAAAAAACTCTATAGAAGAAAAATTGCTTAAAGTTAGTCAGTGTATCTGTTTCCGGACTTATTTTAAACGTATATTTTTTCACCCCCTAGAAGGAGTGACTTTCACACCCCAAGTAAAAGCAACCGACGGCACAAGTTCAACTTTGAAGTGGAGGATGAGTGGAACCTAAATCCAAATTTTCATGCAATTAGGAGTTGACCCTGAAAATTATACGGTATCGCCGTATTTCACGTTCATTTATTGGAGCCTTATTAAATTTTAAAGCTGTGTTTCTTTTTATCCTTTAAATCATTTTGCTTAAAACCATTTTTTAATTATAAAATAATTACATATTAAGATATTTTATTTTTTGAATTTTAATTATAAAAATTTGTACTTTTTGTAATGTATTTTTAAAAGAAGCAATCATTTAAATAATTTTGTAACAATTTGTATTATTTAAGAATACATTATACATTATATTTTGGTTTTGTAGTGTTTCTTAAGAATATTAATGTATAGTTTCAAAATATTGTATTGCAAATTATCATTATTAAATGGTTATTATTTGTGAAGTATTCTTTTTCTTTTTTCACACCATTATGTATGTAAGAAAACTAAGGGACTTTCTGAAAGGCCAATCTAAATAGTTATAGTGAAAGAGGGGGCGGCATAATTGGAATTGCGTTCGGGCGGCCCAACTGTTATCGGCGGCTCTGGTCGTATACCTAACATTGCTCTTTCTATTGTGGCTAGTTTTTTCATATTTGCCTTGGTTCGGGTCCAGGTTTGACATCCATATGTCATTATAGGATGGATGCACTGGGTGAACGCTTTGTTCCTCAAGTATTGGGGTATTTTGCGGTTCTTAAGTATCCAACTAAGTTTAGTAATTTATGTACTCTGGTTCTCTTTGTTAAATTTCAGGATTTGGCCTAGGTAGATATATTCCTGGACTTTTTCTATCTCACTCCCGTTTATAATATATATTTTCCATCTCACTGCCAATTTTCGAAAATCGACATTTTGTAGAAGAAACACACATCGCCTTTATAGAAGAAAAGTCATAAGATAACGTACTAAGGTCGCAATTACACGCTTACACGAAGTTGAAATTGAGCAGGAGGTAATTAATATTTTGAAAGTTATATTTTCAACTGGGCCGGCGTAGCTTAGGCGGTAGTATGCTTGGCTCGAGTGCTGGTAGGCCGGGGTTCAAATCCCACTGCCGGCAAGAACAACTAGACATTTTTAAAAATGTCTCTAGGCCCCAGGTCGACTCAGCCTGAATAAAATGAGTACCTTGGGTAAAACCAGGGGTAATAATAGGCGGTTAATAACAGGCACTGGCCCTGTTACCTTCCTTGTATACCGTAGGCCCTAGATATAGCAGACTACCCTGCTATACTCCCAAAGCCATGTTAGCGGTATAAAACGAGAGACTCCAGATTTAGCCATACGGCTCACACTCCCTCTAAAAGGAGAAAATTGACTCATCCCAGATACCTACGGTATCAAAAGGATTGAGCTCTGGTGGGACTCTTTCTGTGTTATCGAGCCCTAGGTGACTTGGTATGCTGGATTTTCTTCCAGAAATTTTCGTACGCATCTGGCCATCGCGAGTAGTACAGCTTTCTGCATGGTCTTATAAAGGTGTTCATTCAGTAGTAGACATAATCATCGGTATCGTCTGGGTACTTTGCATTCTCCATTGCCTTCGTATTTGAATTTCCAGATCTCTGTACTTGGCGATCTTGTCAGTAAATTTACTACGTTAATTATTGTTGTTAGGTATCGCCACATCAATTATTGTTGTTGGTCTTGTTAATTTCTTAACTAGTACGAGATCTGGTCTATTATGTGCCACTGTTTGGTCTGTGAGCACAGTGCGGTCCCAGTATGGCTTGTAGTTGCCATCCTCAAGCATACTCTCAGGGACGTATTGATAATACGGGAGATGGTCCGTTTGGAGAAGTCCCAGTTTGATAGCTATCTCTTGATGAAGGATTTTTCCTGCTGAGTCATGCCGTTCCTTTGTTGCAGCAAGTGCCTGGCAGCCTCCTGTAAGATGTTGGATGGTTTCTTGGGCTTGACATCCATATTGGCATCTGTCGTTTTGAACCTGAGGGTCTTTGATGATACATTTCAGGTAATTTCTGGTTGGTATAACATGATCCTGAATGGCCAGTAATGAACCCTCCGTTTCAGGGAACATCTTTCCTGATGTCAACCAATAGTTCGACGCTGTATTGTCGACATAGTGTTGGCTGACCTCATTGGGATGTCGCCCGTGCAGAGGTTTACCATCCAGGTGCGCATTTTTTAAACTATTATTATTATTATTATTATTATTATTATTATATATTTTCAATTAAAGGGATAAGACAAGGATGCAGTCTATCTCCTCTATCATTCAATCTTTATTTGGGAACAGACGTGGCTGTGCCTGTATGAGGATATCAGTGGGCGACGCCTACTTAACCAGCCATTTTTGCACATGATTCGTGTGATCTGGAATTTTTGCTGAGAGGACTATACGTTCCTTTTGCTTGGTTTTGAATTGATATCTGAAATATCTCCTCTATATTGACACCCAGCCAATGAATATTAGAGGACGCAGAGGAATACTCTGAGGTACATCTGTATACAAGTACATTTCAAAAGCCTCTAAGGGGTTAATACGGGATATTTTCAAGGTCGATGCTTCGACACCATACAGGGTGTCCCGGAAAATAGGGCGTTCCTTTAAGGTATGGAGAGAATACACAATTTGGAACAAAAAAGTCCTATACCATTTTTTTCTAAAGTTAACCGTTTCCAAAAAAAAGTTAACATTGTTTTCCATATACCTGTATTTTAATGTTTGGAAATTTTAATAAATTGGCAACATCGGACGCACTACGGAATAATAACATAATAAGAACTCGTTTGTGATTGTGATTAACAGTTTTTAAAATAATCCAACCTAATAGTAGGTAATACTTATGTATTTACTATTTGTTTACTAAAATTATTTTCTTTTGAAATGTATTGAAATACCTATTGCATAATTTTAAACGAATTACACATCTTTTAACATAAAAACACATCTTTTAACTGAACAAGTATTATGTATTTAGTAAGGTTTAAATGGGTTGAATGCTGAGTATTGCTGAGGGCTTTAACTGAATTACATAGTTTTAATAGTTTACAGTGGAACTTAAATACACCAGATAATGTCTCAGTAATTTGTTTACTTGTGAACTGAAATAACTAAGTTGTACTTACTTGAAAATAATTATTATACCGAATAGATGTTTCAAGTAACCTTTCACAAACACCATTCATAGGTAATAACATAATAGGTAATACACTCACTATTCGAAAACATTTTCGGCATTGACACTAAACAGGATTCTTTAAAACTATCTGTTTACTATCTATCTTCTATCTATTTATTTACATGGGACTGTCTATGCTTAAATTTGCGTACCGCACATAGTTGTCAGATTTAAATTTACCTACCAAAATACATTTTAATTTTTTGGTCAAACGGTTACATTTAGAAAAAAATGTTATAAGAGTTTTTTGTTCTACATGGTGCCTTCTACCTATACCTTTAAGGAACGCACTATTTTCCGGGACACCCTGTATAAGACCATATGTAACATTTAATCATGCGTCTCTGAAGTTTCAGGTGATTGTTACAGAAGAGTGACTTCATTTTTAAAAAAGTAACTCTTAATATTTTAATTAACTTGTCATGATGTACTGTATCGAAAGCCTACGTCTAATCATTAAAAATGGCAAATACGTATTAACATGGATCTCAACATCTCTTGATCCTCTCTAAAGGCGATCTCTCGTATAATGAATAATGATGTAGTCGAATTTCCGCACCATAGTCTTCGTTAACTGGTTTTAACATATCTGCCGGGATGTTATCAGAGCCATCAGCTTTCCTGTTCTTCCAGTTCTTCTTTTTCCTCCACTGTTTTGACAGGCAACAAGCAAACTCACTCGCTCAAGCTTTAAAAGAATTGGTATCAATATCTCACGACCAATTGCCAGGAAAAAGTAATATCTAGCCTGAATTAAGAAGAAGAATAAACTGCTTGTTGAAGTCTACCATCCACAGTAAATTATAACGCTGTGGAAAAAGAAAATGAAGGAGAAAAGCAAAAAGAAGGAAAATAATGTAAAAGTTTATCCTAAAGGTAGGTACTAAATATATAATTTTTTATATTTAAGTACCAGAAGAAACCCTTGCTTTGTCTCACTTTATATAGAAAGAAGAAAAGAAATACATCCATGTTTGTTTCAAAGGTTTCTTAGAGTCAGTTTTTTCCTATTCTTCAGGTCTGCATATTATTACCAAAATGAAAAATTACAATCACGGCCTGATAATGTATATTTAAATAAACATATTAATAAAAATAAATTTTTTACTAACGATATGTTCCCACTTATCCCTACAAATTTTAGGGTAGTTTTCCATAAGTTTTACTAGAATCATCTTATTATAATCATTATAATAGATGAGGTTGTCTACCTGCCGAAAAGAAATTGCTTATTTTAATAGTTTTAAAGATTTGGAATATTTTTATCTGGTAATATAATTATTTAAAAACTAATACTTTTATCAGAAACAGTCACTTTTCTTATTCATACTTAGTTAAATATTTTGTAGTTAAAAATTATTGATGAATCACTAAACATAATACATAATAATACAGGCCTATTAGCCTAACTTTCTTTCTTCTAAAAAATATGAAAAAAGATTTTAAATTCATCTATAATATCAGTGGCAGATCTAGACATTTGCCATGGGAGGGGAAATTTGCCTTAGGGGGGAACTTCCAATGAAACACCAACCAAAATACATAAAAGAGAAACCCAAAATACATAAAAGACATAAATAATAAAATAATAACTTATTTGCATTAAGTTCCCTTAATTCTCACAACTGGCGTGTTTATTGGGTTGAATTTGTCTGTCTGTGTTTTAAATTTCATGTCAGCTACTATATTTTTTTGTTTCAATAATTTCATTTTGGACCTTGATAGGGGGGGGGGGAATTTCCCCTTTTTCCCTCCCCGTAGATTCGCCACTGTAGAATATCTATTAAGTATACCCAAAAAACCCATCAACATTAAAGTGGATGGGGGTGCATAACAAGTACTGTCCCCGCGTTGTTGTTCAAAATATTATATTCTCATAAGAGCAGGCAGAACAAGAGGACGGCATATTAGTTAACGGAATGAATCATATATGTTGATATGTTGACGACGCTGTGTCTACACATTCCATACAGGCATTATGACCAGGTGTCATAATTTATTACTCAGAACCAATCTCCATCCTCAGATCTATGTTTTTTCAATCTTATGGATTATTTTGATTTTTTAAGAATTTCATATCATAAGTGACTAAAGTTGAAGTTGTACGCAACATCTGGAAAGAATGCAGGATCATTCATGCAATCAAAGAGCGTAAATTAGAATATCTATCTAAATTGTCAAGCAAGCAAGCAATAGTGATTTAACCCAGCCTGAGAGACTTACTCACCCTTTGAGAATGACACTCGGGTGATACAATTAATTGGGGCGAGGAAGATTAACTCATGTAAGCAGGAATCACTCCACCCCGCTCCAATGCTCCAGACCATCCACTTCCCGCGCAATAGCACTCTGATGAGCTATAGGTTTCTCAATCAGCAAAGTGCTTTTCATATTGGAGTCCTGGATACACCCCAGATAGCAATATAAACTTGTTTCAAACTTGCAACAGGTTTGATACATCAAACATGAAAGCTTGCTGCAGGTTTGCCATGGCAACTTTGCAAGCTTGCAGCAAGTTTACATCAAACTTGCTAGTTGGAGTGTGACAAACTTGCATGAAGTTTGTTTTTTCAAACTTGATACAAACTTGATATAATAAACCTACTGAAGGTTTGTTTTTGTTTTGTTGCATGAAGTTTGTTTTTTTAAACTTGATACAAACTTGCTTAAGGTTTGTTTTGACATACTAGCCACAATTTGAATAAAACAATGTGAATAAAAAATACAATACCATTTTATATAACTATTTATTCAGTAATCACTCAACTAAAATACAATCTATTGTCTAAAATTATTTATTGGAACACACATTAATAGCTTCAGATTCCGATGCTCAGTTTTGTCTCAGCTCTGAAACAAATAAAAGAAATTGTTATAAAGTCTTGCTGTGTGAACAGAATTAATATTTTCTATTAAAAGAGATAAGAACATGTTAAAGTAACAATTTTACAATAAAACTAAAAACTTATTTATAAATAATATATTATAATATGTTTATTTTAGATAGTATTTATGTAACTACAGTTAGCAGCTACGAAAAACATAAAAAAAACTTACCTCAATTTCACCAAAGCAAAAAGAATACCAATCTGTACCTAATCACCACAAGCAGGTGGGCCTATGAAAAACTGAAGAAAACAAGCTTCAGCTTAGCAATTAAAGTAATAGTCTCGGAGAATTGTACGGTAAATGTAAAAAAATGAAAGAAAAATATCAACATAGGATAGGACTTAGACAAGGAAAAAAGAGAGGACGGGTAACACTCATTTAACACACACGTTCCAAAAGTGAAGCCAGTTTTTGGTTTGTTTGTCACCAAAAACATGGCGGTCACGTCAAAAATAACAATGGGTTGCCAGTGGTGGGTGTTTGTTGAAGGTTAAAATTTCATAAAAAATAAAGTAAATCATCATCTAAAATTCGTAATAAAAACATATGTATGTATTGAAACATATGTACGTAATATGAGCAACTTAATAAAACATTTACCGTACACAAATTCTTCATTTTAAATACATTTCATGTTTTTATTTTAAATACTCAATGCATAACAATACCCCAAAGATACGTCGATGATCAAAATCTCTGGTGTCGGTTTGGCTTCACTTTTGGTTATAGGATTACTCGTCCTCTCTCTTTCCTTGTCTAAGGGATAGGACATACCTAACCACAAATTATCACCGCTTGGCAGGATGGCAGGTTACTTTTCCCGTGTTGCCGGCTGTCGAGTAAGCTTTTTCCCTCAAAGTACCTTAAAAATTCCCTCCTATGCTCCTATTTAAAAAATCTGTGAAAATACGTTGAATTATTTTCAAATATTTTGATTTTTATAAATATTTTACAATTTGGACTGGAGCAAAGATTCCCTTATAAGTTAACAACTGTTTCCCTTTCATGTTGAAAATTCTGGCAGAAAGGGAAATTTACCACCGGTGGCAACACTCTCGTTTTCGTGGGCGTGACATCAGTCAGGGTAACGAACTAAACCGAACCGAACCGACCGTAACGTGTATGTCAACCAAATAGATGGCACGCGTGACGTGGCTTTGTAACTGTACGCTTGCAGCAAAGTTGCTACAAACTTTAATCATCATCTTTGTCATAACAATATTGCAGCAAACGTGACACAAACTTGCCTCTTCATATTTGACGCAGCAATTCAAAATCAAAGAAGAATCAAAATTGCCACAAGTTTACATGCTATCTGGGACGGACTTCCACATGAAATCCTACCCCGATCAATGCAGACCAGCGTGAGGAGCTCTATTCCCGCTATCTCTAGTGACTTATCTTCGATCTGTATTGCTTCCTCGGGCGCCGAGTCCCCGATCTGGGCTACGTCTAGTTCGGTGACTCGGCGCTTGAGGATGTGGGCTCCTCTTGCCCGTTTTTGGTCTTGTTAGTATTTTTTTTTGGCTTCCGCCTATTGTTAATGTTTTATTGATTTTTTTAGTGGCCAAAACCGTTTTTATTCTACGACCAAATATCCTGTGCAATCAAGGAAAATCCTGGCCACTACTTAATAATAGGCGGTGATTTCAACGCCAAAATAGGTACCAAGGAAGAGACCCCTCTGAAATAATATTGGAAAATTTTGAAAGCGAAGGCAGAAATGATAGAGGCAAACAACTGTTAACTTTCCTTTTGGAAAACAATCTGTATCAAATGATCAGCTTCTTTAAAAAGAAAAAAAAACAGAAGATGGACCTGGGAAAGTCCTGATGGAAAAACAAGGAACGAAATCGACTATTTCTCAACAAACAAAAAAGAATAATTATTTAAAGACGTAAATGTGTTAAACCAGTTCAATACAAGCAGTGATCACAGGTTAGTAAGAGCTAAAATAACGATATCGATCGAAAAGGAAAGACTCAAAGTGATAAATAAGAAACACCCAAAGAAATGGTCAAAACCAACTAATATTCAGGAGTTCGAAAAATATATTAATAACACATTGAAAGATACAACAACAACAGACATTAATATATTGAACAAACAAATAATCATCACAATACAACACGCTCAAACTAAATATTGTCCAACAAACCAAAAGTCAACCTACTAAAACCCTTATAGAACTAAGACGACAGATGCAAGGAGATAACAGTTCCAGCAAAGAAGCGCTAAATCAAATAACTACAAACATAGATGAAATATTAACAATAGTCGAAGAGTTCTACACAGAGTTATACAAATCAAGAAAAAAAGATGACAATACGCAACCTCCAATTACAGTAAAAACTGAGGTGTTAAATCAAGGATCAGATTTAATGCCCGATATAACAAAATCAGAAATAAAAGATGCTCTGAAGAAAATGAAAAATAATCGAACCCCAGGCGAAGATGGAATAGTATCAAGCAAGCAAGCAATTTGATTCAACCCGACCTGTGGGAGATGTCCACCCTATCAAAAAAGTACATTCGGGCGTAACAATTCATTGGGGCGAGGTGTTTTGACCCGAGTAAAAACAGGGATCACCCCACCTCGCTCCAATGTCCCAGGCCATCCCTTTCCCCCCATAGCACGCTGATGCGCGATGGGGGCACAACTATCGTAGCCAAATGCTCTTCACAATGGAATCCTGGGTAATAAGATTCCATGTGGTGCCCTAATCGAATGCAAAAACTAGGCCAGCGTGAAGCGCTCTATGCCTTATGAAATAGTATCAGAAACACTAAAAATTGGAGGAAATATACTACTTGAAAAAATTAAACTACTTTGCAATATCTGCCTTCACAACGCCAATATTCCAACAGACTGGAACAACGCTACTACGATTCTATTACACAAAGCAGGAGACAAAGCCAATTTAGAGAATTACAGACCGATTAGCCTCCTCAGCCATTTATATAAGTTATTTACGCGAATAATAGTTAAGAGCATGGAAAGAAAGTTAGAGACTTATCAACCAAGAGAGAGAACAGGCAGGATTCCGAAAAAGTTACGGAACAAATGACCATTTACAAAGTATAAAAACCCTAATAGAGAAAGTAGTGGAATACAATAAACCTCTAGTTCTGGTTTTTATCGATTTTCACAAAGCCTTTGACACAGTTGAGCTTAGCGAAATATTACAGGCGCTTAAAGAATGCAGGCTAGATTATAGGTATACACAATTATTATACAAAATATACTTACAGGCAACAACCACTGTCAAATTAAATACTAACAATAATCGTATAAAAATAGAACGGGGGGTTAGACAAGGAGACACAATATCACCTAAAATTTTTAATACGGTCTTAGAACATGCTTTCAAGAGTTTGGATTGGATGACAAAGGGAATAAAAATAGACGGAGAACACCTAAACAACTTACGTTTCGCCGATGATATAGTCATAGTAGCTGATGATCTAGGTATGGCAAGAGAGATGGTACATGAACTCGTTGTGGCTACAGAAAATGTAGGTTTAAATATAAACATCTCGAAAACAAAAATAATGACAAATTTGGTACCCAACCAGACTATCACTCATCAGTATTGGTGGGAAAGAAATAGAACTCGTAGATAGATATAAATACCTGGGACATGAAATTACGATTGGCAGGGATAACCAGACTCATGAACTGAAGAGAAGAATCGGTCTTGGGTGGGCAGCATTTCGAAAACTGAGAGAAACTTTTAAAAGTGAGTTGCCCACATGCCTAAAGAGAAAGGTATTTGATCAGTGCGGCCTCCCAGTCTTGACTTACAGATCAGAAACACTTACCTTAACTAAAGCACAGTATATAGAGGTTCCACAGTAAAATCACTCTTCTGTCGGCGCTTTGATCTCAAGAAGTAATACCGGCAGTACGAAATTGGTAATTCACCAGTGGTGGATGCGGATTTCCCTGTTAAAAGCCGTACGTTTCTATGCGAATAGCAATGCGAGAGTGGGGCAAAAGCGACTGCCAACATTGCACGGTCGCCATGCGCGACTACAGATTTTACTTCCAATTTTTCGGAGAGTGGTTCTACTGTCCCTCTTTATACTGTGACTAAAGCCCCGACTACCAAACTAAGAGTCACGCAGAAAAAAATGGAGCGGTCAATGTTAAGAATTACTCTGCGAGACAAAATCCAAACGAACAAATCAGGAGAAGAACAAAGGTGACTGACGTCATCTAAATGATAGCCAGGTTGAAGTGGAGATAGGGAGGACACATAGCCAGAATGACAGATGAGCGATGGACCAAGAGGTTATTAGAATGGAGGCCAAGAGGAGACAAGAGAAGCGTCGGTCGACCTCCTACAAGATAGACTGAAGACTTAAGAAAGCTAAATAAAACTGGATGAGAGCGGCGCAGGCTAGATGGGGTTGGAAACGAGGGGAGGAGGCCTGGAGGAGCAGTGGACTTTTGAGGCTGGATGATAAAAGCCGTTTTTGAGTTTCTTGTAGATTTTTTTTTGATGGACGTCTGAAACGTATAAAAATCAACATTTAGTCCATGTGGTGAGACCGCTCCCTTCTGAAAAAATTTCTGATTCGGTCTCTTTGTAGATTCCTATTCAAAAATGTCCCCTTTAAACAAATCTGAAGGGTGCCGGGCGGAATTTTTGGGCAGAAATTGTTTAAACAATTTTTTTAAACAAATACAAAACATCACGTTTTTTTGCCCCGGAACATATATTTTTAGATTTTTTGGGTCATTCTAAACAAGAAAGGTATCTTGTAATTTTTCTTAGAAATTGACAGTTTTCGAGTTATAGGCGATTTAAAATCTGAAAAATGCGAAAATGCGCATTTTCGAGGCTTAAAAACCTATATTTAAATTAGTATTTTTGAGGTTGCCAGATACTTAAAGTAAAGATTAAACATTCGGATTCAAGATTCTGAAGAGTGATCGCGTCTAACCTTAATTTATACCGTTGTTTTTTGATTGTTAAATATGAGTGTTTATCCGATTTTTTTGCCGGTGCGGCGCGCTCTATTTCAAAAATCTCCAATTTTCCTCCGAAAAATATTTTTTTAAAGATTCTTTGTAATATTCTAAATAAAATAAGTTTCTTGAGACTTTCAAAAGTTAATAGTTTTAAAGTTATAAGCGATTTAAAATCCGAAAAATGCCAAAAAAACACCCGTGTTGAGCTGCCCCCCCACTTGCAAAAATTAAAAACAAATAGCCCTGATTTATGAGCTCTCATATTCCGCAAATTAAAAATTTTGAGCTCGTTCCACTGAGCAGGAATTTAATATTTTAGTGCCCCCCCCCCCCACTACTTAAAAATAGGAATATTGAACCGATTTTTGCGGCAGAATTACGAGCTATTTATGAGCTCTTGAAATGATATAGTTTCGATTTTTGAGCTCATCCCCTTCACCCCAAACAACCCTTTAATTGATTTAACTTAAGAGAAAAATGCTGAGAAAACTTAAAATATATCGTATTGCGGATATAATTCCTATAGCTTATATATTCTAAGACTAAACTATTAAATCACGTGCATTTCGATTATTGAGCTACAACCCCTTCGCAAGAAAACTACCCCATCTTCCCGGCTTAAGAGAGAGTTGTACTTAATAGTTATTTATGATATAAGTGTTAAAAGTACACGTTTAAGGCACGCATGTGAAAGTTTGCAGAATGAGCGAGAGCGAGTTCTGCAATTCACATGAGTGCCTTAAAAATGTACTTTTTAACACGCATATCATACAATATTTTTTCTACAAACTTAATTACAGGATAATATCTACAAAAACTTTTACTTGAACTTGACTGACATTCCATTTTTATATTTTTTGACATTACATCAAAATTGCCTATACGATCAATACTAATTGCAGTGCCATAAAAATTTTAAAGCACTAGTGCCTTAAAGTAGCATTTTTAACGCACGTATGGAGTGCTAAAAATTGCATTTTTAACACGGTTGTAGAAAAAATGCATTAAATTAATTATTTGGCGACTACATATCATTTAATAATTTATAAGCTTCCAAATTACGCGCATTTAGATCAGTAAATTGCAATTTATTTTGTATAGTGCAGTCACTGAAGGTAAAAATCAACGATTACCTTCAATTTCGGTGAACCTTCATCGATTTTCACACAAATTGGTCAGTGGTTAGCGGATGCCTCAAGAAACAAAGGTGACATGGTGCCACCTTGCGCCTTTACCCTGAGGGTGGATACCGCCCCTTCTCGGGGGTGAAAATTATTTTATAAAAATAACTGCACAAATCAATAAAAGGACAAATTAATTATAAGCAACATTTGTTATATAAAGTTATTAAAATAAGTCAATACTTTTTAAGTTATTAAAGATCAAAGATTTTAATTATTCGTGAAAAAAAATGCACCCTTTAGATTTGATTGAAGGGGACATTTTTGAATCTCTCTCTCTTCAATCCTGACCCCCCGGAGGGAGTGTAGTGGTCGACGTGATGTCGTGTATTGTCCGTCTCCAAAGATCTCTGTCTCTGGTCATTTCTTTTAACTCATGCATAGGTCTTTTGCATATTCCTGTAATCTGATCGATCCATCTTGTTGGGGATCTTCCTCGTGATCTTCGGCCTTCCACCTTTCCTTGTATAATGAGCCTTTCCATGTTTTCTGTGTTTGCTCTCATAACATGTCCGAAGTATTTTAATTGTTGGAGATGGACGTTGGCTAACTTTTAGCTCTCTTAAAATTGAATTATTTGTTCTATGGTCGGTCCAAGGAATTTGTAGCATTCGTCTCCAACAGAACATTTCAGTGGCGTCTATCTTTTTTCTTTTCGAATTTCTCAGGATCCAAGATTCACATCCGTAGGTTAGTATTGGGAATATTAAGCAGTTGATCAACCTCATCTTTAACGCTCTTGAAATTTGACAGTCCTTCCATATTGTGGTCATTTTTGCTGTGGCGACTTTTGCTAGATCACATCTACGTTTTATTTCTTCTTGTAGTGACCCTGTGTTTGTGATTAATGATCCCAGATATAAGTATGAGCTCACAACCTCAAACCGATCAATTGTGGCTATGTGTGGATGATTGTTATGTAGTCTATCCACTATCAAGATCTTTGTCTTTGATATGTTTAATTGTAGACCAAATATTTGACTTTCGTTTTCAACCAGTCGTATAAGATCAATCAGCTCTGCTTGACTATTTGCAAGGAGGGCTGTGTCATCTGCGAAACGTAGGTTATTTGAATAGGAATCCACAAAGAAACCGAATCAGAAATTTTTCCAGACGGAAGCGGTCTCACCACATGGACTAATTAATTATAAATATAATACGATGCCAAAGGTGAGCACGCTGTCTTCTTTTGATAGAGCTACATTTATCTAGCCTCTATTATATATTTACTAATATTTGTTGTTTGGGTGTTCTGTGTTTCCATCTATGGTACACATCTTCTAGCTCTGCAAATTTTGTTCTGCCTTTTTCCTCCATCATATCCAGTACTCTTATTTGTTTTAGGTCTCTAAATAAGAACCGTTCGGCGACGTATCGTCACGTTTGCACTTCTCTGGTCTCTGAGGCAGTTGTCGTGTGCCGCTTGTATCTTCTTTTTGTTACTTTGACTTGTGTAACCCCATGCAAGAGATGCGTATGTAATTATTGGCAGCATAATGCTATTTATCAGTTTGAATTTTGTTTTCATGGCTAATTTGCTTCATCTTCCTGTGAGCCCTCTTATTACCCTCTAAACTGTCTAATAGTAGAATAATTTCTAGTATTAGGTATGACATTTTTAGTCCTTTTGTACAAAATAATCTTTTAGAAATGTTTGTACTACGAGAAAATTATTTGACAAAAAATTTATAAACTTATTGTGTGATATAGGAATTCCAGTTCTTGTAAAGTTTCAAGGACTAATAATAATTATAGAAACATAAAAAGCAGCAAGACTTGTTTCATGGTCTTTATACCAGTAAAAGAACAAATCACTAGCCGTTTGATACATTCCTTTCGATTTTTTGGATATAAATATGCCATATAGAAACAAATGGAGTGACCAAGACAATGACAAAATTAAGTGCAAAAGAAAGAATTCCAAAAGAAATTTGGGAAACGGAGGTTTTCCAAATTTCCTTTTTGGTCAGTGCTCTTTGCAGATGATATCGTGTTAGTATATGAGAGAAAATAAATATTGGAAGGTTGCGAAGGGCTATTGAAGAGAGTGGACTCAAAGCTATCAGGTCGAAAGAAAACGGAGTATGTATATGTGGTTGGGAGGAATAGGAATGGTTGGGGACATATAATTGCTTAAAGAATAATAAGGACTAGTAGAATTTAAATACCTTGGCTCCTACATAACTGAAAATTAAACACTAGATCGAGGAATCGTTCACAGCATACAGGCCGTTTGGTTTAACTGGAAGTAGACAAGGCGAGAACGGCGAGTTCGTTGGGAAAAATATTCCCATGGAATTTTTTTGCATAATTACATTCGTGAGACATCCCAGAATAAGGTTCAAGAAGTCGCCCACGTGAAAAGTGGGCCAAATTTTTTTTAACTTAATCAAATTGCAAAAATCAATATTTTTGGCCCGGACAATTTTTTTGTAGGTTTTTTGGACCATTCTGGATAAAAAAGGTCTTATAATTTTTCTCTAAAGTTGATCGTTTTCGAGTTACAAGCAATTTAAAATTGAAAAAAACGAAAAATAGCGATTTTTAAGGCTTAACAACTCGGTTAAAAGTTATTATGAAAGTCAGAAAGTGACTAAATCAAAGGTTAGTGCCCCCCTACAAGATCCTGAAGAAATTTTTGTCATTATTTTATTACTAAGCTGTTATTTTTAAGTAATAATATTGAGCGCCATGCACGTGGTAGGCGGCCGTAAATGTGAGTGCAAGTAAGATGCACAATTGGACTGCCGGAGTGGCATCTCTCGCACTCAGCATTTACGGCCGGTTACCACGTGCATGGCGCTCAATATTATTACTTAAAAATAACAGCTTAGTAATAAAATAATGACAAAAATTTCTTCAGGATCTTGTAAGGGGGGCATTAAACTTTGATTTAGTCACTTTCTGACTTTCATAATAATAGCTTTTAACCGAGTTATTAAGCCTTGAAAATCGCCATTTTTCGTTTTTTTTTCAATTTTAAATTGCTTATAACTCGAAAACGATCAACTTTAGAGAAAAATTATAAGAGACCTTTTTTATCCAGAATGGTCCAAAAACTTACAAAAAAATTGTCCGGGCCAAAAATATTGATTTTTGCAATTTGATTAAAAAAAATTGTTAAAAAAATTATGCCCACTTTTCAAGTGGGCCACTTCTTGAACCTTATTCTGGGATGTCTCACGAATGTAATTATGCAAAAAAATCTCATGGAAATATTTTCCCAGCGAACCCGCCGTTTTGGTCTTGTCTAAAGGGAATGAGTGTGATACTGTGTGAAGTGAGGGATGACTACTACACTCTCAAAACAGATTCAAGAACAAAGAATGCAATTAGGCCCGCCGGCAAGGGGGTCAGGGAGGGTCCACCGACCCCCCTAGATAATTACAGCCAAGATAAAACAAATCCGTATCAATAAATTTGGTCAAAATCGAAGGAGATAACAGTTTTTATTTGCCGATTAATCTTTTTTTGTATTATATGAATATTAAAATATAATTTTTTCTTGTTCTTTCATTCATTTCTAGAATAGAAAAACGACTTAAAGATTTTGACCCTCCCTAAATTTTTTTCTGGCGGCGGCCCTGACTGCTATGGTTTGGTCACGTTAAAAGTGGAAATGAAAGCCATGTGGGACGAAGGATAGGGCTGTTAGAAGTTGATGGAAAGAGAGGTAGGAAGGACTGTGTGGCAGAGGTTTAGGTGAAGATGCCACGATGGACAGAAATGAGTGGTAAAGAAGAGTAAGGAACAACGACCTCTAAAAAGGGAAAGATGAGGAGGAAGAAGAAGGAAACAAAGATAAATGCAATAGAGATGAGAACGACGAATATTCATAGGCGTAACCAGGGGGGTTTGGGGGTTATACCCCCCATTTGGATGTACTTTGAGCTCTATACGCTTAACACCATTACTACTCCATATCCCCCAGAGACTATTAAGTAGTTGTAACCCCCCCCCCCTTAGGATCATCCTGGTTACACATCTGCGCATATTAGGAAAATGGCAGAGAAAACTAAATGAGACACATTGAGGAATTCTTCTTCTTCAGATGCAAATTCACTAATGAATGTTAGCGATCACATTTTCCATTAACTGTTTCTTACAATGTGTATCAGAGATTGTATGTTGTGAATAACTGTCCGTTGTCTTATGTTTCGGAGCCAGGACATTTTCTTGCGTCTTATTCCTCTCTTGCCTTCTTTGATGAGTTAAGAAGTAAGAAATAGCATTGTTCAAGATCCAATATTGGTAAAAATCAAAAAGAAACAAACAAATTGGTTCGCTCACGTGGTAAGAATAGATCAAACACAACTATAAAGGGAGTAATGGAAATGGAAAAATCAACGAATAGAAGAGGCAGACCAAGACAACAATTGGCTGGACCAAGAAGAAAACTATGGAAGGAAAGAAGAAAATAGTATGAGGAATAAAACTGGTGATAAACTAATATAAGTATCTATCTATGTATAAAAGTAGATATACATATCAATATCAAGTATCTTATACAAAATTATTAATATTGCAAAAGTATGAAACAGTAAACGAGATTGTTAACACCACCACGTGCCCTTGATCTACAATATTATTTAAATTTTCTACATTGAAATCTTTTTTTTTCTGTATTAATGCAACGTAACGCTATATCTATAAACATTATAATTAACAGTCATTGTTTCTAATTTGTTGATATATCTAATATCAATTCTTAGACAAAATAATGTTTCCGTTTGTAGTATCAAAGTCTAGCGTTAAAAAGAAAGGGGCAAATTACTCAACCTTCTTCTTCTTCTTCTTCTTTCTAGCATGATCGAGCATGCTACTAGGCTACTGCCTGTTCGTTCATTGCCATCAAGTCTTCCTAGGACGATGAAGTCCAGCATTCTCGCCATCGTTTTAGTGCTTTACTCTGTGGTCTTTTACCTACTGGGTTATTCGTTTTTGCGCTTTTAACGAGTCTATTGTCCTCCATTCTCTTTATATGTTTGTTCCAATATCTTCGTCTCTGTCTGACCTATCTTCCTATGTCCTGTATTCCAGTATTCCACAGTTTTGTCTGATGTATTCACTTATTATTCTATCACTTAGAGTTTTGCCTTGTAGGTATACTTCTTAGTGTTCTCATTTCAACTGTTCTCATCATTTGTAACGTTCTATTTGTGTCTGGTCTTGTTTCTGCTGCCTATGTGATAATAGGTCTTATTGTTGTTTTATATATTTTGACCTTACTTTCAGCATGTAGATATTTGTTCTTCAATACGATTTCTATCAGGCATCCCGAGATTCTAGCTGCTTTCATTGTTTGTTCTCTGACCTCTTTTGAGAGATTTTTTGAAATATTTGAAGTGATTCACCTGTTCCACAGTTTTCAGGGGAGTCATTTGATAGGGTCAGGGGGGCATTTGCTCCCCCTGACCCTGAAAATGACTGAAATTTACAAAAAATTCATCAATTTGTATTATGTTTGCATATATAATGTATTGTATAATATAATGCTTGCCCCTCCCCCAATCAAAATTTCAAATGACGCCCCTGACAGTTTTGGAGTCAATTTCCAGTTTGCATCTTATCGGTTTTTTGGAAATTACTAGGCACTTAGTCACTTATAGTCTTCTCGGTGTTGATGAGCATATTTAGTTATTTAGCTTTAGTATTAAATGCATGCAGTAGCCTTTGGAGATTGGTCAGGGTTCAATGACCCCACCCACTAGACGCGCGAATTTTGGTACCCTGGAAGCGATCGTTCGAGCGAATTCCGAAAAGTGGGATGCTCTGACTGTTACGCCCGGTTTCATAATCAGTTAAAGTGGACTTTAAGTTTTAAGTTGGTACCCTTGTCAATGCAATTCATATGGGTAAATGTCAACGTTAAAGTGAACTTTAGTTAATGTTCACTTTAAGTTGATTATGAAACCGGTCGTTACTGCTGCTAAGGCTACGGCTCCACGGGCGGGAAATTGACGCTAGCAGTAGCAGTAAAATGAACTTAAGGTTCCGCGGAACGGAATGGGAATAGCCGAACTGAACCGACTACGCACAAGTCCTGTAATCGGTACAGTTCGGCTATCCCTATTCCGTTCCGCGGAACCTTAAATTCATTTTACTGCTACTGCTAGCGTTAATTTCCCGCCCGTGGAGCCGTAGCCTAAGGGGTGCTTAGGTGCATACATTCGCTTAAAGAATATTTCGATTTAAATTTTTTGCAGAGATTTTTCCTTTTACTGATCTTTTATTTGACATTTTACAGATGAAGTCAAATGACATTGCATTTTGTATAAGACAAATTGATGACTTTATTAAGGCCATCGGTACATAATTCGCAAATATTTTACGGGTATCCCTACTTTTTCTGTCTTTACACGGCAAATTACGTGTAGTAAAATTCACACTGGTATGGATATGTAAACATTACTAGAATGTCATTCTATTTGAAAATGTCATCATTAATTTAAAGAGATGGCTTTTGAATGTTCTTGGATAACTGTTATTTTTATAATTGCAAATTATTAATTCAGTTAATAAATGTGATAATTTTTTCACTAACTATGTATTCAGTGATTGTAATAATTTATATGTACAACAAAAACTAATACTCAATCGAGAAAAGAGGAAAAGTGTTAAAGTGATTTGTTAATAATATATTGTTAGTATGGAACGCTTACAATTTTGAATATCTTTAACAAAATACTTGGATCACAGAATATATTATCCTGATGTATTCTCTGCTTGGATCTTCCACCAATAATACACAATAAATAACTTTTTATTAAGTTCACGTCTTAAATCAATTATTTATCAAATACACTATTATACATCAATATTATTTAATCAACAACTCAAAATATTCCCGATGCCATGTCAAATATTTAAAATTGTCACTGATTGTCACTGTCTGACTGACAGTATGCTGACAATATTCTATTCGACTAAGTGCGTTGTATGACAAAGATAGATTTGGAAATATTACCACGGACATTGTGTTCATTTTTTTCGAATCCTGAAAAAACCAATAAATATTTTTGAAAAATTTAAACGCAGAATGAAAGACAATATTATTACCGAGGGCCGAAAGTCCCTTGGAATAAATAAAAAGGTTATTTTGAATGAGATATTTTAAATTAAATATCACACTAAATTTTCTCTTAGTTTTTCACCCCTGTAACTTATTAAAATAAACATTATAGAAGTTCTCAGGGACTTTCGGCCCTCACCAATAACGTAATGTTTCATTCTGCGTTTAAATTGTTCAAAAATACTTATTAGTTTTCTCAGGATTCGAAAAAAATGAATCCCCATTTGAATAGCATTGCAGCCGAAAATACGTACCCATCCTCTTAATACGACAATTAAAAAACGAGAGCAGTTTAAAAATATTTGGGATTAAACTGAAAATATGGGGTTTGAACATGAAAGAAAAATAATGAAGATTGATAATGTCGACAACAGACAACCTTCTGATAATATTCTACAACAAATGAATTCTTGCTTTCAAAATTTTAACGAATTAAAATTTGTAGAATTATATATAATCTTAATATTTCTAATTATAATTCATCAAAATTTCCCACAGAGGAATTTATTTCACTACGATTAAATAAGGGAAATTTTTGATATACCAGCTTTGCATTCTCAGTTAAGTGTCGTTTATGAAACAACTGACATTAGTGATAAAAAAATACCCAGAAATCTGGGTATATAACTACTGGTTTAAACAAGTCGATGTGTGAAGTGGTCAAGTTGTGTGAATTAGTAGAACATAACTATTCCAGCCACCAGTGCATCAGTTGAACGAAGTTTTTCAGTATTAAAATGCATTAGAAGTTTTACAAGAAATTCAACAAGCCAAGACAGACTTTTCAAGTTAGCCCTATTGTCCATTGAAAAAAAAGCATTCAACAATTATCAGAAGTTGATAGGAGAATATAGACCTCGAGTATAAATAAGTGTCATATTGTTGAAAGTTGTGTGCTGTGGAAAATGCATTGGAATATAATTTTTGAAGATATTCTGCTTTAGGCGCGATTCGATTGAGGGTAAACTTGTACATAAATCTGCGCGCCTGCGCACACAGATAGTATGTAGTTCCTTGTTAATCTTTCAAGATAGGTATTTATGTATCTGTATCTGTGCAAATGAGTCATTAAAAGAATATATTAGTGTTTTTAGTAAATGTATTATTTATTATAATTCTTGTGTTTTTGGATTGGTGTTTCTCTGTAGTAAAATAATAACATATTATGTAGGCATAACATTTTATGTGTTGTGTAATTATATCCGAAACTTACATGTCAATTAGAAGGACCTCGCTGGTGTAGTTGGAAGGGCGTTAGCTCCGTGATTGGAATGACGCGGGTTCGAATCCTGGGCGATTCATACTTTTTTTTTATTTTTGGTTGTTTTAATAAAAATTTTTTGAAAGTGGTAGATAAGAAAGTTAGTTTAATTTTTAGATAAAATACAAATAACCTGTTAAGTATATTTACTTCGTTGAAATTACCTATATAATAGAAGAATATCTTCTTACGTGCGTACAAAGTACACACACATTCTTTTTTTTTTTTTAATAGAACTCTTCTTTAGGAAACCAAGCCCGGAGTGAGAGCTCAAGGCCTGAGCAAGCAATACAGATCAATGATAGGTCACTAGTCACTAGAAATAGCGGGAATAGAGTACCTCACGCATTGATCGGAGTAGGATTTAGTGTGTGAGTCCTTGTACCCAGGACGTCTCACATAAGCACTTTGCTGATAGAGAGCCCCTATAGCCTATAGCGCATCAGAGTGTTATCAGGTGGGAACTGGCTCGACTCTTAAGAAAATATTTTTATATCCTTATTGAATCGCTTCCCCTTTAGAAGAAGGAGAAGAAGAAGAAGAAGAAGAAGAAGAGGGAAACAAATATAAATGCAGTAGAAATAAAGCATACATATTAGGAATATAGCAGGCAAGAATAAGTGAGGCAGAGTGAGAAATAAAAGATAGCATTGGTCAGGAACCAATAGTTTATTTAAATGGTAAGAATGAATCAAATCTAACTGGTAAAGAGAATAATGGAAATGGGAAAATCAACAAAAAGAAGAACAGGTAGATCAAGAAAGAACTGGCTGGATCAAAGAGAAGACTAGGAAAGAGAAAACCCATAGAAGAGATGAATAAATTAGCAAAGAATAGAAGAGAGTAGAAAAAATGGATAAATCATAAACCGGAATCGCTTACCGATACCTAAAAGGGTTTGGGGAGTGGGGGAAGACGAAGATAAAGACGAAGAAAAATTTCTGGATAGAATCAACGCTCCAATATTAAGTATATCAAGACAGCTAAGACAATCTACAACTAACTCTATCAAGACATGGGGATGTCCTATCAACCATCAACCATGCTGTTTATGCTAGGTCTTGAGGCAATCATCAGAAAAACAGTACAAATTACTAAATGTGCAGAGGATGTAGCATGTAGCTATCACTAGTAGGAGCAAGCAACGACTAATGGAAGCGTTCAAGGAAATTGATCCTTAATTAAGCACGAAAATGGGTAGGTAATTAGGCGAAACAAAAACGAAGTACATGATAACATGATCGTCAAAGGAATAGCTGACAATGAAAATAATATCATAATAGACAACTAAACTATCGAACGTGTTGATGCCTTCACATATCTATCTGGACACAGAAATCAATCAAAAGAATTTCGTAACTAGCGAAATTAATACAGGCATTTCCAGCGGGAATCGTACATACGATGCTAATAAAAGATTGATGGCATCACAATTATTAGACACAAGAACCAAAACGACTACCTACAAGACATTAATTATTTCGGCCAATAGATTTAGTGTCTGCAGTCATATAAACCCAATCAAACAACAACAACAGTATTTAGACCTGTAGCAACTTAGGGTTGTGAAACCTGGGTAATGACAAAAAAATATGAAGCCCCAACTCTAGACATTCGAAAGAAAGATGCTAAGAAGGAAGGAAAAGGATACAAGAGGAAAACGGCACATGCAGAATCGGGAGAAACGACGAGATTAATGAATTATTAAATTAGATTAAAAGTCAAAGGCTGTCATGGCTGGGACACGTCCAGAGACGTAAAAATACAAAAAACAACAAAGAAAGAAAATATTACAATGAAAGCCGATCATCATCATTCTCTTTGCCTTATCCCTATGCGGGGTCGGCTTCCCTAATTGCATTTCTTCACACAATTCTATCTTGGGTCATATCAATGTTAATTCCCTTTACCAACATGTCCTGCCTTATCGTCTCCCCCCAGGTCTTCTTTGGTCTTCCTCTCCTACTCCTTCCAGGAATCTGCACTTCAGCTATTCTTCGTATTGGGTGATTAACGTCTCGACGTTGAACATGACCAAACCATCTTACCATCTTAACCTATGCTCTATCATTTTGGCATCAATTGGTGCCACTCCTAGACTTCCCCTAATATACTCATTTCTAATTTTATCCTTCTTTGTCACTCCACTCATCCATCTAAGCATTCTCATTTCCGCCACATGCATTCGTTGTTACTCTTTCTTTTTCACTGCCCAACATTCAGTGCCTTATGGCTGTTTTATAGAATTTTCCCTTCAGCTTCATTGGAATTTTTCTGTCAAACAACCACCACTCGCTTCTTTCCACTTCATCCATCCAGCCCTAATTCTACTGCATGCATCTCCATCTATTTCTCCATTACTCTGTAATACCGATCCTAGGTACTTAAAACTATTGCTTTTCACAATCATTTCACCATCCAACGATACCATTTTATTTGTAGTAGTAACTCCATCTTTAAATGAACATTCCAAATACTCATTTTTTGTCCTACTAAGTTTTAAACCTTTTTCCTCCAGAGCTTGTCTCCACTGTTCCAGTGTTTGTTCTAAGTCTCTTTCACTATTTCCTACTAACACGACATCATCAGCATACATTAAGCTGCACCATGGGATGTTACCCTGTAGTTTCGCTGTTATCTGGTCCAAAATTAATGAGAATAAATACGGACTAAGCACAGAGCCTTGGTGCAATCTTACTTTCACATGAAATTTATCAGTATCTCCCACACCTGTCCTAACACTAGTCGTTACTCCCTCATACATATCCCTCACAATCTTTACATATTCACCAGGGACTCCTTTCTTATTGAGTGCCCACCATAGAATCTCTCGAGGTTCTCTATCATATGCTTTCTCAAGATCAATGAATACCATATGAGCGTTTGTTTCTTTACTCCTGTATTTTTCCATCAACTGCCTTATAATGAAAATTGCATCTATTGTTGATCTACCCTGCATAAAGCCAAATTGATTCTCGGATATTTCGGTCTCTTCACGTATCCGTCTATCAATTACTGTTTCCCATATTTTCATGGTGTGGCTAAGCAGTTTTATAGCCCTGTAGTTTGTACATTGTTGTATATCTCCCTTGTTTTTTTAAACAGGTAACAGTATACTGCTTCTCCATTCGTCTGGCATTTGTCCAACTTCCATAATTCTATTAAATAGACCTGCTAGCCACCTTGTTCCTGTCTCTCCCAATGCTCTCCATACTTCCCCAGGAATATCATCTGGTCCTACCGCTTTTCCTTTCTTTATTTTTTTAAGCGCTTGAGCCACTTCCTCGTTTGTTATTTTGGTGACCATTGCTGCTACTGTCTCCGTTGACTCTACAGGCTCTCTGTCAAATTCTTCATTTAATAAGCTGTCAAAGTACTTTCTCCATCTCTTTTTGACATCCCTTTCGTGAACTAGTATTTTATTATTTTCATCTCGGATACATCTAATCTGATTAAAATCTTTTGCTTTCTTTGCTCTCTGTTTAGCTATTTTATATATCTTCGTTTTGCATTCCCTGGTATCAAGTTGATCAATCGTATAGGTTTGAATACGCTTCTGCTTTGGCTTTTGCTACTGCTACTTCCGCTTCCTTTTTTGCCACCATATAGTTTTGAAGATCTGTGTCGGATCTGGTTTCTTGCCACTTTTTATATAATTTTCTCTTCTCTTTTATTTCTCCTTGTACTTCGTTTCACCACAACCAAGTCTCTTTATCCTCAAAACTTTTTTCCTGACGTTTTCCAAAGTATTTCAATAGCAGTCTCTTTAATACTACTGGCCATTTTTCTCCAAATTGTATTAGGGCTTCCTTTCATGTTCTAACATATTTTTTCTACTATTCTTCTCCTGAATAGACCTTCTTTCTCATCTTCTAGCAGCCACCACTTGATTTTTTGTGGTCTTCTCCGATATTTTTGTTTGGTTTCACTTTTTTACTTCGATGTCCAGAACAAGCAGCTTATGTTGTTGGCTTACTGTCTCACTAACTATTACCTTACAGTCCTTGCATTCACGTATGTCTTCTTTCCTTATCATGAAGTAGTCTATTTGGGATTGATGTTGTCCACTTTTGTAGGTAATAAGTTGAGTTTCTCTCTTTTTAAAGAATGTGTTAACAATCGCCATATCCAATGCTGTTGCTAATTTAAGCATGTCATCTCCAGCTTCATTTCTAGTTCCAAAGCCTAATCCCCCATGTATTGTTTCACATCCTGTCTTGGTTTGGCCCACATGTGCATTGAAATCACCTCCTATTATAACTTTCTCCTCTGCTGGAATATCACTGAGTACGTCTCCTAATTGGTCATAGAAAGCTCTTCTTTCATTCTCACCCAGACCTGTTTGGAGAGCATACACACACACACACACACAACATTCAATACCTCTTTATCAATTACTAATTTCACTGATATCATTCTGTCACTCATTCTTACAACTTCTACTACGTTATTTCTCATTTCACTATCAGCAATATTATACCAACTCCATTTCTAGTGTTACTACTCCCTACATACCACAATTTGTATCCTTCACCTAGTTCTTTCGCCCTTTGTCCTTTCCACCTAGTTTCTTGAATACAAGCAATTTGAACTCTTCTTCGTTTGAGCGCATCCACTAACTCCAGACGCTTACCTGTAAGACTACCAAGATTTCAAGGCCCTATCCTGATTTTTCTAACCTGTAATGGTGTTCCCCCTGAGATAGTCCTCACCCGGAGATCCGAACAGAGGCTCATTTTACTTCCGGAATATTTTACCTCAGGAGATGCCATCATTTCAGTATAAGTTTTTATTGCGTTGGAGAAGGTCTTTTCATTATTATGGCCTGAAAAGATTTTTTGGATATTTGATGCCTGAATGCCTTTTCTATCAGCACCATACCCTGCCCTGCACGTTTAGCCAATACACCACCAATGCAACCAAAGTGCAGTATTACCCCACACCCGCCTGCATTTTTCTGTATAGGCCAGGATCCCTACTGTAAGGACTGTCCTATAAGCCAATGTATTGTTGCCCGTATCCCGCCACTAGGAGGCACGTACTTTGTTTGGGATACGGTTGTGAAACCTGGGTAATGACAAAAAAAGATGAAGCCCAACTCCAGACATTCGAAAGAAAGATGCTAAGAAGGAAGGAAAATGATGCAAGAGGAAAACGGCACATGCAGAATCGGGAGAAACGACGAGATTAATGAATTATTAAATTAGATTAAAAGTCAAAGGCTGCCATGGCTGGGACATGTCACATGTGACATGTCCAGAAACGTGAAGATACAAAAAATAACAAAGAAAGAAAATATTACAATGAAAGCCGATAGGAAGACGAAAAAAGGAACGACCAGAACGAGATTATTGGATGACGTGAAAGACGACCTGAAATCTATGAATGTAAAATAATGGAGGAGAAGGGAAAGAGGTCTGAATGGTAGCCAGACAGGCAAATGCCCGTTTAGTGTTATGATGCCAAAAGAAGAAGAACAGTTAACTGTATCAAGTAAGTACAGCTAACGGAGCGAAGCATGGCCGGTGAGAGAAATCCTGGGTTTCCTCGAAAGCGGCACCGACAAACTGCGACCGTAACACTGCGATAAATGACGTCAGATTACGGTGAAAAATTCAAGGTCCTTCACTGCGGCTGCGGTAATGAAATTTGTAAACTCAGCAAGTGGTGGCTTCCAACGCATCCTTGGAAACCACTGCTATTATTTTGCGTGGTGCAGTTTTATATGACGTCATTCATCGCAGTGTTACGGCTGCAGTTTGTCGGTGCCGCTTTCGAGGAAACCGAGGCTTTAGAGTAGGGGTGGGCAAATACTTTAAAGCTCGGGCCAAAATGAAATTTTCAAAATGTCTCCCGCGCCGGAGACCTATACCCAGTATATACGCTGCGCACACGCTAATGTTTTGGTGGAGGTTTTTCTCTGCCCAAGAAATTTTTTTGACAAAAATACTATAAGTATTATTTTAAAGCATTTGGACAAAGACATTTGACTGTTAATAATAGTTAATACTAATAATAAATTGTCATAGTTGGGTGTGGGTGTACATGCGAACAATTTGTTCCCAGTAAAATTACGAAATTTTTAATGTGGTCCATTATATTACGCCATAACAAGGATCCAGATAAAAAATGAAATTCAGAAATTCAAGAGCAGCCTTTATGAAGATAAGGAAATTTCTGAGTAACCAAAGATTCAATCTGCAAATCTGATATCGGATGGTAAAACGTTATGTCAAGTCAAACGGCATCGACGAAATTCATAGGAGACAACTGATCTGGTATATTCTTGAAGAAAGAAGGGACGACGACAGGCTACCAAAACAAATTTTAAAATTGACGCCAAAGGAAAGGAGAGAGGAGGGCCGAACAATCATAGCTCTGTGGCATTCAGAAAGTAATATCAAAAAGGAACCTTCAACCTGGCGAACGCAACGACGGACGGACAAAGCTGGAAACTGGGAACGGGAAGACGAAGAACCATATAAAAACCGGGATAATAATAATAAGAAAGCTGGAAGCTTTTGAAATGTGGCTTTTTAGGAGAATTTTGAAAATACCATAGACCGATCATATTACGAACGACGAAATGGTGTTGCACAGAATGGAAAAGGAACAGAGAACGTTTGACCATCATTAAAAGGAGAAAGACAGCAAGGAGAAAAAGCACATACTTAGAAATGATAAGTACGTTGTTGTAAGTTGTTGCAGCATCTGATTATGAAGGGTAAAATCGAAGGAAAAGGGTCCTGGTAGACGACAAATACTAGATGCTATTAAGAAAAGCAGAAGATAGAGATTCATTTCATTGCGCACTACGAACACTAATACTGTTGATTTCAACAAAATCACATAAAAGATATGAAGAACTGCATTCCGTTTTTTTCGAATTATGAGAAAACTAATAAATATTTTTGAAAAATTTAAACGCAGAATGAAAGATTACATTATTGCCGAGGGCCGAAAATCCCTTAGAATAAACAGTTTCTTTTGTATGAGATATTTGAAATTAAAAAACACATTAAATTTTATCTTTTTTTACCCCTGTGACTTATTAAATTAAACATAGAAATTTTCAGGGACTTTCGGCCCTCGGCAATGATGTAATATTTCATTCAGCGTTTAATTTTTTTTACAATACTTATTAGTTTTCTCAAGATTCGAAAAAAATGAATCCATTTAAAAATAATTGAGCCTATTCTCTTAAAAAAATTGCTTGCGGTATTTCTCAACGGGCCGGATAAAGTAAGCAAAAGGGCCGGATGCGGCCCGCGGGCCGGCTTTTGCCCACCCCTGCTTTAGAGACTGTAGAGTTTAGGTGGGCGTACGACCGTCGGGAGCGTTTATCAGCGGCCAGGGTTCCTTCTGGGAGCTGTACCTACTTATCTTAGAAAAATTCTTAATAATTTCAAAAGTATGAAACTGTAAATGAGATTGTTTACATAACCACGTGCCCTTGATCTACACATCAACAGTATTATTTAAATTTTCTATATTGAAATCTTGTCTATATTAATGCAGAGTAATGGGATATCTATAAACATTATAATTAACAATCATTGTTTCTAATTTATTTATATATCTAGTATCAATTCTTAGACAAAATAATTTTTCCGTTTGTAGTATCAAAGTCTAGCGTTAAAAAGAAAGGGACAAATTACTCAACCTCATTTCAAGTATTTTATTTACTACAGCATATTATTATAACGGAATTACTATCTGAACCTTTGGACTCTTGCGCAAATGTTTATGTTTATTTTCGTAACAAGATCGAAGGCTAAAGATAATGGGCACGACTTAATACTGCAATCTGATTGGTTGATTAACTAGGGGGCTCGGTCGTTGTTACTCAGTAACAGCTGATGCAATGTTCGCGAGAATGTTTGAATTTGAATGCAAATTCATTGCATACGTCATAATACACAGAGGCGGGCCGAATATTGTCATAACTGAGGAAAATTGTAAATGAACTGTTAATTTAATTTGGTATAGATTTAGATAAGAGAAAATAAAATAAAGTTAATTGAATATATACCTACGCATCACATTTTTTTCCTCTGTTTTAAACAGTTTAATAAGTGATGGAAAACCAAACAAAAATACTAAAAATCTCTTATTCTTCTTATTTTTTCTAGGTAAATAGGCATAACGAAGGCACTAAAAGAAACGAAAAGGGAGTGCTGCCACTGCTGTTCGATCGTCATGGCACATAAAGAAAATCTAAGACAAAATACCAAAGAGCTAGTAGGTAAAAGAAGACAGCTGATGGAAAAATACGACTTCACCTACGAAACACAAATATTGAGACGAAATACGAACAACATTTAGGCAACAAAAATAATATGTATACAGAATAAAAAAACAAAATGGACAAAACAAACAATATGACAAAATCCTGGAGGATGTCGAATCCTTTTATCACGAAATTCATGAGAACACCAATGAAATGCAAGATTAGCCCCTGTCTAAAATCACAAACGACGGATAAGAATTAATGCCAGAAATAACACCATACAGGTTTTCGTCAAACTTTTCACTGAATGCATCTACCAAGGAAACAACCATTGTCAATAAAACAATGCAGTCATTGTTTTATTACACAAGAATGAAGACAACAGATCTAAAAAGACTACAGTCCTATCAGTTTGGTATCACACATATGTATCAAGGTACGTATCCATACAAGGGTGAACTCCGCTCCGTGTAGCTGCTCAAATGGATACGGCATGCGCTCCCCCACATATAAATCGCAAACCGGCTGAATCGAAGAGGGTGAGCGCCGAGCGGCGATCACCGACGTATCCACTATGTGGAACTGCTACACGGACGAAGCGGGGTTCACTCTTGTATCGATACGTACCTTAATATACTATTGTGTTTCAATTTTATCAATCAAAGGCAAAATAAAAATTAAATTAAATTTTTTTTTTAAATAACGCGGGCACATAAATTTGATACACCCTGTATATTGAGCTGTAAATATTTATTAGAATTTAGTTTGGATGTAAGTGGATTTCTCTTTTTAATGAGCTTTCCGATGAACCATTAAAGACTTTTGTGAATAATTAAAGTGAAAAGGACGATGTATTTAGATTTAAAATGAAAATAGATTGTTTATTACGAGAACTATAGAATCCACAGGTAGATGTAATTATCACTTTCTGGGAAAGTGGTTTAAAAAGAAAGTTTGGAATTTTAATATCTTTGTTCAACACGAGTAAATGTTGTAGAGTTTCCCCGAAAGTAATTAGGATGGTCGGAATAATTTTGAAAAAGACTGTTTGTTTGTCGAATGGAAAAGATTGTTTATGATTATTGGCAAGTTGGAAGGGGAAAAGTGGTTTGAATGATTAAGAGAGTTTGAAAAAGAGGTCATTATGTTTTTGGCATCGCTGAAGAGCAGTTCGACGTTTTCGTGGATAGATAGTTAGCAAGTACCAGTGGCTGTTTGATAGTGGAGAATAGTGTTGAAAAGTGGAACGAGAGACAGATCAAATTGAGACGAAATACCTCTTTGATTCTGTATTATTGTGAGAAGGAGAGCAGAGAATTGCTGATAGTTTTGAAGCTGGAGAACGGAGAGGGCTTTGATGAGTAGCCTTTGACATAGTCAACGAGGGAGAGCTGTTTTTGGGCCACGAGAAGACATCAGAGTGATTGAAGCAAAAGGTCAGTCAACTTATGTGAAAGATATTTTTATGTTTTGAGTAAATTTTGAGTAAAAAGCATATGAATTAAAATTCCAATATTTCTAAAAGTAAATAGGAAGTATAGCTAATCTTGCGAATACATAAATTTGTTTTGTTTAGTTTGTTTTACCAAAGTCATCGGGAACAAACCGATAAATTGTTTTTTTTTAACTATAATAAATTTAAGTGGTAAAAATTTCATTCGGACATCTGTGTCCACAGGTTTTTAGATTTGATAGATTTTAGAGTATTGATTTTGATAAATAAAAGACAATTCTGTATTTTTATTTTAATATTTTGCTTTATTTTTTTTTTTCTTATTTTATCCCGATTAGGATCAACTAAGAGATACTGAACCCACCAGAGAAGATAAGTATAACGTGAGATAATTTGGATTTTTTTTAATAGTATAAAAAGGCACCCTGAGATTTTTTATTCATTTTTTATGTATGATTTGCGACAATTAAATAATTAATCAAATAAATAATAATTAATATAAAATTAATAAGAAGCAGATCATAACAATACATACAGTTTATATTATAAACTTTTCACAAAAATTATCAAAAAAAGACTAGAGGCTACGTAAAACTTCTATCAGCCTAGAGAACAAACTGTATTTAGGTTAGGTTAGGATTATCCATTTGCTAGTGATAAAGAACCTAAGTCTGCAGAATACAACAAACCATTGCCACTGATATTCGTGGACTACGAGAAAGCATTCGATACCATAAGCCAGCAGAAAGTGTTAAAAGCAAAAGCATTGACAATATGCCGAATAGACTATCGCTACTCTAACGTGATCAAATAAAATATATCTAACAAAATACCACGGCTAACGTAGACTCTAGCTAGACCAGTGATTGGCAAAGTACGGCCCGCGAAAGTGTTTAATCCGGCCAGCCGAGGATCAACATGGATAGATGGATATAGCATAGGTTATGGCCTGCTTTAACACAAAATGCATATTTTCTGTAATTGTGGCCCTCCTCTAGAATTTCTTAAATTTTGTTGCCCCCCGTTAGAAAAGTTTGCCCACCACTGCTCTGGACTATCGGAACAAAAAATAAATCAATTTTGTACACGGCGAGGAGTACGACAAGCAGACACCGTCTCCTCCCATAGTTGTTCACGATGCTTTTAGAAATTTTGTAATAAGACAGAACTGAACGAGTATGGTGTCATAAATGGAGAGAATTTCAGTGATTTGAGATTAGCAGACGACATCCTCCTTATAGCCGATCGGATGGATGATGCACTATGCACTAATAATGTTGGAAAAATTACATCACGCTTCCTTGGAAGATGTCGGACTAAATATTAACATTAACAAAACGCAAATAGTAACGAATCTGGTGTTAAATTATTGTAATATTGCTGTTGATGAAAGGAATATTGAACAGACTGGACCGTATAAATACCTACTTAGGACATGAAATTTGTCTGAAATTAAACTATGTATATATTTAAATCGGACCTACTCATATGCCTCAAAAGAAAATATTTGACCAGTGTGTGTTGTTATCTGTACTCACTTATGAGGCGGAAACATTAACACTCACAAAAAAGGTAGTATAATAGGTCTCCCTGAGAGACAGAATCCTAAACGAAGAAATAAGTCGTAAAACAAAACCAATATGAACAACTAGATCGACTGACGACCTGAAGCGTGTTAGCAGTGGCTGGATGCAAGCCACACAAAACAGAGACAGATGGAAAGTGCTGAGGGAGACCTATGTTCAACAGTGGACGCATACAGGTTGATGATAATTATATATGAATTCCGTTTTGTAGATATGTGAATTTGGTTTTGTAGAGGTAGATACCTTCTGGTTCAGAGGATCGCATAAAAAGTCATAAAATGTAGATAGTTTCGGACAACTAGTCCTTTCTACGTAGTGTTGCCCAAAATCGGTCTTGGTCTTGCAGTCTTGGTCTTGTTCTTGCGTTTTAGCAAGATCAAGACCAAGACTGGCTGTGCAAGACTTGAGCAAGAACAAGACTAAACCTGCGAGACTCTTGCGTCTTGCAGTTTGAGTGTCGTTTTATGGAATAATACAGGGTGTAACAAAAATACAGGTCATAAATTTAATAACATATTCTGGGATCAAAAATAGTTCGATTGAACCTAACTTACCTTAGTATAAATTTGCACAAAAAAAAAGTTACAGCCCTTTGAAGTTACAAAATGAAAATCGATTTTTTCCAATATATCGAAAACTATTGGAGATTTTTTATTGAAAATGAATATGTGGCATTCTTATGGCAGTAGTATTTTAAGAAAAAATTATAGTGAAATTTAGACACCCCATAAAAATTTTATGGGGGTTTGGTTCCTTTAAACCCCCCCAAACTTTTGTGTACGTTTCAATTTGATTATAATTGTAGTGCCATTAGTTAAACACAATGCTTTAAAAACTTCTTTGCCTCTTGGTACTTTTTCGAAAAGTCAATATTTGTCGAGATATTTTGCATATTATTTGTCAAATCCACCACATATTTGTATATGGCCACATATTATATGTTAGGTTCATCTGTGATATGGCTAAGTACGATTATGGAGACTTGATAATAATAGGAAAATTTATTTATAATTTACATTGTTAGGTATATTTTGAACCATATTAAAAAAGAAGTCACATCTCGATAAAATGTGCCTTATCGAAAAAATACAAAGAAGCAAAAAAGTTTTAAAAACACTGTGTTTAACTAATGGTATCGTAGTAATAGTTTAATTGGAACGTACACAACCATTTGGGAGGTTTAAAGGAACAAAACCCCCATAAAATCTCTATTAGACATATTAGAAAAGAAGCCGCAACTCGATAAAAACTGCGTTGTCGAAAAAATACTAAGAACCAAAAAAGTTTTAAAAATATTGAATTTCACTAATAGTATCACAATAATAATTTAATTGGAACGTACACAAAAGTTTGGGAATAAAACCCCCATATCATTTTTATGGGGTGCACAAATTTCACTATAATTTTTCTCTAAGATATTCCTGCCATAAAATGGCACATGTCCATTTTCAATAAAAAATCTCTAATAGTTTTCGATATATTAAAAAAATCGATTTTCATTTTGTAACTTCAAAGGGCTGTAACTTTTTTATGTACACATTTGTACTAAGGTAAGTTAGGTTCATTCGAACTATTTTTGGTCCTAGAATAGGTGATTTAATTTATGACCTGTATTTTTGTTACACCCTGTATATTAGTTTGGGTATATGCTTAGAGACTGTGAGATACAAAAAAATATGTAACAAAAATTTGGAAAATTGGATTTATCCGCATTATGAACATACATACCGAATTAAAAATATGAACACTTATTTATTGGATACTTACTCAGAGGTCATAATAAATTATTATACAATGTAAAAATAAAATATTTCATTCTTTCCTAATATCAGACGACGCCTTCGCTCCGAAATTAATTACAATTGAGCAATTGTCTAGATTTTGAGAATAGCAACCTTTCATAAAATAATCTTCTTTTGTTGTGTGACACGACACGACAGTATAATAATATCGCATTGAAACTTTTAAAGAAGTTTGTCGCCTATAAGGTGATAAAAATATAATACGAATACCATATCCACTGTTACGGACAACCACTCAATTGTTTTTCCTTATCCATATCGTAAAGACTAAACGCCCTACTTATAAACTGTTTGCAGGGTGTGCAATTAGATATTAGATCAATCGGCCAAACAAAATTTTTTACTGAAAAAGCACTAGATAAGATAATGCCTGGCTACCCTGTATAGTCCATTCGCGCACGGTAAAATGTTACAAATCCTTTAAATTTCAAAAAAAAAGAGATATTTATTATTATATAAAAAGAGATATTGGCCGAGGTGTGATTTTGCCATTGTTTTTTTATTGTTAATGAAAAACTTATGAGGATGGGCGATCGGGCTGCATTAAAAACTAAAAAACAATGTTTTTTAAAATGAAATAAACAAATTACTTATCGACAACTGATAAATAAAGTTTAAACTTCAGTTTAGGCACTTCGAGATTTCGACAATCATATTTTTTACTTGTGTTTTTGAGCCTTGAAAATCGTAATTTTTCGATTTTTTTCAGTTTTAAATTGTTTATAACTCGGAAACGAATAACTTTAAACAAAAACTACAAAAGACCTTTTTTGTTCCGTATGATTCAAAGAATCTAAGATAAGTCTGCCGGGGCTGAAACAATTGATTTTTATATATTTATTTAATTTTTTTTTTAAATAAATATAGAAATAACTCAGAAATTACGGCATTTCGGTATAGGAAATATTACATGAAAATTAGTTAGTAGTTATTATGGTTCAAAATGCAAAAATATACAGGGTGTTCTATTAGAAATAAGAAAGTTCATTATATTTTCAAAAAAACGCAAGATCTGTCAACAATCTGTAATTACCACTATAATATCGGCCGCATTAGGAGACCTTTACCCACCAAATTCTATAAAGATTGTTCAAGTCGTTTCCGAGATATTTGAGGCGTTCCATACATAAAACTTACTCTGTATAAATGTTATTTAATTAAACTGCGTGTATTACTTTGTATTAATTCTTGTTAAAAAAAAGTCGATCTTAAAATTTTCAACTAATAGCAAACAAAAATTATCAACTAATAATAATGTCAAAGCTATTGCGTACTGTGCTGTAATTTAATTTGTTTTTTTAAATTTTTTATTTTTATTTAACTCTTCTTTAACTCTTTTATTCCATTTCATTTCATATACATAATGTCCATCAATCCCTTTCTAGGCAGATAATGTTCTTTAAAATACAGTCAATTTTATGTCATTTGTTTGTTTTTTTTTGTGTTTTCACCATGTTTTAGCACATGTTAGGTTATTAAATGCAAACGTTTATTAAGAAACAGACTGACTCCCGTGGGACATGGTAGATAGCCCAGTTAGTTAGAGTATAGGAGGGATAGTTTAGATCGTGGGTTCAAACCCACCTAATGTGAGTTGTTTATTAATAAATACCAATATGCTAGTGGGTAACTGCGAGACTTGCAAGACTCTTGCTGCAAGACCAAGACCAAGACTGGGAGTGCAATACCAAGACCAAGACCAAGACCAGGTGTACTGGTGCAAGACCAAGACCAAGACCGTCCAAGTCTCGTCTTGGTCTTGCATTTGGGCAACACTATTTCTACGCAATCAACTTCCGCTTATAGCTCCACGTGCCACACCCCGGTAACTTCATCGACCTAGTAGTGAAGCTAAACCATAATAAACTAGTTAGATATAGTGAGAACGTTAAAATCTTCAGCCTCGAAATACTGAGGATAAGACATAGGGGAGCAGCTGACATTACTGATCCATTGCCGCTGTTCTAAAGAAATCAGCAGAAGTTCAGTTAAACCAAGCTCTGAAATTGTTTAACCAGGAGATGCGTCTTCTTCCATAACTGCTTCTATCCTGTATTCATCCTCGTATTGGTAATTGCAGCAAGTTGTTACGCTCGCTCCTCATGACGTGTATTATCACATATTACAATTTATAAATTTTTAATATATGTAGGTATTTAAAGTAATCTTATTACAAAAGAAAGGTGATAATCGAAAGTTGGAAAACTGCAGGCCCATCAGTCTACTGTCACACCTGTTTAAAATACTCACCAAAGTCATATAACTACCCGACTAACAAGGAAATTAGATGAATACCAACCATATGAACAGGCAGATTTTAGAAAAGGCTATTCAACTTCAGATCACCTGTTAACCACAAAAATATTAATAGAAAAATATAACGAATAAAAGTTTTCAGTTTTTATAGCATTTTTAGACTACGACAAAGCTTTCGACGCTATAGACCACACGGCCGTAATAAACGCAATTCAAAATTGTAGAATAGACAGCAGATATATTAACTTAATAAAAGAAACTATGAACCAAGCTACAGCTACATACTACCTAAATGAAAATGAATACACGAAGCCTGTACCATTAAACAGGGGAGTCAAACAGGGAGACACTCGATCACCCAAACTGTTCACCTTAGTTTTGGAGGACGTGTTTAAAAATCTTAATTGGAAATATAAGGGAATAAACATCAATGGCCGATACCTCAGTAATCTACGATTTGCGGATGACATAATTGTGATAGCTACTGACCTACAAGAACTGCAAACCATGCTTTCAGAACTACACACAGAATCTTCTAAAATAAGACTGAAAATGAATTTAAACAAAACAAATCTCATGCACTCCGAAGAAACCGTAACAATAATAAACGACAAAGTTATAGAAAAAGTTGAAGAATATATATACTTATGACAAAAAATAATACTAAATAGGGAAATTCAAACGGAAGAAATAAAAAGAAGAAGAAAGTTAGCATGGGCAGCATTCGGCAAACTGAACTATATACTCAGAAATCAGCAAATTCAACTACATCTTATATCTAAAGTTTTTGATGCATGCATTATTCCGATATTAAAATATGGGGCACAAACATGGACAATCACAAAAAAGAATATGAACATACTCAGAGTCACTCAGCACGCGATGGAAAGAGCAATGCTTGGCATATCAGTTAAGGACAGGAAAACAAACATATGGATAAGACAGAAAACCAAAGTCACCGATGTGGTACAAAAATCATTAAAATTTAAATGGGAATACGCTGGACATGTAGCTTGGAGCGATCTAAACAAATGGCACAGAACAATTCTAACCTGGAGACCATACCAACATAAAAGACCCAGAGGCAGACCTCCTATAAGATGGACAGATGATCTGAAATGAACTGCCGGGAGAAATTGGCTACAAGTAGCGTACAACAAAAAACAATGGAAAGGAAGACTTGATAAGAGGCTTATGTTCAGGTGTGAACGTGAATGGCTAGACGAAGAAGATGGTATTTAAAACCCCTTTTCCTTTTCCCATTCTTTTTAACACCTCGTCATTTGTGACTCTATCCACACAACTTATTTGAAATATTCTTATCCTTCTGAAACGCCTATCTTATCCAGATTTAGCCATACGGCTCACACTCCCTCTAAGGGGAAAATTGACTCATCCCAGATACCTACGGTATCAAAAGGATTGAGCTCTGGTGGGACTCTTTCCGTGTTATCGAGCCCTAGGTGACTTGGTATGCAGGTGTATCTCCCAAAAATTTTCGTACACATCTGGCCGTTGCGAGTAGTACTGCTTCCTGCATGGTCTTATAAAGATGTTCATTCAGACCCAGCTTTTTTATGCTTTCGAGGAGGGTCTTCGGAATGACTCCAGTAGTAGACATAATAATCGGTATCGTCTGGGTACTTTGCATTCTCCATTGTCTCCGTATTTGAATTTCCAGATCTCTGTACTTGGCGATCTTTTCAGTAAATTTAGTACGTAGATTATTGTTGTTAGGAATCGCCACATCAATGAGGGTTGTTTGTCTCGTTAATTTATTTACTAATACGAGATCTGGTCTATTATGCGATACTGTTTGGTCTGTGAGCACAGTGCGGTCCTAGTATGGCTTGTAGTTGCCATCCTCAAGCATACTCTCAGGGACGTATTGATAATATGGGAGATGGTCGGTTTGGAGAAGTCCCAGCTTGATAGCTATCTCCTGATGAAGGATTTTTCCCACTCCGTCATGCCGTTCCTTGTACTCAGTTGCAGCAAATGCCTGGCAGCCCCCTGTAAGATGTTGGATGGTTTCTTGGGCTTGACATCCATATCGGCATCTGTCGTTTTGAACATGAGGGTCTTTGATGATATATTTCAGGTAATTTCTGGTTGGTATAACCTGATCCTGAATGGCCAGTAATGAACCCTCCGTTTCAGGGAACATCTTTCCTGATGTCAACCAGTAGTTCCACGGTATATTGTCGACATAATCTTGGCTGACCTCATTGGGATGTCGCCCGTGCAGAGGTTTACCCATCCAGGCGCGCACTTTTTCGTACTTAGTAAGGTGGTTTATGCTCAGTTCTGCTTCCCTCAGTTTTATCGGTGTTGTGTCATCTACTGCGCAGATAGCGCGATGTAGAGTAGATGTTTCAGCCTGCATCTGAAAATACGATCTTAAATTAGCAATTTGTTTGTCCAATTGCTCACCTATATCCATAAGTCCTCTCCCTCCTAAATTCCGTGGTAATGTCGTTCTTTCTACTGCACTTTTTGGATGGTGTTTTTGTGCCTTTGTCAGGTGAGTTCTTACTTTTCGCTGAAGATTTTCTATGTCCGTTTTTGTCCACTTAACAATGCCAAATGAATAGCTAAGCGCGGAACATGCGTAGGTGTTTAGTGCCTTAAACTTTCTACTATTAAGGTATGAGCGAAGCAGCTGTTTTACCGAAGTTTTTATTTGTTTATGGTCAATTCTCCGCGCTTGCTTTACTCCAAGATGTTGATACATTTATACATATCGTTTTCACCCATGGCCTCGATGTTCTGGTTATTTTGCATATCGAATCCTCCGGGCTGTACTTTTCCTCTGACTATATTTAAAATACGGCACTTGTCTAGTCCGAAATGCATGCTAATATCCCTAGAAAAAGTTTCTACAGTTTTTAGCATCTCATCGAGTTGGTTTCGAGTGGAAGCCATTAATTTCAAATCATCCATATACAATAAATGATTAAGCTTCGCCACCACATTGTTGTTATTTTTGATGCTAAAACCTGCGTCTGTGGAGTTCAATAGCTGAGATAGTGGGTTCATAGCTAGACAGAACCACAGTGGGCTCAACGAATCTCCTTGAAACAGGCCCCGACTGATTGCGATATTTTCAGTTTCGATGTTATTTTCACCAGGTATTTTAAGGTGAATTCTAGTCTTCCACTTCGTCATTATATGCTCTAAAGAGGTCACTATATTATCATCGACTTTATATATTCTCAATATATCTATAAGCCATTCATGCGGCACTGAATCAAAGGCCTTCTTGTAATCAATGAAAAACGCCTATCTTTATTATTATTATTTCTTGTACTGTGAACGAGAATAAACGGCACGATGAATTTACTATATTAGATATAGATTTTACCATGAGATTTTACTATACTTAACAAACAATATTTTTTTCGCCCGTAGAATTGTGTTTGAAAAAGACCCTCGTAATATTCTAGTGGGGCAAAATTTTCCATCGTTCCAGCAAATCACGAACAAATAAATTTATGTAAGTATAACGTATCTCAGAGAATGGTAGTTCTCGTCAGTGGCGCACACACCCCTACATGCGACACTATACAGTGAGCACGTAATATAATAGAGAGACAATGCCATAAAGGGGATGAACTATTTCTCATGTTCGTTGATCTGAAGGCGGCATTTGATACGATAAACAGAGAAATAATGTGGAAAATATTGGAAAGCTATAATATACCAAAAAAGATGATAAAAGTCATAAAATCTATATATATATATGGAAGTAGAAGGCCAAGTACAAATAAATGGAAAAAGATCAGGCACTTTTAAATGGGATAAGGGAATTAAACAAGGAGATGGACTAAGCCCCCTCTTCTTTATAATAGTCATGGATACAAAAATACCAAAGATCAAATAAGAAACCTTCAATACATAGTAGGATATAAAAACTTAAATGCAAAAAAGATCAACGCCCTTCTATACGCTGATGATATAGTTTTAATCACAGACACAGTAGAGAAAATGCAGAAACTAATAGCTATTTGTCAAAAAAAAGATACAGAAATTAAAAATGGATATGAATCTCAACAAAACAAAACTTATGATAATAAATGAAGGTAAGAAAAGCAGGGGCGTCATTTGATATAAAAATGACTGAAATTTACAAAAAATAGATCAATTTTGTATTATGTTTGCATATATAATGTATTGTATATATGTTACGGACAATGACGTAAATCCGGCCAATAACGTTATTGGCCGGCCAATATCGACAATGGCCGGTTGAATTGGTGATTGTCGACAATGGCCGGATATTAACGTTATTGTCCATAGAAACTGGACATTGATGATAATTTTAAATTCTTGATAACATTTCTATCATTGCCCGGCCAATGTCGACAATGCCCGTTGTTAATCGGGCAATGTTGATATTTTTACTAAAAGATAGGTTATGTGTAGGTTTACTATTGTTTACTTCATGTACTATTTCGTATATTGTGTATTGTTTTCGTGCTTAAATTATTCGTAAATTTATTTAATAAGTGTTATCATGGATACATATCAACGATAATCGTTTTAAGAGGATCGGTACGTATTTTCGGCTGCAATGCTATTCAAATGGGGATTCATTTTTTTCGAATCCTGAGAAAACTAATAAGTATTTTTGAAAAATTTAAACGCAGAATGAAAGATTACGTTATTAGCGAGGGCCGAAAGTCCCTGAGAACTTCTATAATGTTTATTTTAATAAGTTACAGGGGTGAAAAACTAAGAGAAAATTTAGTGTGATTTTTAATTTCAAATATATCATTCAAAATAAACTTTTTATTTATTCTAAGGGACTTTCGGCCCTCGGTAATAATTTAGTCTTTTATTCTGCGATTAAATTTTTCAAAAATATTTATTGGTTTTTTCAGGATTCGAAAAAAATGAACACAATGTCGTGGTAATATTTTCCAAATCTATCTTTGTCTTACAACGCACTCAGCCGAATATAATATTGTCAGCATATATTGTCAGTCAGACACTGACAATCAGTGACAATTTTAAATATTTGACATTGCATCGGGAATATGTTGAGTTATTGATTAAATATTATTGATATATATATAGTGTATTTGATAAATAATTGATTTAAGACGTGAACTTAATAAAAAGTTATTTATTGTGTATTATTTGTGGAAGATCCAAGCAGAGGATATCCATCAGGATAATATATTCTGTGATCCAAGTATTTTGTTGTTAAAGATGTTCAAAATTGTAAGCGTCCCATAACAATATATTATTAAAAAATCACTTTAACACTTTTTCTCTTTTTTCGATTGAGGATTAGTCTTTGATGTACAAATAAATTATTACAATCACTGAATACATAGTTAGTGAAAAAATTATCACATTTATTAACTGAATTAATAATTTGCAATTATAAAAATAACAGTTATCCAAGAACATTCAAAACCCATCTCTTTAAATTAATGATGACATTTTCAAGTAGAATGACATTCTAGTAATGTTTACATATCCATACCAGTGTGAATTTTACTACACGTAATTTGCCGTGTAAAGACAGAAAAAGTAGGGATACACGTAAAATATTTGCGAATTATGTACCCATAGCCTTAATAATTATATAAACTTAATAGCCAAGTCAAAACGTGATGACAAGACGATAAAAAATCATTTTTAAACTGTGAATAATACAATAGCCGAATAAGTGAAATTAAAGAACCGAAAAATATTTTGAGAACAGGGGGTGCTAAAAAAACAACAAAGCACTATAGAATGAAATTCAATGATCAAGCCAGCTCTCGCCAGCCATCTGCCTCTTGGAAGTTTAAACATTAATTTAAGCGAAAAACCATTGTTTATTTGTGAAATAAATATTTTTTTGAAGTTATACTTCTTTACCGGCGATAGAGGGTGATTTTTTTATATGTTAAAACCTATCAGCCCGGCGCATGCGCATTATAACTTTGTTCTGATTGGATGTTCAAATGACATGTCAAAAATTATCCGATATGGCAGCTGTGGTTTGGAGGTAAAGGTAAAGGTAAACAAATGTATAATATATTAGTTTTATTGTTGTGAGGACAGAAACAAAAAAGTTTATAATATTCTATTGACTTTTAAATAGTTTTTAAAAGCAACAGGTACGTAATAATTTTTAATGTATCATGGGTATAAACCTACCTATTTGATCTGCCAAAATACATAGTATGTAATACTTTTATTTATATAATTTGATTACCATCAAAATTTCTATCAATATTCACCTAATATATTGTTTTTTTACTCTATGTTTTGTTGTATTTTTTCAATTCTAAATCATTTTAATTCAAAATTAAAATAATTTGATCAATTTTCAAAATATCAAAATATCACAAGTTTAATCCGTTTAGTTAGTCGATCTTCGTAAATAATGACACATAGTGTCCGTGGCTAAGCGGAGAAGGCGAATGAATTCCAATACCAACCGCTCTTATCAGCGCTGGTTCGAGTCCCAATAGAAACTTTCTTTTTTGTTTTTTTTTAATACATTTTATGATTGTAAGTATATTTATTATATAATTGTATTTTCAGAAAATACGTATTTAGTTAAAAATTTTTTCGACAATTAATGTTCAGACATCATTTGTGGCTTGTTTAATGTGTTTGTGTGTGTTTTATTCTTTTATTATTTTAATTTTTGGCACTGTTCTAATAAAAATGTTTGAGAAGTAGTAAGTATAAATTAGTTTAATATTTAAACAAAATATAAATAAAAAGTATATTAATTTCGTTTAAATCATATAATAGAAGTATAACTTCTTACGTGCGTACAAAGTACACACACATTCTTTTTCTGATTCATGACAGCAGTAAAATGTATTTTGAATTAAATAAATTACATACATTCTTCTTTTTTTTTTGTTAAATAATTTAATTAAAAAAAATTTTTTTGGACACCCTTTATAATTAATTATATAAGTGTTTATGTTACTGAATAGAGAATTGAATAACCTTTCAAATGAGGTAGCACACGACCCCTATTGTCATTTAAAAAAATCATCGATTACGTCATCACACCCAGATGGATGACGTCACTAGTATAGCATATATGCCACAATATCATAATTTAAAAATAAAAATCGACCTGTTTCGGGATTTTTCCTTAAAGTCGCCGGTTTACGAAATAACGAATTTATTCCTTTCATTTGCACTATCCTGTATATAAAAATATTATATTTCCTTGTTTGTATTTATGAATATGTTACCCATATTATGATAAATAAAGACGTTTTATTTGTTTTTAATAACTACTTATATATCTGCAACTACTTTCAGAAACATCTTAGTATCTCATTTTAAACACTTATTGACTTACACCGATTGGCTTCTGAGGCTCGATTTATCAACATTGGCCATTTGCTTCTGGCCACTGTCGTTATTGCCCGGTTATTGATGAAAAATCTAATTTTACACGAAGTTTTTACAACATTGGCCAATATTTAGGGTTATTGTCGTTAATGGCCGGGCATTGTCGTTAATAACCAAGGAAAATGGACATTCACGACAATGCCCGGCCATTAACGTCAATGTCCAATTTACATCATTGACCGTAACATATACATATAATGCTTGCCCCCCCTATCAAAATTTCAAATGACGCCCGTGGAGAAAAGAGAAATGAATACTAATACAATAGTAAAGGAACAAGTAATAGAACAGGTATCTACTTTTGAATATTTGGGAAATATAATAACAGATGATGGGAAAACGGACTTGGCAATAAGTAATAAACTGAAGAAGGCAACTAACGTGTATTACTCTTTAAATAATACAATTTTTGGAAAATCAGAAATAAACAACAAAACTAAATTCTGAGTATATAACAGCATAGTAAATCCGATAATGACATATGGGACGGAAACATGGATTGTGCAAAAGAAACATGAATCAATGATAAACGCGACCGAGATAAAATATATGAGAAGAATAGCCGGAGTTACAAAGTTTGATAGATTCAAAAATGAAGATATCAGAAGAGAGCTGGAACAAAACCGATAATGAGGAAGATCGAAAACAAACAATTAAGCTGGTTAGGACACATACAACGAATGGAGCAAAAAAGACTTACAAAAAAGGTACATGAAGCCAAAATGGGAAACAAAAGAAAATAGGGAAGGCCGAGGAAGACATGGATGGACTAGATCCAGGATATAGGTGAAAGGAGACACATGAGTATGAGGGATATGAAAAACCTGGCCACCAATAGAAGCGCTTGAAAGAAATGGATAAAAGGCGGAATCCGACATCCGACGCCCTGAAAAGCAGTAAGGATTATGAGAAAGAAAAAGAAGTATTGTGAACGAGAATAAACGGAACGATGAATTTACTATATTATAGATTTTACCAAAGAATACAGCACCCAACTAAGTAACAATTGTTGCTATATACAGCGGGATTCATTAAGAATGTCCAATCTCTGAGTTTGTAGATTCTAGACCTCAAAATATTAAGATTTAACTCAAATTACTTAAATAAATTGTGGCTCCTTACTGAGTTACAGGCTGTTCTCTTCTCTTCTTCTTCTTAACTCAGGCGAGACTCATCGTTAGTCTCTGACCATAAGACCTTTGTACCAAACAACAGGGTGTTTAATTTAAGAATTTAAAAACGAATTTTACTCAGTACTTTAAAACTATTTGACATATCTTTATCATACTTGGCAGAAAGTGTGGGTACTGTACTGTACACCCTACTAAATTGGGTGCTGTATTCTTTGATTTTACTATACTCAACAAACAATATTTTATTCGCCCCGTAGAATTGTCTTTGAAAAAGACCCTCGTAATATTCTAGAGGGGCAAAATTTTCCATCGTTACAGCAAATAACTAACAAATAAATTTATGTATAACGTATCCCAGATAATGGTAGTACTCGTCGGTGGCGCACAGACCCCTACATGCGACACTATACAGTGAGCACAAATCTACACTATACAAAGGTTGGAATAAATTCATATTTTCGTGAATGGGCAATTTTGGAAATAAATCCCGTAACAGGTCGATTTTTATTTTTAAATTTTTTTTTAAATTATTCATCAAAATGAAAATGGGGACGTAAAAATAAGATATTTAATGTCAAAAAATCTTCTTCTTTTTTTCTCAAAATGTTATTTTATGCGATTTTACAGTGATTTGGTGTTTATTTAAACAAATTTGCATTTTCTATCGTAAAGTATCAATGAAAAACATAATATTTTAATAGAAGGGACTCAAAAATGTCATTATATGGCATTATAATAAGTTACTTTGATTCAAAACAAGTTTTTGACCAAATGTTATAGTGTAGAAAACGTTAAAATACCGTGTTTTACATTTTTCTCCATTCCCAAAATACATCATAATCGATTTGGCTAAAAATTTGCCCACACATAACCAAAACGTAGGACTTTAAGCGGTGAGAAGGATTTGAGTTATATTACAATACCAAAAAAGTTACATGCCATATCATAGTCAAAAATACAGGCGTCTACTGTAAGTAAAATTAACACGAAAATATCGACCTCACGACAAAAATTGTTAAAAAGAAATTGTAATAATTATTGTAAATACGATTTATTTGGAACAATTTAAGTTTCTACCATTTTTGTCGAAAAGTTAAAAATGGCGGAGATATTGAGCAAAACAGGTTCTCCTTTAAAATCAAGATAGCGGCTAACGTAACGGAGGAATTCATTCGTGATTTTAAATTTAGGCTACTATTGTCTCCCTTAAAGATTAGAAAAATAAAATTTTGGGCAGCTCGGCATGCAAAGTCAAATGCTATTCCGACTGGACTAATATACTTTTGAGTCTGCTATTACTGCATGTAACTTTTTTGGTATTGTAATATAATTCAAATCCTTCTAACCACTTAAAGTCCTATGTTTTGGCTATCTGTGGGCAAATTTTCAGCTAAATCGATGATTATGTATTTTGGGAATGGAGAGAAATGTAAAAAAAGGTATTTTAACGTTTTCTACACTATAAAATTTGATCAAAACCTTGTTTTGAATCAAAATAACTTGTTATAATGCCATATTGGGACCGTGAGAGTTCGGCAAAGCGACACCTGGTTTCTACGCACTTCAACTTTATTCGCACTTTTAATTATATTGGCCAATTATATTAGTCCTGGTTACTGGATAATTGTCAAGGCCATAGTCCAAAATAATAATAAGAAGAAAAAATAAGATTCAGGTTATGTTATTAAAACGTAAAAAATTGTATGCAGTAAATAAAATTAGTTATCAAAATGCAGTACTGCAAGCAAGATACAATTAATTAAATTTACCTTTATATAATAATTGCATATCATATCAATATTGTGGAGCAATATATAATTTTTCTTCTTCAACGACAGTAGGTATGAAATGTACGTCAATTTGACAATTTCAATTGACAAAAGAATGTTGCAATATTTCTCCGCTATTCGCGCACGATCGTTTCATCTCTTATCCCTTCCAAGTACTTGCACACCGCGAATAATGACATTTTTGAGTCCCTTCTATTAAAATATATTTTTCATTGATACTTTGCGACAGAAAATGCAAATTTGTTTAAATAAACACCAAATCACTGTAAAATCGCATAAAATAACATTTTGAGAAAAAAAAAGAAGAAGAAGATTGTTTGCCTTAAATATCTTATTTTTACGTCCCGCAGAAGCTATAATATACCAATTTTTAGACAAATCGGAGATCCAAAATTTTTTGCCTGAGTGATTTGACATGGAATGTACCAAATAGACAAGTCGGAAACGGCGGGTTCGTTGGGAAAAATATTCCCATGAGATATTTTTGCATAATCACATTCGTGAGACATCCCAGAATAAATCAATATTTTTGGCCCGGACTATTTTTTAGATTTTTTGGACAATTCTGGACAAAAAAGGTCTCTTATAATTTTTCTCTAAAGTTGATCTTTTTCGGTTATAAGCAATTTAAAATTTGAAAAACGCGAAAATGGTCATTTTTAAGACTTAATAACTCGGTTAAAAATTATTATTATGAAAGTCAGAAAGTGACTAAATCAAAGTTTAAAGTCGCCGCTACATGATCCTGAAGAAATCTGTGTCATTAATTTACTACTAAGCTGTTATTTTTAATTAATAACAATGAGCGGTTAAATCGTATTGACGCGACTGTAAATGTGAGTGCGAGTAAGATGCACAATTTGGACTGCTGGAATGGCTTCTCTCTCGCACTCAGTATTTACAGCCGCCGCACACGTGCATGGCGCTTATTATTATTACTTAAAAATAACAGCTTAGTAATAAAATAATGACAAAAAATTTCTTCAGGATCTTGTGGGGGGGCTTTAAACTTTGATTTAGTCATATATTGACTTTCATAATAATAACTTTCAACTGAGTTATTAAGCCTTGAAAATAGCCATTTTACGTTTTTTTCAATTTTAAATTGCTTATAAGTCGAAAACGATCAACTTTAGAGAAAAATTATAAGAAACCTTTTTGTCCAGAATGGTCCAAAAAATTAAAGAAAAAATTATTCGGGCCAAAAATATTGATTCTTGCAATTTGATTTAAAAAAAATTGTTAAAAAAAATTAGCCCACTTTTCACGTAGGCGACTTCTTGAACCTTATTCTGGGATGTCTCACGAATGTGATTATGCAAAAAAATCTCATGGGAATATTTTTCCCTTCGAACCCGCCGTTTTCGCCTTGTCTAAAATACATTTTTGCGCCACATTATGTAATTTTCATATATCAGCTCTTTTGTAGCTGGAACATTGTGTGCGCCATTCATTTTTACGGCGTGTAGCGGTTTTTTAATCTTGTCTCTATCACCTTTTGGAACCTTCAAAGGCCTGTATAAAGGATTGTTCATCTGTCTTTTTCTTTACTGGCCTAATTATAAAACTAAAATTAATAGAGGTATACTGTTGTATGGTAGGGGAGCCCAAGCGGCGATTTTTGCAGTTACTCGAGCGCGTCAGATTATCATATGGGGAGAAGCCTGGTACCCTGTAGATGTGCCTCTACCATATATTGGCTCTTAACACAGGGGCGTTCGTTAAGGGGGGCCCGAAAAAAAATCTATCCTTAAAAATACCCGAAATTGTCATATTAAGATAAGGTAAGTTAAGTAGGTACATGCAAGAGAGTGTATATTTAAAAAGTCTGACCAATTGAGCAATTGAGATATTAGACCGTTTCTATAATTTATCTAGGGTACTTTGTCCTTGCGCAGATGTAGAAGAATGTAAAACCATCATTTTTTTAGGCGAGGGGACTATTGAGTCTTTTGATCTACACATCAAGGACTACCATAACCCAAAGTTTCAGAGCATTTGACAGAGAGCCATTTCCCATAAGGTTTCTGCGGGGTCCTTTGTAATTTTACAGGAGAAGCGTTTTAAGTTTATTTTTGTGTTTCTTTATTCACAATTCACAGGATGTATGTTAATACACATTAGGTATGTCACAATCCCTTGTCTAATTTATTTTTCAGATTATTAACTTTCAAAATTGTACGCGCTGTTTCTCATTATAGGAATTTGGATCGTGCGATGGTTAAAATCTACATAGTGGCTCGGGCAATCATATGGGATTTTCTCCCTTCACCGCTTGTAACGTTCGGAGAAGGGCGAGCCCCTATGTAAATTTCAACCATCGTACGGTCAAAACTCTTATAATGTGAAACAGCACTACCTATACTACTAAACTTGATTTATTTTTAATAAAAAAAAAAAGAATGTGTGTGTGTACTTTGTACGCACGTAAGAAGTTATACTTCTATTATATAATTTCAACGAAATAAATATACTTAACAGTTACAATACAAAAAATTAACAATAATTACCAAAAATTAAACAATGCCAAATATTAAAAAAAAAAGAAAAAAGTATGAATCGTCCGGGATTTGAACCCGCAATATCTCGATCTCTGGTCCAATGCTCTACCAACCAGGCCATCAAGGCGCATGTTACTTAAGTTTCAGATATACATAATTACACATCACGGTGACAAGTGAAATATAAAAATAGATATTTTTTATTATTTTACGCCCAAGGAAGACAAATCCAAAGACACAAAATTATAATAAATAATACATTTACTAAAAAACACTAATATATTATTTTAATGGCTTATTTGCGCTGATACATAATTTGAAAGATTAGCAACTAAACGCCATACTGTCTGTGTGCGCATGCGCGCAGATTTATGAAAAATTTTACTCTCAATCGCGCCTAAAGAAGTATAACTTCAAAAATTAAAACACAATGTAGTGGACATAGTACTGTTTACCTCATCAAGCTCTTTTGGGTCATGGTACTAGATGTTTACTATTAAAATGCATGATACAATGTTAAACTTTAATGTGTTTCTCCTTCATGACAAACATTACAGGGTAAAGTGTAATACTTTACCCTGCTTGTTTAATACTGGATTTATTTTGTAACTTCCTTCAACCATGAGGGCACCATCGATCCACATGGTGCCCTCTGCCACTAAACAAGATGTGACATAATACTTTTTATAAAGTGCTTATCTTTGTTATTTTATAAAGTAGGACATAGTGCTTTATACCTCTGTGTGGAGAATTAAAAGTTTATTATAACTGTAGTATAATCCCAAAATTGACAAAAATGGACATAGTGCCCTTTACCTCCGGCATATAGGTATACAGATTTAAAATTCCCTAAATAAGGGTTACATTAAATAACAGAACGTTTTCGGATTAAAAAATCTATCATCAGTGTTAATAAAAGCCAATAATAAGCATGACTAAGCCACCAAAATGTTGTGGGTAAAAACCCTTTAAATATTGAAAATATAAAAACCCTTTAAATATTTAGTGATGTTGGGATATTACTCAGGACAACACAGCAGGACTCTTCCGATGTGGTTGGAATTTATGAATTGTAACCTAACATATTGGAATTAAATGTCCAACTCATTATGTTATTAACTCCAATATGTAAGGTTTCAATTCTTAAATTCCAACCACCCACGTGGGAAGAGTTCTGTGTTGCCCTGGGTTATACCCAGGTCAAGGAATATTTCGGAGGCTTAGGATCACATAAATGTATAGCTATACATTTTGTTTTATTTTCTTTATTTTTGTGTACAGACATATCGGGTGTTGAACGTTATACATAGGTATTTAAGCATTTGCAAATCAGAACTAAAGCAGGTGGATATACGTTCATGTGAATCTTAAACAGGTTGAAGTTCGATATGTCTGTACCGGGTGTCCCAATAGAATGGCTCTCGGCCATATCTCAGGAACCGTTTATAGTACAGCTTTGAGAAAAAAATATTTATAACAAAAGTTGCCTCGGTAAAAGCCTGGAAATTATTTTCATAATTGTAGGTCCACCGCCAGAGGGCGTAATTGAATATCAAAAATTAAAAAATCAAAATTTTCCAAATTTACCTAATGAAAGGGCACTGGAAATCCAATCATCGTATTCTTAATAAAATTCTGCGCATATTTGATTTCACAAGTTTAAGTCTACCTTTGAAAATAAGAGGTGGGGGCGAGCGGGAACCTTCTTATGAAAAAATGGCTCTAAGTCCGGTTCTGCTAAATCGAATTTTGCATACTTGGTCTTGTTGAAAACAGCTCTTTTTCGTCAATGTAAGAGTCTTATTTTCGAAATAGCCTAATGAGTAATATGCCAGTTAGTAGGCGTTATTTATTTATTTTCGGAAATCTAGTTTTCTTTGGAGAATATTAAATACAAGTATGCATTTTTAATCCTTGATTACAAAATTAGACCAAATTAGCAACATAATACTGAAAACCGCATGTCGATACCTTTTTCTATCTCGAGATATCTTAAGAAACGTGTAAATTTTAAACAACTGTTAATGTCACTAGTAAACGAAGTTAAGGAAAAGTCGTGTGCTATGGAAAAACAAAGAAACATTTTCCAGATAACTGGATCAGGATTAAAAATGCATACTTATATTTAATATTTTTCAAAGAAAACTAGATTTCAGAAAATAATGAAATAACGCCTCCTAACTGGCATATTATTTATTAGGCTATTTGGAAAATAAGACACTTACATTGACGAAAAAGAGCTGTTTTCAACAAGACCAAGTATGCAAAATTCGATTTAGCAGAACCGGACTTACAGCAATTTTTTCATAAGAAGGTTCCCACTCACCCCCACCTCTTATTTGCAAAGGTAGACTTAAACTTGTGAAATCAAATATGCGCAGAATTTTATGAAGAATACGATGATTGGATTTCCAGTGCCCTTTCATTAAATAAATTTTGGAAAATTTTGATTTTTTAATTTTTGATATTCAGTTATGCCCTCTAGCAGTGGATCTACAATTATGAAAATAATTTCCAGGCTTTTCCCAAGGCAACTTTTGTTATAAATATTTTTTCTCAAAGCTGTACTATAAATGGTTTCTGAAATATGGACGAGAGCCATTGGGTGCGTTCGGACGACCATAGCGGCTGGCATTCAGCAGAAATCGGCTGAGTGGTTGTATCCAGCCGTGATAGGGAAAGCTTAGTAAATCTCTCAGCGGCTGGCTTCCAGCGGTGACGTCTGACAGCTACTGCTGGCTGAGCTGTCCAGCCGCTGTGGTCGTCCGAACGCACCCATTCTTATATTGGGACACCCAGTACACAAAAATACCGAAAATATTAAAAATATCTCACGTTTGTGTGATCATAAGACCCCGATTTGCAACATAATTATTAATAAAAATATGTAGTTGTATCATAACAATTTTCAACATTTAAAGGGTTTTTACCCCCAAAACATTTTGGTCCTCAGGCATGCATATTATTGGCTTTTAGTAACACTGATGATGGATTTTTTAATCTGAAAACGTTATGTGATTTAATGTAACTCTTATTTAGGGAATTTTTATACATTTTACAAAGGATTTCATATTGTTGTAATTTATGCTATTGGAACCGTGCAAGTTCGGCAAAGCGACCCCTATTTCTACGCTCTGTACTTTTATTCGCACTTTTAATTATATTGGCCAATTATATTAGTCCTGGTTACTGGATAATTGTCAGGGCCATAGTCCAAAAAAAAATAGTAAGAAGAAAAAATAAGATTCAGGTTGTTATGAAAACGTGAACAATTGTATGTAGTAAATAAAATTAGTTATTAAAATGCAGTACTGCACTCAAAATACAATTAATTAAATTTACCTTTATATAATAATTGCATATCATACAGTGCCGGTTTAACCTAACTTCGGGCCCTGACTATTTAGGGGCCCCTTAATTGCTATTCGTTGTCAGTTTTTTAACAAGAAAACACATGTAACAGCCGAGGAGACACATGTAACAGGCGAAACAGCCGAGATGAAACCCCTCCGAAAAATCGATGGTAAGACTCTATGGGACAGAGCTAGAAGTACAGATATATGACGGAGATGCAAGGTGGACAACATTAATAACTGGGTAAGAAACAGAAGAATAGAATGGAATGACCACATAAGCCGAATGACAAGAAATATAGTAGTAAGGACAGCGAGAGACGGTTCCCCAATAGGAAGACGATCAGTGGGAAGACCACGAAAACGATGGAACGACAACTACTAGAGGCACATTGAAAAAACAGGCAGCCATGTCTATACAAAAAGAAGAAGAAGAAAAATAATTCTCTTTAAAAGATCTTGAATCTTGAGTAATATTGTGGCCTATAACTGGCCTTTAATTGTTTCACTTTCACCTGCTTCATCAAAAAATGTTTTTCCCTTCTTTGTTCTTTGAAGGTCAGTTGTATAGAATATGTTTGAGATATCGTCGTCTTCGTAAAAAATATTTTTGGCTTCTATTCAATTTCGCTTAACATATTTCTTACCTCTCCAACAAGTCTCAAAATAGGTGTCATTAATTCTACTCCAATTGACACAAGTCCACAGTTTCTTCACATTCAGTTTTGCTTGTTGCATTAACTCGTTCCAAAGTTTTTGTCCAAATCACTGTCCATGGAGCTATCTCCAAGGTATCCATTTTATTCTGTAATATCTTGGCTTCATTTTAATTGCTAATTTTTCGTCTCTGCTATTGCTTAACTGGAAAACATAGGTTTGATGGATCCCTAGTTTTTAACTAAAGCATTTACAGCATCAAACGTTTCTACAAGTTTTGATTTTATTACTTCCAAGAACTCATTGCAAATTTGGTGAGACACATAACTAACTGAACCTTTTCATTTATTCGCATTCCGTTGTAAATGTTCATCTAAGAAATAGTCAAATTTAGCCTAATATACAAGTTCCTTTATGACGACTCGTTAAATCGTCATTGGATCAACGAAAAGCTAGTCCTCAAGAAGCAAGTAATTTAGCAGTGACAACAACTCTTCTTAGGACGTTTATCCAATAGTCAGCTTCGCGTTCTACTTGCTCTTTCAAGGCAGCGTCTATAACTCCAATTATTGATGATCTTGTTATTAATGTAACCATAGAGTTCAGATGACATTTTCTTTCTTCGTGATATTTGAGAAAACTATTCAAATGTTTCCAGTGGGTCCATCTAAAATCAGTTAAAATACTTTTTCAATTGAAAATAATTTGCACGGGTAACAATATACAGCTTTAGCACTTGCGTCGTATATTAACCAATCTCTCTTTTCTTTGCCTCCATTGAGTTTTCCTATATAAAAGTTGCTTCCATTTAATCTTCTACAATAAGCTTTGTCTCCATCTTGATACATTTTTTTACAATTTTCTAAGGAATCACTGTTTGGTTTAAAAGTTCATAGTTTTTATAAAGTCATCAGTCTTAAAATCAGACCATTTTAAAATCGCAGGTATTTCGTCGTCATTTTTTCTATTTTGGAAAATATGTAGATTATTTAGCGGACTTTACTTTTTTATTAATAAAAGGAAGGGGCCCTACGGGCCCCTGGGCGCCCGCCCCAAGCGCCCAGTGCATAAACCGGCACTGATATCATATCAATATTGTGGAGCAATATATGATTTTTCTGCTTCAATGACAGAAGGTATGAAATATATGTCAATTTGACAATTTCAATTGACAATATGAATTATTTAAGATAGTTGCAATATTTCTCCGTGACTCGCGCACTGTCGTTTCTCGTTTCCCTTCCAAGTACTTGCACACCGCATCACCTTGAATACCTACAGCCAGCTACAGGAATTTTATTTTCCTCGTGGATTTTTATAACTAATGGTTGGATAAATAATAAACAATGATATAAATAACAATTTTATTAAAACATACTACCTACTATAAAAACTGGCACAGTACTACCTGAGTAAATCTTCATCTAACATTACCCTCCCTAAGTTACCAACTCGAAAAGCTCTTAACAATATATGAGCAGCCTGATCCAAGTCTGGTCTAATAACGTAGTTATTAGTGTGATCCTTAAATTTAATAGTCTTCTTATTAAGTTGGGCGATATGTGTTAAAACATCTAAGATGTTATCATTTGGCTCTGTTAAATTAAAATGTGACACATAATCGAAATGGCTATGCTTGTTTAACCAAAACAGGAGATAGTCTGATAAAATACGTTCACCTACAAAATGATCTTCAACAGTTGCACACAACGCTAGCTTTAAACCAGATTCGACACTCGAAATATTGGGCGATAGAATTCCAGGTGTATCTAGCATATAAAATAAAGGTTTCTCACATAATTTTATCTTATGTAAAACACTCCTTGTTACACCTGGGACAGCACCGACACTTGTAGCTCTTCCTTTGCCTAAATATCTAGACCTTAAAGCGTTAATTAAGCTAGACTTCCCAACGTTTGGTATTCCGATGATCATAATGTTGAAGTCTTCTTCATTTGATCTGTTGTACCTATCGGATTCCTTAATCAATTTTTGGGCTAAGGGAAAGACTTGTAGTAACCCTGGACATTGCTGATTTTTACAGTGGGTAAATATTATGTGTTTATATTCTTGTTTTAGATGATTTTCGATTGAATGCAAATAGTATTTATCTATTAAATCCACCTTGTTAAGGACTAATATGTGTGGTTTAATACCACCCACCGTATATTTAAAATCGGCATTTCTACCAGATATTGGCACTCTTGCATCATGAACTTCTATAATACAATCTACAGATCTTAATTTATGTTGCATTTGTTTTAAACCTTTGTTCATGTGACCGGGAAACCATCGCACTAATTCTTTGTCGATGGTCTTAAATACACTACGAAAAGTATTTGGAGATACTTTACTAGCCATATTTTCAGTAATTTATTATTAAATGTTTTTCATGTTTGAGTTTGAATCAATGTTTTGAACTTTTATAACCTAAATTCTCCTCAATTTTTTAAAATTCTTCTTTTTTCTATTTGTTAAATGTGTGTCATTCATGATTCATGTATCAATTGGCTGCGTTTCTCGGTCATCTACGTTCACCGGTCGGTGTTGCCTAGCAGAAAGAATTTTCACTTTTTGCGGGACTTTTTAACAAAAAAGGATAACGAGAAAAATTGAACTCTAAAGAGAATACTTGGTCCAGTCTAATTGTAAAATATTTAAAAAAAAATCAAAAGAATAGTTGAAAAGAATAAGACATATTATCTTCTCCCTTTAATAGCAATTTAAATAATTATACTAATCGGAACTTGAAGTTATTTCTTTTTCTTTCTTCTCGAGTTTGATGAGAAGAATCACAAACCATGGAATTCTATCACCGAATTTAATAACGACGTATTCTAGGGAAACCCTAATCTCTTTTCTGTTTCTTATGAGTGAATCACAGTATATATAACAGGAGATTACACTCGAAAACCGACCGAAAGTGTCACCCCTTCTTGAGATCCCCCAGGGCCGGATTTACCAAATTTTTCACTATAGGCCCGTCTCCAATGGCGCCCCTCCCTAGATGCCCCCCCCCCCACCGATGCAATAAAAGCTGCATATGTACCAATTGAATGAGCAAATGAATAGTGAAAGGAAGGGTATTAAAAGGCTTACTTGGACGAATAGGATGAGAGGATTAACCTTTAATAAAAAAAAGCATAGAAGGGGTGAATTAAAAGTTTTATTTTTACGAGTAAAACATACAAGCACAGAGAAAATCGAACTTTAATTCATAATAATAAAAGTATGTTCCTAGAAGACTTTCTTCCTTGCCTTCTTTTCGGCAAACACATTTATTATATTTTCACAATCCAAGTTTTTTGTAATACTTTTTTCAATCGCGAGGAGCACTAGAGGATTTAACCTTTCATCGCGAGTAGTGAAACGTAAACAATTTTTAACGCGTTTCAGCACTGAAAACGATATCTTTCTCCTAAACAGTTAGTCACTGGAATACTATAAGTAATATTCGCACAGCAATGTTCACATTTGGGTAAACATCCCCTAAATCTTTCTTATGAAGTAAAGCGTTGAGTTCGGAGGCTGATGTACCTTTGTAATTTGAAATCTTTAAATGCTCCTTTAAGTGCATGCACTCGTCTGCCAAAACAGACTCTAAATCTTCCGCATAAAGTTCCACAAGTTTGTCAGCAAATTTGTACACCGAACATGCGTAAACCTGCGTACTTGCGCAGGTTTACGCATGTTCGGTGTATTCAACATGGTATGGCCGTTGGCGCCCCACGATAGTGTGTGTACCGTGTCTGCGCCCGAAGAACAATTTAAAGTGTTTTTTTTAAGTGCACTTCCCTATTTCCATCATGGTTTTTTCCTTCCCTAAATAATTATGAAGGCTACAAACAAGCATTCATTTTGAAACTTTTGTCAATTCATGAACGGGTGTTGTCGGTTGCCTAACAAACGCGGGGCGCCGCGGGCGCCCCTCAAACCTCGGAGCCCCTAGGCCCGGGCCTAGTTGGCCTTACGGTAAATCCGGCCCTGGATCCCCCACGAACTAAACATCGCGCTAAATTACGAGCTAAACTACATGCTATTTATGAGCTTTCATATCCCGCAGAATCGGAATAAAAATTTTGAGTTAATTACACTGGGCAGGAAGGAATGTCTCTATGCAGATATCTCTATGGACCATTTTTCACTCCATTTTTTGCGCAGATCTATAGTTCTTCTATTCTACCGATTGGTGATTTACAGGGGCGGCTCGTGCTAGTACAAGATGGTGAGGCACACTACACTTGAGGAATATTATTTTTGTGGTTAGCTTCTCTTAAATGGGCGAAAGGTCAATTTTGTGACGTCATAACGTGAGTCCGTCTACAGAACATTGCTGTTCTTATTTAAACCCTTGCAAATCATATTAAATAAATATTTTATTGGCAAAAATAGTAACGAAAGCTCGGATACCATTTTACGTGGCAGGCTGGTATTTAGAGAGAGACAAATTATTTTCTGGTCAAGCCTGTGATAGGTTCATACTAATAGTAGCAGTTTTTTAGCTAATAATAATTACTAATACCACATATCAAAACAGTATGCATCACATATTTCGTCCTTCCTGGGTCTCATCAGCGTTGTACAGCCATATTAAGCAAAATTTACATTAGAAACTACATGAGAACAACGGACAACAACTGATTTTGTTGAAAAAATTCAGTTGCCAAAATGAAATTATTGTACGCAAACAATATATGTACCTACAAACACGCGATAAAATTTTAGAACCAATCTTATATTCTAAATCCTATTGAATATAGGGCAATACAAACAATCAAGAAACAAATTAATGTTTTATTATAAGATTGATTTTTATGTTAAATAAACTAAGGGTTAAATTTTGTTTTTTTTTTATATATAAAAAGCTTAAAAGAAAATTAATTATTATGAAATTAAAATAATAAAATGAAAATAAATGAAATAAAGTTATTTTTTACAAAATAAAAGCTATATGTTGAGCACTGAGTTTTATTCAATCTTGTCCAAGTATACTTTCGCTCCTAGAGCATCTACAGGGGCATTTCGTCAACAAGGAAGGTATCCTCGAATATCATTAATTGTCTGAAGTGGTGGCAACTTAAATTAACATATATCTAACAAATATTTGACGTACACTACACGAAGGACGAACAGATAAATTTGAGTGCAGGTAATTTTGGTATTTATACATTTTGAAGTTGGAGGTACAAACAGATAAATGTATCTGTTTGTACGTTACAGTGTTGTGTAAGTGTAAGTTAAGTATTTGTTAGATATATGTTAATTTAAGTTACCACAACTTCAGACAATTATTGACATTCGAGGATACCTTCCTTTTTTTGACGAAATGCCCCTGAAGATGCTCTAGGAGCGAAAGGATACTTGAGCAAGATTAAATAAAACTCACTGCTTGATATCTGCCTTTTATTTCGTAAAATTCATATATTCAAACCATTTCCTATTTTAAAGTTATTTTAGTAAAAAACTTCATAAAATATAAATGATAAATAGAAAACGGAGTTCTAAATTCTTTTTTTATTAATTAAAGAAACTTTGCGAGACTTCTGTTCTGAAAAATGATCTATTACCTCGTCTATAAAAGCGTTCTCATCCTGTGCTTTTATAAATGATTTTTCAATTGATATTTTTACCATATTACTCAATCGTGTCTATGCAGCTAAAAACTGGCATACAAAGTTCTAAATCATTATCGCGAAAAAAGTCTCTCTCTATCGTGAAAAAACGCTATAGTAGAGGATCCGATATAAGATCGAACTGCACCGATCTGCTTAATGAATAGAAATTATTGGATAATATCCATATATTATGTATATGTAATTTAGTAGGTATGTTAAATATAGAGTACAATAGTGGTGCTTATCTCATTTTGTTGATCGTTTGATCGTTTTCAAGTTATAAATAGTTTAAAACTGAATAAAGAACGAAAGCTGGAGATTTTCATGGCTCAAAATAAAGAGTATATAATATTATTTTTGTAATCATCGAATACCTAAATTCAAGTTCAAACCTTCTTATATCAGGTCCCGGTAAAAAAGTTTACCATGTTCTATTCTAAAATGTATTTTTTAAATTGTTAATGAGGAAGGTTCCTTATAGGAAGACGGGCGATCGGGCTGCATTAACAACTAAAAACAATGCTTTAAAATGAAATAACTCCAAAATACTTATCAAGAACTGATAAACTAATGTTTAACTTGAATTTAGGTACTTTGTATTTTCAAAAATGATATTTTTTTCTTGTTTTCGAGCGTTGAAAATCGTCATCTTTCGATCTTTTTTCAGTTTTAAATTATTAACTCTAAAACGATCAACTTAAGAGAAAATTTAAAAAAGACGACGTTTTTTGTTTAGAATGATCCAAAAAATCTAAAATAATATCTGCCTGGGCCGGAATGTTTTTTAATGTATAGAAAGTCATTTTTTAATAATTAAATAATTATTATTCATTATAGTTTGAAGAAAATTAGATCGGACACCTCTTGCTTTTTTGCATTTTATAATTATTAACATACTAAATTACACATCCAATAATTTTTATCCATTAAACAGATCGGTGCAGTTCGACCCTATACGCTTAATATATCGTATTTTACACTAGAGAATCACGCCTCAGGCAGGATATTTAAATCGCCGTTCGAAATTGTTTGAATTTTGTTGCTGGTCGGTCTAGTCTCTTTATGAAACCGTAAGCTAGACATAGAACCGATGCCGGCTGGCCCAGGCTTGCCTCTCCAGGTCCGTATCTATTTTTATTTTGTATCATAAAAATAAAGTTATTTAACAAATTTCAAAAAGTTAAATTGTATTTAATGAATTGATTATGGGATAAAGAAATAACGTAAATAGTGGATTGATAGACTGGTGAGGCACTGCCTCAACTGCCTCATAGGACCAGCCGCCACTGGTAATTTATCTCTTGCTATTTTGACTTTTGACCACACGTGTCTCCCCCATAGGGCTATTCATTCACAGTCATTTGTTTCGAGCTTCTGTCATGTGTCACATAATATTAATATATCTACGTCATACGTTATTCGTATATACCATGATACAAACCAAAGACGTATGACGTAGATATATTAATATTATGTGACACATGACAGAAGCTCGAAATAAATGACAATCGATGAAAAGCCCTATTCTGCTTATGTGATTATTCCATTCTTTGTTTTTTCATGTGACCGGCACAATATATAGATTTTGAAGTAGAGGGTAAGGTGAAGTTAATCCCAAATTTTTATTCAAATAATCGGTCATCCATTCTGTAAATGTGATGACCTTCAGTGGCTGCACTCTGTTCTGAAATTCAATAATCGAAATACGCGTATTTTGCGAGCTCATAAATTAGTAAACGATAAATATGTGGTCGCAAAATAATTAATTATATTCATTTTAAGTGCAATTCTCTCTTAAGCCGGAAAGAAGGGAAGGATTTCTTGCGAAGAGGTTGTCGTAGTTCAATAATCGAAATATGCGCGTATTTTAAGAGTTTATTCTTAGTACATATTTATACGCTACACGAATTATATCCGCGATACAATATTTAATTTTTTCTCTTGAGTTGAATCTATTAAGGGTTGTTTGGGCGGGGTTAAGAGGATGAGCTCAAAAATCGAAACTATATCACTTCGAAAGCTCATAAATAGCACGTAATTCTGCCGCAAAGATCGATTCTCAAGATCGCAAAGATCAATAATCTCTATTATTAAGTAGTGCGGTGGCGCTCAGCCTCCCCACAAAAAACTTAATTCCTGCCCATCAGTGTAACGAGCTCAAAATTTTTATTCTGCGGGATAGAAAAGCTCATAAATAGCTCGTAATATTTAGATAGTTGTTTTTTAATTTCTAAAGGGGGTGGCAGCTTAACATATGTAAAATTGTTTTATTTGGTACTTTCTCTTTCTTTATACCCAGGTGTTAATTATTAATTATTCGAGTTTAGTTAGAGCAGGAGCATAGGCGTAACCGCAGGGGTGATTTTGCGGGGTATGACCCCCCCCTTTGGATGTAATTTGAGCTCTATACGCTTAACACCATTATTATTCCATACCCCCCAGAGACCTTCAAAAAGATGTAACCCCCTTAGGATCATCTTAGTTACACACCTCTGAGCAGGAGTAGTCACAAATATGGTCACAATTAATAAACATAAGTGATAGCATTAATTTTCTTTAATAAATATTGTTTTGAAAACATACTCATCCTTATATTTTTGTTATAAAACCAATTTCGTGAACGGGAGGGAATTTTTTCATAAAAGTGGGAATTTTCGCTGTTGAATTTTTTTAAGCTGATTGTGGTTGGTTGGCTTCCGTTTGCGTTTACGCCACAGCCACAGGGCAGTATTTCACGAAACCTTAATTCGCACACTTGATCCAACGTTGCCAATTGTACGGGTAACAGTCAATGCGCGGTAAATTTAAAAAAGTGGATGCATTGTGCCAGCACACAATGTGACACAATCATAATATAATGATTAGTAATATATTAATTTAATCATTAAAGGTAGTCAGTAACTGCGTGCGTCATACATATTATATTTTCAAGTTTAATTTATGTCTTACTAATATACATACATGATAAAGCTCAAGCTAAAATAAGTTTATTCAAGCGTTTAAGCTATTAGGTCAGGATCCCGCGTATGAAAAAAAAATTGATTAATAGCAAGCTGAAAATTTGTTAATAGGTTAAGGGTGTCTAGTCGGACAAACTTTGATATATGGGAACACTGGAAATTTTAATTGTGGAACAGGTTAAAAATTTGGAACGGTCAGACCACGAAAACGTCACATGTATTTTGTCCAAAAGAACTTCCAATTGATTTGTTACCCTTTCATGCAAAAATCAGACTGCTATTTATCACCTGTCATAATTCCTGTCATTTGACATATTCTACGTGTTCCACTCATTTATAATTCTCATTTGGTGATAAATAGCAACCTGATTTTTGCATGAGAGTTTAATGAAAGGGTAACAATTCAATTGGAAGTTCTGTCGGACAAAATACATGTGACGTTTTCGTGGTCTGACAGTTCCAAATTTTTAACCTGTTCCACAATTAAAACCCCTTTTCCTATATATCAAAGTTTGTCCGACTAGACACCCTTAAGCTATTAACAAATTTTCAGCTTGCTTAATCAACTTTTTTTTCATAACGCTGGAGCCAGACCTATATACATATATGTACAAGAACTGTAAGAAATTTTGTGAAAGTGGCTTACGAAAAAAAAAACAAACAGATCGCTTCGTAGCGGCAATTAAGATTGCTTCGTAGGGGTAACTTCAGACATGGCCTGTTCTGTTGGGCCATAACAGAGGGTTACTTTAAATTGTCGGCTCGAGTGGGGAAAGAATTTGGTAAGATACTGGGTGCCATGTAAATACCAGGTAAATTCAGAACCAAGTACTAACTTTTATTACAGGAGTGAAATGGAAAGAATAAGCTAAAGACAGCCTAACTCGGCAACCTTTAATATATTACTCGGACACATATTTGCTGTTTATTTAGCGTTTACCTCTAAATCACCGCCTTTGAAATCAATAGGCAGTGATAGTGTTGTTACCATATCAATTTATAAAAGAAAAAGTTGATATAAAAATAGTGTTTTTCAAACTAAGCAATATCTTAAGGCTTAAGGATTACAATAAAACGAACGTATATAGTCGTACCGAATTTATTTTGCAAACATGAAGTTGATCAAGTGCAATCAATTACACAGTTTAAGAAAATACCTCTAATACAAAGTATAACAATACTTGAATATATGCTATACAGGGTGTTATAACAGAAAAAAATAATAAGCAGTAGAATATGATCGCCGTTTACAATTAAAAGAAACAAACGCCGTTTACAATTTATGATTTAAAAATTGTGGCCTTCTATGGAAAGTTTTTGTTATCAATGGGTTAAAGTGTTTTTCACTCAATAATATGTAATATGTGTAGAGCACCAATTCAAGTTAAACTTGTTATTGATTTTTGTGTTTGTTATTGTTTTGTATTTTTTATGACTCTGTAAGCATTGTCTATAAAATTGTACAATTTTCCATGACAATAAAGCATATTTCTATTCTAAGTTGTCTATTTCTTAAACCAAAGCATTGATTATTACTACGAAATATTATTTTGTAGAAGTTGTCAAACAAATAAAATATTTGGGAATCATTATTGATAATTTATTTATCAACATTAAAAACGATTTATTGATTACAGTTAATTTATTTAATGGAAATTAAGGTAATAATAATAATAATAATGTTTATTCAACACAAATATAACAATATACATAAAATAATAAACTATAAAATCTTCATGCGACTAAAACATATCAAAGTGTAGATATAGTTAATAAGAATAAACATAGGAAGCCACAAGAAAATAAATTTGCACGTAGCTATAGCCCAAAGTAACTCCTGTTGTTTATCCAAATCTTCACTAGTCAAAAGCCTTTAAATTAAAGTTCCAGCAGTTTTTCCTTTTTCTACATATATAAAATAGCTGGTGTTTGTTCCTAAAAACAAATACATAAATAAAAATGTTACGTTGTGTACCATAAAAATCATACAAATGTGGAAAGTACCACAAAAGTACAGTACACACTTGATACTCCGACATGCTCGGTAGTCTGACCTTTTGGTCCCATACCTGTCGGACTATCAAGGGAAGGGTATTTTAATATTAGGACAGTTATACCTATAAGGTTTAGGTTAGTTTAGTTAGTTTTATATAAGGGCAGTTGCCATAATAAGCCACAACAAAAAGGTATTAAAAGAAAAAGCTATAGATCTGAAATGGGAAGCTACTATGTTTAGTTTATATATAAATGAAAGTAAAACAAAATATATAGAGTGCACAAAGTAAAATCAACATGAACATCTGAAGGTAGAAAACCATACCTACGAATATGCCTCCCATTTTCACTACCCAGACTCAATAATAAATGACAACAACGCCAGTCAAGAAAAGCATGGATTAAGCAGCAATAAGTGATTTTATGCATACAAAGACTTGACGAAAAGTAAGTTACTAAGTCTAACCTTAGAATCTACAAAACAAATCTACACATTGCAGTGATGGTTTGTGGAGAATTAAAATGAACCACGAGCTGGATAATACTAATGCAGAGCGCAGATATTGTTAGAATTGTAAAATCTCAAAGACTAAATTGGCTTGATCACTCAGAAAGAATGCCAGATAATCGAGCTGTACAAGTAATCCAGAGATGGAAGCCCCAAGGAAATAGAACAAGAGGAAGGGCCCATAAAAGATGGATAGACGATATAGAGGGGGATCTTAAAACCATGAACATCAGAAAAGTATCTGCAGGGCAGAATGTTGTTAAGCACACCAAGACTCACAAAGGCGGGTTGTAGCACCATTAGAAAAAGATTGAAGGACAGTTTAGGCTATATGCATTAAAACATGGTGAGCTTTGCATCTAACCATATTGTAATAAACTATATCTTAATATCTTATACTTACATGGTCGAGAGAAGTCTCTTCATTATTTTCTTTACATTTACTTCTTTCATCAGCTCTTCTCTTGCATTCTAGATCACCTTTTCTTTTTATTGCCTGCTTTGGTAACCCATGTTTTAGTTTGGAATATCTTTTTAAAGTGGCTGGCTTTCCTGATAATTAAGTTTGAATTATTACCAGGTACATCTTTATTATTGTAGACATTTTTTAAAAACCTTATTAATTGAATTACTTACCACTTTTATACAATGTTTATTGCATATTCTTTCATATTTTAATTTTAGTTCTGTTCTCCTTATGGCTTTTACATATCCATTAATCCATTGTTCCCGACTTTGTTTTGTTCAGTTAGGATAACTATTTAATTTACATTTATTTATTTACATTTAAAAGATAATCTGTCAATTGTCAAATTGGTGTCAAATATTGAGATTTTAGTGACTCGGCAACGTTGGATCAAGTGTGCGAATTAAGGTTTCGTAGTATTTCCTCTCTCATCTGTCATCCACAATCTGTCATCTCAAGAAAAAGAGAAGAAGAATTGAGAAGAATAATCTGCATTTTTTCTTTTCAAGTTATTGTTTATTTTATTTTTTATTTTTATTAGATATGGATATGAAAGTGGAAGTTAATGTTAAAGTTGAAAAGGAAGAGTTGGATGAATATGACCAAAAATATATGGACAATCAGTTATCGACATCAACAGATCTACCAGACATAAAAGATGAACCAGAGGAAAATAAACCAGGTAAGGAGGAAAGCCAAATAAATAATAAATATTCTGCATATAACGTTAACACGTTAGCATCTGTATCACTAAAATAGGATATTTTAATATTTAGTCCAAACAAAAACTTTAATCTGTTTTATAATCACTGCTTCCAACAAACTGATATAAATGAATATAAGCACTGATATAAATCACTGTTTCCAACGTGTTACTAATACCGTTGATTGAGGTATTGGGTATACTCCCAATACCTCAATCAACGCTAATACTAATATATCTTCATCTGACATTACTTCATCCTATAGTCTTTTATCAGAGCTTGTTTAGCTTCAAAGGAAGACATACTGGGTTATTTATAACACTTCTCAAATTATGTGTTCAACAATTACTTATAAAGTAATGCAATATTCGCAAGTAACCCCAACGCCTTGATTTCATCAAATAAGAACAGATAAGCCATCAACAACATCTGATGTGAGCCATCCATGTCTCTCACCTTTATTGCTACATAAATGGAACACAATTGACTAAAGGACACTGCACACATCTTATGGAAAATATAATGTCACTCAAATGAAATAAAATTTACATGAATAGATACGTCCTGAAATTTTAATAATTTAATTAGTGCATTAATTGTGATTAAAGTTTATCGAAATTGCATTTTGAAGTCCATAAAATTGGCATTCATAAATAATATTAATCTAGCGGCTATTCACCACTAACTTAAGCCGATTACAGGTGGTACAACTAACCAAATTATACCTACTTTATTATCAATAATAATAGGAAAAGATAAGAGTAAGCCTTTGCCTTAATCCCTCGAGAAAGATTTATGGAGTAAGCGAATCACAAGATCTTGTTAATCAAAATACAGAGTTGGCACAATGGTATCAAATTATTGAAATTTCAGGATGCATTCATTCATGTAAATTTTATTTCATTTGAGTGTCATTATATTTTCCATAAGATGTGTGCTGTGTCCTTTGAATGGAAATTATAATATTCTGGGTTCTCTAAAGGCTCATATTCGATAATTTAAGTAAAGTTTATGTCCAGTTCACAGATCTCATAAAAAAATGCCATGCCGGGGCTGAAGGTGTTAATAATGCTGGGTGTTTCACATAGTTTTGGAAATGATTAGAATACATATTTAAGGGGAATGGAGCAAAATGCAAAATTTTTAATGTGTTTTAAATGTATTCATTTTTTTTAATCCTGAGAAAACTAATACCTAAGTATTTTTGAAAAATTTAAACGCCTAATGAAATTCGTATTTTGTCTGTTCTCTTTCTGTTTGCAATTTTCCCCAGGAACCTCATTTCCATAGCATTGACTCTGGATTTTTGTCTCCCCGTCAATGTCCATGTCTCGCTGCTATATATGATTGTTGGTCTAACTACTGATTTAACGACTGCCGTTTTTACTTTCTCCTGTATCTCTTTTTCCCCCAAATATGTTGTTTTCATAGTGTTAAATAAGCTTCCTGTTCGTCCCATTCTCTCGTTTATTTCCATGTCTTGTTTACCATTTGATTCGATTATTACTCCTAGGTATTTAAAATATTCCACTTGCTCTAGTTGTTTCCCGTCTAATTCTATTGAGTGTGTCTTCCTCGTATTTGAAATTATCATTGTTTTTGTTTTCTCTGTATTAATTTTCATATTTTATGTTTGATTGTTCTTCTTCTAGGATTTCAAGATTGTTCTGTAAGTCTTCTCTGTTTTCTGCTATCAATACCATGTCGTCTTCAAATAGTTGCTCCAATAGTTGGTTCTGTTTCATTTGCCAGTATCCTAATGTTAGTTTTCTCATTCTTCTCTTGGCTTTCTTTATCTTTTTATCCAGTACCACTGAGAATAGCAGTGGACTCAGCACGCATCCCTGTTTGACACCTTGACTTGTAGTAAATTCTCTGGATTCCTCGTTATTGGTTCTTACTGTATTTGTATTATTTTTGTACATATCCTTTATTATTGTTCAAGCAATCTATATAGTGTAATGGGTAAGATTATTGTAGCTTTGGGTTGTTCTTCTTTAATATTAGGCCGGCAGCTGGTGTTTTTTGGTAATTAAATATGTAGTTAAAAATATTTATTTATACTTAGTAAATACCGTTAAGGCAGGACATAATATTGTGTTAAAATTAATTTTATCAATTTTTTAATAACATTTAACCTCACAGGGACCTCCCTCTTACCTCATGCTTGCATTAATAACTGATGTTAGAATAGCTTTTATAATTAATCTTGTTATTGTTAGAATTACTGATACTAAAAGAACTTTATAAAAACACAGTTAGATCTAAAATTACTTTAGGTATACAGTTCAAAACTTTTAAAATTCAGCACAAAATGCAAGCATGTCCCCGCTCTTTTTTATTAAAAATAAAAATCTAAAAATATTTTTTTAACCGAGTCTTTTCATTAGTACACTTATGTTTGGAAAATGAATTGCACAACACAACAATTAAAATACTGATACACTTAGCTCATTTTCTCCTTCTTCCGTATTTTCTTCGTCACTATCATCGCCCAATTCAATAATAAATTTATTTCCACCATTAATGTGGAAGTGCCCAATCTTCTTATAATATTCTTCTACTTTGATCACTTTGGCGATTCTTTTCTGCCAGTCTACTTTGGTAATATTGGCTACTTCTTTTTTAAGTATCTCAATTACCTTTTTGTCAAATTTAGGAAATGTATTTGAACGCCTTATACTTGGTTTTAATTGTCCCCAAATTAACTCAATAGGATTGAAAACACAAAAGTAGAGGGGAAGTCTCAATATAGTGTGTCCATGCTTTTCGGCAATACTCTCTAGAGCGTATAATTTTCTAAATTGCTTCATGTGTAGAACTTCAATGAGTTGTTTTTTTGTGTAAAAATCTTCGAAATACAAATAATTTTCCATTAAAAAATTTTGCAGGTCAGCTTTGAAGATGTATTTGGTATTTTAGTGAGCTGTCGGGAATGATAGGAACCGTTGTCAAGCACTATTACGCTGTTTTTCTCCAAGTTTGGGATCAGCGAGTTTTCAAACCAATCTTCAAAAATGTCAGCTTCCATATTCTTGTGGTAGTCAACGTTACAATCTTCCATTTTCTTCCCACATAATTTTAAAGCATTTGGAACCCATTCCTCACTTCCTCCGCAATGTACAATAATTAGCCGCGAGCCTTTATTTGCAGGCATTTCTGGTATGCACATGCTTGAACCATCTGTCCATCCTTTCTTTACTGTATCGTGGGTATCATACCAAGTTTCATCTAAATAATAAATTCTCCTATTTTCTTGCCTATATTTATTAATTTCTTCTAGGTACATATTACGTCTGTTGACTATTCTTTGGTTTTCCATAATTGCTTGACGTTTATTTATTTTTTTTTAACTTAAAGCCCATTTTTTTTATCCAATTTTGAAGAGTTCTCTCACAGCAGTTCATATTTCGACCGGTTGTTTCCAATTTCTTTCTTATTATTTTTATTGTAGGTATTTCATTGCTTTTGTAGCAGTCGTATATTGTGGTTTTGAATAGTTTTACGAGTGACGGATTTAAAGGTCTTGAAAATTTGTAGTCACATCGTTTCTTGCGATGATAGGGTTCATTTTAACTATTTTATATACTGATGTGATCTTGATTATTGATATGAGATAATATTCTTATATGTCATTTAATTTAATCCATGCATTAATCATAATCTAATTAATTTACCAGATCACATATCAATATGTTTTCAATCTCAGGGCGAATTATAAAATTAATTACTTACTCTCGTGGCTTCTAAGTATTTCTTAATGGTTCCTAATCGGGATAGGAAAGAAAAGAGTAAAATAATAACACATATGGGTTACAATTGTAATCAAAATATTGTTTATTTTATCTAACTGGCAATCACTGCTTAATATTTGCTATATCTTATTATTCTTAAACATAACATTTACACATGGGAATCTTATTTCCTTTTGGTTTCCAATTGAAAGTTTTTATTAACATTTAACTATTATGATTTATTAGCAACAATTCTATTTAAGTTTGATGAAGCTTTTCTGATATTATTGATTATGTTTCTTCAATTTTAAATGTGGTATTTAATACGAAAAACCCATACATTCATGTCCAAACAAATGAGACTGACCTTTTTCTGGTGAACTGAGAATGTCTTCACACAAGACCCGTTTCCTGCTATCCTTGGCTGCAATCAAAACCTCGTCCTGGCTTCCAGTAATGTTCTCCTTTGAAACTAGCTCGTATAGCTCTCGTTTCCTGCTTCTGTCGTGATGCTGTGTTCTACCTTTTTCGAAACTGCAATCAGCTACCGGGAACTCTTGGCTCAAGGAGGTTCTTTTACTCTCAACCTGGCCTCGTTCCACGATAGATACTCCACACTCACGGAACTACACCGGCTTTCTCACTCTCCGTACACTACCGTCTACTACTGGACTTCACTTCTCGACAGCTCAAAACATTCTGATCTCTATTTGTCATTCATTCCCCTACTTTCTAAATATCCCTTCCAGATTCACAAATCAAACTTCCACCACCAACTCTCATTCGCAGTATTTCTCAAAACCAATTTTTAATCTTTCTAAATATGCTTAATGGATTTCAAAAGAAAAATAGTTAATTCCCATTCTAAAATTACTTTCTACTAATTACAAAATTTAATGATCTATTATCTACTTCCACTAAGTCTTATTTAGCATCGGCTAATGATCGAACCTTCCGCGAACAACGATAATCACCTATTATCGATTTCACTTGAGTTTTATTTTAAGCGCATTGTCCCGAGTTTCGTTTAATCACTTCTTAAAATTAAATATAACAATTTGTTGTATACAGGTTGTTCTAAATTTATATGCCCGTGGTTGAGAAAATTGAAAATATTTTATATTAAATTGAATTTTATCTATAATTATCAAAATTTAATTTTCATATCAAATAGAAATATAACAAATCCCCGCCTTGTATTCGATAAAATTTATCTGCATTTTTAAATAAATTTTCTCGAGGCAAAACCAACTCCCTGTATATTTCCTTACTTTAATCTACGTCTTATATCCTAACTTACTATCTACTTCATGTATCTGTCTTTTATTCGTGATATTTGTATACATCGTGAATATTATAAATTCCTCGGATCTTTTCCGAGTTCCTGTGCCTCAACTCATAACTATTTATCCCATTTTCATTATTCACGATGTACACAAATATCACGAATAAAAGACAGATACATGAAGTAGATAGTAAGTTAGGATATAAGACGTAGATTAAAGTAAGGAAATATACAGGGAGTTGGTTTTGCCTCGAGAAAATTTATTTAAAAATGCAGATAAATTTTATCGAATACAAGGCGGGGATTTGTTATATTTCTATTTGATATGAAAATTAAATTTTGATAATTATAGATAAAATTCAATTTAATATAAAATATTTTCAATTTTCTCAACCACGGGCATATAAATTTAGAACAACCTGTATACAACAAATTGTTATATTTAATTTTAAGAAGTGATTAAACGAAACTCGGGACAATGCGCTTAAAATAAAACTCAAGTGAAATCGATAATAGGTCATTATCGTTGTTCGCGGAAGGTTCGATCATTAGCCGATGCTAAATAAGACTTAGTGGAAGTAGATAATAGATCATTAAATTTTGTAATTAGTAGAAAGTAATTTTAGAATGGGAATTAACTATTTTTCTTTTGAAATCCATTAAGCATATTTAGAAAGATTAAAAATTGGTTTTGAGAAATACTGCGAATGAGAGTTGGTGGTGGAAGTTTGATTTGTGAATCTGGAAGGGATATTTAGAAAGTAGGGGAATGAATGACAAATAGAGATCAGAATGTTTTGAGCTGTCGAGAAGTGAAGTCCAGTAGTAGACGGTAGTGTACGGAGAGTGAGAAAGCCGGTGTAGTTCCGTGAGTGTGGAGTATCTATCGTGGAACGAGAGGTAGGCCAGGTTGAGAGTAAAAGAACCTCCTTGAGCCAAGAGTTCCCGGTAGCTGATTGCAGTTTCGAAAAAGGTAGAACACAGCGTCACGACAGAAGCAGGAAACGAGAGCTATACGAGCTAGTTTCAAAGGAGAACATTACTGGAAGCCAGGACGAGGTTTTGATTGCAGCCAAGGATAGCAGGAAACGGGTCTTGTGTGAAGACATTCTCAGTTCACCAGAAAAAGGTCAGTCTCATTTGTTTGGACATGAATGTATGGGTTTTTCGTATTAAATACCACATTTAAAATTGAAGAAACATAATCAATAATATCAGAAAAGCTTCATCAAACTTAAATAGAATTGTTGCTAATAAATCATAATAGTTAAATGTTAATAAAAACTTTCAATTGGAAACCAAAAGGAAATAAGATTCCCATGTGTAAATGTTATGTTTAAGAATAATAAGATATAGCAAATAGTAAGCAGTGTTTGCCATTTAAATAAAATAAACAATATTTTGATTACAATTGTAACCCATATGTGTTATTATTTTACTCTTTTCTTTCCTATCCCGATTAGGAACCATTGAGAAATACTTAGAAGCCACGTAAGTAAGTAATTAATTTTATAAAAAGCCCTGAGATTGAAAACATATTGATATGTGATCTGGTAAATTAATTAGATTATTATTAATGCATTGATTAAATTAAATGACATATAAAAATATTATCTCATATCAATAATCAAGATCACATCAATACATTAGAAAGTGGAATTTCTGTTAAATCAGAGGTGGCTTGTGCCAATAGTGTTTCATCGAAGCCGAATTTCGTAGTAGATTTTTGTATACATTCAAACATACTTGCTGTGTTTCTGCATTTAAATGCATTCGAATCTTCTTTACGAGCTCTTTTTTTTTAGTAATTACATTCACACTAGCACTGGCAATTTCTACAATATCAGCGTTATCGTACACGATATTTACATTATCCCACGGTCGCCACATCACTATTCACATTAATTAAATTACAATAATTAACACTTGACACTCTCCAAACGAAATACTAAACCAATATTCAAAATAATTACAGCAACAAAACACTCGTATCACTTAACACACATACACTCCAGTACTAACACACTGCTAGCTACCGAACTAAAACTAAGATTTTGCACGAAACTTGTGAATAGATATGCGGGAGGTCTGACCGTAAAAACACAGATGCTTCAAAGGGCCGCTTCTTAAACGTTTGACCTAATATCTATATTTGAAGAATATCATATTTCACCGGCTTAAAGCTATTCCACAGTATATTTTATTCGGACAATACTTCTATTATGTATCTGTCGACTCCCCTTTCTTTTAGTGTCTTCCATACGTCCTTTCTTCGGATTCTGTCAAATGCCTTTTCCAGGTCAATGAAGCACATATGTATCTCTCTATTCTTCTTGATTACCTTCTCACTTACTCGTCTTAATGTGAACATTAGGTCTTGCATGCTTCTGTCCTTCCTGAATCCACACTGTGTGTCTTCCATAATTGTTTCTATTTGGGTTTTTATTCTTGTCTCTATTATTCTTGCGAATACCTTCCCAGGGATACTTGATATGGTGATACCTCGGTAATTATTACAGTTTCTCTTGTCTCCCTTTTTGTGTATTGGTAATATAATGTCTTTCTTCCAGTCCTTTGGTAATTCTGCTCTATTTATGATATCATTCATTAGTTCCTTCATGCTATCCATTCCCTCTCTCCCCATGAATTTTATCATTTCCGGGGTGATATGATCCTTGGCTGGTGCTTTGCCCAATTTCACTCTTTCTATTGCTTTCTCTAATTCCTCTCTTGTTATGGATTCCATTTGTTGTTCTTGATTCCTTTCTTGTAACTCCCCTATGTTGTCCATGTCTGCATGAGTTAGATCTTTGAAATGTTCTCTCCATCTTTCCATTATTTGTTTTTCTTCTGTTAGTACGTTTCCATTCTTGTCTTTTATATTCGGCATCATGTGCTCTTTCTTTTGTCGAGTTGTTTTAATGCGCCGTAGAAGAGTTTTTGGTTTTCCCTATGTTTTTTTGTCCAAATTTCTCCCATGACCTTTCCTTTCCTGCTTTCACCACTATTTTAACCTCTTTCCTTTTTTCTTTATATGCCTCATAATCTTCCCGGTGTTTTGTACTTAGGTATCTCTTCCAGTTGTCTTTTTTGTTCTTTATTTTCTCTCGTATTTCTTCTGTCCACCATTCCGTTCTCCTCATGTTAGTATTTGCTATTTTTGCTTTCCCCCAAATTTCCTCAGCTGCTTGGATTATGCTGGTTTTTAGATATTCCCATTTTTCTTCTATATTTGTATTTTTTGCCCTACCTTTCAAAGTATTATCTAATTTTTCTTGGAATTTCTTCTTATATCTTTCCTTTTTTAATTTGTAACTTTTTATTTTTTCGTTTACAACCTTTCTTCTCTTTTCTTCATTTTCTTCTGTTATTCTCATTCTCATTATTACTAGATGGTGGTCACTGCCAATCTCTGAGCCTCTTTTCACTTTCGTATCCTGTACTCTTTTCCATTTGTTGCTGCTTACCAAAAAGTAATCTATGATTGATTTTTCGTTCCTACTCTCATGTATTTAGGTACTTCTTTATGTTTAAATTTTGTATTTGTTATAACTAGTTTGTTCTTCATACATATTTCTATTATTCTTTCACCATTTCTGTTTAGTATTTCTTCTCCTTCTTTTCCCATGCACTCCTCTATTCCGCTGTTGTTGTTTCCGACTCTATCGTTTAGATCTCCCATTACAATTATGTTTTCTTCCCCATTATCAATTTGCTTTTGAAGCTCCTCGAAAAATTTAAATAATAAAAAATAAAAATTAATAAAAGTGGGAATTTTCGCTGTTGAACTTTTTTAAGCTGAGAGTGGTCGAGGGAAATTGGTCACTTGACTTGAAGGTTGGCAACACTACCGGAATTATTCCGTTTGCGTTTACGCCACAGCCACAAGGCAGTAGGGAGTTTGCTACGTAACGTACGCATCTCCGTATACGTAAAGCAACTAACGTGTCGTAGAGGATGAATGTTAAAATAGGGAGTTTTTGTGCACACAAATACGTAAACGTAAAGCATCTTTTTAACATATACGCTTGCGCATTAATGGTTGAACTCCCGTATCGCGATACGTATTACCTAAGGTTACGGGCTGGTACGTTAGGTTCATACGCATCCCTATCGAGCCGAAAGTCACCGAATGCACACGAGGATCTTGCCCGATTACCTACCAAATGAACATTTCATCAGCGTACTACCTGTTTATAAACATTTTAAGGTTATATTGGTTATTGGTTTAGTCTATTTGAGTAAAATTATTCTGTTTGTAATTGGAAATTGGAACTTCATAATAGATTTAAAATTTTATTGTTTTTAAGTTGTCTATTAATAAAGCAAAACAAACAAATCTTGTATTAATTTAAGAAATACAGTGATCACTAAAATTAATAACTAGATAAACAAATGACCTAGTTTCAGTAAAATTTTCAAATAAATATTACCACACTATTTACACTATACCTAGTGGAATTCTGATATAGATATACAATAATTTACAACTAAAAAGTAGGTATGAACAAAAATAAAAAAATTTTAACCTAAGGAAAAATAATATTTTTATATTTAAATAGAAGCAATTAAAACCATACAATTTCATCATTCATTTATCTTTTTTTACATTTGTATACTAATTGTATATTGTGTGAACATTGTTTTATTTTTTTGAATGTCAACGGAATTTAAAAGTGACTTTACGATTTGCTTTACGTTACGTTAAGGCAGTTACAAAAACTACCTATTTTAACATTCATCCTCTACGACACGTTAGTTGCTTTACGTATACGGAGATGCGTACGTTACGTAGCAACAAAAACTCCCTAGTAGTAGGTAGTTTTTGTAACTGCCTTAACGTAACGTAAAGCAAATCGTAAAGTCACTTTTAAATTCCGTTGACATTCAAAAAAATAAAACAATGTTCACACAATATACAATTAATATACAAATGTAAAAAAAGATAAATGAATAATGAAATTGTATGGTTTTAATTGCTTCTATTTAAATATAAAAATATTATTTTTCCTTAGGTTAAATTTTTTTATTTTTGTTTATACCTACTTTTTAGTTGTAAATTATTGTATACCTACATCAGAATTCCAGTAGGTATAATGTAAATAGTGTGGTAATATTTATTTGAAAATTTTACGAAACTAGGTAATTTGTTTATCTAGTTATTAATTGTGGTGATCACTGTATTTCTTAAATTAATACAAGATTTGTTTGTTTTGCTTTATTAATAGACAACTTAAAAACAATAAAATTTTAAATCTATTATGAAGTTCCAATTTACAATTACAAACAGAATAATTTTACTCAAATAGACTAAACCAATAACCAATATAACCTTAAAATGTTTATAAACGGATAGTACGCTGATGAAATGTTCATTTGGTAGGTAATGGGGCAAGATCCTCGTGTGTATTCGGTGACTTTCGGCTCGATAGGGATGCGTATGAACCTAACGTACCAGCCCGTAACCTTAGGTGATACGTATCGCGATACGGGAGTTCAACCATTAATGCGCAAGCGTATATGTCAAAAAGATGCGTTACGTTTACGTATTTGTGTGCACAAAAACTCCCTAGTATCTCCTCTCTCATCTGTCATCCACAATCTGTCATCTCAAGAAAAAGAGAAGAAGAATAATCTGCATTTTTTATTTTCAAGTTATTGTTTATTTTATTTTTATTAGATATGGATATGAAAGTGGAAGATAATGTTAAAGTTGAAAAGGAAGAGTTGGATGAATATGACCAAAAATATATGGACAATCAGTTATCGACATCAACAGATCTACCAGACATAAAAGATGAACCAGAGGAAAATAAACCAGGTAAGGAGGGAAGCCAAATAAATAATAAATATTCTGCATATAAAGTTAACACGTTAAGCCTCTCGTGACGCTGATGCTGTCTCACGGTGCTGTGATCTTGTCGGACCTCGTGAGCTTACGGTGTGTCTCAAAGCTAAATTTTACATCAGACGGCGTGAGCAGGTGAAGAGACACGGTGCAATCTTATGTATTATACTATTGAATAAAGCCAGTCTAGGGGAACACTTTAGTGTTTGCGGTTTCAAAATAGGATATTTTAATATTTAGTCGAAACAAAAACTTCGGTTTGTTTTATAATCACTGCTTCCAACAAACTGATATAAATGAATAGAAGCACTGATATAAATCACTGTTTCCAACGTGTTACTAATACTAATATATCTTCATCTGACATTACTTCATCCTATAGTCTTTTATCAGAGCTTGTTTAGCTTCAAAGGAAGACATACTGGGCTATTTATAACACTTTTCAAATTATGTGTTCAACAATTACTTGTAATGCAATATTCGCAAGTAACCCCAATGCCTTGATTTCATCAAATAAGAACAAATAAGCCATCAACAACATCTGATGTGAGCCATCCATGTCTCTCACCTTTATTGCTACATAAATGGAACACAATTGACTAAAGGACACTGCACACATCTTATGGAAAATATAATGTCACTCAAATGAAATAAAATTTACATGAATAAATGCGTCCTGAAATTTTAATGATTTAATTAGTGCGTTAATTGTAATTAAAGTTTATCGAAATTGCATTTTGAAGTCCATAAAATTGGCATTCATAAATAATATTAATCTAGCGGCTATTCACCACTAACTTAAGCCGATTACAGGCGGTACAACTAACCAAATTATACCTACTTTATTATCAATAATAATAGGAAAAGATAAGAGTAAGCCTTTGCCTTAATCCCTCGAGAAAGATTTATGGAGTAAGCGAATCACAAGATCTTATTTCTCTCTTTGACACAAGTACATTCCTATTTGATTTTAGATTTATTTTTATCAATTTACACTCTTGTTAATCAAAATACAGAGTTGTACAATGGTATCAAATTATTGAAATTTCAGGACGCATTTATTCATGTAAATTTTATTTCATTTGAGTGTCATTATATTTTCCATAAGATGTGTGCTGTGTCCTTTGAATGGAAATTATAATATTTTGGGTTCTCTAAAGGCTCATATTCGATAATTTAAGTAAAGTTTATGTCCGGTTCACAGAACTCATAAAAAAATGCCATGCCAGGGCTGAAGGTGTTAATAATGCTGGGTGTTTCACATAGTTTTGGAAATGATTAGAATACATATTTAAGGGGAATGGAGCAAAATGCAAAATTTTCAATGTGTTTTAAATGTATTCATTTTTTTTTGAATCCTGAGAAAACTAATAAGTATTTTTGAAAAATTTAAACGCATAATGAAATTCGTATTTTGTCTGTCCTCTTTCTGTTTGCAATTTTCCTCAGGAACCTCATTTTCATAGCATAGACTCTGGATATTTGTCTCCCCGCCAATGTCCATGTCTCGCTGCTATACATGCTTGTTGGTCTAACTACTGATTTAACGACTGTCGTTTTTACTTTCTCCTGTATCTTTTTTTTCCCCACAAATGTTGTTTTCACAGTGTTAAATAAGCTTTCTGTTCGTCCCATTCTCTCGTTTATTTCCATGTCTTGTTTACTTACCATTTGATTCGATTATTACTCCTAGGTATTTAAAATATTCCACTTGCTCTAGTTGTTTCCCGTTTAATTCTATTGCGTGTGTCTTCTTCGTATTTGAAATTATCATTGTTTTTGTTTTCTCTGTATTAATTTTCATATTTATGTTTGATAGTTCTTCTTCTAGCATTACAAGATTGTTCTGTAAGTCTTCTCTGTTTTCTGCTATCAATACCATGTCGTCTGCAAATAGTAGCTCCGATAGTTGGGTCTGTTTCATTTGCCAGTATCCTAATATTAGTTTTCTCATTCATCTCTTGGTTTTCTTTATCGCTTCATCCAGTACCACTGAGAATAGCAGTGGACTCAGCACGCATCCCTGTTTGACGCCTTGACTTGTAGTAAATTCTCTGGATTCCTCCAGAGAATTGGATAACCAAATTATACCTACTTTATTATCAATAATAATAGGAAAAGATAAGAGTAAGCTTCTGCCTTAATTCCTCGAGAAAGATTTATGGAGTAAGCGAATCACAAGATCTTCTTTCTCTCTTTGACACAAGTACATTCCTATTTGATTTTAGATTTATTTTTATCAATTTACACTCTTTTTAATCAAAATACAGAGTTGGCACAATGGTATCAAATTATTGAAATTTCAGGACGCATCTATTCATATAAATTTTATTTCATTTGAGTGACATTATATTTTCCATAAGATGTGTGCCGTGTCCTTTGAATGGAAATTATAATATTCTGGGTTCTCTAAAGGCTCATATTCGATCATTTAAGTAAAGTTATTGTCCGGTTCACAGATCTCATAAAAAAATGCCATGCCGGGGCTGAAGGTGTTAATAATGCTGGGTGTTTCACATAGTTTTGGAAATGATTAGAATACATATTTAAGGGGAATGGAGCAAAATTCAAAATTTCCAATGTGTTTTAAATGTATTAATTTTTTTTGAATCCTGAGAAAACTAATAAGTATTTTTGAAACATTTAAACGCATAATGAAAGACTTTTATTACCGGGGGCCATGTTACAAGTAGTTTAAAACCAGTAGTCTTAAAAAAGTAATTTACCGAGTTCAGAAAGGTAACTTTTATCAGTAGAGAGATATCGCAAAGGCATTTTTATCGCACGGTAATAACGTTAACGCTAATTTGACATTTAGGATGAAACAAAAATAATTTATAGAATACAAATTTTATAAAGTAAAAACTGTGAATCATCTTGTTTCCTGTGTTGAGAAACACATGTGTTCTTATTTTGTCTACAATAGACTACTTTTTGTGGTAAGAATATTAGTTATTCAGATATTTTGTATTATTTTTATACTGATTATTTATATTTATTGTTGGTTAACTCATTAAAATTAAAATGGATGTCAACCTGCTCAGTATCCAATGCTGAATCTGATCTCTGATCTCTTGACAAAAAGCTTGAGTTCTGTGAAACATAATAAGTTTTTGAAAGAGATTGGTTTAAAAAAAAACAGTACAATCCTGTATAAAAGGTATATTTAAAAACCCTCAAAAGGGCCACATCAAAATCACATAACTAGTTTTCGACTGGTTTACCAGTCATCGTCAGTGCTTAACCAAGTGCACCAAGATAGTATTTAACAAAAATATTAGGGTCAAATCCCAGTAAAAGAAGTCCGTCAAGGAAACATTGGTTTAAAAAGCTACATAAAGTATGGATGTTTAAAATATCCCCCCAGTGCTGAGCGTGCTAATAACCGGTAAAATAACGCAAAAGATAGAAAAAATAATACATTGTGAAGTAAAAAGGGATGAAACTATTAGAGGTGGAAATTATCGATGTAAACGTATAAATTAACATTATTTTATATATAGTTCCCTACCTTTAGGCGTATCGGAGGAGTATGACAACAACTGTCACCGTAACAGGAGAATTTTATAAAATACTCCTGTCACAGACGTCCAAAGGTGGGAAACTACATATATAATGTAATGTTATTTTATACGTTTATATCGATAATTTCCACCTCTACTAGTTTCATCTCTTTTTATTTCACAATGTATTATGTTTTCCATCTTTTGTGTTATTTTGCCGGTTATTAGCGCGATCATCACTGTATTTTGTTTACATTATTAAACCTGATACATTAAACATACATAAACCTGTTTACATTATTAAACCCGTACCCCGTACTCAATAGATAGCTTATTCTACTACTTACCAGACAACTCTAATGCCATTTTCAACATTAAATTACTTCTGAACGACATTATCAGGATACATTTCTTCTTCTTCTTGTGCCACTCCTATCGGAGATTGAAAATCATCAAGGCTACCCTGACTTTGTTTACAGCTGACCTAAAAAGTTCATTAGTGGTGCAGCCAAACCACTCTCTCAAATTCCGCATCCACGACATTCTTCTACGGCCTGGATTCCGTTTTCCTTCTATTTTTCCTTGCATTATATTTTGAAGTAATGCGTATTTATGACCTCTCATCAGGTGACCCAAATACTCGAGTTTTCTTCGTTTTATCGTTAACAAAATTTCTGGGTCTCTTCCTATCCTTCGTATTACTTCATGATTTGTGATTCTTTCAACCCAACTTATCTTCAGCATTCGACGGTAGCACCACATCTCGAAACTTTCAATATTTTTTATGTTGTTCTGTTTGAGAGTCAGGCCTCTACACCGTATAATAGCGTGTTAAATACGTAGCCTCTTAGCATTCTTAATCGTAGAGGGATGCTTATATCTCTGTTAGAATAGAATAGAAATATGCTTTATTGTCATGAAAAATTTATTTATTTATTTATATACGGGATTACCCCCATTACAACACATACAGTATAAAATCAATCTCTGTAATATCTAACAATAAAACACTGAAAACGTTTGTTTTCTATACTTCCACAAAATTTATTATAACTAAGTGACTACAGCTGTTTCGGCGGAGTGCCTTTCTCAAGTGATATAGTTTACAATGTGTTTGCCTTTTTAAGTCTTCAACTGAAGAGGTTGAGGAGTGGGGAGCTGTTTGTCTCGAGTTGGTCATTCAGAATTATATCTGTATTTTTCAGTTTATTAATTTCCATAGATTCTAAAAAAGATAGCTTAAGGCCTTTATTTTGAATATGTAGAATTTGAAACTCTTCATTGAAAGAATGATTATGATCTAGAAGGTGAAGTGCGTATGTAGAAGTGTCTGTTTTTCTATTGAATGCCCTTTTGTGTTCTGCTATCCGTTTGTCAAAAGTTCTGCCAGTTTGACCGATGTACACAGTCACCACAAGTTAGTTTGTACACACCACTCTGTAGTTGCTTTCTCTTTCGGCTTTTATTGTTCTTAATATATTTGCTTAAGTTGTTGTTAGTTCTGAAAGCTGGTGTTATTCCTTTCTTTTTTATGTATCTGGCTATCTTTGTTGTTATCTTGCCAGTATATGTGAGAGAGCAGAAGGTACTGGGTTCTTTCTGTGGTGGTGGATACACTAATTTCAGGGCTTTCTTATGGAGTAAGCTGTAGTCACTTAGTTATAATAAATTTTGTGGAAGTATAGAAAACAAACGTTTTCAGTGTTTTATTGTTAGATAAAATGAACTTCCATCAAGTAACGGTCGAATCCATCAATTATCTGTAATATCTACTAAACTAGAGTAAAATAAATCTTAATTACATACTTATTAAACAAAAACGAAATATTAATAGTTATCCATTACACATATTACATCTATTACACAAATCAGTTCAAATAAACAAAAAGTACCTGTCAAGCCCTTTTAATCCGATTCTTAAAACCAGCCAAGGAGACACCAAACATTTGCAAGTTATTCTCGTTTATAATTTTTAGTGTTCGCTCAATGGGCGAATGCATACCATAGTTTGTCCGATGAAAAGGTATATAAAACAAATCATGTCTGAGACTTCTGGAGGGAACTTATAAATTAATAGATTGGAGAAGTTCAGAACAACAAATTAAACCATTTATTAATTTAAACACAAATACCAAATCAGAGTTATCTCGTCGAGTTTTTAATAAATTCATGTTGAGTGTTTTTAAAATATAGGTATAATCATGATTAGTAATGCGTATGTTTAATTTGTATGCACAATATCTCAAAAATTTATTCTGCAATCTCTCCAACGTAGTAGAATGAGCTTGGTATTGTGGAGACCATACAATAGATGCATATTCCACTTTAGATACAACCAAAGCATAATATACCGTTCTTAAAGCCCCTACAGATAGTCTCAGACAGTTGCGAATGATAAAGCCCAAAGATTTTGTTACACTATTTATATGTTGCACAAAACGCAACTGCTCATCAAATGTGACTCCTAAGTCTTTTATTGTTTTAACATAAGACAATTCATTTTCATTAATTGTGTAAGAAGTATCATATTTTTTATTACCTCTAAAAAAGCTTATATAACAGCATTTAGCAACATTTAAATGCAAAATATTATTCTCACACCAAATACTCAACCGGTCTAAATCTTCTTGAATTAATGTTACATCAACATTTGAATCTACGGATTTAAATAATTTCAAATCATCTGCAAACATCAGGAAATCGCAATCTCTAAAACATTCTGATATATCGTTCACAAATATATTAAATAACAAAGGTAAACAGTGAGCTCCTTGGGGTACTCCTGATGTCACATGAATTATATTTGAATTAAAACAACCTACTCTCACCTGCTGTGTGCGATCTCTTAAAAAGCTATTGAACCATTGTAAGGATTGATGACTGAAGCCAAAAGGATTTAATTTTCCCAATAAGATGTTATGATCTACTCTGTCAAATGCCTTGGAGAAGTCAGTATAAATAGTATCCATCTGACTTTTATTCTCCAACGCGTTTAATATTTTTTGTTCAAAGAGTACTAAATTTGTTACCGTTGATTTCTTCTGAGAAAATCCATGTTGATTGTGTATTAGACGCTCTTTACAATAAAATTTTAATTGATCGTGCAATAGTCTATCAAAAAGTTTTGGTATAGAGGATTGTTTACAAACGCTTCGATAATTTGTTATGTCTTGTTTATTACCTGATTTAAAAATTGGGCAGATATAAGAGTGCTTCCATAAAGTTGGGAAAACTGATGTCTTTAATGATGACTCAAAAAGAAGATATAAAGGATTAGTTAGTGAATATATACAGTTCTTTAGAAAGTAATCGGAAATACCGTCTGAACCACTGCTTAACTTATTGGGTAGGGATAAAATGTTGTTGAAAATATCTTTCACTGATATTGAAAAATTAGGTATAAAAAGATTGTTGTTTCCCTTTACTTCTAAGTTATTAATATTTGATTGTGGCGAATAAACTGTTGAAAAAAATTGACGGAAACAGTTTGCAATCTGTTGTCCGTTTGTTGCTATAGCATTACCATAGTACATACTGTTTGGTAAATCATTTGATGCTCTCTTACTGTTTACAAACTGCCAAAAGTACTTGAGATTACTGCATAAATTATGATTTACTTGATTCAGATAAGTGTTATAACATTGATTTGATAGATCCTTACACAATCTCCTGAGTTCTGAAAAAATCACATAATCCTCTTGATTACAGGAAGCTAAATAATTTTTATGAGCAATTTTTTTCTGTACGACTAAATAACGCAAGTTGGCATCAAACCATTTTGGATAACTAGAAGTTCTAAATCTTTTCACCGGTACAAACAATGATAGTGACATATTAAGTATGTTGTAAAATTCTGTTAAAGCATCATCAACATTTGACAAATTCAAATGGTCTTCCCAAGGTATCATTGAAAGATAGTTATTGAGACCTTCATAGTCTGCATTTACAAAATCATGATAAAATTCAGTATATTCTAATGACTTACCTCGACGTTCACACAAACTAATATTGTAAGTGTAACTTATGTGATGATAACTATTTTTAAAAATCGGATCTGAAGCTTTTGCTACTTGTAAATCACAAACATTTGTAAATATTAAGTCTAAAAACACATTTAGTACGCAGAATTCTATTAACCGTTTTCCATTATCATTTCTCACTTCTTCACCGTACCTTCCAATTACATCCGTTACTGTCTCATCTTTGATTCCTACTCTTCCGTTGAAATCTCCAATGACGTAAATCCGCCCTTTACTGTTTTCTATTGCTATATTTAGGTCTGTCCAGAATTTTTCTTTGATTTCTTTTTTCTTATTTTCATCGGGTCCATATGCCGTAATTATTGTCTGTGGCTCTCCCTGTTCATCTTTCATCTCAAGAGCGACTATTCTTTCTGACCAGCCTTTCCAGTCCTGTATATTTATTACTTTTTCTTTTTTAATTTTAGTACCTACTCCTGCAGCTGCTCTCTTTTCCGGTGGAACCCCGCTATATATAAGCAAATGCCCGCCTTCTAGGTATATTTTACCAATTCCTTTCTTTTTTGTTTCTGTAATACCTAATATTTCTATTTTGTTTTTATCGAACTCATAGCTCAATTCTGTTTCTTTACCATTTAGTCCTCTGATATTCCACGTTGCTAGTCTCCAAATATTTTTCTTATCCTGTTTGCCATTGTCATTACCTATTTCTTGCCTTGTCGTTTCCTTATGGTCCTTGCACTTGCTTTTCCTTGCAGTTAATTTGTCCAGTTTTTTGTATTGGCATTATCCCTTTCCAATTCGCTGCTTTTTGTATTCCAAGTCCATTTCTGCCCATTGATTATAAGTTTTTGGTATCCAATTTTTACTGTTTTCCTTTCTTCTATTTTTTGTTTTGGAATTTCCTTCAGTTTTTGTTGAATTTTTCTTTCGTTTTGGGTCAAGTCGTTATTTATATATACTTGATTATATTTCCCCTTAGTTAATTTAGCTTTGTTTTTCATTATCTCCAATTTTTGTGCAAAATTCTCTACTTTAATCAGGTATGTCTTCTCCTTTATTTCCTTTATTTTTGGGACAGAAATTTTTATCTTTAACTGGTTTTCGAAAAAATGTTTTACATTATCTTCCATTTCCTTTTCTGTAGCATTTGGAATTTACAGACCGCTTATAATAATATTGTTCTTTCTGTCTTTCCTATCAGCTACTTCTAGCCTTTCTTCTATTTCTTCAATTTTAATCATTTTAACTCGCAATTCTTTCATTTCCTTTGTTTATCTCCTGTTTATTTCCTGTTTTATCTTCAAATTTTCCTCTTTTAGCTGTTGTATTTCTTCTCTGTATATTTTATTCATTTCTTTTACCTCGTTAATCAGTTCCTTCGTATCTTTCATGATTTCAGCTGTAGTCTCGTTTATTAATTCCTTGATAATTTTCTTAAATTACATAATTTCTTCATTAGTCATGTTCATCCTGATTTATTTGCCCTTATCTCAGCACGCCACTGCTGTAATGTGTGCTGTCTATATTATGTCTAGCGTAAGATAACGTCCACAGAGGTTCGCTCTTCAGAGGTTCGTTACCTATCCAGACACTTTTTGGTAAAACTGGTTGCCTATCAACATAATTTGTATTTCAAGTCTTTTTAGTATTTATTTGGTAATTATTATATTAATAAGTTATTCTCTAGGCTATTCTCACCTGCAATCCACTTCTTGGGTATTTATTTTGTAGATAATTTTAAGTACTTTAATTTCTGTCGACAGAACATTTACTAAAAGTTAATAGTTTTCGAGATTTAAGCAAAAAAGCGGAAAAAAGCTGAAATTTTTCGATTTTCTGACAATTTTTTCAATGTTCCGGCAACAAATTTTGTCCGCAAACCTCATATTCGGATTCAGCAGCCCAAAATCCATATACAGGGTGTCCCGAAAAGAATGATCATAAATTATACCGCACATTCTGGGGTCAAAAATAGTTCGATTGAACCTAACTTACCTTAGTACAAATGTGCTCATAAAAAAAGTTACAGCCCTTTGAAGTTACAAAATTAAAATCGATTTTTTTCAATAAATCGAAAACTATTACAGATTTTTCATTGAAAATGGACATGTATCATTCTTATGGCAAGAACATCTTAAAACAAAATTATAGTGAAATTTGTCCACCACATACAAATTTTATGGGGGTTTTGTTCCCTTAAACCCCCCAAACTTTTTTGTACGTTCCAACTAATTCATTATTGTGGTACCATTAGTTAAACACAACGTTTTAAAACTTTTTTGCCTCTTAGTATTTTTTCGATAAGCCAGTTTTTATCGAGATGCGGCTTCTTATTTAATATATTTACATAAAAATTTTATGGGGATCTTGTTCCTTTAAACCCCCCAAATGTTTGTGTACGTTCCAATTAAACTATTATTGTGGTACCATTAGTTAAACACAGTGTTTTTAAAACTTTTTTGCCTCTTAGTCTTTTTTTGATAAGTCACCTTTTATCGAGATGCGACTTCTTTTTCAAAATATACCTAAAAATGTAAATTATAAATACATTTTCAGATATTATTAACAGGTCTATAATCGTACTTAACCATATACAAATATGTGGTGGATTCGACAAATATTCAAAATATCTCGATGAACACTGGCTTATCGAAAAAGTACTAGGAGACAAAAAAGTTTTAAAAACATTGTGTTTAACTAATGGTGCCACAATAATAATTTAATTGGAACGTACACAGAAGTTTAGGGGGGTTGAAGGGAACAAAATCCCCATAAAATTTTTATGGGGTGCACAAATTTCACTTTAATTTTTTTTTAAGATGTTACTGCCATAATAATGCCACATGTCTATTTTCAATAAAAAATCTCTAAGAGTTTTCGATATATGAAAAAAAATCGATTTTCATTTTGTAACTTCAAAGGGCTGTAACTTTTTTTGTGTGCACTATTGTATATAGGTAAGTGAGGTGTTGGAGAAATAAATTCCCAACATTAATATTTAGTATAACTATATTTTGTTTCAATATTTTATTTAGTGGTTTGCGCCTTGTGTACACTTCACAAAGATGTTTCTATGTTTTTATGTTCTATAATTCAAAGTGTACACAAAGGCGCAATATTCAAAAAAAAGTTCGTTGCCAAGGTGTTGTTATATAGAATAATAAGAGAATAAAAAACGGGAAAGTAGGGCGTGTGTCCGATCCCACACAAAAATTACTTTAATACCAAAAGTTTGTGTTATTGTAATAAAATATTAGTTGTGAAAAGTGTCTTTAGTTATTCCTAGCTTCAGAAGTGTAAAACCAGTGTAAAATTATTTCCTTGGTGTTGCAAAAATCCAACATCAAGTTTGATCCAGTCGAGCCGGAAATAAAAAGAAGCTAGGAATTACTCAATTTCCAGAAGGTAAGAAACACACCTAATAAAAAAAAAGAAGAAATTATTGAACAAAAAAGAAATTATTAGAAAAGAAATTACAAAAAAGAAAAATCATTAAAAAATTAATTTTGTAAAACGTCAAGCTCATACAATAGCGCCATCTATGTAAAAGAGGGCGAACGACCGACGTCGAATGGTTATCAAGCGATCGAGAGAAATAATCGATGTTTTATGAAATCGATCATATATGAAGTGACAGAAAACTGACATTGACAGTGAATACAAAATTAAATAAATTGACTGTTTGTGTTTTGGTTTGTAAATAATCGTCAACATTTTTGTTATTTTGATATTTAAAATAGTTTTTTTTACCTTTTAAGTTTTAGGTAGATTCATATAAAAAAAAATGCCCGCTAAAAAGGATATTGAAATGCTAAAAACTAAAAAATCTCAAGAAATTCAGTCTATTAAAACTATTACAAGGTTTGTTGAAAAACATTTGGACAAAGAAATTTCTGAATTAATAATTAATCAATTACAAACTAGGAAAGACTTACTAATAGAAAATTTTAATAAACTTCAAGATCTTCATTGTGAAATTTTATGTTGTGAACAGGGGTATGCAGATTCCATTGATAATATTAGAGAGGAATACTTTGACACATTAACTAAAATTAATAGTCAACTCTCAAAAACAGTAATACAGAGCGTAAGTACTAATCCACAAGATGTAAATAATTCTTTTTATTCTTCAAATATTCCACGAATAGAAATTCCTTGTTATGACGGCAAAGATTTAACAAGTTATAGACCTTTTATAGATTTATTTCTAGCTGTTTTTGATAGAAATAAGTCACTGCAAAATGTTGAAAAACTTTTTCATTTAAAGAATCATTTGGAAGGAGAGGCAAGAAGCCTAATAAATGATCTACCTCTAACAAATGACTCTTATAATGATGCATTGAGAATGTTAGATAACCGTTATAACAATGAAACAATATTAATAAATTCTCACATTTATTCACTACTTGACATTCCCTCCATTCAAAAAGGAACTTCCACCGCCTTACGTGAGTTCATTAGTAAAGTGAGACAGCAGTTAGGTGCACTAAAAAACTTAAAGCAACCCGTAGAAAGTTGGGATATGATCCTTATTTGCATTTTAACTAAAAAACTAGATCACTATACTAATAGATCATTTCAAATTGATAGGGACAACTCAAAATTGCCAAATTTAAAAGATTTCTTATCTTATATTGAAAATAGGGCTACAGCTTTAGAAACTGTAACCACTCCAGATAAAAAATGTAGCACTAACAAAGAAAGGTATCAAAAAACTCACTTGGCTACAAGTAAAGTCAAATTAGAAACCAGGTGTAGCTTTTGTTCATCCTCAGGCCATAAAATTTATAATTGTTCCAGTTTCAAATCTGTTTCAGTAAATGATAGAGTGTCTTTTATAGACAGTCATAAGGCTTGTCGAATTTGTTTGAATAATCATCCTGGTAGGTGTAAAATGAGTTTCAGGTGTTCAGTTTGTCGAAAAGAACATAATTCTCTTCTGCATGTGGACAGACAAACTCCATTAGACAGCACTGGACAGGGTAACAGTGGTAATGCAGACGATAGGGTGACTACATTTGGTTCAATAAATGAAAACATTAATAATGTTCTGTTACCAACAGTGAAGGTAAAAATTAGAACAAAAAGGGGTGATTATATCACTGCCAGAGGTCTCCTGGATACAGGATCTCAAATATCATTAGTAACAAGTAGATTGGTAAGTAAATTAAACTTAAAAACATTTAATAATAATGTCAATATCTTAGGTATTTCTGAGAATATTACCAATGTGCAAAAGGCTGTAAATTTAAAAATTGAGTCATGTGTGTTTGATTATAGCACAAATATAAAATGTTCTGTGGTTGATAAAATTACTAGTGATATACCACAAACAAATTTCAATGTTTCAAATTTAAATATTCCTAAAAATATTAAATTGTCTGATGATGACTTCAATAAATCTGGCACAATTGATATATTGTTTGGGGCAAATATTTCATTTCATATTTTGCTCTCCGATAAAATACAAGTAGACCAGATTATATTACAAAATACTCTATTTGGGTTCATAGTTAGTGGTTCTGCTCCATCACTACAAATTTGTAATTTTTCTGCTTTTCATTTAAGCATGAAAAATAATTTAGAAAATATTGTTTCTCAATTTTGGGAAACCGAGAAGGTTCCAGAAATTTTTCCGGAATATTCGACAGAGCAGGAAGCTTGTGAGATTAATTTTGAAAATTCTTTGCAAGTAATAAATAATAAATACCAAGTTAAATTACCATTAAAACAAAATCTACCTGATTTGGATTTAGGAGATTCATTTTCTGTAGCATTAAAACGCTTTGAAAATCTAGAAAAAAGATTTAAAGTCAATCCTGAGCTGTACTCTCAATACAAAAGTTTTATTGATGAATATTTAGCTCTAAAGCATGCAAAAATAGTAAGTCTTAGTACATATGACTTAAATAGTGGTTCTTTATACTTCATGGCTCACAATCCAGTGATACGTGAAGACAAAAAAACAACAAAATTAAGAGTAGTCTTTGATGGCAGCATGAAATCAAAAAAGAAAAAATGCATCAATGATTATCTCTATAATGGTGCTGTAGTTCAAAATGAGCTCTTCGATATTCTTGTTCTTTTTAGAAAATATAATTACGTCCTTTTGACAGATATTAAACAAATGTATAGAATGGTTTTGGTACATCCAGACCATTGCCAGTTACAAAATATTTTGTGGCGAGAGAAAAATGGCAGTTTACAATGTATTCAACTTCAAACTGTAACATATGGTTTAAGAAGTTCTTCCTTTTTAGCTACCAGATGTTTGGTAGAATTAGCCCGAACTGAAGGTAAACGCTATCCTTTGGCTTCTAAAGCTCTTCTTAATAACACCTACGTTGATGATATTTTGTGTGGGTGTGACACAATCGAAGAAACGATAAAACTAAAAAATGAACTTATCTCGCTGCTCAAATTAAGGTCCTTCGAGTTGCACAAATGGTGCTCAAATAATTTACAAATTTTAAATGATATTCCTAAAAATAAACAAAATTTTGATGAAATTAACATCAGCAAAAACGATTTAACGGTAAAGACTCTGGGATTGACTTATGATACAAAAACAGATAATTTTAAATTTAGTTGTCCAAAAGTTGATATAAATGAATGTGTAACTAAAAGACAGATTCTCAGTTTTGTTTCCAAATTTTATGATCCTTTGGGATTAGTGGGCCCAGTTTTAGTAGCTGCTAAGGTAATTATGCAAAAACTTTGGTTAAGTAAGGTCAAATGGGATGCTATAATTTCCAGTGAGTTACTTGACACTTGGAAAAATTTTGTTGAAAGCTTAATGAGCATGCCCACAGTGACTGTCCAAAGAAATTTAAACTTTACTGGTGCTCTTCATATTGAAATAGTTGGCTTTTGTGACTCCTCCTTGATTGCATATGGAGCTGTTATTTATGCGAGGACTATTTTTGAAAATAAAGTAAATTTGATTTGTTCCAAATCTAGGATTGTTCCTATAAACAAAAAACTAACTATGCCAAGACTTGAACTGAACAGTGCTTTGTTGCTTTCAAAACTATCTCACAAGGTTTTTGAACTGTTAAAAGATAAAGTCAGTAAGGTATTTTTATATTCAGATTCAAACATTGTCTTAGCTTGGATAAAATCCGAACCTTTGAAATTGAATCCCTATGTTGCCAATAGAATTATTAAAATTCAAGAAATGACATCCGAATTTAAATGGTTGTATATAAACACTAAGGAAAATCCAGCAGATTGTCTTTCTCGTGGACTTGAACCTCATGAAATTAATTCAAACAATCTTTGGTTTAATGGTCCTGAAATTCTTTCAAATATTGAATTCTTGCACTTTGAAATTCCATTTTCTACTCCAGACCATTTGCCTGAATATAAAGTTGTCACTTTAGCTAAGGTCAAACCAGAATCTTTCTTCATAAAATTCTCTAGCTTAACAAAACTTCAAAAAATAGTGGCTTATTGCCTACGATTTGTAAATAATATAAAAAATAAAAATAAAAAGATTACTGGAAGTTTAACAGTTGTAGAACTAGAAAATAGCCTTAAAACCATTATTAAGTATGAACAAAGTTTTCATTTTTCTGAGGAAATAAAATGTCTAACCAACAACACAGCAATTAAGTCTAATTTAAATTCTTTATATCCTTTCTTGGACTCTCAGGGACTGTTAAGAGTTGGTGGTAGACTGGAGAACTCAGATATTTCTTTTAATAAAAAACATCCTTTGATCGTTCCCAAAAACAATCATATCACTGATCTTTTGATTCACAGAGAGCACTTAAGACTTTTACATGCAGGTCCGAAACAAGTTTTAAGTTCATTAAATCAAAATTTTTGGATTATTAGTGCCACTAAAGAAATTAAAAGGATTTTGCACAAATGCGTAACCTGTTTTAAATGTAAGGCCAAGTGCAGTGAACAGTTAATGGGATCTCTTCCTGAACAAAGGGTATGTTCATCTCGAGGGTCTTTCAGAATGTTGGTATAGACTTCTGTGGTCCCTTCCAAATTAAACAGTCACGGATTAGAAAGTCTATAACGACAAAGGCATATATAGCATTGTTTGTTTGCTTTTCTGTGAAGGCAATTCATATGGAGTTACTCTCTGATCTAACAACAGATACTTTTTTAGCTTCATTAAAAAGATTCATTTCTAGAAGGGGTAAACCATCCAAGATCTTTTGTGACAATGGTGCCACATTCAAGGGAGCAAATAATCAACTTCAAAAACTTCTAAACGACAACATTAAGTTAAACAACTTTTGCCTTGATGATAAAATTGAATTTTGCTTCATCCCAAGTTATTCTCCAGTATTTGGGGGTCTATGGGAGGCCGGGGTGAAGAGTGCTAAATATCATATAAAAAGGGTGATGGGAAACAATATTTTAACATATGAGGAGTTTAATACTTTGATTACTCAAGTTGAAGGAATATTAAATTCAAGGCCTCTTATGGCAATTAATAATGATTCCTCTGACTTAGAATATTTGACCCCAGGTCATTTTCTAATAGGTGCTCCTTTGACAACTTTCCCTGAAACTAATTTAACTGAGATTCCTGAAAATAGATTAAAATTTTGAAGGTTGTGTGTTCAAATGCAGCAGCATTTTTGGCAAAGGTGGTACCAAGATTATCTAACACAACTTCAAAACAGACCTAAATGGAGAAAATCGTTGCCAAATTTACAAGAAGGCATGCTTGTGCTTGTAAAGGAGGACAATGTTTCTTCTTTTGGGTGGCCTATAGCAAGGATTAATAAAGTTATTCCTGGTAAAGACGGAAAGGTAAGAGTGGTGGAAGTAAAAACTAAAAAGGGAACATACTTACGTTCTGTCACAAAAATTGCTGTTCTTCCAATTAACGATGAACAAATTTAAATTATTTTTTTTTTCAATTTATAATAATAAATAAAATTTAACTTTATAACTATTTCTATTTAAATTTAAAACTTTGTAAAAGTTTTATACTTATATAAGCAATAAATTCTTTAAAAAATGTGTAAAAAAAAGGGGTGGAATATATTGTATAAATTCCCAACATTAATATTTAGTAAAACTATATTTTGTTTCAATATTTTATTTAGTGGTTTGCGCCTTGTGTACACTTCACAAAGATGTTTCTATGTTTTTATGTTCTATAATTCAAAGTGTACACAAAGGCGCAATATTCAAAAAAAAGTTCGTTGCCAAGGTGTTGTTATATAGAATAATAAGAGAATAAAAAACGGGAAAGTAGGGCGTGTGTCCGATCCCACACAAAAATTACTTTAATACCAAAAGTTTGTGTTATTGTAATAAAATATTAGTTGTGAAAAGTGTCTTTAGTTATTCCTAGCTTCAGAAGTGTAAAACCAGTGTAAAATTATTTCCTTGGTGTTGCAAAAATCCAACATGAGGTTCAATCAATCTATTTTTGACCCCAGAATCTCTGGTATAATTTATGACCAATCTTTTCGGGACACCCTGTATAATGAAAGAAATCAGAACTACCCCAAAACTTTCCCACTAGGGAGCTCGTAGAGTAAAAATTGACTGAATCAATTTAGATAAATAACAAAATGTTTATTTTTTAAATTTTTTATTTAGTAAAGAACAGAACCGTGATTTAGTTCATTAATTTATTACATTTATTTCTTCTAAGCGGTTGTTACTTTTTATTCTTGTTCTAAAGTTTCTGCTTACATTTTTCTTAAAAGTAAAATGTGTACAGTTGGTTTATATTTTAGGTTGTTCATTTCAAAAAGAAGATTTGGATGGATACGTTGAAGAGAAAACATTAAATAAAAATATGAAAGTTGAAACTGGAAAAAAATCACATTTGATGACTCAAATTGGAAAAAAGGCTTATGAGTGTGAAATCTGTTTTAAACAATTTACTATGGCAGGGAATTTAAAAAATCATTTTAGAGTGCACACAGGAATAAAGCCTTATAAGTGTGAAATTTGTTCTAAGCAATTTAGTCAGAATGTAAATTTGAAAAACCATTTGGCGACCCACACTGGAAAAAAACCATACAACTGTGAAATTTGTTTTAAGCAATTTACCCTAGCCAGTTATTTAAAGAGACATTTGGCGAATTACAGTGAGGAAAAGCCTTACAAGTGTGAAATTTGTTTTAAGGTATTTACTCGATATGGAAGTTTGAAAACACATTTAATGAGTCACACTGGAAAAAAGCCTTACGAGTGTGATATTTGTTTGAAACAATTTACTCGAACATGTGACTTGAAAATACATTCGAGAGTGCACATTGGAGAAAAATCTTATAAGTGTGAAATTTGTTTAAAACTGTTTACTCAGGCATGTAGTTTGAAATCACATTTGGAAAGACACACTAAAATAAAGTCTTAAAAGTATGCAGTCTGTTAACTGCAGTTAACTGCAGTATGTTAACTGCAGTTAACAGTTAACTGCAGTATGTTCTTTGAAGTCACCTTTCCATAGTGGGCACTTTAAAGGGAATAAGTTACTTTCTCGAGAAATCGGTGTTTGATTCTAAAACTATGTAATTTAATCCTATCTTTAATCTATTCAAAGGATACCTAGTAGACTGATATTGCAATGGCAAAAAAAATTGATCGAGTATTACTGCTACACCCCTCTCCTGCACGGCGACGTCTTTTGTTGTAAAGACTGGCTGTCCCAAAAATGTCGCTTGCTAGATTTGCAGTCGTATCCACTCACAATGAGAATGGCAATGAAACATGGAATTTCTTCCGCTGTAATTCTGGAGATCTGGACAGTTTAAAAATGACCTACCTTCTTGTTTCTGCTACTAACATCTGGATATATTATCATCATTTTCTAGAACAGAGCATGAGACCAGGAGACGCTTTTAAAGAAGAGGAGACGATTTATTAAATATTTCTTGTGCGTGTGTGTGAGCTTAAAATTTTTTCGTGAACAGAACTTACCCACTTCAAGAATGTGGTTAAATTAACATGCTTAAGTTTAATTTAAATTAAAGCAGTTTATAGAGTAAGGAAAACCAGCCCTTACTCTTATTAATAAGTGTCAGATTAGCTTAATATATTTAATTCATATATTTACTTATATAGGAATACGAAAGTAGGTCGAGGCTGGAAACGTAATTCTGGCAGGATCGCAATGTCGAGTTCGGAGAATTAGGGACGTTATCACAACTTTTTCTTTATTCCTGACTTTCCAAAACTACAGTTCACTTTTCCATACTTTATTTAATAACGTAACCAGTACAAAAGGTTTGACTGAAACCAGTCTTTACAAAGTTTAGTAAACGTTTTTTTCTTCGATTTTTATTAAGGTACTAGTACACTTCAGTAGGCCAAAAATAAGCATTTTTTTAAGTTTTTTTTTCTCAGAACCTTTATTAAAAATGAACATAAAACGTTTTGCATATTAATATCTAACTCTTAGACTCTTAGAGCATACAAAAAAAATATATTTTTTTAAATATACACGTACACTAATATTGTAGAGAGCGCCAAAGTCGAGGCCTCAAAAAACGTAGTTCCGATGGCGGACAGTTAATCTCAGGATTGGGATCTCTGAAACAAAAAAAATCGTACGGAATTTGAAAAAGGAAGGTTTCTTACGTGACAATTTACACCGTTAGTGAAAATATCCGCAAAAAAAAAGATTTTACGGAAATTTGAAAAAATTTTGTGAAAAAATCGCCAGTTTTTCATGGATAAAAAATATTTATTTTTTATTTTTTGGTCAAATTGTGGTAAATTGTCACGTAAGAAACCTTCCTTTTTCAAATGCAGTACGATTTTTTTTAAGAAGCATTTTGATGAATTATTACATGATCAACGCATCTAAAACCCTGAAGAAATATAATATTATCTATTATAGGGTAGGCGTGTTTTTTTGGAAATCTTGATGTAGTCATTGAACAAATTCAAGCTGGATTTATAAGTATGTACAAAGTGAACAACGATTTAAAGTCTTAGATCCTAGAAGTGGATATATTTTCAAATCGGATCCAGAAGTTTTTGCAGAAGCCAGTAAATTAGTTGCTGCGTACCCGTGAGTCTTCAGTTTAAGTAATGAGTTTTTGGAACAACTGCAATTTGTCAGAAAATCATTAAGGACATAGTTGAAATCGGCGAACTCTATGATGCAGCCAAAATTATTCTTATAGATTTTCATTGCACTATTGCTTGCATACCAGAAGTGTGTCATGCGTACATCTTGTTTTTAGCTTTACGCGTCACGATCGCCAGTTCAGAGGGATCTTTTTCTAAACTTAAATTAATAAAACCATATCTTCGTAGTACAATGTTAGAAGCACGGTTATCTTCTCTAGAGCTTACAAGTATTTAAAAACGAAGTTGCCCATCAGATAGATATTAATAAAATTGTAGATATATTGGCTGATTGTAGTGCACGAAGGAAATTGTTCATCTCATAGAATAATACTATGTAATAATGTAATCTTTTAAAGAGTGTAGGCCCAAAATTTCGAACTGATGCCTTTTAAATGCATGCATTTTTTTGAATCCTGAGAATACTAATTAATATTTTTTAAAAGTTTAAACGCAGAATGAAAGATTACATTATTACCGAAGACTGAAAGTCCCTTAGAATAAACAAAAAGTTTCTTTTGAATGAGATATTTGAAATTAAAAATCATACTAAATATTCTCTTTTTTTCACCCCTGTAACTTTTCAGGGACTTTCGGCCCTCGGTCGTAACGTAATCTTACATTCTGCTTTTAAATTTTTCAAAAATACTTACTAGTTTTCTCAGGATTCGAAAAAATGAATGCATTTAAAAAGCATTGGCACAAAATTTTGCGTCTACGCTCTTAATTTTTATTCTATACCAATAAAGATCAAAAATGCAAGTTTTTATAAAAAGTGCATGAATACACTAACACAGTGGCGGCTCGTGGCTTTAGGGACAGGGTCGGCAAGGTTTTGTCTCCAAAGGCTTCAATTTCATAGGAGATCTTTGGTTTTTGTTTTTTTTTTATTTTTTTTTTGTTTTTTTCGTATAAATTTAGAAACTATACCTGTTTATAAATTAACTCTAGTCTATGTTGTTTCGAAGTAGCAAAATGGGTTATAACGTAATTGTAAAATTTATTATTGTTTTGGAGGGATTTTAAAAGTTTTTTTCTATCGACATTTGAGACAAGTTTGACATTCTCTCCTGTTTCATGGTGTTTCGACAATACGATTTGACTCTTTTGAGACAAGAGAAATCCCGTTCATTTGAGATAGAATTTGCCCACATTTGAGCACAATAATTTATTAATTTCGGGAACAGTTGAATAATGTCGCTAATGGATTGCAGTATATAAAATTATACATAGTCTGTAACTTATCCCACCTTCCGAAAATATTTGGATCAGAATATAAAACTGTTAATCCATTTTCTTATTTTATTTGATTAAAAATTGATGGAGAATTTTTAATGAACTTGCTAATAGATATTTTGAAAATTCTTTGGCGTAACTTTTAAATTTTGAATAGTCAAAGAGGTCAATGACTTATAACAGTGAGTAAATAATAGTTTTGCCTGGTGCAATTGTTTTAACTTTTGTCCGGAGACCATACAATTCACTGGACATCAAGACAGCCCCGTCATAAATTTGCCTTACCAATTTATTTTTGATATCAAAAAATTTTAATTTGTCCTTTAAATTAAAACACCAAAAATATATTCTGTCTTATGGCTTCTACTCACGTCTGAAAACCTAACAACCTCTCATAAATATTAGACGTAACGCGTATCGAAGAACAATTATTGATACTTGTGAATGACATGTTACCTATATCAGTAGTTTCGTCTACTTCTACCGAAAAGGATCAGAATGTAACTACTAATTGATTCTTTCATTCTGTGCTGTGTGCTGTTTTAGGTACGCCGCTATATTCTTCGAGTCAGAAAATAAATTAGAAAATTCCAGATCGTATTTGTTAAACAATTTTATTTGTTCTCTACAATTAACTTGATTTAACGAATACTCCGATACATCCTGTCCCCTAAATGGTAATTCCTAACAACTTAAAAGAATTACAATATCAATAATAATTAAACGACGTAAAACTACTTACCTATTTCATAATTTTATCCCGGGCGCGCTAGCAAGGCAATACGTGGCTACGTACGTGCCTATCTGCCGTTTGCAGATCATTGCTCGGCAGACGTACCCGCTGCCGTACTTGCCATTCAAATAAATACGGGGAATGTATAATTGGTTGCCTATCGGCTAATATTCCATAGCTTCTTATTATAAGCAAATCGTCGATTTGGGGACGACATGCCGAGCCGGGCTTTATAATAAGAATTCACACAATCGCAATCGGGTGCGGGTGCATGGCTATAGGATCATTCATTTGAAAAGTCTCTTACAGCGCACAGGGATCACTTAATTAACGTATCGGGATCGAATTCTTTTAAAAACAATGAATACAATATAGTCTGTATTATCTCACAGATATATTTTTTATTTCACAGAAACGAATATCATCAACTCCGATTAAATTAAATATTTAAAAAATCTATAATGTGTCAAATGTGTGGGTCGGCACTGCCGACCCTGACGAGCCTCCACTGCACTAACACATAGACGTTTTTGTTATACAAGCCACACTTAGTAATTTTTTAAAGGGGGCCCCATGTCCAATTCTGCGGGGGGCCCCGACGGAGTTTGTTACGCCACTGTTGGTTTCCCTTTCTCTATACGTTTTAAAAGTTGGTATAATTATAATTCAAAAACGTTTTATATTTTCCATTAATATGTATAATATTAAGATAAATAACAAAATATTTCTTTATACTTTATATAGTATAAAACAGAACCGTGATTTAGTTCTTTTATTACACTTATTTCTTCTAAACTTTTGTTACTTATTATTCTTAATCTATACCTATTTTTTTTTCATAGTTTCTGCATACATTTTTCGTAACAGTAAAATGTGTACAGTTGGTTTATATTTTAGGTTGTTCATTTCAAAAAGAAGATTTGAATGGATACGTTGAAAAGGAAACATTAAATAAAAATACGAAAATTGAAACTGGAAAATCACATTTGATGACTCACACTGGAAAAAAGCCTTATAAGTGTGAAATTTGTTTTAGGCGATTTACTGCAGCATATTCCTTGAAACTACATTTGATGACTCACAGTGGGGTAAAGCCTTATACGTGTGAAATTTGTTTTAAGCAATTTAGTCAGGATGGAAATTTGAAAAGACATTTTATGACTCACACTGGAAAAAAGCCTTACGAGTGTGAAATTTGTTTAAAACGCTGTATTACTGAAAGTGATTTGACAAGACATTTGAGAGTGCACACGGGTGAAAAACCTCACGAATGTGAGATTTGTTTTAAGCAATTTAGTCTAGCATATTCTTTGAAAATACATCTGAGAACACACACAGGAGAAAATAATTACAAGTGTGAATTTTGTTTGAAACAATTTTCTCAGCGATGTAATCTAAAACTGCATTTGAGAATACATACTGAAGAAAAACCTCACAAATGTGAAATTTGTTTTAAGCAGTTTTCTCAAGCCGGTCATTTGAAAGCACATTTGATGATCCACTCTGGAGTAAAACCTTATGAGTGTGATATTTGTTTTAAGCAGTTTATTCAAGCCAGTAATTTGAAAACACATTGGATGAGGCACAGTGGACTAAAACCTTAAGAGTGTGATATTTGTTTTAAGCAATTTACTGCACCATGTTCTTTGAAACTACATTTGATGACACACTGGAGTAAAGCCTTACAAGTGTGAAGTTTGTTTTAAGAAATTTAATCAAGCCGGTCATTTGAAAACACATTTCACGACTCACACTGAAGAAAAGCCTTACAAGTTAGTGTGAAATTTGTTTTAAACTACAGTACTCACAAAAAGTATCGCATAATTTTTGAAACAGAACAAAAGTTTAAAAATATTTTTTTAATTTTAAAGGGAATGTTATAATACTCGTCTATCGTCTTCTTTAGGCGTCTGAAAACCCATAAAGCAAGCACCACACTCTCGCGAAGTTACTTCAAGAAAGTTGACCGATGTCCGAAGTACCCGTCACTGCACACTCATTCAACTTCACGAGGAACACATTCACGCTGGGCGATACCGACTTCGATTCCTTTGACTCTGTCGCAAAAACCGCTACAGAATGGAAGTAGACCGAGGCGCAGCGAAGTCGCATGATGTATCTGTCTACACTCGTACTCGCTGAACTTCGATCGACTTCGCGAGTAGTATAGTGGGTGGACGTTTAACATTTCAAGTTGAAGCATGAAAAAGCAGTAAACAAAACGTTGTTAAAAGAGAATATTTATTTTGGACATTTATGTTCGAGAATTTGATCTGTGCACTATATCCTGTGTCTGCTCGAGTTTTCAATGATGAGGTGCATTCTTACAAAAAACGAGTAATATTATAACGACAGAACAAGCAGCTCAAATAGTAGCTTTAATTGGAGATAGACGATCGCAGCAATATCTGGCTGATGTTATGGGAATCCACCAATCCAGCGTTTCAAGAGCTTTAAAAAGGTATAGAGAAAGTGGAAAGAGAAACAAGAAGACCAGTTCTAGGACTTCCTAGATGCATGAACCCCGCAGATGAACATTATTTACATCTGCAGACTTTGCGTACATATCGTATTACAGTTGGACAACTGCGAAATGATCTTTCCACAGCCTGTGGCCCTTAATGTTCGGTTCGTAAAGTGCCAATCCAGTTAGAAACAAATTAAGGAAATTTGGAATTAGAGCGAGAATGCCTGCTACTGCTCCCCTATTAATGAGTGCACACCGTATAGCACGTTTAAGTTTTGCACCAGAACGTGTCGATAGGGCTATTAAGAACTGGACTAATATTCTTTTTACTGATGATTTAAGATTTGCACTTTGTGGATCCGACAGGCACTTTGCACTGTCGGATCCACAAAGTGCAAATATTGGCTCATCAATAAAAATAATATTAGCCCAGTCGTTAATATCCCAATTGACCCTGGTGCAAAACTTAAACGTGCCATACGATGTACCCTCGTTAACAGTGGAGCAGTAGCAGGCATTCTGGCTCTGATTCCAAATTCGCTTAATCTATTTCTAACCAAATTGGTACTTATTCGAATATTACCGGCTGTGGAAAGATAATTTTGTAGTTGTCTAGCTGTAACATGATGTGTACGCAAAACCTGCAGATATAAATAACGTTCATCCGCGGAGTTCGTGCACCTGTGACGTCCTGGAACTGTTTTTTTTTTTGTATCTTTCAATTCTGATATCAGCAAGATTTTCTGACGTTATATTACTCATTTTTTGTAAGAACGCACCTCATCATTGAAAACTCAAGCAGACATAGTGCACAGATCAAATTCTTGAATACAAATTTGAAAAATAAATATTCTCATTTAAGGACGTTTTGTTGACTGTTTTTACGCAAAAAACACGCTTCATCTTGAAATGTTATGGGTTTGTAGACACCTAAAGGAGACGACAAACGAGTATTATAACATTCCGATAAAAATTAAAAATTATTTTTAACTTTTTTTCTGTTTCAAAAATTATGCGATACTTTTTGTGATTAGTGTATTTACTCGAGATGGAAATTTGAGAACACATTTGATGACTTACACTGGAGTAAAACCTTACAAGTGTGAAATTTGTTTGAAGCAATTTACCCAAGCAATGTTTTGAAAGTACATCTGAAAAACACACTAAAATAAAGTCATAAATGTGTGAAATTTGTTTAAAACAGTTTACTGCAGCATGTACAACAAGCGAGAGCGAATAGAAGTGGACAAAGAGACAATGGTGACCATGGGAAGACGAAAAATAAGAAAAATAAGTTGGATCGACGAGATTAAACAAACGGCAGGGGAAAACTGGTACAAATGAGCTTAGAACGGGCAAAACCACAAGGGTAGGTCATGTCAAGGAATGGACCAGGAGAGGTTTTTAAAGAAGAGGAGACGATTAATTAAATATTTCTTGTGCGTGTTTTAAGCGAGTTTGAAATTTTTTCGTGAACAGAACTTATCCACTTTAAGAATGTGATTAAGTTAATATGCTTAATTTTAATTTAAATAAAGCCGTTTATAAACGGAAACCAGCCCTTACTCTTATTAATAAGTGTAAGATTAGCTTAATAGATTTAATTCATATTGGTAGGGGAGCCCAAGCGGGGATTTTTGCAGTTACTCAAGCGCGTCAGATTATCATATGGGAAGAAACCTGCAGATGTACGTCTACCATATATTGGCTCTTAACACAGCGGAGTTCGTTAAGGGGGGCCCGAAAAAAACTATCCTTGAAAAAACTCGAAATTGTCAGATTAAGATAAGGTACGTTAAGTACATGCAAAAGAGTGTATAATTCAAAAATCTGACGATTTGAGCCGGGCGTAAGGATATGGGTGAGTCCCAAAGTTTCACAAGAAAAAAGCGAATATATCGCGAAATGAATGACAGATCGAAAAACTAAAAAAGACGTGCTCAATATTTTTTAAAAATCTATCGAATGATATCAATCACGACATCCCACCGAAAGGGTGTTGGGTAAATTTAATATTTTAAATACAAATCCCGCGATATTTCGCGAAATGAACATCAGATCGAAAAACGGTAAAATACACCACATTCACATAGCAAATTCCCAACTATAAACAAACGCACGTGTTACTATTCGCCCGCTCATTCGTCAAGAGGCTGTTAAATGTAATTTATTGCCCTAAACGAGGCGGATTCTCATTTTACAGGTCCAAACTGGTCAGTCTGCAAATTCAAATTGTAGGTAGTGTGTTGGTTTTTAAGATACACTTCAGGACGACCCTGTTTAGCTTGCATGTGCGTTTGTTTACAGTTGGGAATATGTAAAATGAATGGACTGTACACTTATTTAATGTTTTTGAAAAATCTATCGAATGGCACCAAACACAAAGTATATTTAACCCCTCATCCACAAGAATTTAAATGCATTGTTTTCCTTCTACAATACATTTTACTATAGTGTTCTTTTTATGTTCAAAAAGATGGGCGGGTTTAAAATGAATGGTTTTGAAAAAAAAAACAAAAAGATCAAATTATTGAGCGCATTTTTAAATTTTCTTAAAAATCTTTCTTTTTCTCCATGTAACTCGAAAATGATAAGAGATGCCAAAAAAAGATGCCATACAAAAATGTAGGTTTCTTCTAGATAAACATTTTGATTTTATTTTTTATAACAGTATCTCTTATCATTTTCAAGTTACATGGAGAATAAGAAAATTTAAATATGCGCTCTATAATTTGATCTTATTTTTTTCAAAAACCATTCATCTTAAACCCGCTCAACTTTTTGAGCATAAAAATGACACTGTAATAAAATGTATTGTAGAAGGAAAACGATGCATTTAAATTCTTGTGGGTGAGGGGTTAAATAATATACTTCTCAATTTTTTTCTTAAAATTCGTTAGTCATCAATTTTTTGCAGCATATCTCGTTTAGTTTGAATGTAATCGACATTTAATATTGCTAATTTGAAAGGACTTTTCAAGCACAATAAAAGGTATTGGTAGCATTATATACATTAAATCGACCGTTTCTCTGTTATTTCAAGTTGAATACACTGCTTTGAGCATGCACCAAAAAACAAACTCTTTTTACCTCCATATCTCTTTTTGTGTTATAACTAGAAGATTGAAGAAGGAACGAATATCTTTGATTTTTATGAGCTACAAAAATGTTTTATATAATTTTTTTAGTTAGATGCATTGTTTTTAAGGTATTCGCAAAAAACCGTTTGAAAAGGTGTTATATTTTTAATGAAAATGGCTAATTTTCAACTACGAATATCTGAAAAAGTATTGAGTTTTGAGTGCACAATACAAATTGCAAGATAAATATTTTTCGAAGCTTTATCGATTGTAACTCGGCTTCTACGCATGAAGGTCTAATTATAAAGTTTAATTAATAGGCTTCCAAAACAAGTTTGTAATTACCGTGTAATAACAAGCGCGGTAATTACCGCGCTGACTAGATGGGACGTGAATTATAAATTGTAAAATTCCCTCATCTTCCTTAGTCTCAGCATCCGTATGGCTTGCAAATTGTAGAAGCCTCGGAAGTGAAACCAGAGAAGGTTCCCATTGTTTTCATTCTGGTGGGATGTAGAATAGCATTATGTTGTTTTATATGCCATTAGAGTGAAAACTTGGTCTTTTTGCTAGCAGTTGCCGCTAGGACATCTATGCCATTTCTTTCGTTGCAGTCCGTGACTGCACGCCGGGGTTTGTTTTGGTTGGATCAGAGAGAGCAGCATATGTGCCTCCTGATAAGAGACTAAAGGCTGATTCACATTATAGCTCAGGTCACGCTCAGCTCAAGGTTCGGTCAATTATTCTTACACGCATCTTAATCATGCTATCCACACTAAACACGACGGTCAAGTTCCGTCCTTTTTTTTGACCGCGGGGTTTCTCCGAGAGAATATTTTGATCGTTACCTGAGCTGAGCATGACCTGAGCTATTATGTGAATCAGCCTTAATAAGTTTGAAACCGGTAGAGGTGCTTGCTGCACTCTCTAATTGGGCTAGAATATGATGCGGCTGTATTTTCGTTTTGCAACGAAATTGAAAATGGTTGTTCATTTTTGATTTACATAATTATTCTTGATTGGAGTACGAAGGGAACCATTCTCGTTGGAACTTTATCGCGCTGAGCAGATGGGACGTGAATTATAAATTGTAAAATTCCATCATCTTCCTTAGTGTCAGCATCCGTTATGGCTCGCAAATTGTAGAAACCTCAGAGGTGTAACCAGAGGAAGGTTCCCATTGTTTTCAGTCTGGTGGGGGGACATCCATAAACTACGTCGTTGAGAAGAGGGAGGGAGGGGGGCTTGCTTATTTCGACGAAATACGACAGGAGGGAGGGGAGGTATGAGTGCACATTCGACGTCGTTTAATATATTGGTATATTTAAATTTGTCGCTATTGTCTCTATAAATGTAATTTTTTACCAGCATTAAACTATCAGGTATTCATATAAAACGTACCTATAGTTTTTGAAATGAAATTGAAAATAAAACCAAACAATTTACGAATAAATACACCTTTGTTAAAATTAAAAAGAATTCTCTTATAGATACTTTTATCGCATACATTTCGGTTTTATCAGTCACAGCCTTAAAATTAAACTTTGGGTTTAAACAAGCGCTTCTTTATACAAAATATGATTAATTATTTATATGGGAAATAAGCCACAATTAAAATGAAAAAAATAATTTTATTAACGTTTCGACGCCCAAATCGGGTGCCGTTGTCAAAATACAAAATATTACTAGAATAAACAAAAGTGTTGTTGCTAAGCAAAAAAATTCTTCTAATAATTTATTTAATCTGACTCATTTATATTGGCAATTCATACATATATTATACATTTTAAAGTAGAAGACTTTAAAATGATATTGCCAATATTTATGAGTTGCGTTCCTGGGACGACTTACTGAAAGAAAGTTCATTCGATTACATGAAATCAACCCTAACTCAAGAATATCCGTCACAATTTGATTTATATTAAATTAAATTATCACACAATAATGATTTCATGTAATCGAATGAACTATCTTTCAGTAAGTCGTCCCAGGAACGCAACTCATAAATATTGGCAATATCATTTTAAAGTCTTCTACTTTAAAATGTATAATATATGTATGAATTGCCAATATAAATGAGTCAGATTAAATAAATTATTAGAAGAATTTTTTTGCTTAGCAACAACACTTTTGTTTATTCTAGTAATATTTTGTATTTTGACAACGGCACCCGATTTGGGCGTCGAAACGTTAATAAAATTATTTTTTTCATTTTAATTGTGGCTTATTTCCCATATAAATAATTAATCATAAAAATGCCACAAGGAAATAGCTTCAGAACAACATACAGAACAATGTATGGAAGCAAACAATATTCAATTGTTAGTTCATTTATGTGCTGCATACTGTGTGTGAAACAATAGTTCTGAAAGAATGAATGGAAATAAAATATTGTGTTATGTTTATTTAGTAAGTTGTATTTATACTTAGAGAAGATTTATACGCAAAATCTTGGTCCAATGCTATTTAAATGCATTAATTTTTTTTAAATGCTCAGAAAACTAATAAAATTTTTTGAAAAATTTAAACGCAGATTGATCGATTACATTATTACCGAGGGCCAAAAGTTTCTGAAAACATCTATAATCTTTATTTTAATAAGTTACAGGGATAAAAAAAGAGAATATTTAGTCTGATTTTTAAGTTCAAAAATTTCATTCAAAAGAAACCTTTTGTTTATTCTACGGGACTTTCAGCCCTCGGTAATAATGTAATCTTTCATTCTGCGTTTATATTTTTCAAATATATTTATTAGTTTTCTCAGGATTCGAAAAAAGAATGCATTTAAATAGCATTGGACCAAGATTTTGCGCCTACCCCCTTAATTGTTCTTGTTATGATACATTCGCAAATAAAGTTTCAAGGTTGATTAAAAAAACAGAAACAACATTGATTTTTTTTAAATCACTGAAAGGGGGGTCGTAAACTGCAATGACGACGTCGACATGGGGGGGGGGTACGTCTGTAACCGACGAATTACGACGGAAGGGGGGGAGGGTATTAAAAAGTCCAAATTTTTTACGACGTAATTTATGGATGCCCCCGTGGGATGTAGAATAACATTACGTTGTTTTATATGCCATTGGATTGAAAACTTAGTCTTTAATTTAACAGACTTTGTTTGGAAGCCTATTAATTAAGCTTTAAAATGACACCTTCTAAGGCTAATTTACATGCGTAAAAGCCGAGTTACGATCGATAAAGCTTTGAAAAATACTTATTTTGCAATTTGCATTGTGCACTAATGTTACAATATCTTGAGTTTGTCTAATTATATCAATTAGTGCGGCAGATTCGTGCAAATATTATTAAGAATTGCACATTTAATGATACAAGCGTATTATTTGGTCCACATATACTGCACATATAAAGGTTCAAATTTAGATATGAGGCCATCTCAGATTTTGCCTTTTACAAAAATGGCGATCATTCAAAATGGGCGACTATACATATATGACTAATAGCACGATATCTTTTGAATGAAAAGTCCAATTTCAACCAAATTTGGTACGTAGGTTCGTTTTGTGATTTACAAGATCGATGTCGTGAACTGGAAGAATCGGTTTACCGGAAGTTGTGTTTTTCCTGGTTTTTTATGTAAAACTATTTTATATTATGTAAATAATTTATTTTCAATTTTTTCACCCTGTATATATTAATTTTTCAAAATGGTAATACCACTATTGAAAAGAGCGCAAGAATATGTTTTAGGAAATATTTTGAACTTTTTAGTTACGTTAATTATATTTACCATTTAATAAATGCATAACGTATCTTCACATGTACCTATGTGTGGCAGATTCGTGCAAATATTATAAGAATTATTGTATATTTAATGGTAGAGTCATATAATTTGGACCACATATACTACACATACAAAAGTTCAAATTTAGATATGAGGCCATCTCAGATTTTGTCTTTTACAAAAATGGCGAGCATTCGAAATGGCGGCTATGCATATGTGACTAATAGCACGATAACTTTTGAACGAAAAGTCCGATTTCAGCCAAATTTGGTATCAAGTTTCTTTTTTTGACGAATAAGATCGAGGTCTTGAACCGGAAGAAACGGTTTACCAGAAGTTGTGTTTTACTGTTTTTTATGTAAAAATATGTTGTTGTTTTTTCCAATTATTTCATCCTGTATATATTAATTTTTTAAAAAGGTAATACCGCCAATGAAAATAGTGTAAAAATATTTTTTAGGAAAGATTTTGAACTTTTTAGTTATGTTAATTACCATTTAATAAATTCATAACGTATCTTCACATGTACATATTGTAAAAGACAAAATCTGAGATGGCCTCATATCTAAATTTGAATCTTTGTATGTGTAGTGTGTGTGGTCCAAATTATATGCTTTTACCATTAAATGTACAATAATTCTTATATTATTTGCACGAATGCACCGCACATAGGTTCATAGGTACATGTTAAGATACGTTATGCATTTATGAATTGATAATTAACATAACTACAGAGTTCAAAATATTTCCTAAAAAATATTTTCACTCTCTTTTTAACGACGGTATTAATTTTTTGAAAAATTAATATATACAGGGTGAAAGATTTGGTAAAAAAAAACAACATGTTTTTACATTAAAATCAGGAAAAACACAACTTCTGGTCTGGTAAATCGATCCTTCCGGTTCAGGACCTTGGTCTTACACATCAAAAAAAGAATCTATATAACATATTTGGTTGAAATCGGACTTTTCGTTCAAAAGTTATCGTGCTATAAGTCACATATGTATAGTCGCCATTTTGCATGCCCGCCATTGTTGTAAAGGTAAAATCTGAGATGGCCTTATATCTAAATTTGAACATTGATGTGTGTAGTACATGTGGTCCAAATTATATGCTTCTACCATTAAATACACAATAATTCTTATAATGTTTGCACGAATTTGCCACACATAGGTACATGTGAAGATACGTTATGCATTTATTAAATGGTAATTAACATAACTAAAAAGTTCAAAATATTTTCTACAAAATATTTTTACGCTCTTTTTAATTGCGGTATTACGTTTTTGAAAAAATTTTATATACAGAGGGAAAAAATTGAAAAAAAAAGTATTTTTACATAAACAACCAGTAAAAACACAACTTCTGGTAAACCGATACTTCCGGTTTACCACATCCCTCTTGTAAATAAAAAAAACCTATATACCAAATTTGGTTGAGGTCGGACTTTTCGTTCAAAAGTTATGGTACTATTAAACACATAAGTATAGCCGCCATTTTGAACGCCCGCCATTTTTGTAAAAGGCAAAATCTGAGATGGCCTCATATCTAAATTTGAACCTTTATATGTGTAGTATATGTGGTCCAAATTATATGCTTGTATCATTAAATGTGCAATTATTTCACATATCGGCCGCACTAAATATCTTATTGTTGGATTTAAGTTTAGTAAACATTTTTTTCTTCGTTTTTTATTAAGGAACAAATTTTATTTGAAAAATTTTTTATCTTATTTAGTATATGAGCCACAGCCATATAAACAATTTATAAACAATTAAATTGTTTATAACAATGTTTTGACCACTCGGATCAAAATCCACCCTCGAAATTCGTATTCAGCAGTAAAAAATCCATAAGAAACCGTTGAGTTTGTCCATTAGAATTGAAAAGGATACGGCGCCTAGACTACTAGCCACAATCTCTACATTTATCCATATACGTAAATATTGTTCCCTATTTTATATTATTTTTAACATGGACTTGGCGTTTCTTTAAAACTTGGCGTATTTCTTCTAAACTTTTGTTACTTTTTATTCTTAACCTATACCTAGTTAAAATTATACTTCTTTAGGCACGAGGGTGAATTTTTATTTTCTGGGCGCATGCGCACAGCAACAGTATGGTATTAGTCGCTACATATTTTAAGTTACGTAGCGCAAAAAATAAGGTGTGCGTAAAAAGAGTGCCTTATTAGTGTTTTTAGTAAATATATTTATTATAATTTTTGTGTCTGTGGATTTGTCTTCCTCGTAATAAGTATTATTGAAAATGTTTATTTTCAATTAATCTATCTGTCACCATGATTGTAATTATGTCAGAGATGATCGTCTGTATACAGAACGGTGGTAGCTCATCGGTAGAGCATTCGCCTACGGATCGAGAGCTCCCCCGTTCAAATCCGGAGTCATATTCTTTTTTTATTTTTGGTATTCTTTTAGTTCTTTCTGAAATTAGTTTAATATTTAAATACAATTCAAAAATTTTTTAAAGTAGATATATTGATTTCGTTGAAATCATAATATGAAGTAGATTATATTATAACAGAAGTATAACTTATTACGTGCGTACAAAGTAAACACACATTCTTTTTTCCGCATACATTTTTTGTAACAGTAAAATGTGTACAGTTGGTTTATATTTTAGGTTGTTCATTTCAAAAAGAAAATTTGGATGGATACGTTGAAAAGAAAACATTAAATAAAAATACGAAAGTTGAAACTGGAAAATCACATTTGATGACTCACACTGGAAAAAAGCCTTATAAGTGTAAAATCTGTTTTAAGCTATTTACTGCAGCATATTCTTTGAAGCTACATTTGATGACTCACACTGGAGTAAAGCCTTATACGTGTGAAATTTGTTCTAAGCAATTTACTCAAGCCGGTCATTTGAAAACACATTTGATGGCACATACTGGAGTAAAGCCTTATACGTGTGAAATTTGTTCTAAGCAATTTAGTCAGGATGGAAATTTGAAAAGACATTTTATGACTCACACTGGAAAAAAGCCTTACGAGTGTGAAATTTGTTTAAAACGCTGTATTACTGAAAGTGATTTGACAAGACATTTGAGAGTGCACACGGGTGAAAAACCTCACAAATGTGAGATTTGTTTTAGGCAATTTAGTCTAGCATATTCTTTGAAAATACATTTGAGAACACACACAGGAGAAAATAATTACAAGTGTGAATTTTGTTTAAAACAATTTTCTCAGCGATGTAATCTAAAACTGCATTTGACAATACATACTGAAGAAAAACCTCACAAATGTGAAATTTGTTTTAAGCAGTTTTCTCAAGCCGGTAATTTGAAAGCACATTTAATGATCCACTCTGGAGTAAAACCGTATGAGTGTGATATTTGTTTTAAACAGTTTACTCAACCCAGTAGTTTGAAAACACATTTGATGACTCACACTGGAGTTAAGCCTAACAAGTGTGGAATTTGTTCTAAGCAATTTAGGCAGGATGGAAATTTGAAGAGACATTTGATGACTCACACTGGAAAAAAGCCTTGAGTGTGATATTTGTTTTAAGCAATTTACTGCACTATGTTCTTTGAAACTACATTTGATGACTCACACTGGAGTAAACCATTACAAGTGTGAAATTTGTTTTAAGCAATTTAATCAAGCCGGTCATCTGAAAAGACATTTGACGATTCACACTGAAGAAAAGCCTTACAAGTTAGTGTAAAATTTGTTTTAAACTACAGTACTCACAAAAAGTATCGCATAATTTTTGAAACAGATAAAAAGTTTAAAAACCCTTTGGTCATCTGTGTAACCAAAAAAAGGTTGGTCATCGGAAGGTTAACAGACTTTGTTTGGAAGCCTATTAATTAAGCTTTAAAATGAGAGCTTCTAAGGCTCATTTGCATGCGTAGACGCCGAGTTACGATCGATAAAGCTTCGAAAAATACTTATTTTGTAATTTGCATTGTGCACTAATGTTACAATATCTTGAGTTCTAATTGGACGGCGTTATGCATAACTCGACCAAGCGCCATTTCTTTAATATCGAGATAACAGCGGATTCTGGTGACACATAGCTAAAATTATTTTGGAAAAAATCCCTGTTATTGTCACGTTAACGGTTACTAAGAAAAACAAAATTAAACCAAGCGACATTAATCCACTTACCATTAAGCGACCATTAAGCAACCAAGAAACGAAAAACTTTGAAGCCATTTATCTCAAAACTATATTTTGGCGCTTGGTCGAGTTATGCATAACGCCGTCCAATTGTTGGATTTAAGTTTAGTAAACGTTTTTTTCTTCGTTTTTTATTAAGGAACAAATTTCATTTGAAACATGTTTTTTATCTATGTTTTGACCACTCGGATCGAAATCCACCCTCAAAATTCGTACTCAGCAGTAAAAAATCCATAAGAAACCGTTGAGTTTGGCCATCAGAATTGAAAAGGATACGGTGACACCTGTGGCGCCTAGACTATTGGTCCCAATCTCTACATCTATCCTTATAACTAAATGTTGTTCCGTATTTTATATTATTTGTTAAATATGTTTGTATAATTGTTGATGCAAAACCAAGTTCATACTAATAATTTACTCACATTTTAACTAAGGAACACCTTTCCAACCTCAACCTACTTTCGTGTTCCTATGTTGGTAAATATATGAATTAAATCTGTTAAGCCACTTTTACACTTATTAATCGTAATTGCCAGGGCCACCTTCATAAAGATGAGAAAATTCTTCTGCAACAGAGATATAAGCATCCCTCTACGATTAAGAATGCAAAGAGGCTACGTATTTAACACGCTATTGTACGGTGTAGAGGCCTGGATTCTCAAACAGAACAACATAAAAAATATTGAAAGTTTCGAGATGTGGTGCTACCGTCGAATGCTGAAGGTAAGTTGGGTTGAAAGAATCACAAACCTTGAAGTAATACGTAGGATAGGAAGAAACCCAGAAATTTTGTTGACGATAAAACGAAGAAAACTCGAGTATTTTGGCCACCTGATGAGAGGTCATAAATACGCATTACTTCAAAATATAATGCAAGGAAAAATAGAAGGAAAACGGAATCCAGGCCGTAGAAGAATGTCATGTTTGCGGAATTTGAGAGAGTGGTTTGGCTGCACCACTAATGAACTTTTTAGGTCAGCTGTAAAAAGGTCAGGGTAGCCTTGATGATTTCCAATCTCCGATAGGAGTGGCACAAGAAGAAGAAGAACACTTATTAATAAGGGTAAGGGTTGGTTTCTCTTAGGGTTTGTTCACTACGGAGAGCAATGGATTGTATCCTTGCCTTGTATCTATTGTCGTCCCCCTTCGTATTTACTCAGTGTTTGTTGTACCTTTGCCGACAGTATACCTGGTATTGGATACGTGGGTACGATACATTGATCGGTGTAAGGCTTGGCGCCTCGTAGTGAACACAACTTTACTCTCCAGCGGTGCTCAAATGGTCGATCGCCAAAGTTTTTAAAGTCGATCGCGATTCGCGAAAAAAATACAAAAAATGGAAAAGATGGGAACTGCGCTAACTTACCACACGCGCAACTTTACAATTTTTTATAAAATAGAAATGTGCAATCAAAATTTTTATTTTCTAAATTGATTTTCTATTAGCAGTCGATCGCTGGATGCTTGCAATTTATGTGGTAGATCCCATGAAGTTTAAGTCTGAGAACCACTCTACACGTTTTAAAAGTTGATATAATTATAATTCCAAAATGTTTTATATTTTCCATTAATATGTATACGATTTAGATAAATAACAAAATATTTCTTTATATTTTATATTTTAGTATAAAACAGAACCGTGATTTAGTTCATATATTACATTTATTTCTTCTAAACGGTTGTTACTTTTTATTCTTGTTCTAAACAACCGTGATTTAGTTCTTTTATTACACTTATTTCTTCTAAACTTTTGTTACTTTTTATTCTTAACCTATACCTAGTTTCTGCATACATTTTTCGTAACAGTAAAATGTGTACAGTTGGTTTATCTTTTAGGTTGTTCATTTCAAAAAGAAGATTTGGATGGATACGTTGAAGAGAAAACATTAAATAAAAATATGAAAGTTGAACTTGGAAAACCACATTTGATGACTCACACTGGAAAAAAGCCTTACGAGTGTGATATTTGTTTTAAGCAATTTACTAGAGATGGACATTTGAAAAGACATTTTATGACTCACACTGGAAAAAAGCCGTACGAATGTGAATTTTGTTTAAAACGCTGGATTACTGCAAGGGATTTGACAAGACATTTGAGAGTGCACACTGGTGAAAAACCTCACAAATGTGAAATTTGTTTTAAACAATTTAGTCTAGCATATTCTTTGAAAATACATCTGAGAACACACACAGGAGAAAATAATTACAAGTGTGAATTTTGTTTAAAACAATTTTCTCAGCGATGTAATCTAAAAATGCATTTGAGAATACATACTGAAGAAAAACCTCACCAATGTGAAATTTGTTTTAAGCAGTTTTCTCGAGCCGGTCATTTGAAAACACATTTTATGATCCACTCTGGAGTAAAACCTTATGAGTGTGAAATTTGTTTTAAGCAGTTTTCTCGAGCCGGTCATTTGAAAATACATTTGATGATCCACTCTGGAGTAAAACCTTATGAGTGTGATATTTGTTTTAAGCGATGTTCTCAAGCCGGTCATTTGAAAACACATTTGATGACTCACACTGGAGTAAAGCCTAACAAGTGTGGAATTTGTTCTAAGCAATTTATTCAGGATGGAAATTTGAAAAGACATTTGATGACTCACACTGGAAAAAAGCCTTGAGTGTGATATTTGTTTTAAGCAATTTACTGCACCATGTTCTTTGAAACTACATTTGATGACTCACACTGGAGTAAACCATTACAAGTGTGAAATTTGTTTTAAGCAATTTAATCAAGCCGGTCATTTGAAAAGGCATTTGACGACTCACAAAAAGTATCGCATAATTTTTGAAACAGATAAAAAGTTTAAAAATATATTTTTAATTTTTAACGGAATGTTATAATACTCGTCTATCGTCTTCTTTAGCGTACGTTCAGAGTGGACGAGCAAAGAGCAAAGCGGAGAAATCAAACTACTACTAGGAAACGGAGGTACACAGAGTGCTAGCAAAGAGCAAAGCGGCGAAACCAAACAAGTTTGATTTCTCTGCTCGCACTCTTTGGTGCATGTGGTGAGACCGCTCCCGTCTGAAAAAACTTTTGATTCGGTTTCTTTGTCAATTCCTATTCAAAAATGTCCCCTTTAAACAAATCTGAAGAGCACCGGGCGGAATTTTTGGGCAGAAATTGTTTAAACAATTTTATCTACTCTATGTCATATATTATTATGTATAAGGTTTTAGTTTGTGAAAACTATCATTATAGATAGCAGTACGTGAAGGGTTTAAAGCGTGCGTGAAGTAACAATGTATTTTAAATGGGATTTACTTTTTAGCACTGTTTTTGACACTTTTCATATAGTCAAATATCCTTAACTTTCGCGTTGTCATGGTGATGACATAATGAGCAATAAATTACAACAAAAATTTTGACAGTTTTGTGGTTTGAAGGAAATAAAAAATTTTAAATGTCAAAGTTCTAAAAATTATAGAATAGAAATGAATTGCAGTGTCGAAGAGTTAGTTTTTTTATTTGTTTATCGTAGATAAAATATTTTATGAAACTGTACTTGTATAGGAATCCACAAAGAAACCGAATCAGAAATTTTTCCTGACGGGATCGGTCTCATTACATGGACAATTTTGGTATTTTTCCGAAAAATGAATCTCGGTAACCTGATAGCTGAAGTGTATGAAACAAGTATTATGATTCAAAGAAACCTGTTATGGGATCGAAAGATTCCCTATTCAAAGGACGACGATGACTTTTTAAAGGATATAGCGGGATAAGATGGTCAAAAATGCCCCCACACCGATCAGCCCCGCTACTTATGTTTTCGATAAAGGATATAAAATTATGCCCTTATGCAAATATTTAGCTTCTCAGAGGTCCTAAAACGTCTTAAATCGAGAAAAGAAGAATTTTTAGGTTTTTTTTTGTGAGCGCAATTTTACTTTAAAAAATCTGAAAAAATTCAGGAGGATGTATATTTTTAACACAAAACAGCCTGATTTTTTTTAGATTTTTGTAATAAAAAATGAGCACAGAAAATTTTTTTGAAATTTTCAAAAAAATTTTAGGTTATGATAATATAATTTGGCCAACTTTTATATAGTATTTTTTTGTGTACTTTTTGCCGTTCTTTTCAATGGCAGAGGCAGAATTTTTAATATCTGAGCGGAAAGAACGAAAAAATCGAAAAAACCGTTTTTTGCTGTCTCGAGATGCATCTCGGAACAGCCAATTTTAGGATTTGGGATCCTGACTACAACTGAAAAAAAAACTAAAAGTGTGAATTTTGTCATAAACTTTGGTATGTGGGGTTATAATAATATTTGGAACAACTTTTCCAAATAACTTTTTCCGATGTCTCTAACGCGAAGCAAATCGAATCGCATATCGAAAATTCACCCTGTTTGTGGATTCGCAGTAGGCCGCGTTTAAAATTTAAAGTTCAGTTGACTATTTTAAAAATTGTGAAACATCACCCTGTATGACTGCAAAATTACAAATCTGTATATATTTTGATAGCCGAAACATATAGGTGTCTTCATCTTAAATGCGACACACTGTATCTTATCAATTTGATAATTTATTGCCGCTAGCATAGTCGTATCTTTTATAGATTCAAAATATACAATCAAAAACTGACTAATTCACTAATTTTATCAAAAAAAAGTTCAAATTATTGCATTGAAGTATTGAACCAATTAATGCTTATTAATATAATATTATTATAACATGTAATTAATATAATAGAGTGAGTTTAATGTATAGAAATAGTATCAAGTATCTCGGAAACGGCTTGCACGATTTTTATAGGTTTTGTTGGGTAGGGATTTTCTAATGCAGCAGATATTACAGTGATAATTACATTGTTGTCAGATTTTCCGTTTTTCTGAAAATCTAATGAACTTTCTTATTTCAAATAGAACACCCTGTATATTTTTTGTGTTTCGAAGTCCTTCAAATATTCTGATTATTTTTCATGTTATATTCCCTATACCTAAATGCCATAGTTTCGGAGTTATTGCTACATTTATTCAAAAAAAAAAAATTAAATTATAAAAATCAATTTTTTCCGCCCGTGTAGACATTATTTTACGTTCTTTGGATCATTGAGAACAAAAAAGGTGTTTTGTAATTTTTCTCTAAAGTTAATCGCTTTCCCGTTATAAACAATTTAAAACTGAAAAAAATCGAATAATGACGATTTTCAAGGTTCAAATACATAAATAAAAAATAAAAGATTATTTTTGAAACTGCGGAGTACCTACCCAAATTCAACCTAAACCCTTGTTTCAGGGGCTCGCTATAAAATGTTGCCACGTTTTATTTTAAAACATTGCTTTATTGGGACCGTGCAAGTTCGGCAAAGCGACCCCTATTTCTTCGCTCTGTACTATTATTCGCACTTTTAATTATATTGGCCAATTATATTAGTCCTGGTTACTGGATAATTGTCAAGGCCATAGTCCAAAAAAATAGTAAGAAGAAAAAATAAGATTCAGGTTATGTTATGAAAACTTGAACAATTGTATGTAGTAAATAAAATTAGTTATTAAAATGCAGTACTGCACTCAAAACACAATTAATTAAATTACCTTTATATAATAATTGCATATCATATCAATATTGTGGAGCAATATATAATTTTTCTGCTTCAATGGCAGAAGGTATGAAATATACGTCAATTTGACAATTTCAATTGACAATATGAATTATTTAAGATAGTTGCAATATTTCTCCGCGACTCGCGCACGGTCGTTTCTCGTTTCCCTTTCCAAGTACTTGCACACCGCGAATAATAAATGTTAATGCAGAGCATATGAGAGGACGGGAGAAACGGGATGCATTAGCAACTAAAAAACAATATTTTGGAATGAAACCAGCTCAAATTACTTACTGTTAACTCCTAAAATAAGGCCTTAGCTTGAATTTCTGTACTTCGAGTTTCAAAAATAATATTTTTTATGATTTGTGTTTTTTAACCTTGAAAATCGTCATTATTCGATTTATTTTCAGTTTTAAATTATTTACTTAAATAAATTATTATTTAAACTCGAAAACGATTAACTTTAGAGAAAAATTACGAGAAATTTTTTGTTTCCAATGGTCCGAAGAACGCAAAATAATGTCTACCCGGGCCGAAAAAAGTGATTTTTATAATTTATTTAAAAAGTTTTTTTTAAATAAATGTAGCAATAACTCTGAAATTATGGCGTTTAGGTATAGGGAATATAACATGGAAAATAATCATTATTTTTTAACGACTTCAAAACGCAAAAAATATACAGGGTGTTCTATTTGAAATAAGAAAGTTAATTAGATTTTCAGAAAAACGGAAGATCTGACAACAATGTAAGTATTACTATATAATATCGGCCACATTATAAAACCCCTACCCACCACAATCTATAAAAATCGTGCAAGCCGTTTCCGAGATAATTGAGGGTTTCCATACATAAAACTCACTATGTATATTATATTATATTATATTATTACATATTAATTGGTTCAATACTTCAATTTGAACTTTTTATGATAAAATTAGTGAATTAGTCAGTATATTGATTGTATATTTTGAATCTTTAAAAAATACGACTATATTAGTTGCAATAAATTATCAAATTGATAAGATACAGTGTGTCGCATTTAAGATGAAGACACCTCTATGTTTCGGCTATCAAAATATATACAGATTTGTAATTTTGCACAGTCATACAGGGTGATGTTTCACAATTTTTCAAATAGTCAACTGAACTTTAAATTTTAAACGGAGCCTACTGCGAATCCACAAACAGGGTGAATTTTCGATATGCAATTCGATTCTCTTCGCGTTAGAGATATCGAAAAAAGTTATTTGGAAAAGTTGTTCCAAATATTATAACCCCACATACCAACTTTTATGACAAAATTCACACTTTTAGTGTTTTTTTTTTTTTCAGTTGTTGTAGTCAGGATCCTAAATCCTACAATTGGCTGTCCCGAGATGCATCTCGAGACAGCCAAAAACTGTTTTTTCGATTTTTTCGTTCTTTCCGCTCAGATATTAAAAATTCTGCCTTTGCCATTCAAAAGAACGGCAAAAAGTACATAAAAAAATACTATTTAAAAGTTGGCCAAATCATATTATCATAACCTAAAAATTTCTTGAAAATTTCAAAAAATTTTCCTGGGCTCATTTTTAATTACAAAAATCTGAAAAAAATCAGGTTGTTTTGTATTCAAAAGCTACAACCTCTTAAATTTTTTCAGATTTTTTAAAGTAAAATTGCGCTCACAAAAAAATCCTAAAAATTCTTCTTTTCTCTATTTAAGACGTTTTAGGACCTCTGGGAAGCTAAAAATTTGTATGAGGCCATAATTTTATATCCTTTATCGAAAACATAAGTAGCGGGGCTGATCGGTGCGGGGGTATTTTTGGAATATATAAATGGAATAAATTCATTATTTCGTAAACCGACGATTTTAAGAAAAAATCCGGAAACAGGTCGATTTTTATTTTTAAATTATAATTTTTTGGCATTTACATACTAGTGACGTCATCCATCTCGAAGCTGAAATAAAAAATATACATGCGGACCAATGTAAAAAAAGGTCATTTCATTGTTGTCTTTTTACCGGCGCGGCGTGAGAAATACAAAATAAGATTTACTATTTTATTTGGGCATAAGCCACAATTCGAATTTGAAATTAAGTTTACTTGACGTTTCGACTTTCACTTCGGAAATCGTTATCAATATAAAAAAAACATTCATAAATTAAAAATTTAACTTTGTTTCTGGTGAAGCAACGCAGTTGGAACAAGCAGAATATTATAATTGTCACCGGAAAGTGAAAAAGGTAACGCACAACTTGAAAGAACCTATAGATTTCGAACTTCGTTTCTGGTGAAGCAACGCAGTTGGAACAAGCAGATATATTATAATTGTGTCACCGGAAAGCGAAAATGGTAACGAACAACTTTGAAGAGCCTATAGTTTTCTAACTTCGTTTCTGGTGAAGCAACGGAGTTGAGACATGCAGATATATTTTAATTGTGCCACCGGAAAGCGAAAAAGGTAACGCACAACTTGGAAGAGCCTTTAGTTTTCTAACTTCATTTCTGGTGAAGCAACGGAGTTGGAACAAGCAGAAATATTGTAATTGTGTCACCGGAAATCGAAAAAGGTAACGCACAACTTGGAAGAACCTATAGTTTTCTAACTTCGTTTCTGGTGAAGCAACGGAGTTGGAACAAGCAGATATATTATAATTGGGTCACCGGAAAGCGAAAAAGGTAATGCACAACTTGGAAGAGCCTATAGTTTTCTAACTTTGTTTCCGGTGAAGCAACGGAGTTGGAACAAGTAGATATTATAATTTTGCCACCGGAAAGCAAAAAAGGTAACGCACAACTTGGAAGAGCCTATAGTTATCTAACTTCGTTTCTGGTGAAGCAATGGAGTTGGAACAAGCAGATACATTATAATAGTGCCACCGGAAAGCGAAAAAGGTAACGCACAACTTGGAAGAATCTATAGTTTTCTAACTTCGCTTCTGGTGAAGCAACGGAGTTGGAACAAGCAGATATATTATAATTGTGTCACCGGAAAGCGAAAAAGGTAACTAACAACTTGGAAGAGCCTATAGTTTTTTACCTTCGTTTCTGGTGAAGCAACGCAGTTGGTACAAGCAGATATACTATAAGTGTGTCACCGGAAAGCGAAATAGGTAGTCCCTGAAAACTATAGGTTCTTCCAAGTTGTGCGTTACCTTTTTTGCTTCTCGATGACACAATTATAATATATATGCTGGTTCCAACTCAGTTGCTTCACCAGAAGCAAAGTTAGAAAACTATAGGCTTTTCCAAGTTGTGAGTTACATTTTTCGCTTTCCGGTGACACAGTTATAATATATCTGCCTGTTCCAACTGCGTTGCTTCACCAGAAACGAAGCTAGAAATCTATAGGTTCTTTCAAGTTGTGCGTTACCTTTTTCGCTTTCCGGTGACAATTATAATATTATATCTGCTTTTTCCAACTATCTTGCTTCACCAGAAACAAAGTTAAATTTTTAATTTATGAATGTGTTTTTTGATATTTTCAACTCAGGCGCGCCAACACCAACAAACCACTCGCAAACTCGTCCAAATACGTATTGCGAACCATCAAAGCTTTTGTTGAAAAACCGACTGAAGTTAGATTGTGGTGCGCCGTGTGCGTGCCGTTTGTTCGCCACTTGAAAGCACGTACTAATCTGACGAACATGCTGCGCGCGAGCGGCTCGCACACCGAGCAGAGCGCATATGTATACCTGCCTTTACGATGAATTCTCTAACATTTTCCGCGAGTTAGGAGGTACCACGTTTTCAATGAGGAGTTTTCGAAAAAAACAAAAGAGAAACTAACTCTAGTCTCGCGTAACTACCAGCTCCCACTCTGGTTTAGCACCTCTTTGCTCGTACACGTTCTTCGCTCCACTCTGAACGTGCACTTTTTGCTCTTTGCTCTTTACTCTTTGCTCGTCCACTCTGAACGTACGCTTAGGCGTCTGAAAACCCATAAAGCAAGCACCACACTCTCGCGAAGTTACTTCAAGAAAGTTGACCAAAGTCCGAAGTACCCGTCACTACACACGCGTTCAACTTCACGAGGAACACATTCACGCTGGGTGATACCGACTTCGATTCCTTTGACTCTGTCGCAAAAACCGCTACAGATTGGAAGTAGGCCGAGGCGCAGCGAAGTCGCATGATGTGTCTGTCGTACTCACTGAACTTCGATCGACTTCGCGAGCAGTATAGTGGGTGGACGTTTAACATTTCAAGTTGAAGCATGAAAAAACAGTAAACAAAACGTTGTTAAAAGAGAATATTTATTTTGGACATTTATGTTCGAGAATTTGATCTGTGCACTATATCCTATGTCTGCTCGAGTTTTCAATGAGGAGGTGCGTTCTTACAAAAAATGAGTAATACACTCAGATGCAAAAAACACGCAACGGAGAAAATTTTGGTCAAATTCAAAGTATTTCAGTTTTTTTATTTTTATCCCTATTTTGATGATTTTTTTAGCACGCTGTGTAAAAATTTATAGATTTTAATTTGGTATAGTGAGCTTTTTAATAAAATTTTGTATTTGACTTATTATACGGGGTTAATAAACGTTTCGAAATAATAAAAAAAATAACTTTTAAAATATAAAATTAAAAAAATTGTTAATTTTTAAAATTAACAATTAATTATGGCGTCGAAACGTTAACAAATTCATTTTTTTGGTAAAATTGTGGCTTATTTCCCATCGAAAATACTTAATTATAAAAATGCCACAAGGAAATAGCCTCAGAACAACATTTAGTAGAGAAGTATACGACTTAATTTGTTCACTGTAACAATTATTGCAGCATCTACCACGTTTAGCAGGATTTTTATCTTCTTTGTGGCGAACTAGTTGTTTAGGGATCGTCCATTAATCACGAGATGTTTGTTTGGCATTTTTAACCCACTTGGTGACACATGGTGAGGTTTAATACGACCTATATCACGTGTATTGTGACATTTCGTGATGTTTTTATGGACTCTTCCCCCCTCTAGAGCCTCACGTGATTAATGCATAGCCCCTTAGGAAACTGAACAGGAAATCGGTTCTATCACTTGGAAGTATGCACTATTCACAACAAGGTGCGATAACTAACTACATAATTAGGAAGTGGTTGAATGCTCGAATATATGAATTTTACGATATAAAAGGCATATATCGAGCAGTGAGTTGTATTTAATCTTGCCCAAGTATACTTTCGCTCCTAGAGCATCTTCAGGGGAATTTCGTCAAAAAAAGAAAGGTATCCTCGAATGTTATTAACATTTGTCTGAGTGGTGGCAACTTAAATTAACATATGTATAACAAAGACTTAACATACACTACACGAAGGACAAACAAATAAATGGAGGTTTCAAAATGTAGAAGTACCGGCACTCAAATTTATCTGTTTGTCTTTCGTGCATAGTGTATGTTAGTATTTGTTATATGTTAATTTAAGTTGTCACCACTCGGATAGATGTTAATGACATTCGAGGATACCTTCCTATTTTGACGAAATGCTTCTGATGATGCTCTAGGAGCGAAAGTATACTTGGGCAAGCTTAAATAAAACTCGGTGCTCGATATATGCCTTTCATTTCGTAAAATTAAAAAAAAACTGATTGTACTTGAATTTCATGAGATGATAAAGGGAATTTTAAAAAGATCACGTACATAGCATATAGCCCGATCAGGGAACACAAAATTTTACGAAAACCTCCAAAAAAATAAAGGAAGGATGAAAATTTGGAAATAGGTAGTTGAAATTGTCTACTATTATACAGGGTGTAACGAAAATACAGGTCATAAATTTAACCACATATTCTGGGACCAAAAATAGTTTGATTGAACCTAACTTACCTTAGTACAAATGTGCATATAAAAAAAGTTACAACCCTTTGAAGTTACTGTTGTTCTGAAGCTATTTTCTTGTGGCATTTTTACAATTTTAACTATTTAGAATGGGACATAAGCCACAATATTATTAAAAAATGATTTTTATTAACGTTTCGACGCCCAAATCGGGTGCCGTTGTCAAAATACAAAATACTATTAATATAAACAAAAATGTTGTTGGTTAGTAAAAAAATTCTTCTAATAATTTATTTTATTTGACTCATTTATATCGGCAATTCAGATACATATGATACATTTTAAAGTAGAAGACTTTAAAATGATATTGCCAATATTTATGAGTTGCGTTCCTGGGACGACTTTACTGAAAGATAGTTCATTCGATTACATGAAATCAACCCCAACTCAAGAATATCCGTCACAAAAAAATCATAGCATGTGATCTGTCTTTAAAAAGACAACCACATGCAACGGTGACATTAAAATTCTCGCGTTAGAGATCTCATAGTAAATCACGAGGGAAAACCAGGAAAAACCTCGTGATACTATCCCGACATCGTAAGTATTTGGTCTTACATTTAATTTACTCTCAAAATTAATACCAAATTCTGACTTTACTATAATTTTGTTTAAATTATAAATAATATCAATAATACATGGGTATATAAGTAATACTAAAATATAAAATATGTACTAACTCGACTATTGACTTACTAATTGTGGTATATTCTTTCTATTGACTTCCTCTTTCAGTATGGGTATCCACATCCTACTGCATTCCACCGAGGAATTTGCGACACAATTGGTTTCGTTTAGCATAATTAGAGCCGCTTCTTTGATTTTTCTCTTTTTACTATCTGTTTCTTTCAGGACTATACTTGAATCTCTCCACTGAACTCTATGTTCATTATCCCATGCGTGTTGACATATTTGAGATCTATCAAATTCTCTATTTTTAATATAAGATTGATGTTCACTTATTCTAACGTTTAATGGTCTTGATGTTTCACCTATATAAAACTGTTCGCATTCACAAGGTATTTTATAAATACAATTCTTTGTCCTTTCTTGTTCATTGTTAGGTTTAATTTTAGATAGAATAGATCTCAATGTGTTGGTTGTTTTGAATGTTGTTGAAATGTTGAATTTATTTCCTATTATTTTAAGTTTCTCGGATAGTCCTTTTATGTATGGTATTGATATTTTCCTCGTATTATTTCTTGTGAATGTTGTAGGATCCCGTTCTATGTATGTAAAGACAATTCCTTATTTATAAACGATAAAGGATAATCATTTTTTAATAAAACAGATGTTAAGAATTGTTTTTCTTCTAAAAAGGAATTTTCGTTAGAACAAGTAATTTTGGCTCTATCATATAAGGATTTTATGATTCCCTTTTTAACGTTGATGTTGTGATTTGATTTGTAATTGAGATATCTGCTGGTATGTGTTGGTTTTCTATACACTTGAGTCTCATATCCAGTATCCTTCTTTAAGACTAAAACATCGAGGAAAGGCAGGGTGTTATTATATTCCTTTTCCATTGTAAATTTTATTGTCTCTTCTTGATCGTTTATAATATTCAGGAATGTATCCAACAATTCTGATCTATGAGGCCATATTGAAAACACATCATCTACATATAGTCTAAGAGCTAGTGAACCTTTTGACTAACGGTCGTCCTGTAAGGCTAGAAATTTGTAGAGTGATAATTCATAGCACACCAAAGCTAAAAATCATGACCTGGCAGGCCTCAGCGGTGCACGTGTATCTACCAGGTGAATCGAAAAGTGCAAATTTAGGGGGTAAAATAAACTTTCTCCTGTAAGGTTTAAATTTAAGTATGTGTTTGAGTAAGTCATTTAAAAGAAATGTGTAAAATGACAGGCGATTCTGAAGAGCATAAGACCTTGCCAGGCGAGGGGAAAGATTAGGGGTTTTTCCTAAATTTATTTTTTTTGCATCGAACAAATTTTTTTTAAGTTTTTTAAATCATTCCAAACAGAAAAGGTCTTTGGTGATTTTTCTCTTAAGTTAATAGTTTTTGTTATATAAGCGATTGAAAATTTTGAAAATTGCGAAATCGACCATTTTTAACCCCAAATCGGATATTTATCTAAAAATCTCAAAGTTGCCAAGGTAGGTAGATATTCTTTAAACATTGATTGATGAAATCCCAAAGAGTTTTTTGCAATACAGTATCGGAAACCACTTTGTTTTTTAATTGCTAATCAAGCGGACGCTTCACTGTAGTATAAGTGAGGACGTTTGAGTTGGCATAAATTCATTATCTCGAGAATTGGCAAATTTCAAGAGCAATCTTCAGACAGGTCGATTTTTATTTTTAAATTAGGACTTTTTGGCATATATATAATACTAGTGACGTCATCCATCTGAGCGTGATGACGTAATCGATGATTTTTTTAAATGAGAGTAGGGGTTGTGTGATAGCTCATTTGAAAGGTTATTTAATTCTCTATTCACTAATATAAACAATAACATAATTATTTATACAGGGTGTACAAAAAAATTTTTTTTATTAAATTAACTTTGATTAAATTTGACAAATAGAAGAAAAAAATTTTTTTGTACACCCTGTATAAATAATTATGTTAATGTTTATATTACTGAATAGAGAATTAAATAACCTTTCAAATGAGCTATCACACAACCCCTACTCTTATTTAAAAAAATAATCGATTACGTCATCACGCCCAGATGGATGACGTCACTAGTATTATATATATACCAAAAAGTCCTAATTCAAAAATAAAAATCGACCTGTCTGAGGATTTCTCTTCAAATTTGCCCATTCTCGAGATAATGAATTTATGCAAGCTCAAACGTCCTCAATTATACTACAGTGTAGCGCCCGCTTGATTAGCAATTAAAAAAACAAAGCGGTTTTCGATATTTTATTGCAAAAAACTCTTCGGGATTTCATCAATCAATGTTTAAGGAATATCTGCGTACCTTGCCAATATTGAAATTTTTAGATAAATGTCCGATTTGGGTTAAAAATGGCCGATTTCGCAATTTTCAAAATTTTCAATCGCTTATATAACAAAAACTATTAACTTAAGAGAAAAATAACTAAGGACCTTTTCTGTTTGGAATGATTCAAAAAGCATAAAAAAAATTTGTTCGATGCAAAAAGAATAATTTTAGGAAAAACCCCTAATCTTTCCCCTCGCCTGGCAAGGTCTTATGCTCTTCAGAATCGCCTGTCATTGTACACATTTCTTCTAAATGACTTACTCAAACATACTTAAATTTAAACCTTACAGGAGAAAGTTTATTTTACCCCCTAAATTTGCACTTTTCGATTCACCTGGTAGATACACGTGCACCGCTGAGGCCTGCCAGGTCATGATTTTTAGCTTTGGTGTGCTATGAATTATCACTCTACAAATTTTTAGCCTTACAGGAAGACCGTTAGTCAAAAGGTTCACTAGCTCTTAGACTAATATCTCCACCATACAGTGGGTTTTAAATTTTATTTAGAAATGATATTAGTTTCGAAATCCTCCATAAATATATTAGCCAATAATGGAGATAAAGAGGAGCCCATTGCTAGACCAAAATTTTGTTTATAAAATTCATTATTTAGTTGAAAATAGGTATTATTAGTACATAATGTCAATAACTCCATTATAGCTGATACATTTAGTTTTGTCCTAGTTGTCAATGTATCATCATTCTCTAATTTCGTTTTGATTATGTTTAAAGTTTTATCTTTGATTATGTTTAAAGTCAATAGATAGATGTAATAACTACCTTAAATCGACGTTGAATATTATAAAAAAATGGGCTACCGATAATAACTTAACAATATCAGAGAGTAAATCAACCATTGTTACCTTTACTAAAAAACGATATGTTCCTCAAAGCCATCTACAATTTGATAATACTAGTATTCCTTATAAAACTTCAATAAAATTTCTTGGCGTATTTTTAGACTCCAAATTAAATTGGAAAGAACACACAAATTACATATTACGAAGAATGGAAAATGCAATGAATATCATGAAGACTGTAAGTGTCAGTAACTGGGGAGCTGATCCAAACATATCAATATTACTATACAGAAATTTGATAAGATCAATCTTAGACTATGGATCTATTTTTTATGGCTCAGCATCAAACTCTGTACTCCAAAAAATCGAGAGGATCAAAAATAAGGCACTTAGGTTATGCACTGGTTATCTTCGTAGCACACCTATATTGGTCATGGAATGTGAGCTTAATGAACCTCCACTTTCATTAAGCAGGGAATACCTAAGTGAGAAATTTATAGTTAAAACAGCGGTTAACGATAAACTGCTATTAAATAAAATTGTTCATTTAACCACCTCATACCTAACTCATTATTACTGGGAAAAAAAGAAACTGCTTTTAGTTGTGGAAAGCTTCCTCAACGTTTCTAATTCCATTGGCGACATACACCAAATTGAACAAAGCTCGTCTCGAAAGCTAAATTATGAAGATTATTTATCTCCAGTTAACTGTCATTTAAGTAATATTCGTGCGACAGACTTCCTTACTAAAATAGACCACCTTCAGTGTGTACAAAAAAACTGGGGGAGTTATCAGAAATTATATACGGATGGTTCAAAAATGGAAGGAAAAGTTGGATATGCTATATATTACCCACAAAAAAGTATAAAAATAAACAACAGATTACCTGATAAAATGACAATTTTCACAGCTGAACTCATTGCAATCAAAGAAGCATACAAAATATGTATTAATCAAAAAGAACTCAATTATGTTATATTTACAGACTGCCAAAGCATTGTAAAGACACTGAAATATAATGTACATAATTTTGCAGAAAATTATATCATCAGTGACATCATAGCAATGAACAGTGAAGCTTTGAAATCGGGCAAAAATATAATATTGTGTTGGATAAAAGCACACATTGGTATAAAAAACAACGAAATAGTAGATGATCTGGCTAAAAAAGCAACAACGAAGGAATCCACTCTGCATACTTATCAACTTCCTATGGGAGACATAATTTCTATTATGAGATCTATCAAACGGACGAAATGGCAGGAACAATACAATAATTCAGACAAAGGAAATTATTACAAAAAAATCCAGCCTACACTTCCCATCAAGACATGGTTTAATCAAGTTTCCAACAAAGGCTTTATCAAAACTATTTGTCGAATAAGAAGTAATCACTGTCTGACTCCAGTCTACAAAAGAGAAATAGGAATTGTAGATAATGATGAATGTTTATGTGGAGAGCTAGCTGATCTACAACATATGCTATTAGAATGTCCTTTACATTTTATTGAAATATCAAACTTTTTTGCCAATCTAGTTCAAGTTAATGTACAATTTCCTTTTAATCTTATATACCTTTTACAATCAAACAATCTAGATGTTTATAAAATTTTGTACAACCATGTTAATTGTTTAAAATTAAAGCTCTGAGAAAAAAAGAAAAAAAAATAAAAAAAATAAATAAAAAAAAAATAATTAAATAAAATAAAAAGATACTAAGATCTAAACCTCCGCGAGGTTGAATCGGGTTTAGGTCTTAGCGCGATAAAAAAATATACAAAAAAAAAAAACTAAAAATAAAAAATGTAATAAAAAAAATGTTAAAAAATATAATAAAAAAAATAATAAAAAAACAGAGTAAAAAAAACAGTAGTACTAATAGTTTTAAATTTAGATACTAAGCATATATTTTGTAAAAGAGAGAATTCAAAACACATTGACTGGCCAGTTGGTTGCTTAAACCAGTGCCAATAAAACATAAACACACACACAAAGTTTTATCTAATGGCACATTTGTAAATAAACTATTTATGTCAAAACTTACTAAAATATTATTTTGATTAAACTCAATAGTTGATAATTTGTTTACAAAATGTTTTGTATTTTTTATAAATGTGTCATCATTATTAGCAAATGGTTTTATAATGTTTAATAAAAATTTTGATAGTTCACTACAAGGAGAACTGATGGTACTACAAATGGGTCTAAGTGGTATGTTCGCTTTATGAATTTTCGGTACTCCATAAAAATGTGGTGACTTACTGTAATGAGGTGTAATTAATTTTCTTTGATAGTATGTTAGATCATTTTTAAATTTGAATAAAGTTCTATAGATTTTGTTTTCCAGTGTTTTCGTTGGATCCTTCGTTAATTTGGTATAAGGTCCATTTGTAATTAGATCTGTAATTTTGTCCTCGTATTGTATTTTATCCATTATTACAGTTGCATTTCCTTTATCCGCTGGTAGGATCGTTATGGAGTCATCATTTTTTAAAGTTTTTAAAGCTTTAATTTCCTCTTTACTGATGTTCTGTTCAATTTGATTTGTCTTTTCCAATTCAAGTTTACATAGTACCTACCCTATACTGTTCTTTTTCATGAGTTGGTAAACACTGTGATATTTTTTCCACTGAACTAATTATGTCTAATTTTGGAATAGATGGATGAGTAACAGCATAGTTTAAACCCTTTGACAATACCAAATTCTCCGTTGCATTTAACTGTCTATTTGATAGATTGACAACTGTCGCTAATATGTCATTATTTCTATTTAGGTTATCAAAAGTATGTATACTATTTTGTTCTAAAAGAATATTTATATTTTTGATATCATTCCGAAAAGCAAATCTTTAATACTTACGATGTCTTGTTCAATAAAAAATAAATTTGACCTGTGAAATTGTAACCTTTCCCGGATCATTGACAAACTGGCTCTATGTAGAATATTTTGGAGTCTTCTGCTTGAGTATGCTGGCCGTAACCTCAAGCCCTTCGGTATTAAGTTGTTATCTCTACATCGTTTTAAGAATTTGATAGAATTTTGACAGTGTGCCAGTTTCTCGTAGAAGGTTTCCAATTTCCTAAAATTTTGACACACGCTAGGCCCATACCGGTTTCTTAATGTTGTTCTGAAGCTATTTTCTTGTGGCATTTTTACAATTTTAACTATTTAGAATGGGACATAAGCCACAATATTATTAAAAAATGATTTTTATTAACGTTTCGACGCCCAAATCGGGTGCCGTTGTCAAAATACAAAATACTATTAATATAAACAAAAATGTTGTTGCTTAGTAAAAAAATTCTTCTAATAATTTATTTTATTTGACTCATTTATATCGGCAATTCAGATACATATGATACATTTTAAAGTAGAAGACTTTAAAATGATATTGCCAATATTTATGAGTTGCGTTCCTGGGACGACTTTACTGAAAGATAGTTCATTCGATTACATGAAATCAACCCCAACTCAAGAATATCCGTCACAAAAAAATCATAGCATGTGATCTGTCTTTAAAAAGACAACCACATGCAACGGTGACATTAAAATTCTCGCGTTAGAGATCTCATAGTAAATCACGAGGGAAAACCAGGAAAAACCTCGTGATACTATCCCGACATCGTAAGTATTTAGTCTTACATTTAATTTACTCTCAAAATTAATACCAAATTCTGACTTTACTATAATTTTGTTTAAATTATAAATAATATCAATAATACATGGGTATATAAGTAATACTAAAATATAAAATATGTACTAACTCGACTATTGACTTACTAATTGTGGTATTTTCTTTCTATTGACTTCCTCTTTCAGTATGGGTATCCACATCCTACTGCATTCCACCGAGGAATTTGCGACACAATTGGTTTCGTTTAGCATAATTAGAGCCGCTTCTTTGATTTTTCTCTTTTTACTATCTGTTTCTTTCAGGACTATACTTGAATCTCTCCACTGAACTCTATGTTCATTATCCCATGCGTGTTGACATATTTTTAAATGTAATTTTTCTTTTAAATGGGAGCTCACCTACATTTCTTGTAGCTGGTATTTTTATCTAGATACGTCTTCTCAGATCTATTTAGCAATAGAGACAAGAACCCATCTGGCAAACTGAGCCAAAAAGGGACTAATCTGAAATTATTAGTAGGTAGGTATTGAAAATACCTAGGTAGGTATCTGTAATCTAAGGTACTTCAAAGGTACAAAGGTATATGCAATTATATTGTCGCAGGCTTCAGTGCATACCAACTGATTTCCGATACACCTACTTACAAAATGAAAATCGATTTTTTTCAATATATCGAAAACTATTAAAGTATTTTTATTGAAAATGGACATATAACATTCTTATGACAGTAGCATCTCAAGAAAAAATTATAGGGAAATTTGGACACCCTATAAAAATTTTATGGGGGTTTAGTTCCTTTAAACCCCCCAAACTTTTGTGTACGTTCCAATTAAATTATTATTGTAGTACCATTACTTAAACACAATATTTCTAAAACTTTTTTGGCTCTTAGTACTTTTTCGAAAAGTCAGTTTTTATCGAGATATTTTGAATATTTGTCAAATCCACCACATATTTGTATTTGTATTTGTACGATTATGGATACTTGGTAATAATATGAAAAATTATTGTATGATTTACATTTTTAGGTATATTTTGAACCGTATTAAAAAAGAAGCCATATCTCGATAAAACGTGCCTTCTCGAAAAAATACAAAGAGGCAAAAAGTTTTAAAAACATTTTGTTTAACTAATGGTATCGCAGTAATAGTTTAATTGGAGCGCACACAAACATTTGGGGGGTTTAAAGGAACAAAACCCCCATAAAAATTTTATGTAAACATATTAAAAAAGAAGCTGCAACTCGATAAAAACTGCCTTATCGAAAAAATACGAAGAGCCAAAAAAGTTTTAAAAATATTAAATTTAACTAATGGTATCACAATAATAATTTAATTGAAACGTACAGAAAAGTTTGGGGGGGTTTAAGGGAACAAAACCCCCATAAAATTTTTATGGGGAGCACAAATTGAACTATAATTTTTCTTTAAGATGATCCTGTCATAAGAATGCCACATATCTATTTTCGATAAAAAATCTCTAATAGTTTTCGATATATTCGAAAAAATCGATTTTTATTTTGTAATTTCAAAGGGCTATAACTTTTTTTCTGTGCATATTTGTACTAAGGTAAGTAAGGTTCATTCGAACTATTTTGGGTCCCAGAATATGTGATTTAATTTATGACCTGTATTTTTGTTACACCCTGTATAAGAAAAAGTTTACAATTCTACATCCCCTCCATTTTACAAAAATTGGGAAATACAGGGTGAAAAATATTTACTCGGGAGTGAAAAAATATACGTTCAAAATAGGCCGGGAATTGGATAAAATGTCTAATTCTAAGCAACTTTTGTTCTATAGAGTTTTTTTACTAAGTTAATACTTTTCGAGTTATTTGTGAGTGAATATGTTTATTTCGTGTATTTGGCAAATAACTCAAAAAGTAAGTATTTTAGCGAAAAAAATATTCTTAGAAAAAATAAAGCTTATAAAAAACTGGAAAAAATGGTGTATGCATGAGGTCTGTAGACCCAGTAGAAGCAGAGTTGTAGCTAATGAAAATGTAGGTTCTTCTTCGTCAAATTACAAATCGAATATTTTAATTTGAAATAACCCAAAAACGGAGCTCTTTTCGGGGAAAATTCATTACAACTTTTTTAAAGTGTTTAAAAAAAGGTTTATTTTTGTTTTTTAAAAAAACTTCTAACCTTAAAAGTACCTAAGCAAGTTACGCTCAAAACATTGCTGGTCTTTTTACCCCTTAATTAGCTTCCCAAATAAAATTAATCGTTACCGCTTCACAAGTTACTTTACTTATGTATTGTTTATATTATCTATAAGTTTCATTGGTCAAAGTGCTCATTTTTGAAAAAAATTGGGTTTAAAATAAAACGTTTCTTTTTAATTTTGAAAAAAAAAATGGAATTTTTTATGGAATTAACTTAAAAATTATTAGTACAGTCGAACCCGCTTATTGGAATAGCCGTCGTGCCAAGAAAAAGTATTCCTATAACAGGGATATTCTAATAACCGATCATATAAGCCTAGTAAAAACGTTTTGGGACCTCAAATTTCTATTCCGTAAACCGGGATATTCCTTTAACCGGTATTCTAATAAGCGGGTTCGACTGTAATACCAAAAATCTCAAACAGTAATAAATGGTTCATTTTGCTTTTATGAATATTTTTGTTTTCTTGTTAGACAAAAATTGGTTATGCTATGGCTGTTCAAAATTTGCCTAAACTCATGATTAGTTATTCGTTCAAGCCATTTTAACTACAGCTTTTTCAAAAATAAACACTTTGAACCGATGAAACTTACAGATCATATAAATAATACATAAGCAAAGTAATTTTTCAAGTGGTAATGATAAAATCTATTTGTGATGCTAATTAGGGGGTGATGTTCGCGATTTTTTTTTTACCAAAAAATAAAAGGGACCAACAATATTTTGAGCGTAACTCACTTACTTTTAATGTTAGAAGTTTTAAAAAAAAACAAAAATAAACCTTTTTAAACAAGTTGAAACGAATTTTCCCCGAAAAGTGCTCTGTTTTTGGGTTATTTCACATTGAAATATCGATTTGGAATTTGACGAAGAAGAACCTACATTTCATTAGCTACAACTCTGATTCTACTGGTTCTACAGACCTCATGCATATACCATTTTTTTCAATTTTTTATAGGCTATATTTTGATAAGAATATTTTTTGCAATAAAATACTGACTTTTTGAGTTATCTCCTAAAAACCTTTCAAAAACATGTTTTTATTTGTTAAAAATGAACATATTCTCTATAGAAAACTCTATAGAACAAAAGTTGTTTAGAATTAGTCATTTTGTCCAATTCCGGTCTTATTTTGAATGTATATTTTTCACCTTCGAGAGGGGGTATTCCCCTCCATTTTTGTAAAATGGAAGGGATGTAGAATTGTAAACTTTTTCTTATATAATAATAGACAATTTCAACTACCTATTCCCAAATTTTTATCCTTCCTTTATTTTTTTTTTGGGTCAAATTGTTCTTTGCTGTTACTGCGGCGCGCCCGGCTGAAGGTTTTTACTCCAGGCTGTGGGTGAAAAATAGGTCGATTTCAGGATATAATTCAGGAATTTTTGAAACCTATCAGGTGTTGTAAAGGACGATGCCAGGAATAACTTCTACTAAAATGTAACCAAAAATATTGTGCGCTTTTTTTTTAATTGCGATTTTCATTTGTTAAATTTGCAATTTTTATTGATTTTTAATTCTGTAGCTTAGGATATTGATTTTAGAGAAAAACTTTTTAATAGAAAGTTGTAGTAAATTAAAAAACCTACAATTTGAGATATGGTAAGTTTAATTTTGTTAATTGGTTATTGCAAAACAGCCTGCTAAAGGTCCAAAATGGCCGTTTTTTACAATTGCATTATTTATTGTACAAATAATTTTTTTTTATTTTTTAAAGCTTTAAAATGAAGATCTTTCAATTCCAAACTTAAAAAAAATTGTAAAGCCCAGATTAACGAATTTGTTGCTTAGATATTATAAATTGTTTATCCCAAGAGGTCAAATGTCGAAGGCTATAACTTTTTGAAAAAAAAATTGTAGAGAATTGGTGAAACACCTAATCTCCTTCTAAAGAGTTATAACGGGGTTATAACGGGGTGTAGCGATGGATCGCCTCCACGTGGTGCACCCTGGGTAACGCCAAATGATCCATCCTCCCAATCCTAAGGTGTAACACCATCGTGCCGACGGGATGCATGGTACAGGGAGTAAAGTGTATCTAAAGCGATGCCCTAGAGAGATGGCGAACTCTGGGGGATTATAGCCTTAGCACGGTAAGGGCGCACTGCCGTGCCTGACAGCAATTCGTCCCAACTCGTGGGAACAAATATGGAGAACGAGATTGAAAAAACAAACACAAAAACGGGAACGGACACAGAGGCGACTTCAGTCGTGGATTCTGTATCTGTCCCAAATACTGAGCCAGAAGTTGTTCCAATCGGAACAGACTCTGCACAAAGTAGCAAAAAACGCCTTTCTGGAGCTCAAAAAAGAAAGATGACGAAAAAGGCAAAAATGGCTGCTGGAACATGGACCACAGCAAATCCCCATAAAAACAAAACGGGAGTACTGGTAAAACCCGAGGGTAAAAAGAGACCGCGGGAGAATACCATTACCCCCCCGCAATAAAGGGTTGCTAAGAGACCAAGGAGCTCTCATGAGCAGACTAGGTCATACAGCAATGTCACAAAAGTATTCAGGATAGCGGTGGCACACAGGCACCATCCGGATACTCAACTAGATCAGGCTCACGCAGACCCGATCATCAACAAACTAAAGCTAGCAGTGGATGAGGCTCCTGTTGGAAGTCAAAATCAACTGCTACAGTTCCATAAAACATCGTTTAGCGCAGGTACTCTGTGGGTAAACTGTGCTAACGAACATACCAAAAAATGGACTACTGAGGGGGTAAGGACTATGGAGGGCCTGTGGGAAGGAGTCGACTTAAATGTGGTCGATCCCAGCCACATGCCAAAACGCCCTATGGTCCTCGCCCGCATCCCCGAGAAAGAGGCTGAAGAATCAACAGTCAGAACCCGTTTAGAGAGGCAAAATAAAGACCTTAAGACGGAAGACTGGTTGTTGAAAAATCGGAAGGTCGGAGAGGACATGCAAATCCTCGTATACACGATCGACGAGGTCTCCTATAAAACATTGAAGGCTGCAAATTTCAAGGCGTATTACAGACTTGAAAAGATATCCTTCAAAACCATCAGAGGCATTGATGGCTCCAATCAGAATCCTGCAAGCGAATCTCCAGCATAGTAAGTCAGCTTCGGCAGAACTTACTGTCGCCATGAGAAGGTTTGATGTAGCCTTGATACAAGAACCCTGGGTTTACAAGGGCAAAATAAGAGGTCTATCGGGTATTGGTGGAGAGCTTATATATAGCCGGTCTGCCGATGTCCCGCGAACTTGCATAATAGTCAAACGAAACATCAAAACACTGCCGTTGATAAATCACTGTTCCAGGGATTTAACCACGGTAAAGATGAAGATCATAGATGGAGGAGGGGTGAAGCAGATAGTTTTAGGATCAGCATACCTCCCATATGATGATCCCGAACAACCACCATCAAGGGAATTGGAGCAGCTAGTGAGAGATTGCAGGAAAAATGGATTGCAATTGATCATTGGCTGTGATGCGAATGCGCACCATCTGACTTGGGGCAGTACAAACACCAATGCAAGAGGTGAGTCAGTACTACAGTTTATAATGCAACATAATTTAGACATATTAAACGTAGGAAACAAACCAACGTTCGTGACTTCACGACGGAAGGAGGTGATTGATATAACAGTTGCCACGACTAACGTGGCTAGAACTGTGAAAAACTGGCATGTGTCAGATGAGGTGTCCTTTTCAGACCATCGACACATTTGTTTTGAAATGACAGGCAATGAGCTTATCAAGGAAACTTATCGTAATCCTCGTAAAACAAACTGGTAAGCATATCAAGCAGACATAGAATATAGCTTAGGCAGGATTAACGGGAAGATAAGGCATACATTGGACCTAGACATGGCTGCCGAACAATTTCAAGAGATTGTCACGTCAGCGTTCGAAGACAACTGTCCGGAGATAGTCAGGAATTCCAACAGGAAAGTTCCCTGGTGGAATCATAATCTTGCAAATCAAAGGACAGAGGTTAGACGAAAATTTAATTTCGCCAAAAGGTCAGGCGAGTGGGGCGATTATCGCAAAGCTCTGACTGACTACAATAAGGAACTGAGAAGGGCAAAAAGAGAATCGTGGAGAAGGCATTGTGAAGAGATAGAAGGGACTTCAGAAATGGCAAGGCTCCATAAAGTTCTCTCAAAGGACCCTCAGATAAGTATTCCCTCGCTCCAAAAAGAGTCAGGTGAATACACTCAGAATGGTGAAGACACCCTGAAAGAGCTTTTCAGGGTGCACTTTCCTGAGTCTGAGACAAAACTGATACCACTAGACACATGGCAAACCGGACTGGATATCATGAATTATGGTTCTAGGGAAAACTGGCATGTGGCAAAAGAAGTTATAAACCAGGACAAAATCAAATGGGCAATAAACTCATTCGAGCCATATAAATCACCGGGTCCGGACGGGATTTATCCAATACTTCTACAGAAGGGAAACGACCTTCTTTTCAAAAAATTGTGTAAGATACTGCAGGCTAGTTTAGGGCTGGGGTACATACCAAAAGCATGGAGGCTGATAAGGGTGGCTTTTATACCCAAACCTGGCAAAATCGGACAGGAAAGGGCCAAGTCTCTGCGGCCATTAAGTCTGATGTCATTCGTACTGAAGACCTTAGAAAAACTGCTCGATAGGCATATCAGGGAAGGTGTATTGGTTGAAAGTCCGATACATCGGGGACAATATGCATATCGAGCGGGAGTCTCCACAGAAACGGCACTGCACCATCTTGTACAGAGAGTGGAGTACGTTCTAGAAAACCAAGAGGTGATGTTGGGTGCATTTCTCGATATTGAGGGAGCATTTGACAACACCTCTTACGAAGCGATCACAAGGGCGATCCGTCTAAAAGGAATAGACGAAACAAGCTGTAGATGGATAGACTGCATGCTGAGAAGCCGTGTGATATATGCTACGTTGCTAGGGGATACAGTGTCAGCTCAGGTAGCCAGAGGCTGCCCACAGGGGGGAGTCTTATCTCCTCTATTGTGGAATCTGGTCATGGATGGCCTGATAGCTAGACTCGACAACGATAGGCATCACGTCCTGGGCTATGCGGATGACCTAGTCATCTTAGCCCACGGAAAATTTAATGGTACAGTCAGAGATCGAATGCAACAGGCTCTGACAGTAGTTACAGAATGGACTTCAAATGTAGGGCTTAACATCAGTCCTCTAAAGTCCAAAATCATGAAATTTACTAAAAGAAGGAATTCAGAGGAATTGGGTCCTCTAAGCCTAAATGGTATACATTTAAATCTGGTGAGTGAAGTAAAGTATCTCGGGATAATATTAGACTCAAGACTTACTTGGAATCAGCAGATAGAAAGAATAACGAAGAGAGCGGTATCTACGTTAATGGTAGCCAGACGTACTCATGGAAAAATGTGGGGTTTGAGACCAGACATGGTATATTGGACTTATAACATGGTAGTAAAACCCACAATTACATATGCATCAGTGGTATGGTGGCCAAAAGTGCAGCAAAAAAGTGCCATCATCAAATTAAGCAAGGTGCAAAGACTTGCTTGTCTCGGGATCACGGGGGCTATGAGGGGCACACCTACGGCAGCTATGGAGGCACTACTGGATCTCCCTCCTTTACATATAACAATAAGAGGTGAGGCGAGAATGGGCTATTATAGACTGCGAGAAAACCTGAGCAACGTACCAGTTAAATCAGGACATAGTAAAATAACGAATGAAATTAATGATGCCGAATGGATGATGATTTCTGACCATATGACATCAAGATATATGCCTGAAGTACCTTTTCAAGTGGACATTTGCCCACGAGACGAATGGGACAGAGGAAACTCTCGACCCAGACTGCAGGGTTGCACCTGGTATACGGACGGGTCTAAAACTGCAGACGGTTCGGGCGCAGGAATATTCTATAGTGGTGGAAATTTCAACATTTCTATTCCACTGGGAGAATGTACCTCCGTATTTCAGACAGAGATTTTTGCAATCTTGCAGTGTGCAAGAGAAAACAACCTGAGGGCATTCGAACTGCAGCGGGTTAACATATGCACAGATAGCCAAGCAGCCATTGGGGCTCTTATAAGCCCTAAGGTGAACTCTAGGCTGGTGTGGGAATGTCGACAAGAACTTGATAGACTGGCACAACATAACAGTGTTATACTGGTATGGGTTCCAGGTCATCGGGGCATATACGGCAATGAAAGAGCTGATGCACTTGCCAAGAGAGCATCAGCTACAAAATACCTGGGTCCAGAGCCGGCCGTGGGAGTGCCAAAAAGCACCGTCCGCGAACGAAAAAAAGCCTGGATCCGAAGCCAACACAACTCACACTGGGAGAGTGTACCCGGTCAAACACATGGCAAGATGTATATCGGACGGACATGTGCTAGTAGAGCTGAGTTACTGCTGAAAACAAGCAGGAATCAGCTCAGAGTCATAACAGGTTTCCTCACTGGACATGCGCCAGTTAAGGGTCACCTGCATACAATGGGGCTGTTTCATGGAGACTTGAGCTGCAGACTCTGTAACAGAGAACCTGAAACAGTCAACCATATTTTGCATGACTGTGAGGCATTGGATCGGAGGCGGCAAACACTTTTCGGAGACATCGAAATGACTCCAAAATTATATGGCACCCACCCACTAGACCTGTACAAGCTGGTACAGGGTTCCAGAATTCTGGAATGGGTTTCATAAACAATGGAAGATGTACAATAAGCCAAGTGGCTGCAGTACAACCGGTTCACAACAGACGGCTTCCAGGGAAAAAAAAAAGAGTTATAACTTCATATTCTGATGTAAATAAATGCGTAAAACATTTTTAAACCTCTAATTTTTGGGTTTGAAAATAAGGGGGCAAATTTCGTTATAAACATTTAGAGCTGAAGCGGCCCTGTACATCCTATGAGTTTTTAACTTACATATTATTGTTTCTGAAGATGAAATAAAGATTTATAAAAAAATAAAAAATTTCTACGACCAACTGAAGCCGAGATAATTTTTGGGTTTGAAAATAAGGGGGCAAATTTCGTTATAAACATTTAGAGCTGAAGCGGCCCTGTACATCCTATGAGTTTTTAACTTACATATTATTGTTTCTGAAGATGAAATAAAGATTTATAAAAAAATAAAAAATTTCTACGACCAACTGAAGCCGAGATAATTTTTCGGTTTGAAAATAAGGGGCAAAATTTCGTTATAAACATTTAGAGCTGAAGCGGTCCTGTACATCCTATGAGTTTCTAAATTACAGATTATTGTTGCTGAAGACAAAACGAAGATTTATAAAAAAATAAAAAATTTCTACAACCAACTGAAGCCGAGATAATTGTTTTTTTTTTTCTTAAGTCGTAGTACCTTTATTTATAACAATCAAGAAATTATTTTACAGTCATTGGCTAAAGACAGGCTTATATTATCTTAAAATAAAAATTATTATAAAATATAGTTACATTTAATTATTAAAATTTATTTTTAAAGTCGGTGCTTTTGCGAGCGGCCGAATTTTGCAAATCGAACGGCTCGCTTCAAATCCGCGCGGTCGGAAAATTTTTACGTAACGTGTATTAAATTTTGACAGAAAACAATTTAATAATATTACCATTATAATATACAGTCTATTTACCACTGTATTTGTTTTTCTTGATAAACTTTTATATGTGAAATTTCATTTCTGAAGAAATAATATTACAAAAATGATACATAATATATGAAATATATAACTATATTTTTAATTTTTTCATTGTTGTATAAATATAATAATAATGTTACTTCTTACTATAATATACAATATAAAACTTTTTCTTCTTGTAGTGACTATTCTTTTTGGATTTCACATATAAAAGTTTATCAAGAAAAACAGATACAGTGGTAAATAGACTGTATATTATAATGGTAATATTAGTAAATTGTTTTCTGTCAAAATTTAATACAAGTTACGTAAAAATTTTCCGAGCGCGCGGATTTGAATCGAGCCGGGCGATTTTCAAAATTCGACCGCTTGCAAAAGCACCGATTTAAAAAATAATTTTTAATAATTATATGTAATTATATTTTATAATAATTTTTATTTTAAGATAATGTAAGTCTTTCGTTAGTCAATGACTGTAAAATAATTTCTTAATTGTTATAAATAAAGGCACTATGATTTAAGAAAAAGAAAACAATTATCTTGGCTTTAGTTGGTTGTAAAAATTTTTATTTTTCTTATAAATCTTCGTTTCGTATTTAGCAACAATAATCTGTAAGTTAGAAACTCATACGATATACAGGGCCGCTTCAGCTCTAAATGTTTATAACGAAATTTGCCCCGTTATTTTCAAATCCAAAAATTAGAGGTTTAAAAATGTTTTACGCATTTATTTACATCAGAATATGAAAATATAACTCTTTAGAAGGAGATTGGATGTTTCACCAACTTCCTACGATTTTTTTTTCAAAAAGTTATAGCCTTCGACATTTGACCTCTTGGGATAAACAATTTATAATATCTAAGCAACCAATTAATTGTTAATCTGGCTTTACAATTTTTTTTTATGTTTGGAATTGAAAGATCTTCATTTTAAAGCTTTAAAAAATAAAAAAAAATTATTTGTACAATAAATAATGCAATTGTAAAAAACGGCTATTTTGGACTTTTCGCAGGCTGTTTTGCAATAACCAATTAACGAAATTAAACTTACCATATCTCAAATTGTAGGTTTTTTAATTTACTACAACTTTCTATTAAAAAGTTTTTCTCTAAAATCAATATCCTAAGCTACAAAATTAAAAATCAATAAAAATTGCAAATTTAACAAATGAAAATCGCAATTAAAAAAAAAGTTCACAATATTTTTGATCACATTTTAGTAGAAGTTATTCCTGGCATCGTCCTTTACAACACCTGATAGGTTTCAAAAATTCCTGAATTATAACACGTTTTTTCACCCACAGCCTGGGGTATTTAAACGGTTTACTACAGCAAGTTATTTGATGTCACATTTTAGACTGCACTCTAACAGCCATTTATTTCTTCGAAACTTTTGTTACTTTTTATTCTTAACTTAGTCTACAGTACATCGTCCTTTTTGGAAGATGATTGCAAAAGTCTTAAAAATGGTCTTAACTGCTTCGTTTGAGCGAGTCTACCGTGGCGGATCCAGGGGAGGGCGATCGGCCCTCCTCTTGACGATGCTGTATCCGCCACTGGTCTACCACTTTCTGAAAAATTTCATAGTTCAGGTTGGAGGCGTTTGCGCGTCATTAACATATTAACGTTGTCGGACTAACGAAACGCGCTTAAAGGGCCTAGCCGGGTAAGATGATGAAAAGTGCCCCCAACTCGATTCGAATTCCACCGTTTATACTTAATTCGCTCTATCGAGATTCACTTTGACACTGACGTTAGTAATTTCTTTTTTGAAAAGTTCAGTTGCCAGAAGTGACTGGCCATTACTACAAAACCAACGCACCTGCTCATATCCAATATTATTAATAGTAAACAGACATAAAAATAACATAAGCCTTACGCTAATCAATAATTATTTATTTATACCATTATAATAGTATAAGAGCTGTGAGACATTTTTGAGTAGGTATTTTAGGCAACCTGAAAATTTTTCAGGTGACTCTTCCATGATAGCCTAATACAAAAATGCCGGTCTGGCTGGAGGGTAGCGGTTATTTTCCCCAAAAATCCCCCCCCAAAGTTAAAAAAAGGGTAAAAATTATTATTACAAAAAATATCATTAACGTGACTTTAAAGTAAATTTAAATATTCAAATATAAAGAAAATAAACAGGCCAGGCGATTTGAGGGCGATTTTAACTCTGCAAGATACTTGCATGGGCGCCCCAGGATTATTTTCAGGGGATGCATCTGAACTTCAGAAGATTTCATCTGAATCTGTACATACTATTAACGAGTATAAAATATACAACTATACATGCAAAGCTATGTACATTCCTTCAGGACAGGGAAGTACAATTATTATTTTGACAGGGTATTTTTTAATATTAAAAATAAATATTCTACAAAGACAGGTTTTTTTTGGTGAAATTTTCCAACTGCCATGTGATCGAACAAATTACGCGTGCATATAAATGAAAAGCGCTATAGGTAAACAGGAGTGTGAGAAAGAGCGTATACCGATAGCTGTTTGCGTCCTCTGTTGTACCTGAGCGAGTCCGTTCGCTCGAGAAAAATCACGTGACCTGGCGATCCCATGTTGTTGTGCTTCGAAACGTCAGAGTAATTATTATATATTATAGTTTTTTAAGTAAAGTCGGGTCCATAGATATTTCGCCCGTCGGCAAATTCAAACAGATAACATTTGTATTGTTATGAAATTCGAGTAAATCAATGTCCCTTTGATTAAGCACACGCCGGTATTTTTACAACCGGGTTACTCATTGTAAATCAATCAAGTTTAACACTTGAAAATGTATACTTGGGCATTAGTACAGTTAAAATTGTTAGACGATTATATTTAGATGAAATATTAAGCAATAGAATTGAAACTTTTTTCTACTTTTAAGGACAAAAAAGCAAGTTCATTAGCGGAACGTGATTCAAAATTATTCTGCAGATTATATTTGAAGCAATATTTGATTAAAACATCTCATTTTTGGTGGTAAAAATATATTAAATACATATATTAATTTGTCTGGACTAAAGGTGGTCAAAGATGGTCTGGAGTTATATTTTTGTTTGAATTTGCCGACGGGCGATAGATAGATGGTGTTTACTTTAACTTTTTCTTAATTAAAGGAAAATAATACGTACTATACAATAGATTTTGCAAATATAATAGAAAAAGACAGATTTATTATTATAAAGATATAGGTAGAAAAGTATAAAAGTATAAACTAAATTGATTATGTGTCCGAATCTTGTACTTCTTCTGCAAACTCCTCATCTGAGCTTAAATATTCACTGTCTTCTTCTTCGTCAGACTCCCCTTGAGACTCAGATTCCTCTTCTACATGATCTGCAAATAGTTGTAATATGTATTTAGAATTAATTAAAAATTAATTAGTGATTAATTAATTGAGTTGCTACGTATTCTCTGTCGTTTTATACGGAGTCGAAGCCTGGAGAATCACGGGCGCATCTGAAGATAGACTTGCCATTGTTGAGATGTGGTGTTATCGAATAATGTAAAAAATATCATGGACGCAACACGTAACAAACACGGAAACATTAATAAAGATAAAAAGTCAAAAAAATACTCAACACTATGAATGAAGGAAAAATGAGCTACTTTGGTCATATACTAAGAAATAAAAAACATGATGTAATTTATAATATAAGGAAAAGTATTAAGTATTAGTTATACATTAATTTTTAATTAATTCTAAATACATATTTACAACTATTTACAGATCAGGTAGAAGAGGAATCTGAGTCTCGAGGGGAGTCTGACGAAGAAGAAGAGAATGAATATTTATTTTGGCTCATCTTTCTTTCCTTTATAGTGTTGAGTATTTCTTTTGCCTTTTTCATCTTTCTTAATGTTTCCGTGTTTGTTACGTGTTGTGTTCATGATATTTTTTACATTATTCAATAACAGCACATCTCAACAATGGCAAGTCTTTCTTCAGATGCGCCCGTGATTGTCCAGGCTTCGACTCCGTATAAAAGGACAGAGAATACGTAGTAATTCAATTAAATGATCGCTAATTAATTTTTAATTAATTCTAAATACATATTACAACTATTTACAGATCATGTAGAAGAGGAATCTGAGTCTCGAGGGGAGTCTGACGAAGAAAAAGACAGTGAATATTTAAGCACAGATGAGGAATTTGAAGAAGAAGTACAAGATTCGGACACAGAATTAATTTAGTTTATACTTTTATACTTTTCTACCTATATATTTATAATAATAAATCTGTCTTTTTCGATCATATTTGCAAAATCTATTGTATAGTACGTATTATTTTCCTTTAATTAAGAAAAAGTTACTTAAAAAACTATAATATATAATAATTACTCTAACGTTTCGAGACACAACAACATGGGATCGCCAGATCACGTGATTTTTCTAGAGCGAACGGACTCGCTCAGGTACAACAGAGAACGCAAACAGCTATCGGTATACGCTCTTTCTCACACTGCTGCTTACCTATAGCGCTTTTCATTTATATGTACGCGTAATTTGTTTGATCACATGGCAGTTGGAAAATTTCACCAAAAAAAAATTCTGTCTTTTTTAGAATATTTATTTTTGATATTAAAAAAATACCCTGTCAAAATAATAATTGTACTTCCCTGTCCGGAAGGAATGTGCATAGCTTTGCATGTATAGTTGTATATTTTATACTCGTTAATAGTATGTACAGATTCAGATGAAATCTTCTGAAGTTCAGATGCATCCCCTGAAAATAATCCTGGGGCGCCCATGCAAGTATCTTGCAGAGTTAAAATCGCCCTCAAATCGCCTGGCCTGTTTATTTTCTTTATATTCGAATATTTAAATTTACTTTAAAGTCACGTCAATGATATTTTTTGTAATAACAATTTTTACCCTTTTTTTTTTAACTTTGGGGGGGATCTTTGGGGAAAATAACCGCTACCCTCCAGCCAGACCGGCATTTTTGTATTAGGCTATCATGGAAGAGTCACCTGAAAAATTTTCAGGTTGCCTAAAATACCTACTCAAAAATGTCTCACAGCTCTTGGACTATAATGTATTGATAATAAATGAGAAAATTATTTATTGTACAAAATAAAAATATTTTGTAGAAATAAACTTCACAAAATTTTATGAGATTAGTAGACACTCCCACTATTTCTAATAATTCTTCTTTTGTTAATGAAAGATTAAGTTGATTTTAGCAGTTAATAGTGTGAGGTAGGACCTTTTGTGTTGTATGTTTCCTATTCCGAATGTGTCAAAAAAATCTCGCGAGAGCGACTGTAGTATCGCATATATAGTGAAACTAACTTTTGTGAAATTTTTAGCACCCTAGGTGGTCATGTGACCCACCTAGAGCCTAATTAGGCTTTTTACGTTTTTATTTTTTATCTCGGCCGCATCGAGAACTAGCGAAAAACTTTAAATAAAAATGAATAACCATTTTCAATTTCGTTGCAAGAAAACACAGCCGAGCCATATTCCAGTCCAATCAGAGAGTGCCGCAAGCACCCCTACCGGTTTCGAAACTTATTAGTCTCTCATCAGGAGGCACATATGCTGCTCTCCCTGATCCAACCAAAACAAACCCCAGCGTGCAGTCCCGGATTGCAACGAACGAAATGGGATAGATGCCCTAGCGGCAACTGCTAGCAAAAAGACCAAGTTTTCACTCTAATGGCATATAAAACAACATAATGCTATTCTACATCCCACCAGAATGAAAACAATGGGAACCTTCTCTGGTTACACCTCCGAGGCTTCTACAATTTGCAAGCCATACGGATGCTGAGACTACGGAAGATGAGGGAATTCTACAATTTACAATTCACGTCCCATCTGCTCAGCGCGGTAAAGTTCCAACGAGAATGGTTCCCTTCATACTCCACACAGAGTAAATGTAAATCAAAAATGAATAACCATTTTCAATTTCGTTGCAAAACGAAAACACAGCCGAGCCATATTCCAGTCAAATCAGAGAGTGCCGCAAGCACCCCTACCGGTTTCGAAACTTATTAGTCTCTCATCAGGAGGCACATATGCTGCTCTCCCTGATCCAACCAAAACAAACCCCAGCGTGCAGTCCCGGATTGCAACGAACGAAATGTATCCGTATGGCTTGCAAATTGTAGAAGCCTCGGAGGTGTAACCAGAGAAGGTTCCCATTGTTTTCATTATTTCGTTCGTTGCAATCCGGGACTGCACGCTGGGGTTTGTTTTGGTTGGATCAGGGAGAGCAGCATATGTGCCTCCTGATGAGAGACTAATAAGTTTCGAAACCGGTAGGGGTGCTTGCGGCACTCTCTGATTGGACTGGAATATGGCTCGGCTGTGTTTTCGTTTTGCAACGAAATTGAAAATGGTTATTCATTTTTGATTTACATTTACTCTGTGTTGAGTATGAAGGGAACCATTCTCGTTGGAACTTTACCGCGCTGAGCAGATGGGACGTGAATTGTAAATTGTAGAATTCCCTCATCTTCCTTAGTCTCAGCATCCGTATGGCTTGCAAATTGTAGAAGCCTCGGAGGTGTAACCAGAGAAGGTTCCCATTGTTTTCATTCTGGTGGGATGTAGAATAGCATTATGTTGTTTTATATGCCATTAGAGTGAAAACTTGGTCTTTTTAAATAAAAAATTTGTAAGATTTAAAAAGTTCTGTGCGAAAATTTTTTTTTTTTAATTTTTGGCGGGAAATTTAAATTTTAGAACGATTTTAAAATTTTAAATGAGTATAAAAAAATAACTAAGACATTCGTTTTCACGAAAAAAAATATATAACGTTTATTTTTGTATATTGTTTTACCCTGAACTTTTTTCAAATTTTTAAAATTGGTGAAACGCACCTTTAAAAATAAAAAACCGCATTTTTTCGGTTTTTTTTCGTTTTTTGATACAATTTTATACATATTTTTTAAAAAAAGGTAACACCGTCACTGAAGTAGGTAAAAAACTGAAAAATAATTGGGGTTTGCTTCATAAAAATTTTTTGTAACGCCATCCATTTTCAAGATACAGGGCGTTGAAGAAAACAAAATTTTACACATTTTTTACGATTTTGCCGAAACTACTGGCAACATTGTAATAAAACTTGGCGGGTTTTAAGAGGTAGTTATTGTGCAAGTTTTGACAATTAAGGATTATATATTCATGATTGGCGCGCTTAGGGGTAATGATCTGAACTTTTCAAAGAAAAAAAGATAGTACGCCACTGACATATTTCAAATTAACAATCATTTTGGAATTCCTCATTCAATTTGCGATAAAAAAACTATCTTCTCATTTTTTCGTACAAGGCGCCGTTTTTCTGCAAAAAATAAAATATCTTAACGCTTCCAAAGAATTCGAATTAGTTTTTATAATGGATGTACGAGTTTTATGTATAACGAGTATTTATGTAGATGAAGAAACTACTAATAGAAGTTCGAATACTTTGTAAGGGTTAAGATTATTTTATTTTTTGAATAAAAATGGCGCGTCGTATGAAAAAATAGAAAGATAGATTTTTTGTCATAAATTGAGCGAGGAATTCAAAAAGGATTGTTAGTTTGAAATATGTCAGTGGCGTACTATCTTTTTTCGTTAAAAAATTCAGATTATTACCCGTATGCGCGCCAATGATAAATATAAAATTCTTAATTGTATGTATGTCCAAAAATGCACAACAACTACCTCTTAAAACTCGCCAAATTTTATTACAATGTTATCAGTAGTTTCGGCCAAATCGTAAAAAATGTGTAAAATTTTGTTTTCTTCAACGCCCTGTATCTTGAAAAGGGATGGCATTACAAAAAATTTTTATTAAACAAACCCCTATTATTTTTCAGTTTTTTACCTATTCTAGTGACGGTATTACCTTTTTTGAAAAACATGTATAAAATTGTATCAAAAAACAAAAAAAAAACCGAAAAAATGCGGTTTTTTATTTTTAAAGGTGCGTTTCACCGATTTTAAAAATTTAAAAAAATTCAGGGTGAAATATTATGCAAAAATACACGTTATATATTTTTTTCGTGAAAACGAATGTCTTAGTTATTTTGTTATACTCATTTAAAATTTTAAAATTGTTCTTAAGTTTAAATTTCCCGCCAAGAATTAAAAAAAAAAATTTCGGACAGAACTTTTTAAAGTTTACAACTTTTTTATTTAAAGTTTTTCGCTAGTTCTCGATGCGGCTGAGATAAAAAATAAAAACATAAAAGGCCTAATTAGGCTCTAGGTGGGTCACATGACCACCTAAAGGGCTAAAAATTCCAGAAAGTTAGTTTCACTATATATCCTAAACGGTGACCTATATGGAATTCGAATCGAGTTGGGGGCACTTTTCATCATCTTACCCGGCTAGGCCCTTTGTGGGACAAGAGATCGGTAATCTTTAAATTAAATAAAAGTAGGTACTTTAAATTGAAAATAAGAGTTTTGTAATAACAAAATCATAGAGTCCGACAGCTGCAAGATGTCACTCTAGCGCGGTTGTTTTGTTATTACAAAACGCTTAATTGTCAATTTAAATACTTATATTTTATATTTAATTAATAATTAAATCTCTTTGATTGTCCGACAAGAGATTGTCAATTTCTTGTCCGACAAATTTACAGCCGCGTTTCGTTAGTCCGACAACGTAAATATGTTAATGTAGAAAGTAGTAGTAGTAGTAGACTCGCTCAAACGAAGCAGTTAAGCATTTTTAAGACTCTTGTAATCATTTTTGAAAAAGGACAATGTACTGTGAACTTTACAGTTTCCACTTACATTTTTCTTAAAAGTAAAATTTTTACAGTTGGTTTATATTTTAGGTTGTTCATTTCAAAAAGAAGATTTGGATGGATACGTTGAAGAGAAAACATTAAATAAAAAAATGAAAGTTGAAACTGGGAAAAAATCACATTTGATGACTCACACTGGAAAAAAGCCTTATGAGTGTGAAATTTGTTTTAAGCGATTTACTGCAGCATATTCTTTGAAACTACATTTGATGACTCACACTGGAAAAAAGCCTTACGAGTGTGAATTTTGTTTAAAACGATTTCCTCAGCGAAGTAATCTAAAAGTGCATTTGACAATACATACTGAAGAAAAACCTCACAAATGTGAAATTTGTTTTAAGCAATTTTCTCGAGCCGGTCATTTTAAAAGGCATTTGATAACTCACACTGGTGTAAAGCCTTACGAGTGTGATATTTGTTTTAAGCAATGTACTCGAGCAAGTGACTTGAAAAGACATTTGACGACTCACACTAAAGAAAAGCCTTACAAGTGTGAAATTTGTTTTAAGCGGTTTACTAGAGCTAGTAATTTGAAAACACATTTGATGATTCACACTGGAGAAAAACCGTACAAGTGTGAAATTTGTTTGAAACAGTTTTATCATGCATGTATTTTGAAAGCACATTTGAAAAGTCAAAATCACATTAAAAAAATGCCTTAAAAGTGTGAAATTTGTTTTAACCTTCGGCCAGGCACGCCTTAAAAAATTACACCGTCGGGCGCGCAGACATTTTCGACACTTTTTTAGTATTGATTAACTGTATCTTTATTTATTTTGCCAAAAAATACAAAGATTTGTTAATTTAATTAATTTTAATAAATTTTACAAAGAAACAAAACATTCTATAATTTAAACAAAATAAAACGTTAATTAGTTCACTGTACCAATTATTGCTGGAAACCATGCACAAAGAGCGAGAATTGATCAACGTCATAAAAATGAGAATGGTTTAATATTTCGGCATAGCATAATAAACTAGACCAGCAAAGGACCAGAGATATGTAAAGAAAATAGATCAGGCTAGTCATATGCCACTCAATAGGGCTTTTCATCGATTGTCATTTGTTTCGAGCTTCTGTCATGTGTCACATAATATTAATATATCTACGTCATACGTTTTTGGTTTGTATCATTGTAAAATACCAATAACGTATGACGTAGATATATTAATATTATGTGACACATGACAGAAGCTCGAAACAAATGACTGTGAATGAAAAGCCCTATGCATCGGGGTGTAACGCCGATATCAAGTACGGTGGTCTAGCTATCTTTGTCTGTCGTGCGAGTGTGAGCGTATCTACCAAGAGGTGGGAATAATAGAACGACAGTGACACACAGGCGGCGGCCATCATATGCTAGAGAGAGAAAGCTAAGCGCCGGTAGAGAGAGATAGATAGACCACCGACCCGAACTTTTCCGCGTTACGCTATTTTTCGAACTGGCCTAATCTATTCTGTTATATCTATGCAAAGGACACTCCCCGATGCCGCCTTTGAAGTTGGAAAGTACAGAGTCGCCATTTTTCGCGTGGTACAACTCAGTGGTGATGTGATGTGTTCGCTCATCAGTAGGTTTGTTCCAACACGACCAAGAACCGTCAGATTACCGTTTCGTTACTACATAGATAATTAACATTCCATGGGAACGAATTAATACGTTCCATGGTATTGCGCAGGACGGTGATCGTTCTTGGACGGTTACTGGGTCGTGTTGGAACAGACCTAGTGTTGCAGATGTCACGATATAAAATTAAGCCACTGCTAAAATGATCAGATTTTGCCAAAAATTATGTTAAAATTTTTGATCTTGGTAGTTTCTAAGGGCACTTAACTTGTTAATTCAAAAATACTTGCAACAAAATTATGTACTATAATAAAACTACATCTGGAACGCTTTCAAATAAAATTATCTGCAGAATATTTAAATTAGAAGGATGTAATTACATATTGAAACATAGTTTTTAATTCTAAACAACTTTTCATAATAACAATTTTCGATATTGTGAAAAATAAACGTATTTTACTCTTGAGCGAAATTCATATTTTTTGACATACCTCGTATAAAATTGATAAAATTTGACAAAAGATAGTTGTATTTTAGATTTTAGACCATGCAGAACTTTTTATTAAGAATTACTTTTTTTCGTAAAATTAATAATAAAAGAGTTATCTCAATTAAAATAACTGAAAATAATGTTAGTTATCCATAATTTTTCAACAAAAAAAATTTTCAATTAGAAGGATGTAATTGCATACTAGAATACAGTTTTTAATTCCAAACAACTTTTCATAATAGCAATTTTCAATATTGTAAAAAATAAAGCTACTTTACTCTTGAGTGAAATTCAAACTTTTTGACATACCTCGTATAATATTCAAAAAATTTGATATTTGATGATTAAATCTTAGGTTTTGGACCATGCAGAGCTTTTTTATAAAGAATAACTTTTTTTCGTAATATTAATAATAAAAAAGTTTTCCATATGGATACAACTTACAGGGGCATACTGTATATGAGGTCGTGTAAAGACCAGTTTCTTTCTGAAGAGGCGGAATATGTGACCTTCCCTACATCTAGGTTTAGGTCCAGTCTTTTTACCTCCGAATAAATAGTTATCGGGAAGTTTATCCGGCAGATTACATGTAAATCTGTCACGTAAACTTCCCGATAACTAGTTATTCGGAGGTGAAAACACCGGGCCTTAGTGAACAAGCCATTTCAGAAATGAAGTATATGGCTTCCATTAGTTGGTCTTCATTCAAGTATTCTTCTTTAAAGCGAGCATCAAGAGGCTGCAAAGTGAATCAGAACAAAATTCGTAGCGTTTTTCAACATACATATTTTAGCAAGCTTTCGATCAGAGAACTAGTCTGGTTAACTTGTTGGGGAATATTTTTTAATATTGTGTCTTTTATATACCTACTTAAAGACAAAAGGCACTTCTGATAATATAGATCTATCGAATTCTACTAAATTTACCGATTTTGATACAGGATGCAGAATTTGTTTAGTATATTGTTACAAATAAATGTCAATTTTTCCGTATTTTTCCATTTTTTCCTGTTTTTTTTCCGAAAAAAAAACAGATTTTTTTCCTGCACCCAATTTTTCCGGAAATTTTAAATCTCTAAATTCTACTAAATTTATCGATTTTGATACAGAATGCAGAATTTGTTTAGTATATTGTTACAAATAAATGTCAATTTTTCCGTATTTTTCCATTTTTTCCTGTTTTTTTTTCCGGAAAAAAACAGATTTTTTTCCTGCACCCAATTTTTCCGGAAATTTTAAATCTCTAAATTCTACTAAATTTATCGATTTTGATACAGGATGCAGAATTTGTTTAGTATATTGTTACAAATAAATGTCAATTTTTCCGTATTTTTCCATTTTTTCCTGTTTTTTTTTCCGAAAAAAGAAACAGATTTTTTTCCTGCACCCAATTTTTCCGGAAATTTTAAATCTCTAAATTCTACTAAATTTATCGATTTTGATACAGGATGCAGAATTTGTTTAGTATATTGTTACAAATAAATGTCAATTTTTCCGTATTTTTCCATTTTTTCCTGTTTTTTTTTCCGGAAAAAAAAACAGATTTTTTTCCTGCACCCAATTTTTCCGGAAATTTTAAATCTCTAATCCCGACTGGACTATCCCTGCTATCTTTATTATCTACCACATACGGAAATTGTTGTAAGGAAAATAGCCCGATCAAGGAACGCAAAATTTTACGAAAACCCCAAAAAAAAAAAAATAAAGGAAGGATAAAAATTTGGCAATAGGTAGTTGAAATTGTCTATTATTATATAAGAAAAAGTTTACAATTCTACATCCCCTCAATTTTACAAAAATTGGAAAATACGGAGTAAAAAATTTTTTCTCGGGGGTGAAAAAATATACGTTCAAAATAAGTCCGGAATTTGATAAAAAGACTAATTCTAAGTAACTTTTGTTCTATAGAGTTTTTTACTAAGTCAATACTTTTCGAGTTATTTGCGAGTGAATGTGTTCATTTTTAACCAAAAAAAATGTTTTTGGACGGTTTTTCGGAGATAACTCAAAAAGTAAGTATTTTAGCGAAAAAAATATTCTTAGTAAAAATATAGCTTATAAAAAATTGAAAAAAATGGTGTATGCGTGAGGTTTTCAGACTCAATAGAAGCAGAGTTGCAGCTAATGAAATGTAGGTTCTTCTTCCTCAAATTCCAAATCGAATATTTCAATGTGAAATAACCAAAAAACGGAGCACTTTTCGGAGAAAATTCATTACAACTTTTTTAAAGTGTTTAAAAAAAGGTTTATTTTTTTAACATTAAAAGTAAGTGAGTTAGGCTCAAAATACTGTTGGTTCCTTTTATTTTTTGGTAAAAAAATGGCGAAAATCACCCCCTAATTAGCTTCTCAAATAAAATTAATCGTTACCGCTTTACAAGTTACTTTACTTACAGTCGGAAAAATGAAAGAATACCCATGAACGAACATATAAAACACGCTGTATTTTCCTGTCACCGTGTCACAAAGAAAATTGCCCAGCTAAAGTATATGTAACAATAATTATTACATGTGCTTGAGCTGGCCAATTTTTTGTGTGACACGGTGACAACAAAATACAGCGTGTTTTTTATGTTCGTTCATGGGTATTCTTTCATTTTTCCTACTGTATGTATTGTTTATATTATCTATGTTTCATTGGTTCAAAGTGCTCAGTTTTGAAAAAAATTGGGTTTAAAATAAAACATTTTTTTTTTTCATTTTGAAAAAAATCATAATTGTTTATGGAATTAACTTAAAAACAATTAGGAATACCCAAAATCTCAAAGAATAATAAAATGTACTTACGTTTTTCTTTTCTGAATATTTTTGATTTTTTGTTTTCTTGTTAGACAAAAATTGTTTATGCTATGGCTGTTCAAAATTTGCCTAAACTCGTGATTAGTTACTCGTTCAAGCCAGTTTAACTACAGCTTTTTCAAAACGAAGCACTTTGAACCGATGAAACTTACAGATCATATAAATAATACATAGACAAAGTAACTTGTGAAGTGGAAATGATAAAATTTATTTGTGATGCTAATTAGGGGGTGGTTTTCGCAATTTTTTTACCAAAAAATAAAAGGGACCAACAATATTTGGAGCGTAATTCACTTACTTTTAATATTACAAGTTTTTTTAAAAACAAAATTAAACTTTTTTAAACATTTTAAAAAAGTTAAAATGAATTTTCCCCTAAAAGTGTTCCGTTTTTGGGTTATTTTACATTGAAATATTCGATTTGAAATTTGACGAAGAAGAGCCTACTTTTCATTAGCTGCAACTCTGCTTCTACTGGTTCTACAAACCTCATGTATTTTTGGTGAGATATTTTTGCTAAGAATAATGTTTTCGCTAAAATACTTACTTTTTAAGTTATCTCCGAAAAACCGCCCAAAAACATGTTTTATTTTGTTAATCATGAACATATTCACTCGCAAATAACTCGAAAAGTATTGACTTAGTGAAAAAACTCTATAGAAAAAAAGTTGTTTAGAATTGGTCATTTTATCCAATTCCGGTCTTATTTTGAATGTATTTTTTTCATCTTCAAGAGTGGGGTATTCCCCCCCCCATTTTTGTAAAATGGAGGGGATGTAGAATTGTAAACTTTTTCTTATATGATAATAGACAATTTCAACTACCTATTCCCAAACTTTCATCCTTCCTTTATTTTTTTGGTGGTCAGATTGTTCTTGGATCGGACTAAAAAAGTTAAGCGTCTCATCTAAATAAAGCTACTTACGAAAATTTAGCTTATTGTTAGTAGTAAATGGTGAAAATAGACCTGGCTATTCCGCATATACTTTTGTTTACATTAAAATGTATACAGTTGGTTTATCTTTTAGGTTGTTCATTTCAAAAAGAAGATCTGGATGGATACATTGAAGAGAAAACATTAAATAAAAATATGAAAATTAAAACTGGAAAAAAATCACATTTGATGACTCACACTGAAAAAAAACCCTTATAAGTGTGAAATCTGTTTTAAACAATTTACTAGAGCTGCACATTTAAAAAATCATTTTATTTTGCACACAGGAATAAAGCCGTTCCAGTGTGAAATTTGTTCTAAGCAGTTTACTGTAGCATATTCTTTGAAACTACATTTGATGACTCACACTGAAAAAAAGCCTTACAAGTGTGAAATTTGTTTAAAACAATTTCGTCAGCGATGTAATCTAAAAGTACATTTTTTAAGAATACATACTGAAGAAAAACCTAAAAAATGTCGCACTGGAATAAAGCCTTACGAGTGTGATATTTGTTCTAAGCAATTTACTCAGGGAAGTGACTTGAAAAGACATTTGATGACTCACACTAAAGAAAAGCCTTACAAGTGTGATATTTGTTTTAAGCAATTTAATCGAGATGGAAATTTGAAAACACATCTGATGACTCACACTAAAGAAAAGCCTTACAAGTGTGATATTTGTTTTAAGCAATTTAATCGAGATGGAAATTTGAAAACGCATTTGATTAGTCACAGTGGAGTAAAGCCTTATGAGTGTGATATTTGTTTTAAGCAATTTACTCTAGCAAATTATTTGAAAGTACATTTGAGAACACACACTGGAGAAAAACCGTACAAGTGTGAAATTTGTTTGAAACAGTTTACTCAAGCAAATGCTTTGAAATCGCATTTGAAAAGTCACATTAAAAAGCTTTAAAAGTGAAATTTGTTTTAAACAGTTTACTTCAGCATGTGCAGTTACGATCACTGAATAGTTTACACCTTCATTTTTATATTGTAATGCTGTAATTGCAGTGTCGTACGAATTTGATAAATGCCAAAAGTCAAAAAATTTCAAAGTCAATGCTTTTCAAAAATTTCGCGAGTGTTGAAAAATAAAATAAAACGATATCAAACTCCTCTACAATGGTTAGAATGCATTTTAGTGCGGCAGATTCGTGCAGATATAAGAATTGTGCATTTAATGATAGAAGCATATAATTTGAACCACATATACTACACATATAAACGTTCAAATTTAGATGGGAGGCCATCTCAGATTAAATGGTAATTAACACAACTGAAAAGTTAAAAATATTTCCTAAAAAATATATTTACACTCTTTTCAATGGCGGTATTACCTTTTTGAAAAATTTATATATACAGGTTGAAAGAATTGAACAAAAAAACAACTTTTTACATAAAAAAAACAGTAAAAACACAAATTCTTTTAAACCGATTCTTCCGGTTCAAAACCTCGATATTATTCATCAAAAAAACAACCAACATCTGACGTCTCGTTCAAAAGTTATCGTGCTATTAGTCACAAATGTATAGTCGCCATTTTTGTAAAAGGAACAAAAACTGAGATGGCCTCGTATCTAAATTTGAACCTTTATATGTGTAGTATATGTGGTCGAAATTATATGCTTCTACCATTAAATGCACAATAATTCTTATAATATTTGCACGAATCTGTCGCATATAAGTACATGTGAAGATACGTTTTGCATTTATTAGATGGTAATTAACATAACTAAAAAGTTAAAAATATTTCATAAAAAATATTTTTACGCTCTTTTCAATGGCGGTATTAACTTTTTGAAAAATTAATTCATACAGGGTGAAAGAATTGAAAAAAACAGCATATTTTTACATAAAAACCAGGAAAAAGACAACTTCTGGTAAACCGATTCTTCTGGTTCAAGACCTCGATCTTATCTATAAAAAAAAGAACCTATATACCAAATTTGGTTGAAATCTGAAGTCTCGTTCAAAAGTTATCGTGCTATTAGTCACATATGTATAGTCGCCATTTTTGTAAAAGGCGAAATCTGAGATGGGCTCCCATCTAAATTTGAACGTTTATATGTGTAGTATATGTGGTCCAAATTATATACTTCTATCATTAAATGCACAATTGTTTCACATATCGGCTGCACTATTTGAATGATGCGCAAAAGCAATTGAGCAAACAAGAGCAGTGTGACTTTTCAACGATTATATTAATATTATACACAGATTATACAACATATGACAGAAGCTCGAAACAAATGAGAATCGTTGAAAAGCCCTATTGCCAAACTTGAAGAAGGTTGGCAACTTCAGTCAGTTGCTGCAGATTTGAACGTGAGCCATATTATGTGCATGTGGAAAATCAAACAAAGATGGGATAATTTTCAATTTATAACACGGTTGGGCGGTTCAAGAAGTCAGAAGATCTCCACAGATCAATAGGATGAGATGTTAGTAGATTATATGAGAAAATCTCCTTTTGTCAACGCTCAAAAAGCTAGCGAATACTAGAGACAACGTTTCCGGGCAGTATTTGCAGTGCACTTAGAATAATTAGAGCAAGTGGACTGATAAATTGTGTCGCTGCAAGAAAACTTTTTTGACTGAGGATCACAAGAGGAGACGAGTTGCATTTTGTAATGAATTTATAAACCGTAAAGAGAACTTTTGGTCTAGGGTTGCATTTTTCGATGAAAAAGTATTTCAGTCATATAGCAATGGTCAAGTAAGAGTTTATAGGTCGAGAAATCATAATAGACCAGGGCGCATCTGTAAAAATATTAGTACATTTGGACGTTGAGAGGTGACTCAAATGTTTTTGCAGAAATTGCTTGAAAATAACTCAAATAATAATGTTTGAGTTATCCTCCCTCTCAAAAAGGTCCGGAACATTGTTTAAATAATCAAAATGTCAAAAAATGAAGGAAAAATTCGATTTTTTTCTTCGTTTTTTGATTATAACTTTAAAAGTATTCATTTCCGAGAAAAGTTGTACTGACATAAAAGTTGCGTAATTAAATTTACTACAATATAGAATTGGTTAAAAATTTAAAAAATAGTCACCCTTGTTGCAAAATAGCAATAATTGCGAAAAAAACATACAAAAACAAGTATTCGCATTTTACGTTTTTCAACCATTTATGCTACACTTAGGACCTTCAAATTTAACCCAAAAAAACTCTATGATACAGTAAAGCAATACTGTAAATTTAATTAAGATCGGTTTAACAGATTTTGCAAAATAAATTTTGCAATCCAGCTTTCCCAAAAAAAATTTATTTTTTCAAAATGTTACAGGACTTAAACTAAAGCAGATAGGAAGTTGAATTTTTTTTGCCTATAGAAGTGTACTGTAACTTTCATTTGCAATTTGCAAAATTAAAATTGATTAACTACCACGGCGTCAGGAATTTTTTTAAATAAACATTAATTATTGGTGCTACGCGCAGGACAGCGGATAGTTTGCTCTGATTGGGCATTCCAATAACCTTTGAAAATGATTGATACATTTTAATTTTTATTAAATTTCGATATAAATAAATAAATTTGTTTATTGCAAAATAAAAACACATACTCTATCTTTTGAAATAATACTTTTTTTAGCAAAAACATTCTTTGTTCATATATTTTAACTTAGAGAATAAAAGTTTATTATTTTTAAACATATGCAATTGTTTAAACAATATTTCACAAACAATAATAAAATTAGTTTGATTTTTGTGGAATTGAAATATTAAAATACAACAAAATATAGAGTAAGAAAATAATATATTAGATGAAGATTGGAAGAAATTTTGGTGGAAATCAACTTGTGTGAATCGAACACCGTTGTCCTGCGCGTAGCACCAAAAATTAAAGTTTATTTAAAAAATTTCCTGACGCCGTGGTAATTAATCGATTTAATTTTGCAAATTGCAAATGAAAGGTACAGCACACTTCTATAGGCAAAAAAAAATTCAACTTCCCATCTGCTTTAGTTTAAGTCCTGTAACATTTTGAAACAATTAATTTTTTTTGCGAAAGCTGGATTGCAAAATCTATTAAACCGATCTTAATGAAATTTATAGTGTTACTTTACTATATCATAAAGTTTTTCTGGGTAAAATATGAAGGTCTTAGGTGTAGCGTAAATGGTTGAAAAAGGTAAAATGCGAATACTTGTTTTTGTATGGTTTTTTTCGCAATTATTGCTATTTTGCAACAAGCATGACTATATTTTAAATTTTTAACCAATTCTGTATTGTAGAAAATTTAATTACGCAACTTTTATGTTAGTACAACTTTTCTCAGACATGAACAGTTTTAAAGTTATAATCAAAAAACCAATAAAAAAATCGAATTTTTCCTTCATATTTTGACATTTTGATTATTTAAACAATGTTCCGGGCCATTTTGAGTGGGAGGATAACTCAAATATTAATATTTAAGTTATTTTCAAGCAATTTCTGCAAAAAAATTTGAGTCACCTCTCAACGTGCATCTCAAAACAGATGAGCCCTGGACTATAAGTATGATGAACAATACCCAAGTAGCACCGAGCGGATTTATTAGGGCTTTTAAAGATGCTTTAAAACTGTAGAATAAAACTAAAATTAAAACCATTTGGTTTTTAAGTAAACCTTAAGGTTGCAATAATACCGCTTTCAGCATAAAAGGGCCCACTCTGAAAGAGGTCAATAAAACCAAAAATAAAAACCTTCTTAAAACTTTGTTTTCTTAAGCAACTGGTTTTAAAGCTGCCGTGAAGGTGCTTTTAAAACCACGTTAAAAGACACTTTAAGTGCAGGTAGTTTTATAGCAAACTTAAAAAGGTTTCTTAAATGGAGACTTTTAAAGACAATTTACCACATGAAATGATTCTTTAAAACCATATACTCCATATAGGCCAACAAATTTTGGTGTTAACAAAATGTGTTATGATAGGTAGATACCTATTTGTAACCATAAAATAATAAAAAGTACTTAGTTATTTCGAACTGTCAAGGTAAAAAAACACTTGCGCACCCAACTTTATTGATAATGTTAACAAAAATTGGTTTAAATAACTCACGCGCCCAGAAATTTCTGACTTTTGGCGATTAAAAAAAATAATAAAAAAATTTAAATCCAAAATATACTAATGTGAAAGAAAAATAATTTTATCTACAATTTTGTTATTATCTATAATGTTTTAATGTTAAAATAGATCTAATTTATGTCTTTAAGACGCTTATTCATCATTTTTATGTAAGCCTTATATTGTAATCTATCATGGCTTTCAGCATCTCCAGAAAGCAATATGGCCGAAATTCAAATAAAACTATTTGGTCTATCGACAGAGAATTGTTAAGATCAAATGGTTTTATTTTATACCTTTCCAAGAGCATAAAAGCAAGGTTGCCTTGGAATTAAAACCGTTTAGTTTTAATGCTGCTGTCAATAATGCCACTCGGTTTTAATGTGGATCTAACCTAAAATCGAGGCGTCGCGCGTCGTAGTGCTGTGTGTGTTGTATTTTTCTTTTAAAATGACCAGTTCGTTTATATTTTAAGTACTTGCTACTTATTTCTTCCATACTATTTGTACTTCCAGTTTTTACAACACACTACACCACTGTTTTGCTCTAAAAAAATGGCTGATCATTTTGAACATAAAAGGGGGGGTGAGTTTAGTTTTATTGTTTCTAACAAGAAGCATAGTTTAGTCTTTACGATAACCGAAGTGATTCAGTTAAGAGTATTTGGTTTTAATATAGCGTACTAATTGTTTTTAAGAAAGCAACTTTAAATAAAACAAAAAATAGTTTTAAGGCGTGTTTTACTGACATAATAGTCTTGAGATCAAGTAGTTTTAATAATACGTTTTATTAGTCATATTAGGAGAATCTTTAAAACTGCAACAAAACTAAAAGGTAACAAACTAGAATCTAATAAAACCAAACAGTCCGGAAGTTCTTCATAAAACTGATTAGTTTTAAAGTGAACTGAGAATAAACCATTTTAATTAAGTATTTTCTATGGAAAATAAGCCACAATTTTACTAAAAAATGAATTTATTAACGTTTCGAAGCCCAAATCGGGGTTCGTTGTCAAAATTCAAAATACTATTGAAATAAACAAAAATGTTGTTGCTAAGTAAAAAAAATTCTTCTAATAATTTATTTAATCTGACTCATTTATATTGGTAATCCAGACGTATATTATACATTTTAAAGTAGAATACTTTAAAGGCTGATTCTCATTAGACGTGCAAGGAACCGGCAAGGTACGTGCTCGGCAAAGATTGTTTCGAAAAGAACGTCGCATGCCTGGCAAGCATAGTGTGAATTACATCCCCTGCAGTGCATAAGATTTTATGTAAAATGTATCTTGCCGAGCCGATGCCTTGCCCATGCCGAGCACTTGCCTTGCTTTATAATGAGAATCAGCCTTAAAATGATATCACCAATATTTATGAGTTGCGTTCCTGGGACGACTTTACTAAAAGATAGTTCATTCGATTACATGAAATCAATCCCAACTCAAGAATATCCGTCGCAAAAAAATCATAGCATGTGATCTGTCTTTAAAAAGACAACCAAATGCAACGATGACAGTAAAATTCTCGCGTTAGAGATTCCATAGTAAATCACGAGGGAAAACCAGGAACAAACCTCGTGATACTATCCCGACATCGTAAGTATTTGGTCTTACATTTAATTTACCTTAAAAAAAACTAATACCAAATTCTGACTTTAATATGTTTGAATTATAAATAATATTAATAATACATAGATATACAATAAGTAATACTAAAATATAAAATTTGTACTAACTCGATATGTTATTGACTTACTAATCGTGGTATTTTCTTTCTATTGACTTCCTCTTTCAGTATAGGTAACCACATCCTACTTAGTATTACTATATTACTCATATTTAGTATTATTTATTGTATATCTATGTATTATTAATATTATTTATAATTCAAACATATTAAAGTCAGAATTTGGTATTAGTTTTTTTTTAAGGTAAATTAAATGTAAGACCAAATACTTACGATGTCGGGATAGTATCACGAGGTTTGTTCCTGGTTTTCCCTCGTGATTTACTATGGAATCTCTAACGCGACAATTTTACTGTCATCGTTGCATTTGGTTGTCTTTTTAAAGACAGATCACATGCTATGATTTTTTTGCGACGGATATTCTTGAGTTGGGATTGATTTCATGTAATCGAATGAACTATCTTTTAGTAAAGTCGTCCCAGGAACGCAACTCAGAAATATTGGTGATATCATTTTAAAGTCTTCTACTTTAAAATGTATAATACACGTCTGAATTGCCAATATAAATGAGTCAGATTAAATAAATTATTAGAAGAATTTTTTTTACTTAGCAACAACATTTTTGTTTATTTTAATAGTATTTTGAATTTTGACAACGAAACCCGATTTGGGCTTCGAAACGTTAATAAATTCATTTTTTAGTAAAATTGTGGCTTATTTCCCATAGAAAATACTTAATTATAAAAATGCCACAAGGAAATAGCTTCCGAACAACATTAAGAAACCATTTTAAAACTACAATAAGACAAATTATCTATTAAGATTAATTAGTCTTATTTGATACTCTTATTAGATACTTTAAAACTAGTGACAAATGCTTAACAGTTTTAAAGTTCTGGCAGTATATCTACAAGGCAACTTTAAAACCATTATCTTCTTATTTACCACAATAAAACCTTTATAAACCTTAAATAAAACTAAAATGTTTTTATTGTGCTACTTGGGTATACGCATCATTTAAGAAATAGTGGAGGATTATCGGTCAACGTATGGGGATAGATAAGTGCTGAAGACCCGGGCATTTGTTATCATATAGAAGAAAAATTAATAGGATTACATTACAAAAATATTCTTGAGAACACAACGTTGCCATCGGTGATCCAGAGATTCCCCAACAACGACTTCATCGTCCAACATGACAATTGTACAGTGAAGGCTGGAAGGCTGAAAGAATGGCTGGAAGCAACTTATGTTAATATTCTTGCGTGGCCTTCCCGGAGTGCAGACTTTAACCCCGTCGAAAATGTGTGGGCAGAGTTAACAAAGAAACTAAACGAAAGAAACCTTAGACCAAGGAATATAATTGAATTATGGGAAGCAATTAAGCAGGCATGGGAAGAGCTTGTTGACTATAACATTAGGGGATTGGTGCTATCTATGAACAGAAGATTGCAAAGTTGTATTGATAATAATGGGACTTATAACCAAGTATTAATTATTGTTTATTATTTATCATTGTTTATCGTTATTTAAAATAAAATATTTAAAATAAAATGGATATTTTAAAACCAGACCTCCTTATTTTAGTTATTAAGATATTTCATTTTATTAAAAAAAAACTTCTTTCTGTACTTTGCATTTTGTTAAGTTTTGTAAAATGTATTTCTTTAGCTTGGTACAAGAAACGCCTAAGTCATTCTCTGAAGCAAAAAACATATATGTCTACATAAGCATTTCTAGCACCAATTTTAAAAGAGGTGTGGAGATACGTACTTCTTGAGTTTATGAAAATACTATTTTAAAGGTTAGATAGACTTAAATGTCTCGCATTGAAACCATTATCTTTTTAAAGACACTAAAGTCAAAAGTGGAAAAAAGTGACTTAGGCACTTCTTGACCAAGGTCAAAGATCTTATACACATAGATCATAGATTTGGCCAAATCCGAAAAATAGCGTAACGCGGAGCAGTTCGGGTCGGTGGTCTATCTATCTCTCTCTACTGGCGCTTAGCTTTCTCTCTCTAGCACCTCTTGGTAGATACGCTCACACTCGCACGACAGACAAAGATAGCTAGACCACCGTACTTGATATCGACGTTACACCCCGATGCATTGTTTAGGATATCCCAAGCCAGATCTATTCTTGACATATCTCTGACCACGGCACATATTTATATTATTCTGATTTTTTAATTGTAATCAACCTATTATAGGTACACCACTGGTACCGTCACTAGATACGTAAGCCTGCAAACCATTCAATGACCGTAACTGTACCTACTTTGAAATCACATTTGATATTTGCTTTAACCGGAGACATGCCGTCTGACAGACTGTAGCATAAACATTTTCTAATGATTAATGCGAACAACTTCACCCATCGGCATCACGCTTCATATATTTGTTCCTAATATTGGCTATTAACCTTCGGAGTACGGATATTATTTGACTTACGATGATGGGTCAAGCGTGACCCATTCTCATTTTATTTATAAGGATGTTTTAAATAGTCAGTATTATTAAACAGTATCTTTAATTCAACAAAAAACAAACAAAAATAACAATTATAATCCTAAATTATTGTATTTAAATTTTTTAAGATGGTGTCCCATGGGCATATACTAGTTCGCTCCGGCGGCCAGATCTTAATACCTTACAAAAAACGGGCATAGGTAAATTCGCTCCGGCCATATATTTGAATACGTATACCCGTAAACAGAGACGGCTGCGATTTACGTGTACCTACAAACATATTGAAAATATTCTTAGAAATCCGAAGACCGGGTCAGGACTGACCCGGCATCATAGATGTTACGTAGAGGAAAAACTGTAATTTGCATGTTCACGAAAAAATAGATTGAAACAAATAAGGAGAACTTACGATCAATCGGATTTGTAAAAAAATTATTTCATAAATTATTAAGAAATAAGTGAATTTCGGGTCACGCTTGACCCAGTCTTCGTACTCCGAAGGTTAAGAACACGGCGGTGTCCAGACACACCCCGAAATATCAAAATATTTATGATTTTAAAATTCAATAAATACGTAAAAAATATTAAATTGGACAATTTTACTTTAAATTTAAGTTAATCAACTTTATCTGTAACTTTGAAAAATTATCATTAAATTGACTTTTGTAATGTTTATGACTTTTTTTCGTTCCCAATCGCCTAGTCTGGAAATTAGACGGAGTGACAGATTCTTTAAAAACGTTTTAGCCGACATGAAACTTAAACCACAGGCTGACAAATTTAACCCAATAAACACGCTAGTTAGGAACATTAGAGAACTTGATACGCAGTTAAAACATGCAGGAATAATATGATTGCGTTACCAGAAATCTAAAAATGTAGCGCACGTCTTAAAGCCTCTGCTTGTCTAACTTCGTTTATAGGGCAGATACGCTTTTAAAACAAGCAGATATAATGTGATTGTTTCACGTGAAACCCAAAAGTAATGCAAAACGTCTAGTGTTCTAAATTCGATTCTAGTGCAGCTACGGAGTTAAAACAAGCAGATGTAATGTAATTGTGTCACCGAAAAGCAAAAAATTCAATGAATTATTTGGTAGAACCTCTAGTTTTCTAAATTCGATTTTAGTACAGATACGCAGTTAAAACAAGCAGATATTCAGATATAATATGATTGTGTCACCGGAAACCCAAAAATGTAAAGCAGAACGACATTTTGCGCCTACGCACGTAAGTCTCAGTGACTTAGAATTGGACGATCTTCTTGCATTTCTGCTATCCTGATACTAAACTCAGTAGACAGAAGTCGCAAACCACGTTGTGGATGAATGAACGATGAGAACACTTGTTTTTTGTCATTGTTACGTGTAGACTAGGGATGGGAAAAACCTACCGGTTTAAACCTAAAACCGGTTTTTTTACTTCGCAATAACCGGTTTTACCGGTTGTTTTTTGTCCCGGTTATAACCGGTTTTTTCTTTTTAAAGTAAAAACCGGTTATTAGGTTTTTACGGTGATTACGATTAGGTTAGGTATTATTTTGGATCCCAATCATAATTATTATTCTCAAGTAATTATTCCAAACAAAACCATAATTCAAATTTTATTTTATTTTATAAAATACAGAAGCAAACTGAAAGTGCAATCTCACATCAGCCAGAAACAATTATTAAATTTTATTATAATATTTCCTTGATAGGGTATTTGTAATCATAATATTTACATAAGAAGTGGTCTGGTTGAATTAGACCCAAACATCATCTATTTTTCACACTTAACTCTTGACATTGAAAGTGGGTGAATGACTTTTTCTGATTACCAAAAATAAGGATCTGACTATGAATATCGAATTACTGATTACGAATAGGTACTAATCTCCAAGAATTTCGCTACGTTTTTGAAACGATACACTCATACAGGAAGTATTAAATGAGTTAACATACCTATTCTACAAATATACAAACGTTTTAAAAGTAATACATGTTCTTTCGATAAGTAAGTAAGTAAGTAAGGCATGCTTTATTGTCATAAAATTTTACCAATTTGTGGACAAAGCTTATACAAAATAAAAAAATACAATAAAAAACAAAAATAATAAAAAACTACAAACAAAACAAAAACAGAAACAGACACCAAGTAAATGGCGTGAGTTATACTACTTAATATAATTTTACAGTTATTATGTACACATTAAAAAATTAAAAATTTTGCAAACAATATGTATACAACGTCAGAGCAAAAAGAAGGCGAACAAGGAAAAGGGAAAGGGAAAGTAAATCAAAAGTTCTGTGCCGCTGCAAATATGTACAAAAGTACTCGAAAGTAATAATCCTGCAAGTCAATTTGCTGCATAGTACTAATTTTGATCATATTGATATCGAGTCGAATGGAGTATCGCAAAACTAAAGTGTATTGTAAATGTAAATTTGTAAATGTAAATTTGTAACCTCTTGGATTAAAAAACCGAAAACCAGTTTTTCCAAAAACCGGGTTTTTTTGGCCGGTTATAACCTCCAGGTTAAACCGTAAGCAAAAAAACCGGTATAACCGAAAACCGGTGTTTTGTCAAAAACCGCCATCCCTAGTGTAGACATGTCGTCAGGGGTCAAAGGACAAAGTGTCCTCAAGTGGCTACCTTATAGTAGTATTTAAGTTATTGTTATTATTTATGTAGTTTGGGTTTATCTTTTTTGTCTTTTGGTTGGTGTATCATTGGAAGTTCCCCCTCTAAGTCAAATTTTTCCTCCCAAGGTAAATGTCCAGATCCGCCACTGGGACTAAGGTGGAGAGTTGCATGACTTGCGTTAAACCTTACTCATCAAGGTTTTTGGATAAATACAGCAATTTTATTAATCCACAAGGAAAAGAAAAAGTTTTCCTGTAGTTGGCTGTATACCATCAATCACAAAATTGGAAAGAAATCCTTTGTAAAAGGTATAAAATTTTTTTTTATTAAAAATCCCTTAAAAGGGCTACATCACAACAAAACGTTTTCGATTTTTATAAAAAATCATCATCAGTGTTCGATCTAAAAATAAGTATAACCGATTTAATGAATATAAAGTTAGTATTTAAATTTTGACAAAGGTTAGAACAAGTTGGTTATACTTACAAACTGGATGCTAGCTGAGCCACAAAAGAAAAATATCCGGGTAAAAACCCTTTACATAAAATATAGATGCCTTAAAAGTGCATACTTCAATAAAAAGGCCTGTGATGGTCACATGGCAAACAGGATAATGCCCTAAGGTAAAGTATACAGGTTTCCCAACACGTGGGATCCAAATTGAGTTGATCACATTTCAATGACTTTATGGCAACTGAATGCGAAATGAGTGATGTTTCTGAAAGGTGTCAAAAGACAGATGGACAACGTGACGTGGAATTTACCCTGTATTACGACAGCCAACTAATTATTGTTAGTAAAATATTTTTTGAAAATTTACATAGCAATAACAACCATCAACAAAGTTGTGGCTATAATTACATTTAAGTAAGTACCTTGAATATGTAAGATGAACGTGGAGTATGAAATGATTTTTTTATCTATTATCTATCTATTTACAATATAAAAATCATTTCATACTCCACGTTCATCTTACATATTCAAGGTACTTACTTAAATGTAATTATAGCCACAACTTTGTTGATGTTTGTTATTGCTATGTAAATTTTCAAAAAATATTTTACTAACAATTAGTTGGCTGTCGTAATACAGGGTAAATTCCACGTCACGTTGTCCATCTGTCTTTTGACACCTTTCAGAAACATCACTCATTTCGCATTCAGTTGCCATTAAGTCATTGAAATGTGATCAACTCAATTTGGATCCCACGTGTTGGGAAACCTGTATACTTTACCTTAGGGCATTATCCTGTTTGCCATGTGACCATCACAGGCCTTTTTATTGAAGTATGCACTTTTAAGGCATCTATATTTTATGTAAAGGGTTTTTACCCGGATATTTTTCTTTTGTGGCTCAGCTAGCATCCAGTTTGTAAGTATAACCAACTTGCTCTAACCTTTGTCAAAATTTAAATACTAACTTTATATTCATTAAATCGGTTATACTTATTTTTAGATCGAACACTGATGATGATTTTTTATAAAAATCGAAAACGTTTTGTTGTGATGTAGCCCTTTTAAGGGATTTTTAATAAAAAAAAAATTTATACCTTTTACAAAGGATTTCTTTCCAATTTTTTTTAATTTTATTAATATTTAATTTTGTAAACACCTCAAAAATAGTTTTAATGGACTAACAAAAATTTAAACTTTGTACATTATTACAAGCAGTAAATAAACTGTATTATCATTTTCGGTTTCAAATACACAAGAATTTAAATAAAAATGACGTTTTCGTGGTGTGGAGAGGGAGATAGGGGTGGAGGGTATTAAACTTACGCCGAGCCGTTGATTGATATATTGAGTGGAAGATACCCCATCCTTCAATGAAAACCGTGGCACAGTGTGACGACTAACTCTATCCTTCTTTCAAAAACGTGAATACGATCTTCCGTCTCTTACAAACTGAAAAAGTGTGAAAAATACATGGGGTCGACTGCTGCTGCCACTAGCGAAGTCAGCGATTTTATTAGAAAACTCAACGGTTTTGGGCAAAATGGACCGTGATAGTAGTGACGTCAAAACGTCAAAAAAAGTTTTCCAAACACGTTGTGTCTAGGTACACGCTAAAATGTACGCAAATAAGAAAGTTAAACTTTATCAAGCTAGTGACTATTTAGCGTGGGCAGTCTGTATATTTTGATACACGCTATTTTGATATGTTTAGTGTTTGTTTGATAGAAAAATATTTGTTATGACGTTTAATTCTACGCCGAGATTGGTTTTTAATCAAATAAGACGTAAAAAAATACGTTTGATCCATTGTGATATCTATAAAATCGGAATTTTCCAAAAAAAACTAAAAACTGGTTATTAAGATTTTTGAAGGTGGCGCCCCTAAAGGAAACTCTGAAAAAATTAGAAATATAGTTCTTGATAACATAAACATACCTAATAAAAAAATAGACATGCAGGCATCTACAAAAAATTTCGATAACGACCCTCCGAAGCAGTGGAGGTCGAAACGTCAATAAATTTCATTTTTAAATTAAATTGTGGCTTATTTCCCAAAAAATTACTAAATTGTAGGTATAAGATACCACAAACAAACAGCTTCGGAACAATATCTCCAAACTCCAAAGAAGTTATACGCTTAAAAAAAAATAAAAATGCATTTTGCGGTTGTACATTCAGCCTACGGGTCTATAAAAAATGAACATGTTTTGTAAAAGAACTATACGTGCAAATTTTTCAAATTGTTTGCCCCCTTCTTTCGTTTAAACGAAAAAGAATGTGTGTGTACTTTGTACGCACGTAAGAAGTTATACTTCTATTATATGATTTCTTAAAAATAAATATACTTTAAACAATTTGTTTTAATTTAACACCAAACTAATTTTGTGCTTACCGCTTTCAAAAAAAAAAAAAGAATGTGTGTGTACTTTGTACGCACGTAAGAAGTTATACTTCTATTATATGATTTCTTAAAAATAAATATACTTTAAACAATTTGTTTTAATTTAACACCAAACTAATTTTGTGCTTACCGCTTTCAAAAAAAAAAGAATGTGTGTGTACTTTGTACGCACGTAAGAAGTTATACTTCTATTATATGATTTCTTAAAAATAAATATACTTTAAACAGTTTGTTTTAATTTTTTTAAACACCAAACTAATTTTGTACTTGCCGCTTTCAAAAAAATAAAAAAAAATTTAGGATTGCTCCGGACTCGAACTCAAGACCTCTCGATCTCTGGCCGAATGCTATACCAAATACGCTACGAGGAGTGTGTCTGTATCGGTTCGGACGTACCTAATGACAATTTACGGTAACAAACAGACAAGGTGCAGTATAATAAATATGCAATAAAATGTTTTAATAATATTCATCTTACTCCCGAGGAAGACAAATCCAAAGACACAAAAATTATAATAAATATATTTACTAAAAACAGTAATATATTCTTTTCACACCTTTTCTTGCACCGATATATTTATACAACTTGAAAGATTCAGAAACTAAGCGCCATACTGTCTGTGTGCGCATGCGCGCTGTATTATGAAATTTTACTCTCAATCGCGCCTAAAGAAATATAACTTCAAAAAGTATAGGATTGCTCCGGATTCGAACTCAAGACCTCTCGATCTTTGGCCGAATGCTATACCAAATTAATACGCTACGAGGACTGTGTCTGTATCGGTTTGGACGTACCTAATGACAATTCACGGTAACAAACAGGCAAGGTGAAGTATAATAAATATACAATAACATGTTTTAATAATACTCATCTTACTCCTGAGGAAGACAAATCCAAAGACACAAAAATTATAATAAATATATTTACTAAAAACACTAATATATTCTTTTCACACCTTTTCTTACACTGGCATATTTATACATAACTTGAAAGATAGCAACTAAACGCCATACTGTCTGTGTGCGCATGCGCGCAGTATTATGAAATTTTACTCTTAATCGCGCCTAAAGAAGTATAACTTCAAAAAAATGACTTTTGGTGGTGGGGGAATGAAGACACTTTCAAAATTCAATTTTTTTGCGTTCTATGTGATTAAAAAATAAGAAACTCATACAGAAGTAAAAACTTCTAATTGTATTCTGGTATAAAATCGTTTATTAAAAACTATCTAAAATGTCATCCAATGCAAAACTTTTTCGTTCTAATTCAGAACATCTTCAGTGCATTCTGCTGAGTAGTTTATAAGTAGCACACTACTATTTAAAGTGGGAACCCCATAATTATGGTTTACATATTATATTTTAATAGAATATGGTGACTACAAGTCGATGTTGTTAGATATAACAGAATACATGCTCAAAGGGCAACATGTTTCCTTTGTGGTATATTATGAACCCTCTGTATAAATCATAATTTAAATATGATGTTATTAACCTTTAGGGTATTGAACATACATAAAAACAATAGCTTATAGTTTGTATCACATGTTTATTACGAGTGAACTTGAACTATATTTGTTATGGTTCAGATAGGTATAAAAACACGCTGAGCAATCAGTATGGATATAGATATACAAATAATTATTAGAAGTTAGTATGTAGTAAGGCGAGGCGCTATGAATCATTAATGTTATTGTTTAGATATTGGATACCAGTGAATAAAATATAATGTATAGTAAGATGTGTTTAGTCTTTTTAATTAATTAGAACCAGAAGGCAGTAACAACACACTATTTAATACATGGCTGATCCTGCAGACTAGAGGAGGTCTTCTGAAAGGAGCAGAGATGGCGGCACCAGCTTGGAAACGAAGACGGCGAAAACTGACCAGGACACAGGAAGATGGACAGGAAACCCAGTGTAAAGACAAAGTGGAAATAAAATGTAAGTAAGAATGTCTATCTTTATTAAAAATGCTTCCCTCGTTTTATATTATTATTGAAAATCGAATATTTATCTTTGCTGATTTTTGAAGAATTTATGAAGTATCGATTTTTTTTAAGAATATCTATAAATTTTGAAATATGAAGTGATTTTTGAATTGAATATTTTTATAGAAGTTTATTATATATGCTATTCTTGAATTTTTATTGAATTTTGAATTGTTATTAAATTTATTTGAAAAATCTCTATCCGATTTCGATTTTTAGTACGGTTATTTTTAAATATTGTATGGAATATCGAATTTTTTCCAAAAAAAATTCTATCGAATTTTGAGATTTGCACTGATTTTGAATATTTTTATCTAACTTTTGCATAGGCTGTTTTTGAATTTTGAATTGAATTTGTATCGAATATGTATACTATTATTGAATTTTTATTAGCCATTTTGTTTTTATTATTGATATTTATTGATTCTATAGATACATTTTCATCGATTTTGTGTTAAATTTTGTATGAGATGAACCTGAATTAATATTTTTTTGAGTGATAAATGATATTTTTTTTAATGAATAATGATTAGGGATGACATACAACAAACATTGCTATAAGCAAGAGATATATTTTTAACGAACCGATCTGATGAGTCGAGATAAGGAATTTGAAGAAGAACTATATAGATAAGAAGAATAACTAACAATATTATAAGCTAAATATTATGAGGCAACTAGAGACAATAAGAAACCCACTGCTCTTGTCAAATTAGGAAGGTACTAAGTGATTTATAGAAGCTTGAAAGCTTATTAGAGACCCACTCTGTGTTTTGAAGGGTACCTATTTTATTCATGATTATTCGTGAATAAACAACGGCCTCAAAGCAAGGGATTGAGGTTGTGATATTTTTAGAAGAATTTGAACCGCATAAAATACCTATTTCGTGTTTTGAGTTAACTATACCACCTAAATGGTGCGTACAGATCAGGGCGAAAATTCGGGGTAATATTGGCGGAGAACTAAGACATCCGAGTGAAACCTCTTTTATTAAGGTAAAACGAAGGTATCGGAGCTAGTATATGAAGTGATGATTATGATGTTATATGAAATGATATATGAGATAAATGATATATGATTGTTATATGAAATATGTATATGAAGATGAATTATATACACTGTAGAAGTGCTATTATATGAAGAAAAATTAATTATATGAGTTGTAGTACCAGACAAGAAGAAAAGAAAGAAAAAAGAGATTTTTTAGTAAAATATGTGGGAAAAATGAAAGAAGACACATAAAAATTGCAAGAAAAGAAGCAAAATTAAGAAGATACTAAGCAAATAAGTAGCTAATCATTGAATTATGTCTAAGAATTAAAGTTGTAAATTTTTGTTTTCTCTAAAGTAACGTAAATTATAAATAACTTATTTTTAAAGGTAGATAATGAATTCAGGTTAAATTTTCGCGGAAAATGGAAGTGTTTGAATTAAGGATAGACAATATCTTACAATAAGTGTTAGTAGATAGTAAGCAAAGGGACACAAAAAGTGAAATTTTTATACATTCAGCAACAGAGATTAAATCTTTATTATAGGTACAAGAGAGTTATTAGAAGTTTTTAGAGACATATTAGAAGTTTTTAGAGAGATTACATTTATATTATAGGTACATTATTTTAAAGTTAGTAAGACATATATAAATAAATCAAAAGAAGACTGAAATAGGAATTATTAATAGAGTAAAGGATACATTTTTTTACTTATTCGAGTAATATTAGCTTAGCTTAGGACTGTTAGTTAGATACGAGATTTTTAGTTAGGTAGATTATATTATTCCCCTGCTTGTAGGAGATGCATATAGGCACTAAAAGACTATATTAAAAATCCCGATAGGTTTAGTCACTGTTTTTATGTGGACACTGTTTTGTGAATGGAGAAAAGACTAAAAAGCAAGACGGAACAGAAAGTGAATTAGTGATAATAATAAACAATTTTTAGGATTAAAAAAAAACTCTGAAACGTACCATGTTACAGTTAGTTAGGATAGTTAGGAAATTAAATTTTTGAAAATAGTATTAGGTAACCATAAACATTTTGTAAAAGGGAAAGAGGAATATACCGTCAGATATTCTTCTTCTCTTCTTAGGACTTTCTTTTTTAAAAACGGTGGAGATGTGGTATATTATGAACCCTCTGTATAAATCATAATTTAAATATGATGTTATTAACCTTTAGGGTATTGAACATACATAAAAACAATAGCTTATAGTTTGTATCACATGTTTATTACGAGTGAACTTGAACTATATTTGTTATGGTTCAGATAGGTATAAAAACACGCTGAGCAATCAGTATGGATATAGATATACAAATAATTATTAGAAGTTAGTATGTAGTAAGGCGAGGCGCTATGAATCATTAATGTTATTGTTTAGATATTGGATACCAGTGAATAAAATATAATGTATAGTAAGATGTGTTTAGTCTTTTTAATTAATTAGAACCAGAAGGCAGTAACAACACACTATTTAATACACCTTGCTCGAAAATGCTAGGTACTTGCCAGTTCAATGTTGTTCAACTGAGTTGGTCTGTGCCCATTGAACTGGCAAGTACCTAGCATTTTCGAGCAGGGAAACATGTTGCCCTTTGAACATGTATTCTATTATATCTATCAACATCGACTTGTAGTCACCATATTCTATTAAAATATAATATGTAAACCATATGGGGTTACCACTTTAAATAGTGTGCTAGTTTCAAACTACTCAGCAGAATGCATTGAAGATGTTCTGAATTAGAACGAAAACGTTTTGCATTGGATGACATTTTAGATAGTTTTTAATAAACGATTTTATACCAGAATACAATTTAAAGTTTTTACTCCTGTATGAGTTTTTTAAACTATGTGTAGTCCCACTGTTAAATAAAACTACGGAATTGCACTAAATATCTGTAATAATCACTATTATTACCTACTTGCTAACAACATATTATTTGTGTATCCAAAAACAAAACTAAAACTACTTCTTATCTTTGTCGAGTCAGATAACGAATCATCAACTAACAAAAGATGTTCGCCTTGAAACACATGACCGTCTGCGCACTCGGCGTTCCACGTTACCAAGTAGAACTCCAATACAGGGTGCACCAGATATATTTGACTGCATATGGTATACAGCCAACTTTTGGGATTTTCCAACATTGATTCTAAAAAATAAGACTCCTCTCAATTTTTACCCTCTAGCCCCTTCTTCATTCCCCCACCACCAAAAACGTGGGATACCTAAAAAAATAAAAACGAAAAAATGACGTTTTTGGTGGTGGGGAATAAAAGAGGGCTGGAGGGTTAAAATTGAGCGGAGTCTTATTTTTCAATCACATATAACGTAAAAAATTGAATTTTTTGGAAGTGTGGGCCTTTCGCCCATCTTAACCCTTTCTATAAAGAATCACGTGGGCACTAGGTGACTGACTGTAGCGACAGACAGAAGAATGGAATAGGATTGGGGAGGCCTATGTCCAAAGATGGACCGAAGAAGGCTTATTAGATAGATAGAACCCTTTCTACAGTGCACAGATTCCTAAGGTGTCGGTGGGGGATGGCGCCTATGTGCAGTATTATAATCGGTGTATGAGAGAGAAAGTATTCGAAATAATGAAATAATAAATAATAGAAAATTTGTGATTTCATTTTTTCGACCGATTACTTTCTCATACACCGATTATAACACTGCGCATAGACGCCATCCCCCACCGAAACCTTTAGAATCTGTAGACTGTACTTAGATACGAAATCTAATTGATTGTTTGGGACTACATTAGGACAACAAACATTTATTTTTATAAAATATATTAATATTTGTTACAAATTTGTACATAAATACATATTACATTACAACTTTATTTTCATTTCTAAACATACATATTTACAACTGATTCTTAAGGTTAAAGATATAGTTTAAACTACTACAATTGAAGGTGACGAATCAGTTACCCAGTGTAATATTGATTGTTGACCTATCAGAGCCCATATATAAGGAATGAAAAAATCTTCCGGTTGATCTTCTTCAACGTATTTAAATTTAAGGTCGGGAAATTTCTAGAATAAAAAAAAGGTATGTAAACATTATATTAAAGTTGTACATAAATGTATTAATAATAACTTAAATATTAATTTAACAATAGAACGATGCAAACTAGGTAAAAGAAACACAACAAGAAAGAAGGTATTCGAGTGAACTGAACATGATGAGGATCGTTTCTATTTAAATAATATACAAAATTGTATACAGTAACCGCCGTCCTATTAGATAAATAGAAACATTGAGCTATTACAGCCCTGGACCTTTTGTTACAGTTACAAAGCCTCTACCAAAAATTCCATTCCCACCTCTATAGTCGTTTAGTTTTTGTAAAGTTCGTTTTTGAAAGACCACTAATATCTGATTTTGTCTTCATTTTGCTGTCGTGGCAAGCAGTGGTTTGTGGGAAGATCCATTGTACATAAAAAAATTGTCACTTTAGTTTTCTAAATCCTAAACAATATTCTATTGTTTCAGGGTTAGGTTTCCGTTTGGTTTTCGTCTGGATTTTAATGTGTCACTGTCGTTCCGTTATTCCCACCTCTTGGTAGATACGCTCACACTCGCACGACAGACAAAGATAGCTAGACCACCGTACTTGATATCGACGTTACACCCCGATGCATTAAGTGGCATATGACTAGCCTGATCTATTTTCTTTACATATCTCTGGATAATACACATTTATGACATTTATTCTAACATGACATTTTAGCTAAATCTGACAGTTGTCACATTTTATTTGCAATTTGGTATAAAAACAAATCAATTGTTTATTGCATTTATAAAATGGTATTTTCTTTGATTTGTATAGTCTTATAAATTGTACAGATTATATTCGTAGATATATATTATATAATTAGTAAATAATTTTTTTTGGTCGTTATGGTTTTTGGTTTTTTTTTTGTTGGCGTTTCTGCATATTTTCCATACCTGGAAACTTTCCGTTTCGTCGAAGTAAAGAGGTTTACTTTCTGGTTGAAGCCTGTCTGGAATGGTCTTAAGACGTTTCCGAAAATCGAATGGTTTCCTTCTATCGGACGTGAATTTATGGGTCACGTTCCACTGAACTTCTCTCTACCACGGTGTGGTGATCGCCGATGTGGATTTCAGCCAACTAAAGTCTTTAGGGAGACTTTATCCAGGATTTTCTATCGCTACTGGTCAACAAGCGGTAAAATATTGTTAAATAATTTTTATGGAGAAAATTTAGTCAATTAATTTTTAGTTGTTCTGAAGCTATTTTCTTGTGGCATTTTTATAATCAAGTATATTCAAATGGGAAATAAGCCACAATTTTTAGGTAAAATTGTGGCTTATTTCCCATTTAATTAATTTTATGTCAAAGACCACGAGATCGTAAGTTTTCATCGCCCTGTATATAGCCAAAATTTGTTAATAATATGATTTAGCCGTAAGCAGTGTTTCGTGGAAACAGGAAATGTTTAGTGGTAAAGATTCTACGAACGGACTTATACAAATTAAACGGGTGAAGTCGAGTTCGCTCCGCTTCGTTCAGGTATATTTTAGAAGGGTACGAATTGGCTCCCGCATGAATGCGGGTAGGCTCTCATATAATCGCGGAAACATTAGACATTGTTGCCAAATCGTGTAATATTTATACTGCTTAGGAAATTTACATAGTGATATAGACTTTTTATAGGAAAATTATACTTTTAGACAAATACTTTTAGACTTTGTTTTAGTTCAACATTGGCATATGTGGCAATTTTAACACAAATTATCGGTGTCGGCCGGTATGCGCTCGACCGTTTTGCGCTCTTACCTGAAATCGGCCGGTTTGCGCTCTACACTCTAATACCCGAAAGTTAAGTTAGGACCGAAGGGTTAGGTCTTCCTCCTTTCCCATAGATATTTCTAGGAAGGTACCTGTTTCTAACAAAAAGAGAAAATTTGAAAGAAGTGACAACGCTGGGTGATATTTTCGACATGTTTAGGTAAAATAAATTTTGTCTATGGGAGCCAATTCGGACTCTACCTTTTTTAGTTCAGGTAAAATTCTTACCATTGGGAGCGAACTCGACCCCGTCCAAATAAACAATGAACTAAAATACGGTCGGATTAGAAAGTGAATGTACTCGCGGTTGAAGTAGACAATAGAATGTTTCTAAATGGTTTCCTAGAAACAAACGACGGTAAACAATTTGTTTAGTTTTAGAATATAGGGTTTTTTCTAGGATATAAGAAAACATTGAATTTTAATATCTCCTGGAAATTTGACAAGACAGAAAATTTGTATACAACACTCTTAAGAAATGAAAGTAGGGATGTAATGTGTAGAGAGAATGCTTGTGATTGGCGAAGAGATAGATGGAGGGAGATCAGCGTGGTCGAGTCTCAGATTGATGAAAAAAAAAAAAGATTACGGTGTAATTAAGATCGGAAGGGAGCAGTCCAGTTTGAATAATAGTAATTTTGTGTAAAGTGGTGAATTTGGTGGCCGTGTAAGCAGATTTTTGTGTTGACACGAAGCCGTGATCGGGCCGAGAAGTACAATCTCCTCGTGTCCGGATAGATTCCAGTTTCTGTATGGAACGAGTAGCCGGTTTGTATCAATTTTGCCCAAGATATCGAGCTGAGAGAGAAAATCTTGGAATTATAAAGATTAATATTGTTTGTATCGAGTCGGAGACTAAATAGAGGAGAGATTTCGAGCGAGTGCTGTTTTTTGTTTGTGAAACAGTTTGGAAGAGAAAGACCGTAGCAGCATCAGAGGAGCACATGTGGGAGAACCGAGGACAACACAATCCATGAGAAGAAGTAAAGAAGATAAAAAAGGTTAGTCAGATTATTTGTGAAAAGGAGAGAGTTGTTGTATATTACATACCATATTCGTTTTTTGTCAATTTAACAGTTTTACAGTCTGACGTTTGAACGCCAGAAAATGTACAGAAACTGAATATTAAAATAGAAAGTTGACAAATAATAGACTGATAATAATTTGACGTAGTAATTTGACGTTTATATCTGTCATTTTGTTAGAGTTGTAAAAGTTTTAAAGTATTATAATATTCTTCTCACGCTGAGCCGTCGGCCCATCTGGTTGGTGGGCGTCTTCTTCTCCGTAGTGCTTCTTCTCGTGGCCTCCACTCGACAATACCTTTTGTCCATCGGTTGCCTGACTATCTGGCGACGCCGACGACGGGTCCTGCGCAATTCCACTTTAGCGACGCGACTTTTTCGACAGCGTCTGTTGTTTTTGCTCTACAACGTATTTCTTCGTTTGAGATTCGGTCCCTCAGGGAGACAGCCAATATCTGGCGCTCCATAGCCCTCTGAGTTATAAGAATCTTGTTCACTACCTTTTTTTGTGAGTGTTAATGTTTCCGCTCCATAAGTGAGTACAGGCAACATACACTGGTCAAAGATTTTCCTTTTCAAGCATATGGGTAAGACCGATTTAAATGCATAGTTCAGTTTACCAAACGCTGCCCAGGCTAATCCTATGCGACGTGGGAGCTCGTACGTCTGGTTATCTCTTCCCAACAAAATTTCATGTCAAAGTACTTATAAGATGCAGTATGTTCAATATTCATTCCATCACCAACAATATTACGATTTAGCATCAGATTAGTCATTATTTGCGTTTTGATATTAATCTTTAGACCAACCTCTAAGGAAGCGTGATATAACTTTTTCAACATTATTATTGCATCATCCATACGATCGGCTCTAAGGACGACGTCATCTGCGAATCTCAAATGACCGAGCTTCTCTCCATTTATGTTGATAGCATATTCGTTCATCTGACTTCTTAAAAGTGTGTTTTGGGTTGTAAATAGCTTTGGCGAGATGGTGTCTCCTTGCCGTACTCCTCGCTGTATACAGAGTTTATTTGTTTGCTGTTCAGATAGCCTTACGCCGTTGCCTTGTGGTAGATATATTTTATCATGTTAGTGTAGCGATGGTCTATTCGGCATTCTGTCAATGTTTTTAACATTTTCTGCTGGCTTATGGCATCGAATTCTTTCTCGTAGTCCACGAATATCAGTGCCAATGGTTTGTTGTATTCTACAGACTTCTCTATCAGGTATTTTTATTACTAGTAAGTGGTCGTTAACGACCACGAATATATAACGAATAATATAGTAGTATCAAAATCCTTGAGACAAGAACTGATTAATCATTTGCAAGCAGGTCATACAGGAATAACTAAATGTAAAGAAAGGACAAGCAGTTTATTTTATTGGATTGGGATGTCAAGTGACATGGAAGCGTTAATTGAATCATGTAGGCGTGTGAAAAATTCCGACCGCCAAATATAAAGGAACTTCTCATGTCACATTATATTCCAGTGTTACGTGGATATATCATACACTCACCGGCACAAAATTCCGCCACCCAAAATTTTTGATTAAGTTTGACAATTTTAAACTTTATTATTTGTGCTCCGATTTTCAAGATTCTTGCACCAGCTTGTAGATATGTACATGTATTGATGTTGTTTTTTATTATTACGGTAACAAAAAATTTTTGCTTAGATTTCATTATACGGGGGTGAATGGAAGCGTTGTATTTTCTCCTAACTTTAAAAGATTCTGTGGAAAAATTGGAGGGCTGATTTTGTTTCATACTCCTTTTGTATTATCCTGGAGGTATTCCTAAGGTTTTGTCTTTTGAATTATCCGAATATCTCTTTTCTTGTAAGAGCTGTAAATAAAAACACTGCTATGAAGGTTTTTTAATTAAAAATACCAAACGCACTAAAATTAACAAAAGAAGACAAAATTAACAAAACAATTCAATAGCGCGTATGTCCACCTCTTGCAGCAACGACTGCTCGCAATCTGTTTGGCATCGAATAAATAAGTATGTGTTATCCTTATAATAGTCCAGGGTTACTAGGACCATCTTCTCCCGGTAAGGGTGGTTAACCCTTATCCGAGGGGTGGAATGATTAATAGTCGTATCACTGCTTAAGTTGTTTTATTATACTTGCATGAGTATAAGCTGGTAGCAAGCTACGCGACGTCGTCTCGCGGAGTGGAGATGATACTATTTGAATATGAATAATCGTACGTCTAAGAAAGTATAATGACGAATGTGGAATGTGGATTCCCTTACTATGTTTTGATTGTATAAGTATATTTGAAAGTGCCGAGTCAGCGGCGACCCTGAAAGGTGTTTATAGTAAACACCGACCGTGACTGTATGTATAACTACTCCTCACAATCTAGGTCAATAATATTTATGTAACGAAAGATATTTGTTTATGGTAACATTTAAATAATTGAAAGAAATTAACGTAGATAATTAAAGGGTGTTTTAAAAGATATCTAATAAGTACAGATGAATTCTTGTACATCCTTGCCTGGGGAATACCCCGATATTCCTCAACCAAGGCCATAACTATATCAAATTCTATGGAGGCCTAGGATGATGGCGAATAGCTTTTTTTATTCATCCCATAAATACTCAATAGGATGGAGATCTGGGCTGCAGGCGGGCCATTCTAATCTTATCAATCCAACCTCTATTTTATGAGTCAATATGACAGGACTATGAAACAAAATCAGCTCCTCCATTTTTCCACAGAAAGTTTTAAAGTTAGGAGAAAATACAACGCTTCCATTCACCCCCGTATAATGCCATGCAAGCAAAATTTTTGTGTTATCGGAATAATACCAAACGATATCAATACATGTACCTACAAACTGGTGCTAAGAATCTTGAAAATCGGCGTACAAATAATAAAGATATAAATTGTCAAACTTAATCAAAATTTTGGGGACGGAATTTTGTGCCGGTGAGTGTATATGTGTAGATATAAAATATTTCGATGGTAAGGATTATTTAGTTTTAGTAAATTATTTATATGCAACGAGAAATAGCACCAAACGTAGCACAGGGAAATTATTGTTCTCTGCTCAAACTATGTACTTAAATGCATTTAGTTGTACAAATATCCAGAAAAAAACATGTACATACCGTTAATCTTTCTTTTGGCCAACCTCTAACTCCTTGTTGGATTATCAATAACACCTGATGTGCATCGACTTCGTGCTCTAGTGACTTGTCATGCAAGAGCTGTGAAAAATACTTCAGGATGATGTCGATATTGTGTATTATATCTTGGAAAACTACGTTATCCTTGAAAGATTCGAACATGCTTTTGTTGTAGAGCATCGTGTAAATCAAGTTGGGATTATTTCCGAGTTGCGTCGATAAACAGGAATTCAGAATTTCTAATACCATACGTAATACTTCCTCCAAAACTGAAACGTCTTGTTCTACATCGTCAGATTCTTGATCAAGCTAAAACAATAAATTATTAATACATTTGATGTAGAACTCGGGAAAAATAAGTGAAGACGATTTTTTAAGTTAAGTGCTAGTGTTGCCCGCTAGGTGAAACAAATAAGGGGGCAAACATGTAAAATAATATAAAAATAAAATAAAAATTCCATTTTTATTCAGTTGCAATGCGAAGGCAAAACCATCTTATTATTCACTTAGAACAGGGAGCGCAAACCAGCACTCTCAATCGACGATTTTCGACTCTTTTTGGAGTCATCATCAGAGAGACGTGTCGGTTGCTCTTTGCCCGAAGTCACAAAACTAGGAAAGCTTCTCCCCGCATTGCAACTGACGTTTATGGAGTAGGTGACTAGCGGCATCTGGCAATTGAAAGACAAAGTTTTCAACCTAATAGAAACATTAATAATATTGAAAAATATTGAAAATATTACTAAAAGATTTTTAATTGAAAACTTATTGGTCCATTTCCCTGGTAACACCTCCATGGCTTCTAAAAATTGCAAGCCAGATGGATGCTCAGGCGAAGAAGACAAGAGGGAATTCAAAAACTTACAATTCACGACCTCTTTTGAATTCCCTCTTGTCTTCTTCACTTCATCATCCATCTGGCTTGCAATTTTTAGAAGCCATGGAGGTGTTACCAGGGAAATGGACCAATAAGTTTTCAATTAAAAATCTTTTAGTAATATTTTTAATATTTTTCAATATTATTAATGTTTCTATTAGGTTGAAAACTTTGCCTTTCAGTTGCCAGATGACGCTAGTCACCTACTCCATAAAGGTCAGTTGCAATGCGGGGAGAATGATGATGACTCCAAAAAGAGTCGAAAAATTTTACAAGAAATAATCTCACCTATATTATTAAAATAAAATACCAGAACTTACTAAGCTTGTTAAAGTATTTTATTTAAATAATATCTAAGTAATACTTATAAATTATTCGGAATTCTCAAGTTACAAAATGTTATTTTTGCTGTTAAATTTAGAAAGGAAAAGGGGATATAAAAAAGTTAGATAATGTTTTTCTAAATATAGGTACGTGTATTTATTTGTTGTTTCAGATAAAACAGTTCTAAACTAATTACTATTTACCTATGCATTTTTCTAACTTTTCTATGATTTGTTTGTGCACAACAATAATAAACCATGTTTAGTTTTTTTATTAACACAACACCAAAGTTCTTTCGTAACTAAAGCCGGGCTCAAACGACTCGTGTACTTGGCGAATAATCGTTACTTGCGTTACTTACTATGTCTTTTGGGAGGGTTACTAGAACAATCCTTTGACAATTAATAGTAGTATTAACAGTATTATTATTAGTGTTTGACAAATAGTACAATAATTGTACTAGTAACCATGCCCCGCGCACTCTAATAAAAAACATGTAATCGTATTTATTTTCCTTCCATTTTGTCAGAGGCGCTGATGTCGGCATTGTGATTAGTGGAACATGACTTTTAACAAATCTTGCGCTATCTGTGAATCTGTGTTCAGTGTTCGTGTTCGTTCGTTCGTTGTTGTTCAGTTATTTTATATGGTCGGTTATGTGATGTGTTTGTGTCACCATAAAAAGCTGATATTCAGTCGTGTTTTTTGATATTTTTGTTATTTTGGTAAGTTTTTCTGATTGTAAGGTAGAGATTTTCTGATTGTAGGTACTGTTTATCCAACAGTTTTAAAATACACACTTTATTTCGCGTTTTATTGTTAGGTTTAATGGCTCCGTTCAGCTGTTGTGTGCAGACGGTGGAAAAATTCAACAAGTAAACATTTATTTAATCCAAATTAAATACTCATATTTCTATGTAAAATGTCACATTATTGTATAAATAAATAAGTAAGAAACAAAAGTTGTTTGTGTTTTACCTTTATTGTCCCCTTGAATAAAATATTAAATATTGGAAGTACCGTATGGAGGCTATGTACCTAGCATGGAGGCTAGATTATGGCACCCTTCCTATCCAATCAACAACAAGAACGTTTAAAATTTCAAACCTATCATGTCGAAGCTACAGACCACTTATGTGGAGGCCAGATTTGTAGTATCCTTCCAATTAACCAGGTGCTGAAATACGTGACATATTTTTTGCAGGGTAAGATCGCATTCTACCCAATCACACAACACTTTTTTTATTGCTAGTAACCCACTCACAGAGCTTTGCCAGTATACGCTGTGAGCTCGTACGTAGAGGGGATATTTACAAATTCGCGAGCGCCAGTAGTGATAAGTTTGTAAACCTTTACTGAAAATTTGCTTTTTGACGTTCTGCATTAAGAGTTGCATATTATCACGGCATATTATAGCTTTTAAATGTCTCACGAAAGTTGTTGTATTAAAGAGTGTCGAAATACTGTTTACAATAGTAACTGTGTATTCTACAACTTTCCTGTCGCTAAGTATTAGGTGATGCAACGACAAAAATGGATTGATGCAATTAGAAAAAAGTAAGTAAACACAATTTTAATTTTAAAACGGTAAAAAAAATTGAGCTAAAGGATCAGTTAGCACACTCTCGAATTTTGACGGTTTCAATTTTACCATCCAATCCTGAAACAAAATTTGAATGCGTGAAGATAACGACTAATCACAGCAAACGTAGGATGCCGTTAACTGTCATTCATAAGTTAATATTTAAGAAGTATTATACTATAATTATATTAAATTATTATACTTTTTTGCAGAATAAATTTTTTCTAATATTAGTTGTCAACATAAACGTCAAAACGGTAAGCAAAATCTTAAAAATAATAAATTCTGTACTTACTGCTATTAATTATCGATTACAATCCAATTACTTTTTTACGTTGTAAATATTACACGATAAGAATTAAATAATAAGTTTGAAACCACTATTATTTGCTTTTCTACTGTCCTCTTGTCCTCTTTAAAATTCCGGCCGAAATAGGAACACTAGTCAACCGTTAGATGGCGATAGCAGCCATACCAGCGAAACTCACAGAGTATAGGCAACACTTTTTTCTTTCCAGAAAATTTCCGGTAAAAGTTATACTAGTAATCCTGTAGGTAGGTGGCGATACCAGCGAAGCTCGGAGCGGATAGGGCTTTTCATCGATTGTCATTTGTTTCGAGCTTCTGTCATGTGTCACATAATATTAATATATCTACGTCATACGTCTTTGGTTTGTATCATGATGGATACCAATAACGTATGACGTAGATATATTAATTTTATGTGACACATGACAGAAGCTCGAAACAAATGACTGTGAATGAAAAGCCCCATACGCAAGTGACGATTATTCGCAAAGTACACGAGTCGTTTGAGTCCGGCTTAAAACAAAACTACACTTTATAACCGAAGGATAAGGAACCAACTTAAACTGAAATTACTAAGAATAAATCGTTAAAGATAATACAATAAAAACTGTACACTAATAGAAAATTATTTGCACTAACTCTAACTGTCTAACTGTCATTACTTTTAACAGAATTGACATTGCCGAGTTAAGCCTCGTTTGATTATTTTATTTGTGACATTCAGGTATGGTGTTAACATAAATGATTGGTTAAAGTCTTCGTGAGCGAGATAGGCTGTCATTTCTCTTTATTTATAGCTGATCGGTGTGGAAGTGGTGGGGGAAATTCCCCAATTTTTTCATATAAGATTCCGGGGCATGGAATTAAGTCGGGGTTCAAGACTCAAGCGTGGCGCCAGCTTTCCTGTCAGGTAGCGAGTCTAGGTTGAATACATGTGGAGTCGAATAAATTACATACATAACCTACATACCTCCAATGGAATAAAACATTAGTCAATATCATCAACAGTAATATCAGAAGTTAAACAAACATTAAAAGCAAAATATCAGCCAATTTAAATATGTATCACGCCGTCTTGCCGGATATTGCAGCTACGCACTAGAGCTCAGGTATGTAAGAGTCACACAATTATTTATTTTTTATAAAATCCAGTCTCTTATATCCGTATACAGTGATGAACGCGCTAATAACCGGCAAAATAGCACAAAAGATGGAAAACGTATTAAGTTGTGAGATAAAAAGAAATGAAACTAGTCGAGCTGGGAAATTTAGCGATATTAACCTATGAATTTACATTATATTGATTGTTTCCCACCTTTGCACGCACAAGATGAGTATGCCAACTAAAACTGTCACTGTGGCAATGGCAGTTGCCGAACTCATCCGATACGTCTAAAGGTGGGAAACAATCAACATAATGTAAATTCATAGGTTAATATCGCTCAATTTCCCAGCTCGACTAGTTTCATTTTAATTTTATTTTATTTACTAGGGTAAATATTGATGATGAATATTGTGTATGTGGAGAAATAGGCACACCAGAACACATATTATTTAATTGCGAAAGCCAAACAAATACACAAGAATTATAAAGAATGAGAAGAGACCTTGATGGCATAAATATAGAAAATATAATACAAAATGAGGAATTATATAATACACTAAATAATTTAGCGGACATAATATCAAAGAAACAATTAGAATTATATAATATCAGACGAAGAAGAAATCAAGTAAATACCCAACCTATATAAATTTGAATAAGAAATTATAAAATAAAAAATTAAAATTATATATAAAAATATGGAATAAAATAATGGTATAATTAAATAAATATTTACATAATAAAAAATTTAAAGTTAATATCAAATATAAAATAAAATAAATAAAAAATTATTAATCAAACAAAAAAATAGAGCTAAAAACTTGAAATTTTAAAACTCGATGGATATTTTCGGCTAAGGATCTGAGGCTCACCGAAATACCATTGGGAATATTATAGGTACAAGTCGAATAGACCTATACTTACAATTATTTCTAACTATATCTAGATTAATAGTGAGAATTCTCATCTGAGAATGAGAACTGGGGGCACTATAAAAATTATATTTTCACAAAAAAAAATAAAATTAAAAATTATATTTTGTTTGTTAAAACTGTTTAAAATTGTGTATTACAATTGTTCATTAGAAATATTTATAATTTATCATTTTCAGAATTAGTAATAGATTATTAGATTGGGGCCATTATTAATTAGCTAAATTAAATTGAAAATAGAAAATTGTTAAAATAAAAATTATGTATATCAACTACTGTAATCCCATCAGGAAACAACAATTAGTCTCAAGAGGCCAGGTCATTTGTATTTACTATAAATAAATAAATAAATGTTGTAACTATTCATGGAAACTTTTAGATATTTTGGGGTGACCCATATTTTTGCATTGTTTAAGAACCAAGAACACCGATCTCTCTCGTTTTCATGTTTACGGTTTCAGATAAATGTGTTGTAATATAGAAAAAAGTAATAAGTAGTAAAAAGTAAAATACTAAAATAGTAAAACGATAAATGTGTTGTATATGTACTGTAATATGGTGTACTTACCTCGACAGTTACTTTATTGTCTTTCTGAGAATTGTCAGTCTTGAGTCTCAACATCAATCTATTGTACTTTTTGGCTAAGGTCTCAAAAAGGGACACCAGTCTTTGACTCACGTAAGGGTGCAAGTTCCTAAAATGAGCTGACATGTTGGCTAGTGCTGCGAGACAGTTGGTGTGTAAATATTTGTCCCTCATTTTGAGCATATTGTACTGCACAGTTCGGATCACTATTATGATCAGTAGACCACCTAGAGATATATCCGTTAAAGCTCGTTCTACGTACCACGGAACGTTCTTCAGTTTCTTGAAATAAAAATAATTAAAAGACTTTTGACTAACAATCATGTATTACAAAATATAATATACACACACCGGCAAAATTAGCCGAACACGTTAAAAATGGGACATGTTTGATGTCTCGTATTTCATAAACCAGTGGTCCGATTTGAGTGATTCTTTTAGTATATTATAGCCTTATTATTTAAGAATATCGTTGTAATAATATTGTTGCTAGAAAGGTAAATACCATTTTATACCGGGTGTACCAATTGTACAAGAATTCATCTGTACTCAGTAGATATATCTTAAAAACACCCTGTAATTATCTACGATAATTACTTTCAGTTATTTATGTCATCATAACAATATTACAACCTTCATTCGATTATACAAATATTGTTATCCTAGATCACGATTCACTAATAATTGCAGAGTCAATTATAAACACTTTTCATGGTCGATGCTGAATAGGCATTTCTAAATATATAAACAGCAAAACTATAACAAGGGAATTCTTATTATTATATTAGACATTCGTCATTCTATTTTGTGATCAGACGTAATATTTCCACATTAAAGATAGTGTCTCTTTTTCTTCACGAGACGTTCTTTGGGTGCGGTGCTACCAGCTTATGCTCATGCGAGTGTAAATAAAACAACTCAACAAGTAAAAGCGTATCAATTATTCCACCCCTCGGATAAGGGATAACCACCCTCACCGGGAGCAGATAGCCTTAATGCCAGGGCTGTCATATGGCGATCCAAGACCAGGCGAGAACGTAAGGAACAAGCAGTCTAGAACGAGAAATGGGAAAACGTCAATGTTCCGGCACCTCGACCACCCTAGACAACAGTGTGGTACCTACATGGAAAATAATGGAGACGTCAGGCTTGACATGGAGCTGAATGGAATGGAATGGAGACGGAACTACCATATGGAACATCGTGGGACAATGCTATGGAACGTGCAGCGAGAACTTTTTGCGTGATACGAACACAGACCGTGTAAAAGTGGTAAGTCCATATTAGCTATTCTTATGGTATTTCCTGATTAATATAAAGTATAAAGTATAAACATTATGTGCTACCTTAATTACATTAATATATGTTTCAAGTTTACCTATTTTTACTTAATTATTCTATTCTATTACCAATATTTATCAATATACAAAGATTTTTTTTTACCCTCATATTAAGTTATTATAGGACGCAATGATACAATTTTATATGATTTTTTTTTACATATTTATCAACGTATACTTTATCCTTGCTGACTTTTATTCATTTATTATTTGACTACTGATGTTTAGTACATTTTTGCAATTTTTTATGATTTTAATATTTGCTATCGTAAATATACCTATCAAAATAAATATACGATATATAACAAATATACGCTATATGCATAATACATTTAAATTATTATTCTAACTACTTATTTACAAGGGTTAATATAACGTTATTTATTTTTGAATTTTTTATTACCACTGCAATTTTTACATATTTTTACCATATATTGACGTATTATTTTATCTCCATATTTTTTTACTATATATCTATATACTACATATCTATATACACCGTAAGACTATCGAATTTATATTTTCGCTAAGAAGTGCAGGAGCTGAAAAAAAATTATGTATAAATGAGTAGCAACAAAGTTACTTGGGAAGATTTTGTCAAAATAGTTGAGGAAATTGCACAAGAAGTAGACAGGCAAAGCAGAAGAGTCTTAAAGAAAAAAGTTCCGAAATCTAAGGACATAAAGGAAGAAGTGACGACACAGCTAATTAAAGCTTATAACAAGTTCACGCAATTGACTAGGAAAAACTGGGAAGCACTTTCGGACAAACAAAGGGAATCGTGCAACAAATATTTTGGAAAAATCAGAGACAAAGTTATACGATCATTTCAAGCAGTAAATGTGAGAACAGTGGTTCCAAGTTCAATACATCAACCAATCGACAAGGAAGTTGAAGAGGAACAAAGCGATGAGGAAATAGAAGAAGGAAAAAGCGACGAGGAAGGAGAAGAAGAAATAATTAACGACGGAATAAAAGAGGAAAAAGGTGACATAAAACAAGATATAACAATATTAAACATGGCTTTGACAATCAATGAATTTTTGAATATCGCAAGCAAGATATTGCCCAACGAGTTCGATGGAAGCGCAGGGAAATTACAACCATTTTTAGACGCATTAGAACTACTTGGAAAATTGGCAGAAGGTCATGAAGACACAGCTGTAACGCTAATAAAAACGCGACTCACCAATAAGGCTAGGAACCTAATAACCACAGAAGATACGATTCCACGGATAGCTGAAGCACTAAAGAAAGAATTAAAAGGTGATAATCCGAAGAATTTAATAGCCAAATTAGCCAAAAAAAGGCAAGGGCATAGAGATGCAGCAGTGTACGCATCTGAAGTGGAAGAGTTAGCAGAACAATTAAAAGTAGCATACATAGCGGAAGGAATGCCACTTGACTTAGCAAAGAAATATACGACGGAAGCAGTAGTAACAACAATGAAACGAAACGCTAATGCAGAGAAAGCTAAGCTAATACTGGAAGCAGGTAACTTTACATCACCGCAGGAAGTAGTATCTAAATTTTTGTCGATCGATACGACTGAAGAAAATGCACAAGGAAGAGTCTTAAATTATAGGACAAACTACGAGAAGAGGAGAGGACAGCAGCAATACAGAAGAGGATACCATAACAAATATGACAGAGGAAGAAGAAATAACTTCGGACAACGGAACGAAGGAGAAGCAACGGACAATCAACGAAATTATTCGAACAGAGGATACAGACAATTTAACAATCAAACATACAGAGGAAACCAGAGAGGCGGACGTAACAGGAACGTAAGGTTACTAGAAATAGAGGACAGTCAAGAAGAGCAAGAAAACCAGCAGTTGGGGTTTTGAATGAACAAGAAGTTGGAAGCACACAGGCAGAAATAAAATATAACATTTACAACTTCGACCTAAACCTAACGAACTTTGTACGAATGAAAACAGGAATTCTTGAAAACACAAGCACTTTTATCATAGACACAGGAGCTGACATTTCAATACTAAAATGTTCACAAGATTTTATGAAGGAACAGGTGAAACCAAACACAAAGGCGAAAATAAAAGGAGTCACTAAAGGAGAGTTGCAAACAATGGGAGAAGTTGAGACAACACTCGAAGTAAAAGGAACTCGATTCGAACACATCTTTCAATTGGTAGAACCTAACTTTCCAATTCCAACAGACGGAATCATTGGGAGAGACTTTATTTCTAACTTTCAATGTATACTAGATTACGCAAACCTTAAAATGCACATTAAAGAGGACAACGATTGTTACATTAGTACGAAAATTCTGGATAATATAGACAATGACACCATAATAATACCGCCTAGATATGAAATTTACAGAATCGTAAAAATTTTTCAAACGTTAAAGAAAGACAGGATAGTGGAACAGCAAGAAATACAACCAGGAATATTCATAGCAAGAGCAATTATTTCAAGTAATAATCCATACATCAAAATTTTGAACACAACGTACGAAACAGTAAATGTAGACGCAAGCACAATCAGGACGTTGGATATTAAACTATTCAATATATATAGGCTAGTCAACGACAGCAAGGACAGAAAAAAAGAATTACGAGAATCACTGAAATTAGACATACCAGAATACATACGAGACAACTTAGTATCGTTATGCGAGGAATATTCAGACATATTCGCCCTAAGGCATATGTTAACCTGTAACAATTTCTACGAACAAAAACTAAGAGTTAAAGACCAAACTCCGGTATATATCAAGAATTATAGGACAAAACAGAGGAATTAAATCGACAAGTACAAAACCTAAGAGACCAAGGAATCATAGAACCATCTACATCCGAGTACAACAGCCCAGTAGTACTGGTACCGAAAAAAGCTATAGATGGAGGAAAAGCATGGAGATTATGCATAGATTTTAGACAACCGAACAAGAAAATAGTCACAGACAAATTTCCATTACCAAGAATAGATTCGATATTAGATCAACTAGGAAGAGCAAAATGGTTTTCAGTTATAGACTTAATGTCAGGCTCTCACCAGATACCATTAGAAAAATCATCGAGAAAATACACATCGTTTAGCACAGAAAATGGAGCATTTCAATTTACCAGATTACCTTTTGGATTAAATGTAAGCCCAAATAGCTTTTCAAGAATGATGTCAATAGCATTTTCATGATTAACACCAGACAAAGCATTTCTTTACATGGACGATATCGTAGTAATTGGAATATCCAAAAACATCACTTAGACAACCTGAAAAAGACATTCGAGACATGTCGAAAATTCAATTTGAAACTTAACCCAGGAAAATGTCAATTCTTTAGAAGGGAAGTAACATATTTAGGACATGATCTTTCTCAAGAGGGAGTATCACCAGACAAAGCGAAGTATGCAGCAATTGAACAATATCCGACACCTAAGACAGCGGAAGAAACAAAGAGATTTGTAGCATTTTGCAACTATTACAGACGTTTTATTAAAAATTTTGCGGAAATATGCAGACCACTCAACAAATTATCGAGGAAAGGAGTAGAATTTTCGTGGACCGAGGAGTGTGAAAAAGCATTCAAAAAGCTTAAAGCATCTCTGACGAAACCACCAATTTTAAAATATCCTGATTTCAACAAACAGTTTATCTTAACAACAGACGCATCCAATGAGAGTTGTTCAGCAATCCTAAGTCAAGATTATAACGGAATTGACCTACCTATAGCATATGCATCAAGAAGTTTTAGTAAAGGAGAATGTAATAAACCTATAATCGTTAAGGAATTACTAGCGATTCATTGGGGAATTAATTATTTTAAATGTTATCTATATGGAGCACCAACATTCAAAGTAAAAACAGACCATAAACCTTTGACACACCTATTTGCAATGAAAGAACCAACCTCAAAACTCACGAGGATCAGATTAGACCTAGAAGAATATGACTTCGAAATAGAGTATATAACAGGGAAAAGTAACTACGCAGACAGCCTTTCAAGAATAACATTGCATCAACTAAAAAACCTATACATAGACAACGCCCATATACTAGCTATAACAAGAGCTAAGGCAAAAGAAAAGGAGAAAGAAGCAAGACAAACAAAGGCTGAAAGTGAACTCGCACTACAGCCAGAAGCCACCAAACAGACAGTAAGGAAGGTACTAAATAATTTAGAGGCGCATAGACTACCAATTTTGTCCTTTGGAGCAGAACTAATCTCACCAAGACTGAGCATTAGGGCCAAAAACAAAATAAAATGCAGCAAAAGCATAGCCACAGGATTGAATCGTTTCGATTTAAACCAAGCGTTGGTACAGCTTGAAAAGCTGGCGGTAGAGAATGCAGTACGTAAAGTAAAAATATACGTAAATGATATTATTTTTAAAATGTGCACAATTGATGAATTTATTAAAGAAGGAAATAAAAAATTGAAGAATATAGAAATATACATATGTGAAGTACCAGAAACAATAAAAGATGACAAAGAAAAACACAGATTAATAGGAGAATACCATAATCACCCGATGTTCGGAGGACACGTAGGGAATAACAGACTAATTAAGAAGCTAAAGGCAAGATTCCGATGGAAAAATTTGGAAAAAGACGTAAGAAAATACGTAAAACAATGCCACAAATGTCAAATTAACAAACCGAAAAGAACACATGTCGAAGAGTTCGTGATATCGGACACATCTTCCAAACCATGGGACATAGTATACATAGATACAATAGGTCCATTCACGAGAAGTAATGAAGGTAATAAATACTGTATCACAATGTTGTGTGAACTGACAAAATACGCGGTCAGCATACCAGTGTGCAATAAAGAAGCAGAGGCAATAGCAAGAGGAATCTTTGATCATTTCATACCAACATACGGACTCATGAAGCAAATAAGAGCAGACCAAGGCACAGAGTATAAGAACGAAGTAATGCAGGAATTAACAAAGCTATTAAAAATAGAACACAACTTTTCAACGGCATACCACCCACAGTCCATTGGAAGTTGCGAAAAACTACACAGAACGTTGAACGAGTACGTAAGAGCATTCATAGACGAAGACAGAGAAAATTGGGATGTGTGTTGCAGAATGTTCACATACTGCTACAATACAACCCCTAACGCGTATCATGGATACACACCGTTCGAACTGTTATATGGCAGGAAGGTTAACCTGCCGGAAGACCTTGTAACGGGTAGTTCTTTTAAGGACGTCAGACTCAGTAAAACACGAGTTAAAAATAAAGAAAATATATTAAAGGTAGTTATATACAGTTTAAAACAAATAAAATAAAATATAATTCCATCTTTTGCAAAGGAAAAACAATATTAAACTTTATTATAGTTATCTGATCATAATAGCAACATCGAAATAATACGATAAACAATATATACAATAATAATCTCGCTACGTTAAAACAACGTAGCCTGGAGACGGCATTTCACTTCAATGCAGTCACTCGTTCCTCGCTACTACCGCCTACTGCGATAACGATTGTGGCAAGACTCCACGTCACTACGGTGGCGTCTACCTAGGCATAGTTCCGCCTCACAAACGGCGCATCTTTGCCAAGCCAGCTGAAGCTCGTTCAATACGCGAGGCATCAGCTGTTGAGCCATAGTAAGTTCAATACACGAACCATGACTGATTTTCTCATTCTCCTAGCTCGCCTTAAATATGCTCTCGATGCCCTCTCCTTCGGTTTCCCCCAGCGGTGCCGTGAAGAAGGAATGCGCAAACACGGACACTCCATCAGTCCCCTCCGGTAACAGCAGCTCATCGCCCGCCGAGGCATCACATCGTTACACCCCCTTCTCTTTGGAAAACAAAAAAAAATGTAGCATACATTTTTTTTTTGTGCCGTGTGTGCAACACGGCTTGGGCTCATCATCGGTGTGGTCTTGGTCGGTTCTTCCTTACTTCGTAAACTGGTCCTGGATGGCTGTCAAGAAGATGCTTCCCTCTGTAGATCTTGGTCGTGGTCCCCTCATATCCATTGGGACAGTGTACCAAGGCTTTTCTACAGAAATGGTCACATTCTTCCTGCTGGCTGCATCTGCGACGGTTTACCCTTAAGGCATGAAGAAGATGCTTCCCTCTGTAGATCTTGATCGTGGTCCCCTCATATCCATTGGGACAGTGTACCAAGGCTTTTCTACAGCAAATGGTCACATTCTTCCTGCTGGCTGCATCTGCGACGGTTTACCCTTAAGGCATGTACTTTCTGTCGATTTTCTTTCACAAACTGGTCTGGGATGATTGTCAAGAGGATGTTTCCTTCTGTAGATCTTGCTCGTGGTCCCCTCAAATCCATTGGGACAGCTTATCAAGGTTTTTCTACAGCAGATGGTCACATTTTTCTTGCTGGTTTCATCTTTGACGGTTCCATCAACAATGTCGTATTTTTCGGTGATTCGTAAATTGGTCTCGGATGACTGGCTAGAAGGTGCTTCCTTCTGTAGATCTTGGGCGTGATCCCCTCAACTCCATTGGGACAGTATGCCAAGGTTTTTCTACAGCGAACGGTCGCAACTCTTCCTGCTCGTTGCATCGGCGACGTTTATTTTCGGTTCCTTCTCGGTTTCGGTTCCTTAAGAATCTGAAAACAAAGAAGCTTAATCATCTTTGAACGGGTTCTATTTATTTATCCACGACGTGGACCTGGTACTGAGTCTGTGTCTTTGTATGGTTCTAATTATTGCTCGGGTGCCAATTTGTAACGGGTAGTTACAAACTGCGTAGCTTTTATTTTGCTCGGGCGCCATTTTTGTAACGGGTAGTTCTTTTAAGGACGTCAGACTCAGTAAAACACGAGTTAAAAATAAAGAAAATATATTAAAGGTAGTTATATACAGTTTAAAACAAATAAAATAAAATATAATTCCATCTTTTGCAAAGGAAAAACAATATTAAACTTTATTATAGTTATCTGATCATAATAGCAACATCGAAATAATACGATAAACAATATATACAATAATAATCTCGCTACGTTAAAACAACGTAGCCTGGAGACGGCATTTCACTTCAATGCAGTCACTCGTTCCTCGCTACTACCGCCTACTGCGATAACGATTGTGGCAAGACTCCACGTCACTACGGTGGCGTCTACCTAGGCATAGTTCCGCCTCACAAACGGCGCATCTTTGCCAAGCCAGCTGAAGCTCGTTCAATACGCGAGGCATCAGCTGTTGAGCCATAGTAAGTTCAATACACGAACCATGACTGATTTTCTCATTCTCCTAGCTCGCCTTAAATATGCTCTCGATGCCCTCTCCTTCGGTTTCCCCCAGCGGTGCCGTGAAGAAGGAATGCGCAAACACGGACACTCCATCAGTCCCCTCCGGTAACAGCAGCTCATCGCCCGCCGAGGCATCACATCGTTACAACCTTACACATGAGATTCAACCATGTTACAATATAGATGCCTACTACAATGAGTTACGATACAAACTACAAAGCGCACACGAGAGAGCCAGAACCTTCTTATTAAAACACAAAAAAGAGCGGCAAGAAAAGAATAAGCTCAAAGCAACACCACAACACTTTAAAATAGGAGACCTAGTCCTTGTAAAAAGGGAAGAGAATGGTAAGTTTGATAGTCTTTATGTAGGTCCTTTCACGATAACAGAAGTAAATAACGTTAATTGTAAAATCAGAATAGAAAACAATAAAATCAAGGAAATACATAAGAATAGATTATATGCTTACAATCCGAAAACACAGTGAGTGACAAGTGTTACGAAACAATGTTGTTAAACGAACATTTGATATTATTTATGTATTTGCGTAGGCTTAGGATAAATGGGATAAGGGAATTAAACAAGGAGATGGACTAAGCCCCCTCTTGTTTATAATAGTCATGGATACTTTTATCAAAAATACCAAAGATCAAACAAGAAACCTTCATTACATAGTAGGATATAAAAACTTAAATGCAATAAAGATCAACTCCCTTCTATACGCTGATGATATAGTTCTAATCACAGACACAGTAGAGAAAATGCAGAAACTAATAGATATTTGGCAAAAAGAGATACATAAATTAAAAATGGAAATGAACCTCAACAAAACAAAACTTATGATAATAAATGAAGATGAGAAAAGAGAAAGGAATACTAATATAATAGTAAGGGAAAAAGTAATAGAACATGTATCTACTTTTGAATATCTGGGAAATATAATAACAGATGATGGGAAAACGGACTTGGCAATAAGTAATAAACTGAAGAAGGCAACTAGCGTGTATTACTCTTTAAATAATACAATTTTTGGAAAGTCAGAAATAAGCAACAAAACTAAACTCAGAGTATATAACAGCATAGTAAATCCGATAATGACATATGGGGCGGAAACATGGATTGTCCAAAAGAAACATGAATCAATGATAAACGCGACGGAGATGAAATACATGAGAAAAATAGCCGGAGTTACGAAGTTTGACAGATTCAGAAATGAAGATATAAGAAGAGAGTTGGAACAAGAACCGATAATTAGGAAGATCGAAAACAAACAATTAAGCTGGTTTGGACACATACAACGAATGGAGCAAAATAGACTTACAAAGAAGGTACATGAAGCCAAAATGGGAAACAAAAGAAAAAAGGGAAGGCCGAGGAAGACATGGATGGACCAGATCCAAGATATAGGTGAAAGGAGACACATCAGTATGAGGGATATGAAGAACCTGGCCACCAATAGAAGCAATTGGAAGAAGTGGATAAAAGGCGGAACCCGACATCCGACGCCCTGAAGGGCACTAAGGATTATGAGAAAGAAGAAGAAGCGTAGGCTTAGGAAGTTTGTATATAAAATAAATTTTTTGTATTGATTACAACACAGTATGGGTTGGTAGCACGACTTGCAAATTTCCCTCCCCGTAGTCGGAAAATTCCTAAAAAGGGAAGGTGTACAAGAATTCATCTGTACTCAGTAGATATATCTTAAAAACACCCTGTAATTATCTACGATAATTACTTTCAGTTATTTATGTCACCATAACAATATTACAACCTTCATTCGATTATACAAATATTGTTATCCTAGATCACGATTCACTAATAATTGCAGAGTCAATTATAAACACTTTTCATGGTCGATGCTGAATAGGCATTTCTAAATATATAAACAGCAAAACTATAACAAGGGAATTCTTATTATTATATTAGACATTCGTCATTCTATTTTGTGATCAGACGTAATATTTCCACATTAAAGATAGTGTCTCTTTTTCTTCACGAGACGTTCTTTGGGTGCGGTGCTACCAGCTTATGCTCATGCGAGTGTAAATAAAACAACTCAACAAGTAAAAGCGTATCAATTATTCCACCCCTCGGATAAGGGATAACCACCCTCACCGGGAGCAGATAGCCTTAATGCCAGGGCTGTCATACAATCATACCGTGTTTTTTCTGAAAGTTTGGAACACCCTGTGGAATATTCTAGCATATGTAAAATATTAGAATTAATACTCGATTGTAGATTTAGGCTTGCTTAACATTTTCCTTTTCGATTCATTTACTTATGTGAGATAATAAAAAAGTTATGTGCGTTAACAACCATCCATGTTTTTCATCAATAAATCCTCATAGTAGGGGAGGAAAGTATACTAAATTTGCAGTTACTCGAACGTTATGGGGACCTATTGGATTGTGAAGAGTATGTGCTAAAATCAGAAAAAGGTTAAGTTAAGTTTTCCATAAAGTGGGGGACTTTTCATTTTTTAATTTAATTTTCCATTTGAAACAATCATTTTTCTCCGATTATAGCGCTATCTATCCATAATTCGAAAAAATATGTCGAATAAAAGTTGCTTATTTTTACGTAAAGAATCCAAATCTGCAAAAAAATTGGGGCTCCTATTTAAGATTTTAAATTAAATCCCCCACCCCACCTCCGTGGGGGCTCGTGACACCCCACGGAGAGGGGTGGGGGGTAAATTAAAAATTATAAATACGAACCCTGCGATATTTTGCGAAATTAACATCAGATCGTAAAACTGCAAAATACACCTATTCAATATTTTTCAAAAATCTACCGAATGGCACCAAACACGACCCCCCACGGAGGTGGGGTGGGGGTTACATTAAAATATTAAATAGGAGCCCTCAATTTTTATTGCAGATTTGGATCCTTGACGTAAAAATAAGCAATTTTTATTTGCAACATGTTTTCCTATTATGGATAAATGGCGCTATTATTGGAAAAAACGATTGGTGGAAATGGACAATTAAATTGAAAAATGGAGAGTCCCACACTCTATGGAAAACTTAACTTAACTTTTTTTAGTTGTAGCACCCACTCTTCACAATCCACTCCAGGTCCCAAGAACGCTCGAGTAATTGCAAATTTAGCATACTTTTCTCCCCTACTATGAGGATTTATTGATAAAAAACATGACTAGTTGTTAAAGCACATAACTTTTTTACTTTCCAACATAAGCAAATGAATCAAAAAAGAAAATGTTAAGAAAGCATAATTCTACAATCGAGTTTTAATTTTAATATTTTATATATGCTGGAATATTCCACAGGGTGTTCCGAACTTTAAGAAAAAAACAAAGTATGCTTGTTACACCCGGTATAAAATGACATTTACCTCTCTAGCAACAATATTATTACACCGATATTCTTAAATAATAAGGCCATAACATACTAAAAGAATCACTCAAATCGGACCACAGGTTTATGAAATACGAGACATCAAACATGTCCCATTTTTAACGTGTTCGGCTAATTTTGCCGGTGTGTGTAGTTAATCAAAACAAATTCTAATTATAATCAAAGAACGAAATTGTTGCATGACATGTGACTTATTGCTTACTAAAAGAAATTAACGCATCACCTTAAAATTGGTCATTTTTAATGTCCCGATTTTCCTAAACCTGTTGTCTGATTTAAGTGATTTTTTAACATGTTATAGCCTTACACTGTTACTAATAAACCAAGTATAAACGTTATACTGAGAATAAATCAGGTATAGGCAAAATCACTACCAATAAACATGGAATAACTTAGTTATAGGTTATACTTGGTATAAGAATTTAGTAAAAATTTATACCGACCCACACCCTTGTTTAAGTCTGGTATAACCTATTTTATGACTGTCAATATCATCAAAGGCAAAAATATATTATCTTTTGATTTGTTTTGTGAGTACATAATTATATAATAAAAAAATATTTTAAAAGGTATTGCGACTGTCGAAGAAGTTGATAATTTAATTAACATGATAGAAAATACACGAAAGAGCAAACTTTTCAAAGATAGAATAAATCCATTTTCACAATACACCGATAAGGAATTCAGAATTAAATATCGTTTTTCTAAAGAGGGTGTAAGGTTTTTAAGTCCAGAGAAATAAGGTTTTTGTCGGGAAATTTGAGCAGCCAGGTTGCAAATGGGTTTTTTGGGTACTATATACCTAATACAATATAAATACAAAAATGCCAGTCACAATTGGGACGAGAATTTTAGTTATTAACAAATAAGGGTAAAAAATGGCAGTTTTTTCGTTTAAATCGCTACAGGCAAAAATGGGGTAATTAAATATCTTATTTGGGGTATTCTTCTTTTAGCAGATCAGCAAAGGTTTAAAATGGCAGTTATTTAATTTTGGTCCGATTATTTTTGTTTCTTCGAAAATTGCAAAGTAAGACTAAAATTTCGAAAATTAAAAATTTGCTATAACTTTTGCAAAAATTAATTTAAGATGAAAAGTTAAGTCAAATAGTCCATATTAATGCCCAGAATATTTCAAGATGATTCGTCAATTAGTTTAAATTTTATTCAATTTGTTTATCCCAAGAGTTCAGAAAATAATAATGATACAGTAATTCTGTGGAAACCATATGAAAAAATAATACTGCAATAAAAACTCATTTTTATCATTCCGAAAACATTTTACAAAAGTAGAGTCAATTTTGGCGTATAAACAATTTGAATAACTCTGTTAATATTGACTGTAGACGTGTAGACTTAAATCTACTTTGGGATTTGAAAAGCTGGTATTTTTATATAAACGAATTTTCAAAAAAAAACTTTTCGTCTAGGTTAATTTGGTTTGTCAGTTACAGGGAAGAATCAAAATTGACATATTTGACACAATTCATCGTTGTTCTATGTATTTGTACAGAAGATTGCGACGTTGCCAAACTATTATTTCGGAATAAAGTGGGAATACTTATATCTAACTTATACCGAGTTTATTAGTAACAAATTATTTTCGTTCTATATCTACCTTATACTTAGGATAACTATTCTAGATATAAATACGGAATAACCTTAGAATACGAGTGTTTTATTAGTAACAGTGTTATTCTTTAACAATATCACTGTAATAACATTGTTGCTACGTAGGTAAATTGTCACTGTATACCGGGTGTACCAATCAAACTGTGATTTTTTCTCAAAGTTCGCGCCATACTGTGGAATACTTTAGCATTTATAAAATATTGCAATTAAAACCCAACTATAGCCTCATGTTTTCTTAACATTCTGTTTTTTGATTCATTCGCTTATGTTGGATAATAAATAATTACACTTTTATAAAAAAGAACTTTTTTATAATAAAACCTTTTTATTATTTATAGGAAAGAATATAATTTATAAATTATTATAAATTTATTATAAATTTATAACGATAAACGATTTAACGATAAAATGCTTAAAATTCCAAAAATTACACTCTAATAAAAATAGTTATTTATGAAACAGTTCGTGAAGTATGCTTTTTGCGAACACACGCGATATTTAGAGCACGAGCGACAATGGAGCGAGTGCTTATACATCGCGTAAGTTCGCAAAAAGTACTTCGCGCACAGTTTCATACAATATTTTATCTACGATAAACAAATATAAAAACTTTAACTCTTCGTCACTGGAATTCATTTCTATTCTACAATTTTTAGAACTTTGACATTTAAAAATCCTATTTACTTTCGAACCACAAAACTGTCAAACATTTTGTTGTAAGTCATTGCTCATATTGTCATCACCATGACAACGCGAAAGTTAACGATATTTGATTATATGAAAGTGTGCCAAAAAACCCATTGAAAGTGTGCGAAAAAGTAAATCCCATTTAAAATACATTGTTACTTCACGCACACTTTAAACTGTTCACGCACTGCTATCTATAATGACAGTTTTCACAAACTAAAAACTTATACATAATATGACATAGAGTAGATAAAGTACTTTTTATAATATCACGCTTTTGTTATTGTACATGTACCGGGTGTCCCAATAAGAATGGCTCTCGGCCATATCTCAGGAACCGTTTATAGTAGAGCTTTGAAATAAAAATTTTTATAACAAAAGTTGCCTCAGGAAAAGCCTGGAAATTATTTTCATAATTGTGGGTCCACCGCTAGAGGGCGTAATTGAATATCAAAAATTAAAAAATCTAAATTTTACAAAATTTTCCTAATGAAGGGGCACTGGAAATCCGATTATTGTATTCTTCATCAAATTCTGCGCATATTTGATTTAACAAGTTTAACTCTACCTTTGCAAATAAGAGGTGGGGGTGAGTGGGAACCTTGTTATGAAAAAATGGCTGTAAGTTCGGTTCTGCTAAATCAAATTTTGAAAACTGGGTCTTGTTGAAGACAGATCTTTTTCTTTAATGTAAGCGTGATAATTTTGAACCATCCTAATAAGTAATAAGCCAGCTGGGAGGCGTTATTTAATTTTTTTCAGAAATCTAGTTTTCTTTGGAAAATATTAAATACAAGTATGCATTTTTAATCATACTTTATAAAATTAGATTAAATTAGCAATAGAATAGCGAAAACCGCATGTCGATACCTTTTTCCTATCTCAAGATATCTCGAGAAACGTGTAAATTTTATACATAACTGTTACTATCACCGGTAAACTAAGTTAATGAAAAGTAGTGTGCTGTGGAAAAAAACAAAATAACATTTTCCAGATGTCAACGTATAAAAATATAATTAATTAAAACAACAATATAAAGAGAAACAATACTATTAAAATTAAATATAACACAGAACAAAAAGAACTACTTAGTGACGACCTAAATATTCAAATTGTTGCCCATCATACACTACTCTAGAATACATTATCCAGAGAATACTAAACGCCATTCAAAGCATATCGAGAGCAGAAATTGAGACTGCTGCTCAATCTACTCTTGAAAGAGTAAATGTTTGCAAAGAAAATGATGGGCAAAAATTTGAACGTTTATGTCATCACTACATAGTTGTTTTTATTTCTTTGTAATAGGGCTTTTCAACGCTTCTCATTTGTTTCGAGCCTCTGTCATATGCCGTATAATCCGTGTATAATATTAATATACGAGATATGAACGAGGCTCGAAACAAATGAGAAGCGTTGAAAAGACCTAATATACGTTGACAGCTGGAAAATGTTTCTTTGTTGTTTCCATAGCACACTACTTTTAATGAATTTCGTTTACCGGTGACAGTAACAGTTATGTTTTTAAATTTACACGTTTTGTAAGATATCTCGAGATAGAAAAAAGGTATCAACATGCGGTTTTCGCTATTCTGTTGCTAATTTTGTCTAATTTTGTAATATGGTATTAAAAATGCATGTTTGTATTTAATATTTTCCAAAGAACTCCAGATTTCTGAAAAAAATTAAATAACGCCTTCTAGCTGGCATATTACTCAGTAAGTTGGTTCGAAACCATAACTTTTACATTGACAAAAAAGATCTGTCTTTACCAAGACCAAGTTTGCAAAATTTGATTAAGCAGAACCGGACTCACAGCCAGTTTTTAATAACAAGGTTCCCACTCACCCCCACCTCTTATTTCCAAAGGTAGACCTAAACTTGTCAAATCAAATATGCGTAGAATTTTATGAAGAATACGACGATCGGATTTCCAGTGCCCCTTCATTAGGAAAATTTTGTAAAATTTAGATTTTTTAATTTTTGATATTCAATTACGCCCTCTAGCGGTGGTCCCACAATTATGAAAATAATTTCCAGCCTTTTCCTGAGGCAACTTTTGTTATAAATTTTTTTATTTCAAAGCTCTACTATAAACGGTTCCTGAGATATGGCCGAGAGCCATTCTTATTGGGACACCCGGTACATATGTAGGACACAACATGTTTGGAAAGAATAATTAACTTATAAACTATGAATTTTTAGTAGGTGTATTAACTGTTATTTATAATTCTGATTCCAAAAATTACACTAGTATAAAATAGTATTTTTTATAATACCACGGTTGTTTAAAATGGTATATATAATTTTAAGGATATAAACTTTTATTTATTAAAACAATTAAAAAAAGATACGCAACAGCCGGGTTCCAACTGGGGACCTCTCGATCTACAGTCTAATGCCACTGAGGCACCATCAATTTGTAGATATCGATTTATTAACGTACTTTAAAATATCATTGCATTAGTCACATTTTTAAAATAGTTTGAAATTGAAAAAAATCGATTTATCCATACAGTGTGATTGGTCAGTGGGGTAATAAAGCTTTGTAGATCCGTTATAAGTAATAGATAGTAATAAAAGTTAATAACAAAAATTGTAGCCAACTTTGATTACAGATTGATAATCAGTAATCGTAAATTGTAAGTTTTAGACAATTATTCAGCCATGGCTTACTTAAAATTTGGAAAGATTTAGACCCGTAATTATTAATAATTTTGCTCTGAAAAATGAAAATATCTCGAAAACTAATAAATTTACACATAGGGAATGTTATACAAAAATTATAGTATGGTAATGATACTTTTCGATAATGATATAAAATACATGGTGTTCTAATTAAAATTACTGAGAAAATAATGTACTTGCGTTTTGACGCACCCTGTATTCAATATAAAGAAAATTAGCAAAACAAACATATACGAAAATTTTGACAATAAATAAAAAATATGACGTCAATAAACCATTGACCCTGTGCTTGCTTTTATTTATACAGGTAGTTAAACTTGTTACGATTTTCATATAAAATTGGTTATAACTTTGTAAATACCCCGTATAACATACCAAACCTTTAAATTTTTGTAATCGAAAAGTTACGAAGATTTCGAATATAAAATAAAATACAGGGTGTTCTATTTAAAAAAACATAAGTTTGGTCTGCCACTATGTTATCGAACACCCTGTAACATTCTAACTAATTTTGTAATATGAAGCTCAAAGTTCGCTACAATTTTTGTTATTAAGTTTTATCGCTATACATTACTATAACGGATCTACGGAGCTTCACCCCACTATATAATTAATCACCCTGTATAATAGCAGTTAAATATTGCATTGTTAGCTAGTTCTAAGATATCCTGAAAATTTCAGGTGTCTAGGTAGCCTAGAACTATTTTTAAAATGGATTACAAAATTTGCGGATTCCGTGACACCAACCAAGCCAAGTATATAAAAAGGTTTTAATATAAAAAGGTTTTAAAAAGTTAGCTACTTTAACAACTAGCCTTGTTATTTGAAGTGAAAACTTATTCAGGGACGTTGTGCGATTTTTGGATAGGGGACAAAGCATTGAATTCGCGACCGTCATCGCTTATGCTAGGTATATATTATGTGTATGTATATATAAATTGTGTAGAGGTATTTAAAAGAAATGTAAAACCTATTTTAGGATGGGGAAAAAGGATTGATTTCGTAACGATCATCGCGACCGTCATCGCTTCTGTGAAATAAATTTTGTACATATATAGGTATATTATGTGTAGATATGTATACATAAATTATTGTATAGAAGTATTTAAATTTAAAATAAATGTGAAACCTATTTTTGGATGGGGAAAATGGATTTATTTCGCGACCGTCATCTCTTCGGCGAAATAAATTTTGTACGTATATTTATTATGTGTATGTATATATAAATGGTGTAGGAGTATATAAATTTATAATAAAATAAATGTAAAATCTATTTTGGGCTGGGGAAAAAGGATTGATTTCGCGACCGTTATCGCGACCGTCATCGCTTCGACGAAATAAATTTTGTACGTTTATTAATATAATGTACGTATAATAGTAGTAATATTATTAAAGTGAAAACTTCTTTAGGGACGTTGTGCACTTTTTAGACGGGGAAAAATTATTGAATTAACGACTGTCATCGCGACCGTCATTGCTTCGACGAAATAAATTTTTGAAGTGAACACTTCTTTAAGGACATTGTGCACTTTTTAGATGGGAAAAAAGTGTTGAATTAGCGACCGTTATCGCTTCGGCGAAATAAATTTTTGAAATGCAAATTTTTTGAGGAACGTTGTGCGCTTTTTAGATGGGAAAAAAGTGTTGAATCAGCGACCGTCATCGCTTCGGAAAAATAAATTTTTGAAGTGAAAACTTCTATAGAGACGTTTTGCACTTTTTCGATGGGGAAAAAGTATTAAATTAGCGACCGTCATTGCTTCAACGAAATAAATGTTTGAAGTAAAAACTTCTTTAGGGACGTTGTGCCCTTTTTAGATGGAGAAAAAGAGTTGAATTAGCGACCGCCATCGCTTCGGCGAAATACATTATTGAAATGAAAATTTCTTGAGGAACGTTGTGCACTTTTTAGATGGGGAAAAAGCATTGAGTTTGCGACCGTCATCTGATCACTATGCCGAACTAAATTTCGTGCGTATATTATGTGTATGTACACGATACTAAAAATAACCAGATAGTATCTTCCCGTAGCCCAAATACGTCCGAGTTCGCGCGTGATGACGTAACTGGAGACCAATTTGAATTTGAATTCTTGTTAAAGTTAAATGAGAAATGTTTGTATTCTGCCATGAAATTATTCAATTAGCAAAGTAATATTAAAGGACTTTTTTGTGTTATTTGTTTATAAAAGACATCTCACTGATACAAAGATAAAATATTAATTACACTTATCTTACAACCGCGAACGATTCAAACTAATCGGACGTTACGAACCATTACGAACGTGCCAGTCTCCAGTTGCGTCACCACTCCCCCTCCCTTCAGGATGCGCAATATATTTTCTTCTTATTTATAGTATCATGTGTATGTATACATAAGTAGCATAGAACGTACGAAACGCGTATATAATAGATGTATAGATAGCACTTCTTTTTGGATGAGGAAAAAGCTTTGAGCTCGTAATTTATATACTATACAGTCGGAAAAATGAAAGAATACCCATACGTCATCGATGATATGCATACGAATCAAATCAAAAATTTCTAGTCAAAACAAAGTCTAAACTAAGTTAATACTGAAAATAAACGGATGTGACTACTACCCCACCGTACGATTTTTCGCTACGTAAGAATGTGTCAAAAATTTTTTGAGATGTTATTCTTTTTCTGATTATTTCATTAATAGGAGATTCTGACCAATAGAAAGCTACAGAAATCTTAATTAAATCGATATTTTTTTATAATCTCCCGTCGTTAAGTATATTACGTCAGATGCCCTTCGTTGCTACGAAAAAATACATTCAGTGACATTAATGACAATTAATGTTTTAAAAATTATAAAAGTGATGACTTTCAATCGTCAAATATTTATAAAAACTGTGTGTTTAATGGTACTTACATAAATAAATTACAATAAAATTTTGGTTTTGAACAGTTTTATTCATGAAATAATCGCAACAAATTACACTCGACCTCTGAAATTAATATAGAATTTTTGCTCTCGTGACACTTTGACATAGTTAAAGTCATTAAAACTGTCAAAGTGTCACTCGGGAAAAATTCAATAATTTCAGAGCTCTTGTGCAATTACTACTGATAATATATATTTATTGGAGATAAATGTTATTATTACTACCGTAATTAATTATTTGATATAGATCAATAATATATATTTATTGGAGATAAATGTTATTATTACTACCGTAATTAATTATTTGATATAGATCAATAATACAAAAATAATGAGTAAGCAAATATAGTATTATGAATTTCTCCATGTTAAAGTTGCTAGTGGACGTAAATAGTAACAGGAATTTAAAAAATGTCGTTTATGTCAGCTGCATTAAGTGATTAAAATGAAAGTAAACTTCATAAATTCAGATCATTAGGTATCCAGATCATTTTCCAGGCATTATCTGCAAATAAATGTACATTCGTAAAAATATACTAATCTGTAATTTCATACACTATGATTGAAAAGTCAGAGTAATATGTACACGTTTGGCGAACTCATAGACAGAAGTTAACCTTATTGACCGATGATTACTTACCAATTTTATTGACGTATTTTAATTAAATAAATACTTACCAAACCAAAAATACAATATAATATCAAAATAGCTCTTAAAAGAACTGAATTTATTCAAGTAAATACGACTGATTATTAAAATTTATAAACTCTACCGAACCTAACCCATTTTCACTGTCAAAGTGACAGAAATCGAATCAGTCAGATTATAGTTGACCAGCACTATTACTCGAATAGTAGTTTATACAATCATTATCTCTTGTCATGTTGAATGTTTTTATAAGAATTACATTAGAAGTACAGAAATAGTCAAGTGTGAGTTTAAATTTCCTACTAAATTAATATAACTACGTTGAACAATTATTGTATCGCCGTCTCACTCTGTCAATTATAAATATGTAACTGCTTATGTCTTGGATAACGTTTTTGCTATGTAGACAACACTTAATCATCTATCTCTCTCGTTTCGTTATTTATAGAAAAAGGCAGCAAATACAAAATATGTGCTTGATATGATCGTTCATGGGTATTCTTTCATTTTTCCGACTGTAAGAAGTTTTTACTTCTATCGGCACTCCCATGAGTGCTTTAAATTTTTCTTCATCAATACAGGTTATTTTTAAATAAGTATGGTAAGCTTTAAAGGGTGAAACATGAAAAAATAATGACAGTTTGCTTTATAAATGTATGTCCGCAAATCTTCGTTTTCGAGATAGGGTTGTTCAAATTTTTCTTACAAACTGACGATTTATTTATTGCTCTAAAAGCGATTGAGATTTGCAACTGAAACGTGAGATTTGCAACTGAAAGGTTGAGATTTGCAAATGAAAGGTGGGTTTTAAGAGAGTTATTGTGCATTTTTTGACATACAATTAAGAATTTTTTGTTGACCATTGGCGCACATAACTATCTTATTACCCGTATGCGCAAAAATGGTGAATATTAAATTCCTAATTGTATATAAAAAAATGTGCAATAACTACCTCTTAAAACCTACCAAATTTCATTTGCATATCTTAATAGGTTTTAGAGCAATAAATAAATCGTCAATTTGTAAGAAAAGTTTCAACACCCCCTATATTGGAAACGAAGCATTTGCGGACATTACGTTTATAAAGCAAACTCTCAATATTTTTTCATGCAGAATTACACCTTAAGGTTTGCCATACTTATTTAAAACACGCTGTATTGACAAAAAACAAGGCTAGTTGTTAAAGTACCTAACTTTTTTATTAAAACATGTGAATTAAAATCATAAGCGAATGAATCGAAAAACAGAATGTTAAGAAAATATGAGGCTATAGTTGGGTTTTAGTCTAAACGTGGGAAACTATTGTAAGTGGTGATGATTTGTAGGTTTATACCGATAATTTTCCACCTCTACTAGTTTCATCTCCTTTTATTTCACAACGTATTATGTTTTCATCACTGCATATACATTATTTGTTTCGCTATCAATATCAATACTTTACTAATCAACTTACCAGGTCATGAATGGTTTCATTAAAGCTATCGTCTTCGCTTAAAATAAGTAGGATGATCAATGACATATAAATATGATGGGAATTACTATTCGGTGCGTTGTACAAGCTTTTCAGTATTGGAACGATCTAAAAGATAAATAAAATAGAATAAGTACACAAAACCTTTTCTATGATAACTAATACTGGTCTGAAGATATGTTCTTGAGGAATTTTACTTTTCTAATCAATGTACGACAGCAATCGTATAAGTACTTAACAAAAGAAAAACGAAAAGATTTAAAAAATGACGATTTATTCCTCAACATAGTCTCGTTTTAGCTCGATATACTTGACCCAGTGATGCTTAATTTCTTTAACCCGCCTGAAAAATACTTTTTTTTGAACTCTGGACAGTAGAGCTTCATGGCTGCGACTACTTCCTCATTCGAATTCAGTTTCTGCACGGCAAGTGATTCTTTCTTGTTTAAAAACAAAAAAGAAGTCGCACGGGGACAAATCTGGAGAATGTGGTGGGTGGGGCAGTAATTTGTAGGCAAAATTTCACCTGGGGAAGGCGGAGCTATAAGCTGGTGCGTTGTTGTAGTCTAAGAGCACTTTTTTCTTCGCCAAATGGGGCCTTCTGCAATTTCGAAAATTCTGCATGGAATAATTCGATCGATGCATGTAATTGCGAATCATTGACGAAGGTTTCGAAGCCAAGAATTTCTTCTATGTCCCACGCTCCTTCGTCTAATGATCTTTCCTTGCATTATAAACTGTAGGAACTCATATCTTATACCTCTAGAGATGTGGCCAAGAAACTCAAGATTTCTCTTCTTTATAGTAAATTTTATCAAAGAGTCTCTGGAGGTCTCACAACTTCTTGTCTATTATAGCAGCATATCTGATGTTGGCAGGAACTCCACTGATCACTATTCCAGCTGACTCATCTTCTAATCCTTCAGGCTTCCGAGTTTAATTCTTGCCTTTTGACCCCAGTATAATCTTGATACTATTTGATTGATAAATCAATGTTTATTTTTGCAAGTTTTCAATAGCTTCTCGTCGACATTGTCAAAAGCCTTAGTATAGTCAATTAAGCAAATATAAATATCTTGGTTGACGTCTGTACATCTCTGTGCCAGTACATTAAAGGCAAACAGGGTTTCTCTGGTTCCCAAACCATTGCGGAATCCGAATTGTGTATTTGATGTTTAATTTTCACATTTGTTGTACATTCTGAATTAGTAGGAAGACCTTTAACACATGACTCATTATTCTTATAAGCCGGTAATCTCACAGTTGATAGGAAAGGAGTTGTTTAGAGTGGTGACAAAAATAGAGATGGGAAAATCTTTTGGAATTATTCCTGCTCTGTATATACAACTGAAGAGGTACACCAAAACAGGTAAGTATAGATTTGTCATCCAGCATTCTTAAGAGTTCACAATAATTCTCATCTAGCCCTACTACTTTGCCACTTTTGCTATTTTTATGGCTTGTTTTACCTCATCACGTGTTATTAGAGGTGCATCTTCCGAAAGTATTAAGACTCAACTAACTCTCAATATTCAGCCCTGTGATGGATGACCGAAGTTATCTTTAACGTAAAGTTATCCTGTAGTTAAGTTATAATCCTCGAATTGGTGTGATGTATCATATTCAACTTAACTACTTGCGTTATTTCTTGACAGTTCTTGATTTATCTGATATATCAACTGTCACTTTATAACGTGACGTTAAACCTCAAGTTATGAGATAACTCTGTAGTTATGCAAGGTAGGTTCATCTTTTGACTTGTTTTTAGACAGAAATCAAGTGAATGTAGAAGCTAACAATTTAATAATTAAGAATAAAAGGGTAATACGATTTTAAAATTTATACAAAAATCAAATCGACAGATATATAACTGAAATTCCCTCAAATTGAAGCTCAAATGCGCCAAATTTAAATTTTTGCCGCATTTTAATAAATTAGTAGTCAAATGAAGAGAACAGTAAACCAAAATTATACTACTTATCAACGAGGGCCCTGAAAATAATTCATAGTTCCTATCTTCTTCGATTATATGGGAGTATAATATACAGTTATATGCATATTCGCAAATTTAATTTACCATGACCCCTTAAAATGCCCCATAATTTTCCGCCCCCAAAAAATCCCACTACAATTTCTGCTTAGAAAAATTTCCCTAGACGTTTTCAAATTACACCAAAATTGTGGGAAAATACACCAATCTGGCAACCCTGTTTCTATCTACCGTTTTAAACACCACCGAACCCGAATAGCTGTTTGCACTGTTCGGTTATCGGCGGTGGCCGACGACGGGTATTTACTTTTACGGTCATCTACCCATCCTGTAGCATGTTCCGAACAATCTCTCGTACTCACTCCAACTTGTACTATTTCTACATAAGGTTCTCTTTGTTAAAATAAAAATGTATACCATTTTTATTCAGTTGCAATGCGAAGGCAAAACAATCTTACTTTTCAATTAGAGTACGGAGCGCAGTCCAGTCCTCTGAATCGCGATTTTCGGCTCTTATTGGAGCCTCATCGGAGAGAACGTAGGCACTGTTCTCCATATCCTAAATGACCAGCATCGAGAGTTTTTCCCACCCACTGCAACCGAAGTGAAGGTATTAGGTGACTAGCGTCATCTGGCAATTGAAAGATGAAGTAGTTTTCAATCCTAATAGCAAAATTAATAATATTGAAAATATTAAAAACATTACTAAAAGATTTTTAAATTGAAAACTTATTGGTACACTTTCCTGGTGACACCTCCAAGGCTTCTACAATTTGCAAGCACATGGATGCTGCAGTGAAGACAAAGGGAAGGAATTCTACACTATGCAATTCACATTTTCAATATTATTAATTTTGTTATTAGGATTGAAAACTCCCATCTTTCAATTGCCAGATGACGCTAGTCACCTAATACCTTCACTTCGGTTGCAGTGGGTGGGAAAAACTCTCGATGCTGGTCATTTAGGATATGGAGAATAGTGCCTACGTTCTCTCCGATGAGTCTCCAATAAGGCTTTTAGTAATGTTTTTAATATTTTCAATATTATTAATTTTGCTATTAGGATTGAAAACTACTTAATCTTTTATCTTTCTCTTTGTTACTTCAAACTTTGTTCCTCAAATGTTATTTCTAATATAACGTTGAAGAAATAACTATCTCTTAACTGTGACGGATACATCACACCGAATTTTACCTAAATAGTTATGGGCATCGTTATTCCTGAGAGTTATTTTAACTTTAACTCAAACGTTAAAGATAACTTCGGTCATCCATCACAGGGCTGATTGTTGACTTACTAATAGTATTTCTATTGATTTCCAGAAAACCAGATCCTACTGCATTCTGTCGAGGAATTTGCGATGCGATTGGTTCCAACTTGCAGTGATTATTACAATTATTGACTATCTTAATTGTTTCAGCAATGTATTGAAGAAATTCCTGGATAATTCCAAAGATGTTCGTTATTTCAAATTTTCTTAAGAAAGTGATTTGATAGATTATAAATAAAACAAACTCAAATTATAGTAAATTCAATACGGATCTTGCAAAAATGAAAATTTAACTCAACTTCGAACAAAAACAGTGTAACAGCAATGAATATAGACGCATATAGAAAGCATCCCTTGTCTACGAACTATTAGTTTGTGGACGAGGGATGTTGCACCCCTGCTGCAGAAGTGACACAAGTCAAAATATTACAATTTTAAATAAATGCTGATTTAATAGAGCTGAAACTGAATGTTATTTTTGCAAAGTAAGAATAGCTAAAATTTTTTTATGCTTACTATGCTGTTATATTTTGAGTTTAAATGTATATATGGTATACTCCATTGTCTCTTTGTTGTGGCTTTAAGAAAATATCGATTTTTGAAAGTTATCATTTCCAAATTATTTGACCCCCTTAATATCTTGAGTTGTGACACTTTTTGGTTAACTTTATTTCAACGATTTGTTCATAAATTAACTTTAATCAGTATCTAATATTTTATATGAAAAAATATAAATAGCTAATATAGGTAGGTGGTACATTAGAAAATAATACTAATAATATTAAAAAAATATTATTTACTATAATCAAACGTAAAAAGTATACATTGCGACTAACAATTAGAATTACGCTAAGCATCAAAAGTAACGCACCACCTTAAAAATGGAACATTTTTTATGTCTTATATTTCCTAAACCCATTTTAGTCCGATTTTAGTGATTTTTTTAATATGTTATATTTAATATTCTTCAAGAATAAGATTGTTGCTATGGTTCTTTTCATGAGGATTTTTCAGTGCGTCACAAATGATAGAAAAAAAGGTAAGTCCGCGATAATATACATTTATTCTAACATGACATTTTAGTTAAATCTGACAGTTGTCAAATTTTATTTGCAATTGGGCATAAAAACAAATCAATTGTCTTTATTGCATTTATAAAATGGTATTTTCTTTGATTTGTATAGTCTTATAAATTGTACAGATTATATTCGTAGATATATTATATAATTAGTAAATACATTTTTTTCTATTATAGCGCCATCTATCGACAACTAGAATAATCACCGAACTAGAATAATTACCAAAGTAATCACCGACGTGCCTTTTTTTCTGTCATATAGAATTTAATGCGTTAGAAAGAAATCGAAAAACTGTGACGCACTGAAAAATGCTCATGAGAAAAAGCATAATCAGATAAGTCTCATTGTATACCGGGTGTAACAATGATAGTGTGTTTTTTCCTCAAAGTTTGGAACACCCTGTGGAATATTCTAGCGTATATAAAATATTTAAAATAAAACTCAACTATAGCCTTAAGCTTTCTTAACATTATGCTTTGTGATTCATTCGCTTATGTTGGATAATACAAAAGTTAGGATACTTTAACAACTAGCAACGTTCTTCATCAATACAGGGTGTTTCTAAATAAGTGCGACAAACTTTAAGGACTAATTCTGCATGAAAAAAATAATGACCGTTTGCTTTATAAACATATGTCCGCAAATGCTTCGTTTCCGAGATACGGGATGTTGAATTTTTTCTTACAAATTGACGATTTATTTATTGCCCTAAAACCGGTTGAGATATGCAAATTAAATTTGGTACGTTTTAAGAGGTAGTTATTGCGCATTTTTTGGCATACAATTAAGAATTTTATATTCACCATTGGCGTGCATACGGATAATATGACCGGGTAATATAGCCCGTATGCACGCCAATGGTGAATATAAAATTCTTTATTGTATGTCAAAAAATGCACAATAACTACCTCTTAAAACCTACTAAATTTTATTTGCATATCTCAACCGGTTTTAGAGAAATAAATAAATCGTCAGTTTGTAAGAAAAAATTCAACATTTCGTATCTCGGAAACGAAGCACTTGCGGACATATGTTTATAAAGCAAATGGTCATTATTTTTTCATGCAGAATTATCCCTTAAAGTTTGTCGCACTTATTTAGAAACACCCTGTATTGATGAATAACATGGCTAGTTGTTAAAGTAGGTACCTAACTTTTTTTATTATCCCACATAAGCGAATGAATCAAAAAGCAAAATGTTCCAAGGCTACAGTTAAGTTTTAATTTTAATATTTTATATACGCTAGAATATTCTACAGGGTGTTCCAAACTTTGAGGAAAAAACACACTATCATTATTACACCCGATATACAATGACACTTGCCTATTTAGCAATAATATTATTACATCGATATTCTTGAAGAATAAAGCTATAATATACTAAAAAAATCACTTAAATCGGACAACAGGTTTAGGAAATATGAGACATCAAAAATGTCCCATTTTTAAGGTGGTGCGTTAATTTTGATGCTTAGTGTATTTTAAAGTTTAAAATGATAAAAAATGATCTTAACTATAAATTTTCAAAAAAATCTGCGTAAAACTGTTTGATATGGTTCGTACTTAATAGCGATAAAAGATCTTCCTTCTTGCTCTCCGTTATGTTTTATAGGTGGTCTTTAAAATGAGAACAGTCTGGCATGAACTAGTGTCTTTTCTAAGCTTTATTTTAGTAAATTCACTTACTGAATACGTTGCTTTATAAAAAGAATTCCTAGGTTACTGCGATCAATTTTTAAAACTGTAACTTCAGTTATTTTTAGTGAATTTCATAGCAACTATTACTTGTTTTTAGTATTAAAAATTGAAATAAAATAAGCAGTAGGTAACCTAACTTTTTCGCTTTATAAATGTCACAACTCAAAATAGTTTCAGTAGGTACTACATAAAATAATCAAAAAAAAAAATTAATAGAGCGCAAAAGACAATTTTAAAGAAATTAATGAAAAGACGCTTAGAAAAACTGAAACATTTAGTTGAATTTATTTAATGCTAAAATAAATTGTTTTAAAGCACATAAACCAAAATGTACTTTCCATCAGAAATACAACGTATGTAATACTGCAAAATTCTCTTAATCAATAGAAACGACACAACTCAAAATGTTGCACTTTAACGCATACAATCGCCTTGAACTTTGAACATCAACTGATTTAATTTTTGATGTTTCACTTCAGGTGTTGGCTTTTAGCGCAGCCACCAGTTTCGTAGAAGTGACACTATTGCCATCTAAGGAAAACCAATTGGAGTTAAAATGTGTCGTTTCTCCTGTATATAGACAGTAGTTTTTGGAATTGGTAATGCGATAATACAAAAAATGAAAAATTTAGAGTTGTGCCACTTCTAAAGTGGTTTATGTGTTTTAAAACGTGGTGGCACTCCGTAGTGGTAGTTTCTCAACTGTTCTCCACTTTATTTATTACAAAAATGACAGTGAAAAATTCTTCTGTATGCGTCTACAGTCCGTCTAATTTACTTACAGTTGCACGTCATTATTTACGTTAGAGATATAAGTTGACATTGTTGCCCAATTACAAAAAATTCTTGAATTCATTTTAAATCAAATACATCACATAATTTTTGCGGAAGTGGATTATACAGCAAAACAAATTAATATTCAATGTAAATAAATAAAAACTTTAGAAATAGAAAACAAGAATTAAGTTATAATCTTATGTTAAAGTACATAATAAAAACAGTAAATATAAAGAAACAACTACAAAGAATAAAAACAAATATGAAGTGTCATCACCGCAACTGTCAAATAAATGTTACCAATTTATTTTAAAATGTTACCTTCGTTCGATTACAGTTACACTGTGTTCCGAGCAAATGTGCTTCATAAAAACGCTTTATAATCCATTTATACAAATTAAATGAAACATATTTTCGGGCATTTCTTTAGGTTAACATTAATAGAAATGTTCAAATATTATTTCGACACGTATATAATAAAATATGTCTAGTGGCTGTAATGTGAGTGTACTCGCCAAAATGATTCTAAAAAAGAACACACCTACCGCCTAAATATTTCGTGTTGGTATCATGTGACGTCACGGGCTATGACGTGGATGACGTGCAACGGTAAGTAAATTAGACGGAGTACATATTCCTTGGTAATAGTTTCTACTTACCAGAAGATCCAGATCACTCCTTACAAGAATATAAGATTTGAATGAATGATTGCGATGCAATAATAAATACAGTAACAATGTAGCTGCATCTCCTGCGGCTTTCTTACAAAGAGCTAAGTACAACAAATTAAAATCTATTTTAAACAAGGACGCTACGTTGGATGGTGGTACAGGATTGGTATCTAAAATAATTCAATATGATTAACTGATGAATTGTTTTTTCTTGCTTACTTCATAAACATGTAAAACTACCTATCAGATATAATATACTGTACGCAATGGTCGAGATAGATTCTATATGAATAGAAACTTATTTCAAATACTTTGTAAACGTTAAGCTATTTTATTTTTTTGCATAAAAACGACGCCTCATATGAAAAAAGACAAAAATGATTTTTAATTTGACATATCTCAGTGGCGTACTATTTTTTTCTTTAAAAAATTCGGCCATTACCCGAACGCGCGCCAATGGTGAATACAAAATTACTCTGTCACCTTTAAAGGAGGTAATTTTGAACATTTTTGTTGTAGCCTTGCACATAGTTAAAATCTTTTTAGAAATATTTTCTGTTATTGTTCTAGTTTGGCATTATTATATTGAAGAGTTCTTGATAATGTATTGCGAAATGAAAAATACGCGCGAAGATATTTTATTTTTTTGCATAAAAACAGAAAGACAAGAAAGGTTCTTTATCATAAATTAAACGTGGAATACCAAAATAATTTTTAATTTGAAATATCTCAGTGGCGTACTATTTTTTTCATTAAAAAAATTCAGGCCATTACCCGTTGGCGCGCCAATGATGAATACAAAATTGTTATTTGTTTGTCAAAAAATGGGCAATAACTAACTCTTGAAACTTTCTTGAAACCTCTTTTATAGCTTAAAAGGTCTTAGAGCAATAAAAAAATTCGCAGTTTGAAAAAAAAATTTCAACACACCCTATCTTGGAAACGAAGCATTTGTGGACATACGTTTATAGAGCAAACTGTCAATATTTTTGCATGTAGAAATACCCCTTAAAGTTTTTCATGCTTATTTACTAACACCCTGTATAAATATATGTATAAAATACCTACCTTGACTATCTAGACAGGTAAACAAACTATTTCGGTAGGGATTAGACAGTGTTGTCCAATGATGAACTAAAACTAAAAGTAAAAGTAAACTTTGGGTCGCTAGCGGAGCTTCTTGGTACGAATACTCGTCTGAATCTGAAATTTCCTCGTTGGACTTTTTGTTAAAAGTCAATACTGACCAAATATTGGAAGCCAAATCTAAAAAATATAATACATAAATATTTTGAAAACTGAAAATAATCGGTTTGATTCAAATCGAGTCTCTTGCCATCCTCTGACACCGTGTTTCGGGGTCTACCCCTTATCAAAAAGTCTAAGACTGACCTGAATAAAAACTCACCGAGAAGATGGTGTAAATATTAAAATATTTACACCTGAGTATGGTTAGACTGACCTCTAACGGGGAACGATGAAATGAGTGAAATTAATGTCGACAACGAATAAAGTAATCTGTTAACGCAGGTACTAAATACAAACGGGCGACGCTTAGGAAAATATTCCAACAATGCATCTCAGATTACCCATATGAAACGCTATCATTTTGTACTCTAATAAATACAGAGCATGGTACAAAACAAAAATAAATAAATAAATAAACATAAATAATAACAATAAATATTTTGGATTACATAAAGGGATGGACTCAAGTCAATCCGAGCCGAGCTTTTTAGTTCAGGAACTGAAGATTTTCCCCTCGCAATTTTACAGAATGGATCAATTTGCTTGAAAATTTGAGAATAAGTAGTGGATAGTCCAAGGATCAAAATCTATATGATGCCGAAAGGCGCTTATACCATGGGGGTGGTTGCCACTCCACCTCGGGGGTGGAAATTTTTTATTATATTTTGACCGCAAAAGTTGAGAAAAACATTCATTCTAAGCAAAAAATGTTCTATACATTTTTTTGATAAAATTTATAGTTTTCGATTTATTCGCTATCGAAAGTGTTAGTTTTATATCGAAAAAATCAATGTTTTTCGATTTTACGATTCACTCAATTTTTGCCGTAGAAAAAATTTTTTCAAACCTAGTTCTTGGGAATTAAATAACCTACAATTTCATATTTAAACATTTTTTCGTATCTCTAATGCTAAGCTTTCTATTCCGAAGAAAATGGCATTTTTTACCAAACTACAAAAATTCGTTATTCGCTTTTAACTCTATTTTTTTTTAAAACTAATCATTCTAAGCCAGTCAAATTTCTAGAATCTATTAATAATACATAAATAAAGAAGAATGAATAAGCCCAATGACTAAAAGCACCGCTAATTTACAGTCGAAAATGAAAGAATACCCATTAACGAACATATAAAACACGCTGTATTTTCCTGTCACCGTGTCACAAAGAAAATTGCACAGCGCAAGTACATGTAATAATAATTATTACATATATGTACTTGCGATGGCCAATTTTTTGTGTGATAAGGTGACAGGAAAATACAGCGTGTTTTATATGTTCGTTCATGGGTATTCTTTCATTTTTCCTACTGTACATTATTGTGCTTCTAATTGGATTTCTCCTTTTTTTTTTCAAAAAAATATTTTGATTTCTTAACCGTAACTTTTTATTTTTTATCATAGAAAGTTTGGTAAAAAAGAATTTTGTAGGTTTTTACAAGATCTGTAAGCCTATTAATATTAAATCTTTTTAAAATCCTCAGTCGCAAAAAGAGGTGACTTTGAAAGGGTTGGTAAAGGTGGTTTTTGCATGTTATTACAAGTTTTAATTGTCAATAGCTCACTCAATTGTTGCCGCAGAAAAAAATTTTGCAAGCCGAGCTCGAGATAGAAGCTTGGTTTGAACTTCGAGCTGCAGGTTGAGCTCGTGGCTCGTGGCAGCTCGGCTCGAATAGTTCGAGCCGAGCCGAACACGAACAGCTTTTAGTTTAGGAAATATCCAATTTATTCCATACTTTACGAACACACTGTATATTGAAAATACATATTGGTAGTCTGAATTACTTATTCGCAAAAAAAAAGTATAAGTCGTAGCAGAAATAAATGAATGAGAAGAAGTATTAGAGTAATAACTAAAATATTGACAAGCTCGTTAAGGAAAGCTCGGCTCGTTTAGAATTCAGCTCGGCTCAGCTCGAAGCTGGGCTCGCCAAAAACAAACCGACTTGAGCTCAAAGCTCGGCTTGTAAAACGAGTCAAAATGCTTGAGACCATCCCTAATTACATATTTACGGATTTTATTGAACCTATATTGTTTAGGTAGGTACTAAATTTTATCTTTATGATTATAATCCAATTTTAATGTGATAATAAATCATGTAAATTAATATTTTATCGTAACATTTTATATATTATAACGAATAATTTCGCAATTTTGTGTGGGCGTAAAAATATAAAACGAAATGCAATTTACTATTTTGACTAGGAATAATAGCCCGATCAGGGAACACAAAATTTTACGAAAACCTCCAAAAAATAAAGAAAAGAAGAAAATTTGGGAATAGGTATCTAGTTGAAATTGTCTATTATTATATAAGAAAAAGTTTACAATTCTACATCCCCTCCATATTACAAAAATTAGGAAATACGGGGTGAAAAATATTTTATCGGGAGTGAAAAAATATACGTTCAAAATAGGCCCAGAATTGGATCAAATGACTAATTCTAAGCAACTTTTGTTCTATAGAGTTTTTTCACTAAGTCAATACTTTTCGAGGTATTTGCGAGTGAATATGTTCATTTTTAACAAAAAAAAAATATGTTTTTGGACGGTTTTTCCCAGATAACTCAAAAAGTAAGTATTCTAGCGAAAAAATATTCTTAGTGAAAATATAGCTTATAAAAAATTGAAAAAATGGTGTACGCGTGAGGTCTGCAGGCCCAGTAGAAGCAGAGTTGTAGCTAATGAAAAGTAGGTTCTTCTTCGTCAAATTCCAAATCGAATATTTCAATGTGAAATAACCAAAAAAACGGAGCACTTTTCGGGGAAAATTCATTATAACTTTTTTAAAGTGTTTAAAAAAAGTTAATAAAGTGTTTATTGTTGTTTTCTAAAAAAACTTCTAACATTAAAAATAAGTGAGTTAGGCTCAAAATATTGTTGGTCCCTTTTATTTTTGGTATAAAAATCGCGAAAATCACCCCCTAATTAGCTTCCCAAATAAAAGTAATCGTTACCGCTTCACAAGTTACTTTACTTACGTATTATTTATATTATCTATAAGTTTCATTGGTTCAAAGTGCTCAGTTTTGAAAAAAAAAATTGGGTTTAAAATAAAACATTTTTTTTTATTTTGAAAAAAAAATGGAATTGTTCATGGAAGTAACTTAAAAATTATTAGTAATACCAAAAATCTTAAAGAGTAATAAAATGTACGTTTTGCTTTTCTGAATATTTTTTCTTTTTTGTTTTCTTGTTAGACAAAAATTTGTTATGCTATGGCTGTTAAAAATTTGCCTAAACTCGTGATTAGTTACTCGTTAAAGCCATTTTAACTACAGCTTTTTCAAAAATAAGCACTTTGAACCGATGAAACTTACAGATCATATAAATAATACATACGCAAAGTAACTTGTGAAGTGGTAATGATACAATTTATTTGTGATGCTAATTAGGTGGAGATATTCGCGATTTATTTACCAAAAAATAAAAGGGACCAACAATATTTTTAGCGTAACTCACTTACTTTTAATGTTTTTTTAAAAAACAAAAATAAACCTTTTTTTAAACACTAAAAAAGTTAAAATGAATTTTTCCCGAAAAGTGCTCCGTTTTTGGGTTATTTCACATTGAAATACTCGATTTGGAATTTGATGAAGAAGAACCTACTTTTCATTAGCTACAACTCTGCTTCTACTGGGTCTACAGACCTCAAGCATACACTATTTTTTTTTTCAGTTTTTTATAAGCTATATTTTTGCTAAGAATATTTTTCTCGCTGAAATACTTACTTTTTGAAACTTTAAAAAGGGGGTAAACCCTGTAGTTGGCTGTATACCTTCAATATAACAACGTGGAATGAAGTAAACAGTTCTGTTGTATGCAGGCATATGAATTTATTAAAAAATCCTTAAAATTTATCGACGAAGGAGTTATTTTTATTATTTATTATTTATTATTTATACATATGACCTGGCCTCTAGTGACTAATCCAGGTCGTTTTTTCCTGATGGGATTACAGATATTTTTTTTTTTTTTTTATATTTTTACATTTTTTACTCAACTATTAAATCTATTTTTACAATAACAATTTGCCATAATCTATTAATTACGTATAACAAACAAAGTTAAAATAAACAATTTAAAATATTTTTGGTATTATCAACTCCCTTCTAAGTTATAAAGACAGTCCCTCTATTTTCAGAAGAGAGTTGGTAGTTTTTTTTTTTTTTTTTTTTTTTTTTTTTTTTTTTTTTATTTATTTTTTTTTTATTTTTATGAATTATGTATTGAATTATTATTTTTATTTATTTATTTTATATTGAATTATTATTATTATAATTGTAAATATCTATTTTTGAATTTGTATTTTATTTTATTTATTTTAACTTTATCTTACTCAACTTCATCAGGGTTGGATTATTGGTTGTCTTCTTCTATTATTATAGATTTCTTGTTGTTTTTTAGATATTATTTGTGTGAGATTGTTTAATATTTCAAAATATTCTTTATTTTGTAATATATCTCTTATTTCAATTCTTTCTAATCTTCTTCTCATTTGGAAGGAGTGGAAGTACAAGACGTTTTCGGTCAGACTGACCATCATCAGCGTAAACGTCCAGTGTACCGGGTGTCCCAATAAGAATGGCTCTCGGCCATATCTCAGGAACGGCTTATAGTAGAGCTTTGAAATAAAAAATTTTGTAACAAAAGTTGCCTCAGGAAAAGCCTGGAAATTATTTTCATAATTGTGGGTCCACCGCTAGAGGGCGTAATTGAATATCAAACATAAAAAAATCTAAATTTTACAAAATTTTCCTAATGAAGGGCACTGGAAATCCGATTATTGTATTCTTCATCAAATTCTGCGCATATTTGATTTAACTAGTTTAACTCTACCTTTGCAAATAAGAGGTGGGGGTGAGTGGGAACCTTGTTATGAAAAAATGGCTGTAAGTCCGGTTCTGCTAAATCAAATTTTGAAAACTGGGTCTTGTTGAAGACAGATCTTTTTCTTCAATGTAAGCGTGATAATTTTGAACCATCCTAATAAGTAATAAGCCAGCTGGGAGGCGTTATTTAATTTTTTTCAGAAATCTAGTTTTCTTTGGAAAATATTAAATACAAGTATGCATTTTTAATCATACTTTATAAAATGAGATTAAATTAGCAATAGAATAGCGAAAACCGCATGTCGATACCTTTTGTCTATCTCAAGATATCTCGAGAAACGTGTAAATTTTATACATAACTGTTACTATCACCGGTAAACTAAGTTAATGAAAAGTAGTGTGCTGTGGAAAAAAACAAAATAACATTTTCCAGATGTCAACGTATAAAAATATAATTAATTAAAACAACAATATAAAGAGAAACAATACTATTAAAATTAAATATAACACAGAACAAAAAGAACTACTTAGTGACGACCTAAATATTCAAATTGTTGCCCATCATACACTACTCTAGAATACATTATCCAGAGAATACTAAACGCCATTCAAAGCATATCTAGAGCAGAAATTGAGACTGCTGTTCAATCAACTGTTGAAAGAGTAAATGTTTGCAACGAAAATTATGGGCAAAAATTTGAACGTTTATGTCATCACTAAATAGTTGTTTTTATTTCTTTGTAATAGGGCTTTTCAACGCTTCTCATTTGTTTCGAGCCTCTGTCATATGCCGTATAATCCGTGTATAATATTAATATACGAGATATGAACGAGGCTCGAAACAAATGAGAAGCGTTGAAAAGACCTAATATACGTTGACAGCTGGAAAATGTTTCTTTGTTGTTTCCATAGCACACTACTTTTAATGAATTATTTCGTTTACCGGTGACAGTAACAGTTATGTTTTTAAATTTACACGTTTTGTAAGATATCTCGAGATATAAAAAAGGTATTAACATGCGGTTTTCGCTATTCTGTTGCTAATTTTGTCTAATTTTGTAATATGGTATTAAAAATGCAGGTTTGTATTTAATATTTTCCAAGTAACACTAGATTTCTGAAAAAAATTAAATAACGCCTTCTAGCTGGCATATTACTCAGTAAGTTGGTTCGAAATCATAACTTTTACATTGACGAAAAAGATCTGTCTTCAACAACACCAAGTTTGCAAAATTTTATCAAGCAGAACCGGACTCACAGCCAGTGTTTCATAACAAGGTTCCCACTCACCCCCACCTCTTATTTTCAAAGGTATACCTAAACTTGTCAAATCAAATATGCGTAGAATTTTATGAAGAATACGACGATCGGATTTCCAGTGCCCCTTCATTAGGAAAATTTTGTAAAATTTAGATTTTTTAATTTTTGATATTCAATTACGCCCTCTAGCGGTGGTCCCACAATTATGAAAATAATTTCCAGGCTTTTACTGAGGCAACTTTTGTTATAAAATTTTTTATTTCAAAGCTCTACTATAAACGGTTCCTGAGATATGGCCGAGAGCCATTCTTATTGGGACACCCGGTACAAGTAATTGTAACTAGCCACTTCAATAGGTATAAAAACCTCTAAAATACATTATTGTTACATTCTATATTAAAAAGTGGTCGACATTAAGTCGATATCTTAAGATTTAAAGATCACATGTGAATGTATTTCATCCTTGCTCGAAAATTGCACAAGGTAAGTACTTGTGTTCAGGTGAGAGGTTACGAACCAACTGACCAACTTCTCACCTGAACACATACAGGATGAAATACATTCACATGTGATCTTTAAATCTTAAGACGTCGACTTAATGTCGACCACTTTTTAATATAGAATGTAACAATAATGTATTTTAGAGGTTTTTATACCTATTGAAGTGGCAAGTTACAATTACTTGTACACTGATGATGGTCAGTCTGACCGAAAACGTTTTGTACTGCCACTCCTTCGTGGATAAATTTTAAGAATTTTTTAATAAATTCCTATGCCTACATACAACAGAAGTGTTTACTTCATTCCACGTTGTTACTTTTTGAGCTATCTCCGAAAAACCGTCCAAAAACATGTTTTTTTTTGTTAAAAATGAACATATTCACTTGCAAATAACTCGAAAAGTATTGACTTAGGGAAAAAACTCTATAGAACAAAAGTTGCTTAGAATTAGTCATTTTATCCAATTCCGGATTTATTTTGAATGTATATTTTTCACCTTCGAAAGGGGGTATTCCCCTCCATTTTTGAAAAATGGTGGGGATGTAGAATTGTAAACTTTTTCTTATATAATAATAGACAATTTCAACTACCTACTCCCAAATTTCCATCCTTCCTTTATTTTTTTGGGGTCAGATTGTTCTTTGATCGAGCTATAAGCCACAATGCTAGTAGAAATTAAGTTTATTTCACGTTTCGATTTCGGATTTCCACTTCGAAAATCGTTATCTATCAAAATACAAAACATCAATAAAGTAAACAATTTTTGTTTTTGTCGCTTATTATTTTTTATTTTTAACTTTTAAGCATTTTTGATACTGGATTAATAAATTGTGAGGCATTATAGTACTAGAAGGTACTCTTGCTTTAAGTCGTTAGGATTCACCGTTTTCTAGAAAAATATATTAAAAAAAAACACTTTTCGTTTTTGAATTTGAAAAAAAAATCAAAAAAACGAAAACTGGTACGTTTATTTATCTTCTAGAGATGAATTGATTTCATTAATGGCGAATTTCTAGAATTTTTCATAACTTTTTTTGTCTTTAATTTTTAAGTATTTTGACACTAGACATTAAATTATAAGGTATTCTAGTACCAAAAATTACTCTTGCTTTAAATGGGCAAAATACACCGTTTTTTAAATTCCTTCATTTTTTTTTTCAAATTCAAAAATGGAAAAATTTTCAAATCGATTTTTCTTGAAAATGGTGTGTTCTACCGACTCGAGGCAACAGCACCTTTTAGTACTAGAATACCTCACGATTTATTAATCCAGTGTCAAAATGATGCTTAAGGCCATCGGTACATAATTCGCAAATATTTTAAAGCTATCCCTACTTTTTCTGTCTTTACACGGCAAATTACGTGTAGTAAAATTCACACTGGTATGGATACGTAAACATTACTAGAATGTCATTCTACTTAATAATGTCACCATTAACTTTAAAGAGATGGCTTTTGAATGTTCTTGGATAACTGTTATTTGTATAATTGCAAATTATTAATTCAGTTAATAAATGTGATAATTTTTTCACTAACTATGTATTCAGTGATTGTAATAATTTATATGTATAACAAAAACTAATACTCAATCGAGAAAAGAGGAAAAGTGTTAAAGTGATTTTTAATAATATATTGTTACTATGGAACGCTTACAATTTTGAACATCTTTAACAAAAAAATACTTGGATCACAGAATATATCCTGATGTATTCTCTGCTTGGATTTTCCATAAATAACTTTTTATTAAGTTCACGTCTTAAATCAGTTACTCATCAAATACACCCTCAATATTATTTAATCAACAACTCAAAATATTCCCGATGCCATGTCAAATATTCACCTCCAATTCGGAAAAACTCATTACCACCAGGACCATGGGCAAAAAGCAACAAAGAAAAAGCTGATTTATTTGCTGAACATCTAACTGAAGTCTTCAAGCCACACGACAATGACCAAGTACAAGAAGTAGAACAGGAACTAGCCTTACCAATTAATCAACGAGAGCGACTAACTTTAATTACACCGAAGGAGATCAAAGATGAAATTAATCATTTGAATGAAAAGAAGGCACCAGGCACTGATCTCATAACAGCAACAATGCTAAAACAACTTCCTAAAAAAGGTATAATGAAGTTATTGTACATATTAAATGCAATCTTAAGACTTAATTATTGGCCTATATCACTAAAAATTGCCAAAGTAATTATGATACCGAAACCTGGTAAAACTTTAACGGATGTTTCATCATACCGCCCAATAAGTCTACTGCCAATAATGTCAAAACTTCTTGAAAAGCTGTTACTTAAAAGAATTATGAGCGACCTAGAATTCCAAAACTGGATCCCAGAACACCAATTTGGATTCCGGCAAGGTCATTCTACAGTGCAACAATGCCATCGCATATCAAATGTAATTAATAGAGCTTTGGACAATAAACAGTATTGCACAGCAGCCTTTCTGGACATTAGCCAAGCATTTGATAAGGTATGGCACCCAGGATTACTTTATAAAATCAAAAAATCCCTACCCAACAAATACTTTGACTTATTAAAATCATATCTAAATCACAGAGAATTTGAAACTAAAGTGGAGGATGAACTATCAAACCGTAACAAAATTCAATCAGGAGTCCCACAAGGTAGTATATTGGGTCCACTTCTTTATGTACTGTACACATCCGATTTACCAACCTCTCCACAAACCACCATTGGAACTTTCGCTGATGACACAGCAATATTTGCAACTGAAGAGGATCCAAGAGCTGCAGTATTAAAACTTCAAGAACACCTAGACCAAATTGGACAGTGGTTAAAGAAATGGAAGATAAAAGCTAACGAAACTAAGTCAACACATATAACTTTCACACTAAGGAAAGACCAGTGCCCAAATATTAGCCTTAATCAAGTCAACATACCACAACAGAACATCGTCAAATACCTGGGGCTTCATCTTGATTCTAAATTAAACTGGAAACAACACATTTTAAAGAAGAAGAAACAAATTGAGTTGAGAGTGAAAGAAATAAATTGGCTTATAGGTAGAAAATCTCGACTCTCAATTGAGAACAAACTGCTGATTTATAAAACAGTCATCAAACCTATATGGACGTACGGTATAGAACTATGGAGTTGTGCCAGCAAATCAAACACAAAAATTATCCAAAGAACTCAATCAAAAATTCTACGCACCATCGCAAATGCCCCGTGGTACATTTCCAACCAAACCCTTCATACAGACCTAAACATCCCGTTAGTCAGCACAGTAATTCAAGAAAGAGCCAACAGACATCACGAGAAATTGGAAGACCACCCCAACCAATTAATATTACCATTACTGCAGCCACTAAACAACAGAAGATTGCGAAGATTATGGCCCATAGATCTTCGCTGAAACTGAGGTGAAAACGCTGGGTGATGTACCTCATAACGCCATTTTAGTGTACAATAATACATTGATATATGTTATTGTACTTGTTATCAAATTAGCTTATAGAATATGTAATTCTGATTGCTAATAAATGATTACAAAAAAAAAAAAAAAATGTCAAATATTTAAAACTGTCACTGTGTCTTGTCATCATATTCTATTTGACTAAAGTGCGTTGTATGACAACGACAGCGAATGTTCGATTTGGAAAATATCACCACGGACATGGTGTCCATTTTTTTCGAATCCTGAAAAAACTAATAAATATTTTTAAAAAATTTAAACGCAGAATGAAAAACTAAATTATTATCGAGGGCCAAAAGTCCCTTAGAATAAATAAAAAGTTTCTTTTGAATGAGATATTTGAAATTAAAATCACACCACATTTTCTCTTAGTTTCTCATCCCTGTAATTTCTTAAAATAAACATTATAGAAGTTTTCAGGCCCTAGGTAAGACGGTAATCTTTCATTCTGCGTTTAAATTTTTCAAAAATACTTATTAGTCTTCTCAGGATTCGAAAAAAAAAATGATTCCCCATTTGAATAGCATTGCAGCCGAAAATACATACCCATTCCCTTAAAATTTAAAGACAAAAAAGTCATGTGATAATATAACCGTTGCCCTACCCGAAAGGGATGCATATGATCGGTACTAGAAATTCGCAATTGATGAAATCGATTTATCTCTGGAAGATAAATAGGCGTACCAGTTTTTGTTTTTCTAAATAGACGCGTTCTTCTTCTTCAAGTGCCGTCTCCTAATCGGAGGTTGGATATTATCATCACTATCTTTACTCTATCCACCGCTACTCTAAAGAGTTCTATAGAACTGCATCTAAACCAGTCCCTTAAATTCCTTAACCATGACACTCTCCTTCTTCCTATACTCCTTCCGCCTCTTATCTTTCCCTGTATTATCAGTCTTAGCATTTCATAGCGGTCCCCTCATTACGTGTCCCAGATATTGTAACTTTCTTATTTTTATTGCGTTTATTGTTTCGCATTCTTTATCCATTTCTCGCAGTACTTCCGTGTTCGTTTTCCTCTGTGTCCATGCTATTCTAAGTATCCTTAGCAGCAGCAATGGTCACCAAAATAACAAACGAGGAAGTGGCTCAAGCGCTTAAAAAAATAAAGAAAGGAAAAGCGGTAGGACCAGATGATATTCCCGGGGAAGTATGGAAAGCATTGGGAGAGACAGGAATAAGGTGGCTAGCAGGTTTATTTAATAGAATTATGGAAGTTGGACAAATGCCAGACGAATGGAGAAGCAGTATACTAGTACCTGTCTACAAAAACAAGGGAGATATACAGCAGTGCACAAACTAGGGCTATAAAACTGCTTAGCCACACCATGAAAATATGGGAGAGTAATTGATAGACGGATACGTGAAGAGACCGACATATCCGAGAATCAATTTGGCTTTATGCAGGGCAGATCAACAACAGACGCAATTTTCATTATAAGGCAGTTGATGGAAACATACAGGAGTAAAGAAACAAACGCTCATATGGTATTCATTGATCTTGAGAAAGCATATGATAGAGTTCCTCGAGAGATTCTGTGGTGGGCACTCAATAAGAAAGGAGTAGTCCCTGGCGAATATGTAAAGATTGTGAGAGATATGTGTATGAGGGAGTAACGACTAGTGTTAGGACAGGTGTGGGAGAGACTGATAAATTTCAGGTGAAAGTAGGATTGCACCAAGGCTCGGTGCTTAGTCCTTATTTATTCTCATTAGTTTTGGACCAGATAACAGCGAAACTACAGGGTAGCATTCCATGGTGCCTAATGTATGCTGATGATGTAGTGTTAATAGGAAACAATGAAAGAGACTTAGAACAAAAACTGGAACAGTGGAGACAAGGTCTGAAGAAAAAAGGTTTAAAACTTAGTAGGACATAAACAGAGTACGTGGAATGTTCATTTAAAGATGGAGTTACTACAAATAAAATGGTATCTTTGGATGGTGAACTGATTGTAAAAAGCAATAGTTTTAAGTACCTGGGATCGGTATTACAGAGTAATGGAGAAATAGATGGAGATGCATGCAGTAGAATTAGGGCTGGATGGATGAAGTGGAATGAAGCGAGTGGTGTGTTGTGTGACAGAAAAGTTCCAATGAAGCTGAAAGGAAAATTCTATAAAACAGACATAAGACCGGCTATGATGTACGGAACTGAATGTTGGGCAGTGAAAAAGAAAGAGGAACAACGAATGCATGTGGCGGAGATGAGAATGCTTAGATGGATGAGTGGAGTGACAAGAAAGGATAAAATTAAAAATGAGTATATTAGGGGAAGTCTAGGTGTGGCACCAATTGATGCCAAAATGAGAGAGCATAGGTTGAGATGGTTTGGTTATGTTCAACGTCGAGACGTTAACCATCCAATACGAAGAGTAGCTGAAGTGCAGATTCCTGGAAGGAGTAGGAGAGGAAGACCAAAGAAGACGTGGGGGGAGACGATTAGGCAGGACATGTTGGTAAAGGGGATTAATATTGATATGACCCAGGATAGAATTGTGTGGAGAAATGCAATTAGGGAAGCCGACCCCGCATAGGGATAAGGCAAAGAGAATGATGATGATCATTTTTCTCTGAAATCCAGGTTCCTAGGTATTTGTATTTATCAACCCTTTCTATCGGTACATTTCCCAAATGTATGCTTGTTTTCTTAGTTATTATCATGTATTTGGTCTTTTTTATATTCATTTTTAGTCCATATTCTTCACAGAAATTGTTTGTTTTGTTTAGTAGTAGTTGGAGTTGTTCAGCAGAGCTTGCCATAATCACGGTGTCATCTGCATATCTTATTTTGTTAATAGATCTTCCGTTAATTATTATTCCTTCAGAGATAGCAATGCTTCTTCAAAAATGGCTTCACTATATGCATTAAAGAGTAATGGCGACATAATACATCCCTGCCGAACTCCTCTCCTGATTTCAATTACTGGACTGGGTTCGTTATCTATTACAATTTGTGCTCTTTGATTCCAGTAAAGGTTTGTTATTATTCGTAAGTCTCTTTTGTCTATGTTTTTTGTCTTTAGAATTTGGACTAATTTTTCATGTCTTACTGGAAGCGTTCTGGAGATATTTAAAAAAACTAATTATAAGCCGTCGTCTTCAAATAGCTCTAGCTCCTTGCGAAGCATTTTCGTGGTGAATTGGGTTTCTTAAAATTATCTGAGGAATCTCTGGTCTTTGTTAGGTAGGAAAGTTTCTGGACACCCTGTATAATACTTATATTACTGATAGTGTCGGAATGATTGTCCGACTGAGGACGATATGATTGTGTAGAGAGCGTCACGATATGATTATCCTACTTAGGACTAGCTAATTCCCTCTTGTTACGGGCAAAGAATGAGCCTTTTATACAGACTTTTAATCGATGGAGATTTTTTTACGATAATTTTATGGCATTATAGTTTTTTAAGTTCAAAACCACTAACTGTTTTATGATCGGCTATTCAAAATACTTTTAGTGAAAATAGAACAATAAAAAATGCAGGTGTATAAAAAGATCGGTTCAAATTGTTTTTATACCGATGAAATAGCAAATAAATTAGGGGAGATAATAAAAATGTCAATTAAGTTGCATTCGATAGCGTTAATTGCATCAATATCAAGATACAAAATTTGTTCTTGACGGTACGTATTAACATTATTTTAATTGGCAAATATATAAAGAAATACTTACTTAATACCATACTGTTTCCATCGCCTCCTGAAAATCCTGGAGGCATTTTTTGCTGATCTATGAAATTGGTCATCAGACGTTTGACTAGTATGGGAGCATGTATTACATGTTTTCCTTTCATCATAAGTCTATACATGATACTTTGGTCTGATCTACCACCTAAATAAAACAAATTGATTATTACAAAGTTACAGGCTCTATATAAAGGGTTGGAAATTCAAGAAATATACAGTGCGGCTATCCTATCTGGTGGTAACAGCGGCCGGGGCTCCATCTTTGAAGACTGCTAGACTGACCTCACTATCCTGAAAAAAGGCCCCACTTCAAAGTGCGAGAACTGGAAACCTATAACCCTCTTATGTGTTGTGAGCAAAATAATGACCCGTATCATGCATAGAATGAAAAATAAAATAGACCAAAAATTAGGACCAAATCAAGCTGGCTTCCTAGCAAATAAATAATCATGTATAGACCAGATCTGTACGCTCAGAATGATCATCGAGCAGTCAGTGAAATGGCAGAGTAAACTATATCTAAACTTCATTGACTTTAGGAAGCCGTTCGATATTCTGCACAGAGAAAAATTGTGTGAAATAGTAGAAAGTTATGGGATACCGGACAAATTCTTAAGAATGATAAGTTGTTTTATGAAAACACCACAGCAAAAGTATTATACGACGGGAATTTAACAGAACCAATCGACATTAACAGCGGTGTAAAGCAGGGTTGTACACTGTCTCTCACTCTGTTTATTATTGTCATGGACTGGCTTATGAGAAAAAGCAGCAACCGTAAAACTGAGATACACTGGAATACCTTTGAACAATTAGAAGATCTTGAATACGCAGATGATGTATTTCAGCAAAGAGACAGAGCATGCAGAAAAAAAGTGAAAAATTAGCCAAAGAAGGTAAAAAAAGTGGGTATGGAGATAAACATGAATCAAACTGAATTAATGAAGATCAACACACTGAGAAAACTGGGCATACAAATAGAAAACCAAGAGCTGAAATCAGTGGAAAGAGCTAGTTATCTAGGAAGCATACTGAACACGACAGAAGGAGCAGAGGAGGATATTCAAACATGAATTGGCAAAGCACAGACAGCATACCATATGTTTAATAATATATGAAAATCTAATGAGATAAAACTGGACACCAAAGTAAAAATCTTCAACAGTATAATAAAGGCAGTACTATTATACAGATCACAAACTTGGAGAATAACAAAAAACAACACTGGAAAGGTTCAATCCTTCATTAATAAATGCTTAAAAACAATTCTAAGAATATTTTGGTCCAAAAGGATCACAAACTCAAACTTACGAAAAAAAAACGAAATAAGAACCAATATATAGGGTGAGGCAGATAACTGGTCTATTAGAAATATTTCGAGAACTAAAGGCAACAGAATCATGAAAATTGGAATAAAGGGGTTTTGAAGGATGATCTATTAAATGAAAATATTTTCATCTCTTAATACCGGAAGTTGCTTATAAATTCGTTTTTTTAAATAGGACACCCTGTATATTTTTACATTTTTGGATTCTCTTCGATGTCTTCTTTCTTAAAATGTGAGGTTTTGTAATATTATACAGGGTATTTTAAAAGATAATTACGTTTTTTTATTAATTTCGTAGCAAAATTAACACCCTGTAGAATTGTAGTAGTTCGACATCTAAAACTCTACATACGTTCAAATGATTTTCAATATACTCTACTATTGTTAAGAATCATTAGTATAGCTAAATTTTTAATTTTAGTATACAGGGTTGGTCGAAACTCGGAATGAGTATTTTCTGAGTTTTCTTAAATGGAACACCCTGTATTTTTGTATTGTAATGAAATGATATTTTATAGTACTTTTTATTTCTTAAGCATTCCCTATACCTAACTGCTTTAATTTGTGAGTTATTGGTGATTCAAGCTCAACATTAATTGCAACAAAAAATACGTAAAATTTTATTAGGTTGGCCATGAAAATACTCAATCCCAAATAATTTTTCAGAAATAAATACATATTAATCCAGACTGGTCCTTAACATTACCAATAATATTTAGCTATCAAAATACCTACGTAGTTAAGATCGTTGGTGCGATTAACAATTAAGCACAAATTAAAGCAGTTAGGTATAGGGAATGCTTAAGAAATAGTAGCATAAAATAGCATTTCATTACAATACTAAAATACAGGGTGTTCCATTTAAGAAAACTCAGAAAATACTCATTCCGAGTTTCGACCAACCCTGTATACTAAAATTAAAAATTTAGCTATACTAATGATTCTTAACAATAGTAGAGTATATTAAAAATCATTTGAACGTAAGTAGAGTTTTAGATGTCGAACTACTACAATTCTACAGGGTGTTAATTTTGCTACGAAATTAATAAAAAAACGTAATTATCTTTTAAAATACCCTGTATAATATTACAAAACCTCACATTTTAAGAAAGAAGACATCGAAGAGAATCCAAAAATGTAAAAATATACAGGGTGTCCCATAAAAAAAATGAAGTTATAAGCAACTTCCGGTATAACCGGAAGTTGCAAAGAGATGAAAATATTTTCATTTAATAGATCATCCTTCAAAACCCCTTTATTACAATTTTCATGATTCTGTTGCCTTTAGTTCTCGAGATATTTCTAATAGGCCCTTTATTTGCCTCACCCTGTATATGGAAATAAGAAAGAGAAGAAAATAGTTGGGCCATACTCTGTGGAAACCGGCCACAGACATAACAAAACAAGCATTGGAATTACAACCTCCAGGAAAACGGAAACAGGGGAGATCGAGAAATACATTGAAGAAAACTATTATTAAAGAAGCAGAAAACGTAGGTCTAACCTGGAAAGAAGTCAGAGAAACAGCACAAGATCAGCAAAAATGGAGAGTGACAGTTAGTAGATGCCCTATGTTCCAGTGGAAACGAAGGTATTAAGTAAGTAAGTACTTAGGGCCGGCCTCGGCATTGAGCAATGCAGCAAGTAGAGAGTGGTGGTGGTGGAATTAGAGAAAAGGAGAGTTGATGCGTAAGGCAGTGTTGTCAGATTTCCCCCAGCATTTCGCATTCTTTCTCAGCGGCATAGGGAACCCAGTTTTACGAATGGCCCTTGTATATCCTCAAGGAAAAACATAAACAAAGGGCCGTATTTTTCATTGACAACTTAAAAATCTCAAAATTGATTATAATTTACTAGTGAAGTCAATGAGGATATTTGGCTTCGAATTTCATCTTATTACATCGATTTAATTGATATTTTTACAGTAAGTAGGGAATAGCTCAAGAACCAAAGTCTACCCTATATATACTTTGGCGCTTTTATCTTGGGGGCGGTTCCCACCCCTTCAAGGGGATGAAAAATTTTTTGGTCAAAATAACCACGGAAATGGCTAGAACCTAAGTCTAAGCAAAAACTGTTCTATAATTTTTTATTGGAAACTCAATACGTTTTGAGTTATTCGTAGTTGAAAATTGGCCATTTTCATTGAAAAATTACATCTTTTCGGACGGTTTTTTGGGAATACCTTAAAAACTATGCATCTAACTAAAAAACTATATAAAACATTTTTGTACCTTATAAGAAAAGAAAGAGATTCGTTCCTTCATAAATCTTCTAGTTATGTTATAATACAAAAAGAGATAGGGTAGGTGAAAAGAGTTTGTTTTTTGGTGCATGCTCAAATCGTTGTATTCAACTTGAAATAACAGAGAAACGGTCGAGTTTAGGTGTATAATGGTATCAATACTTTTTGTACGCTTGAAAAGTCCTTTAAAATAAGCAATACATTCAAACTAAGCGAGATGTGCTGCAAAAAATTGATGACTAATGTATTTTAAGAAAAAATGAGAAGTAGATATATTTAACCGCTCATCCACCAAAATTGAAATGCATCGTTTTCCTTCTACAATACCTTTTATTATAGTGTCATTTCTATGTTCAAAAAGTTGGATGGGTTTAAAGTGAATGGTTTTTGAAAAAAATCAGGTCAAATTATAGAGCGCATTTTTAAATTTTCTTAAAAATCTTCCTTTTTCTCCATGTAACTCGAAAATGGATATAAAGGGAAACCACGAACTCCAACTCCATGTAAGACGAAAAAAGGATACCATACAAAAATGTAGGGTTTTTTTAGATAAAATTTTGTTTTTGATTTTCATTACTGTGTCTCTCTTATCATTTTCGAGTTACATGAAAAAAGGAATATTTTTAAGAAAATTATTCTAATCTTATTTTTTTCAAAAACTATTAATTTTAAACCTGTCCAACTATTTGAACATAGAAACAACACTATAATAAAAGGTATTGTAGAAGGAAAACGATGCATTTAAATTCTGGTGGATGAGGGGTTAAATATACTGCTCATTTTTTCTTAAAATACATTAGTCATCAAATTTTTTGCAGCATATCTCGCTTAGTTTGAATGTAATCGACATTTAATATTGCTTATTTTAAAGGTCTTTTCAAGCCCTATAAAAGGTATTGGTAGCATTGTACACCTAAAATAGACTGTTTCTCTGTTATTTCAAGTTGAATACACCGATTTGAACATGCGCCAAAAAACAAACTCTTTTCACCTACCATATCTCTTTTTGTATTATAACTAGAAGATTTATGAAGGAACGAATCTCTTTGTTTCTTTATAAGCTACAAAAATGCTTTATATAGTTTTTTTTAGTCAGATGCATAGTTTTTAAGGTATTCGAAAAAAACAGTTCGAAAAGGTGTTGTTTCAATGAAAATGGCCAATTTTCAACCACCAATAACTCAAAAATTATAGTTTTCAAAAAAATTATACAACAGTTTTTGCTTAGACTTGGGTTTTCCAGCCACTTCTGTAGTTATTTTAACCAAAAAAATGTTCACCCCCGAAAAGGGGTGGGAACCGCCCCCAAGATAAAAGCGCACATCGGCATATGGTAGACTTTGAATTAGGAGATAAGTAGAGGCTATTCCCAAAATTTCATTAAAATCCATGCAGTAGGATAAAATTCGGAGGTAATATCCTGTTTTTGCTCTCATTGACTGGGGTATACTTACCGGAATGATACTGAATAGAAAGACAAATTAAAAGACAAGTTGCAGATTCTAGGTGTATTAGATATGTGGAATCCTCTATAGGTACATCAACTATTATACCAACTAAAGCACCTATGAATGCTTCCATTGTATTTCCACTGCCCTTGAATTCTATATGCTTCATTAGATCGTCTTCCCTTAGAATTTCTGTGAAAAATTTCAATACGCATCTTATCAGGAACAAAATGTTGTACAGTTGCCAGTTAAAAAGATTTCTAAAACAAAGATTTATGAAATGAAAATAACCTTGATTCAAATCGGGTCTCTTGCCATCCCTTGACACGTGTTTCTAGGTCTACCTGTTATCAAGAGAGCTTTGCAAGAATACCGATCTGAATCAAAACATCTGTTCTGCTCGGTATAAATAATGAAATGTTATCCTATCTACTTACTCCAACACCCTGTATGCAATATGTTACCAAACAATATACATAATTACATATATTTACTTACGCTTGTGTTGATGTAGATGATAACAATTCAGTAGACCTTTCCAGAAATATTTGAATAAGGGTACTAAAATTTCCAGAGGTTGGATTGTTCTTGACTAGAGCTTGTAGAAGAGGTTCAATTCTTGTTTCTAAAGACAACTGGTCATTTCTAAAATTTGAACACAAATAAAACAAAGTAATATACTTATTTGAATAAGATCCTTTCAGTATAATTATAATATAAGTAAGAGGCAAATTATTAATTCCTACTTTGGTAAGTAATTGAATATCTCTTTTGAATTTCAGCAAAACTGAATTTTGCTGACATTTTGGGACCGAAAAAAATATGTAAAAAAGTTTGCCAGTCAAGACTCCGGGCTTCCCCCTAAAACCACCCCTTGTCTAGGGGGAAAACAGAAAATATTGGTAACCCAAGAATCTGCATGCCATAGAAAAAAATATTTCAACAAGAAATGTAACTTGATTATATAACTTAATTCATGGTCATAAATTCTGTATCTCACTCTTAAATAAAATTGGTCTACGTGTACCTTCAAGAACCACCCGTTCTGTGACCACCTTCCACGAGGTCATTAACCGTACAAACTATGGTTCAAGTTCCTATCTCTGTAAATACTATTAAATTAGCAAATACATTATCTCCGCATATTGATTTCTTTATGAACGACTTTACTGCGTTTTCCACACAATTACATTTATATTTAACTTAATGTTCTAATTTCAAGACTGATTTGTCAATTACTATTATTGTCTTTTTAGATAGACTTACTTTATTTATTTAGATTAGATTATTATTTAGATTTTTTACTTTATATTATAGGACTAGCTCTCAATTGTTAAATGAGAGCAAGTAATTTTATTTTTTTGTTGTTGTTTATTATGTATTTACCAATTTTGTACCTACTAGCACTAGTTCTTATTTTGAATTGTTTTTATAATTTGTGTGACATTTTAATTGTATCATGTACTAATGGACTTCGGCCCGTCAATAAATAATAAATAAATAATGTAGCGGAGAAAATTTTGAACAAAAATTTTTATTAGCACTTTTTGTGTAGGATGAACAACTCTCAGAAGCAACGCTTGAATCGATCAGTGATTTTGAATGTCAGTTACACACGTCAAATCAATTTAACACCTTGACGGACAGTGCGTCAAATCTATAAGCAAGTGTTGTGACACTATAAAATAGGGAAATTGCTGAATTTCCTTTAGCGCTTTTAGTATACGGAAACAATGAGCTTTTTAACATTTCTTGTAAACATGGACAACAACCATGTACCTATGTCATGTCACATTTCATATGCATCAAACGTATTTTGTAGATGTACAACTCGTTATTTTATAAATGTCGTCTATAAACGTTGTGTCATATTACATCAATGGAAATTTGACGTCTATAGACGTTTTGTCTGTCAATGTGTTAAACATAGCTTACTGTAACAGAATAAAATATACACATGATAATTTACATATACAGTAGAGCGTCGATTATCCAACTGTCGATCAACGGAACGACCGGTTATCTGAACTCACAACTCCCGTGCCCCGCACTCGAGTACTGAGCAAGCGTTGGTAATTAACGCTTAAAATATCTTCAATTGTGTATCCAAAAATATGTTGTTGCAAAGACTGCACTTTTTTGGTTAATTGCTATTTGTCATTATCAAGGTATAAACAAATATACAGTTATATAAATATGGTTGTTATTCACTTGTGGATAAATATGTATGACAATCTCAATATAGTTCGATTATCTGAACAAATCGGTTTTCCAAACACCCATGTCCCCCAATTAGTTCGGATAATCGACGCTCTACTGTATGTAATTTTATATTTTATATTTAATATGTAACATAATTTTAATAAAATTTGTATCAACTGGGTGGTAAAAATTCGATAACTTTTGATTACAGTGTCCTATCAAAAAAAATCACAATGGTTTTTACAGGTGAAAAGTGCAGCTATCGTATGAAATTTTTGCTTTTTGTTACAAATGAAGTAAGTTTCCATAAAACTGTTAAATAAATGTTTCTGATTTTTGTTATTTTTTAAGATTCTCATGAGAATTTATCACTTCCATTGACTGGTCACTATGGAATTTCCATTTTTGTAACCTAATGTTCAAACTTATAACCTTTTCACCTTTAAAAGTCATTTTGATTTTTGTCGACAGGACACTCTGATCGAAAGATATCGAATTTTTACCATCAAATTGATACAAATTTTATTTAAAAAATTTATTTCTGAGGGAACATTCATTCTACAAAAAAAGTGCTAATAAACATTTTGTTCAAAATTATTTCAGCTACATTTCTTATTTGAAATATTTTTTCTATGGCACACAGATTTTTGGTACTTACATCAATGTTTTCCAATTCCTTCCTTCAGGGATTTTTAGGGGAAGCCCGGGGTAGCAGTGGCACACTTTTTTGCATCTTTTTTGGGGTCCCCAAATTGATATTCTCAGTAAAATTCAGTTTGTTTGTCTCATGTTAAATGCTAACTTTTTAATATTACCTAATACAAAATTGCTACTTTTTCTAACTTACAGTATCGACAAGATTATATTAGTTTATCAATATTTCTAATGTTTTTTGAAGTTATACTTTTTTACGATCGAGGGTGAAATTTTATACTTTCCTGGCGCATGCGCGGACAGACAGTATGTAGTTCGTTGCTAATCTTTCAAATTATGTATGTATCAGCGCAAATAAGTCATTAAAAGAATATATTAGTGTTTTTAGTAAATGTAATATTTATTATAATTTGTGTCTTTGGATTTGTCTTTCTCGGGAATAAAATATTTTATAATAATAGTAAGTATATTTACTTTAAATTTTAAAGTATTTTTTCACTTGGTCTATTGAATTTGTTAGTATGTATGAGAAATCTTGTAAGCTGTCAAAGCAAAGGGAGTTTGGCTTGGCGGTAGCGTGTTCGACCGGAGATCGAGAGGTCCCTGGTTCAATTCCGTGTATTATCTAACTTTTTTTTTATTTTTAGTATGGTTTTAGTAAAAATTTTTGGAAAGTAGTAGGTAAAAATTAATTTAATCTTTAAATACAAATAACCTGTTGAAAGTATGTTTATTTCGTTGAAATCATATAAAAGAAGTATAACTTCTTATGTGCGTACAAAGTACACACACATTCTTTTTTTTTAATGTTTTTTTATTTGTAATTGCCTGCATTACATATCTTCACTATCAAAATTATATTGATTAGATTATAGGTATCTATGATTATACATATCAAGATATAAAACTAAGACATACCTACTACAAATTTGAAAACACTTATGCACACTACAAAAATATCAATTTAAAATTGGTAGTTTATATAAATGAAATCATAATTAATTTTAATTAAATTCATATGTTTTTAAGTCATTAAAGATAAGAATTCATGGTCTACTTTAATGTTAATTACAACTTTCAATTAACATCGCCTGCTTTTTTTTTGAAGACCAAAAAGAGATGGGAGGATGAAGTAGAAACCCTCCTAAAAATGCCTTCACGGAAAAGAACAGCAGTAAATCGAAATGATTGGAGAAACTTGCTGAAGGGAACCAAGCACCAGTTTGGACTGTAGTGCCATTGAATTGATGAATGGATCTGATTTTTAAGGCTATCCGTCCCCTTTCAACAAGTTTACAACAGAAAGTTAAATAACATTTACTTATATATACCAAAACTTGTATATTACTAAACTTAAAGTTATTTTTAATCACACTATACTTACAATGACGTTGGAGGAATTAAGTTATAGGCCAAAAATCTGTTCCAAAAAGGATCATTTTTTGATATGGGTTCTGTTCCTACAAACCTAACACAATATTCGTTTGTTGACAACTCTAAATTTTTACTTATAGCCTTGCCCATTACTGCTACTAAATTTCATATATAGTTTGTTTAATTAAAATAGTTTCACAAGAACGACTAGATAAATATTTTGGAAGAAATACACATATTCTAAACATTATAACCTGTACACGTATCAAGTTTTGACGTTTCTACATTTTGGATAAAAATTAAATTAGCAGGGATACCAAACGTTCAAATAGAAAATTTCCAAAAATTGTCATTTCCCACTTTTGAGACATTTGCCTTCTATTTTTACTGATTTTATAAAAAGTGCGTACACTTACAAATATGTAGATATTGAAAAGTTTTGTAACTATTAGTATTATTCTTCTTAACTCTCTCTTATAACTACTAACTAAAAAAACGAAAATGCTGTATATAGTTTAGATAAAATTAAAATGAATCATATTAAGATATGATTTGAATAAGTCATTTGCATATCTGTCTTAACGTTAAAATAAATATTTTGTGTAAATCAAATAACAAACTCTTTAAAATTGTATTCTTCCATAGCCACCTTTAAGTCGACTTTACATTACATGATTTATCATGTGATTTGTCATATGATTTGGTCATGGAGTGAAATTTACATGTTTACACTGTGTGATTTGTCATATGATTTTGCATCGTTTTAATACGGCTCGTTTTGTCATAAGGTTGTATATTGTCATGCGGCTCGTCATGGGAAAATCATGTGACAAATCACATGATAAATCATGTATTCTTTTTCTCATGATCATCTTTCAGTGCGTCACAGTTTTTCGATTTCTTTCTAACGCATTAAATTGTATGTGACAGAAAAAAAGGCACGTCGGTAATTACATTTCGTCGGTGACATTTATAACATTTATTATAGTTATTCTAGTTGTCGATAGATGGCGCCATAATAAAAAAAAATATTTTTTTTTAATTAGATAATAATATTACAAATATAATCTGTATAATTTATAAGACTATACAAATCAAAGAAAATACCATTTTATAAATGCAAGAAACACCGCAGATTTGTTTTTATTCCAAATTGAAAATAAAATGTGACAACTGTCAGATTTAACTAAAATGTCATGTTAGAATAAATATGAGGTTTGTTCCAACACGACCAAGAACCGTCAGATTACCGTTTCGTTACTAGATAATTAACGTTCTATGGGTTCCATGGGAACGAAATAATACGTTCCATGGTACTGCGCAGGACGGTGATCGTCGTGAACCGTCCAAAAGTTCATGTTGGAACAAAGCTATCATAAATGTGTATTATCACGGACTTACCTTTTTTCCTATCATTTGTTACGCACTGAAAAATGCTCATGAAAAGGACAATAGTGTAAAGTCGACTTTACTTTACGTTAAGTAAAGGTGAGTCTTCGGAAGTCGGCCCTCTATTTGGCAGCCTGACAATGGGTGCGTTCGGACGACCATAGCGGCTGGCTGGCAGCAGAAATCGGCTGAGTGGTTGCATCCAGCCGTGATAGGGAAAGCTTAGTAAATCTCTCAGCGGCTGGCTTCCAGCGGTGACGTCTGACAGCTACTGCTGGCTCAGCTATCCAGCCGCTGTGGTCGTCCGAACGCACCCAATGTTGCCACATCTAAGACGACGGTCTGGGGAAATTTACGTGACTGATGTTGATGCTGCTGCTGAACATTGACATTTGATCATATGACTGATTGCAGGTTCGTCTTATTAATTTTCAGTCCCTGTTCATATCATTCGTAACGGGTGTTTAAACTTATTATATTATTAAATAACTCACAGGATGGCTAGTCATCAAAGTCAGGGTGTTCAACAATTGTTAGCAGCTGAGAAGCGTGCAGCAGACAAAGTTACAGAGGCCCGAAAACGTAAGTAAAATAATCTTAGAAAACATGAATTTTTGGGTGGATCAGTCACGAGACATAAAGTTAGTTTCTTTATTAGTCTAAGATGAAATTAGACACTTATTTACAAAAACTAACTAGGAAATTCAAATCGATTTATATATTTCCTCAAAATTATCCACATCTTAACTTTATTTTATTGACTAATTTTGATTCTGGCCCCACTTAACATTTGTTTACTTTAGGCAAAGCAAGGAGGCTAAAGCAGGCTAAGGAAGAGGCTCAAGATGAAATCGAAAAGTACCGTAAAGAACGAGAACGCCAGTTCCGTGAATTTGAGGCCAAGCATATGGGCTCCAGAGAAGATGTAGCAGCGAAAATCGAGGTAGACACCAAGAGGAGGATTGAAGAGATGAATAAAGCTATTATCAACCAAAAGGAACCCGTAAGTTTGAGATTAATTTATGTTTTTTGCAAAATTGTTGTGATCACATGATTCAATGGGCTAGTCAAGGTTATTGTATTGATTTTTGTTGTCTTGTGATCTAATATTGAATAGCTCAGTTAAATTATCTATAACATAATTTATTTAACTCAAGGCATCAAAAAAATACAGTAAAACCTCGATATAACGGACTAAATGGGGGGACGTGGTGTCCGTTAATGCCGAAAGTCCGTTATATAAAAATAGGTTTAAAATAAATCAAATAACTTTTTTTAAGTTGTATTTGTACTTTTCAAGTTTGCTGTTTTTTTATAATTAGAAATAAGTCCGCACAATTCTATAATAAAAATTTTATTGAAATTCTTTGCAAAATACAGAGAGGTTTTGAATTTTTTTTCACATTTAACTGGATTTTTTTTGTCCGTTATATCCGAAGTTCCTTAAATAGAGGTCCGTTATATCGAGGTTTTACTGTACATTGTATTTGTTATCTACTTATTTGTAACATGTTTTAATAAGAATTTAAGGAACATGTACTTATTTGTGGCAGTATAAATCATAAGACATTTAGTTCCCTAAAATAAACAAAAAATCTTTGAATCAATGAATACGGTTGTTAAATGTGCATTAAATACCCTGCATTTGATATGAAAACCAAATTTCTACATCTTCAATTATGACCACATCATCTTCCTTGTCTTTTATCTTTATAGAGGTTGCTGTTCCTTCCTTTATAGAGGACACACAGTCCTTCCATCTTCTCCTCGATATTCCTCTACCACTCATTCCATCAACTTATAGCAGGTCTATCCTTCGTTCCACATAGTTTTCATTTCTATGTCCGTACCTCAGAGCAAAACTGTTTTAAGTCCAAAATTTCAGTTTTCTACTTTTTTAGCTCACTGGGCTTAAAATTTTCCGCTCTATTTACTGGTGTTTCTTATTCGCTGTTTCGACTGAAATTGGCCAAAATAGCCTTGTATGAACAGTATTAAGTCCACACTTCGCTTAGAGCAAAACAGTATCTTCTGCACTTCAAATGTATTAGATCCAAAATGGTGTATATGTTTCCCAGGGCAAAACCATATTATGTCCAACAAAAAGTATTATGTCCCACATAATGCAATTCAGGCAAAGCATTAAGTCCACAATCTTTTAAAATTTGGGAAGTTTTTGCCTCACAGAGCAAAAATTTACCAGCAATTTTGGAATCATTAGACAACCATAGATCCAAAAAAAGACAGTTTTTATGTTCCCTTCTTGAAAAAACGGGTATCAAAAGAAAAAGAGAACGAACAGGTGCTCAAGCTAGCCATTGTAACTGGAAATATTTTTTACCATTGAAGAAAAGAGACTAGATATTTCTCAATCTATTGTTAGATGTTCACTTGAAAAAATGCAAACAAGTGGAGTTTTAGAATGTGACAAAAGAGGAAAGCAGCCATCTAAAAATAAAGTAAAGAATGAGGTAAAAGATAGGATTCATAAGCATATAATGGCCTATCCATATCCATATGAAGAATCACATTATAGTCGAAGAAGGACGGCGAACAAATATTTAGTAGGTCTCTAAAATAATTCTACAATGTTTAGGATGTTTAAGGAAGAATGAGATTTGAAAAACATTGCTTCGGACGAAGTAGACAAAGAATGGCTTTACAATCACATTTTTAATACAGAATTTAATTTATCATTAGCTGTTCCTTCAAAAGACACTTGTGATAAATGTGATGAATTTCTAATCAATCTAAAACAGTCAACATCTGAAACTGAGTGAGAAACATTACAAGTGATGGTACAAATTGAAACAAATAGACAAGGAGATGTCCATCAATAGCCCTGAACAAAAAGTTTTAATTATAAATTTACAAACATTTTTTTTCTTGGCCAAAGCTAACTGATCCTCAAAGTTTTTACAGTCTAAAACTCTAGTGTTTTAATTACACAATTTATGATTCAACAGAAAACAGGCGAATCTAATCTAATCTGTCTAATGTGGGATGAATCAATTGCTGGTTGAGGTGGAAACGGAATGGCCTCATGCTTGGTCCAATACATTTATTCATTACCTCAAAGCACAACTTCTATTGTTATTTGGACCAATAATTGCTCATCCCAAAACCGGAACTTACAAATGATTATGTGCTACTTTTATCTATTGTTTGTTTTTTTACCAAGAGGAGCGATTCAAATTTACCGCGCCGTAATGCTTGTTTCTAATTGGTCCAACGGCAGGCGAGTTTACTCCACTAAATTATGACATTGACATTTCTGAAATTGACACTATTATTTAAAATTCAAAAATTATATCGAGTTTTTGTGTTTTTGCGTTATTCCTATAATTTTTTGATTTTTCGTCTGCATTTATATAAAAAACAGTTCTTTTTAGAACTATTTAGCTTCATATTAGTGTCATTACGATAAAAATATGGATTCAATGCCGAGTACTAGTGGTAATTGCCATTCTCCACCTAAAAAACGCGGAGTGAATTTGGGTAGACATTTGTCATCAAATGAAAAACAATTCATTATAAATATGTACAAACAAATAAAAATTGATGATCCTGGAATGAAAATAACAGCCATGGTAGCAAAAATAAAGCAGGCAACAGGTAAGTTTTTCAGAATACCGATTGTTAAAATCAAAGACTTACTAAGTAATGTTCTAATTTTAGGTGTTGCGAATTCAACGATTTACAGAACCATTAAGGAATATAAGCAAACTGGAACTGTAAGATGTCCTAAAAATATTGGCGGTAGACCTGCTGTACTTTCAAGATATGATGAAAAAGTTAAAACATCTGTACGACAGATAGTACACAGCTTCTTTTTCAAGAACGAAATGCCCACTTTAAATAAAATTTTAAGTGAAGTTAACGCAACCGCCCAGATCTTCCAAACATGTGTTGTTCAACATTATATAAATTCTTGAAGCAAATAAATTTTAAGTAAGTAAATATGGGTTAGCCACAATTAATAGTAAATAATAAGTGCAACCCAAAAAATATTCATATTATGTCTGGGTTAGGCAATCAATTAGAGGATATTTTTTCTCATGTTGTAGACAATCTAAATGCAAATTGTTTCATTTGAAAGCTGTATAATTATTTAAATAATCTTTATTTAATTAAATAGTCTTTATTTCATCAAGGAAATATAAACACAGATGACATATATTCTTCTGAAGCGAAATCAGAGCCACTAAAACCGATCAGTCCCCGCCCGGTAAAAAAATCAACAAAAATTTTTAATTCGTTTAAATAAAGATTGTCTAAAGAATTAGACAACATTCAAATAAGAATATTTGTATTTATAACGTTAAAAAGGTACACACGTGGTAAGTTTTTCTAAAAAACATTCTACAACATAGGAAAAAATGTGGTTTTATTTTGTTATAAATAAATTAATTTATTATAACAGAACTAAAGCATATTTTGGATTTACTTATGCACTATTTAGGTGGCTCTACTCGAGTTACCTCAAATTAAAAAAAAATGAAGAAAATTGCTCGATTGGAAGTCGAGAAAGTGCATTTTTTTTTATATATACCGATTTTGAACTTTGAAATTCACCTTTCTTCAACCTAGATTTTATTGTATTTTTATACCAAATAATCGCGGAATATCAATTGTTTTTATTATAGTAATATACCTATTTTATGAGTGTTTTAAACATGAACATTTGTATGGAGAAAGATAAAGGTAAGGTCAAAATATACATTTTATTATTTTGTAGGTACTTGAAGAGAAGTCGAAGAAGTCATCTTATCGAACGTGATGATATCATAAGATGGAGACGTCGTTACCTAACTTCTATAAAAGAATACAGAAGTCAAGGTAAACCAATTTATTACCTTGACGAAACATGGGTAAATGAAGGTCACACCAAAGAGAAAGTGTGGGTAGACACCGATATAAAAAACCGTAGACAGGCTTTTATTGAGGGGTTGTCTACTGGTTTGAAAAATCCATCAGGAAAAGGAAAACGCCTCATAGTTTTACATATTGGATCAGAGTTAGGTTTTGTTAATGAAGGACTTTTACTTTTTGAGGGAAGAAAGACAGAAGATTACCATGAAGAAATGAATGCATCTGTTTTCGAAAATTGGTTTAGTAATATGCTGCAAAAATTACCAAAAAACGCTGTTATTGTAATGGATAATGCAGCATACCACAGCCGAAAATTAGAAAAAATTCCGACAACATCATCAAAAAAGAAAGACATGCAGGAATGGTTAAAAATAAAAAATATTCCTTTCAATTTGGAGATGGTTAGGTCAGAATTATTACATCTGATACGATTAAATAAAAATGAGTATAATATGTATGTAACTGATGAGATGGCTAAAAAAAATGGTCAAATTGTACTGCGGTTGCCTCCATATCATTGTGAGTTGAATCCCATTGAGAAAATTTGGGCTCAAGTGAAAAATGAAGTGGCATTAAAAAACACAACATATAAACTGAAAGAAGTAAAAAATCTTCTGTTACAAGCTCTGGACAATGTAACTCCAACACATTGGCAAAATTGTGTTAAGCATATCCTGAAAGTAGAGGAAAAAATGTGTAAACTAGATGGTATCATGGATAGTGTCATAGAACCACTAATAATTTCAATTGGCAATGATGACAGTGACACCAGTTCCTCAGAAGATGAATAATTGTATGTTCAATACAATTTATTCATCTTCTCAGGAACTTCGCTTCAATGTAATTTTGATTTATTTGAATTTTAACCACAATTTAAGTTTAAAGTTAAATTTATTTGAGATTTAAATTTTTAAAAACAAATCACATGGTATGATTTTTTTGATGGATATTCTTAAGTTGATTTTATGTTTTCGAATGAACTATCTTTCAATAAAGTCGTCCCAGGAACGCAACTCATAGATAAGTATTGGCAACATCGTTTATTTAAAGTTATTTACTTTAAAATGGATAATATAATGTCTGAATCGAGGCCATGAGAGCCAGAGTGGCCTAACTGATATTTACATTACTTTACATAATCAAAGAAAATGATCAGAAGCTAACAATGTTCGATTGTTTTAGTAATTGTATGTTGACCAAGAATCATTATTGGTCAACATACAATTACTAAAACAGTCGAACATTGTTAGTTTCTTATCATTTTCTTTGAATGTAAATATCAGTTAGGCCACTCTGGCTCTCATGGCCTCAATTGTTAATATAAATGAGTCAGATAAAATTAAATTAGAAGTTTTTTTTACCAAGCACCAAAAACAAAATGTATTGCATTTTGATAACGACTTGCGAAGTGGAAATCGAAACGTATCGAAATCAAAAATAAATTTAATTGCAAACTAAAATTGTGGCTTTATTCCCACCTAAAATAGTAAATTGCATCAGATGCCACAAAAAAAAATACTCTCTACCTCTGCTGGACATTAACTCTCTCCCTCCAATTCTGCACTTCTATACCTACCATCCAAATCTGCACTTTTATGTCTACCTACCATCCAAATCTGCTTATTACTTTGAACCACATCTTTCATGATATTTCTGGTCTGACTTTCCATATTATTTGTTATTCTTTTTCCACTCCTAACTCCACTAAAAATTCCCTGCAGTACTTTCGTTTTCTAGATGTCTATTTTCATTTCATCTTTATTATTCATTGTCCAAGTGTAACAAGCATACAATGCCACCGGTCAAATAACTTTCATTATCCCATGGCTCTGCTTCCTTTTAGTAGTATATTTTCTATTTATTTTTCCTCTTCCCCTTTATCAATTATTGTCACTCCCAAATATTTGAATTTGCTATATTCTGTTCTCCTTTGTTTATGATCATCCTTTGAAGTTTTGTTGTTTGGTGCAATGACAATTGGTTTCTAATAAGCATTCGTCAACTACGAAATCTAAGTTCCATAACTTTTCTTCCTCCTTTTTTGCATGCTCTATAATGTACATAGTTTCCAATTTTCTGCAGTGGCTTTCGATAAAGTTTCCTGTAAAATTCTTCTCACATCAAGTAAGTTGTATGCATTGTTGTTTCTAGCTACATCACCCTTTACTTGTGCCCATATTAACTCTTTAGGGTAGTTAAGTTGACAATTATATGAGGGTAAACGAAGTACAGTTATTCCGCCATCTTTAGCTTTTTCATCGATTACATATTTTTATACATTTGTTTGTGTTTTTGAACGCAATTCATGAGTTCTTTTTTAACCATCGTATTATCAAATGTCATCTCTTTTCATTTTAACTAATTAAGTATCTAATGCCTACATAAATCCAAAGTTGGTAGTTTTTCAATTAAACGAGAATGGTTACTAGCATTATCCATTACTATGACAGAATTTTGTGGTATGTTACTAATCATCTGAAAGAAATATTCTTGAAATAGCTCTATTTCCTCATGATAATCTTCAGTGGATCTTGTAGTAAATTTTAATAAACCACCATTTATAAATCCTCTTTCAGATCCAATATGAATAATTATTAGTCTACCTTTTCTAATAGGTGGGTTCAAACCAAACGAATATCCTTCCATAAAATCCTGTCACGAATTGGTAATATTGTTATCAGCCCAACATTTTGAAACAGTTGTATTGTAATGTAATAGTTGTATTCTTGTGTACTTTTATGCAGGTACCTCAGCGTTGATTAAATTTTATTCTGAGATGAGTACTATAATTATTTTATTACTTATTTTGTTTTTATATATATCCTAAAATACTTAATATGTATCAGACCAAATTTTATAGCTACCATTACTTAACACTTGCAAATATCTAAATTGACCAGGGGTAATATTACTTTTCGAAATTGATGTAAAAGTAATTTTATTACTTCACCTTTCAAATTCCTAAACAGCTTCACTTTTTTTATTTGTTAAGAGGACTATGTCATCTGCATAAATAGTATATTATGTATTGCTGTTTACATGTGTAATTAATTTTATATTGCTTTGTCAAATAAACACTTATTTAAAAGGAGAAAAACTCGTACTCATTTATTTTAACATCTAATATAAAAAATACATGTTGAGAAGTACACTAAAAAAGAAACTACATATATCTCACATTATACAAGGATTCAATAATGTATTCTCACAATAAATAAACAAATTCTAGTTGAATATAGATAGAAGAGAAAGACATTACTATATAAATTCAAAACATATATAGTGAAAGTACAATAATAGACTAGCAGTAGACAAGTAGATCTGTCTGTGTGTGTGTTTGGCATCAGACAAAGTCTATTTGCCACAGACTATTAGACAAGTAGATAAAATAAACAGTAGACAAGTAGATAAAATAAACAATAACAAAGCACTGAAATCAGGCTAAATAGCATCTAACATAGCAATACCAACAGTTCATAGCCAATTAAAGTTACCAGGGCTCGATCAAACAACCAATATAAAATATTACAAGAAAAACTAAATGTCAATTGCATAAAACCTTAATACATCCAGTATTTACATATGAATCAGAAATCTGGTTACTTACTTAAAGTGAAGACGACCAATTGGTTACATAGGCAGAACAATATTGATACATATACAAAGAAGAAAAATAAAAAAGGCAGATTTAGAAGAAGATATAATTTTGAACTATACATATACAGGACATACCAGAATCTATATACTAACATTCATCAAAATAGGAGCACATAATAAGAGGAAAGATGGAAGAACATGAAATATTTTCCAAAATAAACAAAGAAATATCAGCTGGACATTAACAGGAGGAAGACCAAAGATTACATATAGGCAAGGAACAAATAGAATAAGACATTGAAATTTTAAAAATAAAAAATTGGAAGAACAAAAAATCAAAATCTTTAAATAGATTGGAATGGAGAAGTAAGTATTCCTGAAGAGACCAAAAGTCAAACAAAAAGAGTTGTCAAGCCAATGATCATGATGATATTTGAGAAATAATAGGCAAAAAATCCCAAAGAAAGACGACCCATTAAATATTAAAAAAAAAACTTTTAATATATTACAAGTATTCAATAATGTATTCTCATTCTCATGCAAAATGTTGTCGAATAAAATGCCTCCTAAAATTTAAACATTGTTCCACATCATTAACATTTCCATTTACCGACAAATCAAGATTTTCTACAAAATCATCATCACCATCATGATGTTCCCTTGCACCCAGATTATAACTTATAATGTACTGTTGTAGCACATATTGCAAGATATGTATTTAATTCGGTTTGTAGACCTTTTGAAGACATGGAAACTGTTTTTTCCAGGTTCCAAATAGCTTTTCGGCAACATTTCTTGTTCTTACATGTGCACTATTGTATCTATTTTCTTGATCATTACCTAAAAAGATATACATATACGTATATATTATACTTACTACAATCACAATAAAGATGCATTAGAAATAAACAAACCAAGAAACATTGAATGTTACGAGGAGCACTCCTAAATAATAATTTACAATTTATATAAGTACATTGTAAATCCCAAATCCTGATTTACAAGGTTTATATATTTTTGTTTATAAATCATGATTAGGGAGTACTCCTCGTAACATTTAAGTGTCTTGGTTTGTTTATTTCTGGTGCATATTTATTGAACAGAATCTCAGAAGTCAGTCAGTGATGCAGACTTTCACTAAACACTAAGAAAACAGAATGTATGATGATCTCTAAGAAGGAACATCAATTTAGACGAATCAGTGTGAACGGTCAACAAATAGAAAGAGTAAATACATACACCTACCTTGGCACGAATGTCAATGAAGATTGAAATCATTCCATAGAAATCAAAATGTAGGATAGAGAAAGCAAGATCTGCATTTCAAGCAATGGCTAAGTTATTCAAATGTCATGATTTGTCAATACCCATAAAAATCAGGTTACTATGATGTTATATCTTTCCTGTACCGTTGTATGGACTTGAGTTGTGGACTCTCACAGATGGCACCTGCAAGTATATTGAGGCTTTTGAAATGTGGCTTTATCATCGAATCCTGAAGATATCTTATAATAACCACATTACTAATCAGAGTGTTTTGCTGAGAATGCAAAAAGAAAAAGAGCTGTTAATCACAATAAAAACAGCCAAAATCGAATACCTCGGTCACATCATGAGGAAAAGTAAAATATATTGACTGCTGCAACTAATCTTTCAAGGATAAGTAGAAGGAAAACGGGGACCAATAAGGCAAAGGATTTCCTGGCTGAAAAATCTACGTACGTGCTTCAACACAACAACCACAAATCTTTTTAGAGCAGCAGTGTGCAAAGTATAGATTGTCATGATGGTCGTCAACATCCGAAACGGATAGGCACTACAAAAAGAAGAAGAAGCATCTTTATTGTGATTTTAGTATATTTATCTATCAAATAACCTATTTATTTAGGCCAATTATCAATAAATACCTGGCTGTAATACTGAAGTAAATAGATATTTGTCTGCATATCTACTATTGCCAATTAATTATCCTGGAATTTCACTCTTTCTCATGATACCTCTTAATGCACTTAGATCAAATATTAAGCTAACATAACTTGACCCCGTTGCCCTGTTGACCTTGTTGTTCACCAAAAACATTCATAATCTCGCTTCTAGAACATGAAAGAGCTACAATTCATTTATGTAATAAGGGCCTGAATAACAAATGTAAGTCTGTACCTGTAATTTGAAATGGACAACTTCATAAAAACTGGTTATATTCCTATAAAGTAGCATAAAATCTTTGTTGTTTAAGTTATTGCAGCTGATGAAATTCAATATTGTAAAATTCCATTGGATTTGATATAATTTTATCACATGGCTTTCCTATACTTTCTGGGCGATTTTCTTCTACAATATAAGAAATAAACTCTAAAAATTCTTCAACTTCTTCATACCAATCCAACATTTTTTATTGTAATTAGAAAAACAAAAGAAATATATACCTACATATTGGAAGTAAATTGGAAAAAATTATTCAAACAAACCAACAACAAAATAGTGAGAGTGAGGTTAGAATCGACGTGTTCTTCTTATTTACTCTTTTCTTGGCTTGCATACTTGTGACAATCGACGTGTGAGGTTCTCCGATCGTGATTACTGAATTACCGTAAAGCCGACATAATGAACGAAAAAAGAAGATGAATTTGGTGACTTTTTCTTGGGTGTGAATCTGTCTTCTTAGTTTACTCCTCTTGGTAAAAAAATAAACTATACTTTCAAGATATCCACATAATATAAAAGAAATCACTTATTTCTTAATATTATTATATTAAGAATATTAATATATAATATAATATATAATATTAATTTTGCTGCAGTTCGGTACCTAAGACGCAATGTTTTAATTCTGCGCCAAGTTGTTGTATTTCTTCCCGGAAACTGTGACATAATTCTTGCAGTTTTCGCATCTTAAAAAGGATTTTCTTCTAATCTCTCCAAAAGCGTACAATCTTCATGAGCAGTAGATATTTTTGGTCTTCCAGAACCTTGCTTTCTTCCGAGAGTTTCTTGTTCTCTCCATCTTTTATTAATATTAAAAGCTGTTGTTCTGCTTACGTTAAAATGTATTTGTTGATTGTTTGCTGAACCAGTCGACTCACGTTTATCCAACAGATTTTATTAATCATTTTGTTGGTAGGACAATTGAAGCGCTTATTGTATAAAGGGTATAAGTCCACAAAACTTAGTTTTGAGAAAAATGAAAAAACTATTTAGTTTAGAAACTTGATGATCTATCAAATTTTGATCTACAGATGAAATGTAGAAGGAGACTAGTGTAACATGTAGAGTGACATGTGATACAGCAAACTTGGCTTTGAAAACGATTAAGGTCAAAAAGTCGTTTTTAAAGGCTGGTACTTTTATTCCTTTATACAATCAATGAATAAAAGATGAAATGGTGCTGCTTCTCTACAGTTAAATTTTTAATTTATTTATAAAAAAAGGTTTATTATTACAAACAAGACCTAAAATACATCGTAAGACTAACTAACGTCAGCTAATCGAAGTAATAAAATAAACGACAAAGTGCAACAAACGGTGGTGGCGCCACAAGAATTATTGTATAAAGGTAATCAGTCCCGGACTAGTTCCCTTTATACGCTCAACAAAAATTTTATCGTGCGATATTTTGCCATATTTTGCGTACAGTGAGAGATACAAATTTCCTTTATAGACTCGTCGATCCGTCGACATTGGTTTAACAAAATGTATATCTCACTTTAATTTCGTACTGAAGTGGACTTATTCCTTTTATACAATGAGCGATTCAATTATGGAGATCATAAAATGGACGAAGCACATGGTACTTTCCCAAACAGAACATCCATTTTAATAAAACGATTTTATCATTTGTACATGTTTTTTTTTTAACACAATGTTCATGCATGGACATTGAGATCAGTCTGTATTTGTCAATACAGACTGAATAAATGGCTGTTTTGTTTCACAGGGGCAAAGACTATAACTTCGTTTCACTTACTTACTTACTTTTTACTTACTCACTTTCTACTTATTTTTTCCCTAATATTATTAACCAGCTGAATCTGTCATTTCAAAAAAGGACATAAGTCCATTCATTAAAATTTCCATTCTGTTTCATTAGAAAGGGGAATAAGTCCAGGATTTGTGCCCCATTCAAACAGACTTCAATTTTTGTTTGTCTTGTGGTATATGAAGATGTGCCCTTTAAAAAAAACATGTAAAACGCTTCAAGGCATAAAATGACACCACAAAGTGATATTTAAAAGAATTGACTTATTATGCTGTTTTTGAAATGACTAGTCAATTAGTTTCTAAAAAGCCTTAGTAGTATAAAGCACATATGTATTTCTCCGTTTTCTTTAAGTATTTTTCAATTCTTTAAGGGTCAGACTCCACTTGCGATTTGTAGTTTAGTAGTATAAAGCAAATATGTATTTATCCGTTTTCTTAAGTATTTTTCAATTCTTTAAGGACCAGACTCCACTTGCGATTTGCAGTAGCGAATATTGAACACATTTTTCAAATACAGGTCAATCAATGATTATTTAGTCGCAAATGGATTGACTTGTATTTGAAACAATGTGGTCATTCTTCGCGACAAAACAATCACGCCACTACAAATCGCAAATGGAGTCCGGCGCTAATTGTGTAAGTTATATATTTAGTGGAATTTTTCTTTTCCAGGTCATTCAAGAGATCTTAAAGTTGGTTTATGACATCAAACCAGAAGTCCACAAGAACTACCGTCAATAGTTGACAGGTGCAATATGTAGTTAATAGGGACTAAAATCACTTAACTGTTTATAGATGTTTCATTCCATTTTATTGTACTTCCTTTCTTTTTGTAGCCGTTTTAGACTATTTACAGCAAAACTTTTGAGTTACTACATGAAGATACTTATATAATGTTAAAATGTACTAAGTGATATATTAAAAGTATTGTGTTTTCATTTGTTTTTAATTTAAACCTTTCCCTAATCAGAGATGGTAAGAAGTATTAGTAATTCATTGCAGTAGTTTGGAAACCACTTATGGAGTGAAATTGTTAGTGTCTTTACTTTAAAAAAGTATTTAAAATGGTTAGCATGTTCTATCTTCTCTCCATCAAGAGAAAGCAGACCTTGATCTATATTAATCTTTCCAACTACCATCCACTTTGACATTGCAATCTTAATTTTATGGCCTCTCTGATAACTTGTTTCACTGACTAGAGTTACGAATGTCTGGAGATCTCATAAATTTCCTGCAAGAAGAGATGTATCATCAGCGTATCTGATATTGTTTCCAAAGTCTCCCTAAAGATTTTTTCACGATTTGGAGTTTTATGTTTTAAATATTGATTAAAAATCCCGAAATTTAAAACTTATCAGGAACTAGATAGATAGAATTTATTCATCCGCAAAGATTTTACACAATTCTTAGTTTACACTAAGTGTAAGTTTACACAATTCTTACAAAAAATGTATAAATCTTATCGGACTAGTCAAAGTTTTAGTACAATATATAGTAAAAATACATATGATTAAAATAAAACAGTGATTACAATAAAATAAATAAGAAATAAAAGTTACAAATAAAAATTTAGAACTGTTATTGCAAAAATGTTAAAAAATTAAAAATCCATCAATACTGTAGAATGTGTTATCCATTAAAAATGAATACACAGTTTGGCGAAAACCTTTATGTGAAGAATTACTGAGAGTTAATATAATGACTATTTTATTGTAACATTTTATTCCAATATATTCAGGTGCATGTTGGGATACACCTAATCTAGAGAAAGGTTGTCGAAAATTAGATTTAACTCTAGTATCATGTGAGTGAATGTCCTCATTTCTGTCAAACTTAAGCTTGTTTTCCTCGATGTGCAATATTAATCGGAAAATTAAAAGGCTAGGTAGTGTTAAAATATTAGACTTCTTAAATAGTCGCTTGCAACTATCCGAAAATGGAACGCCATACATACTTTTTAAAACTTTATTTTGAGCTATAAATGCCCGTTCAAAATGAGATGAGCAACCCCAAAATATTAAGCCATACTGAAGTACAGACTGGACTAAACTAAAGTAAATCATTCGCAATATATCAAATGAGACAGTTTCTCTTAAATTTCGCATTATATAGCTACATGTACTTAACTTTGCCGATACATGATTCACGTGAGTTTCCCATGTAAGTTTATGATCTAGGGCAGTGGTGCTCAGACTTACACTGCCTGCAGTGGCGTAGCTGAAGATTGGTGGGCCCCCGTATTGTAAACATTTACTAAAATATGTGTAAATGACAATATTTGGCCTTTATTTAATAAGTCTTCATCAGTTCGTGTTACTTAATAGATTTTTTGGGAATAAACATGAAAACCTATATACCTTCATGAGTTCTTAATCCAGTAAACCTAAACCTATTAGTAAGTTGTTGCAAGATTATATCGAAATTTACATTGAAAACATTAGCTGCAAAACTTTTTTTGGAATGTTATTTTTTCGTCGCAGCTGAGCTCGTCGTAAATTTTTTTATACGTTTTTTCGGTTTATTTTTAAATTTCGGTATAATCCCCACTATTCTGCTATTCCTGCTGCTTCTGCTAAAATTTCGGATAACGAATTTCTCAGTTCTTGAAGATTATCACGAGTTTTTTCAAAAAGTTGAAGGACCGTTAACTCTGCCCTTTCAGATTGCACAAGTTTTGATGTTAGTTGAATAAAATTAAGTATTTTAGATTGAATAGTAATGTTAACGGCAAATTCAAAATTATTCATCATCATCATTCTCTTTGCCTTATCCCTATGCGGGGTCGGCTTCCCTAATTGCATTTCTCCACACAATTCTATCTTGGGCCATATCAATGTTAATCCCCTTTACCAACATGTCCTGCCTTATCGTCTCCCCCCAGCTCTTCTTTGGTCTTCCTCTCCTACTCCTTCCAGGAATCTGCACTTCAGCTATTCTTCGTATTGGGTGGTTAACGTCTCGACGTTGAACATGACCAAACCATCTTAACCTATGCTCTCTCATTTTGGCATCAATTGGTGCCACACCTAGACTTCCCCTAATATACTCATTTCTAATTTTATCCTTCTTTGTCACTCCACTCATCCATCTAAGCATTCTCATTTCCGCCACATGCATTCGCTGTTCCTCTTTCTTTTTCACTGCCCAACATTCAGTTCCGTACATCATAGCTGGTCTTATGGCTGTTTTATAGAATTTTCCCTTCAGCTTCATTGGAATTTTTCTGTCACACAACACACCACTCGCTTCTTTCCACTTCATCCATCCAGCCCTAATTCTACTGCATGCATCTCCATCTATTTCTCCATTACTCTGTAATACCGATCCTAGGTACTTAAAACTATTGCTTTTTACAATCATTTCACCATCCAAAGATACCATTTTATTTGTAGTAGCTCCATCTTTAAATGAACATTCCAAATACTCTGTTTTTGTCCTACTAAGTTTTAAACCTTTTTCCTCCAGAGCTTGTCTCCACTGTTCCAGTTTTTGTTCTAAGTCTCTTTCACTATTTCCTACTAACACGACATCATCAGCATACATTAAGCACCATGGAATGTTACCCTGTATTTTCGCTGTTATCTGGTCCAAAACTAATGAGAATAAATACGGACTAAGCACAGAACCTTGATGCAATCCTACTTTCACATGAAATTTATCAGTCTCTCCCACACCTGTCCTAACACTAGTCGTTACTCCCTCATACATATCCCTCACAATCTTTACATATTCACCAGGGACTCCTTTCTTATTGAGTGCCCACCACAGAATCTCTCGAGGAACTCTATCATATGCTTTCTCAAGATCAATGAATACCATATGAGCGTTTGTTTCTTTACTCCTGTATTTTTCCATCAACTGCCTTATAATGAGAATTGCATCTGTTGTTGATCTACCCTGCATAAAGCCAAATTGATTCTCGGATATTTCGGTTTCTTCACGTATCCGTCTATCAATTACTCTTTCCCATATTTTCATGGTGTGGCTAAGCAGTTTTATAGCCCTGTAGTTTGTACATTGTTGTATATCTCCCTTGTTTTTGTAAACAGGTACCAGTATACTGCTTCTCCATTCGTCTGGCATTTGTCCAACTTCCATAATTCTATTAAATAGACCTGCTAGCCACCTTGTTCCTGTCTCTCCCAATGCTCTCCATACTTCCCCAGGAATATCATCTGGTCCTACCGCTTTTCCTTTCTTTATTTTTTGAAGCGCTTGAGCCACTTCCTCGTTGGTTATTTTGGTGACCATTGCTGCTACTGTCTCCGTTGACTCTACAGGCTGTCTGTCAAATTCTTCATTTAATAAGCTGTCAAAGTACTTTCTCCATCTCTTTTTGACATCCCTTTCGTGAACTAGTATTTTATTATTTTCATCTCGGATACATCTAATCTGATTAAAATCTTTTGCTTTCTTTGCTCTCTGTTTGGCTATTTTATATATCTTCGTTTCGCCTTCCCTGGTATCAAGTTGATCGTATAGGTTTGAATACGCTTCTGCTTTAGCTTTTGCCACTGCTACTTTCGCTTTCTTTTTGGCGACCATATAGTTTTGAAGATCTATGTCCGATCTGGTTTCTTGCCACTTTTTATATAATTTTCTCTTCTCTTTTATGTTTCCTTGTACTTCATTTGACCACCACCAAGTCTCTTTATCTTCAAAAATAAATTCAAAATTATTCATATGCTCAAATAATGCATTAGCTTCTAATTTTTCATAGTTTTTTTGATATTCTTTTTCTCATGATCATCTTTCAGTGCGTCACAGTTTTTCGATTTCTTTCTAACGCATTAAATTGTATGTGACAGAAAAAAAGGCACGTCGGTGATTACTTCTAGTTCTGTGATTATTCTAGTTGTCGATAGATGGCGCCATAATTAAAAAAATATTTTTTTTAATTAGATAATAATATTACAAATATAATCTGTATAATTTATAAGACTACACAAATCAAAGAAAATAACATTTTATAAATGCAAGAAACACATTTGATTTGTTTTTATTCTAAATTGAAAATAAAATGTGACAACTGTCAGATTTAACTAAAATGTCATGTTAGAATAAATGTCATAAATGTGTATTATCACGGACTTACCCTTTTTCCTATCATTTGTGTTGAATACCCAGTAAAAATAAGCAACGGCAAATCTAGGGGATTTTTGTTATTGTATGATGTAGTTGGAAACAATGTTATATAAGTGTCAGATGTCAACTGTAAGCAAAAATAAGTGTCAAAGAAAAATAAATGTTGATTTTGGTGTTTAAGTTATTTGTAGAATTATTGAGTTTTCTTTTAAAATAAAACTGACTAGAAGTACTTCGGTGTTTAATTAACATCCACGCAATTCTGCAAAACATCAGGTTATGGCCCAGATCACTTGTTTCGTGAGTATTTCGCCAGTAAAAAAGTCAGTGTTGAAGAGCCTGTGTCGGTAGTTTGCCGCGGCCAACGAAAATAAAAAAAAAGAAAAGGTGAAAAAGAAGCTCGAGTATATATACATAAAAAAAGAAAAACATAAATCCGAAAAATGGAAAATTCATCGGCTGCGTTGAAACTTAGTGGTGGTGACAACTGGGTAGCCTGGAAATTTCAAACAAGGGTAGTGCTAAAAAGCCGTGGTTATTATGACATAGTAATAGGAAAGTCTGTGAGACCGAGCACTACTGGAGATGACCAAAAGAAATGGGATGCTAGTGATTCAAAAGCACAAGAATTTATAGTAACCAGAATAGAGCAAGGCCCTATGACACACATTTTATCCTGTGAGACCTCGAAAGATATGTGGACAAAGTTGAAGTCTGTCTACGACAAAGAGTCAGAGGTGAGCATTCATTTAATGCAACAAAAGTTTTTTCTCTTGGAGTTTTCATCAGGTAAAAATGTTGCCTCATTCATATCACAGCTTGAAGAGATAAAAAATAAGCTAAAGCAAGCTGGTGAAGAGCTGTCCGATAAAATGATCATGACAAAAATACTTATGGCATTGCCAGAGGAATATAAGCATTTTCGATCCGCATGGGAATCCGTACCATCTGATAAACAAACCCTAGATGAACTTACATCAAGACTACTTATCGAAGAAGAAAGAAGTAAGTCAGCACAGGGCAGCACAGCATTGGCGATGAAAAGTGATACAAGCAGAGAATTTAAAGGGCAAAAGAAAACCAGATTAAAGTGCCATTTTTGTGGCAGAGGTGGCCATATTGCGAAAAATTGCTTTTTCAAGAAGAAAGAGAGAGATAATAATAGCCAGAAAGACATAAAAGTATGCAGTCAATGTAAAAGACGAGGACACAACTTACAAGAGTGTTGGTTTAATAAAAATAAAAATGAAAAACAACAGACAAGCAGAGAAGAAAATAAAATTGACAGTAATGCATTCATGGTATATACTGGGAGTAAGAAAAATAAAAATGAATGGTGCTTGGACACAGGAGCTAGCGAACATATGTGCTGGAATCAAGATCTGTTTGAAGAATTGATAGAGATAAGCTATAAAAAACAAGTAAAAGTCGGAAATGGAGAAAAATTACCAGTTAAAGGTATTGGAAAAATAACTCTATGGGCATTTAATGGTAAGAAATTTATAAAGTCAACCCTGTCAGATGTATTATTTGTGCCAGATTTACAATTTAATTTATTCTCAGCTGGATGTGCCTTAGATAAAGGTTATAAGATGTTTTCAAACAATGAAAAATGTGAATTTTATAATGACAAAGGAGAAATAAGAGCATTGGCAACACGGGATAACAAATTATACAAAATGTTATTCTCACAAGAACAAAACACTGAAACCTTTGCAAATATTTTAATTTCGGAACGCACCCCTAACGAAAACTTGTCTGACGGTCAAGTTCAAGAAAACAGCTGTTTAGTAGATGTATTTTTATCAGAGTGTAATTCTGCAAAAACAACAGAAAGTTTGAGAGTTTGGCACTGCAGACTAGCACATCAAAATACTACATATGTGAGAAACTTTTTAAGGCAAAATAACATTGATTTTATAGACGAAAAATTCGTGTGTGAACAGTGTTTAACAGGTAAACAACACAGAATACCATTCAAGTTAAGTGAATCAAGAGCAAGTGAGCCATTACAATTAGTGCATACAGACGTATGTGGCCCTATGGAAGAAGAGTCTTTAGGGGGAAATAGGTATTTCCTGTTGTTAAAGGATGACTATACAAATTATAGGTACGCGTATTTCATGAAAAATAAATCAGAAGTTAAGAAACACCTTAAAAATTTTATATCATTAGCCGAGAGAGAGACAGGCTTGCAAGATGAAAAATTTACGATCAGATAACGGTTTAGAGTTTATGAACCAAGAAATAAAGGAGATGCTTGACTATCAAGGCATAAAACATCAGAGATCAGTAGTGTATACGCCTCAGCAGAACGGTAGGGCTGAGAGGGAAAATAGAACCCTAGTTGAATCAGCCCGAACTATGATACAAGGGCAAAAGTTGAATAAAAACTTGTGGGCAGAGGCCATACATACAGCAGTGTATGTTTTAAACCGAACAGGCCCTAGTAGCATAAAAAATGTGACACCTTATGAATTATGGTACAAAAAGAAAGTCAATAATATTTCTACACTCAAGAGTTTTGGTTCTAGAGTATCAGTGCATGTCCCAAAAGAGAAGAGATTAAAATGGGATGCAAAAAATATGTTTGGTTTCTTTATTGGCTACAGTGAGGATGTAAAAGGTTACAAAATATTTGTCCCAGACAAAAATAAAGTTGAAATTCATCGAGATGTCATATTTTTGCCCGAGAAAACCATAGAAATAAAAAATGGGGAGACAGACATGAATAAAAACATACAGATGATATGTGAGGAGATAAAGTCAGAAGAAGATGACAGTGAAGCAGAAGAACCTCAAAATAATAGAGAAGAAAGCAGTGAGAGTGACCTCGAAACTGATAGCAGTGTTGAAGATGTGAATGAAATAGAGCAGGAGCATGGATATGACCTGAGAAGACATATAAAAAGACCCTCAAGATATGATGATTATGTTCTGGATGATGACGAAATGAGTTTGTTGACTTTTAGTGATGATGAAGAACCCCAGACGTATGATGATGCAGTGGCCAGTAGTGAGTGTAAAAATTGGAAGAAAGCTATGCAATCAGAAATAAATGCGTTGCTAGAAAATGAAACATGGGAGTTTGTGCAAAGTAGTGATGGTCAAAAAGTCATTGAGTGCAAGTGGGTGTTCAAGAAAAAGAAAAATGAAAATGGTAAAGTAGTGAAATATAAAGCTCGTGTGGTAGCTAGAGGTTTTCAACAAATTGGTATGTTTTTTAATGATATTTATAGTCCAGTAGCAAAATTACCATCAATAAGGATTTTCTTAGCCATGTGTAATACTTTTGATATGAAAATTCATCAAGTAGATGTTTGTAGTGCATTTCTAAATGGGGATATTAAAGAAAATGTTTTTATTTCACTCCCAAAGGGATTTAAAGAAAAAGAGGGCACTATTTGCAAATTAAGAAAATCCTTATATGGTTTGAAAAGTTCACCTAAAAATTGGAATGACAAATTTCATAATTTGATGCAAAATTTGAGTTTTTCAAGATCTGAATATGAATATTGTCTTTATATTAAAGTAAATGAAAAAGGTAGGATATACATTTTGCTGTATGTTGATGATTTGCTGTTGGCAGGTACAAATGATCAAGAAGTTGAGAAAATAAAATACATTTTAAACAAAAACTTCAAAATGAACGACTTAGGTCAAATAAAACATTTTTTGGGTATGTGCATAACTCAAAATTTGTCTGAAGGCAAAATAAAAATTAATCAAACTGTTTACTTAAAAAATGTTTTGAAGAAATTTGACATGTCAAGCTGCAAACCATCAACAACACCAATGGATAATAATTTTCACCACGATTTTCTCAAACGAAAAAAATCTGAGAGCATAGAGATAGAAAAGAAATGTAGAGTTGCTATAGGATGTTTGATGTATGCAATGTTATGCTCAAGACCAGATTTGTGTATAGCTATAGGTATATTAAGCAGGTATCAAACATGTGCAAGTAACGATTTGTGGGTAGCAATAAAAAGAGTATTGAGATATATTCAAAGCACAGTTACTATGAGTTTGATATACTATAAACATAAATATAAACAGGAAAATTTGATAGTAGGGTACTCAGATTCAGATTGGGCAGGTGACCGTACTGATAGAAAATCTACATCAGGATATGTATTCAAAGTTTTTAATTGCACGGTGTCATGGGCATCACGGAAACAGTCTACAGTCAGTTTGTCCTCTACTGAAGCTGAATATGTTGCACTAAGTGTATGTGTGAGTGAAGCATGTTGGCTAAGATACTTAATGTATGATTTAAAAATAAAACCTGATTATGTAGCGGTTCTAATTCATGCAGACAATCAAAGCGCTATAAGGGTTAGTAGAAATCCGGAATTTCATAAGAGACTAAAACATGTTGATATTAGATTTCATTTTGTACGAGATAAAATTAAGGAAAATATTGTTGTATTAAAATATCTTAATACAAGTGACCAACAGGCTGACATATGTACAAAACCATTAGGTTTAACTCTGTTTAAAAAATTTAGAGAGTTGCTAGGTTTAGAATAAAAAATTAATTTAGATCTAGGAGATTTACCGTTGAGGGGGGGTGTTGAATACCCAGTAAAAATAAGCAACGGCAAATCTAGGGGATTTTTGTTATTGTATGATGTAGTTGGAAACAATGTTATATAAGTGTCAGATGTCAACTGTAAGCAAAAATAAGTGTCAAAGAAAAATAAATGTTGATTTTGGTGTTTAAGTTATTTGTAGAATTATTGAGTTTTCTTTTAAAATAAAACTGACTAGAAGTACTTCGGTGTTTAATTAACATCCACGCAATTCTGCAAAACATCAATTTGTGACGCACTGAAAAATGATCATGAAAAGGACAATAGCAATGAAATTTTCGTTAAAGATTTCATTACTTGTCTGAAAGCTCGACGCGAAGCCATAACAGCATCATGTCTGGATGGCCACCCTGTTTTACATAACCTTTTTAAGTGTTGGCAAACGCGTTGAGTCCAAAGTGAAAATAGTGCATAGTACATCTCATCTTTTAATACTTATACCAAAAAAAAAACATATAATCTCTTAATTATGCCGTAAAAAAACAACTATACACCAGCAACAGCATCATTCAAGACTAGGTTCAGATTATGGGATGCACATGAACATAGGAAACTGTTTTTTCAATGTCAGTTATGCGCCTTTGTACGCCTGAATATACACCACTCATAACGCTTCCCCATCATACCCCTTTCCTCCGCAGTTGTGTACCTACGGAAAGGTGCTTTGATTGTATAAATTTTAAAATTTTATTTACAGGACCTTCTGCATTTTGGTCTAATATGTGATTAAATCCCAAAAAACTTTCAACAACTTCTGCTTTGGAAGGCAAATTATTTTCATCGCAAATTATTTTTACATACCGGAAAATAAAACTAAGCTGATCGTGTTTTGAAATATCTTGAGTATTGAGTGGTATTAAGAATTATTGAATAAAAACAACTTTTTTTAATCAAATTAATCAATTTGTTTTCAGTTTCTTGAGCCAGCAAATTTATAACTACGTTTTATATTTGGGGCTCAAGTAATTTGTTTAAGTTTTTGTTGTTATCTATTAATTTAGCTAAAACAGGATCATATTTAGCTTGTAAAAGAACCACCGACAAAAAATTACCTTTTTGGGATTCACTTTTCATTTTTTTGGGATTCACAATTACCCGCTTCATTACTTTCTTCCAAATTCCCAATTTTGATGCTTATTAGGAAAATATGTTTTGGTCCCTAATTTAAAGAAAGTAAAAGTATTAGCTTGAAGGCTTTAAGGGACCCCCCACCTTGCGGACCTGTCAGCTACGCCACTGACTGCCTGGGATCTACCACATAAACTGCAAGCGTCCAGCGATCGATTGCCAGTAAAAAAAAACAATTTTGAAAATAAAAAACTTTATTGTACGTTTCAATTTGATAAAAAGTTGATAAAAAGATAACTACAGATAGTTATAATTAAAGTCATGTTTTTCACCTTAATTTTATTTGAATGTTGATGCTTGGCACTGCATATCATCCACAAGTTTTTTCATATGATGGTACGTAATTACCGAGGGCCAAATGTAAGCATGATGAGAGATGTTCGTCAGCCGATTCATCATCAGGACTTTTCATTCCGGATGGAATGTTTGCCGATCTTACTACTAGATCTCTGATTCGCTTATTGCGGTGAATCACTCCTCATTCCACTTGTGTATTGTCGAAGTTTGTTGTATGACTTGGCTTTCGTTACAATTTTCTTCCACTCATTTCGATATGTGCATAGTCCAGATGCACATATGCGATATGTCCAGATTCTCACTTCCAGAATTTTGATATCTCTCATGACCTGGTCCTCCCATCTCTCTCGGTCTTCCCCTTGGTCTTTCAGATTCTAGTTTCCATCTGTAGATCTTCTTAATCAGTAGGTCGTTTTTCCTTTTCTCTATGTGTCCCAGCCATCTCAGTCTCTGCGCTTTAATAAATCTAACTATATCTTCTTCCTTCATTATGTCTCTTAGTTCACTCTTCTTCTCATTTCTCCGTTGTCCATTCTTATCGGACCCATAATCAGTCTGAGGATTTTCCTCAGGGGCGGCCCGTCGGGGTAGGCAAGGTAGGCGCCGCCTACCCTCTTCAAATGTAGTACAATAATATAAATTATTAATATATATTACTTATTTCAAAATTGTAATTTATAAATTTTGACACAATATCTACAATAAAATAGCAAAAATTATCCAAATTATTTTTAAAAATATCCAAAAAATTTTCTCCGTAGTTATAATTATTGTACGCTCCTTGTAGTATCAGTATACTACTTATAGTATACTATAACTGTATAGATTCTATATTCTCCTTGGTCAGGCACTCGGGAACGTAGCCTGAAATAGAACGACGCCAACACCGAATTGACGTGCGATCTCTCTCTGTTTACGCGAGCAGGCCTGCTGCAGGTCTGCTCGTAGCGACCGTATTCTACGATTTTGAACGGGCGGATAGGCACAGAGTCTTATAGCCGGACCTACAAAATTTTATCAGTTGCTTCTCTTGTGTCTTGTGAAACTGTTTTAAAATAATTGTTTTTTGATTTTGTCTGTTATTAGTAGGTTAAGTATTGAATAACACTAGGTAGGACAATTTAAATTTGTTTATGAAAACTAAATAATGTGTTATTAGATTATATAGATAATTAAAAATTTAAAGCGAGGTTAATTGTTAACTTATCAATTTATTCGAATAGTAAATTATTATTTGATACATAAATAAAATAAGTAATATTTGACGTTGTTGAAACGTAGGTGTGTTAGTTTTATTGGTGAAAAAACTTTAGTCATCGAATATGAATATTTTAAACGATGTAATATGCAGTTTGATCGAGACGCCTTTTTCAAGGCGCCAAAATCAAGAAAGATTAGTAATTATTTCAATGGGCCGGCCTTTACAAAATTTAACAATTTTATCCACAGATAAGACAAAAGACAATCAACCATTTTCGAGATCGTTTAAAACAATATGGTATGAAAATCATAAATGGCTAAGCGGAAGTTATTTTAAAAATTCACTTTTCTGTTGGCCTTGTCTGTTGCTCTCAAATTTGAAGCAAAATGTTTGGGTGAGTCAGGGATATTCAGATTTGAAAAATTTATCAGCTAGTGTAAAAAACATGAATCTTCGAAAGAACATTTAAACAATTGCTTAGATTTAAAACGGTTAGAAAAAAATAAACAAACTACTGACAGTGCTTTCGCTGGACATATTTCTCTATCTAATAAGATATATAATGAAGAAGTTGAAAAAGATTGAAGAAGTTGAAGAAATTGATGTTACAATTCTTTTAGCAAAACAAGAACTTACATTTCGCGGTCGTGATGAGAGCCATAATTCTTCAAACATGGGTAATTTTAAAGAAATTTTTAATTTAGTAGTTAAACGCGATCAGGAAATCCAGGATCATGTTAAAAATTAAAGGGGTGTTCACGGGTTTGTCAAAAACAATACAAAATGATTTAATAGATTGTCTTGCCGATTACGTAAAAAATGAAATTTCAACAGAAATTAATGAAAGTCAATTTTTTTCTATACTAGCTGACGATACTACTGATATAACCGAAAAATCACAGTGTACTTTAACAATCCGTTTTGTTAACAAAGTTGGTCAGGTAACAGAAAGATTTTTAGGGTTTTTTGATGTTAGCGATAATAGAGGGTCTAGGACGTTTCATCGCCGCCGTTTCGATGCCGCCAGTTCGATGCCGATGCCGGCCGATTCATTGCCAGTCAATTAATCGCTATCTGATATATTTCCGAATTTTCGACAGTTACAATTATTAGTTATTTTTAGTCTTAATAAGGAATTCTAGGAAATGCGAGATATGACGGCGATGAAATGGACTGGCGATGAACCGGCGGCATCGAAACGGCCGGCGATGAACCGGCGGCATCGAAACGTCCCATTCCGGATAATAGATCTGCAGACGCTCTATATAGTTTAATTTCAAACGTGCTTGAGCCATATGATTACAAAAATAAATTAATTGCTCAATTTTACGATGGTGCAAGTGTAATGGCTGGCTCTTTAAACGGATTACAATCAAAAATTAAAGTAGATGCTCCAAAAGCAATTTTTACACATTGTTGCGCTCATAGATTACATTTAAGGCCCCGTCTCACCATCAAATAATTGACAGTTATTTGATCAAACTTGACAGTCAAACTTGACTAGTGACACAAACTATACATACTAACTGTCACTTTGTGTCACTAACTGTCAAGTTTGATCAAATAACTGTCAATTATTTGATGGTGAGACGGGGCCTTAAGTATTGCAAGACGGCTCAAAATGTATTACAAACTGTAGGATATTTTTTGTCGCCTACCCGAAGTATATGTGTAGCCTACCCGCATACTGAGGTCACGAGCCGCCACTGTTTTCCTTTCGAATATTCTCAGTTTTTCTTCATCTGTTTCCGTGAGGCACATTGTCTCAGCTGCGTACGTAACTACTGGTCTGATTGCAACTCTGCATATTTTCAGGTTTGTATTTTTGGATAAGTTCTTGTCCTTCACTGGCCTACGATATCTCTAGTATGTTTTGTTGCCTGCTAGTATTCGCTCCGTTACTTCTTCACTTCTCTTATTTTGGCCATTTACTACTACTCCCAAATATTTGAATTGTTGAATTCTTTCCAAAGTGTAGTTTTCAATTTTGATTTATCTCGTCCTGTTATCTTCTCTTCTAGAGCAGAGTAGATATTTTGTTTTTCCTTCGTTAATTTCTAGACCTCTTTTCCGTGCTTTCTTTGCCAGGTTTGTTACTGCTTCTTTTAATCTTGCCTTGACTGTACCTTCTACTGGTCAGCCGATTACGATACTTTTAATTTCACTACCTATATTTGGGAAAATGCAGGCTCACACAAGTACGTTGATGCAAGGAATGCTGTGAGCTGCAGATATACTTTCCTCAAAGATGAATATTTGTCAGATGATATAAAAATCAAAATGTCGTATCGGTCGCTCTAGACTTAAGGTATATATCCGAAATTATTTTCAGTAGGTATCTCATTTTGGACGGAAATGATCTCCGTATTGAAAGTAATGGATATTTCAGTGACAAATTTTTTCACGTATTCACAAGAAAATGGATTAGACATGAATGTTACGGATATCTGTCAGTTTTTTAAAATCATCGAAGCGTCTTTTAAACTTGCTATGAACTGCTGGCAGCTCCGCGATCGACTTCAAAAACTTTGGCGATCGACCTTTCCACCAGTTGTATGGGTTCACTGTGAGACATGAGAATATTGGTATCATCAGCATACTGAACAATTTTATCTGGCATTGAACAAAACGTGTTTAGGTCACTTACAAACATAATGAAAAATAAAGGCCCCAGTATTGAGCCTTGAGGTACACCCATCGTACATTGTGGCCTCGACGTTACATTATCCACTGTGACTACTTGAGTTCTATTACTTAGATAAGATAGGGCCCAATTGTACGGTATACCACGTACTCCAATACCATGCAATTTTTGTAATAAGAGTTCACGATCAACCGCGTATCAAATGCACAACTAAGGTCATAAAAAAGACCCAATACATTTAATTTATCATTTAATGCTTTATAAAAATAAATTGAAGACAGTCAGAAATAGCAGTATTTGTAGATTTATTTTTTCTAAACCCGTTTTAAATAACAGGAAGAATTTTTCGGAAGTAGATTCCGATAGAAACAAAGTCAATTTTGAAAACAGGTAATTTCAGAATCAGTGACGAAAGTTCAGAATTTTTGGAACATCTTATGTATATTTTATAGTTAAATCTTGCCCTTTTTACTTTATCGTACTATATACGTAGTATAGTATAATAGATAAAGTTATAGGATCGTGCAAAAAAAATTTTTTCAGATTTCACTTTTTTTCGACGTTTTGAGTCCCCCTGAGTCTAAAAAGCAAATAAAAAAAACATGTCGGAAGTATGTACGTACGTACGTACGTATGTCGCCACCGCCCAGCAAAAACTACTGGACCGATTTTGATGAAATTCGGTATGAGTAAGTTTAAGAGAATTTTGTCGAGAAACTAAGCTTTAAAAAAAAACCTCTCAAAGGGGGGCCGAAATAGGGGTTATTTTGGGCCCATTTTTGCAAATTTTGACCGAAATGAATGAAATTCAACTCAAAGTAAGCTCATCGATAGGTAAATAAAAATACGGAATTTGACATTTCCAAATTCAAAATGGCCGACCGCCCACCCGACACATTTCCCTATCTATCTAAAAACATAGAGTTAAATATTAGCATAGAGAGAGTGTCATTCAGAGCGAAGTGACGACACCATCTTTTTTATTTGGATTAGTGCTGTTTCACTCTTACGCATAGTAAAGCTGCTACAGTTATCCTCCTCTTCCGTGCCTATATTCACACTGAATGTCATTATAGATTCTCGATACAATGTGTTAGAAGGAGATGCAGCAAACCAGTCCCCTGAGATCTTGTCTATATGATAATATGAGAATCTATGTTAATATATACCTCTATGTCTAAAAACTTGTTGAAGATAAGTTTAATTTGAAAAAGTCGTTATATAGTCTAAAGATGGGGCTATAAGAAGGATGTTATCGTTTTTCAGAAAAAGTTACGGGTTGCCTATATTTAAGGGGTCACATTTTGACATAAATTTGAACTAGATTTTCTCAAAAATGGCTCCAAGGAATTTTTTTATTTTTTGATATATCTTTGATATCCTATCAGTAAATTGAATGACATTAGTCATATATCTTAACTCCCCATAGGAGGGGAGTTATGAATTTTTTATAAAAAAATATTCGAGTGCCCGTAACTTCATTCTTAATAGAAACTAAAATTTGAAATTTTGCAAACATATATGGTACTTTATTATCTATTATCACAATAAATTTTACCAAAAATATGGCTTCCGGTTGAACCGGAAATGAATAAAAAATCTTAATTTTTGAAGTTATACTTCTTTACGGGCGTAATGACGGTGAAATTTTATATGGGAAAACCTAGCGACCGGGCGCATGCGCATTATAACTTTGTTCTGATTGGATGTTCAAATGACATGACAAAAATTATCCAATATGGCAGCTGTGGCACAGCTGTGGGACTGTGTTTGGTTATAATGTATGCTTGTTGCGTTTTAAAATTTGTAGGAAGAGAAACAACAAACAAAAAGTTAGTTAATGGTTATACTGCCTTTTTAAATAGTTTTCACATTATATTTTTGGACTTATTTACTTGTTGCATGCCAATGTGAAAGCTCATCAAACTGTGCCTAGTATGAGTGCCGTAGATCTCGCTTATTCAAAGCTAAAGAATCTTTCACTGGTAAGTGTTTTATAAATAGTTGATCAAATTTTGTTATGATATTTGAACATAGCCACTTTGCACGACGCAAGTGATTGCGAAATGTATTAGTCGTTATACGGGCTCCGATACCTACCTTGAACCTACCAAAATACATAAGTAGTATGTAATACTTTTTTTTACATAATTTGATTACCATCAAAATTTATATCAATATTCACCTAATATATTGTCTTCTTACCCTATGTTTTGTTGTATTTTTTCAATTCTAAATCATTTCAATTCAAAATCAAAATAATTTGATTTACATAAGTTAAAAATGTCAAAAGGTTAATCTGTTTAGTTAGACGATCTTCGCACATAATGACAAGCTGCCTCTGTGGTGCAGTTTTAATGCGGGTGGATCCCAATACAACGCAAATACCAGCCGCGTGGTAAGTTGGTTCGAATCCCAATAGAAACTTTTATTTTTTTATTTTTTTTTATACATTTTATGATTGTAAGTATATTTATTATATAATTTTATTTTCAGAAAATACGTATTTAGTTAAAAATTTTCCGACAATTAATGTTCAGAAATCATTTGTGGCATTTTTAATGTGTTTGTGTGTGTTTTATTTTTTTATTATTTTAATTTTTGGCACTGTTTTAATAAAAATGTTTGAGAAGTATTAAGTATAAATTAATTTAATATTTAAATAAAATATAAATAAAAAGTATATTAATTTCGTTTATAATTATATAATCATATAATAGAAGTATAACTTCTTACGTGCGTACAAAGTACACACACATTCTTTTTTTTAGATACGCCCTGTATATTTTAACATATTTTGAAAGAATGCAAAATTACCTTTCCAATGACATAAAATTCATTGCTGTAGCTCAAAAACTCGAAAAGTTACGGTAAATAGAAATTTTGCTATAATCTTATGTGTGTCCTCTCTCACGCGTTCATAGCAGAGCATTATTGTAGGGCAGTCAATGAGGGTATTTGGCTCCGAATTCCATCCTACTACATTGATGTACTTGATATTTTCACAGTAAGTAGGGAATAGCTCAAGAAACAAAATCTACCCTATATACTATGGCGCTTTTATCTTGGGGCGGTTCCCACTTCTTCAAGGGGGTGGAAAATTTGTTGGTCAAAATAAGCACGAAAGTGGCTAAAGAACCTATTTCTAAGCAAAAACTGGTCTATACTTTTTTTTTTGAACTCAATACTTTTTGAGTTATGCGTAGTTGAAAATTGGCCATTTTCATTGAAAAATGACACCTTTTCGGACGGATTTTTTGTGAATACCTTAAAAACTATGCATCGAATTAAAAACACTATATAAAACATTTTTTAGATTATAAATAATAAAGAGATTCGTTCCTTCGTAAATGTTCTATTTATAATACAAAAAGAGATATGGTAGGTGAAAATAGTTTGTTTTTTGGTGCATGCTCAAATTGGTGTATTCAACTTGAAATAACAGAGGAACGGTAGGTTTTAGGTGTATAATGCTACCAACACCTTTTGTAGTGTTTGAAAAGGCCTTTAAAACGAGCACCGTTAAATGTCGGTTACTTACAAACTAAGCGAGATATGGTGCAAAAAAATATATGACTAATGTACTTTAAGGAAAAATGAAAAGTATATACATTTAACTCCCCATCTACCATAATTTAAATGCATTGTTTTCCTTCTACAATACCTTTTAATATATATATATATATATATATATATATATATATATATATATATATATATATATATATATATATATATATATATATATATAGTTATTTCTACTTTCAAAATGTTGAACGGGTTTAAAATGAATGGTTTTTGTAAAAAATGTGATCAAATTATGGAATGAATTTTTAAATTTTCTTAAAAATCTTCCTTTTTCTCCATGTAATTCGAAAATAAAAATATTTCACCCCTGAGAAGTGGTGGGAACTTCCCCCATGATAAAAGCGCCATAGTATATAGGATAGACTTTGAATTAGGAGATTAGGCTACTCCCAAAATTTCATTAAAATCCATGCAGTAGGATAGAATTTGGAGATAATATCTTGTTCTTAATCTCGCGCATTGACTGGCGTAATCGAAATAGAATGAAATGCAAATATTGTAAACTATTAATTTCTCAGAAAAATGAACTAATTTGAAATGAAAGTATGACTATAATATTCTATTGATTTATGCAATAATCTACACATCTATAGTGTGTCCCCGAAATATGGCATCGAACATTTTCTCAAATGCAGGAATTAATGATGCGTAGAACCATAAAATACTTTTAAGTACAGTAGATGTTTCTAAAATATCAAAATAACGAGTAACTTTGTTATTTTTATAGAATTCCAGTATCTAGTACCATAACGATAATAGATCGGTACGATAAAGTTCTCGGGCGGCCCTTCCGTCCAGCGTTTTTTGTTTTTCGTTTGTATTTCAGATATAGGTGTACTATTTTCCGTAACCCTTTCCCAAGAGGCAAAAAATGCAAATGAAACTAAAATAAAATTATTAAAATTCAATTTTATTTACAATAACAAATTATCTTCCTTTTTTCCCTTTTTTACTATTAGCCTGTTTACTTCTCATTCTATGGACTTGCTTCTTAACATCCTTTAATTTCTTAAGTTTGTTGAATTCTATACCTTCAATTTCCTTACGATGTCTTTCCAACCGCTCTTTCGTTTCTTCTTTAAGTTTTTCTTGTTTCTTGTCGTAAGAAGCTCTTAACATTTTCATCATAGTAGAAATCTGCAATAAATAAGTTTATGTTAAAATAAATTAAAAGTCATTAAAACAAAACTCATATTTTGAATTATCAATTAATTGTAGATCAGAATAAAATAATTCGCTTAAAGGAGACAAGCATTATTACGAGATATACGCATATAAAGTTCAAAAATTAATCAAATTAGTATTATGTATTAGAATAGAATAGAAATATGCTTTATTGTCATGAAAAATTTAACAATTTTATAGACAAAGCTTACAAGAATCATAAATAAAAACAATAACAAATACAATTTACTAAAATTATACAAATCGTCAATATAAATAAAACATAATAAAGTCAAATAAAAATCAGTAACAATCTATTGCAAAATATAAAAAAAATTGCAAATTGCGTAATCTACCTTAAGAAATTTAATAAGTGATTTAATAAGTTATGATGCTGCATATGACACTCAAATATAGATTAAGATTCTACTTATACATAAGAATACTGTAATTTCTTAGTTATTGGTTAAGAAACTCTGCTATTGAATAATATGGTCTTTCAGATAAATAGGCTTTTGTCATTTTACGGAACTTGGGGAAAGATGTTGCAGATTTAAGTTGTAGAGGGAGATGGTTGTATAGTTTTTTTGCAGAATATAATATAGATTTCTTCACTAACTCACTGGACGGGATCGGTAAATAGATGTCAAAAGTAGAATTTCTGGTGGAATAGTCATGTCTAGGTCTTTCTGGAAAGACATGTAGATGTTTACGAATTAAGCAAACAGTTTCTAAAATATATAAAGAAGGTAATGTTAGAATTCTGTGATCTTTAAAGTAGCTTCTGCAATGTGTTGTTCTTCTGAGGCCAAACAGATATCTGATTGCTCTTTTTTGCAATTTAAAAATAACATCGGATTGGGCAGCTGTACCAAAACCCCAAAAAGGCAGACCATATCGAAGATGGGACTCGAACAATGAAAAGTATGTTATTTTGGAAGAGGCTAAATCCATTTCCTTCGAGACAGATCTTATTGCAAAGCAAGCTGAGGATAGTTTCTTGCTTAACACATCGATATGAAGGGACCATTTAAGGTTGCTATCTAAAAAAATACCAAGAAACTTTACAGAATCAACGATACTGATCTGGCTGTTATGAAGAGGTAAGGGTTGAAGAGTTCCTTTATAGGGTAATGCGACTGTTTTATCTACGTTAAAAGAGAGTAAATTAGAATCTGACCAGGATTTTATTGTGAGTAGATCAGAAGTTATAGTAGCATGAAGAGTTGCCATATTTGAGTTGCTCCAAGTGATACTGGTATCGTCAGCAAAAAGAAAAACTTTTCCATCGATTTTTAAACTAGTGATGTCATTAATAAAGATAAGGAAAAGTAAAGGACCCAATACTGAACCTTGTGGTACCCCACATACAACATTTCTGAGACTAGAGTCTGTATCATTTGCTCTAACCAGTTGTTTCCTATTTTCCAAGTAAGATTGAAACCAGTTCAAAGAAATACCTCGAATTCCATAGAAATCTAGTTTTTTTTATCAAAATGTCGTGATTTACACAATCAAAAGCTTTGGCATAATCACAAAAAACAGTGGAAGTGTGGAGATTATTGTTTAATGCTTGATAAACCTCATGTAGTACAGAAAACATGGCATCGGTGGTACATTTATTATTTAAAAAGCCGAACTGATTTTGTGATAAAATCTTGTTATCAACGAGAAAGGACATAAGTCGGGCTTTTATGAGTCTTTCAATAATTTTGGAGAGTACCGGTAGTAATGCAATAGGTCTATAATTGCAGGCAATAGATTTTTCACCACCCTTATGAAGAGGAATAATGATGGCCGTCTTTAGGCACTCTGGAAATTTACCTTTCTCAAAAGAATAATTTATTAGAGAGATGAGGACTCCCAACACATTGTCTGGGAGATTTGAGAAAATTTTTATGGATAGTCCATCGGTACTACAGGAAGATTTGCTTTTGATACTCTTGATTGTTTGGATCAGTTCAGATTTACCAATCGGTCTTATAAAGAATGAATTCGAAACCTTTCCTGAATTAGGGAGATAGGAAATGGGATCTTGTTGTGACACAATAGTTGATGTTATATTTTTACTCACATTAACAAAGTATTCATTTAGATTTTCTGGGTCTGGAAGGGAAAATGTTTGAGCTGTGTGAGTTTTACTTCGAAGATCGTTTATTATGGACCAAGTTTCTTTTGCAACACTTTTGGAGCTTCTGAGACGATTTTGATAATACAATTTTTTAGCCGATTTTATAAGTTTTAAATAGATTGCCCTGTACTTGGTGATATATTCAATAACAGAGACGTTGGTAGTAAATTTCTTGATATACAGTAGTGAACGCATGTTTTTGGCTGATATGCGGACACCTTTGGTAGTCCAGGGTTTGCGATGTTTTTGTTTAATTGTGATTAAAGGAAATGCTGTATTGAAGATACAGACCAGCTTATTCAAAAAATCACTGAAATTATGATCGACGTCCAAGGAAGGAAAGTGCCACTCAGAGGTTAAGCATAAATTTTGGAATTTACGAAAGTTCCGACCGGAAAAAATCCTGCCTAAACGTCGAGTTTTCGAGGAGGACTTGCTAAAGATGTTATTCTTCTTCTGAATATTTGGATTCAATAAGCTAAGGGTGTAATAATATTAACTTTTTCTTTAATCTTTTCGATGAATCCCTCAAGTTTTCAAGCTCGACTTTTCAATAAGTATGCGTCGATTGATATATAACATAAACTATTTCTGCCACTATAATGTGGCACTTCCGGTTACAACTTTTTAACCGGAAGTGATATAAAAACCGAAAATATATATTTGTTTTCTTCTTGCTAAGGCGAGTCGAATAATATATCGAGCTCTAAGCTCTCATTCAACACCTCATTTGTTATTCTATCTGTTTTAATAACGGAGGAGTTAAATTCAAGTACACCCAGACAGGCATGAAACCAGAAGTATATATTTTTGAAGTTATACTTCTTTAGGCGCGATTGAGGGTGATTATTTATTATTAATCTGCGCGCATGCGCACACCGACAGTATGGTAATAGTCGTTATACGGGCTCTGATTGGGTGTTGAAATGATCTGTCAATAATAATTGTTCAATATGGAGGTAATCAAATGTATAATATATTAGTTTTATTGTTGTGAGGAAAGAAACAAAAAAGTTTATAACTGTAGTGACTTTTTAAATAGTTTTTAAAAGCAACAGGTACGTAATAATAATTGTAAATGTTTCAGTATCGCAATAAAAAAATACATAACCTATTTGGAAAATGTAAAATAAACCTACCTACCTAACCAACAAAATTTCTAAAAATATTCATCTAATATTGTTTTTTTGCTCTGTTTTGTTGTGTTGTAATATTTGAATTCCGTAGACATCAAACTAATGTGGTTAACGTTGGAGCTTTACCGCGCTGAGCAGATGGGACGTGAATTGTAAATTGTAGAATTCCTCATCTTCCTTAGTCTCAGCATCCGTATGGCTTGCATATTGTAGAAGCCTCGGAGGTGTAACCAGAGAAGGTTCCCATTGTTTTCATTCTGGTGGGGTGTAGAATAGCATTATGTTGTTTTATATGCCATTAGAGTGAAAACTTAGTCTTGTTGTAGCAGTTGCCGCTAGGGCATCTATGCCATTTCGTACGTTGCAATCCGGGACTGCACGCTGCGGTTTTGTTTTGGTTGGATCAGGAAGAGCAGCATCTGTGCCTCCTAATGAGAGACTAATAAGTTTCGAAACCGGTAGAGGTGCTTGATGCACTCTATGATTGGACTAGAATATGGTTCGGCTGTATTTTCGTTTTGCAACGAAATTGAAAATGGTTATTCATTTTTGATTTACATTTACTCTGATTGGAGTACGAAGGGAACCATTCTCGTTGAACCTTTACCGCGCTGAGCAGATGGGACGTGAATTGTAAATTGTAGAATTCCCTCATCTTCCTTAGTCTCAGCATCCGTATGGCTTGCATATTGTAGAAGCCTCGCAGGTGTAACCAGAGAAGGTTCCCATTGTTTTCATTCTGGTGGGGTGTAGAATAGCATTATGTTGTTTTATATGCCATTAGAGTGAAAACTTAGTCTTAATGTGGTTAAATTCGGAAGTGTCAAGTTGTTCAGTTGTTCTATCTTCCAGTATAATGCATAATATGTCCCCGCAGCCGATATCCAAAGCTGCTGGAACTTGAACACAATGCACGTGGGTTCAATCCCCAATACAAACTTTTCTTTTTTTATTTTTTTTATACATTTTATGATTGTAAGTATATTATTATATATTTTTTTTTAAGAAAATACGTATTTGATTAAAATTTTTCCAACAATTATTGTTCAGAAATCATTTGTGGCATTTTTCAATGTGTTTGTGTGTGTTTTATTCTGTTATAAGTATAACTTCTTACGTGCGTACAAAGTACACACACATTCTTTTTTTGTTTTCGTCTTGCTAAGGCGCGTCGAATAATATATCGCTTGTACTATTTCGGTGACTTTAAAACTAGTTCCGGTTGCGACTCTGGAACCGGTAGTCCGAGGTGAAATTTCTCACCTCTAATACCATCTTCCGAGTTATAAGCTCTCATTAGACACCTCATTTGTTATTCTTCTTCTTCTTTTGCCCTTTAATTCGTCCAATTTTGAACATAGGCTTCCCCCAGTTTCCTCCATTCGCTTCTGTTTAGTGCTTTCTGTTTCCAGTGCGTTCCTCCTATCTTTTTAATGTCGTCTCCCCATCTCATCTGGGGTCGTCCTCTTGCTCTCTTTCCTGTCCATGGTCTCCATTGTTGTATCGTGCTATTCCACCTATTGTCCGTTTGTCTAGCGTTATGACCTGCGAAGCTCCATTTTAGCCTAGCTATATGTTGGCCTGCGTCTTTGACTTTTGTTCTATTTCTGACCCAGTTGTTTTGCTTTTTGTCTGTCAATTTTACTCCTAACATTGCTCTCTCCATGGCTCTTTGTGTCTTCATTATTTTATCCATGTTTGCCTTGGTCAAGGTCCATGTTTGGCATGCGTATGTGAGAATTGGGAGTATGCACTGGTCAAACACTCTTGTTTTTAAGTATTGTTGTATTTTTTTATTCTTTAGGACCCATTTTAATTTTCCAAATCCTGCCCAGGCTAATCTGACCCTTCTTTTTACCTCCGCTGTTTGGTTTTCCTTATTTATTTTTATCATCTGTCCCAAATATATATAATCATTAACCGCTTCTATTGTGGTGTCGTTTAGTATTACGTTTCTATTGTCTTGTGTGTTTGTCATTGTTTTTGTTTTGGCAAAATTCATTTTTAGACCTATTTGTTCGGATTCATTTGCTAGTTCGGTTAGCATGGTTTGTAGTTCTTCAAAATTTGATGCTATGACTACTACATCGTCTGCATATCTTAGGTGGTTTAGTTTCTTTCCATTTATGTTTATTCCCATGTTTGTCCATTCCATTGTTTTGAAAACATCTTCCAGTGCTAATGTAAATAGTTTAGGAGAAATAACAGATGTTATTTGCTATTCTGTCTGTTTCAATAAAGGAAGAGATATATTCGAATACACACAGACAGGCATGAAACCGGCAGTATATATTTGTTCTCATTTTGTTAAGCCGCGTCGAATAATATACCGCTTGTGCCATTTCGGCAACTTTAAAAAAGTATTTCCGGTTGCAACTCTGTAAGCGGAAGTCCGAGGTCAAATTTCTTACCATCTTCGAGTTGTAAGCTCTCATTCGACACCTCATTTGTTATTATGTCCGTTTTAATAACGGAGGAGTTATATTCGAGGACACACAGACGGATGAACAGACAGGCATGAAACCGGAAGTAAACTGGCATACGGGTCATGCATATATGAATGAATCTCATATTCTTAATTGTATGTCAAAAAATGCAAAATAACTACCTCTTAAAACCTACCAAATTTCATTTGCATATCTCAACCCGTTTTAGAGCAATAAATAAATCGTTAGTTTGTAAGAAAAATTCAACATTCCGTATCTCGGAAACGAATTATTTAATCAATATAAAGTAAACGGTCATTAGCTCTTCATGCAGAAGTACCCCTTAAAGTTTGTCGTACTTATCTAGAAACACCCTGTATTGATGAAGAACATGGCTAGTTGTTAAAGTCCCTAACTTTTTTATTATCCAACATAGTGAATGAATCAAAAAACAAAATGTTAAGAAAACCTGAGGCTATAGTTTTAATTTCAGAATTTTATAAGTGCTAGAATATTCTACAGGATGTGGTGAACTTTGAGGAAAAACACAGTTTGATTGGTACACCCGGTATAGTATACAATAACAATTTAGCTCTCTAGCAACAATATTATTACAGCGATATTGTTAAAAAATAAGGCTACAACATATTAAAAAAATCACTTAAATCGGACAACAGGTTTAGAAATTCGAGACATCAAAAATGACCCTTGTGGGTGGCCCGTTTTCTCTGACGCGGATTGTATATATTTGTTCTCGTCTTGCTAAGGTGCGTCGAATAATATATCGCTTATACTATTTCGGCGACTTTAAAACAGTACTTCCGGTAGCAAATCTAAAACCACAAGTCCGAAATCTTTCTCACCTTTAATACCATCCTTGGATTATAAGCTTTCATGTGAAACCTCATTTGTCATTCTATCTTGTCTAATGACGAAGTAATTGTTTTTACGGAAGGACAGACAGACATGGATAATACAAGGTTTTCACATTTTTGTAAAATGGGCGAAAACAATAAAAGAGCGTAAAAGTTCCATTCGTTTTCCACTGCTTTGAGTAATTACGTAGAAAATTTAAAAATAATTAAATAAGACAGGCATTATTTGGGTCGTGTACCATATTTACGGATAAAATACCAAATCTCAAAATAATTTTGTATCGGAAAATTAGAAAAACTATTTTTAAACGCGTGATATATAAAAACATTACGAACAAATAATGAGATCTAATGAGATAAATTTGTGTGTATGATTTCGACTGACGCGGAACTAAATTTAACATCTCGTCAGAAAATAGCCACTTCCAAAGGAGCGGCGGCCGTCACAATCTATTTTTGATTACGATGCGCGCGCCATCTCTCCGTATGCATTCCAACTACGGCGTCCAGAAATCAATAAACTGGTGTTGTGAAACGTCGCGAGAGTGACAGTGAACTCAAAATCAATATTACCGCCAGCAGACAGGTGATACAAAAATGTCGCACTCATCCCAAGGTATTTACGTTCCTTTACCTCAATCTATAAGTGATTCAGATTCGGAAAAAGAGGACAGATTAGAAGGCAATTCGCATTACATAACAAACGGTGTCAATCAAACCAAAGTTAGTTTTTCTCAGCCTAAAAATGGTCACATCACGAAAGACTACGGTGAGGACATCGACAAATTCAAGACTTTTCGGCATAAACTATCAACAAAACGTAAAATAGCTCTGGCAATTTCGATAGTGTTCTGCTTTTTACCAATAATTACTTTCCTCTGGATTCTACCTTGCAACGACTTCAATACATGCTCATTAAAAATACCAAACTGGGAATCTCTACATGAAAATCTCGAATTCTTGGGAAGTGTGAATTTAGTTCGAGGTGTTTTTCAGAAAAATTTAAATCTTGCATTGATGTACAAGGGCAGTTTTACTAATACCAAACCATTCAAGAATGGAATCTTATCTATAATGGGAACAACTGGTGCGATAGCTTGGGATTTTCAACAAGAAAGCTTTCCAATACAAATGAACTGTAGTATCATAGATGTCGACAATAATGGATATAATGACTGTTTGGTGGTGGACAGTAGAGGTTTAAAAGTTGTGGAAACTATCTCTGGTGAAGCGCTGTGGCATGCTCACAGTTTAGAAGAAAAATCTATACCAGAAATAGATATGCCTGTTAAAATAGAAGATTTAAACAAGGACGGTGTAAGTGAATTGCTGGCAATATACAAGAAAAGCGGATTTTTGATAATATCTGGAAAAACAGGTCAAGCTCTCAAAAATATCCAACTACCATCAACGTGTTCATCTATAAGCCTGGCATCTTGCAATACATACTCCATCAGCTATCGATGTATACAAATGCCAGGAAACTTGGTAACCTATGAAGTTCTTTTAGAAGACATCAAAGCTAAATATTACAACTCCAGTGCTAATTTAAGGCTCAATCTAGGAAAAAATGAAGGTTTTGAAACATTTTATGAAGTAGGTGACCGAAAACTTACTGTGGAAAATGTAAATACTTGTCCAAAATGTCAAAGCACCGTTACATTATACAGTGCTAACCAGACAAAATTAAATTTTTGGACATTTGATAATTCCATAGTGATGCAACCTGTTCCTTTCAAGTTTCCTGTTGTAAAACCTAACATATACTCATCCAAAGGATACATAACAGGATTTATATTAAAAATGTGGTATTGGCAAGACAAATCAATCAAACTGTCTCCTGTAACCAGAATCTACAAAAGAAGTGTACCTGTTCACAATGAAACGTATCATTTAAATAAAGTGTCTGAACAAGTGTTATTGTTATTACTGAAAGAAAATGATGCACAACTAGAAAATGTAAGTCTGACTGATGTTTACTTGATATGTAATGGACCAGCCCACAGCAATTGTCAACCAGATTACAAAAATCAAGAAAATTCGATACTCATTGCTGATCTGGACTTTGACAATTCCTTAGAACTGATAAGCTATTCAAGTTCCTACAAGGAGATAGAAATAGATGGGTATGAAACTTGGCATTTGACTTCAAAGCTTAATGTGTTTAGACTAGAAAGTGAGTTTAGTAAATTATTCGAAAATAAGTAGATAGCAAATTTAGATATATATTATTGTTAGGACACATACCAAAGATAAATGTTTCTGCAACTTTTTCTCAAACACCAATCTACTCTATTTTAAATTTCTTAGGATATACACCAATTTTAGATAAATGGAATATTGAAAGAAAGGTTAAATATGGAGGGCCAAAGTTTATAGTGATTTATACTCAATTGTTTTCTTAATTGTTCTTCTTAATTTGTTTAATAAAGTTCTATTTTTCAACTATCAAAATATTGTTTTCAATTACTATAAATTAGCTTTGCCATTTTAAAACAAATTGTATTGAAAGTAATATCATTGAGTGACCAGCAGATGCAAATATGAACTAGATTTTTCAGGAAATAAGATGGAAAAAGAAGGAAAAATAGAAAAAACAAACTTCGCCAGGTACTATTGGAATCTCTTGTTGGTTGGTATTTACCATTTGAGCATATGTAGGTCTCTGTGTTGTACTTATATTTGTTGTAGCTACTGGTAGCTGTTCGTTTTGTGTGACTCTTTTTTTCTTAAAGTTGAAAATCTTGCTTCTAGCAGTTATAGCAGTTGTTTATGTACACTGCATCCTCTGTAATTCTCTGGGTGGTTATTACATCAAAATACATATTTTACTAGATCAGACCGAATTTTCTTAGGACAGTCAGCTGTTTGGTGATTAAGACCACATTTTAGAGGACTGTATTGATATTGCAATAGTTTTTTGTGTGAACATATTTTTGGCATCTAGTACATTGTACTAATTCTCTTTTTAGTCTTGCAGCTTCGACATTAATTTTCAATATTTCATCTTATAAATTTCTTTATTATTTTCTTGAATTCTTAAGTTAACAAAAACAGTGGTAGGTGTAGTAGTTCTTTGCAGGATACTCGTTATTTGTAGAACTATATGTTCTTGGCACTCATTCCTTTTTTAATTTCTTGTATATCCACTGTGGGATGAATAAGACGAATTAGTACTCATAAAGGGTTTGTCTTGCTTCTTGCTATAATTGTTTTTTTCTCATCAATTGCTTTTATTATAATGCCGTATATTTCAATTGTTTGGGCCTGTACCTTGATTTGTTCTTTATTCAATACCCTGATTAAATGTTTGTCTTTGGTTATAGTTAGTGTGACCAACTCTAATTTAGTCAAATTCGGGACAAGGCTGAAAAAAATACCTGAAATTCGGGACTTTTCAGTGAAAAACGGGCCATTCTCCAAAACCCGAAAAAAACATTTATCAGGCATCATTACGTCGTTGCATGCGGCATGCCTCGGACAGCTGATTCATGTGTACACCTATACATGAATTGATACTATTTTTAAATCCTCTTTTCAGGACGATATTTAAAATACAGAAAAGAAAAAAGGTCCGCAGTTTGAGTTTTCGTAGAACTATAATACTAGAATGTGGTATTAGTATCACACTCTAAAAATTGTCAACTTTTTTTCGTCCCACCAATTTCTCAGAAAAATAACGTATTCAATATTTCAAAATAGAATTTTACCAAAACCTCGAAAATTCGGATGGCCCGGAAGCCTTGTCCGGGACGCCGGGACATGACTTCGTAATTCGGGCCATGTCCCGGATTTTTCGGGCTAGTTGGTCACACTAGTTATAGTATTCAATAGTTGGTTTAATTATTGTATGTTTTTAACACCGGCAATAAATATTGGTGGGAGTTTCTCTTCCTGTTTTTTGCCTCTTCAGTTTCTGCTTCTTGCCTCTCTTCATTAATTAATACATTTGAATAGATGCTCATTAAAAACACCAAATTGCGAATCTATACATGAAAATCTCGAATTCTTGGGAAGTGTGAATTTCAGAAAAATTTAAATCTTGCATTGATGTACAGGGTAGTTTTACTAATACGAAACCATTCAAGAATGGAATATCATCTATAATGGGAACAACTGGTGTGATAGCTTGGGATTTTCAACAAGAAAGCTTTCCAATACAAATGAACTGTACTATCATCGATATCGACAATAATGGATATAATGACTGTTTGGTGATGGATAGTAGAGGTTTAAAAGTTGTGGAAACTATCTCTGGTGAAGCGCTATGGCATGCTCACAGTTTAGAAGAAAAATCTATACCAGAAATAGATATGCCTGTTAAAATAGAAGATTTAAACAAGGACGGTGTAAGTGAATTGCTGGCAATATACAAGAAAAGCGGATTTTTGATAATATCTGGAAAAACAGGTCAAGCTCTCAAAAATATTCACCTACCATCAACTTGTTCATCTATAAGCCTGGCATCTTGCAATACATACTCCATCAGCTATCGATGTATACAAATGCCAGGAAACTTGGTAACCTATGAAGTTCTTTTAGAAGACATCAAAGCTAAATATTACAACTACAGTGCTAATTTAAGGCTGAATCTAGGAAAAAATGCAGGTTTTGAAACATTTTATGAAGTAGGTGACCGAAAACTTACTGTGGAAAATGTAAATACTTGTCCAAAATGTCAAAGCAATGTTACTTTATACAGTGCTAATCAGACAAAATTAAATTTTTGGACATTTGATAATTCCATAGTGATGCAGCCTGTTTCTTTCAAGGTTCCTGTTGTAAAACCTAACATATATTCATCTAAAGGTTATATAATAGGATTTATATTAAAAATGTGGTATTGGCAAGATAAATCTATCAAACTGTCTCCGGTAACAAGAATCTACAAAAGAAGTGTATCCGTTCACAATGAAACGTATCATTTAAATAAAGTGTCTGAACAAGTGTTATTGTTATTACTGAAAGAAAATGATGCACAACTAGAAAATGTAAGTCTGACTGATGTTTACTTGATATGTAATGGACCAGCCCACAGCAATTGTCAACCAGATTACAAAAATCAAGAAAATTCCATTTTCATAGCTGATCTGGACTTAGACAATTCCTTAGAACTGATAAGTTATTCGAGTTCCTACAAGGAGATAGAAATAGATGGGTATGAAACTTGGCATTTGACTTCAAAGCTTAATGTGTTTAGACTAGAAAGTGAATTTAGTAAATTATTCGAAAATAAGTAGATAGCAAATTTAGATATATATGTATTGTTAGGACACATACCAAAGATAAATATTTTTGCAACTTTTTCTCAAACACCAATCTACTCTATTTTAAATTTCTTAGGATATACACCAATTTTAGATAAATGGAATATTGAAAGAAAGGTTAAATAAGGAGGGCCAAAGTTTATAGTGATTTATACTCAATTGTTTTGATAATTGTTCTTCTTAATTTGTTTAATAAAGTTCTATTTTTCAACTATCAAAATATTGTTTTCAATTATAATTATAAAGTAGTTTTACCATTTTAAAACAAATTGTATTGAAAGTAATATTATTAACTAAGTGCTCAGCAGATGAAAATATGAACTTGATTTTTCAGGAAATAAGATGGAAAAAGGAAGAAAAATAGAAAATAAAAGTTCACCATGTATTATTGGAATCTCTTCTTGGTTGGTATTTACCATTAGAGCATATGTAGGTCTCTGTGTTGCACTTATACAGTGTGAGTTTCTACAGTCTATAATGGTATAGAATATCGAAAAAAGTTATTAAGAAAAAATGTACACAATGATATTCTCCAGGCTTGGAAAATATGTTCATTTCTACAGGATGATCAATAACTGCGTGGTATATCAAACATATAATTTTTTAAATGGGACACCCTATATATTTTTTCATATTTATATTTCTCTCATAATTCTTGTTCATATAATATAGGGTTTTGCATTACTATACAGAGTATTTAACAAGTTATGACCATTTTTATTTCGAAATCCCTATGAGATTAACACCATATATATAAAGAAGTAATTCATAAATAATAATTTGTTTTATATGAGATAAACAATATACTGTAGTTTTAAATTAGGTTTAATTGAAATCATTGACGAATATTTGTATACAGGGTGAACTACAAAACCAACTTACGATTTTCTCAATTTTTTTAAATGGATCACCCTATATTTTATTTTTTAAAAACATGATATTTATGATACTCTTTCATTTTTATATAGCATTCCCTATACTTAAACTCATTACATTTTTTAGAGATATTTTTAGCTTTCTTCAAATATCGGGAATGCATTCAATTTTCCTAGTAGAAATAAGGTAGTATTGAGCGATAATTAAACAAAATTATTTTTATTCCCTAAATAACTAACACAAAATATAAACCATAACAATATGCATTAAATGTACCAATAAATTTGATATTAAGAAATTATCATATTTCCCTGATATACAAGAATCATAAAATTCATACAAATAAAAATTTATTTTGTATATAATAATATAACGAGATTATTTTTATTCAATAAATAACTTACACAAAACATAAATCAAAACAATATACAACTGATGTAACAGTTTTTAGATTGTTATATCAACAGTATTCTAAGCCAAGAAGTGTTAAGTGAAACATTCAATTTTATAAGCACTTTTAAACTACAAAAAAATTACGATTTTCTCATTTCTTTTACATAGATTAGCCTATATTTTATTTGTTAGGAATGTTGTATTTATGATACTCTTTCATGTTTATTTAGCATCTCTTATACCTAAACTTATTCGTTTCTGAGATATTTTTAGTTTTCTTTATTTACCGGGAATACATTCAATTTTTATAAGTAGAAATAATTTAACAAATAAACATTGTGTAATAAAATAACAAATATTTGCATTCAATAAATAACTAATATATAAACTAATATAACAAAATATATAAACCATAACAATGTTTAATGAATGTACCAATTAATGTGATGTTAAAGATATAAGTCTAAAGTAAATGTTGAAAATGCCCACCTTCAACGTCTATGCAATTTTGTAACCGATATTCAATTGGCCGAGCCACATTTCTTAACATTTTTGTAAGTCAATATTATTAAAAGCTCCACCTATTCTTTTTTTCATATCATAAGACGTTGTTGGATGCTTCTGGTATACAAGGTTTTTATATAGCCCCAGATGAAAAAATCAATTTTGGAAGAACTGGAGCACCGTCGTCGTGTAAAAACCTCAACCGTCAAAAAAATGTGGGCCAATCAGATAATCGCCAACAATAGCATCATAAACATTTATAAATCACCTAGTTTGACTATGAGTGTTAACCAAGTAGTGATTTATTGATGCATAGTAGTGAAAAATAGTATGAGAGTTATATTATTAATAACTGCGCGCCACAATCCGCAATTAGGAATGTGTTACTAAAAACTTCTTGGCTTAGAATACTGTTGATATAAAAATCTAAAAACTATTACATCAGTTGTATATTGTTTTGATTTATGTTTTCTGTGAGCTGTTTATTAAATAAAAATAATCTTGTTATATTATTATACACAAGACATATTTTTTTGGAGGAATTTTAAGATTCTTGTATATTAGAGAAATATGATAATTTCTTAATATCAGATTTATTGGTACATTTACTGCATATTGTTGTGGTTTATATTTTGTGTTAGTTATTTATTGAATAAAAATAATTTTGTATAATTATCGCTCAATACTAACTTGTTTCTACTAGAAAAATTGAATGTATTCTCAATATTTGAAGAAAACTAAAAATATCTCGAAAAGTAATGAGTTTAAGTATAGGGAATGCTATATAAAAATGAAAGAGTATCATAAATATAATGTTTTTAAAAAATAAAATATAGGCTGATCCATTTAAAAATTTTGAGAAAATCGTAATTTGGTTTTGTAGTTCACCCTGTATACAAATATTCGTCAATGATTTCAATTAAACTTAATTTAAAAACTACAGTATATTGTTCATCTCATTATATAAAACAAATTATTATTTATGAATTACTTCTTTATATACATGGTGTTAATCTCATAGGAATTTCGAAATAAAAATGGTCATAACTTGTTAAATACTCTGTATAGTAATGCAAAACCCTATATTATACGAACAATAATTATGAGAGAAATATAAATATGAAAAAATATATAGGGTGTCCCATTTAAAAAATTATATGTTTGATATACCACGCAGTTAATGATCACCCTGTAGAAATGGACATATTTTCCAAGCCTGGAGAATATCATTGCCTACATTTTTTCTTAATAACTTTTTTCGATATTCTACACCATTATGGAATTATCGACCGATCCCGCACTAAAAACTCACCCTGTATGTGTTGTAGCCACTGGTAGTTGTTCGTTGTGTGGTTGTTTTCTTTGACTCTTTCTTTCTTAAAGTTGAAAATCTTGCTTCTAGCAGTTGTTTATGTACATTGCATCCTCTATAATTCCATGGGTGGTTATTACCGCAAAATACATGACAAACAGTCAGCTGTTTGGTGATTAAGGCCACATTTTACACACCTGTATTGATGAGCAAAAATTTTTTGTGTGACCATATTTTTGGCATTTAGTACATTGTACTAATTCTCTTTTTAGTCTTGGAGCTTCGACATCAATTTTCAATATGCCATCTTATAAATTTCTTAATTTTCTTGAATTTTTAAGTCCACAAAAACAGTGGTAGGTGTTTTTTGTAGTAGATTCGGTATTTGTAAAACTATATGACTCAAAAATATTCAACTACCATCAACTTGTTCATCTATAAGTCTGGCAATAAATATTCTATCAACTATCGATGTATACAAATGCAAGGAATCTTGGTGACCTACGAAGTTCTTTTAGAAGACATCAAAGCTAAATATTACAACTCCAGTGCTAATTTAAGGCTCAATCTAGGAAACAATGAAGGATTTGAAACATTTTATGAAGTAGGTGATCGAAAACTTACTGTGGAAAATGTAAATACTTGTCCAAAATGCCAAAGCACTGTTACTTTATATAGTGCTAATCAGACAAAATTAAATTTTTGGACATTCGATAATTCCACAGTGCGCAACCTGTTCCTTTCAAAATTCCTGTTGTAAAACCTAACATATACTCATCTAAAGGATATATAACAGGAATTATATTAAAAATGTGGTACTGGCAAGACAAATCTATCAAACTGTCTCTTGTAACAAGAATCTATAAACGAAGTGTACTTATTCACAGTGAAATGTATCATTTAAATATAGTGTCTGAACAAACTACAGTTTTCAAACACACTCTTTTCTCAAAAAAAAAAAAAAATGAAATCAACTGATTTTAAGAGACTAGAACGCAAAAGTTAAAAATTAAAAGAACGACACCATAGAGGGATCACATGGACTAGGTAACAAAAATGATAGTGGCTCCCGTCTTATTCATAACCACACAGTGTGTAGCGTCCACTTTTGAACATAGGCTCCTATGTTCAAAATTTCTATTTCTATAAAGGGTTCCGAGAAAGTCTGGCAACACGGTAATTTCTCGGAAAGCGCTAGAATGATTTTTATGGATTTTGGTCGGTGAGGGTCTTTTTTTTTCTCTTTTTTGGCTTGGACTATGGTCATTCAGCCAGTCTCAATCAAAAGTAAATGTATTAAAGATATTGCCAATTAGTCAAACTTGGTTATTATAATATTATTACAATTTTTTACTTCTTATTTACCTACTCATTACAGCTAATGTACACATAACACATAGTGTATACATTTTACAAATAAAAATATCAATATTAATATTAAAATAAATGCATTCTTTTTTGTATTTTATTTTAGTTTTTTTTGTTTTGTTTTTTGTTGTTTTTTTTTGTCACTACGATAGGATGTCAGCTCGGTTCAACCCCGCGGAGGCTTAAATCCTCTTAGTGATTTTTTCTTTAATTTTTTTTATTACTCTTTTTTATTATTATTTTTTTTATTTATTTTTTTGTTTCATGTTTTTATTTATTTTTTTAATTTTTTTTTATTTTTTAATATTTTTTTTTATTTTTTTAATTTTTTTTAAACATATTTTACAAATACCTATAACTAATTACAATAATACTTTACTATCCGACAAGAAAGATACCAAACAGTCAAAAATTTTCTTTTTATTCAGTGACAGAATAAAGAGAATATTTACAGGGAGTGGGATGTTCTATCTTTTAATGAGGGTCTTTTAATACGGCCGATATTATAGTGGTAATTACATTGTTGTCAAATCTTCCGTTTTTCTGGAAATCTAATGAACTTTCTTATTTTAAAATGAAACATATGTTTGCGTTTTGGAATTCCTAAGGGATACTGATTATTTGTTATATGTTATTCCCTATATCTAAATGCCATAATTTCGGAGTTATTGGTACATTTATTAACAAATTTTTTTAAACAATTTATAAAAATCAATGTTTTCGGCCCGGGTAGACATTATTTTAGGTTCATTGGATCATTGTGAACAAAAAAGGTCTTTTGTAATTTTCCTCTAAAATCGTTTCCGAGTTATAAACAATTTAAAACTGAAAAAAATCGAAAAATTACGATTTTCTAGGTTTAAAAATACAAGTAAAAAATATTATTTTTGAAACTACGAAGTGCCTAAATTCAAGTTTAAGCCTTATTTTATCAGTTACCGATAAGAAATTTGGTCTTGTTTCATTTTAAAATATTATTTTTTAGTTGTTAATGATTGCCCGTTCTCTCATATGCGCTTCATTAATAATTAAAAAAACAATATTTTAGAATAAAACGTGCCAAAAATTCTTATAGGTGTCTGATGGAAGGTTTGCTCTTTAATTTAAGTAGTTAAAATTATTTTTTTACTTGTGTTTTTGAACCTTGAAATTTTTTGTCTTTTTCAGTTTTAAATTACCTATTTATAACTCGAAAACGATTAATTTTAGAGAAAAATTACAAAAGACCTTTTTTGTTCCCAATGATCTAAAGAACCTAAAATAATGTCTACCCGGGCCGAAAAAATTGATTTTTATAAATTGTTTAAATTTTTTTAAATAAATGTAGGATAAACTCCGAAATTATGGCATTTAGGTAGGTATAGGGAATATCATATGAAAAATAATCAGTATCCCTTAAGGATTCCAAAACTTAAAAAATATACAAGGTGTTCCATTTGAAATAAGAAAGTTCAGTAGATTTCCAGAAAAACGGATGATTTGACAACAATGTAATTACCACTATGATATCGGCCGCATTAAAAGGCCCTTAACCACCAAAATCTATAAAAAATTGCTTTGCCAAACTTTTTCGCAACCCTGTATATACTTTATTTGATTCAGGTCTATGTTCCCTAGGTTTTGAAGGCTGTTCTACACATATGGTACGTATTTAGAAGTTTGCGAACTGAAGAATTTGGATGCGCTATATTGACCAGTACTGCACGGGAACAGAGCCCGTTTCATTCACTGTTATTATTATTATCCCGGTTATTTATAGCGTTCTTCGCCTTCCGGTTCCCAGCTTCCAGCTTCGTCGGACGTTCCATTCGCCAGTGTGAAGATTTCTTTCCGACATTGCCTTCTGAATGCCGCCTAGCCAGGATTGTTTCGGCCTTCCTCTCTTCCTTCTTTCCCTTGGCGTCCATTTTAAAATTTGTTTTGGTAGCCTGGCGTCGTCCATTCTTTCTACATTACCATATCAGATCAGTTGTCTCCTTTGAATTTCGTCTATGATGGTTGATGGTCTCCCATGATATTTCTGATTTGGCCATTTTGTATTCTTTCAAGCCTTGATTTTCTAGCCGATCTTCTCTAGAAGTCCATTTCAAATGCAAGTAGGTGTCGTTCCAGGGATTTAGTAAGTTGCCATGTTTGACATCCGTAGAGCACTATACTTTTAAAGAGAGTTAAAGATGAGATGTTTTCTTTGATTAGATAGTTCTTTTGACCATAGCATCGGGTTTAAATATCCAATCACCCTTTTTCCTTTCACCCGTCTGCATGACGGCTACGGCTGGGTGAATCGAGTAGTTTAGCTGTTATGTTGCCAGTCCCAAGCCCGGATAAAGGAAGAGGGGGGAGGAGTAACAACCTCGTAAAAATCCAGGTTTCATCTGGCCCGGATGGTAGTACCCTGTAAGGGCTCCTGTCTAGGATTACAGGCGAAGGTCAACAATCACAATCGACGGAGCAAACGAGATTTGCTCGGAGTGGACGAGAGAAATCCAATGGTCCCGAAAGCGAAAGAACCCAGTTAGGGGAAGAGTAGTCTCTAAACTAGTCTAGAGGAAGAAAACCTTGATTAAAAACTACCCGGTTCTCCTGGAGGGGGTTTAGCCATGGGGTCAGCACCTCATGCGGTCTTCGACAGCCCAAGTTCTGACTTTAAAGTCCCTTGTTATGTATCCTAGTTTTCTACATATGTCTCCGCTGGTGTTCCGCTGATTGTTTTGACCGTGGTATTTAATTTCCTTGCATAAACTGTTGTTTGTCAGCCTTGAATCTCCGTTCTATTTCTTTTTTGAGGTCTCTCAAATTAGTTTTTCCACTTTCTTTGTTCACACCAGTTTAACAAATGTGTCTTATACAAATATGTAGGTATATGACTTCTATTCTCAATTATTTGAAATGTGTCATCTGTTAGCCAGTGCAGCCTTTGTAGAATTCTTTGTATTTACATGAGTGATTGGTATTATTACACAATGTTTGACAACTCCCTGTATTTCTTGAGATGTACCATTAAGGGCAGAGTTTTTTCTACTTCTCGGAGAAGGTCTTCATGTTTTCTTATTGTTAACTTCTTTGTCCCTGCGCGTTTATGGCCTACTTTAAGTTTAAGCTTTATTTTGGCTACAAGGAGAATATAGTCTAATTCACATTTCGACACCGGATAGGTTCTCACCGTTTGGACTGATGATGTGAAGCGAGTATGGGTTTAGATGTATTCGATTTGATTTTTAGACATCTCAAAACCTTTTCCCAGTATAGAGTCTTCGAATGTGGTGGTTAAATCGGGTGTTAATGCTAGTTTAGTTATTAGGGGAGTGCAATTAGAACGAAAAGATACAATGTTCCGGAAAAAATCAAACAAGGTTATACTTTTCTAACACTTTTTTTGTTAGTTTATAAATATGTTAAAGTAAAAAGTTCTACTCACAAATTTCGCCGCTAATTGTTTATTAATTGTTTAAACAATAACAATTGTTTTGTATAAATAATGTTAAGAATATGGGTGAATTCAACATTTTATTTTGATAAAAAATGTTTTTATTTTAGTTTTGATTATGCTGAACCCGAATCTGACATTACAATTTGCAAATTCAAAATGGCGGATTCAAAATGACGGATTTTTCCTAAAAATCCTTAAAAAGTAGTTGTAAAATCCGAATTTTTTTTATAAAACGTGTTTGTTTACATATATGTGGATATTTTTGAGAGGTTGCTAAACCTGAATCAAATTTTGATAATTTAAATTATAAAATGGCAGATCCAAAATGGCGGATAACTTAAAAAATATTTGTAAAATCATAATTTCTTTACAAAATGTATTTATTTCTACATATTATATTTATTTTTGAGAGCTTTGATAAACCTAACTTAAATGTTAACATTATAAACTATAAAATGGCGGATCCAAAATGCGGATTTTCTAAAAAGAACATAAAAAAGAACATTTTTCTAAAACATTTATTGTCTTTATTTTTAACAGGTTGTTGAATCTGAATTAAAGATTAAAAATTTAAATTTCAAAATGGCGGATCCAAAATGGCGGTTGTTTAAATGAAAAACAAGTAGAATTCAATCAAACAAATATGGAATTTCATTCTTAAAAAAAAAGATAAACAAATAATTTTCACAATTATATTAAAAATTAAAATGTATTAGAAAGAATATTAAAAAAAAAAATTTCGATTAGAAGGATATAATTACATATTGAAACATAGTTTTTAATTCCAAACAACTTTTCTTGATAAAAATTTTCGATATTGTGAAATATAAAGGTACTTTACTCTTGAGTGAAATTCATATTTTTTGACATACCTCGTACAAAATTAACAAAATTTGATATTTGATGGTTGCATCTTATGTTATATACGATGCAGAGTATTTTATAAAGAATAACTTTTTTTCGTAAAACTGATATTAAAAAAGTTATCAATACGTTCCAAGTTTCGCAGACATACTGTATAAGAGCTAAAAACAAATTTTTTTATTGAACATTTATTATTGTTGAAGCTTATTAATAAATGTATTTTAGGTAAGTTTTACAGAAAAAAGTTTTGATCACTCTGTATATACATTTTTTCAGCTGGTAATTTTCGGTTTTTGTATTACATTTTTGTTATCTTTCTTAGTTTTCTCAAAAAGAAATTGTTTATTTCATTTTTAAACTAAAATAATTCAGTGTTTTTTAAAAATTACATCCCAAGCTTTAAAAAAATATCAAAAAAATTGTATTAGATTTATTCAAACTTGAGTAATACCGTCTTAAAATGGTGGGAATTCTGTAAAACTACGAAGTTTTCAAAAATTACATTTTTTGAGACATCGTATTATTTGAATTAAATTTTTGAGATTTTTTTTAATGAAACATCGTTTAGGAAGTTGATTGAGAGGTAAGTTGTGCAAATTTGAGAGTTTTATAAGTAAAATTGTATTAGTTACACATTTTTAAATCATTTTAAACAAAATTCATGTAAGGCTCACTTTCCGCCCACACCGTACTTATGTCCATACATTTTATTTCTTTTTATTACAACCATAAGATAGCTTATTTAATCTTCTTTCATGTCCAATTTGTAAAATTTCTTTTGATCTATTAGTTAAAGAATTACATTTAAAAAACTCAACCGTGCACTTCTTCCAACGCTAGTTTACAGTGCGCCAATGTGTATGAGAAGGGTGACTTTAGCGTTATAAATAAAAAATTACAGAAGCTAGAGATTTAATTTTAGAAAAATCTTTATATAAGGTTTTTTTTGTAAAATTTTCTGAATTTTTCAATGGTCAAGTCAGTTTTTTTCTAAAAATTATATTTTCGAAGTTATTTAAAAAAACATCTAACTTCGCTGTTCATTTGTTTAATAAAAAATGAAGCACCCACTTCTCGAGTAGAACTTTTTGATATGTTGTTTATTAAACATTTCTTAATGAAATTACAAAAAGTTTTATCTTGTTTGATTTTTTCCGAAGTGAAAATCTAAATGCACTCCCCTATATTGATAATAGCGAATTCTACTCGGTTTCCCCTTTTATTTCTTTCCCAAATACCGAATTTTTCATATTACACTTAAATTTACTAAGAAAATGAATATAAACAAAAAAAAACAAGTTAACACTGAAAAATTGAAATCAAGATGAAGGGAAGGATCAAGACTATTAAAAGCGTAGGCGAGAAATTTCGAACCAGTGCTTTTTAAATGCATTCATTTTTTTTTCAAATCCTGAGAAAAATAATTAACTAAGTATTTTTGAAAAATTTAAACGCAGGATGAAAGATTACATTATTACCACGAATATATACTCTCCTAGAAAGGTACTGCCCTGTAACGTTTTAGCATAGGATTTTGCGTTCCAACTGAGTAGGTGCCATGGAAGTGGATAGACCTGACAACGACTACCGAGTTTACGCAACCTTACCACCGCCCGCACTGCGGCCGCAACATCCCCCGTCGACAAGCCTGCTTAAAAACGTGACCAACCGTTCCATATAAGAGCTTCTAGGAGCTATAAATATTATTTGTTATTATTACTCAGGGCCGCACGTCCCTGAAAACTTCTATAATGTTTATTTTAAGTTACAGGGGTGAAAAGGAAAAGAAAATTTAGTGTGATTTTTAATTTCAAATATCTCATTCAAAAAAGACTTTTTGTATATTTTAAGGGACTTTTGACCCTCGGTAATAATGTAATCTTCCATTCTGTGTTTAGATTTTTCAAAAATATTTATTAGTTTTTTCACGATTCGAAAAAAAATGAATGCATTTAAAAACCATTGGCTCGAAATTTTGCGCCTATGCTCTTAAGAAAAACCTAAAAAAAAAACCTAAAAATTCAGAAAACCGAAGTGGAAAAATTAAATAAAAATAATAACGACTTACCTTTGTTTCTTCCGGTTCAGCTATAACTGCTACCCTATCGATCTCATTTTTGCCTGACCTCTGCATATGTTTCGGCTTATCTCTGTATGGTAGAGCCTGTTGAAGCTTTTTCGGAATAATAAGCGGCTTGAATGGTTTAGGCTCTCTTTCAATAGTCTGTAACAAAGAAGAAAAGTTTTAGAGAAATACCTTGTTTTTAAACTAGGAGAAGAAATTCAAATTTACCGTGTCGGAATACTTGTTTGTAATTGGTCCAACCGCAGGCAAGTTTACTCCACTAAGCTGTGAAAGGGCCTAGCCGGGTAAGATGATGAAAAGTGCCTCCAACTCGATTCGAATTCCATATAGGTCACCGTTTAGCATATATAGTGAAACTAACTTTCTGAAATTTTTAGCCCCCTAGGTGACCCACCTAGAGCCTAATTAGGCTTTTTATATTTTTATTTTTTATCTCAGCCGATATAAATGAGTCAGATTAAATAAATTAATAGAAGAATTGTATTACAATATTGCCAGTAGTTTCGGCAAAATCGTAAAAAAAGTGTAAAATTGTGTTTTCTTCAACGCCCTGTATCTTGAAAACGGATGGCATTACAAAAAATTTTTATTAAGCAAACCCTAATTATTTTTTAGTTTTTTACCTATTCTAGTGAAGGTATTACCTTTTTTGAAAAACATGTATAAAATTGTATCAAAAAACGAAAAAAAAAACCGAAAAAATGCGGTTATTTATTTTTAAAGGTGCGTTTCACCAATTTTAAAAATTAAAAAAAAATTCAGGGTGAAATATTATGCAAAAATACACGTTATATATTTTTTTCGTGAAAAAGAATGTCTTAGTTATTATTTTATACTCATTTAAAATTTTAAAATCGTTCTAAAATTTAAATTTCCCGCCAAGCATTAAAAAAAATTTTTTTTCGGACAGAACTTTTTAAAGCTTACAACCTTTTTATTTAAAATTTTTCGCTAGTTCTCGATGCGGCTGAGATAAAAAATAAAAACATAAAAACTCTAATTAGGCTCTAGGTGGGTCACATGACCACCTAGGAGGCTAAAAATTTCAGAAAGTTAGTTTCACTATATATGCTAAACGGTGACCTATATGGAATTCGAATCGAGTTGGGGGCACTTTTCATCATCTTACCCGGCTAGGCCCTTTTGACACTATTGACATTTATGAAATTGTGACACTAATGGCACTTAAAATTCGTAGGTTAATTGAGTTATATCGGCGATTTTTGGTGTTTTCTGCATTATTCCTTTAATTTTTAGATTTTTAGTCTGCATTAATATAAAAAAAAACAGTTGCTTTTAGAACTCTTTAGCGACGTATTAGTATAACATAATTTTTATGGATTACCGTCGAAGGCCGATATGATCAACTAAAAAGAAGATGAATCTGGTGATTTTTCTAGTGACATTATCGGGTGGGAATCTGTCTTTTTTAAGGTTACTCCTCCTATAAAAATGAATAACCATTTTCATCTCATTGCATTACGAAACCAAATCCGTCTTAGAGAGCGCAACAAGCACCCTTACCGAACGGTTTCAAAACTCGTTAGTTTTTCCTCAAAGAATGCATATGTTGCTATCTCTAAACCAAACTGAAATAATCAGATGACTAGCCTCGTATTGCAACTAACGAAATGGTCTAGGTGTCCTAGCGACATCTGCTAGATAGAAGTCAAAGTTTTCACTTTGATTACTCCTCCTAGTTTAAAAACAGGGTATAATAATATCTAAAATAAGTTTATCAAGTTTAAAATAAGACTTATAGTATTACGCCATACTATACATTTTGTATTTAAATTTATTGACGTCTTCTATGGAGGTCTTATTGCATGAGGGTGCCCGCCGAGATGACCGTATCATTGGCATGTTTTATGGTGTTGATCAGCCTTTCGTTAACTTTCATGACTTTTGATGTTTTCCAGTGCCCTTTAGAACACTTATTCAGAATAAATGTTGAAAACAAGAGGTAACAAAACACACCCCTGGCGCAGTCCTCTTGTAATGGGGACACTGCTGGACAGGTTGTCGACTATTTTGAGTGAGGCTGGCTGTTTCCAATACAAATTTTTAGTAAATTTGATATTGGTAAGTACTCATAATATTGTTAACTATTTATATGGGAAATAAGCCACATTTAAATTGAAAAAAATAATTTTATTAACGTTTCGACGCCCAAATCGGGTGCCGTTGTCAAAATACAAAATACTACTAAATTAAACAAAAATGTTGTTGCTAAGTAAAAAATTCTTCTAATAATTTATTTAATCTGACTCATTTATATTGGCAATTCAGACATATATTATACATTTTAAAGTAGAAGACTTTAAAATGATATTGAAAATATTTAGAGTTGCGTTACTGGGACGACTTTACTGAAAGATAGTTCATTCGATTACATGAAATCAACCCCAACTCAAGAATATCCGTCACAAAAAAATCATAGCATGTGATCTGTCTTTAAAAAGACAACCAAATGCAACGATGACAGTAAAATTCTCGCGTTAGAGATTCCATAGTAAATCACGAGAGAAAACCAGGAAAAACCTCGTGATACTATCCCGACATCGTAAGTATTTGGTCGTACATTTTTTCCTGGGTTTCTCTCGTGATTTACTATGGAATCTCTAACGCGAGAATTTTACAGTCATCGTTGCATTTGGTTGTCTTTTTAAAGACAGATCACATGCTATGATTTTTTTGTGACGGATATTCTTGAGTTTTGGTTGATTTCATGTAATCGAATAAACTATCTTTCAGTAAAGTCGTCCCAGGAACGCAACTGATAAATATTGGCAATATCATTTTAAAGTCTTCTAATTTAAAATATATGATATATGTCTGAATTGCCAATATAAATGAGTCAGATTAAATAAATTATTAGAAGAATTTTTTACTTAGCAACAACATTTTTGTTTAATTTAGTAGTATTTTGTATTTTGACAACGGCACCCGATTTTGGGCGTCGAAACGTTAATAAATTTTTTTTTTCAATTTAATTGTGGCTTATTTCCCATATAAATAGTTAATCATAAAAATGCCACAAGGAAATAGCTTCAGAACAACATAATATTGTATTGTTAAAAAAATGATAATTCAGTCCGAACACTTCGTATATCCGAGAAAAATGAAAGCGAGTATTTACTTCATAAAAAAGAAAATAAAAACGATGACACAAAGCCATCGAAAAAAAAATCATAAATAGAGCAGGTGGAGCTGCAAAATGATACTGACTACTTTAGAATTGAGAATTTCAGTGATGGCGAATTGAGAATTTGATCAGTGTTTGTGATTTAATTTTTAACTTACCGTATAAAGACTGTCTTTATTAGCTTCATTTCTGATTTCTCTTTCTCGTTTAATTTCACCGGTGGTTCTAACACCCCTCCAAGAGTTTCTTTTCTCTGGCGGCAATAATAACGTATTTACAGGAGCATAAAAGTTGGGTACATCAACTTTGAACCAAGTTCTACAGAAAACAATATCTAAAACAAACAGATTTTACAAGGAAATGAAATATATTAAAAATGTAAAAGTAATTGTGAACTTTAGATAAAAGGAACGCAACATTTTAATCTTAAGGAGCTACATCAGCGCGTCATCCAGACAGAAAACGCGTTCCAAGATTGCAGCTTTAATTTTGAATATTTTGTTGAGTTATTTGGCACACATATTATACGTAATATAGTAAAGAATGGCGGTACAGAGCCCAATTTGAGAAACATGTTAGTATGTGGAAATTACTCTATAATTAAATAAAATATTACAAAAACGAGTCGTGTACCGCCATTAAGAAGAACAAAAAAAAAATGCACTTTCCTCAAATAAACTATTTTATCACATGCCTAGATTTTGTGTCACATTGGAACTACTAAAATCTATTATCTATAACAAGAAATCTATCTTAACTGACTGATTTGGCAATATAGAGAAATAGTCACCGTCATCACAATATATTATATTATCACAATATTGTGCCTTCGTCGTATATCACGTACTGCCGACCAACGTACTATTGCCAAAGGTTCGCAGAACTTTCGAAAAACGGCTACTAACTCTCGAATTAATATTGATGACGGGCTGATAAACATATAAATTATATGGGGTTAGCGGGTAGACACTTTTCTACGATTCCAGTAGATAATAGGCCTACTTCAGGGAAGCGACCTGCCCACGCGAGCCATGATTTGCTCTTAATTCCTTACTGAGAGAAACCATGGCCCATCACTTTATCCTTCCAAAATCTAGTTACCTGTTTCTGGTCTGGTGAAGCACGATCATCAGTACTAGCTCAAGGCATAGAGGGAAAGATCGTGGATCGGTTTAAAATTGGACTACCACAAGCATGACTGGATCAGTTTGAATGGTTGTGGTACTATGGTGCAGAAAGCAAACGAAACCACTGCACTAGATATTCCCATGAGAATTTCTCCCAATGTGACAGTAACAGAAACTGACGATAGGATGTGATTATCATCACAGACTTACTCTCGGCGCCATCTGTAATAAAATCTCTTAAACCTGTCAATTCTGGAGGAGCTTCACATAAAAGACAGTCTCTTAAACAACCAAGTATATCTAAATTAAAAATGTATAAACATTTTCAATTTCTTTGCAACACGAAAATGCAGCAGCTGCATAATACTCTGGTTAAATCGGAGAGTGCAGGAAGAGTCTATACCGGTTTCGGAGGTCTTTTCCCCCTCATCAGTAGTCCCATATCCTCTTCTCTCCGATTTTCCCAGGTATCATACAGGAAATTAAAGTATTAAGGTATCTTTCTTGTTGGAACTTTTACCACGCTGAACAGATGAGTTGTGAATTATTTAAAATTCTCTCATCTTAATTTCCTCGGCATCCTGTATGATTTATAAATTTTGAAAATCTCAGGAGGTGTAACCAAAGAAAGTATTACATCTGTTGTCAATCTGGTGGTATGGGAACGCTATTTATTGTCGTTTTCTGTGCTACTTCGATTGATAACTTACTTTGTTTTTCTTTGACATTTCTTTCTTTGCAATTCGGAAAGGCCCAAAGTATGATACCTGGGAAAATCGGAGAGATGATATGGGACTACTGATGAGGGGGAAAAGACCTCCGAAACCGGTATAGACTCTTCCTACACTCTCCGATTTAACCAGAGTATTATGCAGCTGCTGCATTTTCGTGTTGCAAAGAAATTGAAAATGTTTATACATTTATTTAAAATTTAGTTTGCTGATGACGGCCAATTTTGTTAAAGCATATCGATCATTTTCACGGAAAACATGGCTTCGCTCTTTAGCCAATATTTTCACTGAGGTTTATCCTACAACAATAAATCAAAAACCAAACTTTTCAGAAAAGTATACTCTAAAAAACGGCCTATGGCAATATTTAATTTCAAACTACCCTTAAGGCCTTAAATGAACCTTAAAGTTTGAAAAGGTAAACTGATAAAATTCCATTTTCAGCATTTTTTTCAGCCGATAATGGTTTGTAATTTTTTTCTGGAAAAGACATACGTACATATTTTACATAAAAAAAGTTTGAGCCTTGAGACTTCAGTAACTTTTTTCAAAAAAAAAAATCTCAAAAATGTAATTTTTTGAAAAATCTCAAAGTTTGACCCCTTATATCTCTGATGGGCACGGATGAAAAAATTTGAAATTTGGCTGAATGTTAGCCCCTAGCAAGTAGAATAAAGAGTAAAAATTTGGAGTTGCAGACTTACGTCATATTCGCGGTGTGCAAGTACTTGGAAGGAATACGCGAAACGACCGTGCGCGAATAGCGGAGAAAAATTACAACTTTCTTAAATAATTTATATTGTCAATTGAAATTGTCAAATTGACATACATTTCATACCTACTGTCATTTAAGAAGAAAAATTATATATTGCTCCACAATATTGATATGATATGCAATTATTATATAAAGGTAAATTTAATTAATTGTATTTTGCTTGCAGTACTGCATTTTAATAACTAATTTTATTTACTACATACAATTATTTACGTTTTAAGAACATAACCTAAATCTTATTTTTTCTTCTTATTATTTTTTTTGACTATGGCCTTGACAATTATCCAGTAACCAGAACCATATGATTGACCAATATAATTAAAAGTGCGAATAAAAGTGCAGAGCGAAGAAACCAGGTGCCGCTTTTCCGAACTTACACGGTCCCAATAGGAGTAACAGGCCTGAAAAAATGGTCAAAAATCAAAATGGTCAAAATTTGAGCGTTTGCGGACAGAGTAATTCAAAATTCAGGGCAAAATTCAAATAAACTGTCTAATGAAATAAAAATTATTCTATTTTCACAAGATTTCACAATGAATACAAATTTATACAGGGTGGACCAAAAAAAGAGTAGAAAAATAAATGTTTTCTAACAGCAGGAGTATTTTGAGTTAAATAAATTACATACATTCTTCTTTTTGCGTTAATTAATTTAATTCAAAAAATATTTTTTTGGTCACCCTGTATAAATAATGATCATAATGTTTATATTATTGAATAGAGAATTGAACACGCTTTCATATGAAATACCACAAGACACCCCTATTCCCATTAAAAAAAATCATCGATTACGTCATCACGCTTTGATGGATGACGTCACGTAGTATGAAATATATCCCAAAAAGTTGCAATATAAAAATAAAAATGGACCTATTTCGACATTTCCTTAAAATCTAATAGGTAACTATTGCCAAATATCGAGATGGACTCTTTTCTTTGGCCCACCCTGTATAAATTTGTATTCATTGTGAAATCTGGTCAAAATACATTAATTTTTATTTCATTAGACAGTTTACTTGAATTTTAATTACCCTGCCCGCAAACGCTCAAATTTTGACCATTTGGATTTTTGACCATTTTTCAGGCCAGTAACTCATATATGACGTAAGTCTGCAACTCCAAATTTTACTCTTTATTCTACTTTCTAGAGGCTAACATTCAGCCAAATTTCAAATTTTTTCATCCGTGCCCACCAGAGATATAAGGGGTCAAACTTTGAGATTTTTGAAAAAATTACAATTTTGGTATTTTTTTTTTGAAAAAATTAACTGAAGTCTCAAAGCTCAAACTTTTTTTATTTAAAGTATGTACGTATGTCTTTTCCAGAAAAAAATTACAAACCATTATCGGCTTGCCTTATGCTGTTAAAAAAATGCTGAAAATGGAATTTTATCAGTTTACCTTTTCAAATTTTGAGGTTCATTTAAGGCCTTAAGGGTAGTTTGAAATAAAATAATGCTACAGGCCGTTTTTTTAGAGCATACTTTTCTAAAAAGTGTGGTTTTTGGTTTATTGTTCTAGGACAAACCTCAGTGAAAATATTGGCTAAAGAGCGAAGCCATGTTTTCCGTGAAAATGATCGATACGCTTTAACAAAAATGGCCGTCATCGGCAAGCTATTTTTTTTTTAATAAAATGAATGTAATTTTGTACTCTCTATAGACTGAAGTTTAAAAGGTAGAAAAATAAAAAATATTGAAAATAGTCAAGCAACCACCTTTGGACCACTTTGCTTGGATTGACCCAATATTTATAGTGTCACCTCCTCCTGACAAGGGCTCAAGCAATTAGGAGGAGGAAGATGTTACCTAGATAAGACCCTTATTTCGAAATGTTTTTAAAAAATGTTACGTTAACTTTTGTCCAGCCTTTTATCATATTACCATGTACTACTCACCACTCAATTGTATTTTATCTTCAAACGTGGCTCTAAAACAACCTTCCGGTTTGTTAACGGCCTTTTTTATTTGGCCTCTTATCCCAGAAACTGTCTTGATTCGGGCTCCTTCGAATTTTGCCACTTCTAACGAACTATTGAACATTCCTGTAAAAAATAATGTAGTTTTAAAATAATTTTCGAAATATTGTTCTGATGAAATTTTTTGTTTTGTATTATACAGGGTGTTTCATTATGAAACAGAAATACTTTAATGATGAATAGAGGTCACCAAGGCGGTTCTAGGTATACTAAATTTTTGCCCTACCGACTTTCATATCCGAGTTACAGGGTGTTTTATCGATTTTGCTCATTTCTTTCCTAAGCCATAACTTTAAAACCACCCTGTATATATTTTTAATATTTGGTACACATATCTCTCATTCAAAACCCAAACGACCGATATACTAAGCACAAGAAAAATCCAGGTCCGTATTAACAAAAAATTATAAAATAATTGTGACCTTACAACAACACCCTGTATATTGAAATTTTGAAAATCTGTTTGCATATTTGAAAAGAGCACAAAAAACTAAGTCTAATAGTTTGCTTCGATTTTTCGGCCAGACAATTTTTTGACTTTAATTTTGAAATTATATTGAATTTTTTTAAGAACTCCACATTAAAAAGCAGGTATTATTAACTTTTAATTATACATTGTTAAATTTATTGAATAAATACTCATTTTAAAATGAATCAATATTTATTTAACACATTGGAAAGACCCAATTATTAATCACAAGAAAAGTCCAGGTCCGGATTAGCAAAAAAACAAAGTAATTGTGACCTTGAAACAACACCCTGTATATTGACATTTTCAAAAATTTTTTGCACATTTGAAAAGACCAAAAAAATTCGAGTTTATAGATTCACCTTGATTTTTTGTGTAAAACTTTATTAACTTTTTGAAATTAAATATATTCAAATTTTCAAGAATCCTGAAAATTAATAAGCAGGTTTTTAAAGCACTTTTATTAATAAATCATTCAAGTTAATGAATAAATACTAATTTTAAAAATAATCAGTTATTATTTACAGCATTAGAAGGACTTACTTACTAATCATAAGAAAAATCCAGGTCCGTATTAACAACAAAAAACAAAGTAATTCTGACCTTGAAAAAACACCCTGTATATTGAAATTTTTAAAATACGTTTGCACACCTGAAGAGAACACGAAAAACTAAGTTTAATGTCCCGCTTTAATTTTTTGCGCAGACAATTTAATGACATTACTTTTGAAATTATACCGAAATTTTTATTATGAGTTCCCAGAGCTCTTAAAAATTTCGACATAATTTCAAAATTAAATTCATTAAATTATGGCCAAAAAATTGAAGCGAACGATTAAACTTAGTTTTTTGTGCTGTTTTCATACCAATGTGCAAACGGATTTTGAAAATTTCAATATACAGGGTGTTGTTTCAAGGTTACAATTACTTTATATTGTTTTGTTAATCCGGACCTGGATTTTTGTTGTGATTTGTAAGTGGGTCATTCGAATGTCGTAAATAAGTATTGATTATTTTTAAAATGGGTATTTATTTAATAACTTTAATAATTTATTGTTAAAACTGCTTTAAAAATCTGCTTTTTAATTTCAGTGTTCTTAAAATTATCAATATGTATATTTAATTTCAAAATTAAAGTCATTAAATTTCCTTCATGAAAAATTAAAGCAAACCGATAAACTCAGATTTTTGTGGTCTTTTCAAATGTGCAAACAAATTTTGAAAATTTCAATATACAATTTGTGTGGTGTTGTTTCAAGATCACAATTACTTTATTTGTTTTTGTTAATCCGGACCTGGATTTTTCTTGTGATTAATAATTGGGTCATTCCAATGTGGTAAATAAGTATTGACTAATTTTAAAATAAGTATTTATTCAATGGACTTAATATAATTTATAATTAAAAGTTAATAATACCTTCTTTTTAATGCCTTAAAAAGTTCTTAAAAAATTCAATATAATTTTAAAATTAACGTCATAAAACTGTCTGGCCGAAAAATTGAAGCGAACGATTAGACTTAGTTTTTTGTGCTCTTTTCAAATATGCAAACAGATTTTCAGAATTTCAATATACAGGGTGTTGTTTTAAGGTCATAATTACTTTATAATTTTTTGTTAATCCGGACCTGGATTTTTCTTGTGATTAGTATGTCGGTCGTTTGGGTTTTGGATGAGACACATGTGTACCAAATATCAAAAAATATACTGGGTGGTTCTAAAGTTATGGCTTACGAAAGAAATTGGCAAAATCGATAAAACACCCTGTAATTCGGTTATAAAAGTCGGCAGGGCAAAAAATGTAGTATACCTAGAACCGCCTCGGTGACCTCTATTCACAATTAAAGTATTTCCGTTTCCCAATGAAACACCCTGTATAAAAAAAAGTATTGTTTTGAAAAATAAAATAATTTTTTAAAGTTAAATTGTGGCTCATTTCGCAATTAGAATTGTTAGTTTTTGAAACACACGCCATTGATTACCTTTAATAAATGCAGTCTTCTTGTAAATTTTTAGCGGATGTCCTATAAGTTTTAGTTTTTTTAATATCCTTGTGTTCTTATCTAGTTCTAATACTGAACCAGTGGCTGCTATCCTAAATCCAAGTTTTTTAATCACCTGAAATTAAAAATGATAATCAATATAAACTGCGCGTCAGAGAAAACGGGCCACTCACGAAATGGGTCATTTTTTATGTCCGAATTTTCTAAACCGGTTTTCCGATTTACCTAACTGATTTTCAACGAAAACTTTTCGTTTATAAATTCGCAAAAGTGTGTGTGTTATTGCGTTGAAGCTCCTGCAATACTCAGATCAGATTTATTGATGGATTCTTATGTAGTTTCTTCTTCTGAATCCAAATCTGAAAACGGCATTTCGATATCTCTAACCGTCTTCGAGATAATCGACCTCAAAGTCTAAAATGTGACGTCACAAGCCATTTATTTTCTACCGACACACAACACCTCAGCTGAAATCGTTGCTAGAGAGTAGGCTAGTTTTTTAATCTCGGTTTGTTACATAGAGTTATATATTAGCATAGAGAGAGTGTCATTCAGAGCGAAGTGACGACACCATCTTTTTTATTTGGATGAGTGCTGTTTCACTCTTACGCATAGTAAAGCTGCTACATTTGTCCTCCTCTTCCGCGCGTATATTCACACTGAATGTCATCATAGATTTTCGATACAATGTGTTAGAAAGAGATGCAGCAAACCAGTCCATGAGATCTTGTCGTCAGGAAGCGCGGAAGGTAGGCTCCCTCTATGTTAATTATATACCTCTATGGTTTGTTAAGCAAAGCATAGGTTATTTACATTATTTGAGTTTCGACACTTCGTGAATATCGTGAAATTTTAAATTAAGCATTAATAAAATATCAATGACATTTGAAGGTGAATTTAGTTAGGTATTAAAATAAATAAGATGTACAAAAATACAATTTGAGTATACCTATTTTAAAAGCAATAATTTATTAACCGCTTTAAAATGGTTTATACGGGTATACGCCCTCCCCTTTAATGATAAATGGACTGTTCCATTCGTTATGAAATTAAAATTGTTATAGTCCAGTGGCGGCTGGTGACTCAAAAATTTGGTAGTTCTGCAGTATTTTTTGGTTTTTTTTAATTCAATATCTTTTAATCGTTGTATTTTACAACGAGGCTTTTAGTTTGATATTTTACACCATATATTTATTCATTATATATCTATTAAAAAATAATAAAGAACTTACCGATTTTCTTCTTTTCAAATTGAAGATAAATCCAATTATATCAAAAATAGCAATGGTACATTATGGCACACTAGTAATTGTTTTATAGTTTATGTTTTTAGTAGAATTTTATCGATAAATACGCGAAACTAAGGAATGCAAACGAAAAAACACTACAAACAAAATCGCCACAACAATAATTGCATTATAGGGTCTTACGAACTAACTACACACAGAGCCAAATATATTATTTTTTTTTATAAATAAGCTCGATTCGTCGATTTTTTTTTATAGCAAACTTGTCTATAACTTTTTCATTAAAGTTTGGTATTTCTTTTATAAGTGTTTTTTCTACTGACAACATGGTTAATGCTACAAGTCGGTCTTCAGTCATGGAATTTCTCAAGAATGTTTTAATCCGTTTTAAACTCGAAAAGCACCTTTCAGCTTCTGCCGTACTCATGGGCACTGTAATTAGAATTTGAAGCAGTTTTACAGTTTCTTGAAAAGGCTCTGTTAAATTATTTTCAATTAAAAATTTTAAAAAAGGTATTGCCCCATTAATGTCTCTACAGTCTCTTCTAAAATAAATAACAGATAATTCAGTCTTCAAGCGCTCCCTATCTAAATTTGGATATGACGCGCAAGTCAGGCTTAAATTATCATCTGGGAAATTAGCACAATAATTATCAAATTGCTCAGGATAAAGCAATGAAGTTGCAAGTAGGTGATTTTTAAAAGCAAATCTATCATTTGCACAATTTATTATTATATCACAAACTTCGATAGATGCTCTCCGATGATCTACTGGACTGTTATCCTTCCGTAACCTTTTAGTTGGTAATGGTTCAACGCATAAACTAGAACCTTGGTCAATGGTATCATCTATTGAATTTCTAACTGAATTCATGTATCTTTCGAAATCTGTCACCTTTTTATTGATTTCCAAAGGATCCGTTTTAGTCTTTTGAAGGGCATTATACAAAACGTCTACTTGTGGCATTATGCGATGGAAAAATGTTAACCAAAAAACAAAATTTTGATCCACTAGTATTCTTCGAATGGAAGACGCTGAACTACAGACAGCTGCCTTATCAAACGATTCTTCTATTTCTTCCATACATTCGATAAAAGAAGATCGATGTTCAAACACAACATTAACAGTTCGAATATTGAAGTTCCAGCGAGTTGGAGCGCCATGAGGAATTTTCTTTTGGACGATTTTATCTAAAACTGCCACTCGTTGTGGCGAATTTTTAAAAAAGGTAGGGATTTCATTTAAATTTCCAAAAAAAAGTCTAACTTGAGAGTTTTCGGAACAAGCCTTAGACATTATTAAATTTAATTGATGCGCGTAACAGTGTACAAAATGAGCAAATGGATATTTTTCTTTGATTCTGGCTTGAACTCCTGCGTGCAGTCCGCACATGACCGCTGCCCCATCATAACTCTGAGCAATTAGTTTATTATTTGAGTTTTCCAGGATAGGATCCAAAACACTGAAAATGTTTTTGCTTAAAGTATCTGCATTTAATTTTGAAGGTACCAAATATGTCCAAAATCGTTCTACCGGTGCTCCATTTCGACAATATCTAAATACTACAACCATTTGTGATTTTGCTGAAATGTCTGTAGTCTCGTCGGCCATGACAGCTAGATATGGAGATTCCCGAATTTCCTCCAAAATTTTATCCTGGCATAATTCCAACATGCAGTCCAAAATATCATTTTGAATTTCTTTAGAAATGCCCTTAAAAACCGTCGATTCTTCCAAGTGTTGTGCTAAAGTTCTATCCAATTCAGCAGTAAAATTTATGAGGCCGCGAAAAATTCCAGGATTGTCGGATGTTTGTGTCTCGTCGTGTCCCCGAAGCGCCAATTCGAAAACACTACAAAATTTTATGCAGTCTATAATTTTTGAGAGAACATACCTATTTTTTGTTACAGCTTCATTGAATTTTTGAATATTTATCCAGTATGCAGAATCTAACTGTTCTTTAATATTCACGGAGCCTAATAAAGCATATTCCATTTGATTGTGCCAATGATGCTTAGAAGTTTCGTGCTTTTTTATTTTATCACTTAAATGTACTAAGTCTGTTACACCAACTTGCGTCCATGACTTATCACCTCCAAAGAGTACACAAGGAAAACAGAAAAGAGCGTTTTTTCTGTTGCAGCCACATATCCAACTATTTCTCGTATAAATATCGCAATTAAATTGTCGTTTGTAATTTTTCCCTCGGCTTGATCCTTCTTTTTCGATTTTAATATCCGGCAAAGGACGTCCTTTGCATTTTAATTCTAGTTTTTCGTCATAAGAATATTTAAAGAATCTCTTAACATTAATCAAATTATAAATAACATCCATCCTGAACAGCACTTTTATTCTCATATACTTAATATAAATACCGAATTACGTGCAGGACAACTTATTTTAACAGTCGTCGCGTCGCGATCACCGATTATTTAAAATTACAATAAACGTAGGTTTCTACACACTAGTTCGAACTGCGACAAATGCAGCTCAAATATTGCTTTCAGTCGTCGCCTGAAAAGTGTAGGCGAGGGTTGAGCGGGTGTTATCGGGGATATCTTTAACAGTTCACAGCTCGGAGTAGCACCGGTCCGGTCAAATAAGTGGGACTTGCTATCGCCATGAGATGCAACGGACGACAGATTAAAATAAAGGCGGCCATGCACGAAAACCATCTAAATGAATTTAGATTTTATAAGTAGTGATATTTTTTATTTAATTTTCAAAGTAATTTTGTTTGGATTATTTTGGTGGTTCTGCAGCTCCGCAGCACTTATATACCAACCGCCACTGTTATAGTCGGTTCGCTAAACTCGACACAACTGGTGATTTTAGTAGGTAATTTTTTTGTTTTTTGCGAATTTTGCAAAAATTCGCAAAATTACTAATTATTTAGTACTCATTAACTATTTAGTAATTATTTTTTTTGCCAAATTGGCAAAATTATTGACTAAAATCACTAGCCAGTTGTGTCTGAGTTTATAGAACCGACTACATGAAATAATATTGTTTGGAATAAAAAATTATGGTCTGATATGTGCAATTACATCATTCTAATGGAAAAAAATATTTGAAGATTTTTCTCAAATTATGGATACCAACAACATTTTCATTTATAACTCTTTTATTTTTAATTTGACGAAGAAAAGTTATTCTTCATAAAAAACTCTTCATGGTCTAAGATTTATGATGCAATCATCATATATAAAATTTTATTAGTTTTATACGAGGAATATAAAAAATATGAATTTCGATCAAGAGTAAAATGCCTTTATAAACTTACGTGCATATAAATCGGCCCACTTAAAAATTTGGTCATATTTGATGTCTCGTATTTCCTAAACCTGTTGGCCGATTTAAGTGATTTTTTTAATATGGTATAGCCTTATTCTTTAGCAATATCGATGTACAGTGGAACCTAGATTATCCGTCAGGGCACCGGACCAAGGGTATGACGGATAATCGAAAAGACGGTTAACAGAACGTTAAAAAAATTCATACCAGCTACAACTCTCAAATTTTATTTGTATGTTTTGTTTAATAAGATAAGAGGGATTTGTGTTCGTCAAATCCAATTAATTTGGTTTAGAATATTCTGAAATTTTGTTTGTTGTACTGTTAATTCAAATTTTGCAACGAAGAATTTCTTAATCCGCGTAAGATTATGCAATCTACTTTATAGTCTTCTTCTTGTCGAGAATTCCACTCAATGAATTGTTGCATGTGCTATGCACCTTCTCTGGCTTCTTTACACAAATCTTTGTACAAATGCAATGGTGGCATCACTGTACATTTCAACGAATTTCGTTTGGCTCATCGCAATGCTCAAAACTCAATGCTAACAAAATGAATAATAATTGATGATGAACGGACCCTGACGGTTAACAGAGGTGACGGTTAATAGAGAGACGGATAATCGAGGTTCCACTGTAATAATATTATTGCTAAACAAGTAAGTGTTATTGTATACCGGGTGTAACAATGATAGTGTGTTTTTTCCTTAAAGTTCAGAACACCATGTGGAATATTCCAGCATATATAAAATATTAAAATTAAAACTCAACTGTAGCCTTAGGCTTTCTTAACATTTTGCCGTTTTATTCATTCGCTTATGTGGGATAATAAAAAAGTTAGGTATTTTAACAACTAGCAACGTTCTTCATCAATACAGGGTGTTTCTAAATAAGTGCTACAAACTTTCAAGGCGAAATTGAGCATGAAAAATAATGACCGTTTCATTTATAAACATATGCCCGCAAATGCTTCGTTTTCGAGATACGGGATGTTGAATTTTTTCTTACCAGCTGACGATTTATTTACTGCTCTAAAACCGGTTAAGATATGCAAATGAAATTTGACAGGTTTTAAGAGGTAATTATTGCGCATTTTTTGGCATACAACTAAGAATTTTATATTTACCATTAGCGTGCATACGGTTAATATGACAGGGTAATATGACCTGTATGCACGCCAATGGTAAATATAAAATTCTTAGTTGTAGGTCAAAAAATTCACAAAAACTACTTCTTAAAACCTACCAAATTTCATTTGCATATCTCAACCGGTTTAGAGCAGTAAATAAATCGTCAGTTTGTAAAAAAAAATATGTTTCATGCAGAATTTCCCCTTAAAGTTTGTCGCACTTATTTAGAAACACCTTGCATTGATGAAGAACGTTGCTAGTTGTTATAATACCTAACTTTTTTATTATCCAACATAAGCGAATGAATCAAAAAGCAAAATGTTAAGAGACTAAGGCTAAGGTTTTAATTTGAATATTTTATATATGCTAGAATATTCCACAGGGTGTTCCGAACTTTGAGGAAAAACACACTATCATTGTAACACCCGGTATACAATAACACTTACCTGTTTGGCAATAATATTATTACAGCAATATTGCTAAAGAATAAGGCTATAACATATTAAAAAATTACTTAAATCGGCCAACAGGTTTAGGAAATACGAGACTTCAAAAATGGCCAAATTTTTAAGTGGGCCGATTTCTATGCACGTATGTTTAGTTCATACCATTTAAATTAGAATGATATAATTGCATATTAAAACATAATTATTAATTCTAAACAACTTTTCATAATAGCAATTTTCAATATTATGAATTAAAATACGTAAATAAAGTTTTCGTTATAATAATGCTCGCTTGTTATAGCCTTATTCTTTAAAAATATTGTTGTTAAACAGGTAAATTGACATTGTATACCGGGTGTACCAATCAAAGTGTGTTTTTTTCTCAAAGTTCACCACACCCTATGAAATATTCTAGCATTTATAAAATACTGAAATTAAAACCCAACTTTAGCCTCAGGTTTTCTTAAGATTCTGTTTTTTATTCATTCGCTTATATTGGATAATAAAAAAGTTAGGTATTTTAACAACTGAGGGCGTTAGAAGTAAAAGGGTTTAAGTGCCCTTTTTTAAAATTTTACTCCAAGTACAGATTCGCATACTTAAATGGTATTAGAGCTTGGTGGTAAAACGATTTAAGCATATTTCGCCCTGCAGTCGCCATATCGCCAATACATTTAGTTCACTGAAAACAACTGCAGTTTGCTTTGGTAGTAAACAGGTTTAACCATGCGCTTGAACCGTTTTACCACAAAACTATTTTTAGTACTCTGTAAAAACAAATGGTAATAAACGGCTTTAAGTGCGCTTGAACCATTTTACCATAAAACTATTTTTAGTATTCTGTAATGTGTAAACACATGTTAATACAGGGTTAATTTCAAGTAAAAAAATATTAGATATGTAACCAATTTTGAAGACTAATTAAGTATTATGCAACGTGCCAGTTGTAGTTTTACACTAGACATATTTTAGTTTAATGGGTCCTAGAACTTATAAAACTCAAACAACTTTGAAGCTGATTATCTCAGAACTGTCAAAACTGCACTTAAACCCTTTTACGTCTGGCCCCCTCAACTATTCTCCTTTTCATAGACATCATTCAGTGCGTCACAGTTTTTCGATTTCTTTCTAACGCATTAAGTTGGAAGTGACAGAAAAAAGGTACGTCCGTGATTAAAATCATTTATAACATTTATTCTAGTTGTTGATAGCTGGCGCTATAATCGAACAAAAGATTATTTATGTATTATCTAGACGACTATAATCAATGCAATTGATACAACTATACAAATCAAAGAACACACCTTTTTATAAATAAAATAAACACAATTGATTTGTTTTTATACCAAATTACGATTACGATTCTGACAACTGTCAGTTTTAATTAAAATGTCAAGCTATGATATGATTCTCTACATTCTTAAAATCATATATTACATCATTAATGGCACACTGAAAGACTGAGAAGAACTTTAAATTATAGTCGTATACATATGTAATCGGTAAATAATCAGTAAATCGGTAAATCTTTTTTTTTTAGTTATACTTCTTTAGGTATGAGGGTGAATTTATATTTTACTGGGCGCATGCGCACACCGACAGTATGGTATTAGTCGCTCAAACGTTATACGGGATCTGATTGGGTGTTAAAATCATCTGTCAATAATTATTGTTCATAATTGGAGATTATGGATAGACAAATGTTGTGTATATTAGTTTTTATTGTTGTGATGGCAGAGAAAAAAGCAAGTTTATAATTATAGTGACTTTTTAAATGGTTTTTAAAAGAGACAGGTACGTAATAATTATTGTAAATGTTTCAGTATTCTAATAAAAAATTACATAGGTACCTATCTATTTAGAAAATTTAAAATGAACCTACCAAAATAATATGTAATGCTTTGATTTACATAATTTGATTACCATCAAAATTTCTACCAATATTCACCTAATATATTGTTATTCCACAAAATATTCCTTTAATTCCACAAAAATCAAACTAATTTGATTAAATTCATATAAGTAATAAACAACTGTCAAAAAGTTTATGGTGTATATTCCTACATGACAGATACGCGAAGGTGGCGCAATGGGAAAGAGCTTTGATTTTCGATCGGCGGGGTCGACGGGAAGCGGGCTCGATCCCCAATGCAAGTTACTGTTTTTTTATGCATTTTATGATTGTAAGTATATTATAAGATAATTTTTTTCAGAAAATACGTATTTAGTTAAAATTTTTGGCAGCAATTATTGTTCAGAAATAATTTCGTTGTGGCATTTTTCAATGTGTTTGTGTGTTTTATTTTTTTAATTTTTGGTATTGTTTTAATAAAAATTTTTGGAAAGTAGTAAGTATTAAAATTAGTTTAATATTTAAATTAAATATAAATAAACTGTTTAAAGTATATTGATTTCGTTGAAATCATATAATAGAAGTATAACTTCTTACGTGCGGACAAAGTACACACATTCTTTTTTTTCGATTATAGTGCCATCTATCAACAACTGGAATAACTGTTTTACATGTGTATGTATCACGGACGTGCCTTTATTTCTGTCACTTGTCACACTGAAAAAAGCCTCTGAGAAGAACCATAGCCATATTCTTCATCAGTGCAGGGTATATCTAAATAAGTGCGACAAACTTTCAAGGGGCAATTTTGCATGAAAAAATATTGACCGTTTGCTTGATAAACATATGTCCGCAAATGCTTCGTTTCCGAGATGTTGAATGTTTTCTTACAAACTGACGATTTAGTTATGGCTCTAAAACCGGTTTAGATATGAAGATACGGATTAAGGAAAAATAGGATACCTCCATAAATAAAATATACTTACGTTGCTCTCAGAATCAACGGTTTGAAGAGCCAAAAATCCTGTGCCTTGTGGAGTAATTGGTCCCCAAAAATGAGCGTTACAAGTTAAATGTTCGGGGGTATATTTTAAATATCTAAACTTTAAATCATCTTCCAGCTTCGAGTAGAGCGGTATTGTTTGGAATCGTCTCCAACCCAAAGAGATTATCAAGGGATCGTTGGTTTTAAGAATTTTGTTGTACCAACGATGTTTTTTGATTTTAACATTCACGAATCCTACATTTTCTTCTCCCATATTTAAGGCACCGATTACTGAAAAATGAATAAATTCTATTAAGTAGATACATAAAAATATAAATCAATATTAATAACCGGCAGAATAACGCAAAAGATGAATAACGCAAAAGATGGACAACATAATGCGTTCTGAAATATAAAGAGATGGAACTAGTGGGAAATTATCGGTATAAACGTCAAAATATGACAAAGTAGTAGCTGAATATATTTAGCCTGAAGGAGTGGAAAAACTGGGTCTATTTAATTTTTAAATTAGTTTTTAAATAAAAATATTTTAAAAATTATTAACTCATTAATAATAATCTTTATTTTTGATTTATTTATGGACAGTCTTGTTTCCAAACTCACTCATTTTACTGGTTCTAACAGTTCCGTCAAAATTATTTAAAATTAAATAAAATGTTAATGTCACGTTGACGTCATACGTATGACTAACGTCAACTATACTCCATCTAATTTACTTAGCGTTGCACGTCAGCCGCGTCATAGCTCGTGACGTCTCATGATACCAACACGAAATATTTAGGCGGTAGGTGTGTTCTTTTTTAGAATCACTTTGCCGAGTACATTGGCATTACAACCACTAGATATATTTTATTATATACGCGTAGAAATAATATTTAAAGGTTTCTATTAATGTTAACTTAATGAAATACACAATAATATGTTTCATTTAATTTGTATAAATGGATTATCAAGCGTTTTTATGAAGCACATTTGTTTGGAATATACTGTAGCTGTAATCGAACGAAGGTTATATTTTGGCATAAATTGGTAACATTTATTTGACAGTTGCGGTGATGACACTTCATATTTGTTTATATTCTTTACTATAAGTATTTGTTTCATTATATTTACTGTTTTTATTATGTACTTTAACGTACGATTATAACTTAATTTTTACCGCGCTGAGCAGATGGGACGTGAATTGTAAATTGTAGAATTCCCTCATCTTCCTTAGTCTCAGCATCCGTATGGCTTGCAAATTGTAGAAGCCTCGGAGATGTAACCAGAGAAGGTTCCTATTGTTTTCATTCTGGTGGGATGTAGAATAGCATTATGTTGTTTTATGTGCCATTAGAGTGAAAACTTAGGTCTTTTTGCTAGCAGTTGCCGCTAGGGCATCTATGCCATTTCGTTCGTTGCAATCCGGGACTGCACGCTGGGATTTGTTTTGGTTGGATCAGAGAGAGCAGCATATGTGCCTCCTGATGAAAGACTAATAAGTTTCGAAACCGGTAGAGGTGCTTTCTGCACTCTATGATTGGACTAGAATATGGTTGGGCTGTATTTTCGTTTTGCAACGAAATTGAAAATGGTTATTCATTTTTAACTTAATTTTTGTTTTCTGTTTCTAAAGTTTTTACTTATTTACTGTGAATACTAATTTGTTTTGCTGTATAATCCACTTCCGCAAAAATTATGTGATGTATTTGATTTAAAATGAATTCAAGAATTTTTTGTAATTGGGCAACAATGTCAACTCAGATCTCTAATGTAGATAATGACGTGCAACGGTAAGTAAATTAGACGGACTGTAGCTCTTAGCTAACGTCTAAAGGTGGGAAACTATCGTAAGTTTTACTGTTATATAGGTTAATACCGATAATTTCCCACCTCTAGTATTTTCATCAATTTTTATTTCACAACGCATAATGTCCTTTTTTTGCGTTATTTTCCCGATTTTAGTGCGCTCATCACTGTGTATCGGCACTGAATAAATATCTAATATCAAATGAATACTTACAAAAGAAAAATCTTGGTGTACGCAATTTAAGTACAGTGGATCCCAAACCTTTTTTTCAGTGCGTCCTCGAAAGAAGACGCACTGAAAATGACGCACAGTAGAACTTCGAAAATTATGTATTCGTTAAATGGAATTTCCATATTAAAGCTACACATACTTAGATGTATAATTGGTTGACAATTAAAATACTTCTAAATAGGTAACCAATTCATGATGCGAATAAAGATAATTTGAAACAAAAGTAATCTATCGTGATAGGTCTCACAGTTTTAACGGATAAAGTGACAATTGTAATTCTAGGTTAGAAATTTGTCAACGACGTAAATATAAATATTTTATGTCATTGGTATATTCGGACATTATATATAGTGAAATTGTATTCTATATTTATTTATTTTTTCCTTAAATTATTTTAAATATTAATATTCTGGCAAATATTTATATACATATTAATATTTATATTAACATAAATATAAATATTCTGACAACTGTCACATTTAACTAAAATGTCAGACCTGGATTCGAGACATTCTTAAAATCTGAAATGAAGTCAAAATTAATGACGCACTGAAAAAAGGGTTTGGGATCAACTGTACCCGCAAAATTAAAATAAAAAGTTTAAATATCTAAATAAATGAGAACTAGTGACTTACCAAGTGGACAAGTGGGGTCAAAATACTCTATAAACTCTGAAGGTACACTTTGAAATTCCAGTCTTACGTACATTCCTGGTCTATAACCTTCAATTTGCACCCGGACATCGTCAGGCATATTTTCAAACACGGTTTTATTTAACTGTGCTTGCTTCTCAGCTGATAACTTCAACTCATCATAATAACTAAGTTTTTCCTGAGAATCGTACTCGGCATCAAATTTCTCCTTAAGCTTTTTCTTCTTTTCAGCTAAGGCGTGGGAATCTTCTTTAGTGTCTTGTTCGGGGTTTTCCCTTTTACGCTTTTCGCCTTGTTGCGGTTTTGAAGAATCACCTGTGTGCTTTTCGCCTGTTTCTAAATCCTCGAAGTCACCAAAAACTTCATCATCATCACTTAAATCAGCTGCATCGTCTAACTTTAGTAGTTCATTTGCGTCCTCACTGTCTTTCCATTTACCGGTGACGAAACAATTTATTATCAGATCTTTATTCTGAAATAAAAATTTTAATTGTTAATCGGGAACTTGCACATTTTTTTATTACACAATAATGTTCAGTTTTGTATTTGTTTAAAAATACTCAAAAACTCATAATAACTTAGAAGTACAAATTTAAAATCTTCTGTGAATTTAAAATAGTTCAAACGACCCGTGACGTCACATAGTTATACTTTATTAATGTTTATGGTCATATTTATATTCTTCTTCTTCTTTAGTTTGTGGGCCTCCACCTACTTGGGTATTTAGCCAGCTCATCGTTGCGGAATAAGGGAAAATATTTATATTTTAATGACATTTATCGTATTCCATTGTAATAATATATACCAGTTTGTTGAGATTGGAGTTTAATACAGTTTTTGAAGGAAATGAAAGCAGGTTTACCATGGAAAATAAAAGATAACTTAGCAGTACAAATTTTAAATCTTCTATGTATTTAAAATAATTCAAACGATCAAAAACACTTGTGACGTCACATAACTGTATTTTCTACTGACGTTTATAATGTCCAATTTAAAATTATATACAATTGTGTTTACTTTGTTGGTGCAGAATGTAAACATATATGACATAACGACGCGTTTTGGGGTAGCTGCTATAATTTGAATTTAAAATCGTCTTTAGGGGCCAAACGGAACACAAAAACAACCTTTTTATCTTTGATACAAGTTTTAAATTATGCACTGTTGTGATTTATAACATTTTTTTTTTCGAATTTAAAATTGTATGCAAGTTCCCTATTGTTTCAGTCTTATATAACCGTGTCGGCGCATCCTTACAGCAAGTCGAATTTACAGTGGATCATGTCAAACAACACTTGATGAAACTTCGCACATCCGCTTTACCTGGTTTAGAAGGTTTAACACCAAAACTGTTAAAAAGATGCGCAGACACACTTGCAATACCTTTAACGTTAATTATGCAGACTTCTTTTATTTAGAATTCCTTACCCCCTAATTGGAAATTAGCATCCGTCACTCCTATTTTTAAAAAAGGCAACAAACTCGATCCCAACAATTATCGTCCGATTAGCTTACTAGCAGTAGTTAGCAAAGTCATGGAAGCCATTATTTCCAAGGAGATGACTAAATTCCTTTTTCAAGAACATGCTAATCCAAAACAACAACATGGATTTGTTTCTGGTCGTTCTACTCTAACCAATCTCCTACATTGTGTTAACGACTGGACGTCATCTCTTAACAGTTTACCGCCGGTCGACGTTGTTTATCTAGATTTCTCTAAGGCCTTTGACCGTGTTCCTAAGCGCAGACTTCTACATAAACTAGAACATTTCGGAGTTCAAGTCACCAATTTAAACTTAAAAAGAGCACTTTTGTACGAGATCAAGACAAAATTTTCTACCCAATAAAGTTTTCGATATTTGGAATAACCTAAATGATAACATTGTCTCAGCTCCCTCTACCAACACATTCAACAACAGACTTGACCGTTTTTTATTATAGTTGAAATATTTTTTTATGTAAACCCAAATTGTATCTTTTTCTTTGTTGTTGTTGTTTTTGTTTATATTCTATTTACTAGTTGGTTACTTATTTAATTTCTTTGTTTTTGGGCATAATAAGGGCTTGTCCCTCTGCCCTTGTTTAAGTATAATAATAATAATACTCTTACGCAGTGGGAAAAATCCTTCATCAAGAGATAGCTATCAAGCTGGGACTTCTCCAAACGGACCATCTCCCGTATTATCAATACGTCTCTGAGAGTATGCTTGAGGATGGCAACTACAAGCTATACTGGGACCGCACTGTGCTCACAGACCAAACAGTGGCACATAATAGACCAGATCTCGTACTAGTTAATAAATTAACAAGACAAACAACACTAATTGATGTGGCGATAACAACAATAATCTACGTAGTAAATTTACTGAAAATATCGCCAAGTACAGAGATCTGGAAATTCAAATACGAAGGCAATGGAGAATGCAAAGTACCCAGACGATACCGATTATTATGTCTACTACTGGAGTCATTCCAAAGACCCTCCTCGAAAGCATAAAAAAGCTGGGACTAAATGAACACATTTATAAGGCCATGCAGAAAGCTGTACTACTCGCGACGGCCAGATGCGTACGAAAATTTCTGGGAGAAACTCCAGCGTACCAAGTCACCTAGGGCTCGATAACACGGAAAGAGTCTCACCAGAGCTCAATCCTTTTGATACCGTAGGTATCTGGGATGAGTCAATTTTCCCCTTAAAGTGAGTGTGAGCCGTATGGCTAAATCTGAATACTCTTATATCTATATCTTATACAGAATAAGCCAAATAAAAAAGGGGCATACGCAGTTAATGCTTTGTCGAAACTACATTTGAAATAGTCCACCAATGTAAAAGTTCGACACACATAAATCATAGCCTCTGAAACGGAATGAAATATTAACTGTCCTTAATTTTGTTTAGAAATAGAAAAATTAGAAAAGATACTTTATTCTTTTAATATGTACAAGAAAGTAAAAGGATTTTCATGTACTAGGGTGATCCGATAAGTACTTAGCCTTCAAAAGGAGAACTAAAATTTAGGAGTAGTGGTGATTTATTTCTGAACGTAGACCTCTTTCAGCTCGGTACATTTTACCCAGTGATACTACATCTTCTTTAACCACTCTTAAAAATACATTTTTTTGAGGTCTGCAAAGTAGGCTTCGGTGGCGGTGATGAACTCCTTATTCGAGACTTGAAATTTTTGCCAGGTGAATGACTTTTTCTGCATGCCCATGAAGAAGCAAATAAGGGTAAAAACATACAAGTAAAATTTAATAAGCTAATAATAAATGGGAAAACAATGAAATGGAATAAAAACAGTAATCAGCTAGAGGAAATTCCAGAAGGGAATCCAAAAAACTAGCACCTAAAAAAACCCACAAAACACTTTACAAACGATGACGGATATGGCAAAGAAAAAGGCAGTGAATAAAAATACAAGAAATAGAGCGAACACAACTGACAAGACCGAAATTGACACGAGAGGAACCATATCCATTGGAGCATGGAATGTAAGAACCTTATATGAAAATGGCAGACTAGAATAAGTAAGCCAAGAAATGGATAATCACAAGTTGAAATTTATTGGTTTAAGCGAAACTTTGGTTTCTATTGGTTTAAAAATGCCAAACACGAAAAGGGTGTAGCAATACTTTTATCTCAAGAAGGAAAAAATGCTTTAATGGAATGGGAGCCATCATCTAAAAGAATTGGGAAATTAACGTTTACGCTCCTACAAATGAAAATAATGATGCAAAAAAGGAAGAGTTTTATGAAAAATTGCAAAAAACGTACAATAATATAAACAAAAAGTATAAAAGAGATATAAAAATGATAATTGGAGAATTCAATGCCAAGATTGGCAATGATAATATAGGATATGAACATGTGATGGGAAAAGAAGGTCTAGGAAGAAAAAATAATAACGGAAATCGGTTAATCGAATTCTGTGAACAGAATGAGCTCATTTTAGGTGGCAGTATTTTTAAACATAAGCAGATCCACAAAGAAACTTGGAAATCACCGGGTGGTAGATATAAGAACCAAATCGACCATATATTAATTGAATCAAAATGGAGAAGCTGGCTACAAGATGTCAGGGCCTTAAGGGGTGCAGATGTGGATTCGGACCACATGCTTATTCAATCGCTTCATCAATCAATTATTTGCATCGCAAGACTACCAGAAGAAAAAGATACAATGTAGAAACCCTAAAGCAAGAAGAAACAAGGAAAATACTCACTGATAGACTTACAGTAAACCGAAATATACACCACTGTAATGGAGATTCTGTGGAAGAAATATGGAAAAACTTCAAAGAGGTCATGATGAAGACAGCAGACGAAACAATCGGGCTGAAAAAAAGTGAAAATAAAAAATGGATAACTAAAGACACGTTACAGCTTATAGAAGAAAGAAAGAAAATCAAGAAAGACATATTGCAAAAAGAAGGAACAAGAGAAAAAGAGATCCTCGAAAGAAAATACAAAGCAAAAAACATAGAAGTGAAGAAGGAATCTAGAAAAGATAAAAGGAATTACATAAACGAAATGCTAAAATCAGCAAAGAAAGCAGCACAAGATAATGATCTACGAACACAATACACGATTATACGAAACCTAACATTTAATCGAGTAAGAAATGTAAGAGAAATAAAAATAAACAAGGAAAATTAATTAAATCTGAGAAACAAATAACTCAAAGATGGAGAGAATACTCTGAAGAAATATACGCCAAACATGACCGAACCCAAGAATTAGATGATCAAATTGAAATACAAGAATTAGAGGTTAACACTGGGGCAATTACAAGAGAAGAAATTGCCAACGCACTTAAATTATTAAAGAGTGGCAAATCCACAGGAACAGATAATTTACCTATCGACCTGATAAAAGCAGACACCGAACAAGCCATAGATATGCTACATAAACTTCTAAATAAAATATGGACCAACGAAGAACTGCCACAAGCTTGGAAAGAGGGACTGATAATAACAATACCAAAGAAGGGAGATCTGAGTAACTGTAAAAATTGGCGTGCAATAACTCTATTAAGCGCCTCATCCAAGGTGCTATCAAAAATTCTGCTAGAAAGAATGAAAGAAGAATTGGACAAGAAATTGAGAAGTAACCAAGCAGGCTTTCGTGCTAAATGCTCCACTATAGATCACATATGCACCTTAAGAATCATCCTAGAACAAGCTAATGAATGGCAGAAAGACATAAATTTAAGTTTTATCGACTTTTAAAAGGCTTTCGACCGAGTACAATCGGGTACAAATGTGGAAAATTTTAAGACAGTATTTAACAAAAATTAATAACCTGATCAAACTGTTTTATGATGAGTATAAAGCTTAAGTATGGAGAATCGGCAAATGGCCCAGTGATTGGTGTACCGCACTATTTACTCCCATTCATAAGAAAGGCGTAACCACAAAATGTAGTAACTACCGAACAATTTCACTAATTTCGCACCCAAGTAAAATCCTGTTGAGAATCATCAAGTGTCGCATGCAGACATACCTGGATAGACAAATACCACAAGAACAGGCAGGCTTCGTGAAGGGTAAAGGCACAAGGGAGCAAATTCTTAATATGCGACAACTCATTGAGAAAGCACGAGAATTCAAAATTTCGATGATCATCTGCTTTCTGGATTATCAGAAGGCATTTGACTGTGTAAACTGGACAGTTTTTTGGAAAGTTCTACATGAGATGGGGGTTCCTGATCATCTGTCAGCTCTGGTGAAAAGCCTATATGAGAACAGTGAAACCAGAATAAGAATTGAAAACCATAAGTCCGATGCTTTTAAAATAGGTAGAGGAGTCCGACAAGGATGTATTCTATCTCCAAGTCTTCTTAATTTCTATGGGGAGTATATAATGAGAAAAGCACTCGACAAATGGAATGGCGGTATTTCTATCGCAGGAAAGAAGATCTCAAATCTCAGATATGCAGATGATACAACATTAATAACTATTGGGATTTTCCCATTGATTTTTTTTATTAATAACTGCATCCGAAGAAGAAATGTCCAGCCTGCTGCAGCTAGTGGAAGCCGAAAGCAATAGATGTGGTCTCAAGATCAATAAACAAAAATTATGATAGTAGATTATTCAAATTCACTTCAGACAACAGGAGCCTTGGACCAGTTTGAAGTGGTTAACGAGTTCAATTATCTAGGATCCTACATCAGTAATACAGGATCTTGTGAAACAGAAATACGTAGGAGAATAGGCATGGCCAAAAACGCTATGAGTCGATTATCGAAAATCTGGAAAGATCGCTCTTTGTCGAAGAACACCAGAATAAGATTAGTACGTGCCTTAATTTTTCCCATATTTAATTACGGATCCGAAACATGGACAATTAAATCGGACGACAGAAAAAGGATTGACGCCTTTGAAATGTGGTGCTGGAGAAGAATGCTTCGGATCTCATGGACGGAACACAGAACAAATCAATCCTCCAAGAGCTTAATATTCAGACTCGACTTTCCTCTATTTGCCTCTCCACCGTCTTAAAAGTTTTCGGCCATATTGCAAGAAGAAGTGATGATAATCTTGAGAGACTTACAATTTCGGGAAACGTTGAAGGGCGCAGAAGTAGAGGTCGCTCACCTACTCGATGGACGGATCAAGTACAGAAAGCCAGTGGAAAAACATTCTCTGAATCCATGAGGGAAGCTCAGGACAGAAGCCGATGGAAAGAGATAGTTGCTCGTATTATAGGGAATCACGACACTCAGCAATGAGGAAACGACTGAGGAGGATAAAGCTAAACTATAACACGAGGGAGCGATCACAGAAGAAATAGCTATTGAAAGCGGTGTTAAACAAGGTCGTATCTTATCTCCTACTTTGTTCCTTGGTAGACTGGATTATGAGGAAAGTAACGGATGATCGGACAGGCATTAGATGGAACCTCTTTAATCAGCTTGAAGATCTTGAATTTGCTGAGGACGTCTGCCTGTTAACAGAACACAGAACTCACATGCAAACAAAAGTCGATAAGCTAACACAATACTCGGACATGTTTGGTCTCCGGATAAATACAGAGAAGACAAAAATCTTAAAAAATGATGACCAGCAAATTAATAAAATAAAAGTAAAAGACAAAGAAATTGAAGAAGTAGATAAAGTCGCTTATTTGGGATCAATCATGGAAAGAAAAGGAGGATACGTGAAAGACATACAAGCAAGAATAACGAAGGCACAATTCGCCTTCAATGCGTTAAATAAAATCTGGCAAACAAGTGAACAGAGTCAACAAAAATCAATATATTCAATACTTGTGTAAAAAGCATATTACTCTACGGAGCAGAAACTTGGAAGCACGACGAAAGCACAACAAAGAGACTACGACTTTTGTAAATAGGTCCTTAAGATCCATTGGAGAAGGAACTGGTACGCAGATTAACCAAAGAATAAACACAAGAAGACGAGCTGAGCTGGCCACCAGCCGTCTTACACTATCGGCTAAGGAACGCAGATGCGCCCAATACTCCACTAGGAGTGATGGTCCAAGAGAGAAGAAAGAATGACTTTTTCAACTTTGGAAACAAAAAAGTCGTTCAGGGTCAAATCTTGAGAATTCGGTGGATGGGACAGCAGTTCGTAGCCCAATTCGACCAATTTGGCCATGGCGGCGGCGCAGGTTATAAGCCGGTGCATTATCATGGTGGAAGAGTTTGGTATCTTCCCACTGAATACGTTTTTTTGTGAAATTTGGCATTGAATGGCAATAATGAAGCACAGTAGCACATGCAGCACATTGCCTTTTCAAAAATAGATGCATTTAAAAAATGGTGTTAACATGAACTTTAATAATTGAAATCGAAAAACCTAACAACTTACTTACATCTGATTCAGTCCAATCTTTCATGACAGCATTCCAAGGTAGCATTAACGAACTCTCAGTTAAGTTCATAACATCTTTATTTTGCTTTAGTTCGTGTTGTTCTTTCGAGACTTTTTTAAATAGACCACCAATTTCATTGTCTTCGTCCTCGTCTTCTTTCTTTATTTCTGATTCCGCTGATTCTTCTTGGAAATCTAAAATATCAAATTAATGAAGATAACAATACCAATTTACGAAAATCTGGAGATAACTCCAAGAAATGAATCGAAATCTTGACTCAAGATATCTGTTATTCCTTTAGTTGACACTGTCTTAAAAAGTTTTAATAAATTCTTACAATATTGGTTAGAAGACTCTTATAGAAATATAAATAAAGAACAATAATATAAAACATACCGTAGACTAATCTCATTAAGTTTTTATTTGTACTCTGTCGATCCAAAAATGATTCTTTTGCTTTTTCTAACAAATTATCTTTCCATTTCATTCCGGTGTCTTCATCATCTTCGTCCTCACTTTCTGATCCATCGCCTTGATCTTCATCCGAATTTTCACTTTCTTCATCATCTTCCTGCTTCTTTTTCTGACTAGATTCTATTTTGTTTAAGATATCTTTTACTTTCGAATGTATTTCATTGTTACTTTTGCCTTGAGAAAATTGTATATCAGCATCTGGGTGTTCCTCAGTTTCTTCATCTGTTGATTCGTCATCGTCATTCCTAGAAAATAGATATGTTAATGGATATGATAGAGGAAAAACAACTGCTGTGGTACGGGCACATGAGAAGGATGGCAATAGAAATATTACAGAGGTGGTGCAAAGAAGAAGACGATTCCATTTCCTTTCAGTTCAAGCTCCATCATTGTTCTACACATGTTTCAAGCTATTCATCTCTCATTAGGAACACTTTTTGAACTGAAAGAAAATTCTATTTGGCTTTTATAATTATCCACTTCTTTGGCTATTCACTATTTGGCTTTTATAATTATCCACTTCTCTAAGAAATTAGCGCACCACCTTAAAAATGGCTCATTTTTGATGTCTCGAGTATTCTAAACCTGTTGTCCGATTGAAGTGATTTTTTCAATAGCCTTATTCTTTAACAACATCGCTGTAATATTATTGATGCTAGTCTGGTAAATTGTCATTATATACCGGGTGTACCAATCAAACTGTGTTTTTGAAGTTATAGTTCTTTAGGCGCGTTGGGAGTAAATGTATATGTGCGCGAATTCATCAAAAGTCTTGGTCCTGGGCGCAGCTTAAACGTTATACGTCCTCTGATTGGGTAATTACAATGATCTGTCAACAATTGTTCAATGTGTCGGTTATTTTATTAATACGTCAATGGTTGTGGGTAAACAAATTGTGGTATATTAGTTTTTATTGTTGTTAGGACAGAGACAAAAAGCAAGTTTATAATTGTAGTGACTTTTTAAATAAGTAGTTTTTAAAAGCAAAAGGTACATAATTATTGTAAATGTTTCAGTATTGCAATAAAAAATTACATACCTATTTGGAAAATGTACCTACCTAGCTAGTAGGTAATGCTTACCAACAAAATTTCTACCAATTTTCATCTAATATATTGCTTTTTTAGTCTCTATTTTGTTGTATTTTAATATTTTAATTCCACAAGAATCAAACTTATTTGATTAAACTAAGAGAATAAGCAACTGTCAAAAAAGTTTAAAACGTTTAGTTGCTATATCTTCCCACATGATTCATATTTCTCAGAATCTAACAACCTGATAGACGCAGGTTCAATCCTAAATGCAAGTTTTTATTTTTTTATACATTTTATGATTGTAAGTATATTTATTATATATTTTTTCAGAAAATACGTATTTAGTTAAAATTTTTGTCAACAATTATTGTTTAGAAATCATTTCTTTGTTTAATTTTTCAATGTGTTTGCGTGTGTTTTTTTCTTTTATTTTTTTAATTTTTGGTAAAAAATTTTAATTAATAAAAGTTTAATAAAAGTTTTTAATTTTAATAAAAATTTTTGGAAAGTAGTAAGTATTAAAATTAGTTTAATATTTAAATAAAATATAAATAAACTGTTAGAAGTATATTGATTTCGTTGAAATATATCATAGAATAACTTCTTACGTGCGTACAAAGTACACACACATTTTTTTCTCAAAGTCCGCAACACTCTGTGGAATATTCTAGCATTTATAAAATACTTCGTTAAAATCCAACTATAGCCTCGGGTTTTGTTAACATTATGTTTTATGATTCATTCGCTTATGTTGGATCATAAAAAAATAAGGTACTTTAACAACTAGCCATGTTTTTCATCAATATATCCTCATTTTCTTCTTAGTTTAATAAACAAGCCTAAAGTAGGCTATGAGAAATTAACAATTTGATAAATGTCAAATTGTTAACAGTCGAAAAGTTTCTGGTTTGTTGTGAAAATTAGTATTATTATTTAAAGTTTCAATTAATTAAGTCCGTAATTTTTTTGTTGTTGTTTGGTGGAAACGGAACGCGCTACAAGGAATTTGATCCGCGATGAATGTGTTCACGCAGTTACCTTACATAGCGAAGTACTTAGCTACCCTGCTATCGGCTCCTTATATCGGTAACAATTTTTTGCTAATGCACGATTTTTTTTAGCGTATGGCTTAAGTACATCACAGAATATATTTAGATTTATGCATTAGACAATGCATCACAAACAGATGTCCAGTTTTTTTATATATTCGATTGACCCTTCGGTTGCCATTACAAAGTATATAGGGTCGCCTGTGTATGCTCTGCGTGGGCAGTCCTGAACAATGTGACTGACCGTCTGTCTTGCAGCGCCGCAGAAACAAGAATGCGAGGGAAGTTTACCCCATCTGTAGAGGGAGTCGGCGCATATTTCACAGTTTGTTCGAATTCGATTAAGGGTTGCCCAAATCTTACGGGGACGTTCAAATTCGCCAGGTTTTTCTATGATGTCCGGTAGACTATGGTAATGCGGATATGTCTTACTTTCCCAATCTTCTCTCCATCGGGTATTTAAGTCAAAGTTGGATTGCTGCAGCGCTTGAGTAGGTTGTAGAGGGGGTAACCTGGATCGGAGACGGTTTCCAAGAATATCGGGGATGTCGTTGTGGACTAGAAGCTGGCGACTGTCCAACATTTTGTTATATTCTTTAACCAATGCATGTTCGCCGCGTAGGTTGGGTGGTGCTATATTACTAAGGGTAGGTAGCCACATTGTAGGGGTGGGCTTAATTGTGTCTGTTATCATATGTATAGCACGGTTTAGTTGAGTGTTGACCAGGTGGGTATGCCTGCTATTTAGTGCACAGTATTCTGCCACCGGATATATCAGGCCAAGAGCAGAGGATCTTAAAGTTGATGCTGTGGACCCCCATGTAGTGCCGCAGAGTTTCTGTATTAATATGCACGACAATGCAAGACGTCACATTGCACTAACTCTAACCGAATATTTACAACAGGTAAATCTTCGGATCCTGAACACTCACTGAAGCGATGGAGAAAAAACTTGAAGCCTTAGAGATGTGGCTATACAGGCGATTCCTAAGGATATCATGAACGGGTAAGACCACGATAACCAACGAGACCGTACTACGAAGAATGGGAAAGGAAAAAGAGGTGATGTATACGATTAAAAGAAGAAAGTTAGAATATTTTGGACACACAATGAGAAACGGCACTAAATAGATTACTGATGGTAATTCTTCAAGGCAAAGTATTCAAAAAGCGAGGAATTGGGAGAAGAAGATTATCATGGTTAAAGAACCTGAAGAAAGGGTTCTCCACAACATCAACTAATCTATTTAAAGCATCAATTAATAAAATAATTATAGCCACAATGATCGCCAACAATATGTAAAAACAGTAGCTCTCGAGATTTGAAATGATATTGATCAAGACCAAATATCATATATTATTTATAATATAAAAGTACAATCTTTTTTATTATCGAGCATAATAAGCGAATGAATCAAAAAATAAAATGTTAAGAAAGGCTAGGGCTACAATTAGGTTTTAATTTCATTATTTTATAAATGCTAGAATATTCCACAGGGTGTTCCTAAATTTGAGAAAAAAAAACACAAAATGATTATTAGACCCGGTATACAACGACATTTACCTGTCTAGCAACAACATTATTACAGCGATATTCTTAAAGAATAAGGGTATAACATATTAAAAAAATCACTCAAATCGAACAGGTTCAGGAAATTCGAGACAACAAAAATGTCCCAATATTAAGATGGTGCGTTAATTTCTTGGAGAAGTGTATCTAAAAATTTCATTATTTACATTAATAAAAGTTTACAAATAAGTACTTACTCGAAATGATCTAATGTATCATCAAAAACTACTTTTCTTCTCACCCTGCCTTCCTCTTCCACTTCTACATATTTTTTCCTTAGTTTATTTAACTCATCATCTAATTCCGAACTCGCGCCTTTTTTATCCTTCTTTTCAAATAACTGAATATTATCAGTTTCATCCTCACTCTCGCTAACATCATCAGCTGTAATCTTTTCACCACCAGTGAAAATTTGAAGTTCTGAATGCTTTAATTTTTCATCTAAAGTCTCCTTCGCACTTATCAAGTTTGTCACAAAGTTATCTGTTTCATCCTCTCTTTTTGTGTGACTGTGTGAACCACCAAGTTCCATGTAAACAGCATCTTTGTCATATACTATACCCCCCACACCCGAGAATGGAGCATATATCAGTTTTTCTTTCTCTATAAGTGCTCGTTTTTTAAGTTGTTCCGGCAGTGGACAGGGGTCTGGGAGGAATGACAAATCATGAATTTTTAAATCACCAAATCCTAAAAACAAAAATATTTAATTATATTGCTCCGAAATAATTCGGATATAAAGGAGCATTTTTATATCCGAGCATGCACGATTTACAAAATTAAGAAAAAAAGAAATACATCAAAACGTAATCCAACAAGTCAACTCAAATCTAACACAAGAGAAGAAATTTTAACATCAGAAGATGTCAATGAAAAGTGGAGTAATATACAGGAGACATTGCTAAAGGCTGGAGAAGACAATTTAAAGCCAGAAAATACAAATAAAAAGCAGAAGTGGATGACTTCTGAAATAAAAAGCAGAAGTGGAAATTCTAGCATTAATGGAAGAGAGGAGAAAAGCCAAAGGGAGAAATGAGCCAAAATACAAAGAACTGCAAAGTATAATTAAAGTAGAGATAAAAAGGTCAAGGAAAAGTGGCATTAATATGCATAAAAAAATAAAAGAACTAACAAGTACCAAAAAGCGAGCACACTATGGGATACTTAAAAGATGATAATGGTAAACTCATCGCAGACATCAAAGATAAACTAAGGCTTTAACTAGAGTACACAATGAAACTATTCGACGATGATATATTGATACAAGAAGAACCACATGAACAAACAAGGCCGAAAATAATAATGTGCGAATTAGAAGAGGCAATTAGAAATGCAAAGACAGCAAAAGCAGTAGGCCCAGATCAGATACTCACTGAGCTAATTAAATGCATTGACGAAGAAACACTGCACATACTTTTAGATCTATTCAACAAGGTATACACAACAGGAGTAATACCCCATGATTGGTTGCTGTCCACGTTTGTAACACTACCCAAGTCACTACATGCGACAGAATACTCCCAGTATAGAACAGTTTCCTTAATAAACCACACACTTAAGATATTCCTCAAAATAATACACGGAAGACTGTAGAAAAAAAAAATAGAAGAAGATATAGATGACACCCAGTTTGGATTCAGAGGAGGACTAGGAACGAGAGAGGCTCTGTTCGCTTTTAACGTTCTCGCACAAAGGCGACTAGATATGAATCAGGATCTCTATGTCTGCTTTATACATTATCAAAAGGCTTTTGATAGAGTACGACATCAGAAACTCATAGAACTTTTAAAAGAAAAGAATGTGGACAGTCGAGATATACGGGTTATTGTCAATCTGTACTGAACCAAAAAGGAAAGGTTAAAATCGAAAATGTCGAAACGGAACCCATAGAAATCAAAAGAGGTTAGACAGGGTTGCGTGTTGTCTCCATTGTTATTCAATCTGTACAGCGAAGCTATTTTTAAGGAAGCAATATCAGAGGAAGAACAGGGTATATCAATAAACGGAAAAATCTTGAACATAAGATTCGCAGACGACACGGCTATTTTTGCAGATAGTCTAGAAGCACTGCAACGATGAGTAAATATTGTAGATTACATCAAGTCAGTATAAAATATGGACTACAAATGAACGTTAAGAAAATCAAGTTCATGGTTATTTCTAAGCAACACACAGTAGGAAGGCTAGATATCGAGGGAAAACAAGTAGAAAGAGTGAATAACTACAAATATCTGGGAACCTGGCTAACAGAAAACAATGACCAAGGTAGTGAAATCAAGACACGCATCGAAATTGCAAGAAGAGCATTTACAAAATGAAAAAAATGTTTGTTAATCGAGACCTTCCTCTGGAGCTGAGAATAAGAGCCTTAAGATGCTACGTGTTCTCGATTTTGTTCTATGGAATGGAAAGCTGGACACTAAAAGTAGACAACATAAAGAAGTTGGAGTTTGAGATGTGGTGCTATATAGAAGGATTTTGAAAATACCATGGATCCAATGAGTTGCGAATGCAGAAGTGTTAAGAAGGCTACAAAAGGATTGCGAGGTGATAAAGAACATCAAATCAAGAAAGCTGGAATAGAGGTGCTAAATATGAGATATTAATGCTCATAGTGCAGGGCAAAATTAAGGGTAGAAGAAGAATTTCCTGGCTGAGAAACTTGAGAGAGTGGTATAGTTGCAGGTCAGTAGATCTTTTCAGAGCCGGCGCCAATAAGGTACGGATAGCTGTGATGATAGCCAACCTCCGATAGGAGAAGGAACTACAATAAGAAGATGCACAAATTGCAAGAATGCTGGAAACGCTCTATGGAGCGTCAAAAACAGTTGGCCTTAAAATGAACACCTTAAAGACAAAATTTATGACCAACCTTGTAGTCACAGATAAAACTCAAATTGAAAGCCATAGCACCGACCAAGTAATAGCTTACAGATATCTAGGACATGAGATTCGCTTATGCCTATCTAGATAATCACACACCTAATTAACAATAAATAAATTAAGTGTTACACAACACACTATGGAAAGGTCAATGTTTGGTATTACCATCAGAGATAAAGTACCAAACATAGAAATAAGAAGAACAGGAATCATGGATGCAGTTGAAAGAATAGCCATAGATAAATGGGCTAACATGTTGCCAGATTGACGGATGACAGATGGAGCAGAAAGATTCTGGAATGGCAACCAAGATAAGAGGTATATTAGTCGAGGAAATGAAGCTGAAAAAATGGCAAAACCTCGCAATTTTTTCGTCCAGCATAGATTTGTACAAAAATTTGGGATTAGGCTCATTACACCCTCTAGTTCATTTTCTGTATTGATCCGTTGTACGCTTTTGGTTTCTTAAGGGTGAAAACTACCCCTAATTGCAAAGAATTATAAAATAACATTTTAAACTTTAACATTGTCAACATTTGGTTCCTATTAGTTACATAATGATTGTTTTATGCTTTAAGATATACTATCATAATAGTTCAACCCTTAAAACCACCCTTGTAGGAGCTATTTATAAAAAATTACTTATCCTAAAAGAATAACTTCGGCTTGCATCGATTTACATAAAAATTTGGGATTAACATCATCTCACCCTGTACTTCATTTTCTATATCATGCTTAAGGGCGTTGATTATTTTTAGGGGTGTAAACTACCCCTTATTTTCAAAAATTATATAAAAACATTGTAAACTTTAATATGGGTAAAATTTGGTTTTGATTGGTTAAAATAATGATTGTTTTATACTTTAGGATATAATATCATAATATTTCAACCCTTAAAAACCACCCTTAATAACATTCCAGTTTTTATAAGTAGATATTTTAATAGATCTATACAGAAAAAAAAGTAGAAATAAAGAATTACAAAAACATTTATTTACACAAAAATACGAATTTACAAATATGTACAAATACAAATAGAAATAGTTTTTTAGTCATCTTCCAGTATACGAACCCGGTTTTGTGGTATTATACATACATTGAAAATTATCCATAAGCGGACTATCCGAATTTTTCGAAAAAAAAATTCGTTTTATAAACATAGCTCCTTCATTTTTGGCGATAAAAAGTTTTTTTGCAAAATGACTTTGTAGGATTTTTAAAGAGTTATAAGACGGTGTAAACTAAATTCCGTAAGATCCGTTAGTTTTTAATTAGGATGGGTTTAAAGGGCTCGAATAAAGGGGTGATTGCTCGTAAATAGACGTTTTAAACAGCTATATTTCGCTAACTGTTCACTGTAATGAAAATCTATGCACAAGGGACGTTTAGTTATTAATAAAGCTACAGTTTAGCAGTCTATCATTTTTTTCGTATCTCCAGTATTTTCGGAGATATTTTGAAGTAAAAGGTGAAAAATGGGAAATTTCAAAAAATTGATTTTTCTTTAAACTCCAATTTTTCTAAAATTAGACATTTTAAATAGGTCAAACTTCTTGGGTGTATTGAAAATATAAATATAAAAGGAATTACAGAAAGGTAAAGACCAATTTTTAATTAAGAGGGTCGTTAGGGTGTTGTTTTCACTGATTTTTTCATAAAGAAAAGCAGGTGCCGACCTTTTTTTTTATCATAAGTCGCTTAATTTTCAGGATAGAAACTTTCTATTATAATTTTTTGAGAGGCCTAGCTGTATACTTGAAAAAATATTATTTAAGTTTTCTTCGAAAAATGCAAAGTTTTTCCGCTATTTTACTTTGAATATTTCAAATTATGCATTTGACGAAAAAAGCTAACTTTTAACATGCCGTATCTCGGTTTGTATTGGTCTCAAAGATATTACACAAAAAGAATTTGGTTTGTGTTACTAAAAGATACAATTTTTATATCTACAGTTTTTTGATTAAATGCATGTTTTTCGAGGTATTCTCAAAAAACCCTCTAAAAAAGTCGATTTTTTCATCGAAAAACTGTTACTTTCAAGCGCGAATAACTCGAAAAATATTAGTTTTACGAAGAAAATGTAAAATACATTTTTTTCTTAGAATTACTTTTTACATCGATTTACATGGTTAAAATGTAATAAAAAATTCCCGCCCCCGAGATGGGGTGGCAACCACCCCCAAGGTTTTAGCGTACAGCGGCATGATATAGAAAATTATCCTTGGACTATTCCCTACCTTCTGTAAAAATTTCAAGTAAATCCATGCTGGACGAAAAAATTGCGAGCCAAAATGCTTCATTTCCTCGACTATATCGAAGCAAAGTACGACCACCGACTAGATGGATGGATGATATAAAGCGTATCACCACAAATTGGATGCAAGAAGCTCAAGATAGAGACAGGTAGAAAATTTTATGGGAGGCCTACGTCCAGCAGTGGACAAATATACGCTAATTGATGGTGATGATGATGCACGAACTGATCAGTTTGAAACTAAACTTTCAGATTGGAACATCTCATTTATGGTGCTCCAATTGTATCCCATGACAAAAATCATGGTTCCCGAAGCCAAAGGATAGGGAACTTCTAGAGAAAATCCGAAAGCTGAAAGGTCAGACAGTTCTAAAGAAATCTCCCAAGGTGTAAGGTAAGGAACCACAAAGTCTGTCAGAGTAACAGTGTTGGAAGATGTTGATCTCATGAGATTAAGGTTGCAAAGCTACCTGGCATCTCTAAAGCCAAAATCAGTAAGCTGATGAAACAACGCCAAGATTATATACAAGCCAAAAAGGCTGTATTCATATAAAATGAGAATGGAAGTGAAGATAATGATGAAAACAAAACAAATCTGCCAAACATGAAGTTATCAGAGGTAAGATTGCATCTCGATGATCTCAACATTTATTGACTATTCATCAGATAACGAAGTTCAACTGTTTTATAGTGCAAACAAAGCTTGATTTCTTTTTCAAAGCAGGATTGCTGAAAGCAAGCACATTGATATCAAACAGCAATGGTCACTTCATGAAGAAAACAATTAAATACAATTTTGTTTGAGTATATATTTTTAATATATATCTAAATACAGTGTAATTATTTTCAAAAAAAAGACTTTTGATTAATTATAACTAGGTAATTTTATATAACACTTCATGCAAAAGAAGATACAGTCGGAAAAATGAAAGAATACCCATGCGTCATCGATGATATGCATACGAATCAAATCAAAAATTTCTAGTCAAAACCAAGTCTAAACTAAGTTAATACGGAAAATAAACGGATGACTACTACCTCACCGTACGATTTTTCGCTACGTAAGAATGTGTCAAAAAATTTTTGTGATGTTATTCTTTTTCTGATAATACATATTTATTGGTGATACATGTTATTATTACTACCGTAATTAATTATTTGATATAGATTAATAATACAAAAATAATGAGTAAGCAAATATAGTATTATGGATTTCTCCATGTTAAAGTTGCCAGTGGACGTAAATAGTAACAGGAATTTAAAAAATGTCGTTTATGTCAGCTGCATTAAGTGATTAAAATGAAAGTAAACTTAATGAATTCAGATCATCAGGTATCCAGATCATTTTCCAGACATTATCTGCAAATAAACGTACATTCGTAAAAATATACTAATCTGTAATTTCATACACTATTATTGAAAAGTCAGAGTAATATGTACACGTTTGGCGAACTCATAGACAGAAGTTAACCATATTGACAGATGATTACTTACAAATTTTATTGACGTATTTTAATTAAATAAATACTACTTACCCAACCAGAAATTCAATATAATATCAAAAAGAAATGAATTTATTCACGTAAATACGACTGATTATTAAAATTTATAAACTCTACCGAACCTAATCCAGTTTCACTGTCAAAGTGACAGAAATCGAATCAGTCAGATTATAGTTGACCAGCACGATTACTCGAATAGTAGTTTATACAATCATTATCTCTACTCATGTTGAATGTTTTATAAGAATGACATTAGAAGTACAGAAATAGTCAAGTGTGAGTTTAAATTTTCTACTAAATTAATATAACTACGTTGAACAATTGTATCGCCGTCTCACTATGTCAATTATAAATATGTAACTGCGTAGGTCTTGGATAACGTTTTTGGTTTGTAGACAACACTTAATAATCTATCTCTCTCGTTTGTCATTTATAGAAAAGGGCAGCAAATCCAAAATATATGCTTGATATGATCGTTCATGGGTATTCTTTAATTTTTCCGACTGTAGGCAAGCTTGCAAAATACCCCAACGTAGTGGGCCTGAAGATACATACAAAGAAAACAAAACTATTAATAGTGCACTCACTGAAGGTTTTCACCACCGATTTCGTTGAACCTTCATCGATTTTCATGAAAATTGGTGAGTAGTTAGCGGATACCACAAGGAACAAAAGTGACATGATGCCAACTTGCGCTTTTACTGTGGGGGTGGATGCCACCCCTTCTCGGGGGTCAAAATTATTTTAATAAAAATAATACCACAAGTCAATAGACGAACAAATTCTTAGCAAAATTTGTTATATAAAGTTATTAATATAAATCAATACTTTTTGAGTTATTAAAGATCAAAAATTGTATTTTTTTCTAAAACAAATGCATGTTTTAAAGCTGTTTTTCGCGTATAACTCAAAAACTATAAGCTTTTACAAAAAAGTAATCATTACCAAAATCGAAGATAATAAAAAATTGAATACACTCCTCACTTAAAAATCTGAACTAATGTTAATTCAAAATGAGGTATGGGTAATTAAATGTATATTTTTTTTTTCGTAGAGTAATCAAATCTAAGTATTCAAGCTTAAATAACGGGAAAACGATGCATTTTATAAAATATATCTCCTAAACACTTGTCAAAGTCCTTCGGCATACCTATCAAATGAGCTCCAGAAGAAGAAGTTATTAGCATCAAAGTTAAACAAGTTATGATGAAAATAAGAGAACCCTTTCGAATTTTTTTAAGAAAAAGTGAAAAATAAAACATATGCCATTTCCACAAAAATTAAAATTTATAATAATCTTTACAATAATTTCTTTATATTAGCATAAATAATTATTTTAACAATTTTGAGCGGTTTAGAATGCATAATTTTGAAAAAAAAAAAAGATATGATTTAAAAAAATTAGAATTTTTATATTCATCGTAATCCTCACAATATTTTGATAATAACTCTAAAAATACTCAAAAAATGATATATAACCAAATTTTAGTTTTTTCTATAACAAATAATTTACCTTTTTTACTATTTCTGTAGGGTAAAAAATAACTGAGATAGAAACGTTTAAAGCTTAAATTTTGCTGCGATAACCATGTAACCGGGGCCATTTAACCTTTTATTTTTAAAAAATTAAGGTGTTTAAAAGATTAAATTAAACGGGGTTTAATAGCCCTTGGAATTAAGTTGCAACTGGTTTTTAGGTGAACCTGATATCATAAAAATGAACGAAGTTGTTAAAAAAAAAACAATAAAATTTTTTGGAAAAATTTTTAAAAGATAAATTTTGAAAAATTTTTGGTGCATAAATTTTAATGCTATCGACTCGTTCGGGTACTCATTTGATAGATATTTCTAAGTACTTTGACAAATGTTTAATAAGTTTATGTTATAAAATGCATAATTTTCCCGTTAATTAAGCATGAATACTTAGATTTGGGTACACGCCGAAAAAAATATGCATTCAATTACTTATAACTCACTTTAAGTTAACATTAAAAGGTTTTTCTAGTAAGGAGTTTATTTCCTTTTTTATTAGCTTCAATTTTGGTAATAACTTTTTTGAAAAAACTTATAGTTTTTGAGTTATTTGTGAAAAATCGGTTAAAAACATGCATTTTTCTCACGAAAAATTAAAATTTTTGATCTTTAATAACTCAAAAAGTTTTGATTTATTTAAATAACTTTATATAACAAATTTTGCTTAGAATGTGTCCCTCTATCGAATTATGGGGTTATTCTTAATATAATAATTTTCACCCCCGAGAAGGGGTGGCATCCACCCCCAGGGTAAAAGCGCAAGTTGGCACCATGTCACCTTTGTTTCTTGAGAAATCCTCTAACCACTCACCAATTTTCATGCAAATCGATGGAGGTTCAACGAAATCGGAGGTAATAGTTCATATCCACCTTCAGTAACTCCACTATAAAAAACAGCAACCATGACACTAAAATTGAAATAAATGAAAGACAAATAGAGAAGGTACCTAGATATCTTTACATATCTGGGATCAATCATGGAAAAGAAAGGCAGTAGTAGATCAGATGTAGAAAAAAGAATAGTAAAGGCCCAACATGCAGATAACTCATTAAAGAAAATCTGGAACACATGCGATGTATTAAGAGTGTATTATTGTATGATGCAGAATCTTGGAGACAGAAAAATACAATTACCAAAAAATTCAAACCTTTATAAATAAATCATTGAGAAAAATTCTAAAACTATACTGGCCAGAAAAAATAAAAAACGTTTATTTATGGAGAACAAAAGAAAAAATAAGAATCACGATTAAAAGAAGAAAATAGAAATAGATTGGACATATTCTAAGGAAAGACCAAAATAATATAACTAGACAGGAACTCCAATATCAGCCAGATGGAGGAAGAAAAAGAGGAAGACTCGATAATAGCAGGAGAAGAACTGTAACAGGAGATCATGAAAGAATTGGCCTGAGATGGAGAGAAGTCAAATTAGACCAGTAAGGATCTGTTTTTAGGTGGATGTGAGAGGTGGCATTCAGATTTTTGCGGATAAAGTTAGGTGATAACTTCGTTAATAATAATTGATTTATGCTCCTTCTCAAATATGCCCGGAACATTAATAAAAAAAATAAAATATTTAAAAACTTCAAAAAATTTCGTTTTTTTCTACTTTTTTTGCTTATAACTTAAAAACTATTCATTTTAGAACAAAGTCCTATAGGAATAAAACAAATATAATTAAATTTTCTATCAGATGCGATTGGTTAAAAATGTCTTAATTTATCACCCTTGCTTCAAAATAGCAATAAATATAAAATAAGGGGGCAAAACAAGCCTGTCCTTATTCAATGATTTTCCATCACTTAGGTTACACTTGGAACCTTCCTAATTCGCTTAGAAAATTTTTGTAATGTGCTAAAACCGTACACCAAATTTCATTAAAATTGACTTACTAGATTTTGCATAATAATACTGCAATCTAAACTTTTTAAAAAAAATTAAAATTTTTTAAAATCTTGCACAACAAAAACTAGAACATACAAAGATTTGTCAATTTTTTTACGTATAAAGAAGTACTCCACCTATCTAATGCACTTTACAGAATTCAAATCGGATTATTTAAGCAGCCACAGCAATGTTTTAAAGTTATAAAAAATTTTTTGGCTTATAAACAAATTAGTGCTGTGGCCAGGAGGGGGTGCTACGGGCTCCTTTCTTTAGATGGACTTACCCAAGTTTTTTTTTATGTATTTTGACCCGTAGAACACGAATTTTTGGGTAACAGTTGATCCGGATGTCGATAAGATTGTTATAAACAAAGAACTTGAGGAATTACATAACATCGATTTTTCGCAAAATAAAACATTTTGTTGTATTTCTTGGGTAATTCTAAACAATGAAATGTTCTTACAAGTTTTTTCGTAGGATGCATAGTTTTCGAAATAAACGCATAGTATAGTATAATTGATCCAAAAGATGGCATGACCCAGACATCCAAAGTGAAATTTATCCTTCAACACCAAATTGTTCTATATGGCCCACACAATGTCCAGAATAAAGTCACACCATTTTGAGCGTCGGGTTTGGGGGGGAGAGGGGGGAGAAATCGGTCAATTCGTAGTTTTTTAAGTTTTTCGCCATTATTTCTAAAACTATGCGGTTTAGCATGAACAACCCTCTATAAAAAATTGTTCTACATTAAATTTGAAATAAAAAAGGCCCTATGCATAATCTTTCTAAAATGACTGGTTCCAAAGTTACGGAGGTAGTATAGTATAACTGGTCCAAAAAAAGGCCTAACCCAAACATCCAAAGTAAAAGTTTTCCTCCAAAAACAAAATGTTCTATATGGTCCACATATTGTTCAGTAAAAAGTTACACCATTTTGAGCGTTCGGTTTGGGAGGGAGATGGGAGAGAAGCCGGTAAATTAGTAGTTTTTTTACGTTTTTCGTCAATATTTCTAAAACTATGCTTTAGCGTAAACAATGTGATATACAAAAATGTTCTACATGAAATTTAAACCAAAAAATTTTCTATACATAATTGTTTTAAAATCAACGATTCCAGAGTTACGGAGGGTGAAAAGTCGAGGTTTTCGATACTTTTTATATTTTTTGGGCAATATTTATGATATAACTATACCAAAAACCCAGACATCCAAAGTGAAAGTTATCCTTCAACACCAAATTGTTCTATATGGTCCACATAATGTTGAGAAAAAAGTCACACCATTTTGAGCGTCGGGTTTGAGGGGGAGAGGGGGGAGAAATCGGTAAATATAAAAAGTATCGAAAACCTCCACTTTTTCACCCTCCGTAACTCTGGAACCGTTGATTTTATAACAATTATGGACAGAACCTTTTTTGTTTTAAATTTTATGTAGAACATTTTTCTACAGAACATTCCTTACGCTAAAGCATAGTTTTAGAAATATTGACGAAAAACGTAAAAAACTACTAATTTACCGATTTCTCCCCCATCTCTCCCCCAAACCGGACGCTCAAAATGGTGTAACTTTTTACTGAACAATATGTGGACCATATAGAACAATTTGGTGTTGAAGGAAAACTTTTACTTTGGATGTCTGGGTTAGGTCTTTTTTTGGACCAATTATACTATACTACCTCCGTAACTTTGGAACCGTTCATTTTAGAAGGGTTATGCATAGGGCCTTTTTTATTTCAAATTTAATGTAGAACAATTTTGTGTAGAAGGTTGTTCATGCTAAACCGCTTAGTTTTAGAAATATTGACGAAAAACGTAAAAAACTACGAATTTGCAGATTTCTCCCCCCTTTCCCCCCCAAACCCAACGCTCAAAATGGTGTGACTTTTTTCTGAACATTATGTGGACCATATAGAACAATTTGGTGTTGGAGGTGTTTGGGTCTAACTATACCATACTAGCAGTGGAACTTTCAAACAAATCGAAAAATAGCAATTTTTGAACGCGAATAACTTTTAATTAAAAAATAAAATAGCAATTCTGCTGACAGCATTTGAAATTATAAGTCAAATTATACCGGTTTTAATTATTTGCATTGCTAAAAATTAATTTTTTTATTATTAAACAAAGCTATTTTTTTATAAGCCAAAAAATTGTTTATAAATTTAAAACAAAGCTGGGGCCCCTTAAATAATCCGATTTTAATTCTGTAAATAGTGTATTAGATAGGTAGAGCACCTCTTTATATTATGTAAAAAAATTAGCCAACTTCTAAATTTTACTTTTTGTTCAGAAAGATTTTAAAAAATTTGAACTTTTTTAAAAACATTTAGATTGCAAATTTATTATGCAAAATTTATTAGGTTGATTTTAATGAAATTTGGTACACGATTTAAGTATGTTACAAAGAATTTCTTAAGCGAATTACTAAGGTTCTAAGTGCCATCAAAGTGGTTAAAAAATATTGAATAACAACAGACTTATTTTGCCCCCTTATTTTGTATTTATTGCTATATTGCAGAAAAGGTAATATCTTAAGACATTTTTTACCAGTCGTATATCATACAAAATTCAGTTATCTTTATTTTATTTCTCTACGACTTTGTTAAAAAGAGAAACGTTTTAAAGTTATAAGCAAAGAAAGCAGAAAAAATTGATGTTTTTCGAAATTTTTTAATATTTTAATTTTTTTTATTAATGTTCCGAGCATATTTGAGAAGGAGCATAAGTCAATTATTATTACTGAAGGTGTCACCTAACTTTATCTGCAAAAATCTGAATGCCACGTCTCACATCCAAAAATAGACGCTTTTTCGCAGATCCTTACTGGTCTAAATAGAGAGGAATGGAAAATACTTGTAGCAGTGGCGGCTCGTCAGAGGAGGCAAGGGAGGCTCAGCCTCCCCATAAATTTTTTACACACTCTACACTGTTTTGTTTATCATGAATCGCGAAAAAAACAAGCACTCTCACTATTATACAACGTGTAAATTCCATATTATCACTAATTATCCATACGTACGGAGCATTAGCATTAGAACGCATGATCGCGTCTGTTTTATTACATATTATTGTAGGCAGGACCCTGGGTTATCCCGAGATGCATGAACGGAGCACGGAGCTGAGAAGCCCAGCAGTCTCCGTTGCTAATGCTCCGTGCAGCGCAGCAGGCGATTAAGGAGACCCGGTCTCCTAACAGTAGCATCTACGGTGCCATCACACGCTGCCCGGAGATATACCAAGGGAGGCAGAATAGCTTCTCGGCTCCGTTGCGTGGTTGCGTGCGTCTCGGGACAACGAATTTTAGGGTCCTGACTAAAAATAATGAAAAATCTAAAAGTGCGAATTTTGTTATGAAATTTGGTATGTGGGGTTATAATAATATTTGAAATATATTTGCTCAAATAACTTTTTCCGATATCTCTAACTCAAAGCAAAATATCGGTAATTTATGGTGTTTTTGAATTCGCAGTAGGCCGCGTTTAGAATTAAAGAAATTCAGTTGAGTATCTTAAAAAATTTGATGCTTCATTATGTATGGACTGCAAAACTTCAAATCTGTATTTATTTTGATATGCGAGGTATCTATTTACAAATAGATGGAATTGTTAACAAATAAACGACACAAACTTTGGTATTAAACTTTTACAATTAGACTAACTATTTTTAAAATGATATGATATCATGAAATTATGAATTAGGATGATATTATGAAATGTAAATAAAAAATGGTCAAAAAATGGGGCCTTAAATTACATTTTTTTGGCGCATTTTTTTGCTAGTGCAAATTTGTCTAGATATTTTACAGTTAGGTATAGCCTCCCCTATTGTAAAAATCACGAGCCGCCACTGACTTGTAGAGGAAATTTTGGAAGAATAAAACAGAAGAGGATGTGCTGGTCCAGTCAATCAGCCATCTTTCACTTTTAGCTAAGAAACGCAAGAGCGCCCAATACTCCATTAGGAGGGAATTCAATAGAGAGATATATAGCGGACTCTCAGCTTTAACAGACTCCCTGACCCCCAATTAGTCCTTTATATCTAGGTTTTACTGTAAGAAAAAAACATTCATAATCCCTAAATGGATATGCGTAAAAGGTGTGTTAAAGTTTTGATAGTTTACCTGCAATGTGTACATAGCTCTCCTTCTTTAAAGGTACCCCTCGAATATAGCCATACAAAGCAACATTTCGATCACATTTTGGATTCTTTCTTATTAACTCTTGATTGGTCAAATCTTCATACCTGTCTCCTATTAAATAACTATGTGTTGTTCTCCACTGAAGAGGCCTAAATTTCATTACAGAAATAAATCTTCCAAGATTTTTAATTTCATTTCTGAGATACTCCTCATGTACTATTCCAGATAAGTAAAACAGCTTGGCTCCAGGATAAACTTCAGTCCAGAATCTATGTTTGAGGGTTTTTTTGGTTGTTTTTAGAGTTTTGCTATTTTTAATCAAATCTAAATGGGTCAATACACCCATTATCCTCGGCATTCCATGAACCTGGCATATGTTTAAGAATTCAAAAACCTCCATTTCAAAACCAAAACTTGCATCGCATAATAATAATACTAAATCAGCAACTTTTGCTAGATCTATCATTGAATTCACATCATTATTGCACTCAAAAAACGTTATTCGCCTTTTCTTACTGGTTACAATTGTAACAGGACCATTTATGTTAGTTAATGGTAACTTCGTAAATAATTTTATTAAATTATTTATTACGGTACTCTTTCCCACTTTTGGTGGACCTACCACAGCAACTACTATGGGAGGAGGTTCAATAGGTGTTCTGTCTACAAGAGGAACATGTTGCTTTTTGGTATCTATATCTTCCTTTCGTCTAAATCGGCGTTCAGCTCTTACAGCTGAATTAAAAGCGAATGCTTTTGGATTACGTTCTTTAGCACCCACTTCACCATTTTGAGTAACTTTTTTTGCTTTCTTCTTTTCCAATTTTCTACCTAAAAGGAATAAAACTATTAGGTCTGGATCCCGCGTATGAAAAAAAGTTGATTAATAGCAAGCTGAAAATTTGTTAATAGCTTAAGTGTGTCTAGTCGGATAAACTTTGATATATGGTAACACTGGAACAGGGGAAGTTTTAATTGTGGAACAGGTTAAAAATTTGGAACGGTCAGACCACGAAAACGGCACATTTATTTTGTCTGACAGAACAAACTTAAACTCTCCGAACAGAGATTAAACTCTCATGCAAAATTTAATATATATAAATATTGCATAAATTTAATTTTAACATAAATTATTTTAATAAAGATGAATTTTACTGTAAAAAACTAATAACTCTTATACAATCACTGGGGGTAGAGCAGGTGATCAAGGAAAGTACAAGAATTTGTGAAAAGTCGAGTACTCTTATTGATCTTGTCCTTAAAAACACTAATAAGTTAGAATATAAAGTATTTTATACACCAAAGATCACTGATCACTTAATTATAGGTATTAGGCTAGAGAATATTGATAGTGTAAATAGTAATAAGAAAAAATTTTAACTAGGTGTTTAAGTGATCAGGCATTTTATGAATTAAATATTGAGATTATAAACTGTGATTGGAATTACGACTCTACTGATATTAATGTGATATATAGTGATTTATATGATACATGTAAAGCTGTGATAGAAAATAAGTATCCTATAAGACAAATAACCTGTAAGAATGAAAATGTTCCTTGGTATGATAATGATGTTAGGGCAAAGGCATTTGAGCGTGATAGGGTATATAAAAATTATGTAAACCAGAGTAATGGTGGTAATAGTATAAATTTATGGAACGAATATAAGATGAAGAGAAATGTAGTTGTAAATTTGCTAAAGCAAAAAAAGTTAAATATTATGAAAGTATGATTGATAACAATAAAAATGATTCAAAGGAAATGTGGAAATGCTTAAAGAAATTAATAAAAAAATAAAGACCAATATATAAATTATAAACAAATTAACTTTGGAATGGATGAAAGTAGAGTGAATGCAAAGAATGAAAGGGAGGCTGCATGTTTGTTTAATACTTATTTTACAAAGAGTATTGAGGAGATAGTATCTAGCTTTACCAACTCTCATGAATGGTCTGATAATAGTTTACCTGAAGTTGAATGCTACATGAGTGAATTTCAGCCCTTAACAATATGTGAACTAAAACAAATAATATTTTCTTTAAAAACCTGCAAAAATTTAGATAATGTACTCAATTCACAATTTTTAAAGAAAACTTTTGAGACAACTGGCTATGCTGTTCTTAATTTTGTTAATTCTTCATTAAAGAGTGGAAGCTTTCCTAAAAACTTAAAAATTAGCTCTATTACACCGGTCCCAAAAACCCAAATGAAATCAGAAGTATCTGCATATCGACCAATCAATACACTGCCTTGTATAGAGAAGGTACTTGAAAAAGCCGTTTACAACCAAATAATTGAATACTTTAATAAAAATAATATTTTTCTCGGCAATCAGTCTGGGTTTCGAAAGGGTCACTCATGTGAAACAGCAATACAACTTACCATCTCGAAGTGGAAACTACTTATTGATAACAATAAATTTGTAGTAGCTGTATTCTTAGACTTTAGAAGAGCTTTTGAAACTATAGACATAGATTTGTTAATTAAAAATTGAGGTACTACGGTTTTAAACAAAGTGTTATAAAATGGTTTAACGAATATCTCACAAAAAGAACTCATTATGTGCAGTTAGGCCAAAGTAAATCAACAGAACTACCTAATTGTTTTGGTGTACCACAAGGCAGTGTACTTGGAGCATTATTATTTATTATTTTCATCAATGATGTAAATTATGTTGAGGGTCTGGAATTTATTAGTCTTTTTGCAGATGACACATTAATTGTATGCAGTGGTGATGATATTGTGGAGGTTGTTAGAAGGATGCAGTGTTTGTTAAAAAGAATTGAGATATTTTTGGATGCTAACAAGTTAAAACTTAATGCGAGTAAAACAAAGTCAATGATTGATAGTCTCTAGCCGATATAAATTAAATAATATAAGTATGGAAAATTTGAAACTAAAAGTTAATAATGAATGCATCAAATGGGTCAATGAAATTAAATATCTTGGATTTATACTGGATAACACACTCTCTCTGAAACCTCATTTTCAATATATTTGCAAGAAAATATCTAAAAAATTATTTTTCTTTAATAGAATTAGCAAAGATCTATCATTATTTTCAAGGATCACTGTATTTAGAAGTATAATTCAGCCCCATTTTGACTACTGTTCAAGTGCTTTATATTTGGGTGATAAAGGATCAATTCAATAATTGCAAATTTTGTATAACAGAGGTATGAGAACAATTCTTCGATGCAATCGCTACACGCCAATTGAGATGATGTACTCTACTTTAGGTTGGTTTTCAGTTCAACAAAGGCTTTACTACCTTACTATGGTTTTCATTTTTAAATTAAAAAAAGGAAAGCATATTTTAATGAATATGTTACATTGAGGGGTCAAGTTCATTCATATACCATGAGAAATATTGAAGATTTTGATATACAAAAAACTAATAAACATAGCACAATGACATCCCTGTTTTACAAATGTATGAATGAATTTAACCATCTTCCCCCCAGTGTTAAGAATGCACTGACAGTTCAAATTTTTAAAAAATTACTGAAGACATATATTTTACCTAGATAAAAAAAATAATTTTTAATAAATCTGTATGTGTTGTATAATATTGCATGTATTGTATATTGTATGTTACATTTAATTAAGCAAATTCATATTTAAATATTGTTAGTAGGATTTCTATTTCAATAAAGAATTTCAAAAATCAGACTGCTATTTATTATCACCTGTCATAATTCCTGTTACTTGACATATTCTACATGTTCCACTCATTAAAACGCCCATTTGGTGATAAACAGCAGTCTGATTTTTGCATGAGAGTTTAATCTCTGTTCGGAGAGTTTAAGTCTGTTCTCTCGGACAAAATACATGTGCCGTTTTCGTGGTCTGGCCGTTCCAAATTTTTAACCTGTTCCACAATTAAAACTTCCCCTGTTCCAGTGTTCCGATATATCAAAGTTTGTCCGACTAGACACCCTTAAGCTATTAACAAATTTTCAGCTTGCTGTTAATCAACTTTTTTTTCATACGCAGGATCCAGACCTATATGCATTAATATATCCTCAAGCTATCAAATGTCACAATTACAACTTTACACTCTCTAGATAACAGTGCAAATTAATATATTTTTTCTAGTGAGCTAGTCAATTTGAAGGTAGCAAAAGCACCTCATTTTAATAATGTTAGCCTTATTTTCCTAAAAAATGTGTATTTACTCTGAAATCGCCTATACAGATAAGTTTTAATGAGTCACTGAATGCTGGTCTTTTCTCTGATTATGTATTGGAGATATAGTTTTATAATTCCTATCTGCAAAGCAGGTAATGAACAAATTTGACACAGGCAAACAGAGATTATTTTGCCCTTCCCCATATCGATAGCTTAGTGTGAAAACCTCGTATCTCAATTTTTTTCGAAAATGACATTTTTGTGGTTTTAGTTTGAAAACTTTGTCTCTCACGGTTTACAGCTGTTAGAAAAAATCCAAATACACCATGTTTTTTTCTAGAGCCATAAAAAGAAAACACATATATCAGGTGATTTCTTGATTTAGTGTGAAGACCACCTATATAATCAAGAATGTGGTGCTTAATTTGGAGTGTTTGGACTTGGAGAAGTGTTTTTTGTGAACAATGATAAATTGTCATGCAAGTAGAAACATTTTATTTATCTTAATTCAAAAGACCGATCCGGTCCTGGTAGGCAAATTGTGAGGTTGATTAACGTCTGTTCCGTGAATAATCCAATTTCCATTGGAATTACGAATAGATAAATCGCCAAGTTAACACAGTGTGTAAATAAAAGTACAAGTGCACTAGTGAGTGAAAATAAATCGTCCAAAGCATCGAAAAAGTAAGATCTCTCCATTATTTACTGTAAACAGGTATTTTAGATGCCAATAATTATTCGAACAATATAAATAAAATAAAACCACTGATAAGAAATTCAAGTTTTGATGGGTCAAACAGACTTGATTTATTTTCGCAGTGCAGAGTCGGACTTATAAAATAAATCTAAAATAGTGCGAGAATTAAAAATCAATAATTTTAATTTTTACGGTGATTACGAACTGGCTTAAAGTTAATTTCTAAATTAAGTTTATAGATTGTGTCTAATATAGGTTTATTTTTTAAACTAACCTTATATTTATATTGTATTCTATACAGATTTTTCTAATTGTAACATTTAGCGGGGCACTCTTAGAAAATGGAAAGAAAGGATAATGATACAGGAAGTGAAACCGATGACGAAACGAAACGCAAAAGAGAAAACTTGGATGATTGTTTTAATAGAAGTAAAATTACAAAACGGTCACCAAGCAAAGCAGGCAACGAAAAAAAGGAAGACATGGAAAATGTTATGATTACGATGATGAGAGAGCTCATGAATAAAAATGATGAAATGCTTCAGGAAATAAAACAAATAAGAAAAGAACAACAACAAACCAATAAAGAGTTAATGGATGTAAAAGTAGAGAATCAAAAACTAAAAAAAGAAGTAAAATTGCTACATGAAAGAATGGAGCAACTGGAGAAATTTAGCAAAAAGAAAAGCTTGATCGTAACTGGGTTGAAAGTACAAACAAATGATGATAAGAAATTAAAAGAAGAAATGGAAAATTTCATAGCCCAAGAGTTGCAAACACAAATAAAACTAAGAAGTGCAACAAAAATAGGAGAAACAGTATGCGCAATAGGGACAGAAACTTTCACGGATAAAATGGAAATCCTACACAAGAAAAGTAAACTAAAACAGCATAAAGACCGTATCTATATAAACAACGATATGACATCGAAAGAAAAAGAAATACAAAAGGAAATAACTAAAATAGCAAAGGAAGAAAGAAGCAAAAGTAAGCAAACGAAAATCGGCTACAAGAAATTAATAGTAAATGGCAAAATCTGGATATGGGACGAGGAGAGAGAACAGCTGATAGAAAATTCAAAAAACTAATAAACGAAGAACAGCGGCTGAAATATGGTATTGACATGGCAAAAAAAGGAATAACGACTTTGGAAAATGAGGAAAAAAACGATACAAATAAGGAAAAACCTGAGGAAATAATAAAAATTGGAACCTGGAATGTACGAAGTACGTACGAAGAGGGTGCCTTAAAAAATTTAGATAATATTATGGAGAATTACAAAGTAGACATCCTGGCCTTACAAGAAACAAAACAGTTGGGAACTGAAATAGTCAAAATAGGAAAAAGAACCTTTTTTAAGAGTGGCGGGACAAACAGATATTTTGGAGTCGGATTTATGGTGACAGAAAAAATAAGTAAATTAGTTATAGACTTCCAAGCAATATCAGATAGAATATGTTATTTAAGAATAAGAGGAAAGTAAAGAAAAATTAGCATCATTAATGCACATGCCCCCACTGAAGAAAAAGACCTAGAAACCAAGACAGAGTTCTATGAGAAGCTAAGTAATTTGATGGATAAAATTCAGAAATATGACATAAAGATAATCGTAGGAGATATGAATGCCAAAATAGGAAGAGAAGAGATTTACAGAAGTATAACGGGTGGAAAAAGTTTGCATAAGGAATCAAATGAAAATGGGAAAAAATTAATTGAATTTGCAACAGAAAATAAAATGAAAATTGTAAGCACAAGATTTGACCATAAGGATATTCATAAGATAACTTGGATATCTCCAGATGGAAGGACAAAAAACCAGATATAGACCACGTATTAATAGAAAGTAAACATATCAAAGCAATTACCGATTCCAGAAGCTACAGAGGGGCAGATACCAATAGCGATCATATTCTAACGATAGCCAAACTTAAACAAGAGCTGCCAAGAAACCCAAGAACAGCAAAAGAAAGATTAACATACAAGATATAATTACTTAAAGAAGAAAAAACGGCAAACAGATTTGTGGCAGAGATAAATAAAAGACTTCGTTACCCCACCGCAGAAGATATTGATGAAGAATGGAGGAATATACAGATAGCGATGACAGAAGCAACGGAACTATGTCTAGGAAAAGTACAAGCAGAGAAACGAAGAGACTGGTTTGACGAGAATTGTAAAATAGCATTGATACGTAGAAATAAAGCAAAAATAGAAAAAGACAAAAATAATACACAGGATACTACAGAAAAATATAAAATGGCAAGAAGAGAAGTAAAACAAATCTGCAGAAAAAAGAAAAGAGAACATCTTGACAAACAGTTGAAAACAATAGAAGAATCATACATAAACAAGGAAATAAGAAATTTCTACCAAGAAGTAAAAAAATCCCAAGGAACTGCAAAGAGTAAAACAAGTTATTGTAGAGGTAAAGACGGTGTGCTTTTAGGAGAAACAACAGAAAAATTGAACAGATGGGCGGAGTATTTTGAAGAACTATTAAATGCAAATAAACAAGCAGAACCCCAGGAAATAAAACAACATGAACAGGATAACACAGAACAACAACGTGAAGAAGAACCTACACTACAAGAAGTAAAAGAAGCAATATTGAAGCAAAAAAATAACAAAAGCGCAGGAGAAAGCGGAATTCCGGCAGAGATTTTTAAAGCAGGAGGAGAAAAGCTGCAAGAAAAAATTTTCCGACTAATATTAACAGTCTGGCAAAAAGAGGAAATGCCGCAACAATGGAACAATGCACTCATCTGTCCAATCTACAAAAAAGGTGATGAAACAAGTTGCGAAAATTATAGAGGAATATCGCTATTAGAAGTGGCCTATAAAATACTTGCAAAAATCATCCGAAATAGATTGCAAAAGGAGGTAAATAAGATCATTGGAGAATACCAAGGAGGTTTTAGACCAGGAAGATCAACAACAGATCAAATATGTTTATTAAAACTAATACAGAACAACAGCTACGAACAAAATTTGGGACTACACATGTTGTTCATTGACTTTAAACAGGCTTACGACTCAGTAGACTGAGATATGCTATATGAAGCAATGAGATCCTTGGCTATTTCAGGAAAGCTGGTTAAATTAGTGAGAATGACGCTCAACAATACAAAAAACAGGATAACACTGGAAGGAAATTTTTCAAAACAATTCACAGTGAATAAAGGACTGAAACAGGGTGACCCTCTATCTACAGACTTATTTAACTTGGTACTAGAACACATAGTAAGAAGGATAACAATTAATACAAGCGGTACCATATTTAACAACAGACAGCAGTTTATAGCTTACGCTGATGATCTAGTCATCCTAACAAGAACAAAGGAACATCTCCAAAAAATATTCCAAAAGTTCGAAGCGGAAGCAAAAAGGTATGGATTAAAAATCAACCAAGGAAAAACACAATACATGGTAATGAAAGGAGATATAAATAAAGAGGATAACTATATAAAAATGAAAGGAGAAGGAGATGAATATAAATTTAAGGAAGTAGCAGAATTCGAATACCTGCGAGTGACTGTAACCAGTACTGGAAGGGAAGAAAAAGAAATAGATAAAAGATTATTGAAGGGAAGTCGAGTTGTGGGTGCCTTAAACACGATATTAAAAGCAAAAAATGTATCAATAAACGCGAAAATCAGAATGTATGAAACGATAATACGGCCCACAGTGTTGTATGCGAGCGAAACGTGGGTAATGAATCAACAAGAGGAGAAGACGATACAGATATGGGAAAGGAAGGTCCTGAGAAAAATTTTTGGAGGTATACAGATAGCGGAGAAAACCAGGAGGAGACGAACAAATGAAGAAGTAATGAGGATGTATGGGAGACCAAAAATAACGACAAAAATACGAGCCCAAAGAGTTAGATGGCTGGGACATATTACTCAAATACCAGAAACTAGAAACGTCAAACGAATATTGAATGACAGAGTATTGGGAAAAAGGAGACGAGGTCGCCCAAGGAAGAGATGGTTAGAGGCTGCAGAGAGGAATTTGGAAGAAATCGGGGTGAAGGACTGGAGAAAGAGTGCAGAGGACCGAAAAGAATGGAGAAATATTATCCAGAATTTAGAAGCCGTAGGCCTATAAGGCCTGTTAGCGCTGTTATATATATATATTAATTCAAAAGATTTGTACTATATTAACCTAGTATTTGGAGGTGTCCACTAGGATATTAAAAATGAAAACCTCGTAAATAATCATGAACACAGCATAACTATCTATGAAAATCACGTATATCAAGATATACGAGGTTATCATAGTTACTTGAACAACGTCTATATGTACTGCAAGGATAATAATTACGAGTTTTCATAGTTAATATTTGTGTCTTCATTTTAAAAGCAATATTTGAACCAAATAACAAAATATTATCTACAGTAGACCAATTTTTACAGCTCCTAATAAACGCTAGAGGTCTAAGCGCAGCTGAAATTGACAACGGACCATATAACAATATTTTTTCTGTAATAGACCGCTTTTTACAGTACCTAATAAACCCTAGAAATTTAAACGCATTTATTGTAACAAATATTAACCGACCAAAAAGAAATAAAATTTAATTTGGATGGTTCAGATGTTGACAAAACAATTATATTCTTCAAACACAACCGGAAACTCAATATAATACAGTAATATAAAAACCATCACCAATTCGATATAATTCAATACCTAAGCTAAATCTCCGACCCTATAATAACATCCTTTTCACAATAATCCCATTTTACAAGCATTGGAACATTTTTAAAACGTAAGCTTTATCTCAGTGTCGATAGTACCTGATTAAGAATATGGGAGCTGTGTCAGTTGACTTGTGTTCGTTCAGAAATTAGATTAATTTATAGCCTAGATTCAGGAGGGAGTAATAATATTATGCTATATGGAATAGTCTTCTGGGGTGCTTCGGTGGATAGCTCAACTGTCTTCATAGTCCAAAAAAAGGCAGTCAGGGTGATCCTAGGACTAAAGTCGAGAGAATCCTGTAGAGGCCGATTCAAATCACTCAATATACTCACTTTCTCAGCTATCTATATATATGAATGTATTATGTTTCTCTTTAAAAATTTTACTTTATTTTATCACCTGCTACCAAATCATGAATATAACACAAGAAGCCTTAATTTGAATATTCCACTTCACAGATTGTCCCTAACAGAGAGAAGTCCTTTGTATGTGTGCGTTAAATTTTACAATAGTCTACCATCTGACATTCAACGGGAAACCTATAAAGCTTAAAAAAAAACGGTTTTTCAACACCTGGTTAACATTGAGCCGTATACTGTGGTGGAGTACCTGGCCTATCAGCCTTGATCAGCATATATGTAATTTGTATTGTTTGTATATTTTAGTGTATTGTTAATATATCTTTTTAATATGTGATTATTAGTAATATTTTTTAATATGTGATTGTTAGTAATGTGACGTTATTTGCTCAATTATGTTAAAAATTTATGCAAATAAAAATTTACTCTACTCTACTCTACTCTAATATATGAAGGTATGTTACTTGTTACCAGAAAAATCTATATGCTCTAATCTAATATTTTTGTCTTATAGGTAATAATGTCAAGACGAAGCTTAATGTTAAACCTTGTCCTCAAAGGGAAAACAGTTAATGCACTCCAGTTAACAAGAAGTTTACTCAAGGTAAGTTACAAACTAATAGGCCCAGTACTAAGCCTACTTATGCACTAAATGTGTATGATGTTATCAAAAAAAAAATCATAGGCTATTTTGCTACATCTTAACCTTCCGATGATCAAAGGGGTGAATTTTGACCCCAATGCATGTTTTTATTTCATTAATTCAGACATATTTTCAATTTTAAACTCATTATTTTTTTATTTGACTTTAATATCATTCTAGAAATATTTTCTATATTTTACGAAAAAAAAAAATTTTCCGAATTTAAGGGGAACAAACTCCTTTGGCCTTCCATGTTAAAATTTTATATTAAGTAAATACCACCTAATATGTGGAATTGTATATAAGAAACATTCCAATATTGAACAAAAATTGTTTGTTAAACCTGTGGCGACGTAAATTAGTGTATATTTTAAAACTTCTTTAGTTATACAGTCCCTGGCCATATTATTATGACCACCTATGAATTTTGACAAAAATCAACTATTCCACTAAGTATGTTTTGTTTAAAATATGATTTTTAAATTTAATTTTGTTAAGCAATGTTTATGTTACGCATTAACTATAATATATTTAATATTAAACAGCAATAAAATATTTTAAAATATTACATATTTATATTTTTTTAATATTTTGTTCAATTTCTGACCTTAATCATATGCAAAATATTTGGGAGCTTTTAAAACGAGAAATTTTCAACGAAAAGGTCACTAACGGAATTTTTTTGATTAAAGGACTAATATATCGTTGAAACCACAATGACAAATTGAAGCAAAAAAAATTGAACTGCATTCAAAATATGCCAAGATGGGTACTAGCGGTAATCAAAGTTAGAGGGGGCTCAGCAAAATATTGAAAAAATAAAAATATGTGATATTTTTAAATGTTGTATTGGTGTTTATTATTAAATATAAAACATTTAATAATAAACCATTTTAAAATATCACATATTTGTATTTTTTTAATATTTTGCTGAGCCCCTCTAACTTTGATTACCACTAGTACCCGGCTTGGCATACTTTGAATGCAGTTAATTTTTTTTTGCTTCAATTTGATATTGTGGTTTCAATGATATATTAGTCCTTTAATCAAATCAATTTCGTTAGTTACCTTTTCATCGGAAATTTCTCGTTTTAAAAGCTCCCAAATATTTTCCATCTAATTAAGGTCAGAAATTGAACAAAATATTAAAAAATATAAATATGTAATATTTTCAAATATTTTATTGCTGTTTATTATTAAATATATTATAGTTAATGAATACCATTAACATTGCATAACAAAATTAAATTTAAAAATCATATTTTAAACAAAACATATTTAGTGGAATAGTTGAGTTTTGTCAAAATTCATAGGTGGTCATAATAATATGGACAGGGACTGTAAGTTCAGAATGATGATTCCTGTTTTTTTTCAATTGTAATTAAAAATATGTTTTACTAATGTTTATTTATGATTTATTGATACAATAGTAACATAAAAATGACGAATACATACATTATTTTATTTTTTAAAACAACTTAATTTTTTTTTTCAAATGTCATTTTTTACTGGGGGTCATTTTTTACCCCCGTTGGTCATCCGTGTAACAAAAAAGGTTGGTCATCGGAAGGTTAACTGAATAATTATATTCCTTATTATTATTACTATAGTTTATTAATTGTTTCAGATGATGAAAATCAATCCTACTATGTAGGGCTAAAAAAAAAATAATGAGTGCACCTGTATTCTTCAGGTGGAGTGGATTCTAAACAAAGTACATACTGACACAATTAAGAAATAATTAAAAGACTGAGATAATTGAGACATTTTATTACTTATAGCATTGAGTTTGTTATTTAGATTACAAGTCAATGATTTTATTGTTTTAAAAATCAATATATAATAATTTCGTCGTTTAATGTTAATTTTGTAAAATATGTCAATAAACTAAATAAATAATTTATTTTAATATAACCCTTTTAGTATTCAAAATTATGTTAGACAGATATACATGAATCAATAATTAATATGAAAAAATCGTATATTTTAAATATCTAATATAAAAACCATGTATATATAGAACTCAAGAATGAATACCTCGTAGGTCAGGTAAAAAATTAAATAATATGTGCAAAATTTATGTGTAACTATCGAAATGTGTTCAAATTAAAAATAAGTAAAGATAGTTTTTTGTTTTTATGTTATAATATGCAGTAAATCAGTTTTTGCCTCTCCTGTAAAATTGTATTTTATTGAGATACGAGGTTTTCACACTAAGCCATCGATATATTTCGTTCTAACAGTGTCGACCGAAATACAAAGATGAGAATCTATAAAACCTAAATTCGACCAATAGCATGATATGGCAGTGAAGCATTCAAAGAAACATCTAAAAACAAACTTGACACATTGGAAAGGAAAATACTGAGGAGAATACTAGGACCTGTGAGGGAATACAGTATCTTCAGAATTTGATACAACAAAGAGCTTTATCAACTTTATAAGGAAACACTCCTGTCAGACTTCATTACAATACAAAGATTGCTATGGGCCAGACATGCGATAAGAATGGGAGAGGATAGCCTACCAAAAAGAGTACTGAACTCTAGAATGCAGGGAAAGAGATCAGTTGGAAAGCCAAGAAAGTCCGTGTATGGAGAAGAGCAGCCACAGACAAACAAGGGTGGAGGCAAAAAATAAAGGAGGCCAAGGCTCAATTTCGGCTGTAGTGCCGTAGAAGAAGAATATTAATATTTTCTCTTAACACTATTGATAAAGTTTAAAATATAAATGGATTCTGAAATCATGAACAGATGAATTTTGAACTGTGTATCTACTATCAAATTATATACATAATAAATATGTATTCAAGTAGGTCAATAGAATGTATGTATTCTAGAGCAAAGGAAGAACAATACTCTACAATTTTTTTAATATTTCCTTCCGAAAGCACAGTTAAATACAACATAGTAAATAAGTTATTTTTATTAAAATAGTAAATAATTTACCTGAATGTCTATCTCTGTGAGCTTTTTTCTTTGTTGACGTATCCTCCTCCATTTGAAAAGGAAAATTAAGAAATAATGTATATCCTGACGAATATAGAAAAATTAAATTAAACCTAAGATACTTTATTTCCTTTATTTATCAATGCAACGTGAATATTTTGAGGTTATATATGTTTTCCGTCAAAAATTAAACGTCTATCGTCAAGCGCACAAACCATACATACTCATAGACGTTTCACTCTATGCGTTTCACGTAAATTGTCAAGGTCAAGACAGCAAATTAGTTACCATTCCAATCCAGAGATGTCGCTGTCAGTCAATTCTCTTGTCATATTTAACAACTGACAGTTGACAATTAAATTAATTTGTTATTTACTTTTTATTTTACAGTTTGTGGCTTAATTATTTTATTATAGTGGTGTTACGATTTTAATTAGATTTAATCACAATTTTAATAAGTGTATTAACCTCCTCTCCATTTTTATGAGTAGAATTTTTAGTTTACATTGATCATCCCGTGCTGTGTTTCTCCACATTAAAAAAACAATATAATAGATCCTGAAACAGTTTATTCCAATAGACAAGTGTGTCATCAACATTTCGGACCTATATATTTTTGGAAGTTTGCAAAAGATTATAAGGTAATATTTATCTAAACAAGCATCCTATCTACAAGATTCTTTCAAAAATTTTCATTCAACTCGATACACATTAGTGCTTTCACGTGACACATAGCAGTAGTGTTTAACATTTTGAAAACAAATTTGAATATTTGAAGTTTTCAGTAAAATATGGAATAAAACATTGAATTGTATTTCTGTTGTTTTAATTTCCTGCGAAATTTCATCAAAAATCCCGCAAAATTTATAATTTGAAATTCTCATGTAACTAAAATTTGTCAATATAGTTCCCATTCCAATCAAGAGATGGCGTTAATTAGATCCGAAAGATTAACATGGTCGTGAAACGTCTAGTGGTCAAGCGTCAAGAGTTTGAATAGGAATTTTTGTGTTATTGTGTTTACTACTCTGGATCTGTCAAAATTCAAAATGAAAATTCGTTTTTTTACGGGTTACGTGCGGGTTACGTTCTATGGTTACGTTACAGTTTTTTTAAGCTGGAATCGAGTTTATAATTATTTTGACTTTACCTATTTATTAAATTTATTTATATATTGAATACGAAAGAATTAGACTCAGACAAAGATTTACAATTACAAATAGGAGCTTCAACTGAAATACACAATGAAAAACATTGTAAGAAGTATAAATACATTAAAATTAGTTGTGTTACTGTCCAACATTGGCAAACAAAGTAAGTTTTAGTATATTATGTATAGAGCTAATGATTCAATGATTGAATCTAAAATATATGTATCAATTTACAAATATTTTATGTATTGCATTAAAGGAGATTATTTTTCACAACATGGATTATTATGATATAGCAAAATTGTTGCTAGTAGTTCAAAAAACATTACAAGGTGTTACAGTGCACAGATTTTAAACGTGCCGGTGGGGGATGGCGTCTATTGTTGGTGTATTAAGCTGGAGATACACATGACACATGCCTGTTACTAGCACACTGGTATAGCAGTACCTATTAGCAAGCACTAGCTCAGGGCTTCCCAAACTTATTCGTACTGTGACCCCCTTGAAACTTTGGAATTTTTTGCGACGCCCCTCAACCCAACCCCAAGAAAATTTACCAATTTTAGTAAGTACTAGCCTAGTAACAGGTTATAGTTATAACAAAAAAAAACTATTTGAACATTTATATTTTTATTAGAAATTAAGAACGAAATAAAAAAATAGGCCCAAAAATAAAAAGGGATAGGGTCAATCGGGGCTAATGTGAAACACACAAAACATTGGGGCTAATCTGAAACATGTAAATAACTTTAAAGTTTTAGTAGATGAAGATGTGGAGTATATGTCATTTTGTAGCTAGTACATTAATTAATTAAACCCCATATCAAACATAGTCAAAATCCACCTAACTGTGTATAGAAAAATATAAAAATCATAGACTTGCAATTTTAAGGAAAAAAACTTTTAATCGGAATGCCAAAACTTTTTCTCAGGCATTAAAAAATACATTTAAAAACACAATCATTTAATTACAATGCATTCTATTAGAGTGAATGAGCATTTTTAGCTATAAATGTTTGTCCTAACTCTGACCAAACCTAAAATATTATCCACCAAAGTCGAGGGGCTAATATGAAACAGTGTTTGGGGCTAATGTGAAACACTCTCCAGTATTATTTCAAAACACACTCTAAGCAAAAATATTGTACATTATAAAATTTGTATCCGCCTACCACATTTAAAAACAAAATAGTTATGTCTTTTTGTTTTTCTTTTTGTTTTATTCATGCAGCTTCTTCCTTTTTTACTCTGTGTCAAAGGTAGGCATTTTTTCAGCTGGAAGTTTTCAGTCAGCTGTATGACGGAATTTGTATATACGGAAGGTGACATCTTCAATATAGATTTCATGGAAATAGTTGCGGTTCTACCTTATCCAGTAACCACTTTTAAGTCCAGAAAAATTACATATGTATTCCCTGGAAGTGTCAATGTGTATGAACAATGACTGAAGTTAGCAAAGGCTTAGGCCTATATACAAATTTGTTCATATTTCAGCTATTCATTTTTCCAGTTCTGTATTCTAGCTTATGTTGCTTATTTTGAATTATAAAAACCTTCCAAATGTAAACTGTTATTGTTATTACTAATTTCCATGGAGATTAATCCTACCTAAATCCATATTTAACTATCTTACTGTTGTTGTTTTAGGGCCGGTTGTTCGAACGCTAATCAACAATGATCATTATCAAATAATTAATTACTGTCAATGTCAATTGTTAAAACATAATTAATTACAATTCTGAGACTATAATCAATTAATATAACAATAATTATTAACACAATTAATAATAAATCTCATAATTGTAATTAATTATGTTTTCAGCGACCCAAACAAAGTTGACATTGACAGTTTTGGTGACAGTAATTAAATATTTAATAATGATCATTGTTGATTAGCGTTCGAACAACCGGCCCTTAATGTATCAGTTAATTGGCCAATCTAAATGCTGATATGTTTTTTGATTAATTTAATGGTTGTAATAAGGCAATTAGTATATGTTTCACAATAGCCCCATTGCTGTTTCATAATAGCCCCTTTTCATGGGGCTAAAGTGAAACGCAGTTTTATTTTTTTTGTGCTTTTATTTTATGACAAAAAACATTTTTGAAACCACCAACTTGTAAAGGACACAAAGATACATACTAATGAATTTTTGTTTGTATCTTGGGGCAAATAGATCATAAGTTATATTGCAAAGTTTACATTTTTGTTTCATATTAGCCCCGATTGACCCTATTTTTTATGTAACTGTCTGGTTAATGTGACGGATGTGCTTGCTTTTTTGAGCACAGCTTATGAAACCAGGGCTCCAGTTTGGAAATTACCACTCTCATTTCTTTTTCTAAGTTTATGTTTGACCTGTACTTGTTTTTAATTACTGTCACTGCAGAAAATTCCGTTTCGCACAAGTACGAAGTCGTAAATGGTAATAAAACCTTTAATGTTGCAGTGCTGATGGCATGACATTCATGAGAAACTGAGCTCCCAAATTCAAACAATGTGTCCTTGTCGTATTGAAGTTTTAGGCTGGAATCACAGGACAATTCTGTTAGTTGTTCTTCTTCCTCTGTTGAAAGTGTTGATAACGTAGATAACTGGAAAGGGTTTCCGACCCAGTCATATTACTCCAGATCTTCGGGAAAATATTTCTCAAAGTGTTCGCTCAATGATAGCAAGTGTTGTGTAAACATATTTTTTAAAGAGGGATCGAGGATTTCTATCGAGTTTTTTTTTGTAGAATACCTTGTAAAGCAGGCAAACAGTCAATTTCTTGATCTTCTAATTTTCTCTTCCATAAGAGCAACTTATTCTGAAACCCAGTAATTTTATCTGCCAATTGCAGGATATAAGTATGTTAATAAATATATTTTCTGTATTAAAAGTCTGCTTTGACACGCGACGCCCCTGGGATAACTCAGCAACACCCCAGGGCGTCGCAACACCCCAGGGCGTCGCGACGCCCAGTTTGGGAAGCCCTGCACTAGCTACTATCCCCAAACTGGCAAGTGTATAAGTTAACTGGCATGCTAGTTCCTAGCATGCTAGCTAATCGTAAAGAATTTGATTTTTCTTGCTTGTAGCGTGCTGTGAGATGCAAGGCGTATGCGTGTGAGTGTCACTGGCATGTGTGGACGCACGCTGCTGCTACGGGCATGCCAGTAGCTAGCAGAGAATTGTCACATTTGTTATTTTGGAGATAAAAATTATTCGTTTTATTTTATACTTGTTTTAAAAAAGGTTCGTTTGGGGTGAAGAAAAAATCATCAAATTCATTTCTATTTATAGCTATGTAATTACAATATTTTCACTGAGTCGAGTTAGTGTGCCAAAACAAATAAATATGTCTTGTACAGGGATAGAAATATCTTAACTGGTTGGAGATTCTGACCGCTCCACCCTGTTCAGGGGTGTACTCTGACACGACTAACAGTACCAGAGGTAGGGTATAAGGTGCCCTTACATGCCCTGCAAAACTAGCATAGGCGCCCTTTGGCTTTTTTAATTCGTATTTGTATAATACCAGCCATAAAAAGCTCATTTTGGTACCCTCCAAGCAGGGGCACCCGCCTGCACTACATCCCTTGCAGGCCCATTATCGCCGGCCCTGGTGACTAATATGTTTTCTAAATAATACTTAAAACTACATAAAATTTTTAGCTTAAGCTTAAGCAATGTACTGGGATGGATTTTTGGTAGTTTTGTTAAGTTTTAATTATTAAAGTTGAGTTTATTGTTCTATTTTATGAAATATTGTTGAAATTCTAAAAATTTCACATATGAAATTTAATTGATTAAATGTTTAATTGTATGAAAATTATACAATTTTTGATTGTGATTGAGTTTGAAACTTTCATGTTGAAAATGAAAGATAAATTTAAATATTTATTATTAAAATAATAATAAACAGAGATATTTTTATTAACATATTCAAAGATAATTATAATGATATTAGAAATAGGGATTTGTTTGTAAATGAAAAATGTTCAATGAGTGACATTTATGTGTATTTAAAATATCAAAGAAAATCAATGTTGTTCTGAAGCTATTTTCTTGTGGCATTTTTATAATCAAGTATATTCAAATGGGAAATAAGCCACAATTTTACCTAAAAATGATTTTATTAACGTTTCGACGCCCAAGTCGGGTGTCGTTGTCAAAATACAAAATAATACTAAATAAACAAAAATGTTGTTGCTTAGTAAATAATTCTTCTAATAATTTATTTAATTTGACTCATTTATATCGGCAATTCAGACACGTATTATACATTTTAAAGTAGAGGACTTTAAAATGATATTGCCAATATTGATGAGTTGCGTTCCTGGGACGACTTTACTAAAAGATAGTTCATTCGATTACATGAAATCAATCCCAACTCAAGAATATCCCCCACAAAAAATCATAGCATGTGATCTGTCTTTAAAAAGACAACCAAATGCAACGGTGGCACTGAAATTCTCGCGTTAGAGATTCCATAGTAAATCACGAGGGAAAACCAGGAAAAACCTCGTGATACTATCCCGACATCGTAAGTATTTGGGTTTACATTTAGTTTACTCTCAAAACTAATACCAAATTCTGACTTGATATTTTAAACTTTAAATAATACTAAAATACCAAATATGTAGATACTAACTCGATATGTTACTGATTTACTAATTGTGGTATTTTCTTTCTATTGACTTCCTCCTTTAATATGGGTAACCACATCCTACTGCATTCTACCGAGGAATTTGCGACACAATTGGTTTCATTTAGCATAATTAGAGCCGCTTCTTTGATTTTTCTCTTTTTACTATCTGCTTCTTTTAGGACTATACTTGAATCTCTCCACTGAACTCTATGTTCATTATCCCATGCGTGCTGACATATTTGAGATCTATCAAATTCTCTATTTTTTATATAAGACTGATGTTCATTTACTCTAACGTCTAATGGTCTTGACGTTTCACCTATATAAAATTGTTCGCATTCACCAGAGCTGTAAAAGATACTTTTTAAAAGTATCTAGATACTTTTATGATACTTGAGGCAAAAAGTATCTTAAGATACTAAGTATCTAAGATACTTTTTTGTGAAAGTATCTAAAGATACAAAATACCGGAAAAGTATTTAGAGTAAAAATATCTTAGATACTTTCAAGTATCTAAGATACTTTTGAGTATCTAAGATACTTTTAAGTATCTAAGATACTTTTAAGTATGTAAGATATTTTTATGTATCAAAGATACTTAGATGCTTTTCTAGTATCTAAGATACTTAGATACTTTTGTAGTAACTAAGATACTTTTAGGGTATAATATAAAGGTACTCGGTACTCTACTACTCCACAGTAGATTGTCGATACTTTTGTTTTAAAAACATCATTTTAACCCTTTAAATTATCATACAATTTTAGTTTAAGCCAGCAGGTACTTTGAAATGGTATACTTTGGGCTTTGGGGTAGATAAGAAATAAAAGACGTTAAGTTATTACAAACTAATAACTATGTATTGAAAACAAAAATCAAACATTAAATTTTCAAAACAATATAAAATAAACATAAATTCGTGTGTTAAAAACAGCATAAGATGCATTATGCATTAAAAACAGAACATTCAACATAATTAAATTTTTAAACACAATAGGATAGGATATAAAAAATAGTAACATTTTGGTAGCTAATAACTAGTTAGTATAACCACTAGCTTTTAGTAAAACTAAATTTTCAAAAGTATGATCAGACAAGGCATGACGTCGGGGTGAATTAATAAAAGTTGCAAAAGAAAACATTCTTTCAACAGCTGCAGAAGAAGGTAATGGCGTATTGAACTTTTTAAATAATTGTTCGATATTATATTTTTTTATCATTTGTATGTTGGTTTCAGAATCGGCCAAATATTGTAATAGTTGCAGCTCAGCTTGTCGTTTATAATCTAAATCAGTATAGCCAGTGTTTTCGTTTTGCGTTTGAAGATCGGAGTTAATATCAAATTCAAAGAAGTCGTTTTACATTTTGTTACTTTTCATTACAGTAGTAATGTTATTTGTACTTACATCAACTTGTTTTAATTGTTCGTCATTTTCCTTCATAATTTTTATTGCTTCTGTAATTACCAAATCCTTAATTTCACTAAGGTCATTTTCGATATTCCTGATTCCTCGAAATGCAGTAAGCCAACGTGTTTTAAATAAAGGATTAGTAACTGCAGCAATTATTGCAGATTGGTTAGTCAACTTAAGAAGTTTTTCAAAACTGGAGTTTAAAGATACTGTCAGAGCGTTCAAAATAGGTTCCACATATTTAAACTTATTGGTTTTAAGCTTTTCAATTTTAACAAACAAGCTTACGATTGATGGTAGAAGGAAACCGTAGTACATATTTTGTTCGCCTTGAAGAATGTCAACTGCCAGAACAAACGGTTTTAGTATTTGGCATAATTCTGCTAAATAATTTAGATCAGTATCTCTGAGCCGATCTTGTTTTGCAAAATTTAATTTTTCGTATAGAGATTCCAGTTTTTCTTTAGACTTAAGAATCTGGTTCAGAGCATCGAACATGGAATTCCAACGAGTCACACCCGGGTAACTTAAAGTATGTCCTAATACTTTTTTTATCACTTCAGGTGATTTAGGATGACCTGCTTTTTTCCATATATGATTACACCTAGCTATTGCTTGTTCATGTTTTGATCTAAGAGAACTGGTTGAATTAATTATTTTCATAATATCAGTAGTTGTTATTAGGGCAAGTGTATGACTTGCACAACGTATGTGTTCAGATAAAGTAGGTATGATCATGATCAAATTATTGTCACTTAAATTATTTGGAAGGAGATAATTTTCGTTTTCAAATATGTCAGGAATATCCTCTTCATCCTCCAAAATATCTTCCTGATCTTCCTCAATGATGTCGATATCATCTTTTGGCACTTGTTGTTGATGTGCACCGTCGTCACCAGTGTAGTGTAAAACATTATTGATACCAAAAACACCAAAAGCTTTGACAAAATTTGAGCCGTTGTCAGTAATTGTTGCTAACACTTTATTTGGATGTAGATTATAAGCAGTATATATGTCTTCTAATAGTTCAGCTATACGGTCGTGTGTATGCGCTCCAGAAAATCTTCTACATGCTAGCGGTGCTGACTTTCGTAGAAGTCTGTCGTCAATCCAATGACATGTAACACCAAGAAAAATTCGGGTTTTGCATGACCAAATGTCAGCCGTCGTGCAGACGTAACGGATATCATGTAATGTTAATTTTAAGTTTTCTTTGTTCTCAGACACCATAGACGAAATTTTTTTACAGCTGTAGGCCTGGATATGATTTTTAAAGGAGTAATTCCCTTAAATAAATTTAAAAAGCTACGATTTTGTAACAACGACAAAGGTGACATGGTATCTACAATAAACTGAACAAATCTTCTGTTAAATTTATCCTGTGTAACATTTTCGGTCTTTGTAATCATTTGTCTAATGTTCATTTGCCTATCATTGATATTTTTAATTTCCAGTTTTTTCGTAAGTTTAGAACTTAAATAATCCTTATAAAATGTTGAATGTTTCGTTTTAAAATGTTTTAAGAAGTTACTAGTAGAACCTGAATTTCCCTTTAAATATTTATTATTAGGTAAACACATTCTACACTTAGCTATAATGTCTCTTGTCCCGTCAAGTTTTTCTAACATTTGTTGCGTAATTTCAAAATATTTCCCATCAAAGAGATTTGAGGTTGCTGCATTATGATGTGAGGATTGACTATTAGTTACAGAAACAGAACTAGTAAAACTACTAGCAGCAGTAGCACTAGTAGCAGCCGAGTTGTCTGAATCTGAATCCTGATTTTCATAGGTTTTTTCCGGAGATTTTGAAGAGGAGGCACCGCCAAAAAATTTTCTGAACTTCTTTTTTGTTGTTGTTTCAGGACTTTCAGGAACATATGTAGGGTCTTTTTCATCTTCACTTGGTGTAAAAGGGTCAGGTTCAGGTAATTCAGGTTCAGTAAATGTCATGTCAACATCTACATTTAGTTCTTTATCATGACAATTCTCATATATATCCATCTGAAACAAAATTGTCAAGTTTTATGTGGCCCCGACCCTAATTTTGTTAGCACTACTATAATTATTTTTTTGAATGATTTTACAAGGACCACGCTGCAATAACTACTTAAACTTCAAAAAATAAGATTTTTAACACCCTGTATCTCTTAAACTTCTAATTGTAGACCCCAAGTATTAGAGATTGTTTGAATCGGCTTAATGCAAAGAATCCAAAAAGATGAAAATATACATCAGGGGCAGGGCGTTCCATTTAAAAAAATATTAATTAGTTAATCCTGGAAATATGAAACACCCTGCCTGTATAAAAGTAAATAATTTTAAAACGTGAAATTTAAAGTTGTCCACAATTTTTATAAATAGGTTTTTTTTGTACATTATCAGATATATCGAACTTTACTGCACCATTGGGAATTGGGACACCCTGTCAGAGCGCAAAAATATCATGATAGTTTATATAAATATAAATATCAAAATATCGGATATATTTGATATATATCGGATATATATCCAAATGTGATATTTATATATTTTCGAAAAAAGTTACAAAATGGAAAAAAAGCAGAAATAATAAGTTTATTCAAAAGTAAATATAAAAAAAACATGTAAAACTAAATAAAAAATTAAGTATGCTAGTAAAATGTGAAATGATATTACGCTAAAGCGAAAAAACAAATAATGCTAATAGATACATAAAAGATAAAAATAAGAAACAAAATTAACAAAAATATAACCTTTGATGCCTTTGAAACAAAACCATAAATTCCTTCTTAAATAATTAATAAATTGATACACTCTTAAGTCTTCAATATAAATCAAAATAAAAACAGAAAAGCAATAATATTATAAAATAACTTAAAAACATTAATTCCCGTCAAACTTTATAAGTCTGAAATGTAGGAAAGGAAATAGAATATTGATATATATCTTGATCTTGATATTTATTATAGATAAGTATCAAGATATATATCAGATCAGGATATATATCAGTGGATATATGTTTTTGCGCCCTGCACCCTGTAGATACAACCGTAATGTTAATTTTATAATTTTATTTTGATTTCTTTGACCATAGGATTTTAGGTATTCTACTCTACATTGCAGGGATCAGGGATCATAATTTATTGAATCACTTCATTTTTTAAATTTAAACAAATAAACATTTTATTTAAATTTAAAATAGGTTATAAAAAGCAAAGAAAGGAACTTACCTTTTCTAGTGCACTAATATTTTTTCCTTTAGCGAGTACGAACGGCAAAGGCAAACTAACTTAACGCTGTAAAGGATAAACGGATAATGCTGCGGGCCGGCGGGCGGGATGCAAAGAACAATACACATCGTCTCTCCCGCTACGGCCGGCGCGACAGGTCGAAGCTTGTCGGATCATGAAAAGTATCTATTTCTCAGGTCCTGAGTAAGTATCTAAGATACTTTTTTGTATCTAAGATACTTTTAGTATCTAAAGATACTTTTAAAGATAAAAGATACTAGATACTTTTAAGAAGTATCTAAAGTAAAAGTAACTTTTAAATGAACCAAAAAGTATCTAAGATACTTTTAGTATCTTAGATACTTTTTTTATCTTTTTACTAAAGATACTTTCAGCTCTGGCATTCACAAGGTATTTTATAAATACAATTCTTTGTTCTTTCTTTTTCACTGTTAGGTTTAGTTTTAGATAGAATAGATCTCAATGTGTTTGTTGTTTTGAATATTGTTGATATGTTGAATTTATTTCCTATTGTTTTAAGTTTCTCGGATAGTCCTTTTACATATGGTATTGATATTTTCCTCGTATTATTTCTTGTGAATGTTGTAGGATCCCGTTCTAAGTTGTTCTGTTCCATTCGATCCAATCTTGACAATTCCTTATTTATAAACGATATGGGATAATCATTTTTTAATAAAACAGATGTTAACAATTGTTTTTCTTCTAAAAATGAATTTTCGTTAGAACAAGTAATTTTGGCTGTATCATATAAGGATTTAATGATTCCCTTTTTAACGTTGATTATAAAGAAAATCAAGTGTTGGCGGAGATATAAAGGTGGGATTCAACGCTCCAAAGGAACGGTTAGTAAAATTTCAATCATTATTAGAACTTTTTTGTAAGAATACATGAGAAATATAAACAAAAAAAAATAGAGAATAGATAATACAAAAAAAAATAAATAAAAACATACTGAGAACCGATAGGGGTTAATTTTCCGCGGAGATAGTCCGAAATTAACCCTTTTCGCGGTTGTTTGGTAAACTAGTAGTTCTAAAATCTGTATATATTTAAGAAATAGTACGTAATTTAAACTAGGCATATTATATTACATAGGTAAAAAAAATTAATAAAGCTGGAGCTGGAAAGGGACGAGCCTCTGATCGAATATCGCAAGAGAAAAGACAGAGAATCAGTATCTCCCCAAACCCAACAAAAAAGCTGCAAATCGCAAAGGGAAAAACGGAAGACATGGAGAAAACAATGGACACAGAACAAGAAACAACAAATAGCTTACTGAAACAAGTTTTGAATGAAATTAGACAAACGAGGGAAGAAAACAAGGTTTTTAGAGATGAAATACTAGAATTAAAGAAAAAAAAACAATAAGGTAAAGACAGAACTCAAGGAAACAAAGAAAAAGCTAAATATTTTGGAAATTAGGGTAGAACGGTGTGAAAAAGAAATGAAGCAAAACAACCTAGTAATAACGGGTCTCAAAATAGATGCGAATGATGAAGCTGAACTAAAAGAAAAAATGACAAACTTCATCAAACAGCACTTGGAAGAGAACACAAAAATAGAGAAAGCAGTTAAACTGGGAGACAGAACTTGTCTATTGAAAATGGGAAGTATAGAAGAAAAAAATAAGGTAATGAAGAAGAAAAGTAAATTGAGACATATCAAAGGGGAGAAGATTTTCATAAGCCAAGATATGACAGTCTTAGAAAGAAATATTCAGAAAGAAATAGGAGCAAAGTGTAAGGAATTAAGAGACATGGGGAGAAATGTTAAAAGGGACTACAATGGATTAACCGTGGATGGTAATGAAAAATGGAGATGGAGAAAAGACGGTAAAGTAGAAACATTCCCAAAAAACTAGCTGATGAAAATCAAAAGATAGTACCACTGGAAACAGACTCGGCAATGCAAACGGTTAACGAAAACAAAATAACGCACACAAAAGAAAGAAAGAATCTCAATAAGAAGAAAAGAACGAAACCCATTAGAATGGGATCTTGGAATATTAGAACCATGCTAGCAGTAGGTAAGATGCAAGAAATAGCCCTTGAAATGAAAAAATACGAACTAGAAATCCTAGCCCTACAAGAAATACGATGGAAGAAAGAAGGAAAACTTGAGAAGAAAAACTTTAGCATATACTATGCGGGAGAAAACAAACAGGGAACCAATGGTACGGCATTTATGGTGAACAAAAAAATGAGGGAAAAAGTGATACAATTCAAAGCAGTTAATGGAAGGATATCTTACATAAGAATAGAAAATAAACAAGCCAACATCTCGATAATCAATTGCTATGCACCCACGGAAGAAGCAAGCCAAGAAGATAAAGCAGAATTCTACGACATCCTGGAAGAAACCTGTGAAAATATTCCGAGGAATGATATATTAATAATATTGGGTGACTTCAATGCAAAGATCGGAAAGGAGGACTATAATAGTAATGTAGCGGGCAAAGAAACCATTCATGACACTACGAACGACAATGGAGGAAAAATCTGCAACCTAGCAGCAGCAACAAACACATATATAGTTAGTACTAGGCATAAACATAAAAAAGAACACAAAATAACATGGATGATACCAGGAAGAATGGTTGGAAACCAAATAGATCATATTCTAATTTCGAAAAAGTGGACACAAATAGTACAAGACGTAAGGTCATATAGAGGGGCAAATGCGGACACTGATCACATATTGTTGATAGCAAAACTTAAGATGAAAATAATCAAAGCAAATAATCATAAGGAAAGAAAAAGGAGGAAATGGAATATAGCCAAACTGAAAACGCAAGAAAAAAGCAACAATATACAGAACAACTGGAACAGAAACTGGGCAGGTACGAGAACATAGAAATAGAAGAGGAATGGAAAAACATTAAGAACAGCATAATAGAGACAGCAGAACAAATAATAGGATTCCAAAAAAACAAAGAATCGAAAGAATGGTTTGATGACGAATGTCACCAAAAAAGTCAATTGAAGCACCTCGCAAGAAACAAATGGCTACAGAGTGCCGAACAGGAACAATTGGACCAATATAGAAAAGAAAAACAAGAAACATTGAAACTCTATAGAAGAAAGAAGAACACATGGATCATTGAACAAATGCAAGAATTAGAATCGAATAATAAAGACAACAAGAAATTGTTCCAATACATAAAACAACAATACAACACCAAAAAAACTGTCACAAAAATAAACAAAAAAGATTGGAAAAAACATTTCACGAACCTATACAAAAACAACAACAAGGCAGATTCAGAGGATGAGGATATAAGAGATAACAGAGATGAAAAGGAAGGTGCACCTACTTATCAGGAATTCATGGAGGTACTAAAACAACTAAAAGTAAACAAAACGCCAGGGCCAGATGAAATCAACAACGAACTGATCATCAACGGAGGAGAGGAGCTCATGAAGTGAATGCACAAGTTAATGGTTACAATTTGGAAGGACGAAAGCATGCCCATAGAATGGAAAAATGGGCATATCACACCAATCTTTAAGAAAGGATATCCAAATAAGTGCTGCAACTACAGAGCAATTATGCTACTAAATACAACGTATAAGATATTGACCACAATTATAAGAAACGGACTAAATCAATACACAGAAAAAATTATAGGACCATACCAACAGGGCTTTAGAAAAGGAAGATCAACAATAGATGCAATACACGTCCTAACACAAACAATTGAAAAAAGCTATGAACATGACGTAGAATTACACATACTATTCATCGATTTCCAACAGGCCTTCGACAGCATATACAGACAACAATTACTAAAAGAAATGAAAAAAATGGAGATACCGGCAAAATTAATAAGACTAACTAGAATGACAATGAAAGACTCAACAGCAAAAGTTAAAACAAATGAGGGAGATACAAACGACATCAAAATAGAACTTGGGGTAAGACAAGGAGACAGTCTGTCAACGACACTATTCAATATCGCTCTAGAAGGAGTAATTAGGGACACAGGCCTGAAAAAGACAATTATTCAAAGCTCAACACAGATCATAGGATATGCGGATGACCTAGGACTGATAGCACGAGATAAAAAAAGACTAGAAGAGGCACTTTTAACCCTTGTAAGAGAAGCAAAGACGAGAGGATTAATAATCAATCAGAATAAATCAAAATACCTTATAAGCACAAGAGACAATGTAAACAGAATAACAGAAATAAAGATAGGTGAAAATACATTCCAGAGAGTAGATTGCTTCAAATACCTGGGGGTGATGGTGGACGGCAAAAACGGAAGGAGTATAGAGATCAACGAAAGAATTAAAGCAGGTAATAGAGTATATTGGAAATACCACCGACTACTCAAGGACAAAAACCTGAGCAAAAAAAACAAAATCAAAAATATATACAGCAGCAATTAGACCAGTGATAGCCTATGGAGCAGAAGTAATGTGCCTTACGAAAAAATACGAAGAAAAGTTAAGAATAATTGAGAGAAAAATTTTGAGAAGAATACATGGCCCAGTGATGACAGAAACAGGGGAATATAGAAGGCTCATGAACCATGAAATAATAAATATAACTGAAGGAGAAGATATAGTAAAATTCATTAAAGCACAAAGACTCAGATGGTTTGGACACACACAAAGAAGAGGGGTAGAAGAACTGATCAGGAAGATAGTGAACTGGAGACCAGTAACAAACAGACCAAGAGGAAGACCAAAAATAAGATGGGAAGATCAACTGCTAGACGATATATCAAAGATGGAATTTGCAAACTGGAGAGAAAAGATTCAGGACCGGAGTGAGTGGAAGAAGATAGTAGAGAAGGCAAAAAAACATCACAACCTATGAACGATGACCTAAAGGACACTGCGGACTAATCCACCGCGTGAAATGGATTAAAAGAGCTCATAGTTTTTGAGCGACCTATACTCTAACAAGAGTGAACGGTCCATATATATAACCATTCACGTTCTCCCGTCGTACGCCTCTGGTAGTAGCCAGTATTAGAAGTATTAGAAATTTCATTCCTTCACTTTAAATTTTGAAGCACAGGACTACAATGAAATAATAGACTGAACAACTATTTTCTCCACCACTTCTTCGAAGACCCGTGTTGAGCTGGCCCCCCCACTTGCAAAAATCAAAAAACAAATAGCCCTGATTTATAAGCTATTTATGAGCTTTCATATTCCGCAAACTAAAAATTTTGAGCTCGTTCCACTGAGCAGGAATTTAATACTTTAGTGTGGAGGGCTGAGTCAGCCCCTCCCCTCCCCCACTACTTAAAAATAGGAATATTGAATCGGTTTTTGCGGCAGAATTACGAGCTATTTATGAGCTCTTGAAATTATATAGTTTCGATTTTTGAGCTCATACCCTTCACCCCCAAACAACCCTTTAATTGATTTAACTTAAGGTACTAGTACACTTTAGAAGACCAAAAATAAGCATTTTTTCAAGATTTTTTTTCTCAGAAGCTTTATTAAAAATGAACATAAATTTTTTTACATATTAATATCTAACTCTTAGAGAATACAAATAATATATCGTTTTTCATTTATGCACGTACACTAATCTTGTAGAAGGCGCCAAAGTCGAGGCCTCGAAAAATAGTAGTTCTGATGGCGGACAGTTAATATCAGGATTGGGATCTCTGAAACAAAAAAATTGAACGGCATTTGAAAAAGGAAGGTTTCTTACCTGACAATTTACCACCGTTAGCGAAAAATTCAGCAAAAAAAGATTCTACGGAAATTTGAAAAATTTTTGTGAAAAAATCATCCGTTTTTCTTCAGTTTTTCATGATTAAAAAATAATACTTTTTTATTTTCTGGTCAAATTGTGGTAAATTGTCACGTAAGAAACCTTCCTTTTTTAAATACAGTACGATTTTTTTTGTTTCAGATATCTCAGTCCTGAGATTAACTGTCCGCCATTATTTTTCGAGGCCTCGACTTTTGCGCCCTCTACAATATTAGTGTATGTGCATAAATGAAAAAAGATATATTTCTTGTACTCTCTAAGAGTTAGATGTTAACATGTAAAAAGTTTTATGTTCATTTTTAATAAAGGTTCTGAGAAAAAAATTCTTGAAAGAAATGAAAAAAATTTTTGGTCTTCTAAATTCTAAAGTATACTAGTACCTTAAGAGGATCGGTACGTATTTTCGGCTGCAATGCTATTTAAATGGGGATTCATTTTTTTCAAATCCTGAGAAAACTAATAAGTATTTTTGAAAAATTTTTAACGCAGAATGAAAGATTACGTTATTAGCGAGGGCCGAAAGTCCCTGAGAACTTCTATAATGTTTATTTTAATAAGTTAGAGGGGTGAAAAACTAAGAGAAAATGTAGTGTGATTTTTAATTTCAAATATCTCATTCGAAAAAAACTTCTGATATATTCTAAGGGACTTTCGGCCCTCGATAGTAATTTTGTCTTTCATTTTGTGTTTAATTTTTTAAAAAATATTCATTAGTTTTTTCAGGATTCGAAAAAAATGGACACCATGTCCGTGGAAATCGAACATTCGCTATCTTTGTCATACAACGCACTCATTCGAATATACTGTTATGACAAGACTCAAGACAGTGACAAGTAGAGATGTGTCCGACCCGCTATTTTGATATAGCAGTTGATTCTGCTACTGCTTTTTAACGCTTTTACGATGATAATAAAATCAATCAAAGAGTTGTTTATTATTATTAAATAGTATTGATAGTGTATTTGAAAAATAATAATTGATTTAAGGCGTACAATTAATAACAAGTTATTTATTGTTTATATATTTTTTATGGAAAATCCAAGTATTTCAAGTCATTAAAGTTCAAATAAAAGTATTATTTTATAAGAGTTTGTTCCGATAACCGTAAATAGGTACCAGTTTAGCTATAAAGTAAAGTGCCCATAATGGCATAAAATGTAGTAAATGCTAATGCTTCAAGTACGTACTACATTTTTGAAGATTTCAGTACACTTAAAAAGCATTTGCTTTTCTCCGTAGTATTTGCTACTATTTACCAGCCTACATAGAAGAATGTACTACGCTTTTGAAGTACGTGCTTGTTTAGTAGTATTTTGCTTCAGTTTAAGTGAAGTTGGTGGGTGGACGTCTTCGGCGTAGGTATTTTTTGTTACAATATGGCAGCATTTATGAATGTGTGTCATAGAAAAATTTACAAACTAAGAAGAAGATTCTTAATTTTTGGGGTCATTCTTTTATCAAATAAAATTTAATAATTGTGAAGAAGATTAACAAATAACAATTGTTCATTTTTATCCTCGGGTAACTCTTTTGTCGCTTCGGATCTGAGTCACTCATTTTTACTCATGTACAATTCTACTAATTTGGTACGTAACATGCCCCGCTAACTCTAATAAAAAACATGTAATCGTATTTATTTTCCTTCCGTTTAGTCAGAGGCGCTGATGTCGGCATTGTGATTGGTGGAACATGACTTTTGACAAATCCTGCGCTATCTGTGAATCTGTAATCTGTGTTCGTGTTCGTTCGTTCGTTGTCGTTCACTTATTTTATATGGTCGGTTATGTGATGTTGATGTGTTTGGTGTTTGTGTTTAGTTTGTGTCACCATAAAAAGCTGATATTCAGTCGTGTTTTTTGATATTTTTGTTATTTCATAATCGAGTACCTTTTTAAAGGTAAGTTTTTCTGATTGTAGGTACTGTTTATCCAACAGTTTTAAAATACACATTTTATTTCGCGTTTTGTTGTTGGGTCTAATGGCCGTTCCGCTGTTGTGTGCAGCCGATAAATTCAACAAGTAAACATATATTTAATCGAAATTAAATACTCATATTTCTATGTAAAATGTCACATTATTGTATAAATAAATAATTAAGAAACAAAAGTTGTTTGTGTTTTACCTTTATTGTCCACTTGAATAAAATAATATTAAATATTGGAAGTACCGTATGGAGGCTATGGTGTACCTAGCGTGGAGGCTAGATAACGCTACCCTTCCTATCCAATCAACAGCAAGAACGTTTAAAATTTCACACCTATCATGTCGAAGCTACAGACCACTTATGTGGAGGCCAGATTTGTAGTATCCTTCCAATTTTCCAGGTGCTGAAATACGTGACATATTTTTTGAAGGATAAGATCGCATTCTACCAAATCACACAACACTTTTTTCTATGGTACGTAAAAATGTGAATTCACAAATCACAAGTACATGGAAAACTAATTCCATCACGATTGGTGTAATGCAGACATAAAATTATTGTCTTATTATTGTAAACGAGAATAAAATTTAATGCGAAAATTATTGGTTTTCCGATAGATTTTATAGATCATATTTTCACTATAAATTTAAAATTAATTTGAAAAATACAAAAGTAATTAATTTGATTTATGCAAAAAAGTACTTACTTCAATTGAGCTAACCGTCTATTTCTTCGATTTTCAGTAACACATTTCTTGTAACAACGTCCCATATTTTAATTTGCGCAAATAAAGAAATAAATAAAGTCTTTATAAATTAATTAAGTAATACTAATACATTTATACAACGCAGTTCTTCACATGTTCAAACCTTATCTAAGCTTCCCATGGTAACAGGACATTATTAAAATAACTTTACAACTTTTTTTCTTTTTCGACTATTTGTATAGTATAAAAATAATGGTAACCACTGAATACATAATTAGTGAAAAAATAATCTTATCATTTATACAAGTAAAGGTTATCCAAGAACATTCAAAACTGAACGAAACCGAAATAGCCATCTCTGCCTTTCTAATGACAATGTCGCTGTCAACCTAATGTTTACATCTACAGTTTCCATACCAGTGAGAATTTTACTACACGTAATTTGCCGTATAAAGACAGAAAAAGTAGGGATAGCCGTAAAATATTTGCGAATTATGTACCCATAGCCTTAAGAGAAAAATGCTGAGAAATATTGTATTGCGGATATAATTCCTATAACTTATATACTCTAAGAATAAACCATTAAATCACGTGCATTTCGATTATTGAGCTACAACCCCTTCGCAAGAAAACCACCCTATCTTCCCGGCTTAAGAGAAAGTTGTACTTAAAATGCATTAAATTAATTATTTGGCGACTACATATCATTTAATAATTTATAAGCTTCCAAATTACGCGCATTTAAATCAGTAAATTGAAATTTATTTTGTTTAGTGCAGTCACTGAAGATAAAAATCAACGATTACCTTCAATTTCGGTGAACCTTCACCGATTTTCACGAAAATTGGTCAGTGGTTAGAGGATACGTCAAGAAACAAAGGTGATTTACCGAAATCGAAGGTCATAGTTGATTTTTACCTTCAGTGACTACACTATAGAAAGAAAATGGCAATTCAATAATTGAGATGCGTATATTTTGCGAGCTCATAAATTATTAAACGATATCTAGTCGCCAAATAATTAATTTAAATTATTTTAAGTACAACTCTCTCTTAAGCCGGGAATATGGGATGGTTTTCTTGCGAAGGGGTTGTAGCTCAATAATCGAAAGGCGCGTGATTTAAGAGTTTATTCTTAGAATATACGCTATACGAATTCAACTACTATTAACTTTTTTGTAAAAACTTACAGTTTTTCAGTGATTTACGAAAAACCGCTTCAAAACATGCATTTTTTTCACGAATAATTATTAAAATCTTTGATCTTTAATAACTTAAAAAGTATTGACTTATTTTAATAACTTTATATAATAAATTTTGCTTATAATTTGCTCTTTTATAGATTTGTGCAGTTATTTTTTATAAAATAATTTTCACCCCCGAGAAGGGGCGGTATCCATCCTCAGGGTAAAGGCGCAAGGTGGTACCATGTCACCTTTGTTTCTTGAGGTATTCTCTACCCACTGACCAATTTTCGTGAAAATCGATGAAGGTTCACCGACATTAAAGGTAATCGTTGATTTTTACCTTCAGTGACTGCACTATACAAAATAAATTGCAATTTACTGATCTAAATGCGCGTAATTTGGAAGCTTGTAAATTATTAAATGATATGTAGTCGCCAAATAATTAATTTAATGCATTTTAAGTACAACTTTCTCTTAAGCCGGAAATATAGGGTGGTTTTCTTGCGAAGGGGTTGTAGCTCAATAATCGAAATGCACGTGATTTAATGGTTTATTCTTAGAGTATATAAGCTATAGGAATTATATGCGCAATACGATTTTTCTCAGCATTTTTCTCTTAAGTTAAATCAATTAAAGGGTTGTTTGGGGATGAAGGGGATGAGCTCAAAAATCGAAACTATATAATTTCAAGAGCTCATAAATAGCTCGTAATTCTGCCGCAAAAACCGATTCAATATTCCTATTTATAAGTAGTGGGGGGGGGGGGGGCTGACTCAGCTAAAGTATTAAACTCCTGCTCAGTGGAACGAGCTCAAAATTTTTAGTTTGCGGAATATGAAAGCTCATAAAGAGCTCATAAATCAGGGCTATTTGTTTTTTGATTTTTGCACGTGGGGGGGGGGGCAGCTCAACACGGGTTCTTCGAACAGTTTCAAATAAAGATATAAGTTCCTGCCTTACATCAGGCGACATGCCAGACTGGACTGGAATGAGTGGAATGTACAAAACTATCTTTGCCACACGCAAGCTGTCAAGCGGTGCGTAAAGTTGGTAACGGAAACATCGTCTAATGTATATGAGCCCCAATCAGGCAACACTTAAATCAAGGTCCATGCTGCTAGATTTTACCACCAAAACACAATACAAAGTTGACGATCAAAAGCTGGACACAAACAGATGAAAAAGAAATGTACAATATGTAAATAATCTAAAAAAACTCGAGACTCATTGACTCGTTGGAGGGAATTCGTTTCAGCCACTTCCTCGTGGTAAGTTCTGGGTTGTTTAAATATTGTCATACAATAACTACACAAGCGAAGAGCTGCAATGTAATACAAAAATTAGATAACTAAATTTTTTTTAATTTATCAAAATCATAAAAAATTTCAAATTTTCATAGACTTTGATTGACCTCGCGGGATCGGAGATATTCTTTAAATGCGTAAAACTATTTTTTTATTATTCATCCATGCAAACTGTAAATAAATTTTACTATAGCGATAAATAAAACGTACATGGAGGATAAATAAAAATGTTTGACAAAAGGTAAAATTTCATTTTTTTTTCATATTATTTATGCCCGTTACGGGATCGGAAGATAAAATCCGATTTGAATAATTTTTAATTTGTTTCTCTTGTAATTACTAATCCCAACTTTTCCGCACTCTAGACTTTGACTCTTTTCTTGACTTTTTTCGTACCACAATATTCAACACTCTAGTTTCAACACACAAACACACACTAGCATTTGTAAATATGCCGCCGGGCTTGCATATTTACAGATGCTAGCGTGTGTAGAAACCAGGGTGTTGAAATCAGTTAGGGTTTGGAAAAACAGTACGTTTACAGATGCTAGCGTGTGTTGACACTAGGGTGTGGAAATCAGTTAGGGTTTGGAAAACAGTACATTTACAAATACATACTAACATATTTGGACACCAGAGTGTTGAAAGCAGCTAGCTGTTTTAGTGGTTATACATGCATAGATGCTAACGGCTATTGACATTGATTTTATATATCTACTGCTGTGGAAAAATATTTAAGTGATTTAGGTATACGCTCTGAGCTTCGCTGGTGTCGCTCCTAGCGGATTACTAATGCAACTTTCACCGGTAATTTTTAAATTTATTATTTAATTTTGTTCTGAAGCTATTTTCTTGTGGCATTTTTATAATCAAGTATATTCAAATGGGAAATAAGCCACAATTTTACCTAAAAATGATTTTATTAACGTTTCGACGCCCAAGTCGGGTGTCGTTGTCAAAATACAAAATAATACTAAATAAACAAAAATGTTGTTGCTTAGTAAAAAATTCTTCTAATAATTTATTTAATCTTACTCATTTATATCGGCAATTCAGACACGTATTATACATTTTAAAGTAGACGACTTTAAAATGATATTGCCAATATTGATTAGTTGCGTTCCTGGGACGACTTTACTAAAAGATAGTTCATTCGATTACATGAAATCAATCCCAACTCAAGAATATCCGCCACAAAAAATCATAGCATGTGATCTGTCTTTAAAAAGACAACCAAATGCAACGGTGGCACTGAAATTCTCGCGTTAGAGATTCCATAGTAAATCACGAGGGAAAACCAGGAAAAAACCTGGTGATACTATCCCGACATCGTAAGTATTTGGGTTTACATTTAGTTTACTCTCAAAACTAATACCAAATTCTGACTTGATATTTTAAATTTTAAATAATACTAAAATACTAAATATGTACTAACTCGATATGTTACTGATTTACTAATTGTGGTATTTTCTTTCTATTGACTTCCTCCTTTAATATGGGTAACCACATCCTACTGCATTCTACCGAGGAATTTGCGACACAATTGGTTTCATTTAGCATAATTAGAGCCGCTTCTTTGATTTTTCTCTTTTTATTATCTGCTTGGGCAGATAATAAATAATAATAACGACACCCGACTTGGGCGTCGAAACGTTAATAAAATCATTTTTAGGTGAAATTGTGGCTTATTTCCCATTTGAATATACTTGATTATTATTTAATTGTTAGCGCTTAATATTTACAATGCAAAAAAGTAATTAAATTGTAATCCATTTTTTAAAGATTTTGCTAATCATTTTAACGTTCTATTAATGAAATATTAATTTCTTACTTCGGACACATTCGCGGTGTGCAAGTACTTGGAAGGGGAAACGAGAAACGACCCTGCGCGAGTCGCGGAGAAATATTGCAACTATCTTAAATAATTCATATTGTCAATTGAAATTGTCAAATTGACGTATATTTCATACCTTCTGTCAATGAAGCAGAAAAATTATATATTGCTCCACAATATTGATATGATATGCAATTATTATATAAAGGTAAATTTAATTAATTTTATTTTGCTTGCAGTACTGCATTTTAATGACTAATTTTATTTACCACATACAATTGTTGACGTTTTCATAACATAACCTGAATCTTATTTTTTCTTCTTATTATTTTTTTGGACTATGGCCTTGACAATTATCCAGTAACCAGGACTAATATAATTGGCCCATATAATTAAAAGTGCGAATTTTAGTATAGAGCGTAGAAATAGGGGTCGCTTTGCCGAACTTGCACGGTCTTATGGATGGTGCTTAGATTAATTTATAGTTACATATTACGAAATATTAAAAAAACTTATATTCAGTATTTAAAACGAAAGTGTATTTAAGGTAAAAATATACACCACAGCTTTTATTCAAGACATTTTTTCGAACTGTGGATAGATGGAACGCTATAATTGGGAAAAACGATTTATCCTGATACCATAGGTAAATTATAGAAACGGTCTAATATCTCGAGAAATACACTTCCAAATGAGAAACTAAAAAAAAGGTTTTTAATATTTTTTGAAAACCTATCGATAAACACCAAACATGATCCTCCAACCCGCCCCCTGGAGGTGGGGTGGGGCTAACTTTAAAATCTTAAATAGCAACCCCCACTTTTTATTACAGATTCGGATTTGTCATGAAAAATTAAGCAACATTTGTTCGAAACATTTTTTAGAATTGTTGATAGATGGCGCTTTAATTGGAAAAATACGATTTATTAGCGCCATCTATCAGCAATTTTAAAAAATGTTTCGAATAAATGTTGCTTAATTTTTCATGACGAAATCGAATCTGCAATAAAAAGTGGGGGTTGTAATTTTTGATTTTAAATTGTTGTCATGTTGGTGTTTGTCGATAGGTTTTCGAAAAATATTAAAAACCTCTTTTTTAGTTCCTCATTTGGAAGTGTATTTCTCGAGATATTAGACAGTTTCTATAATTTACCTATGGTATCAGGATAAATCGTTTTTTCCAATTATAGCGCCATCTATCCACAGTTCGAAAAAATGTCTTGAAAATAAAAGTTGCTTACTTTTACGTAACGAATCCAAATCTGCAAGAAAAACTAGGGGTTTCCATTTAAGATTTTAAAGTTACCCCCACCCCACCTCCAGGGGGTGTAGTGGGGGTTGGTGTTTGGTGTCATTGGATAGATTTTTGAAAATGATTGAACACGTATTTTTCAGTTTTTCGATCCGATGTTTAGTTCGCGAAATATTCGACCGTTCCACTACTTTTGGGACACCCTGTATAATATATTATATATAACATTATTAACACAAAAGAACATCATAAAAAATAATGCTGTTCTGAAGCTATTTCCTTGTGGCATTTTTATAATTATCTATTTAGATGGGAAATAAGAATTAAATTGAAAAAAAAATGTTGCTTAGTAAAAATTTATTCTAATAATTTATTTAATCTGACTCATTTATATCGGCAATTCAGACATATATTATACATTTTTAAGTATTTTTTACTAAGCAACAACATTTTTTCCACCTACCTCTACCGAAAGTATACTTTTCCGGACCTGATTGTAAGGAGCAAAGTTGTACTTTTCCTCCCTAGGGAGGAAAAGTAAAAGTGACGTCATGGTATTTCATTCATGAAATATAACTTATTGACGCCCTGTACAATATCTATTTTCTATTACGTAAGTATCTATACATTTTAACGTTTATTTAAAAACACTCTGTACTTTGCAGAATGGTAAAAAACAGTAAATTGTTATTCTGATTTAACAATGGTGACGGTTTGACAGTTGACAGTTATATTGTACCTAGTTGTTAGTTTTAGTTCTAATAAATTTTGTTGGTTAGTTACATAAATAAATTAAGTAAAAATGAAAAAATGACTTTTTATTTGAGGAAGGTGGAAAAACCATAATATGTATAACATGGGAGTAAAGTGCCTTTTCCTTCCTTGAATGATTACTGCCCTCCGCTACGCGTCGGGCAGTAAACTTCATTCTCGGGAGGAAAAGTAGCACTTTCCTCCCTTGTTATACAAATAGCTATTGTTTAATTTAGTGGTATTTTTATTTTGACAAGAACACCCGATTTGGGCGTCGAAACGTTAATAAAATTATTTTTTTCAATATAATTGTGGCTTATTTTCCATCTAAATACACTGGGGTGCAAAATTAACGGGACACTTTAAAAATTGGTCATTTTTGATGTCTCTGATTTTCTAAACCTGTTTTCCGATTTAAGTGATTTTTTATTATGTTATAGCCTTATTCTTTAGCAATATCGCTGTAGTAATATTGATGCTAAACAGGTAAATTGTCATTGTATACCGGGTGTACCAATGAAACTGTGTTTTTTTCTCAAACTTCGCATCACTCCGTGGATTATTCTAGCATTTATAAAATACTCAAATGAAAACCCAACTATAGCCCCATGTTTTCTCAACATTCTATTTTCTGATTTATTCGCTTATGTTGGATCGTAAAAATGTTAAGTACACAATTAACAATTAGCCGTGTTTTTCATCAATACAGGGTATTTTTCACTATTCACACAATAAGTATGGCAAACGTCAAGGGGTAATTCTACATGAAAAAATAATGACAGTTTGCTTTATAAACCTATGTCCGCAAATGCTTCGTTTCTGAGATAGATTGTGTTGAAATTTTTCTTACAATCTGAAGATTTATTTATTGCTGTAAAACCGGTTGAGATAGGCAGATGAGATTTGGTGGGTTTTAAGACGGAGTTATTGTACATTTTTTGACATACAAGCAGGAATTTAATATTCACCATTGGCGCGCATACGGGTAATATGACGGCTCATATTACCCGTACGGGCGCCAATGATGAATATTAATTTCTTACTGATATGTCAAAAAATGTGCAATAAATAAATCTTCAGTTTGTAAGAAAAATTTCAACACCCTCTATCTCAGAAACGAAGCATTTGCGGACATAAGTACCGTTTATAAAGCCAACTGTAATTATTTTTTCATCCAGAATTACCCCTGAAAGTTTACCATACTTATTTAAAAACACCCTGTATTGATAAAAAACATGGTTAGTGGTTAAAGGAGCTAACTTTTTTATGGTCTAATGTAAGCGAATGAGTAAAAAAACAAAATGTTAAGAAAACATGAGGCTATAGTGGATTTTAATTTCAATATTTTATAAATGCTAGAATATTCCACAGGGTGATGCGAAATTTGAGAGAAAAACACAGTTTGATTGGTACACCCCGTATACAATGAAAATTTAACTGCTTAGCAACAATACTCTTACAGCGATATTGTTAAAGAATAAGGCTACAAAATATTTAAAAAATCACTTAAATCGGACAAGAGGTTCAAGAAATTGGAGACATCAAAAATGACCAATTTTTAAGGTGCCCGGTTAATTTTGCATCCCAGTGTAGTTAATTATAAAAAATAATACATATTAGATTAATGACATACCCTTTAGCGTTAGGTTGGTTCTCTATGATGTTTGTCATCAGGTTTCTGCTTCTTTTTTTCCTTTTGTTGCCTCGGTTTTGGAAAAACAGTACGTTTACAGATGCTAGCGTGTGTTGACACTAGGGTGTTGAAATCAGTTAGGGTTTGGAAAACAGTACATTTACAAATATATACTAACAGATTTGGACACCAGAGTGTTGAAAGCAGCTAGCTTGTTTAGTGGTTATACATGCATATATGCTAACGGCTATTGACATTGATTTTATATACCTACCTACTGCTGTGGAAAAATATTTAAGTGATTTAGGTATTAATAAATAATTAAACGTTGTTGGGATATAAACAATAATATATGAACACAAAAGAACAACATAAAAAATAATGTTGCTCTGAAGCTATTTCCTTGCGGCATTTTTATTATTAACTATTTAGATGGGAAATAAGCGACAATTAAATAAATAAAAAAAATTATTAACGTTTCGACGCCCATACCGGGTGTCGTTAAAATACTAAATACTACTAAATTAAACAAAAATGTTGTTGCTTAGTAAAACATACTTTAAAATGTATAATATATGTCTGAATTGCCAATATAAATGAGTCAGATTAAATAAATTATTAGAAGAATTTTTTACTAAGCAACAATATTTTTGTTTAATTTAGTAGTATTTTGTATTTTGACAACGACACCCGATTTGGACGTCGAAACGTTAATAAAATTATTTTTTTCAATTTAATTGTGGCTTATTTCCCATCTAAATTGTTAATTATAAAAATGCCACAAGGAAATAGCTTCAGAACAACATTATTTTTTACGTTGTTCTTTTGTGTTAATATATTATTGTCTATATCCCAACAACGTTTAAATATTTATTAATACCTAAATCACTTAAATATTTTTCCACAGCAGTAGATATATAAAATCAATGTCAATAGCCGTTAGCATCTATGCATGTATAACTACTAAAAAAGCTAGCTGCTTTCAACACTCTGGTGTCCAAATCTGTTAGTATTAATTTGTAAATGTACTGTTTTTCCAAACCCTAACTGATTTCAACACCGTGGTGTCAACACGCGCTTGCAAATGTACTATTTTTCCAAACCCTAACTGATTTCAGCACCCTGGTGTCTACACACCCTAGCATCTGTAAATATGCCGCCGGGCTGCATGTAAAGTTTTATAGTTTGATTTTTATTTTAGGTTTATGTCAGAACGAGAACTTACGTGTGAGCGAGATTAAAACAAAATTCAAAAGAACGCTGGTAACACATACTGGAGAAAAGCGTAACAAGTGCAAAATTTGTTTTAAACAATTTACTCTAGCAGGAAATTTAAAACAGCATTTACTAAGATTTCACACAGGAGAAAAGCCGTACAAGTGTGAAATTTGTTCTAAGCAAGTTAGTCAAAAAGTAGATTTGAAGAGGCATTTAATGATACACACGAGAGAAAAGCCTTATAAGTGTGAAATTTGTTCTAAACAATTTAGTCATAATCACCATTTAAAATACCATTTAAGGGTACATACGGGAGAAACGCCTTATAAGTGTGAAATTTGTTCTAAGCACTTTAGTCGAGATCATCATTTAAAAACCCATTTAAGGATACACACGGGAGAAAAGCCTTATAAGTGTGAAATTTGTTCTAAGCACTTTAGTCGAGATCATCATTTAAAAAACCATTTAAGGATACATACGGGAGATAAGCCTTATAAGTGTGAAATTTGTTCTAAGCACTTTAGTCGGGATGAAAATTTGAAAAGCCATTTAAGGATACATACGGGAGAAAGGCCTTACAAGTGTAAAATTTGTTCTAAGCAATTTAGTCATGGTGGAAATTTGAAAATTCATTTAAGGATACACACAGGAGATAAGCCTTATAAGTGTGAAATTTGTTCTAAGCAGTTTATTCGGGATGAAAATTTGAAAAGCCATTTAAGGATACATACGGGAGAAAAGCCTTACAAGTGTAAAATTTGTTCTAAGCACTTTAGTCGGGATGAAAATTTGAAAAGCCATTTAAGGATACATACGGGAGAAAAGCCTTACAAGTGTGAAATTTGTTCTAAGCAATTTAGTCAGAATGGAAATTTGAAAATGCATTTAAGAGTACACACGAGGTAAGCCTTATAAATGTGAAATTTGTTCTAAGCAATTTAATCAAGATGGAAATTTGAAAATGCATTTAAGAGTACACACTGGAAAAACCTTGTAAGTGTAAAATCTGTTCTAAGCCATTTAGTCGGAATAAACTTTTGAAAAACCATTTACCCAAGGAATTTCGTCAATATGTAAACTTGAAAAGGCATTTGAGAATGCATACTTTAGAAAAGCTCTACAGGGTGATTGATTAGTAGAGTAAAGCTCAATAGCTCCGCTATAGTAATAGATAGCAATAAAAATTAATAACAAAAAGTTTTAGCCACCTTTGAGCTTCACATTACCACCATTAAGCCACCATTAAGTTCAACTCACTGTATAAATAAAAATAAACAAAACATCAATGGTTTATTAATGCCATATTTTTAACGTATTGTCAAAATTTTCAGGAATGGTCGATATTGCTAATTTTCTTTATATCAATACAGGGTGAGTCAAAACGCAAGTACATTATTTTCTCAGTAATTTTAAATGGAACACCCTGTATTTTATATCACTATTGAAAAGTACCATTACCGTACTTCAATTTTTAGATAACATTCCCTATATCTAAATTTATTAGTTTTCGAGATATTTTCATTTTTCAATGAACCAGTAGCGTGGCCACACAAATCACCTGAATTTAATAAACTGGACTGATTTTTTTTGGGTTACGTTAATAATGAAGTTTATAAAATACCTCCAACAACAAGGGATGAGATGAAAAATAGAATACAAAGTGTATTTCGATGTGTTAATTTACAAATGCTCCGTAGAGTAAGTAGCTCATTCAATGATCGTTTTTAGGCGTGCATAAATGTGTTAGGAGATAATTTTGAACACCTTATGTAATTAAATATTAAAAATATTTTATTAAAAGTAGCTTCTAATTTTTTCCAACATGTTTTTTTTTTGCAAAATGTATTACTGATAAATTATGTTTCGTTCTTTATTTGTTACATTGTTACATTTACATACAAAAGTAGTGTTTAATTGTCTTTACAAAATGTTGTATTTTGTGTTTGTGTTTTTTTTGTAAAATTTATTACTAATTTTCTTTGTTTATTTGTTGCATTTACATAAAACAGTAGTATTTAATTGTTTCAAAAATGTTGCATGTAGTGGTTGTGTTTTTGTTTGTAACATGTATTACTAATAAATTCTTTTTATTTCTTTATTTGCTACAGTGTTACATTGATTACCGGATTGATAACCGGTAATCTTCAATTGTCAATTCAGTCATGGCTTACTTAAAATTTAGATAAATATAATTTTATAAAATGAAAATATCTCGAAAACTAATAAATTTGGGCATAGGGAATGTTATACAGGGTGAGTCATGAGGAACTGTACATACTCCTACCTCGTATAGAGGCCCCTATGGGGAATAACAAATGACCATTAAAAAGTGTCTGCTCCCATTGTTTAATAATATACAGGGCGAGTTTCGCATTTTGACAGAAATTTGTATTCGTCATAATTTTTGAATGGTCAGATCGATGTGTCTCTTATTTTGGTTAATCGTTACACTATTACCACCTAATCAACTGATTTATTCTAACTAGAAAAAAATCAGGTCCGGCTTTAAAAAATTAGTTCGTTTGGGTCTTAGAAAAAATTTCACCCTGTACATATATGCTTTTTGAAAACTATAACATGAATTTTACAAATTAGACAAATAGCCCATTAAAATGACATATTTATTTTTCCCCCACACGATTACTTAATTTTTTATAAAAAAATCAAATTTGACTATGAATTAAAAGTTTGGTAAAGTGAACCATAGATTTAAAAAAATTAAGTTTTATTACAAAAATTAATTATTTTTAAGCAAATATTTGATTTATGTTACCACCCAATCAACTGATTTATTCAAACTAGCAAAAAAATAAGGTCCGGCTTTAAAAAATTAGTTCGCTTGGGTCTTAGAAAAAATTTTACCCTGTATACGCTTTTTAAAAACTCCAATATGAATTTTACAAATTAGACAAATAGGCAATTAAAATGGCATATTTATTTTTTTCCCCACAAGATTACTTAATTTTTTATTAAAAAATCAAATTTGTCAAAATCGCAATTTTATTATAAAAATAAAAAAAATTAAACAACGTTTTTGTTAAAATTAAAAGTTTCACCATTTTTTTTTTCTATAACACGTCTAGATCTATAACTCTCATAACACTTCTCTTTGGACTCTATATTTTAACATAGACGTGATCAAGTAGATAAATTTTAAATTTTTTCATTTAATTTTTGCTATTTTGAAGCGTTTTTCATGTCTGCTCATATGGGAACAAGGAAAGAACTAACCATAAAAATACTGGGGGGTAGAAATGGGGCTAGTAGAAGGAACAGACACGCAAACCTTCATGCGAGACGGCAGCTCATTTGTTGTGCGGGAGCTAGGTCGTAGATTCGTTAGGGAAGGGGAGGGGTGTTAAGATGACTAAACTACCATAACCAAATACAAAGGGTACTTACTCAGACTAGAGGATCTTTCTACTATTTAAAAAACAGGACGCCGTTCGAAACAAATCCTCTGGTTCATATTTGGGTACTTACAGGACATTTTTCTCACTTACGGGTACCAAATGGGGGGACATTCATCTTTGATTCCTCTTTGGGGTTATACTGGGCTACATCTTTTCTCAATACTGGCTTCTATGCCATATTATTTTCTTCTGTACTAAAACTTATACAGTTGCATTAGACATTTGGTTAATAATTTTCTCCAAAGGGTTATACAAGAGAAATAAAATAGGTACACTTTCACAAACATTTATTTAAAACCTCAAACTTCAATTTTTTTTTAAACAAAAAAATTTTAACAGGAAGTGATTGACTTTACTACAGGACAAAATGTCTACAAATCTTTTACATTAGTTCAGTACAAAGAATCTTCAATTTTACATTATTTTTCTTGAATACAACAAAATTTAACTTTGTTTAGCAGTGTATTTCAACGATTTCAAAACAAACACAAGATTTGACGTAGCTGTCAAATGTCAAAGTCACTGTCATTTTATTTTATTTACATGATATGCAAATTTATATTCAAACAAAACAATTTTAAACAACTATCATAGCAAAACAGGACTTTTAAATATTATATTACGGGATCTTTAGATATCAAACTAACAACAAACGTTATTACAAGAAACTTTTCCATTTTGAAAGCGACTATTATACTTTTAAACTCTTTACCAATAAACTTTAGTATATTATCCTTTTGAAATTTAGCAAAATTAGCAAATGTATCATACCTTTATATACTGTCACACGGGGTACACAAACAAAAACAAACGGGGTCATCGACCTGGGGCAGGGGAGGACATGGCTTCACTCTTCTCTCTTCAAACAATAAACTGGAGGGTGGGGTGTGGGGGTAGACTTTCCATAACACAAATCACAAAGGGGGCTTCTGGGAAACTGGAAACAAAACATCACGGAACAGGAACGACATTTCTTCGATGAAATCAGGGCTTGACCATCATACATAAGACAGGAAACAAGGGGCAATAATGCCGGTTTGTAGAACTGCGTATTTGACTCTCAAGAGGCTTCGATTTTCCATACAAATCCATCACTATGTGGAAAAAAATCCTCTCAGAGCACTCACCACACATTCAGATCTTCACAGCGACCATTCTACATTTTACCGGCGGGGAACAAAGGGACTACGCCCTAATTCAAGCGAGTACCAGCCGAGGAGCAGGATGCTATCACCTCGGGACATAAAGCTGGACTCAATTGCGCTTCTCTCTGAAGCTACAAGCAGGGAAAAGTACGACGGAAGTACCGAGCGATTTTGATCCTTGGGGATGCTTACATGACAAAAACACATCACTTTCGGTTGGACCAAACCATTTTTTGAAAGGGGGTTTCAACATTTCTTCTAGAAAGTTCTTCTACGCATCAGCACTTCTTACAAATTGTAACACATTGAAATGTTGTGCAATACTTCATAGTTGTACACAGGGGCGGCTTGGGATATTTTGATGAAATTCAACTTCACAAAATAAATTAAAAAAAATGGACATGCTTTTTGGGAATTGGGATATTAAATTAATGTTGGAGTTTTTTCAAACGCTACAATTTAACTTTGCAATTTACGAATCTGCACCTTTTATTTGTAAAAACTCATAACTTTTACGAGAAGAAGACTGAAAGTCTACAACAATTTTCATAGCCTTTACAATGGTAAGAGATATGTGCTGTAAAAATTTCAGAAAAAAAAATATTAAAATGGAACAGAGTTGTAGCGAGTTAAACCGTTATTTCATTTTTTTTTTCATTTTTAGGTTAAAATTCCGATTTTGACAAATTTGATTTTTTATTAAAAAATTAAGTAATCTTGTGGGGAAAAAAGTAAATATGCCATTTTAATTGCTTATTTGTCTAATTTGTAAAATTCATATTAGGGTTTTCAAAAAGCGTATACAGGGTGAAATTTTTTCTAAGACCAAAACGAACTAATTTTTTAAATCCGGGCCTGATTTTTGTCTAGTTTGAATAAATTAGTTGATTGGGTGGTAATATAAATTAAATATTTGTTAAAAAAATTAATTTTTGTAATAAAAGTTAATTTTTTTAAATCTATGGTTCACTTTACCAAACTTTTAATTATTATTCATAGTCAAATTTGATTTTTTTATAAAACAATAAGTAATCATGTGGGGGAAAAAATAAATATGCCATTTTAATTGCCTATTTGTCTAATTTGTAAAATTCATATTAGAGTGTTCAAGAAGCGTATACAGGGTGAAATTTTTTCTAAGACCCAAACGAACTAATTTTTTAAAGCTGGACCTGATTTTTTTCTAGTTTAAATAAATCAGTTGATTGGGTAGTAACATAAACTAAATATTTGTTAAAAAAATATTTTTTGTAATAAAAGTTAATTTTTTTAAATCTATGGTTCACTTTACCAAACTTTCAATTCATAGTCAAATTTAATTTTTTATATAAAAAATTAAGTAATCGTGTGGGGAAAAAAATAAATATGCCATTTTAATTGCCTACTTGTCTAATTTCTAAAATTAATATTAGAGTTTTTAAAAAGCGTATACAGGGTGAAATTTTTTCTAAGACCCAAACGAACTAATTTTTTAAAGCCGGATCTGATTTTTTTCTAGTTTGAATAAATCAGTTGATTAGGTGGTAATAGTGTAACGATTAACCAAAATAAGAGACACATCGATCTGACCGTTCAAAAATTATGACGAATACAAATTTCTATCAAAATGCGAAACTCACCCTGTATATTATTAAACAATGGGAGCAGACACTTTTTAATGGTCATTTGTTATTCCCCATAGGAGCCTCTATACAAGGTAGGAGTATGTACAGTTCCTCATAAGTCACCCTGTATAAAAATTAAAGTACGGTAATGTTACTTTTCAATAATGATATAAAATACAGGCTGTTCCATTTAACATTACTGAGAAAATAATGTACTTGCGTTTTGACTCACCCTGTATTTGATATAAAAAAATTAACAATGTCAATAATTCTTGAAAATTTTGACAATAAATAAAAAAATATGGCATTAATAAACCATTGCTTTTGTGCTTATTTTTATTTATACAGTGAGTTGAACTTGTTACGATTTTCATATAAAATTGGTTATAACTTTGTAAATACCCTGTATAACATAACAAACCTTTACATTTTTGTGATAGAGAAGTTAACAGGAATTCGAATTTAAAATAAAATATAGGGTGTTCTATTTAAAAAAAAACATAAGTTAGGTCTGTCACTGTGGCTAAAATTTTTGTGGCTAAAATTTTTGTTATTAACTTTTATTGCTATCTATTACTATAGCGGAGCTATTGAGCTTTACTCTACTAATCAATCACCCTGTATATCTCTCTATCTTCGAGCTTTAATCTATCCATCTTTGGACATAGGCCTCCCATTCTTTTTTCCACTCGTCTCTATCCAGAGCTGTGGTCAACCATCTGGATCCGGCATGCTTTTTGAGGTCGTCGCTCCATCTCATAGTAGGCCTTCCTCTTCTTCTCTTATCTTCTCATGGTCGCCAGTAGATTATTTGCTTGTTTCATCTCTTTGTCTGAAGGTGTGACCTGCAAATTGCCATTTGCGTTTTGCTACCTGTTCCTTAACGTCTTTCACTTTTGTTACTCCTCTGATCCAGACGTTTTTTTGGGATCTTTAAGTTTTATATGCAGCATCTGTATTTCTATCGATCTTTGCGCTTTTGGCACTTTATCGATATTCTCCTTTATAAGTGTCCAAACTTGGGAGCCATATGTGAAAACAGGAAGTATACCTACACTCTTTAAAAATTCGCGTTCTAAGATATTGCGTTTTTTTTTGTTTTTCAAAATGTAGCTTAATTTACTGAATGCTACCCAGGCCAGTCTGATTTGCCTTTTTACTTCTGCCGTTTGGTTTTCCTGTCTTAAATATATGTATTCCTTAACTTGTCCTATTATATTTTGACCTAACGTGATCGAGGAGTTTTCGTCCATGTTTGTCATAATCTTTGTTTTATTGTAAGTCATCAGTCATCAGCCCTATTTTTTCGGATTCTTCGTTTAATTCTTTTAGCAGGGTTTTTAAGGCTACTTTTGTATCAGCGATTAAGATTATATGGTCCGCATGTCGTGGGTGTTTCAGATATTGTCCATTGATTTTAATACCTCGGTCCTCCAAGTCAATTTTATTGAAGACATCCTCCAGCACTTGACTAAATAGTTTTGGAGAGATTGTATTTCCCTGTCTAATCCTCGTTTTAGTTGAACTGGTTCTGTTGCTTCATGTACTTTTATTCTAGGTGAGGCATTCCTATAATATGTTCTCTATCAGGCCCGTATATCTGTAATCAATTCGGCTGTTGTGTAAGGAGTTTATTATGGCCCAATGTTATACACAATCAAACGCTTTTTCAAAGTCGATGAATACCATGAATAATGGCATGCTAAAAAATTCAGTTTACTCAATGGAGTGCTTTGAAACATCATATTAGGTCACATACGGAAGAAAAGCATCACATGAAATTTAATTAAAAGTAATTTAGTGAGGCAGGAAGTTAGAAAAATAATTTAAGAACAAGTGCACATCTTATAAACCTTATATTATATGGATTAAGAATAAAACAATATGAAAACTCGATACTGTTTTTAATTTACACAAAATACACTACTTGGCGTATTTCTCGTAAAACACCTTTCGAAATTTTAAACTGTTTATATTTAAAAACAATTTAAAATACATACAGAGACGGAATATTTGTTTCTGTTTCTTACCTAGTAGATTCCCGTTACGCTAAGTAAGGTCAAGGTCTTTTTTTTGAGGTGCCATGCATTTATGCGTAAATGTCCACCTTACATACAGTCCGTCTAATTTACTTACCGTTGCACGTCATTATCTACGCCAGAGATCTAAGTTGACATAGTTGCCAAAGTATAAAAAATCCTGAATCCATTTTAATTCAAATATATCACAATTATTTGTAAACGTGGATCATACAACAAAACAAATTGATATTCTATGTAAATAAGTAAACACTTAAGCAATAGAAAACAAGAATTAAGTTATAATCTTTTAAGATTTGCAGTGCAAGCGTTTTTGCACTGGATTGTTAATAATTAAAAACGGCTCCGAACTCTTGGCATGAAGTCGGTAGGTTTCTTTGTGTACAAGCATGTCTACAATAACAACTAAAAAAGTTGTCAGATACCTCGATTATTCCAAGTCGTGATAAAATTGGTGAAATTTATATTTTTATAGTAAAGTAAATAATAAAAACTGTAAATATAATAAAACAGATACTTATAGTAAAGAATATAAACAAATATGAAGTGACATCACCGCAACTGTCAAATAAATGTTACCAATTTATGCCAAAATGTCAACTTCGTTCGATTACAGTTACAGTGTGTTCCGAACAAATGTGCTTCATAAAAACGCTTTATAATCCATTTATACAAATTAAATGAAACATATTATTGTGAATTTCTTTAGGTTAACATTAATAGAAATCTTCAAATATTATTTCTACGCGATTATAATAAAATATGTCTAGTGACTGTAATTCCAGTGTACTCTTCAAAGTGATTCTAAAAAAGAACACACCTACCGCCTAAATATTTCGTGTTGGTATCATGCGACGTCACAGGCTATGACGTGCAACGGTTAGTAAATTAGGCGAAGTATACAGTGTCTTGTCAGGTGAGATGTTAGATCTTCTTCTTTGTGTGGCGTGCTTGTTTTCAAGTGTTGGCTATCGTCGTATTAACAAGTCGATGAAATGTTTCTCAGTCGAAATGTCCACCTTACATTGTCTTGTCAGGTGAGATGTTAGATCTTCTTCTTTGTTTGCCGTGCTTGTTTTCAAGTCTTGGATATCGTCGTAATAATAAGCTGATGAAGTGGGTGCGTTCGGACGACCATAGCGGCTGACTGTCAGCAGAAATCGGCTGAGTGGTTGTATCCAGCCGTGATAGGGAAAGCTTAGTAAATCTCTCATTCTCATCTCTCATCTGGCTCAGCTGTCCAGCCGCTGTGGTCGTCCCAACGCACCCAATGTTTCTCGGTCGGCAGCTATATGAAATAATGGACCGTGATAGTCGTGACGTCAAATCAATGTTGGCTACTCTGGAAAATTTGCCAAACAAAACATAAATTCACACGTGGTGTTTATTTTGGTTTTTATAATTGGAATATATTGCTTGTAAGATGTTTAATTTTTACAAAATGGTAATGTGTTGTGTACCCGTGATTGTAATCAATGCTCATAGTATATTTTCCACCATATTTCCAAATAGGACTGGTTAAGAACCTGAATAAACGCAGTAAGTACTATTGTAGTGTGTAAATCCTTGATTATGTGTAGGGACATTTATAAAATTAAAAGCAATATGATTGATATGACTAACAAGGATTGTGTCTTTAGAAAAAAATGTGCAGATGCTTGTTAAAACAAAATAAAATTAAAAATGATTACACAAATCACGTGTATTGACGTCAAACATTTATTGATTTTTGATTTGTTTGGAAAAATATTTGACGTTACACTATCACGGTCCATTCTTCGACCGTTCGACCTGTCCATTGTCTAATGTTAAGAAGCCAGGACAATTGATTTCTTCCAACCTAGCGTTTTCTTTCGATTTTGCCCTGAATGATCAACCGGAGTAAGCGATATTTAGGTCCTCTCAGTATATGACCGAAGTAATGAACCTTTCTCATTTTTATGATGTTGATCAGTTATTCTCGCTCTTTGTGCATGGTCTCCAGCACACGTTAGTTGGATATGTGTGCTGTCCATGGGATTCTGAGCATGCGACGGAACACCACAACTCGAACGCTTCTAATTTGTTGAGATAATAGATAGTCAGGATTAAATTGCTACGTTTTCAGCAGCATTGTGAAACAAGTAGACACACGGGAGACAAGCCTTATAAGTGTGAAATTTGTTTCAAGCAATTTATTGAAGTGAAAATTTGTTTTACAACAATTTAGTCAGGATGGACATTTGAGAAATCCATTTAAAGCTACACACGGGAGAAAAGCCTTAAAGTGTGAAATTTGTTCTAAACAATTTAGTCAGGCTGAACATTTGAAAAACCATTTAAGGATACCTACATACGGGAGAAAAGCCTTACAAGGTGTGATATTTGTTTTGTGGAATTTAGTCGAGATGGAAATTTGAAAAGACATTTGATGACTCACACTGGAAAAAGGCCTTATAAGTGCCTTATAAGCCAACATTTAAAAAACCATTTAATGATACATACGGGAGAAAAGCCTTATAAGTGTGATATTTGTTCTAAGCACTTTAGTCGGGATGAACATTTGAAAAACCATTTGAGGATACATAGGTGGGAAAAGCCTTATAGGTAAGTGTGAAATTTGTTCTAAGCAATTTAGTCGGGAGGGAAATTTGAAAATGCATTTAAGGATACACACGGGAGATAGTCTTATTAGTGTGAAATTTGTTCTAATCACTTTAGTCGGGATGAAAATTTGAAAATGCATTTAGGGAAACACACGGCAGATAAGTCTTATAAAGTGTGAAATTTGTTCTAAGCAATTTAGTCAGGATGGAAATTTGAAAATGCATTTAAGAATATATATAGAAAATAAGCCTTATAAGTGTGAAAATTGTTCTAAGCAATTTAGTCAGAACCAACATTTAAAAAGCCATATAAGGATACATACAGGAGAACAGCCGTATATAAGTGAAATTTGTTCTAAACAATTTAGGCAAGGTGGAAGTTTGAAGAGTCATTTAAGAGTACACACTGGAAAAGCTTTTGTATTGTTATATATGTTACAGTTCAAGTTGATTTTCAGTTAGAGTAGACTATTCCTAGTACTCTGGGCTAATTACCAAATACAAGGAAAATTTATTTACCAGCAATTTTATTGCTGGAATCAAATCTTATTATTGTATGTATTAATAATAAAGGTGTGCAAAGTCCGCAGATAGTGTGCTACTTTTTTTATAAACAAAATGGCGCCCTAAAATCGTGTTTTTTTCAATTTTTGCTCTATAACTCTAAAGATTTTAACTTAACACCAGAAACACCCAAATAAAAATTCACCGCAATTAAATTCTGCATAGAGACTCGTTTTTCCCGATTTTCTTCGACGAAAGCTTTCCCCGGAAAATGCGGGTTTTGCCAACAAAATTTTTAATATTAAACTAAAATTTTAGATAAGTAATTGGTAATCAATAATTAAATAACTTGGTAACGTCAAAGCTCTTTTCGTATAGATTATAATTCCAGGGGCCAGTGGAAATTAAATGGACAGTTTAGCAACAATTAAATTGTTAATTAAAAATTTATGGTCGCTATAATAATTACAATAATTACGATGCATAAGAATAACTATGATTTTTTTATAAAAAGACACTATACCTGTCTAATGTACTTTACAGAATTGAAATTCGACTATTTAGGCGGCCTCAAGAATATTTTAAAATTATAAACAAATAAAATATCTCGAGAAATATTAAACTAAATTAAATTGTGAAAACGGTATTGGAAAAACAGCGGCATGACACTTCTTTTAAAAGAAAAAACGTTTAATTCTGATGAGTGGTTCTTGAGATACAGCCGGTCAAAGTTGACCGAAATTTACGGCAAAGATATAAACAATAGGATCATAATTTTCAAACCGTCACCTTTTTATTTTTGTCCTCTTTCTCCACACCAATTTTCATATCTTCAGAATACTCATTACATATTATTATAATAAAAACTATCGATAATACGTGTGAAAATTGCCAAAAATAGCAAAATTCCAATTAAAAATTAGGTTGGAGAAAATGTAATCTCAAAATTCAAAATCGGTATACGTTAAAAAAATGCATTTTCTCGGCTTCCCATGGAGCGATTTTCTTCATTTTTTTTTTTGTTTCCAAGTAACTCGAGTAGAGCCATCTAACTATCGCATTATTAAATGTCAAACTTGCTTTTGTTTTGTTATAATAGATTAATTTATTTATACGGAAAGAAAACTACATATTTTTTTCAGTTGTAGACTTTTTTTAGATAAACTTAGTTCAAGTGTACCTTTTAATGTTAAAAATACAAATATTTTCATTTGAAAGCTGTATAATTATTTAAATAATCTTTATTTAAACAAATTAAAAATTTTTGTTATAATAAATAAATTAATTTATTATAACAAAACAAAAGCAAGTTTGACATTTAATAATGCGTTAGTTCGATGGTTCTCCTCGAGTTACTTGGGAACAAAAAAGAATGAAGGAAATTGCTCCATAGGAAGCCGAGAAAATGCATTTTTTTAACGTATATCGATTTTGAACTTTGAGGGTTACATTTTCTCCAATCTAATTTTTGATTGGAATTTTGCTATTTTTGGCAATTTTCACTCGTAATATCGATAGTTTTTATTATAATAATATATGTTATGATTATTTTAAAGATATGAAAATTGGTGTGGAGAAAGAGGACAAAAACCAAAAGGTGATGGTTTGAAAATGATGATCGTATTGTTTGTCTTTGCCGTAAATGTTTTGACCGGTTGTATCTTAAGAACCACTCATTACAATTAAACGATTTTTCTTTTAGAGGAAGCGTACTGCCGCTTTTTTTCCAGTACCGTTTTCACAATTTAATTTAGTTTAATATTTCCCTAGATATTCTATTTGTTTATAAGCCAAAAAATTGTTTATAATTTTAAAATATTCCTGAGGCCGCATAAATAGTCCAATTTCAATTATGTAAAGTACATTATATAGGTACAGTGACCTTTTATACAAAAATCATAGTTATTATGATGTATCATAATTATTGTGGTTATTATAGAGACCGTAAATTTTTAATTAACAATTCAATTGTTGCTAAACTGTCTATTTAATTTCCATCGGCTTCTGGAATTATAATCTATACGAAAAGAGCTTTTATGTTACCAAGTTATTTAATTATTGATTTAGTAGAAAATTAATGATTTTGTTGGAAAAACCCGCACTTTCCGGGGAAAGTATTTGTCGGAGTAAATCGGGAAAAACACGTCTCTATGCAGAATTTATTTGCGGTGAATTTTTATTTGGGTGTTTTTGGTGTAAAGTTAAAATCTTTGGAGTCATAGAGCAAACATTGATAAAAACACGATTTTCAGGCGCCATTTTGTTTATAAAAAAGTAGCACACTATCTGCGGACTTTGCATACCTATATTAATAATACATACAATAATAAGATTCGATCCCAGCAATAAAATTGCTAGTAAATAAGTTTTCCCAAAAATGGCCTATTCTCCGATAATCAGCCCAGACTATAGTTCTAGTCAATTCTAACCAAAACGAGCAGTTAGAGTTGATCTGAAAAATTTAATTAAACTTTTACTAGTTGAAGTAGACTCTTCCTAACCCATGTTAGTAAAATTGAATCGCGGGAAAAATAGAATCAACTCTTACTAGTTTGAGTTGACTATTCCTGGATCGACTCGATATTTGATGAGTGTGCGTCTCTTTGTTTTGACCGTTTCAACTACTTATCACGATTTGAACATATCCAGTAACATTTAATTTCTAGAATCGGTTGTTTGAGTGAATCAACTCTTACTAAATGGCATTGGGAAGAGTATACTTTTTCTAGTTAGTTACTTTTACTACTACGTAGTAGTTACTTTTACTGGTAAATGTTGAATACAAATCTTCATTTTATATTTATAACCAAATTTTACTAAAACCAGCTGTTTGAGTTGACTCTAACTAGGAGTAGTGAACTCCAACGGGGTAACCCACATAACAATTTCATGTTCTTTGTAGATTCATAGAACATACTTTTCAGAAAAAGTATATATGTACTGAGAATATACGTAATTACCATTGCGAATGTGTATTACAGTACTTAAACGTTCTATGTAGGTACATACTTAGAATGTACTGCGGCATTTCTTTTCAGTATATACCAAGAATATACTTTTTAGAACATTCCAAGGAAGTGCTATAAACCTTCTATTTATATACTTAGAACGTACTACGGCACATCTTTTTAGTTTATACTTGGTTTATACCAAGAACGTACTTTTTAGAATATTCCAAGAAGTGTTATAAACCTTCTATTTATATACTTAGAACGTAATACCGCTAGTATTTGTATGGGAAGAATATATTTTTCTGAATATTATAAGAAAAGCATTTTCAGCATCACCTAATCTCATCTTAGGTTTTACTGGTTCTACCAAATACCTATTATATTTACATATTCTATGGTTTGTGTTTAAACCAAGAGGAGTGATTCAAATTTACCGCGCTGTAATGCGTGTTTGTAATTGGTCCAACCGCAGGCAAGTTTACTCCACTGTTATAAAATTTTGACACTAATGACATTTATCAAATTTAATCTTGACACAAATGGCATTTCATAGGTTAATTAAGTCTCGGCGATTTTTTGTAATTTTTTGTATTTTCTGCGTTATTCCTTTAATTTTTAGATTTTTAGTCTGCTTTTATATAAAAAGCAATTGTTTTTATAAATCTTTAGCGACGTATTAATATAATACATATAATATATTTAGGTTACAGTCGAGGTCCGACATGATCAACCAAAAAAGAAGATGTATTTGGTGATTATTCTAGTGACTTTCTTGGGTGTGAATCTGTCTTTTTAGTTTACTCCTGGTTAAAAAATAAACCATAATTGCATAGTTGTAGTTAGTACCTACATTCTACAATATTACTTAAAAAGTAAGTACATATTTATAAATTTTAGTTATTTATCAGTGGGTATTGCCTTTTTCATGATCATTTTTCAGTGCGTAACAAATGATAGGAAAAAGGGTAAGTCCGTGATAATACACATTTATGACATTTATTCTAACATGACATTTTAGTTAAATCTGACAGTTGTCACATTTTATTTTCAATTTGGAATAAAAACAAATCAAATGTGTTTCTTGCATTTATAAAATGGTATTTTCTTTGATTTGTGTAGTCTTATAAATTATACAGATTATATTTGTAATATTATTATCTAATTAAAAAAAATTATCGACGCCATCTATCGACAACTAGAATAACTAGAAGAAATGTTATAAAAATGTCACCGACGAAATGTAATCACCGACGTGCCTTTTTTTCTGTCACATACAATTTAATGCGTTAGAAAGAAATCGAAAAATTGTGACGCACTGAAAGATGATCATGAGAAATACTGTATATAATATTTAGCTAAACTAAACTATGTATACAGTTGAGTCCGCGAGTCTTTACCCGTACGTCATCATTTAAAGCATACGAAATAAGTCGGAAATGTACTAAACGCAACGGCAAATGGATATTATTCCGATCACGGGTTATTATAAAATTTGACGTTATTAAATAAATAGAATGTCAAATTTAAGTTTTGCTTTAAAATTTTGGTGCATAATTACAGCCTACATTTGAAGTAGCTTAATAAATTATTTTATTATTAATAAATAAATAAATAAACAATTTATAAAAAAATTCAATAACACATTTTCTTTTTGTTATTTTATTCACTTTGGCAGAACCTTAAACACAAGCATTCAACTGTGTCAACAATGAGGTTAGCTTTGTACGTCGTCAAATATCTTAAAATAACATAAACTTATCACAAAATTTCTAACTCCAGTATAAAATTAATTATGAAAACAACACTGTTTGTATACTATAAAAAACTTCAAAATGCAAAAATTCGACAAAATAACAGCAAAAAATTCAACAAACTGACAGCCACAAAAGTAAACAATCCAAAACGTTAGAAATTGTACTTAAAATATGTGAAGACATCCCCAATCGTCTTTCTTTGTACCTATCTCTTTTCAATACACTGGGTCTAAATCGCTAATAAAAATAACATGTGTTTTTACTTAATAATAGGCGGCAGCTGGTTTGTCATTAATTTCATGCGTGGAAGAGAATGATGCTAAATAAAAAGTATGTGTTTTATCTCACCAGGTATTAATGACGCACGGGTAAAGACTCGCGGACTCGACTGTAAGTAACTAAAATTTATATACTTATACAGTAATAGCATTGTTTATTTACAATAATTATTGTAAGTCGATCGAGGTTCAACAAGTACGAGAGTGTAGACGGCCACCTTGTGTAACTTTGCCTCACTTCGTTCTACTTCCATTCTCTGTCGGTCTGGTCAAATGGATCTTTGTCGATATGGCACCGCTCTTTGTCGGTATCGCACTTCCTCGCGAAGTAGAACGAGTGTGTAGAGAGGGTACTTCGGACTTCGGTCAACTTTGGCGAAGTAACTTCGCCAAAAGTGTGGAGCCCGTTTTATATTTTTGACGGAGTAAGTTCAACATTTCAGGACGGGAATAATTATTTTTTCAGTAATAACACAATATTTTATTTTTGAGATTTCTCTAGCTGTTCATGAAATAATTAAAATTGTATATAAAAAATGATTATCTCATTAAAAATAAATATTTCTTATTTACCAAACCTTCGGTTTGGCGCCCCTTTGGGGTTAGGCCCGCGTGCGCCGCACGCGTTGCACGCCCGGTTACGGGGGCCCTGTTAATCATGGCCAACTACCATGGACTGTTTACCGTCTGCGCTATTTTCTAATTGATAATTAGTACTTGACGCCATCTTTCAACAAGTCTATTGACAAATTCAAAAAGGTATCATTAGTACAGTAACTGAAGGTGAATATGAGCTATTACCTCCGATTTCGTTGAACCTCCATCGATTTGCACGAAAATTGGTGAGTGGTTAGAGGATATCTCAAGGAACAAAAGTGACATGGTGCCAACTTGCGCTTTTACCCTGGGGGTGGATGCCACCCCTCCTCGTGGGTGAAAATTATTTTATAAAAAATAACCCCACAATTCGATAGAGCGACAAATTATAAGCAAAATTTGTTATATAAAGTTATTAAAATAAATCAAAACTTTTTGAGTTATTAAAGATCAAAGATTTTTAATTTTTCGTGAGAAAAATGCATGTTTTTAACCGATTTTTCATAAATAACTAAAAAACTATAAGTTTTTACAAAAAAGTTATTATTGTCAAAATTGAGGCTAATAAAAAATTAAATAAATTCCTTACTAGAAAAACCTTTCAATGTTAACTGAAAGTGAGTTATAGGTAATTGAATGTATATTTCTTTCGTCGGGTACCCAAATCTAAGTATTCAAGCTTAAATACCGGGAAAATGATGCATTATAACATAAACTTATTAAACATTTGTCAAAGCTCATTGAAATATCTATCAAATAAGTGCTCGAACAAGTTGATAGCATTAAAGTTTATGCACCAAAAATTTTTCAAAATGTATCTTTTAAAAAATTTTCTAAAAAATGATATTGTTTTTTTGTAAATAACTCCGTTAAATTTTAAAGTAGCAAGTTCATCTAATAACTGGTTAAAATTTTATTCCAAGAGCTATTAAAAACTTCAAAATAGTCATTTATACCTCTTACTTTTTTAAAAATAAAAGGTTAAATCGCCCCGGTTACATGGTTCTCGCAGCAAAATTGAAATTTTAAACGTTTCTATCTCGGTTATTTTTTACTCTACAAAAATAGTAAAATGGGTAAAGTATTTGTTACAGAAAAAACTAAAATTTATTGAGTATTTTTGGAGTTATTATCAAAAGAAAATGAAAAGTACGATAATTCTAAAAATTCTGATTTTTTTTAATTATACCTTTTTTTCAAAAATATGCATTCTAAACCGGTCAAATTTGTTGAAATAATTAACTATGATAACTTAAAGAAATTCTTGTGAGGAGTACCACAAATTTTAATTTTTGCGGAAATGGCGTATGTTTAGTTATTAACTTTTTCCTAAAAAAATCGAAAGGGTTCTCTTATTTTCATCATAACGCTTAATTTTGATGCTATTAACTTCTACTGAAGCTCATTTGATAGGTATTCCGAAGTACTTTGACAAGTGCTTAACAAGTATATTCTATAAAATGCATCGTTTTCCCGTTATGCAAGCTTGAATACTTAGATTTGAGTACTCGTCGAAAAAAATATACATTCAAACCCTAATAACACAAAACATTCCATGAATGTTCCTAGAATGTACACACAGGACATTGAAAACATTCCTGGAATGTCCCCAAATGCACACGAATGTCCCTGGAAAGTACCAGGAAAGTGCTGTGTCAGCATTTTAAATATTCTTAGAATGTTCTGTTGGAACATTCCATGAATGTCTACGAATGTTCTTTGGACATTCACAGTCTATTTTTTAGACTGAATGTCTTGTTGGAACATTCCATGAATGTTCTTTGGACATTCACAGTATATTTTTAGACTGAATGTCTTGTTAGAACATTCCATGAATGTCTACGAACGTTCTTTGAACATTCACAGTATATTTTTTAGACATTCACTGAAATATATCGTCAGTAATGTGACAATATCTCCTATATGTTTTTTCATGAGGTTTGCAGGAGACGAAAAACATTGTTTAAGGTCACTTTCTGGTTTCGTACGTATTCTGACTTTTTTTTGTAGTAAATAGATAGTTGAATTACTGCAAAACAAGTCAAAAAATATATGAAAACAGGAGGTGGCCGAAACAAGTTTTTAGTCTATCTTACAAATCTCTTGAAAAAAACAGATAGGAGGTACTGTCACATCACTGACGATATATGGCCATACCAAATAATACATCCTTGATAAATATAAAACATTTTTATTGCAAAAAATCTTTACATACATTTTTTAATGTAATTTGCTGACATTCCTAAATATTATAAAAAAAATGTGTCACATTTGCTTTGTAAACCTATCTTTTGCTTTTCGTAGCCACATATTCCGTTTCCTTTCTGGTTTTTTGTAGACCACTTCTCTCAGCTGATTCTAAAAGAAAATAAAATAAAAGGTAATTTTTCTATCCTTTACAATTAACAATCAGAAGAAATATTATTTACAGGTAATAATATGCATAAATAATAATAATAAAAAAATAAATATTAAATAATATTTAAATAAATAATAAATAATATTTAATAAATAAAATAATAATAATGAACATTTTGTATTTTGACAACGACATCCGATGTGGAAGTAGAAACCTTAATAAAATTATTTTTTCAAGTAAATTGTGGCTTATTTCCCCATTAGAATAATTAATTACAAAAAAGCCACAAAGAAATAGATTTTTCACAAACAAATAAGTATTTAATATTCATTATATTTATTGTTTTTATTATTTACTTTAATGTCCTACTGGTACATTATTTGACAAATAATGACATTTCGAAGTCTGTTAAGTACGATATAACGCCCTTGGGCATTAAATTTAAATAACGACTTAGATACTGTCAAGTTGACAAATATCAACCTAAGTAAAACTATGGTTACCACAATTACGTTACTACTGTTACTGGTAAATGTACTTATTTAAAAACTAATCAATTCAAAATTCATTCAAATTTTTCGCATATAAAGAATAATTTAGTCGGACATTAAACGTTAAAGGCACCACAGGTATTATAATAATAACGCTTTCGGTCAACGTATATCCCTATAATACCCTTGGTACCTTAATAACTGTAACATAAGATTATACCTTAATTCTTGTTTTCGATTTCTGATGTTTTTATTTATTTACATTGAATATTAATCTATTTTGTTGTATAATCTACTTCGCAATAATTATGTGATATATTTGACTTAAAATGAATTCAAAAATTTTTTGTAGTTGGGCAACAATGTCAACTTAGATCTCCGATGTAGATAATGAATTACAACAGTATCTATATTGTACGGACTGTATTATTAATTAGGTTATGCATATACCTGTGTGACATAAGCTATTGGAACAGCACAGTCTCTCAAACGAACAGATGAAAGTGAAGTTCTGTCAATATCTTTTTCTAAAAAGTGTTTTGAACATACTCCTCTATTAACAAATCTAATCTATACTTCATGTCTTCTTCACAGGATCTTCTGGAAAGCTAAAAATACAAAATATATGCATTACTAAGCATTATTAACAAATTTTAGTTTTAAATAAAAAATATGATTAATGAACTCACAAAATTATTATAAAACAGCTTAGAAATTGTTTATTAGTATAGTCGGTTCCCCAAACTCAGACACAACTGGCTAGTGATTTTAGTAGGTAATTTTTTTTGTTTTTGGCCAATTTTGCCAAAATTACAGTAATTAGTACTGAGACTGAGTTTAGCAAATCGACTATAATATTCTGTGTATTCATTAGTTGGTACTGCATATTATAGTGTGTGGTCTACCATCCTATTTATAAACGCATACACTAGCAAAAACGCAAAAAGAATTATTTTAGTTTTACAAATCCTTTTGTTATTACCTATCTCTATTTACTATTTTAGTTAGGAATAAGCGAAGTTTGTGGCTTATTCACAATTATTATTAAAATAATAAATGGATATGACCAATTATTAACTTATAAAATAAAATAATAATTCTTCTGATTTATGCCTTTTATTCACTTTGTTATATCTACATTACTTAAAAGATTTTTTATGAATAGTATTATTAGGGTATTGATAGTATTAATTTATTTTCTGAAATACAGGGCATGCTTTCGTTTACATATTTGCATACTAACCTTTTAATAGGGCTTTTCATTCACAGTCATTTGTTTGGAGCTTCTGTCATAATTGAAACGTTATTCCTGCAGATTTTTTTATCTACATTTGTTTCTGCTACTCCAACTGCGTTAAAAACAGGACACCATTTTATGCACTATGTTAATAATACTATTAAAGCTATTATAAAAGTATCCGAATTAAAAAAATATTCTTAAAAAGCACAAATAATACAAACAATAATCCACGGCAAGGCAAGGTCGCCAAGATGAAGATGACAGATGAAGATGCCAAGATGGCCGAAGCGAGGTCGTTGGTTGGTCGTTTTTAGTCACGTGATGCCCTCTCAAGCGCCATGCACAAAAATGTATGCACGGCGAATTTGAAAATGAACGCAAAAGAAATAAATATAAATGCCTCTCTTGGGTTTTGCATAAGTTATAAGTATTTTTTTTATTAACAAAATCGCATTCCAAATTGAATATTCGCGAACAATAATTTTTATTACATTTGTATGTTTATAATATTGTATTAATTGAACTTGGGAAACTCTTTAAATTTGACATATTATTGCACTGTAGGCCTAAAATGTCACTTAGTTTGTCTGGTATGTTATAAGTAATGTTGTATCTCTTACACGTATGTATTATTTCGCAACTTAAAATATAGGAACATTGGTAGTATGTTCACAGAATGTCTTATGGTAACATTCCAGGAATAATTTAAACAGATGTTCACAGAATGTTCCCTAAATGTCCAGGACATTCAAATATTGATAGAACTTTGGTAGTACATTCCTGGAACGTTGTGTGTTGTTAGGGAATACCCATAACTCACTTTAAAATAACATTAGTTTAGTTCTTTAAGTAGGGAGTGTATTAAATTTTGTATTATTTTTAATTTTGATAATAATAGCTTTTTTTACAAAAGCTTATAGTTTTTGAGTAATACGTGAAAAACAACTTTAAAACATGCATTTTTTTAAGAAAAAATAAAATCTTTGATATTTAATAACTCAAAAAGTATTGATTTATGTTAATAACTTTATATAACAAATTTTGCTTAGAAGTTGCCCCTCTATCGATTTCTGGTATTATTTTTAATAAAAAAATTTCACCCCCGAGAAGGGGTGGCAACCACCCCCAGGGTAAAAGCGCAAGTTAACATCATGTCACCTTTGTTCCTTGAAGTATCTTCTAACTACTTACCAATTTTCATGAAAATCGATGAAGGTTCAACGAAATCGGAGGTGAAAACCTTCAGTGACTCCACTACATATGTTGGACGGACGTAGCGGAATTAAAATGAGCTGACTGTCATGGCGACCGTTCCGTAACACGTTCCGCAAGTAGCCCACATTCAGAGAACGAATTCCCAACAGTTGCGGAACCGCTCCGTCACTTTTTCTTCTTCCGAGGGGGACAAATGTTGCGACAATTGTTTTACCTAAACCAACACGTCTAATTAATGATAATCATGGCCGTGCGGTGCTATGATGCGGTGAGGCAGCCGCATCAGGCGGCATAATCAGTAAAATCAAAATACAAATTGAGCCATTCAATAATTAAAAGTATATATAGGACCAAATGTCAGCCGAAAATATTTAACTGGTGAAGGTTTAACAGAACTTATTTTGACAAATTTAGAAAAAATAGTTCTTGATTTAAAACGGCTCAGCGGACAAGATTATGATAACAGGGTTAATATGAAAGGAACAAGAAAGGGTGTGCAAAACAGAATATTTGAAAAATATCCGAGGGCGTTTTACGTGCCCTGCGCATGCCACCTTAGTCATAAATGACGCAGCGTCTTCTTCTACAGAAACAACAAACTTTTTTGTATTATACGAGAACTCTACACTTTTTTTCTGGTTTTACAAAGCGTTGGGAAGTTCTGAAAAAAACATGTTTCACAACTAACACTAAAACCGTTGAGTACTACTAGATGGTTAAGTCGAATAGATGCATTGAAACCACTAAGATTTCAATTTTGTGACATAGGTACATAATGCCTTATTCGAAATAATAGAAGACGTCAACAATAATTCAGAAACTAAAGTCAAAGCACGAGGATTAGTAAAAAATATTAAAAATTATAAATTTATATGCGGTGTAGTTCTTTGGCATGATATTTTATTTTATATAAATTCAGTCTCGAAGATGTTGCAACATGTAACTATAAATTTGTCAGATTATGTAAAAATGTCAGAAACTATGGAAAAAAAAAGAAAATTTACTGACAATTTAGCTATGACCAAATGAAAATTACTGATATCTAATGAAATTGCAGAAAATCTTGTAAAAAAGTTCCGAATTTCCTGCTGAAAACGAATATTGAGGCAAGAGAAAAATGCGTCAATTTGATCTGTGGATTAGCTCTCAATAGAGAAAGAAGAAAGATAAATTTAAAGTAAATTGTTTCATCTATATTTTAAACATTGCCTTTAATTTTAAAATTTTAAGTTTTTATATGATATTTTTAAATTGAGGGAAATGTAAGAAAAGGTGATAAAATACTAGAAAATATTCATTCAATACTTTTCATAGAAAAAGAATCGGATATAGAGGCAAATGATTTTCTAGAAGATTTATTGCATGATTTATCCCAAATGATACCATACTCCATGAAACCTTTAGAGGTTTTGAACTATTTGTTCCAAAATAACCTAATTTCTTTATACCCAAATACAGTTGTATCACTAAGGGCCGGTATTATCTGTTCCGATTAAAACCCGGTTAGAGGAATTATGTCATGCGAGGTGCAGAAAGTACCGGCCCTAAGAATTTTATTAACACTCTTTGTCTCGGTAGCTTGGGGAAAGAAGTTTTTCAAAATTCAAATTGATTAAAAACTATTTACGAAGCTCGATAAGACAAATAAAACTACAAAAATTAGCACTTATTTCAATACATGGAGTCCTCACTAGCTGCTACTTTAGACTACACCAATCTGATTGACGAGTTTGCCAAAATTAAAATCAAAAGGATAAAATTGTAATTTTCATAAATGTTATTTAATGTTAATACATATTATTTCATTTAATTTAAAGTATGTTTTGTTTTTAAAATAAAAGTTTTAGTTCATTTTGTGTAATTTCATTTAATAAAAATAAATACTAGTATTAAGTTTCAATAATATTTAGGGGCGGCATTTCGAAGACTTGCATCATATTGAAAAGATGTACCGCACGGCTCTGATGATAATGTGTAATATACAGCTACTAATTATTTTAAGCTCGCAATAATAAGAGAACTATAATCAATAAATGTCATTTGTTTTATTAAGTGTTAGAAAACATTATTCCATTCACTAATTATCAGTCAGTCAGTTTGTAGTATTATAACACCTCTATTTATTTTCAAAATTTCGTACGATGTATAGAGGTACCAAACAAACAAAACTTTATACCTATTATTTTAAGATAATTTATAAAATAGGAGCATACTGCGGGTTGTTTCCGTGGGGCTTTGAATTTATGTGTTTGGGGAATTTTTTACAGTTGCTCTTTAATTTTATTATGCTACCGTGGAATATTCTGGTCTTAATACTGATTAGTTCATTTTTGAATGACCGGGGTTTATCCACACAGCGAATTCTCCTCATAACAGCTGCTTGTCAATACGCACTTTTCACTACAACAATAATTTATATGCTGGCTTTCAAAAGAAAAAATTGGAAATTAATATTCGACAAACTAGAGCATTTGAAAATAGATATCCAAGAGAAAGTTCTTCAAAGATCTTGCCGATATATTTTACTTGTCATATGTTGTTTATTTATGGTTTTTGTGGACAGTACCTATGAAACTTTTTCGCTGCTAGCAGGTTTGCTAAGAAAATACTTTGTAATAATATATATTCAGTTAATAGCAACAACAGCTTGCCTAGAAGAACTTATTAATGTAATATGTCAACGACAAAATAACTTGTGTGATCAAATAAATTTATTATTTATAGAAAAACAGAAAAACATTTACTTTAACATTAGAAAAATTAAACAAGAATACAGTGATATATTTTTGATCTCATATAGCACAAACTCAATATTTCAGATGTATTTCTTTCATTTACTGAGTATTATGTTTTTTGAGTGTATGTGTGATTTGGATTTATTGCTATCTAGTATATTGCAACCTTCATACACATTTGCAAGCAGGAATCTTTTGCGATCTATTACATATACCGGAGTATTGAGTGTAAGTTTCTTTCAATCTAATTCAATTCTTGAAGTGAAACTCAATTTATGTTTCATTTTGATTCAAAGGTGGTGCACAATCTACAGACAGCTGTTTCTGTTTAGAACTTCATCAGTGTCAGTGTAGCTGCGTGCCCGCCTCTGAATCAAAACGAAAAGAGATTGTCTTTTTAAGGGGAATTTCAAAAATATATTAACACCACTGTCCACCATTAGGACGCTGTCGTGACATCTATTAAAGGAAATAGGAAAGTCCCAGATACAGAATCCATTATTAAAATAATAGTAGATACTTATGGTAGGGGAGCCCAAACGGGAATTTTTGCAGTTACTCGAGCGCGTCAGATTATCATACATATGGGGAGAACCCTGGTACCCTGCAGATATGTACCTACATCTACTATATATTGGCTCTTAACACAGGGAAGTTTGTTAAGGGGGGCCCCAAACAAATCTATCCTTAAAAATACTCGAAATTGTCAGATTAAGATAAGGTAAGTTAAGTATATGCAAAAGAGTGTATGTTTAAAAAATCTGACGATTTGAGCGTTGCGTAAGGAAATGGGTGAGTCAAAAAGTTTCACAAAAAAAAGCGAATATTTCGCGAAACGAACGTCAGATCAAAAAACTAAAAAATACGTCTTCAATATTTTTCAAAAATCTGTCGAATACGGTACTAAACATGACCCCCCACGGAGAGGAGTGGGGCTAAATGTAAAATTTTAAATACAAACCCCGCGATATTTCGCAAAATGAACATCAGATCGAAAACCTGCAAAATACACTTTCAATATGTTTTTGAAAAATCTATCGAATGGTACCAAAAACGACACCCCACGGAGGTGGGGTGGGGGGTTACTTTAAAATCTTAAATGGGACCCCCAAATTTTTATTGCAGATTTGGATTCTTTACGTAAAAATAAGCAACTTTTATTCGAGACATTTTTTCGAATTATGGTTACATGGCGCTATGATCGGAAAAAAACGATTGTTGGAAATGGAAAATTAAATTAAAAAAATGGAAAGTCCCCCTAAAATGGAAAATTTTACTTAACTTTTTTTGGTTTTAGGACCTAATAATCACAACCCACTAGGTTCCCATAACGCTCGAGTGACTGCAAATTTAGCATACTTTGCTCCCCTACCATTTTTTAAATCTGAAACTTTCCTTATTAGAACCCCTTTCTGTTAACATCCTACATCTCTGCGTTTTAGAATTTATAGCATAGGGAGGACGAACATAGTAGGCGAAAAGGATTCTACAATATACAATCAAATTCCGCTTTCATTCGTCTAGGAAAAGGTACTAAAAAGGATGTTAGTACTCACAATCTAAGTAAAGAGAGAAGTGAAGTTAAAGACAATTTATGTTTCATTTTGATTCAGAGGCGACTTACAATCTGCAGACAGCTGTTTCTGTTTACGTCTTCAGTGTAGCTGCGTGCCCTCCTCTGAATCAAAACGAAACGAGAGTAGTGTCTTTTTAAGGGCAATTTAAAAAATAGATTAAAATCCACCATAAGGATGCTGCCGCGACATCTATTAAATAAAATAGGGAAGTCCTAGATACAGTAGAACCCCTTTCTGTTCAATCGCAATTCGCAAATCTCTGCCTTTAACAATTTATAAGGCATAGAGATACGTATTAAGTGAGAAAAGAGCTTCACGCGTTCCTAGGCCTAGGCCTTTGTATATCATTAATGTCTATTAGACCAGTAAGGATCTGCGAAAAAACGTCTATTTTTGGATGTGAGAGGTGGCATTCGGATTTTTGCAGATAAAGTTAGGTGACACCTTCAGTAATAATAATTGACTTATGCTCCTTCTCAAATATGCCCAAATATTAATAAAAAAATTAAAATATTTAAAAATTTCGAAAAACATCGACTTTTTTCTGTTTTCTTTGCTTATAACTTTAAAACGATTCGTTTTGGAACAAAATCGTAGAGAAATAAAATAAAGATAATTGAATTTTGTATGATATACCACCGGTAAAAATGTCTTAAGGTATTACCTTTTCTGCAATATAGCAATAAATACAAAATAAGGGGGCAAAATAAGTCTGTTGTTATTCAATATTTTTAACCACTTTGGTGGCACTTAGAACCTTAGTAATTCGCTTAGGAAATTCATAAACAGGAAATAGGAAATTTATAAACAATTTTTTGGCTTATAAACAAATAGCTTTGTTTAATAATAAAAAAATTAATTTTTAGCAATGCAAATAATTAAAACCGGTATAATTTGACTTAAACTTTTAAATGCTGTCAGCAGAATTGCTATTTTATTTTTGAATCAAACTTTATTCGCGTTCAAAAATTGCAATTTCTCGATTTTTTGAAAGTTCCACCGCGTTTATCTCGAAAACTATGCATCCTCCGAAAAATCTTGTAAGAACATTTTTTGCTTAGAATTATCCAAGAAATACAAAAAAAATGTTTCATTTTGCGAAAAAGCGATGTTATGTAATTCCTCAAGTTCTTTGTTTATAACAATCTTATCGACATCCGGATCAACTGTTACCCAAAAAATTCGTGTTCTACGGGTCAAAATACATAAAAAAACTTGGGTAAGTCCATCTAAATAAAGGAGCCCGTAGCACCCCCTCCTGGCCACAGCACTAATTTGTTTATAAGCCAAAGAATTGTTTATAATTTTAAAACATCGCTGAGGCTGCTTAAATAATCCGATTTCAATTATGTAAAGTGCATTAGATAGGCGGAGTATTTCTTTATATGTAAACAAATTGACAAATCTTTGTATGTTCTAGTTTTTGTTGTGCAAGATTTTAAAAAATTTTAATTTTTTTAAAAAAGTTTAGATTGCAAAATTATTATGCAAAATCTAGTAAGTCAATTTTAATGAAATTTGGTGTACGGTTTTAGCACACTACAAAAATTTTCTAAGCGAATTAGGAAGGTTCAAAGTGTAACCTAAGTGATGGAAAATCATTGAATAAGGACAGGCTTGTTTTGCCCCATTATTTTATATTTATTGCTATTTTGAAGCAAGGGTGATAAATTAAGACATTTTTAACTAATTGCATCTGATAGAAAATTTAATTATCTTTGTTTTATTCCTGTACGACTTTGTTCTAAAATGAATAGTTTTTAAGTTATAAGCAAAAGCATTAGAAAAAAAACGAAATTTTTTGAAATTTTTAAATATTTTATTTTTTTTTATTAATGTTCCGGGCATATTTGAGAAGGAGCATAAATCAATCATTATTAACGAAGTTATCACCTAACTTTATCCGCAAAAATCTGAATGCCACCTCTCACATCCACCTAAAAACAGATCCTTACTGGTCCAGTTTATGATATTTATAATATACGGTTATGGATGACTAATGGGACATCAAGCTAATGTTGCGGTGATCGACGCATTCTCTTGCGTGTTTCTTTTTGGGGAGAGAAACAAAGATCGACGTTAACCATTCTTTGGGTAATACGCCTGAGCTATAAATTTGGTTCAAAAGTATAACTAGAATATTAATGTGCTGCTTATCTACATAATATATAATACAGTCGGAAAAATGAAAGAATACCCATGAACGAACATATAAAACACGCTGTATTTTCCTGTCACCGTGTCACAAAGAAAATTGTCCAGTGCAAGTACATGTAACAATAATTATTACATGTACTTGCGCTGGCAAATTTTTTGTGTGACACGGTGACAGGAAAATACAGCGTGTTTTATATGTTCGTTCATGGGTATTCTTTCATTTTTCCTACTGTATGTTACCGACCAAACCCGATTTCAGGACAAACTAGTTTGGCCTAGGCCAAACTAGTTTGTCCTAAGCGCGTTAGGATAAACTAGTATGGCCTAGGCCAAGCTAGTTTGTCCTATCGCGCGTAGGCCAAAATAGTTTGTCCTAGGCCAAACTAGTTTATCCTGATATAAATACACACACTTCAGCCAAACTAGTTTATCCTGAAGTGTATGTTTTTATATCAGGATAAACTAGTTTAGCCTAGTCTAAACCAATTTAATCTAGTCGAAAGTAATTGATTACAGATTGGTTGCTGATTTAAACGTAAGTTTAGAAGACACTATTAAGAGTTGTAAGACTTTTAAGTATTTAGGGTAAATGATAAACCGAGATGGCACTTGTATGAAAGATATAGAAATGAAAATAGTACGGCGAAAACAAGCCACGAAAGCACTCAATGGAGCGATATGGAAGAACACTCTAACTAAAGAAAACAAAAGAGGATTTTTTTTAGGGCATAGTGCAGAATATTACCACACAGGAGCGGAAGAATGACCAGTAACAACAATAATACGAAATAAAATACGAATAGTTGAATTTTAGTTTATGAGAAGGTGTCTACAAATCAACAGGTAGGATAGAATAAGAACAGAGGAAGTATGAAACAATAGAATAGAAGGAGAATGCTCAATTACAAAAAAGTTGTGGTAGTAAAAGTAGAGCCCTGAAATGGTACGGGCATGTACAAAGAATGCCGGAGCACAGGTGGCCGAAAAAATTACTGGACTGGGACCCGCGGGATGAAGACGGAGAGAAAGACCTGCTGTGAGATGAAAAACTTACATAGGAAATGCTATGATAGATAGAGACCTCAGAGATGACGACTGGGGGAATAGAGTGCTATGAAAGGTGAGAACGGCAAACTCATAATGGGAAAAAGCCAAGAAGAAAGTAATTCAGCAGAAAGTACTAGCAAACTAGTACGGCTTAATATAAATAATAAATTGAATAAAATACTTTGTTCTTGTAAAAATAATGAAACAGGAAAAATAATTTGACAGTCGTGAAACCGGAAGTATATATTTGTTCTCGTCTTGCGAAATCGCGTCGAATAATATATCACTTGTACTATTCCGGTGACTTTAAAACAGTACTTCCGGTAGCATTTCTAAAACCGGAAGTGCTAGATCAAATTTATCGCCTTTAGTACCATCCTTGGAGTATAACCTTTCATTTGACACCTCATTTGTCATTCTATCTGGTATAGTGACGGAGGAATTATATTCGCGGTCGGACGGACGGACAGCCTAGGTCAAAACTCTCACTTTTAGTGCCATCCTTGCATTATAAGCTTTCATTTGACACCTCATTTGTCATTCTACCTGGTATAGTGACGGATGGGTTATATTCGCGGTCGGACGGACAGACAGCCTAGGTTTTCTCACCTTTAGTACCATCCTTGGATTATAAGCTTTCATTTGACACCTCCTTTGTCATTCTACCTGGTATAATGCCGGAAAAGTTGAGTTCACGGACAGATAGACAGACGGACGGACGGACGGACAGACAGACGTGGATAATTCAACGTTTTCACATTTTTTCAAAATTGGTGAAAACAATATTAATTCGTACTAGGTTTTATTCGTAAGTGTATCTTTTCTTTTAATGTTTGGAGAAAACCTCATCCTTTTATTTATTATTTTTTATATTATTTAATTATACAAAAATATATTGATTTAAAGCTTGTATCAATATCTTCATTCGAAATATCATATGATACAATATATCGATGTATAGTTTTTTTTGCTATCCCTGTTGGGACGTGATTCGGGAATTCTCCGCATGTAAAAGTCCTTACATATTCGCTAAATTACTTTCGACTCGGCTAAATTGGTTTAGATTAGGCCACTAGGCCGTACTAGTTTATCCTGAAGTGTGAGTCTTTATTATATCAGGATAAACTAGTTTGGCCTAGGCCAAACTAGTTTGTCCTGAAATCTGGTTTGGCCGGTAACATATACATAATAACATACAAGAGTAAAAAACCGTTAAACGCCGTAAAAATGAGTGGCGCATACAATATTCCAGCTACAAAAGATCTAATATAAAAATTACGTGGCGCGAAAATGTATTTTCATTTTGATGCAAAACAAAATTCTAGCTTTGTTTTAAAAGATTTTTCCATAATATTTGCTAAATTTGAAGTAAACGCGCCACAAAAGAGTAAATTTGATACAGTTTGAATTTTGAAACTCTTTTGTGGCGCGTTTACTTCAAATTTAGCAAATATTATGGAAAAATCTTTTAAAATAAATCTAGAATTTTGTTTTGCATCAAAATGAAAATACATTTTCGCGCCACGTAATTTTCATATCAGATCTTTTGTAGCTGGAATATTGTATGCGCTACTCATTTTTACGGCGTTTAACGGTTTTTTATTCTTGTATCAGGAGTTTTTTAAGTTATATACAAATTAAATGTATGAAGTTGAATTCAATTTTTCTCGATTACACGTTAAGCTTTATAAATGGTCACCTTTGTCGCATTATCTCCCAAATGATCTAGTGCCCATCGAATGTACACTAGATTTTTTTTCTAGTCGAAATAGATTGAATAAAAATATTGGGATGGCCGGTAAAATGAACTCGGATTGTCCGTTGCAGATCAAATTTAGCGTCGTAACCACTACAACTACATAAACCATTTCGGGAATAATCGTTAATTGGATTATACTTTTGTAGCTTAATAACTTCTAAACGGCTTAACCGATTTTGATCACTAAACATGAGTTTGAAACGTATTGACAAGTAGTATCTGATGCATCTGAGGTCAAGTATGAAAACTAAAGCTGTTACAGAAATTATTGAGCTTGAAAAACCGTTTTTCCCCATAGGAAATAGATTTGATCATACTTATGAAGCGTATAACTTAAAATTTCTAATTTTCCAGGAGATGGGGTAAACAACGTTAGATTCGCCTAGAGTCCTTCTACAAACGCTCAGTTATTGGCGCAATTCGTAGGTTGAAATTTTGAGTAATGGTCAAAAAACCAAAATTTTCAAAGTTTAGTTTTTCAATTTTTCGGCTATACTGAGCCGTGTATATGTCTGAGCTTGATCGCTTAGGCACCATTTGAAAGCTTAACTCAACCCTATTGATGTGGTGTATTTGCGATTTTCCTGTCTCTCCTTGAACCCAAGATATATACGCCCAAAAAATTTGCCATTTTGTATCTACCTAGCCCTATAGCTGGCTTACGGGTAGTCAGAAGTCAAAAATTACACCGGTTCTGAATCGGCCCTCATGCCCTCTTGAAACACAGAAAAAAAATTCAGATCGGTGTAACTTTTCCACATACATACATACATATCCACAAACATTTTCCCCTTTTTAAATAACAATTGAGTTTTAATTCCGAGCTCGGTAACTTTTGAACGGTATAACCGATTTTCAAAATTAAACAAGCGTTGGAAAGGTAATGATCTGTGCTATCAGAAGCCGTAAAGGTCGAACTTAAGTTTTTGAAATTTTTGGGAGTTTTGGCAAGCGCGGCTCCTCCTTAGGGTCAATTGGTCAATGACCCCCCTAAAATAATCTCATAAAAATACCAATTTTATTAAAAATATCTTTTATCTAAAACTTCACTCTGAAATATAAAATTCTCTCTCAGCAGTCTGCATTGGCAAAACAAATATAATAGATATAATAACGTCGCGCCTCGCGCTATACACAAGCCCGTGGCTGGGCCGTATTTTAAATTGTCTATATACAGTTCTTATGGCTTATGGACAAATGCATGTAAAATAGAAAAGAGACGGCAGATAGCAATTTCGTGGGCGAGAGTGGGAGTGACCTTTCCGTCGTATACCTCTAGTAGAGTCGACGGCCTCACGTTTAGTTAGTTACCGTCTGCTGACCGCACTTCACGGCAGGTCTATATCGATCGCGGCGTATTTGCGTAATTTATTTTGTTTTGTTGGATTTTTTTGTGATTGTAACAAAAACAAGATGAGTGTTGTTGACGAAATAATTGCCTTAAAATCTGCTGGAACACTAAATTATGAACGGCGGCTTGAGAAAAAAGAAAGTGGTCGACCAAAACCAAACATGAATTTAAAACAAACAACAAAGGATAGGGGTAAGGACATTCAAAGATATTTTAAAGAATCAATGTACAATTTGTGTGATTGGATTTGTGGCTGCAGTGTGAGAAATGCATTTTTTTGCTATCCGTGTTTACTGTTTTCGAATGACGCTGTATGGGCGAAAAATGGAGTAACTGACATTAAGCATTTAAAAGTGAAAATTACAAAACATGCCTCTTCAACTACTCATATAAATTCATCAATGAGTTACGCAAGTTTAGGACGTGTTAACATAAGACAGCAACTTGATAGTGTATATCGTAAATCTGTGCATGACTTTAATGAATTGGTATCTAAAAATAGGTATATTTTAAACAAACTAATCGACTGTGTAAAATTTTGTGGAGTTTTCGAAATTGCATTGCGCGGTCATGACGAAAGTGACAGCTCCAATAATCGTGGAATTTTTCTGGGCCTTATCGATTTTGTTTCTGAACTGGATTTAATGTTTAAAGAACACATTGAAAAAAGTACAGTATTTAAAGGAACATCGAAAACAATTCAGAACGATATTTTAGAATCAATGTTAGCCATTGTGCATACTCATATCATGAAGGAGATTGGCCAGACAAATTTTGTGGCCATTCAAGTAGATGAGACCACAGACAGCTCCAATAAAACGCAGATGATTATCATATTGCGATATGTATTAACTGGTATTGTACATGAAAGATTTTGGAAATTTGTTAACCCCCTAGGTACTACAGCACAACATTTAACTAATGTAATATTGGAAGAACTTCAATTATTAAAAATTAATGAAGCACCTGAAAAATTGATTGCCCAAAGTTACGATGGTGCATCAGTCATGAGCGGTAAACTGGGAGGAGTACAAACAAAAATTAAAGAAATATACCCAAATGCACACTTCATTCACTGCTATGCCCATCAATTTAATCTTATCCTCCAAAAAGCGGCGAGTCAACACAAACCGATAAAAATATTTTTTGCAAATTTACACGGATTTTCGTCCTTTTTCGGCCGATCTCCAAAACGTACGATGGTTCTGGATAGAGTGGTTAAAGTAAGGCTACCTAAAGCTGCGCCTACTCGATGGGCTTTCAATACAAAATGTGTTGAAATTGTATACACTTATAAAGATGATTTAAAATCTTGCTTAGAGGAAATTATTGATGAGGAGCAAGATGGTAACAATATAAATCAAGCAACTGGTTTAAAAAGACATTTGGAAGATGAGCATTTTTTATTTTGGTTAAATTTTTTCCATAAAATAATGCCCCATGTTGATATATTGTTTAAACAATTGCAAATGCGAGACATTGATGTTATATCTGTCAAAAATTGTATCCTGTCTTTTAACAACAATATCCAAATAATTAGAAATACTATTTTGGAATCAGAAGTACCAAGCACATCAACAGCAAAAAAAAGAAAAACTACTGCAGAGGATCCAAAGCGACGAACTGCACTTGAAATTTGTGATATTATTATATCTGAAATAAATCACAGGTTTAGTTTCAATGATCATCTCATGATTTCACAGTTATTCTACATAGAGAAATTTGAAGCATACACTACCAACTTTCCGCAAAATATTTTAAAAATGGTGACGGCTAATTATCCCACAGTGAATATTTCCAAACTAAAATCGGAACTTGAAGTCTTATATTGTCGTGAGGATTTTCGCAATAGTGCTGGTGCAGTAGCCATACTTCAGCTTTTTATTAACATGAATTTGTCTGAAACATTTTCTGAAGCAGTGAAGTTATTAAATATTTTGTGCACACTCCCTATGACAACCGTGGAAAGTGAGAGATGTTTTTCTACTTTAAAAAGAGTAAAAACATTCCTGCGTAATACGATGGGACAACCTAGACTTAGTGCCTTGTCTATGCTGAGCATCGAGAAAACGCTTGTCAAGAGCATTCCAAATTTCAATGAGAAGGTCATAGACTATTTTGCAGAACTAAAGGATAGAAGAATTGACTTAAAATATAAAAATATTTAAAGTAAGTTTCGTTTTAATAAATTTACAATTTATTATACTATAAATATTCCTATCTATATATCAGTCAATAACCTGTTCATACCATTTTTCCTATATTTTTTAAAAGATTTACTCTAAAAAAAGACAAATTTAATTTTCGGAAAACTAGGGTAAATAGTATTGAGTTTTATCTAAGTCTGTATTTTTTATCTAAAATATAAATGCTAAAAGATCTTTTAAATACTTTAAAAAATCAACAGTTTGAAGTTTTCAAACCAAAATGACCCCCCTGAAGATTGACCCACGAGCCGCCGCTGAGTTTTGGGGACGAGAACGAAAAACAGACCCTAAATGGGAAGGGCCGTAAAATCCACAACCTTGGACCAAAATGGAGAAGTAATATATGGATGGACGAGTCTTTTCCTAAACTTTAAGATGGGATTTGGCTCAATTTTCAATTCAGTCAGGTTTAGAAAATCTAAAATTTCGTGTAGGTATATATAGTGTCGCATGTAGGGGTGTTGTGCGCCACTGGCGAGAACTGCCGTTCTCTGATAATTTTCAAAATTAGATGTTCGTTGGAAAGGTAATGATCAGTACTATCAGAAGCCGCAAAGGTCGAACTTATATTTTTGAAATTTTTGTTAGTTTTGAGAACGAGAAAGAAAAAAAGACCCTAAATAGGAATATACGTAAAATCCACACCCTATGACCAAAATGAAATGTTCACATATGGATGGGCGAGTCTTTTCCTAAACTTTAATTTTTTAATTCAATCAGATTTAGAAAATCGAAAATTTCGTGTATATATAGTGTCGCATGTAGAGGGTTGTGCGCCACTAGCGAGAATTGCCGTTTTCTGGGGTCGCACTCTCTCACAAATGATCTAGTACTTACGACACCAGTGATAAGACAATCCGAGTTCATATCCCAGCCATCCTAATAATTATGTAATTATGGCCGGCAAATGAACTCGGATTGCCCAATCAAACTTAGCATCGTAACCACTACAAGTACATAAACCATGATTGATTAATAACATTGATTTTTTCGATATAAACTAAGTTTCGATAACCAACCAATAAATCGAAAACTATTAATTTTATCAAAAAAATATAAAACATTTTTTGCTTACAATTAATGTTTTTACCAACATTTGCGGTCAAAATATAATAAAAAATTTCCACCCTCCTGATGGGGTGGCAACCATCCCATGGTAAAAGCGTCTTTCGGCATCATATAGATTTTGATCCTTGGACTATCCACTACTTATTGTCAAATTTTCAAGCAAATCGATCCATTCTGTAAAAATTGCGAAGTGAAAAGTTTCAGTTCCTGGACTAATAATTATACTTTTGGAGCTCTATAACTTCTGAACGGCTAAACTGATGTTGATCACTAAACATGAGTTTAAAGCGTATTGACAAGTAGTATCTGATGCATCCAAGATCAAGTATGATAACTGAACGTATTACAGGAATTATTGAGCTTGAAAAACGGTTTTTCCCATAAGAAATAGATTTGATCATACTTATAACTAAAAAATTCGAATTTTCCCAGATATGAGATATACACCGTTAGACGCGTCGTGAGACCTCCTACAAACGCTCAGTTATTGGCGCAATTCGTAGGTTGAAATTTTAAGTAATTGTCGAAAAACCAAAATTTTCAAAGTTTAATTTTTCAGTTTTTCGGCTATGGTGAGCAGTGTGTATGTCTCAGGTTGATCGCTTAAACACCATTTGAAAGCTTAACTCAACCCTATTGATTTGGTGTATTTGCGGTTTTCCTGTCTTTCCTTGAACCTAAGATATATACGCCCAAAAAATATGCTATTTTGTATCTACCTAGTCCTCTAGCTGGCTTACGGGTAGTCAGAAGTCAAAAATTAGACCGGTTCTGAATCGGCCCTCACACCCTTTTGAAACACAGAAAAAAATTCAGATCGGTGTAACTTTTCCACACACATACATACAAACATTTTCCCTTTTTTAAATAAAAATTGAGTCATACTTCTGAGCTCGATAACTTTTGAATGGTATAACCGATTTTCAAAATTAAACATGCGTTGGAAAGGTAATGATCTGTGCTATCAGAAGCCGCAAAGGTCGGGCTTAAGTTTTTGAAATTTTTAGGAGTTTTGGGGACGAGAACGAAAAACAGACTCTAAATGGGAAGGGCCGTAAAATCCACACCCTTGAACCAAAATGGAGATGTAACATATGTATGGACGAGTCTTTTCCTATACTTTAAGATGGGATTTGGCCCAATTTTCAATTCAGTCAGGTTTAAAAAATCGAAAATTTCGTGTATATTATATAGTGTCGCTTGTAGGGGTGTTGTGCGCTGCTGGTGAGAACTGCCGTTCTCTGTGGATACATAATAATACTAATGTCTAAATAATGACAATGTGTAATATTCTGGTACTAATTATCGTAAGCTCAAAATAAAATATAAATTTTAATCAGTAAATAGCATTTGTTTTATTAAGTTTTACAGAATATTAATCCATGTTCTATTTATTATTCAGTCAGGTTATACTATTATAATACTTCTCTTTATTTTCCAAATTATTTACAGTAAAACCCACTTATCTGCAACCGCGAAGAGAAGACACGACATACGTTCGTTGATGCGCTGCAAGTGACCTTGAGGGTTTCAGTTAAATCTGTTCAGTTATACAATGTATACAAGTACCACACATACAAAATTTGATATATATATATATATTATTTAAAAATAATTTATAAAATAGGAACATTCTGCGGGGTGTTTCCATGGGGTTTTAAATTTATGTGTTTGGGAAATTTCTTACAACTGCTGTTTAATTTTGTTATGCTTCCATGGAACATTGTTATCCTAAGAATGATTAGTTTGTTTTTGAATGAATCAGGTATATCCACAGTGCGAATTCTCTTCATAATATCTGGTTCTCAATATGCTCTTTTTACTCTAACAGTAATTTATATGCTAGTTTTCAAAAGGAAAGATTGGACATTAATATTCGATAAACTAGAGCTTTTGAAAGTAGATAACCAAGAGAAACTTTCTCAAAGATGTTGTCGATATATTTTATTAGCTACATGTTGGTTGGCTACGGTTATTTTGGACAGTACCTATGAACTATCTGATTGAATCTTTTCTTTTCTTTTGAAAGGAGCTTTGCTAACAAAATATTTTGTAATAATATATTTTCAGTTAGTAGCAGCAATAACTTGTCTAGAAGAACTTATTAATATAATATGTATGTAACGACAAAATAACTTGTCTGATCAAATAAAGTTATTGTTTATAGGAAAACAGAAGAACATTTACTTTAGCATTAGAAAAATTAAACGAAAATACAGTGATATATTTTTGATTTCAAATAGCACAAACTCAATATTTCAGATATATTTCTTAAATTTACTGAGTATTGTATTTTTCGAGTGTATAAGCGATTTAAATATATTCATATCCAGTATATTGCAACCTTCAAATACATTTGCTCACAAGAATCTTTTCGGATCAATTACATATACAGGAATTATGAGTGTAAGTTTCTTTAATTTAAGCTCTATCTATCTAATTAGCCTTAAACGCCCATTCCTGGGCATAGGCCTCCGCTGTTGATCTCCATTGGTCTCTATTCTGGGCGATCTGCATTCAGTCCTTTCCTGCTTTTCTCTGAAGGTCGTCCGTCCATCTCATCTGTGGTGTTTCTCTTTTTCTTTTTTATTCCCATGGTCACCAGTGTAGAATCCGCTTATTGCATCTTTCATATTTTTGCCGCAGAGTGTGGCTGGCGAAGTTCCATTTAAGTTTTGCAACCTGTCTTGATACATCGTCCACCTTTGATTTTTCTCAGATCCATGAATTTCTTTTTCTGTCTTTAACACCGATACCAATCTATCTACCACCGATATCCATCTATCTTTCTATTGCTCTTTATGTTTTGGACAGGGGCGTCATTTGGGCGTCCAGGGGGGGCATTTGCCCCCCCTGGCCCTGAAAATGACTGAAATTTACAGAAAATACATCAATATTCATCATAACATCATATATAATGTATTGTATATATATAGTGCTTGCCCCCCCCCCCCCAAACAAAATTTCAAATGACGCTCCTGGTTTTGGATATCCTGTCGATATTCTCCTTTGTGAAAGTCCATGTTTGTGAGCCATATGTGATAACTGGTAATATGCACTGGTGATTCAATAAAATTGTGTTTTCACTAGGAAAATTTTGGGGTAGTTCTGATTTCTTTCATTATATATGGATTTTGGGCAGCTGAATCCGAATATGAGGTTTGCGGACAAAATTTCGTGACGGAACATTGAAAAAATCGCGAAAAAAGCAAAAAATTTCTGCTTTTTCTCGCTTTTTTGCTTAAATCTCGAAAACTATTAACTTTTAGTAAATGATCTGTTAACATAAATTAAAGTACTTAAAATTCTCTACAAATATCACTATTTACTTTTTTTTCAGACGAACCGTTCGGTCTAAAGTGCAAGTTGAAAATTGCGAATTTTGAATGGTCTCTGCAAAAACCCACTTTATTTTTTATCAGAATGTTGTCATTTGATAAATTTCTCCTAGATTCTTATAAATACATAATAATAAATTTCTACTACTTATCAATAAATAAGAATTATTTCCAATGTTTTTTCTTTTTTTAATGGCAGTAAGATTAGTTAAGCTGTTAATAGCGTGAGGCCGTAAAAATTACAATGATGTAAAAATGATTAACGCTTACTTGAAGAAAGTTGAGGAGGATAGGGAGCAAGTTCAAAGACGTTCTACTGCACCACCTTTTAATAATGTTTTATGTGTGGACTCGTCATAACACTTGAGTTTATAGAACAGCAAAGTAAAAAGACAACCAACCACAATATGGTGTATCAGGTTCGACTTTTAAAATTTAAAGAAACTGTTATAAAATGAGCAAAAGAACGTGATGATCAGTATGGCAAAGTCATAATCAAACGCCTTTTGCTTGTGTCAGACTAAGTAATCTCTGATTGCCGGTATCATAGTTTATGCATGAGAAAACTGTACAATCGCCCAATCACTCAAAAAAAAGATTAAAAAATCGGGTCCATTTGCCGATAATGTTGAAAGAGCAATGCAAGATGTTTAAAATTATTTAGAGAATAGGGATGGGGAGTGCCAATTTTTGCTCGATGAGTTGATCGACCAAATCAAGGGTAAATATCGTCCTGACAAAAAGACAGCCAAAGCTCATCTACTCAAAAAATACGGAAGCGATATAATTATTACCATGTCCCGAAACAAGAAGTCGGTCGTTTGTTTCAAAGACACAGGCTACAAAATCTTGAACGACGCTTGGTACCAACAAGCGTTAAAAAATGAAAAAGATGAAAGACTACGGATTGTTCAGACGGCTGTTGCCATTATTGTTGAGGATGTCCGGAGCCAGGTTTATGAACACAGAAACACCCCCACCGGATAAGTTTTTAGAAGGAAATGAAGAACTAATTCCTGAAACACTACGTACATTTATGGAAAAAGTTGTACTTCATAAAAAACATGGGGAGTATGAAAACTGGAAGAAGAAAAAGCAACGCGCTTGCTCATAGTCTTGTAGCGGCGGTAAGGCACAGATCATTCGTCTCACCAGTCCTTGTAGGGTTCGCCGTGTTGATCTACAAAAAGTACGGATCAAGAAAATGGGTTGATGTAGTTTCCTCTTTGGGGTTTTGTTCATCCTATAAAGAAGCTATTTGTCTGAACAAATCAGCAATCGCAGGCGATCCGCAGAAAATTTACCAGCCGTGCTTTACACAGCAGGTGTACGATAACGCTGATTTTAAAGTACATAAAATCGACGGATACAACACTTTTCACGTCATGGGTGGCATTTCTTTTATTGCACCAAAACATGCAGTAGCACCTAACCAATCCATTCCTCGGTTTAAAACGAAACTCACGCCTGCGATTTATGCAAGTCAGGGAGCTGTTCAACTAATTCATTTTGAAAGGACAAAACCTCAAGGTTTATCAGAAATCAAGATAATAGATCCGAAGGGAATGTTCACACCAACTGAAACTGTGACTCTATCTGTGCCTGATCTTCTGTGGCTCTATGGGAAAAGTAGAGATATTCCCGGCCTCTTAGGATGGAATGGATTCATGGAAGCTGTCACAAGAAACATGCCATATGAACTAACATTTATTGTTTACCAGCTATTTATCAACGCTCCTCCAAGTGATTATGATACAATATTTACAGAATTGTTGAACGGAATAGAGAAAACTAAATCCTTGAAGCAAGTTACATGTCTGGTGACATTTGACCAACCCCTCTACCTTAAGGCAAGAGACATCCTTGCTAGTCGTCCCGATGATCCTGATCTGTCAAATGTTGTTATAAGGCTCGGTGGATTTCACTATTGATGTCCTTCATGCGGGCAATTGGTTACATTATGCAAGGTGGTGGATTGGTTGAATTTTTCAATACCATATATGCGGCAAAATCAACCGAAAAAATTATGTCTGGTCACGCTTACACAAGGGCAGTACGAGCTCATATGTTGGCTCACAGAACTCTGGCCAAAATAGTGATTAAGTCAATGGCCCTATCATCAACAATGGTGGATCAATTTGAGGAGATCTTGTTCAACTTAGACAGAACAATGATTCTTTCTAATGATGTAAAAAATATTGTAAAATATGTGCCAGAAAATTTAAATCCAAGCTTCAACTGTTGGCAGAACGTGGCCCCCTGTCTGGCCTGTTGTGATACTGACTTTGTACAATTTCGACTTTTTTTTAATTACTTGTGCAGAAAACTAGCAGAAATGGATCAAATGACAGCATTCTAATAAAAAATAAAGTTTTGGAATGTAAAAAGTGGGTTTTACAGAGACCGTTGAAAATTAGCAATTTTCAACTTGCACTTTAGACCGAACGGTTCATCTGAAAAAAAAGTGAATTATCGCGTTTGTAGAGAATTTTATGTACTTTAATTTTTGTTAACACACTATTTACCAAAAGTTAATAGTTTCCGAGATTTAAGCAAAAAAGCGGGAAAAAGCAGGAATTTTTCGCTTTTTTCGTGATTTTTTCAATGTTCCGTCACGAAATTTTGTCCGCAAACCTCAGATTCGGATTCAGCAGCCCAAAATCCATATATAATGAAAGAAATCAGAACTACCCCAAAACTTTCCCACTAGGGGGCTCGTAGAGTACAAATTCACTGAATCATGGTTGAATACTTTCGTTTGCATATATTGAGGGTACTTTTTATTTTTCAGAATTTATAATAGTTTACCAAATGATAACCATGCTAATCTAGTCCTTTTTTAATTTAAGCTAACTTTTGTTATAGGTTTATCATTAAAACATGTATTAATTTTATTATGACTGACCGCAGAGCCCTACAGGAAGCTTTGCACAGGTGCTCCGCATGTTCTTTCGTATCAACAACATCGGCAATAGGTTCACAATTTATGCTGTCTCTTTGTACAGCACCATTTTTGTAAATTGATCCAGCTTTGAACACTGTAATTTTCATGATACTACGACAACCAGAGATAAAGCCACTTCGAGAACAACTTTTAACCGGTGCGCGCATGACGTCAGCGCCCGAAAAACTTGTACGGAGACTTATGGGAAAGCATAGAGTTTTATACGGTTTTATACATTCTCGTGTTATTAAATAACTGAAGTTGTCGTTCATCTGTACTGTTTAATTTATACTTTTTTTAATTTCAAATGGTATAGAGATCACTTCACAAGAATTTATTCCTAACACCTTTGCTAAACATTTCGAAGATAAATTCAGAAACAAAACTAATCATATTAATATGTCTCTTCGTGAAATAAATCCACACAGAAATAACCTGATATCTTCTGAACATAGTAGACCCCTTAATTCTCCTTTCACTATCCATGAGCTTATCTCTGCTTTAGCTAATAGCAGAAACACCGCAGCTGGGCCCGATGATATTCCTTATGCATTTCTAAAACACTTGTCTAATTATGCTCTTAAAAAACTCCTAACTTTATACAATCTAATCTGGAGCTCACATAAATTTCCATCTCAATGGAGCAAGTCTATTGTAATATCTATACTCAAGCCAAATCAGCCAACTAGTTTTCCACAATCTTACAGACCCATCTCCCTCACATGCACTATGTGCAAATTAATGAAAAAAATGATCAACAGACGTCTGTTATGGTATTTTGAAAAATACAAGATGATTCCACAGGAACAATCTGGCTACCAAAGACAGCGCTCCACAAGAGATAACCTTGCACTACTTCAAACCCATATATCTAACGCGATTAATAGCAAACAAGATCTGATAGCTACAAAAAACTTCCTAACATCTAGAACATTCAAGGTTTCTGTCAATAACTTCCTTTCTTCTACACATATCCAATATGACGGAGTTCCTCAAGGTTCAGTTTTAAGCACATCTTTATTCATTCTCGCGATTAGCCAGTTATGTCACAATATCCCTCCATCTATCAAATGCTTATTATATGCCGATGACCTAATAATGTACTGCCAGGCTAAGAACCAACGCTACTATTAGTAAAATTCTGCAATTAGCAATAAATGATCTACAAATCAACTACGACGACAACTGGTTGTCGTAGTATCATGGTAATTTTCACGAAAGAACCTCGCAACACTCCTTATGGAAAAGTGACCCCGGTCAAATTTAACGAAAGTTCGGCCACTGATAATTCTCAGTACGTAGATTAAAAAAGTCCAGGGACCTAGGTCTGAAAAACTATTATTCAGAAGCTTATTGAAGTTATTGGAGTCAGGTGCTCTGTTTACGTTATGTGAACCAATTCACGGTCAAGTGAACTAAAATATTTATTATTGAAAAGAAAAGAGACTCATTTTCTTCATGCATATTTGCGTGTTGTATATGAATTCGTAGTCAAAATAGATGCATTATATTTTAGTCTTCAGAAAACCTCCGAAAAGTTCTCCGAAAACTTAAGAAGTGCGATAGAAAATGTGCTGCTAGAACGACATAAGAATTATGCTTTCATGAATGCTTCATACTTATCCAATACCATCATAGCAACAGTTCCACCTTATCTTTAGAAAACTACTGAATAGTGGGGATCTACGGGGGAATAGGGGAATTCCCCCGTAACACGTTCCAAAATTAAAGAAAAATTATTAAAACAAAAATATATTAGCTCACATGAAACTCGACAGTTAAAGTTAGGAAAATTGAATGTCTTTTGGTTGATGTTTTATTGGAAATCCTCCCCCACTTTAACCAAATGTTTTGCCATGAAGAGCATTCATAAAACTGAAGAACGACCACAAGTGCTGCTAGAGGAATAAAAAACATCTCATGTTTACATGCATGTAGAGGTAGTGGCTCTACGAGCTTTATAGTCCGTTCTTTAACGGTAAAATATTGCAAAACCTCTAAATTTTAAAAAACCGCTTGAATTGACATACAATTTGGCATACACATAGCTAACAAGTCAAAGAAAAAAAGTGATATTGTGCCGATATGTGCTTTTGCCCTGGGGGTGGTTTTCACCCCCTCTTGGGGGTGAAAAAATATTCGTCCAAAGAAAGTCAGGAAATGGATAAACTGACTAATTTTAAGTAACTTTTCTTCTATAGAGTTTTTTCACTAAGTCAATACTTTTTGAGTTATTTGACAGTAAATATGTTTATTTTTTCAACAAAATAACCACGCTTTTGGACGGTTTTTCGTAAATAACTCAAATAGTAAGTATTTTGTCGAAAAAAGATTTGTAGCAGAAATATAGCCTGTAAAAAATTTTAAAAAATGGTGTGTATATCACGTCTCTACAACTAGTAGAAGCAGAGTTATAGCTAATGAAAAATAGGTTCATATTCGTCAAATTCCAAATGGAATACTTTAACGTGAAATAACCAAAAATTAAGAACATTTCGGGGAAAATTCATTAAAACGTGTTCAAAGTGTTTTAAAAAGGCTTCATTTTTGTTTTATAAAAAAAATTTCTAACATCAAAATTAAACAAGTTACGCTCAAAATAAAGTTAGTCCCTTTTGGTTTTGGTAAAAAAATCGAGAAAATCACCCCCTAATTAGTATCTTAAATGAACTTAATCGTTACGACTTCACAAGTTTCTGGACTCGTGTATATATTGTTTATATGATCTGTAAGTTTCATCGGTTCAAAGTCCTTATTTTTGAAAGGGCTATAGTTAAAAGGGGTTGAACGAGTCACTGATCACGAATATATGCAAATTTAGAAACACTAAATCTTAATCAATTTTTGTCTAACAGAAAAACAAAAAAATACATGATATTCAGAAAACCAAATCTGACTTTTTTTGTTTTTCGAGATTTTTGGTATCTCTAACAATTTTTAAGTTATTTTGAAAAAAAGCATATTTTTCAAAATTTTAATTTTTAAAAATTTTACTTTGAAACCAAAATGTTTCAAAAATAAGCACTTTGACTCGATCAAACTTACAGATCATATAAACACAACATAAGTAAAATAATTTGTGGAGCGGTAATGATTAATTTCATTTAAGTTGCTAATTAGGGGGTGGTCTTCCCGATTTTTTTTTGCAAAAACAAAAGGGACCAACTTTATTTTGAGCGTAACTTGCTTAAATTTAATGATAGAAACTTTTTGTAAAAACAGAAATAAAGCTTTTTTTAAACACTTTAAAAAAGTTTTAATAGGTTTTCTCCAAAAAGTGCTTAATTTTTTGGATATTTCACGTCGAAATATTCTATTTGAAATTTGGTGAATATGAATCTATTTTTTATTGGCTATAACTCTGGTTCTACGAGATCCAGAGACCTAACGCGTGCACCATTTTTTTTTACTTATTTATGTGCTATATTTTTGCTAAGAACGTTTTTTTCGACAAAATACTTACTTTTTGAGTTATTTGCGAAAAACCGTCAAAAAATGTGGTTATTTTGTTGAAAAATGAACATATATTCACTCGCAAATAACTCGAAAAGTGTTGACTTGGCGAAAAAGCTCTATAGAACAAAAGGTATTTAAAATTAGTCAGTTTACCCATTTCCGGACTTATTTTGGACATATATTTTTTCACCCCCAACAGGGGGTGAAAGTCACCCCCAGGGCAAAAGCACACATCGGCACAATATCACTTTTTTCTTCGACATGTAAGCTATACGTATGCAAAATTTCATGTCAAACCAAGCGGTTCTTTAAAAAAAACCGTGAAAGAATGGACTATTAGTATGACGTGGCTGCAATCAGTGGTATCTTCATGTACGTATATATAGCAGATAAAATAAATAAGTCCTCCTATCTATTTCCGTAGAGTCCATCCAAACAGTCATTTCTTTCCAGTTATAATATTAATACAACTAATAACTAACAACCTCATAAAATATTTTCATTACGAGTACAAACCATAATACCAAACACAGAAAAATAAACCAACAAGAACAAAAAAAGTAAGATTGAATGACAGATGGCCAAAAACTGTCTGTGGAGCCAGGAACGAGCTGCAAATAACTGCTAAAACATAAGTCTGGACCTGTCCGTCCGCGACATTACCTTGAAAATGCGCCTCTTTCATCTACGCTTCATTTTCCTATCACGCCTCATTTTTTGCTCCTGCTAGCGTCAATATGTAGCTCGTGGAGCCCTAACCGTGTAGGAACTGAATATTTGGTGTCTTGTAGCTTGCCGAAACTTAGAAAAAAAATTGGAACTCTTATGAATCCCAGTTCATCCATATTTTCATCAATTTGAAACTCCTCGTCATTGTCTTTAATTACTTTACCTTGAAAGATGGTGCTAGTTTAATCTAATATATCTTCTTCTTCTTAAAGTGCCTATCCGTTCCGGATGTTGGCGATCATCATGGCTATCTTGACTTTGTTTACTGAAGCGCGGAACAGTTCAGTGGTAGTGGTGTTATACCACTTTCGTAAATTTTGAAGCCAGGAAATGGCCATTTACCTTCCCTTGGAGAATCAGTTGGAGGAGGCCGTAACGTAATCTAATATATTCCAGTCGTAAAGTCTTTTAGGTATTCTAAGTCGAAAAGAGGAAAGTTGGCAAAATCATGATTATGAACCCTACGATATAAGACTACGAAATAGGACATACAAGAGTGAGATATGGCTGTTTAGTGTCCGGTAATAATGAACGTCCAACATGTCAAAAGTGCAATATATTCTAGTAAACCACGTACTAACAGACTCCCAACAGTACACCAGCTATACTCGAAAACATAACATGAAGACATCACTTAAAGATATCCTAAATTGAGGCGCTTAGTGCAAGAGTGGCCTAACTGATTTTAACATTACTTTACATAATCAAAGAAAATGATCAGAAGCTATCAATATCCGATTGTTTTAGTAATTGTATGTTGACCAATAATGATACTTGGTGCATTATCATATACTATATCCAGTTATTGGTAGAAGCTTTCCTTTGTATGTTGCTCTTGTTCTTCTGTTGGGCAGTGAAAGTTTATCTCCACATTCTTTGCTTCCTTGTTCCTTCCCACTAAATAGAATTGTGTGCGTTTTACTGTCCCTGACACCTTTCCCCAGCCATCTTGTCTCCTGAATAGCAGTAATCATGAGCTTATATCTTTTTAGTTCTTGCAGAAGTGCGGTTTGAGCTCCTGGTCTATTTAGCGTCCTCACATTCCAGTTTCCAAATGAATAGTCCATGTTTCGTAGCTTGAGTCGATTCCGAAAGTTCCGTCCTGTATTCCGAGGCAAATGTTCAGGTTTCGTAACAGTGTGTTTTTTCCGGGAGTGGGTTGTCAGCCCACTGTCCAACCTTCCTCCTTTATCCGGGCTTAGGACCGGCAGTGGTGACTACTGAGCTACTCGATCCACCCATTTGTCACCACTGCCCATTTTGCAATTGATAAACAACACATGAAACGAATAGACGTAGTACAGCGCACTACTGGTATGTAGCACTTTAACGCCGGACGTTTCGGTACAAACCCGTGCGTAGTTCTGAGTTTCGATACAAATCTCTTTCAAACCACTAGTTTGGAACCAAGTATGTCTTGCCGTTTCCGTGTCTATCTCAAAACTGCGCTGTGGTAAAATGAACACGCAAACGGAAATACGCCGCCTGAATTACCCGGCCTTTATTGAGTGTTGCTGTTATGATATATGTAATTATAAATGAAGGTCTTTAGAATCTTTCTATTTCTATTAATCAGTTAACATGTATTTACGTTAGTAAGCTGGTTTTGTAGATTAATATTATTTATTTTCTGTTACATATTTCAGAGCAGAACTAATCAATAAGCATAAGAAAATTATAATCAGTAAATGGAATGTACTTTCAAAATAAATAAAATAAAACTATCTACATCATATTATATCGACCAATCTCATAAACTGTGTACACAAATCTACACATTACTATGTACCCAAATATTAAACAGAAAAAAATTGATACCCATTACTTAAAAATAATTTATAAAGTCGGTGTGTATTGTGGAGTATGTCCTTGGCAATTTGAACGTCAATGTTTAGGAAATCTCATACAGATACTTGCTAATTGTGTTATGCTTCCATGGAACTTTGTTGTCATCAAGATGATTAGTTCGTATTTTTCTTTTAAGGAAGCATGGATAGAGCGGATTTTTACAATAATATCTTGTGGACAATATGCACTTTTCACTATGACTATAATTTATATATCGATGCTTAAAAACACAGATTGGAAACTAATATTTGATAAACTTGATATTTCAACAACATTCCGTCAAGAATCCTTTTTCCGTAGAACATGTCGATACATTTTATTAGCAATGTGTTGTTTAGGTTTGGTTGGTTTACAGATTGTGGATGCCTACAGTAATCTGCCAACAGCTATCAGAAAACTTTATTTTTTAGTAACTGGGCTCCAATTGGTCTCAACTACCGCTTGTCTCCAAGAACTCATTAATGTCATATGTGGAAGACAAAATGATTTGTATGACCAAATTCAGATTTTATTTGCAGGAAAATGGAACAATTTTTATATTAACATAAGAACGATTAAATATCAGTACAGAGATATCTATTTTATGACGGATAGTACTAACTCAGTATTTCAACTCTTATTTTTGAATTTGCTCAGTATCACGTTCTTCGAATATATCAGCGATTTAAGCAAGGCAATGTCTCCTACATTGCAGAATAATCATTCGAATAGTTATACACGTAATTTTCTTAGCCGAGCAATTATATATACAACAATATGCAGCGTAAGTTTTTTTATAGTGTTCAATCACAAATTAGTCCATTAATTTGTAATCTCACATTAATCTTAACTTCCTAAATTTTTTTAGTTTCACCGTGTATAATTGTGAAACATATCGAATAATATCTTAATTTGAGTTCACTCAACTTCCTGCAAACTAAATAAATTGCCAAATAGTGGTATCTCTAATTGTACTTCCTTGTGTTGCAATCACTTCCTCGGTTAAAGTGTATTGTTAAGCTTTCAAAGTTCAAAATTTTTGATACTATGCAAAAGAAAATAAAACTTATTGATGGGTCGTAGAATTTTGGTGAGATTATAAATTAGCTTTCTGGAATATTTTGAGTTGCAGTCTATTTAGAAGAGTTACCTCATTAACAACTCTAGTGCCTAAGTCATTGTTTGAAGTTACGTCGAAGGAGTGTAATTATTAACAGTAGCTGTCAGTTTATGGCAGTCTATTATAAAATTTTACCTAACCCACAAATGAAGTGTAATAATGCAGTAGCTGTCAATAAAACCATTTTTTACTCTACTTCTACATTTATTTATCATCGTCAGTCGAGAAGAAACGGACACAGGGCATTACGAGTAGAAACAATTCGAAACTTATATTATATCGAATTGCCCAATAGTTTCTTCTTAAGTTAGGCGAGACTCATTAGTCCGTGACACTTGGCCATAATGCCTTTATGCATTGTTTTTTCCTTGTTCTAAGTTCTATGGACTTAACGAATGCCAACGGTTTTCTTAATGGTAGTTTTAGGATCTCTTCTGGTTCAAATTTCAGTTGATGAGTGAATTCCTGCATTACATCCCTTAGCACATTGAAATGCCATAGTATGTGTATGACAGTCTCTTCTTACATTTCACACTTTGTGCAACGTGGTTCATTCACTAGACCTCGTTTGTATAGGTGGTTTCTTAAATGGCAATGTTCCGTCACCATTTTAGTGACCATTTCGATCTCTCGTTTATTGAGGTTCATCAAATTTTCGAGAATTTTTATTTCTCGAAAATTTTTATGTCTGGATTAGCCCTTATTGGCTTTCCGTTTCTTTTGACGATTCCTTATCAGCCATTTCTGAACCTCGTTTTTCATAGCATCTTTAGTGATGCTACAGAAAATTTCTAAGCCTTCAAAAGTTTCTCTCAAGCCTTGGTTTGACAACATATCTGCTCGTTCATTCCCATGCTTGCCTAGGCCCAGTTTTTCAGTGACCGGTTAAAATTTTGGTTAGCTAACCTAGTTTAAATTTTAACCAATATTTTAACCCTCATAGCGTTTTTCAGTGCTTTAAACCAAGTTAAGAAAATATCGGTTAGCTAACCACTTTTTTTCTTCTGTTGGCAGCAGTGATTGTACTTGCGCAAGTGCAATTCGAGAAATATTGATCAATTTGACAGAAAAATAAATAAAAAAACAATTTCATAACCAAATTAAAAAAAAATATTAATGCAATATCAAGTTCGGAATCTTTTTTTAGTTCATAACGTCTACCTCGGTTTCATAACAGAAGAGCATTACAATTACTGGGACGATTTAGACTTGTTTTTGCCGATTTCGTTTGTCAAAGACCACGAATGTTATCACTATTTGAACAGATTGACCAGGAAATAAGGAGTTAAACTGTTTGGTAAATAATTTTGCTGTATAGACAAATATAAAATTATCTTTTTAAAATACTACTAAGGATCATGCATAAATCCTGTTAATACAGATGTGTCAACATAGGTACCTGTTACAGTTATAATATATTTCCTTATAATTCCTTCCTATATAATAACGATAATAAAAATTTATAATTTAGATAAAAATATATTATAATTTTCTTATACTAATAAGGAGGTAGAATACTTCCCGCGATAAAAACAAAATAACATAAGTAACCCAACTAATCTCTTCTGTCCGACAGAGGCGACAGGTACTCAAAATAAACATCTGATGCATTTACTGCATCCATGCGCAAGCGTAACCGCAAAATTCGGAGTTAAACCATCTAACGAGGATCGGGTAAAATCTTATTAACTTAAACGAGTTTAAACTCTAACCTAGTACTGAAGAACTGATTAACCATGAATATTTCGGTGACCGAAAAATAAATAGGCTAATTGTTTTATAGATTAATATTATTTATTTTCCGTTGCACCTTTAACAGCGGAACTAATCGATTAGCACTAAAAAATTATAATCAGTAAATGCAATGTACTTTCAAAATAAAACTACCTACATTATATCGACCAGTCTCACACCCCAGCAAACAGACTTGAGCCAAATTACGTGATAATTACGTTAAATTTACGGCAAATTTCAACGAATACGTAGGTAACTCGGTGATTTTTGACGGGAAAAAAACGTATTTCAGTGCCAAATCATTCACCTACCTATATATTAGTGCTTTCTTTATACATGTTTGACATTAGAATAATATAAAATCATAATGACGAATATAGTACATGTTTTTTATAATATTTGTGAATTTTGGTTACATCGCAAAGGTACGTTTATTTCACGTAATAATCACGAAACAGAAATAACTTCCTTTGGTTAAATTTTGAGGAATATTTTGGAAACAAAATTTTACAACGGTGTTGGTTAAATACGTATCGCTTGAATTTTACTCATTGTATTTTATGGACGTCGAAAAATTAGATGTATTTCACGTAAAAGTAATGTAAATAATACCAATATTTAAACAAAAAGTTTATGATTTCGCTTTTAAGATCATTTAGCATGACTATTTCAATCCAACCTTGATTTGAAGCTATTTTTTTCTTTAAAAATATCACAGGAGCTAAAATGATATTGAGCCTTATTTTCAAATCGCGCGCGGTGATGAAGTCGCCAAGCCTTTCTCCTCCTTCAAATACCATCACGTGACTAACATAGTTGGTTCGAAAGCTAAATTAATCGATTTATCGAATAATAGATACGTTTCGATAGGATTATTTTTTTTTATATTATTCTGGTATTGAAATAGATTTTTAGTAAGACCAATTAGTTAATAGTAGAAGAAATTTAAAAACAAAAAGAAAATTCGTAATACTAATTTAAAGTAAGTAGAATAGTTTAACTGTAATTTAAAAATAATCGATTTTTATAATCGATGATCATTACCTCTAATATCAGCTTCTCTGGGCGTCTCTGGCTTCTCAAATTTCTCACAACAAAAGAGAAACGTGAAGAGCTTTATTTCCCTCGTTTTATTTTAGGCGGGTTTACTTATAATAATGTCTTTTGTATTAACGTTTACCTCACTGCTCGAGGGTTGAAGTGCCATGATGCAATTAGAAAAAACAAGAAAGTGTCGAAGTGTCCTCCTCGAAATAAAAAGTGACCTGTGTTGTGTTTTGTGTTGGAAAATTTTTAATGTGTCTTTAGGTCGGTACCATCTTTGGTTCATTATCTCATAATTATACAGGACAAATGTTTTAAAGTCTCTAAATTCTACTAAATAAATACATTGTTAATACTGTATATGCTTGTTTTATTTATATCATATTATGAGGATAATAATTACGTGATTCATAAGTTAATTAAGGTCGAATTATTTACGTGAACCGAGGACGTATCTTTCACGTGAATACTAATATTATATACATTCCCTAAACGATACGTTAATCAACACGTATTTGCAACGTGAATTTCCCGAAAGATTTTATTGCTATTTAAGGTAAATAACACGTCTATTGAAGACGAGTTATTCACGTAATTTAAAGACGTATTTTCAATGTGACATTCCAACCAAATTTTCACGTAAGCAATTTACGTATATTGGTGAAAAATGTACCCAAAATTCACGTAATTAACACGTCGCTCGGTCTGTTTGCTGGGACACTATGTACACAAATATACACAACACTATGTACACAAATATTAAACAGAGAATTGATACCCATTACTTAAAGATAATTTATAAAGTTGATGTATATTGTGGAGTATGTCCGTGGCAATTTGAACATCAATGTTTAGGAAATCTCATACAGATTCTAGCTAATTTTTTTATGCTTCCTTGGAACATTGTTGTCATCAGGATGATTAGTTCGTATTTTAAGTACTTTTAAGGAAGCATGGATGGAGCGGATTTTTACAATAATATCTTGTGGACAATTTGCCCTCTTTACTATGACTATAATTTATATATTGATACTTAAAAACAGAGATTGGAAACTAATATTTGATAAACTTGATGTTTCAACAACAGTCTGTCAAGAATCATTTTTTCGTAGAACATGTCGGTACATCTTATTAGCTATATGTTTAGGTATCGTTGGTTCACAGACTGTGGATTCCTACGGTAATCTGCCATCAGCTATTAGAAAACACTATTTTTTAGTAACTGGGCTCCAATTGGTCTCAACTACCGCTTGTCTCCAAGAACTCATTAATATCATATGTGGAAGACAAAATGATTTGTATGATCAAATATAGCTTTTGTTTGCAGGAAAATGGGACAATTTTTATATTAACATAAGAACTATTAAATATCAGTACAGAGATATCTATTTTATGACGGATAGTACTAACTCAGTATTTCAGCTCTTACTTTGGAATTTACTCAGTCTCACGTTCTTCGAATATATCAACGAGTTAAGTAAAGCCATGTCTCCTACATTGCAGAATAATAATTCGAATAGTTATACACGTAATTTTGTTGGCCGAGCAATTATATATACAACAGTATGCAGCGTAAGTTTTTTATAGTGTTCAATCACAAATTTAGTCCATTAATTTGTAATCTCATATTGTTTGGTTACACCCAGAGCTGGACAATACCCGGGTACAAGTACCCGAATTCTGTACTCTAAGTACATTTTGGATACTCAGTACCCAGTACCCGAGTACATTTTCAATAAAGTACTCAGTACTCGTACCCGTAGCGTATGGGTAAAATACCCGGTACCCGCGTTTATTATACGAGTACATTTTCCCAGTACTTTTTGCAAGTCTAAACTTGTCGCTGCATGTGGGACAGCAAATTAATAGCAACACGCAAAACGCAAAACGCCGTTTTCAGTATCAGTGCATTCACAAAGTCAAGCAAACGCCTAAATAGCCTTCAAGAAATGCTCTGAAGAACTGGATGAAACTTTGAAAAATTATGTATCTTAAAAGCCATTAAAATTAATCAGTGATTGTGAGTGGTGTTATACTGATTACAGTAAAACCTGTGTTACCGGCCACCTGCTAAAATGGCCACCTGTACTTACGGCCAGTTTCAAAATTCCGCAAACCAATTATATGTATATTCGCTTAATTATGACCTGCTATTTACGGCCACCTTTATAATACGGACTCGGCCAAATATTCACATATTTTTAAATCTCATTTTATAGAAATTTAATGTGAATGTTAGCCAAAATAATTTTGTCTATTTGTTGATGGAAATTCCCAGTACTATTTATTAGGACCTATTGTTTCTACCTAAACAGGAAATTAAAAATAACCTTCATCGGGTCGGTGGTCATAATAGGTACTTAAAAATCCTATAATAAAATGTCGTAAAAGTGTTGTAAAAGAGAAACGTTTGTCACTACAGTCGAACCCGCTTATTGGAATACCCTTCGTGCCAAGCAAAAGTATTCCTATAACCGGGATATTCTAATAACCGATCATTGGTTGCTGGTATAAACGTTTCGGGACCTCAAGTTTCTATTCCTTAAACCGGGATATTCCTTTAACCGGAATTCTAATAAGCGGGTTCGACTGTATTTATAAGTATGATTAAGTCAGATTGTCTAAATCGTGCCTACCGTGGAAACCTCCAGGGCTTTGTGGAATGCTCCCCAGAAGCCATTGAATGGCTATGTAAATTGGACATTAATATTTAGGTTCATTCATTATATTTTAGTGTTTGAATAATATATTATATTTGTGTATTTATCGTACTGTGAAAGTCCAGACGCTAAATAAAAATAGATAAAAATATGATTATAATTCACAAAAGTTGGCCGAAAAATATGGTGTAAAAACTCAAATTATCAAAGGATGTAAAAAAATAAAAATTGGTTGAAAAATTCTTTAAAAATCTTAACATCAATATGTTTTTTCCGTAGTATAGTTTTGTTTTTTTATTAGGATATTAAAGTAGTTTTAGTACAGTTGAGTCCACGAGTCTTTACCGGTGCGTCATCATTTACTAAGCATAAGAAATAAGTCGGAAATTTACTAAACGCAACAGCAAGTGACAGAAAATGGGTATTATTCCGATCACGGGTTATAGTATAAAATTTGACGTTATCAAATAAATAGAATATCAAATTTAAGTTTTTCTTTAAAATTGTGGTGCATAATTACAGCTATATTTGAAGTTGCTAATAAATTCTATTATTATCATTGTTAATCAATAAATAAACAATTTAAAAAAATTCAGTAACATATTTTCTTTTTGTTATTTTATTCACTTTGGCGGAATATTAAACACAAGCATTCCTTAACTGTATCACTGAGGTTAGCTTTGTAGGTTGTCAAAATTTATCGTAAAATAATATAAACTTATCATAAAATTTCTAACTACAATATAAAATTAGTTGTGAAAACAACTGTTTGTATACTATAAAAAAATTCAAAATGCAAAAATTCGACAAAATAACAGCAAAAAATTCAACAAACTGACAGTCACAAATGTAAACAAACCAAAACGTCAGAAATTGTACTTAAAATATGTGAAAACATCCCCAATCGTCTTTCTTTGTACCTATCTGTTTACAATGCACGAGTCTAGATCGTTCATAAAAATGACATGCGTTTTTACTTAATAACAGGCGGCAGCTGGTTTGTCATTAGTTTCATGCGTGGAAGAGAATGATGGCAGATAACAAGTATGTACAGTCGGAAAAATGGAAGAATACCCATGAACGATCACATTAATCACTTATTTTGTATTTGCTATCTTTTTTATAACAAACGTTTGTTATTTATAGAAAAAGACAGCAAATACAAAATAAGTGATTGATGTGATCGTTCAAGGGTAATCTGTAATTTTTCCGACTGTATGTGTTTTATCTCGCCAGGTTAAGGGCTTTTCATCGATTGTCATTTGTTTCGAGCTTCCGGCATGTGTCTATCTATCTATCTAATCAGCCCTAAACATCCATCCTTGGATATAGGCCTCCTCTTCCTTCTTCCATGCCTCTGTATCTTGGGCAATTTGCATCCATTTTGACCCAGTGTGTTTCTTCAGGTCATCTGACCATCGCATCTGTGGCCTTCCCCTTTTTCGTTTGTGGTTCCATGGTCTCCAATGTATTACCATCTTAGTTCATCCTTCTGCCGTAGGGTGTGTCCGGCGAACTTCCATTTAAGCTTTGCTACTTGGGTAGAGACGTCTTTCACTTTTGTTTTGTTACGGATCCATTCGTTTCTTTTCCTGTCTGATAATTTAATGTTCAGCATTTGTCTTTCCATGGCTCTTTCTGTCTTTGCTATTTTTTCCATATTCTCTTTTGTAAACGTCCATGTCTGAGAGCCATATATTAAAACAGGGAGTATACATTGATTGAAGACTTTTGTTTTTAGGTATTGCGGGTATTTTCTGTTCTTTAGAATATAAGACAGTTTTCCGAATGATGCCCAGGCCAACCTTATTCTTCCCTTTATTTCTTCGGTCTGATTTTCTTTATTTAATCTAGTGATTTGTCCTAGATATATATATATATATATATATATATATATATATATATATATATATATATATATATATATTCTTTTACTTGTTCTATTCTTGTTTGTGCCACTGTAATTACTAGTTCTTATTGTTGATGTGTCACATGATATTAATAAATCTCCGTCATACGTCTTTGATGTGTATCATTGGTATTATACCAATAACGTATGACGTAGATATATTAATATTATGTTACACATGACAGAAGCTTGAAACAAATGACCATGAATGAAAAGTCCTATTAATGACGCACGGGTAAAGACTCGTGGACTCAAGTTGTAGTTTCCGTTTATGTATGGAATTATATTTACTTTTATTAACAAAATATACAAAGTTCCAATTATCTTTTATGTATTTGTGGACTACAAAAACTGGAAATACCGGCCATATTTCTATATCGGCCAATAGTTCCTTCATTTTTAGTGGCCGTTACTGACAGGTTTTATTGTATTAATCCATGATCAATTTTTAAAATTCTTATTTTTTTTTATTTAAGATTGAGTTGTACGTTATTTTATGTTTTCATGACTCATAAATAAATATGTTTAGAGAGGCAGAGATAATTATTACCTTCTTACCTTTTTCGGGTTCTATATTCAAATGTACTCGAAATAAGTACCCGAGAAATTCGGGTAATTGTACTTTGAGTATTGTACTCTGAGTACTTTTTTTTGAGCAATGTACTCGGTACTCTGTACTCGTTCCTCATATGAAATATGAAAAGTACCCGGTACTCTGTACCCGAGTACAATTTATCAGTACCCGGCCCAGCTCTGGTTACACCACACATTTGTATAGTTTCACCGTGAAAAATTGTGAAACATATCGATTATTAGCTCAATTAGAGTTCATTAAACTTCCTGTAAACTGAATAAATTGCCAAATAGTGTTATTTCTAATTGTACTTCCTTGTGTTGCAATCGCTTCCTGGTTTAAAATGTATTGGTAAGCTTTCAAAGTTTAAAGTTTTTGTTACTATGCAAAAGGAAATAAAACCTATTGATGGATCATAGAATTTTGGTGAGGTTATACATTAGCTTTTTGGACTATTTTGAGTTGCAGTCTATTTAGAAGAGTTACCTCATTAGCAACTCTAGTGCCTAAGTCATTGTTTGAAGTTACGTCGAAGGAGTGTAATTATTATCAGTAGCTGTCAATTTAGGGCAGTCTATTATAAAATTTTACCTAACCAACAAATGTAGTGTAATAATGCAGTATCTAACTGTCTATAAAACCATTTTTTTACTCTACGACTTCTGCATTTATTTATCATCGTCGATCGAGAAGAAACGGACACAGGGCATTACGAGTAGAAACAATTCGAAACTTATATTATTTCGAATTGCCCAATAGTTTCTTCTTAAGTTAGGCGAGACTCATTAGTCCCTGACACTTTACCATAACGCCTTTATACCATGCATTTTTTTTCCTTAAACTCTAAGTTCTGTGAACTTAACGAATGCCAACTGTTTTCTTAATGGTAGTTTTAGGATCTTTTCTGGTTCAAATTTCAGTTGATGAGTGAATTCCTGCATTACATCACTTAGCACATTGAAATGCCATAGTATGTATATGATAGTCTTCCATGTCACACTTTGTGTACCATGGTTCATTCACCAGAACTCGTTTGTATAGGTGGTTTCTTAAATGGCAATTTCCAGTCACCATTTCAGTAACCGTTTTGATCTCTCGTTTATTGAGGTTCATCAAATTTTCGAGAATTTTTATTTCTGATAATTTTTTAGTCTGGACTTGCCCTTATTGGCTCTCCGTTGCTTTTGATGATTTCTTATCAGCCATTTCTGAACCTCGTTTCTCGTAGAATCTTTAGTGACGCTACAGAAAAGTTCTAAGCCTTCAAAAGTTTCTCTCAGGCCTTGATTTGACAACATATCTGCTCGTTCATTCCCATGCACGCCTTCATGACCCGGCACCCGTATTAAAGACACTTTATTGTATTTTGCCAGATTGTTGAGGAGACTTTGCAGTTCTTCGCCAATTTTTATTTCGTGAGTAGGTTCTTTACTGACAGAATAGCCGTTTGGCTCTCTGTGTACATGTTGATTCTCTTAGCTTTTGGGTCTCCATCTATAATTTCGTCAATGCAGGCCACCAAAACAAAAAATTCAGCCTGAAACACATATGATATACAAATGAAGGTCTACTAAAATCTTTATATTAATCAGTTATAGTCGATTCGCTAATCTGAGACACAACTGTCTACATTACAATCACAATAAAGATGCACTAGAAATAAACAAGCACGAGGAGCACTCCCAAATCATGATATGAAGTACTCCTCGAACATTCAACGTGTCTGGATTTGTTTATTTCCACATAGTGCATTTTTATTGTGATTGTAGTGCAGACAGTTGTGTCTCAGATTAACGAATCGACTATAACATGTATAGGTCTGGATTCCGCGTACGAAAAAAAGTTGATTAATAGCAAGCTGAAATTTTTTTAATAGCTTAAGGGTGTCTAGTCGGACAAACTTTGATCTATGGGAACACTGGAAGAGGGGAAGATTTAATTGTGGAACAGGTTAAAAATTTGGAACGTCAGACTGCGAAATCGTCCCATGTATTTTGTCCGACAGAACTTCCAATTAATTTGTTACCCCTTCATTAAACTGCCCTGTAAAATTCAGACTGCTATTTGTCACCAACTGGGCATTTTAATGAGTGGAACATGAAGAACATGTCAAATGACAAGAATTATGACAGGTGACAAATAGCAGTCTGATTTTTGCATGAGAGTTTAATGAAAGGGTAACAAATCAATTGGAAGTTCTGTCCGACAAAATACATGGGACCTTTTCGTGGTCTGACGTTCCAAATTTTTAACCTCTTCCACAATTAAAACTTCCCTGTTCCAGTGTTCCCATACATCAATGTTTGTCCGACTAGACACCCTTAAGCTATTAACAAATTTTCAGCTTGCTATTCATCAACTTTTTTTCATACGCGGGATCCAGACACATATGATATACAAATGAAGGTCTACTAGAATCTTTATATTAATCAGTTAGCATGTATTTACGTTAGCAAGCTGGTTTTATAGATTAATATTATGTATTTTCCGTTGCACCTTTAACAGCGCAACTAATCGATTAGCACAGAAAAATTATAATCAGTAAATGCAATGTACTTTCAAAATAAAACTACATACCTACATTATATCGACGAGTCTCACACACTATGTACACAAATCTACACAACACTATGTACACAAATATTAAACAGAGAATTGATACCCATTACTTAAAGATAATTTATAAAGTCGGTGTATATTGTGGAGTATGTCCGTGGCAATTTGAACATCAATGTTTAGGAAATCTCATACAAATTCTAGCTAATTTTTTTATGCTTCCTTGGAACATTGTTGTCATCAGGATGATTAGTTCGTATTTTACTTTTAAGGAAGCATGGATGGAGCGGATTTTTACAATAATATCTTGTGGACAATTTGCCCTGTTTACTATGACTATAATTTATATATTCATACTTAAAAAGAGACATTGGAAACTAATATTTGATAAACTTGATGTTTCAACAACAGTCTGTCAAGAATCCTTTTTTCGTAGAACATGTCGGTACATCTTATTAGCTACATGTTGTTTAGGTATCGTTGGTTCACAGACTGTGGATTCCTACGGTAATCTTCTATCAGCTATTAGAAAACACTACTTTTTAGTAACTGGGCTCCAATTGGTCTCAACTACCGCTTGTCTTCAAGAACTCATTAATATCATATGTGGAAGACAAAATGATTTGTATGAGCAAATACAGTTTTTGTTTGCACGAAAATGGGACAATTTTTATATTAACATAAGAACTATTAAATATCAGTACAGAGATATCTATTTTATGACGGATAGTATTAACTCAGTATTTCAACTCTTACTTTGGAATTTACTCAGTCTCACATTCTTCGAATATATCAGCGATTTAAGTAAAGCCATGTCTCCTACATTGCAGAATATTAATTCGAATAGTTATACACGTAATTTTGTTGGCCGAGCAATTATATATACAACAGTATGCAGCGTAAGTTTTTTTATAGTGTTCAATCACAAATTTAGTCCATTAATTTGTAATCTCACATTGTTTGGTTACACCACACATTTGTATAGTTTCACCGTGAAAAATTGTGAAAAATATCGATTATTAGCTTAATTAGAGTTCATTTAACTTCCTGTAAACTGAATAAATTGCCAAATAGTGTTATTTCTAATTGTACTTCCTTGTGTTGCAATCGCTTCCTCGTTTAAATTGTATTGGTAAGCTTTTAAAGTTCTTGTTCTATACAAAAGGAAAGAAAACCTATTGATGGATCATAGAATTTTGGTGAGATTATAAATTAGCTTTTTGGACTATTTTGAGTTGCAGTCTATTTGGAATAGTTACCTCAATAACAACTCTAGTGCGTAAATCATTGTTTGAATTTACGTCAACAGAATATAATTATCAATAGCTGTCAATTTAGGACAGTCTATTATAAAATTTTACCTCACCAACAACTGTAGTGTAATAATTCAGTAGCTGCCAATAAAACCATTTTTATACTCTACGACTTCTGCATTTATTTATCATTGTCGATAGAGAAGAAACGGACACAGGGCATTACGAGCAGAAACAATTCGAAACTTATATCGAATTGTTCAATAGTTTCTTCAACTCAGTTCTTTTAAAAGCTATATTTTGATATTATATTATTTTCGGTTTGGTAAGTATTTATTTAATTAAAATAAGTCAATAAAATTTGTAAGTAATCATCTGTCAATGGTTAACTTCTGTCTATGAGTTTGCCAAACGTGTACATATTACTCTGACTTTTCAATCATAGTGTATAAAATTACAGATTATATAGTATATTTTTACGAATGTACATTTATTTGCAAATAATGTCTGGAAAATGATCTGGATACCAAAATGATCTGAATTCATTTAAGTCACTTAAGTTTACTTTCATTTAAGTCACTTAATGCAGCTGACATAAACGACATTTTTTAAATTCCTGTTACTATTTACGTCCGGCAACTTTAACATGGAGAAATTCATAATACTATATTTGCTTACTCATTATTTTGGTATTATTAATCTACATCAAATAATTAATTACGGTAGTAAAAGTAACGACATTTATTAATTTATTACCAATAAATATAGAGGTATTATCAGAAAAAGAATAACATCACAAAAAATTTTTGACACATTTACGTAGCGAAAAATCGTACGGTGGGATAGTAGTCACATCCGTTTTTTACAGTATTAATTTAGTTTAGACGTTGTGTTGACTAGAAATTTTTGATTTGATTCGTATGTATATCATAGGGCTTTTCATTCACAGTCATTTGTTTCGAGCTTCTGTCATATGTGGTATAATCTCTGTATATTAATATTATACACAGATTATACAACATATGACAAAAGCTCGAAACAAATGACAATCGATGAAAAGCCCTATTGATGACGCATGGGTATTCTTTCATTTTTCCTATTGGAACCGTGCAAGTTCGGTAAAGCGACACCTATTTCTACGCTCTGTAACTTTATTCGCACTTTTAATTATATTGGCCAATTATATTAGTCCTGGTTACTGGATAATTGTCAATTAGCCATAGTCCAAAAAAATAATAAGAAGAAAAAATAAGATTCAGGTTATGTTATTAAAACGTAAACAATTGTATGTAGTAAATAAAATTAGTTATTAAAATGCAGTACTGCAAGCAAAATACAATTAATTAAATTTACCTTTATATAATAATTGCATATCATATCAATATTGTGGAGCAACATATAATTTTTCTTCTTCAATGACAGTAGATATGAAATGTACGTCAATTTGACAATTTCAATTGACAATATGAATTATTTAAGAAAGTTGCAATATTTCTCCGCTATTCGCGCACGATCGTTTCTTAATTCACCTTTAAGTACTTGCACACCGCGAATAGGAGGGTGCAATTAGAACGAAAACATTCATTGTTTCGAAAAAAATCAAACAAGCTTATATTTTTCTAAAACTTTTTTTGTTGGTTTATATACACCTTAAAGTAAAAAGTTCTACTCGCAGATTTGGCCGTTAATTGTTTATTTAATTGTTTAAACAATAAAAAATTTTTGTATAAATAATTTTAAAAATATCGTTGAATTTACCATTTTCCTTTGATCAAATATGTTTCTATTTTGTTTTTGATTATGCTGAATCCGAATATGGCATTACAATGTGAAAATTCTTATACAAAAGCTCTTATACAGTATGTCTGCGTAGCTAGGAACCACATGGAAAACTTTTTTATTATCAATTTTACGAAGAAAAGTTATTCTTCATAAAAGGCTCTGGATACTCAAAAATTTAAAACTCAACCATCAGATATATCAAATATATCAATAATATCAAATTTTATCAATTTTATACGAGTTAGATATGTCAAAAATATGAATTTCGTTAAAGAGTAAAGTACCTTTATACTGTATATTCCAGAATATCAAAAAATGCTATAATGAAAAGTTGTTTGAAATTAAAAACTATGTTTTAGTATACAATTACATCACTCGAATCGAAAAAAAATTCAATTTTTTCTCAAATTACGGATATACCCATCATCATTTTATTACAATTATGATAACTATCTTATCAATTTTACGAAAAAAGTTATTCTTCATAAAATGCTCTACCTGGTCTAAAATCTAAGATAAAACCATCAGATATCAAACTTTTTCAACTTTATACGAGGTATGTAAAAATATGAATTTTTCTTAAGAGTTAAGTGCCTTTATTTTTTACAATATTTTAACTAGAAGGATGTAATTGAATACTGAAACATATTTTTTAATTCCAAACACCTTTATTTAATAACAATTTTCGATATTGTGAAATATAAAGGTACTTTACTCTTGCGTGAAATTCATATTTTTTGACATACCTCGTATAAAATTATTAAAATTTGATATTTGATGGCTGCATCTTAGATTACATACGATGCAGAGTATTTTATAAAGAATAACTTTTTTTCGTAAAACTCATAATAAAAAAGTTATCAATAGGTTCCAAGTTACGCAGTTGTATAAGAGCTAAAAAATATTTTTTGTTGAACATTTATTATTGTTGAAGCTTATTAATACATATATTTTAGGTAAGTTTTACAGGAAAAAGTTTTGATCACTTTGTATAAACATTTTTTTAGCTGATAATTTTCGGTTTTTGTATTACATTTGTGTTATGTTTCTTAATTTTCTCAAAAAGAAATAGTTTATTTCACTTCTAAAGTAAAATCATTTATTGCATTTTAAAGACTACATCCTAATCTTTAAAAAAGTACCTATAAATTTGTAATAAATTTGTTCAAACTTGAGTAATACCGTCTAAAAGTGGTAGTAATTCTGTAAATCTACGTAAGTTTTTAAAAATTACATTTTTTGAGACGTCGTATCAAATGAATTAAATTTTTGAGATTTTTATTGAATGAAACATCGTTTATAAAGATATTTGAAAGGTAAGTTGTGCAAAATTGAGAGTTTTATAAGAAAAATTGTATTAGTTACACAATTTTAAATCATTTTTAAACAAAATTCATGTAAGTCTCACTTTCCGCCCACACCGTACTTATGTCCAGATATTTTATTTCTAAAAAAAAAATAGTTGAAAGACTGATATTTTCCTCTATTTTATTTCTTTTTATTATAACCGTAAGATAGATTAATTAGTCTTCTTTCGTATCCAATTTGTAAATTCATCCATTAGTTAAAGAATTACATTAAAATAACTCAACCGTGCACTTCGCCGAACGCTAGTTTACAGTGCGCCAATGTTTGTGAGAAGGGTGACTTTAGCGTTATAAATAAAAAATTATAGAAACTACAGATTTAATTTTAGAAAAATCTTTATACAAGGTTTTTTTTTTGTAAAATTTTCTGAATTTTTCAATGGTCAAGTCAGTTTTTTCTAAAATTTATATTTTCGGAGTTATTTAAAAAAAACACCGAATTTCGCAGTTCATTTGTTTAATAAAAAATGAAGCACCCACTTCTCGAGTAGAACTTTTTGATATGTTGTTTATTAAACATTTCCTAATAAAATTACAAAAAGTTATATCTTGTTTGATTTTGTCCGAAGTGAAAATCTATATGCACTCCCCTACTACTGTAAGTTCTATGATAGAGGTAAAATATACACCCTCTGAAGATCTCTAATGAGAGTGAAACGTACGTAAGGGCGTTTATGGTCTGACAAACTGAAATATAAAATGCCTCTTAAGGTGATACAGTAGCGATCAACAGGTAGCCAAAACGCGTTCCAAGATTGCGGCTATGATTTTGAATATTTTTTCGAGATATTTGGCACACGTATTCGTAATATAATAAAGAATGGCGGTACAGAGCCCAATTTGAAAAGTATTACTACTATTTCTGTAGGGTACAAAATAACCGAGATAGAAATGTATTAAGCTTAAATTTTGCCTGCGAGAACCATGTAACCTGGCAATGTAACCTTTTATTTTTAAAAAAGTAAGGGGTTCAAAAGATTAAATTGAACTTGGTTTAAAATCCCTTAGTGTTAGCTTTCAAATGGTTTTTAGGCGAATCTCATGTCTTAAAATTACCGGAGTTATTTAAAAAAAAACAATAACATTTTTTGGAAAATATTTTAAAAGATAAGTTTTGAAAAATTTTTTGAGCATAAATTTTAATGCTATCAACTTGTTCGTGGGCTCATCTGATAGATATTTTTAAATACTTTGACAAATGTTTGATAAGTTTGTGTCATAAAATGCATAATTTTCCCGTTATTTAAGCTTGAATACTTTGATTTGGGTAGTCGCTGAAAGAAATATACATTTAATTACCTATAACTCACTTTTAGTTAGCAGTAAAAGGTTTTTCTAGTAAGGAATTTATTTCATTTTTTATTATCTTCAATTTTGGTAATAATAACTTTTTTGTAAAAACTTATAGGTTTTGAATCATTTATAAAAAATCGGTTAAAAACATCCATTTTTCTCAAGAAAAATTAAAATCTTTAATCTTTAATAACTCAAAAAGTTATGATTAATTTCCATAACTTTATATAATAAATTTTGCTTAGAGCTAGTCCCTCTATCGAATTATGGGGTTATTTTTAATAAAATAATTTTCACCCCCGAGAAGGGGTGGCATTCACTCCCAGGGCAAAAGCGCAGATTGGCACCATGTCACCTTTGTTCCTTGAGATATTCTCTAACCACTCACCAATTTTCATCAAAATCAATGAAGGTTCAACGAAATCGGAGGTAATAGCTCATATCCACCTTCAGTGACTCCACTATTTATACGAATTAAACATATTCCGAAATTCTGTAAAAATATAATACATTTTTCAGTTTTTCAGCCCAAAATTAGGCCACACACAGTGCAATAATGTGTCACAATGAAGTTATTATCCACAGAGAACGGCAGTTCTCACCAGTGGCGCACAACACCCCTACAAGCGACACTATATATACACGAAATTTTCGATTTTCTAAACCTGACTGAATTGAAAACTGGGCCAAATCCCATCTTAAAGTTTAGGAAAAGGCTCGTCCATCCATATGTTACTTCTTCATTTTGGTCCAAGGGTGTGGATTTTACGGCCCTTCCCATTTAAAGCCTGTTTTTCGTTCTCGTCCCCAAAACTCCCAAGAATTTCAAAAATTTAAGCCCGACCTTTACGGCTTCTGATAGTACAGATCATTACCTTTCCAACTCATGTTTAATTTTGAAAATCGGTTATACCATTCAAAAGTTATCGAGCTCAGAAATATGACTCAATTTTTATTTAAAAAATGGAAAATGTTTGTGGATATGTATGTATATTTGTATGTATGTGTGTGGAAAAGTTAAACCGATCTGAATTTTTTTTCTGTGTTTCAAGAGGGTGTGAGGACTGATTCAGAACCGGTCTAATTTTTGACTTCTGACTACCCGTAAGTCAGCTAGAGGGCTAGGTAGATACAAAATAGTATATTTTTTGGGCGTATATATCTTAGGTTCAAGGAAAGACAGGAAAACCGCAAATACACCAAATTAATAGCACCGATCAAGCTGAGACATACACACTGCTCACCATAGCCAAAAAACTGAAAAATTAAACTTTGAAAATTTTGGTTTTTCGACAATTACTCAAAATTTTAACCTACGAATTGCGCCGATAACTGAGCGTTTGTAGAAGGACTCAGAACGCGTCTAACGGTGTATACCTTATATCTGGGAAAATTCGAATTTTTAAGTTATAGGCTTCATAAGTATGATCAAATCTATTTCTTATGGGAAAAACGGTTTTTCAAGCTCAATAATTCCTGTAATACGTTCAGTTATCATACTCGATCTTGGATGCATCAGATACTACTTGTCAATACGTTTCAAATTCATGTTTAGTAATCAACATCAGATAAGCCGTTCAGAAGTTATAGAGCTCCAAAAGTATAATTAGTCCAGGAACTGAAATTTTTCACTTCGCAATTTTTACAGAATGGATAGATTTGCTTGAAAATTTGACAATAAGTAGTGGATAGTCCATTGATCAAAATCTATATGATGCCGAAAGACCTTTTTACCATGGGGTGGTTGCCAACCTCATCTCGAGGGTGGATTTTTTTTATATTTTGACCGCAAATGCTGGTTAAAATATTAATTATACGCAAAAATGTTCATTATACATTTTTTTGATAAAATTAATAGGTTTCGATTTATTAGTTATCGAAGCTGTTAGTTTTTTATCGAAAAGATTACTAGATAACGGCTGTTCTCGCCAGTGGCGCAGAAATACACCCCCTACACGCGACACTATTATATACACGAAATTTTCAATTTTATAAATCTGACTGAATTGAAAATTGTGCCAACTCCCATCTTCAAGTTCAGAAAAAGACTCACCCATTCATATGTCAACCATCCATTTTAGTCAAAGGGTGTCGATTTTACGGCCCTTCCTATTTAGGGTCTGTTTTTCGTTCTGGTCCCCAAAACTCCCAAAAATTTCGAAAATTTAAGTCCGACCTTTGCGGCTTCTAACAGTACTGTTCATTACCATTCCAACGCATGTCTAATTTTGAACATTACCAGAGAACGGCAGTTCTCGCCAGTGGCGCACACCCACACCCCCCTACATGCGACACTATATATACACAAAATTTTCGATTTTCTAAATCTGACTGAATTGAAAATTGGGCCAACTCCCATCTTAAAGTTCAGTAAAAGACTCACCCATTTATATGTCAACCATCGATTTTGGCCCAAGCGTGTAGATTTTACGGCCCTTCCTATTTAGGGTCTGTTTTTCGTTCTCGTCCCCAAAACTCCCAAAAAGTTTAAAAATTTAAGTCCAACCTTTGCGGCTTCTAATAGAACTGATTATTATCTTTCCAACGCATGTCTAATTTTGAAAATCGGTTATACCATTCAAAAGTTGTAGAGCTTAGAAATGTGCCTCAATGTTTATTTAAAAAGGGGAAAATGTTTGTGGATATGTATGTGTGTTTGAAAGTTAAACCGATTTGATATTTTTTCTCTGTGTTTAAAGAGGGGTCAGGGCCGATTTAGAACCGGTGTAGTCTGTGACTTTTGACAACCCATAAGCCAGCTATAGGACTTGGTAAGTACAAAACGGCATATTTTTTGGGGGTATATATATTCGGATCAAGAAGAATCAAGAGAACCGCAAATACATCAAATCAATAGTGTTGATTTAAGATTTCAAATGGTGTTTAAGCCGTCAGTATCAGACATACACACGGCTCAGTATAGCCGAAAAACTGAAAAACTAAACTTTGAAAATTTTCTTAACATTTCAACCTACGAATTGCGCCAATAACTTAGCGTTTGTAGAAGGACTCAAGACGAATCTAACGGTGTATACCTCATATCCGGGAAAATTCGAATTTTTAGGTTATAGGCTTCAAAATATGATAAAATCTATTTCCTATGGGAAAATCGGTTTCTCAAGCTCAATAATTCCTGTAATAGCTTCAGTTATCATACTTGACCTTAGATCCATCAGATACTACTGGTCAATACGTTTCAAGCTCATGTTTACTGATCAAAATCAGTTAAGCCGTTTAGAAGTTATTAAGCTACAAAAGAATAATCCAATTAACGATTACTCCCCAAATGGTTTATATAGTTGTAGTGATTACGACGCTAAATTTGATCTGGCAACTTGCAATCTGAATTCATTTACCGGCCATCCCAATATTTTTATTCAATCTATTTCGACTAGAAAAAAATCTAGTGTACATTCGATGGACACTAGATCATTTGGGAGATAATGCGACAAAGGTGACTATTTATAAAGCTTGACGTGTAATAGAGGAACATTGCATTCAACTTCATACATTTAATTTATAAATAACTTTGAAAAACTCCTGATACAAGAATAAAAAACCGCTAAACGCCGTAAAAATGAGTGGCGCCTAAAATATTCCAGCTACAAAAGATCTGATATGAATGTTACGTGGCGCGAAAATGGATTTTCATTTGATGCAAAACAAAATTCTTTTTTTATTTTAAAATATTTTTCCATAATATTTGCTAAATTTGAAGTAAACGCGCCACAAAAGAGTTTCAAAATTCAAACTGTATCAAAGTTACTCTTTTGTGGCGCGTTTACTTCAAATTTAGCAGATATTATGGAAAAATATTTTAAAATAAAAAAAGAATTTTGTTTTGCATCAAAATGAAAATCCATTTTCGCGCCACGTAACATTCATATCAGATCTTTTGTAGCTGGAATATTTTATGCGCCACTCATTTTTACGGCGTTTAGCGGTTTTTTATTCTTGTTTTACTTATATTCACATTTTTGAACTGTCAATATTTTTATTTTATCATTTATTGATTAAAAACAATACAGTTGATAAGATACCCTCAGTTTCGGAGAAAGTATTAATAATAAAGATTTTTTATTCAGTCAATGGTGTGAGCACTGTACGTTAAATAGTAACGTGTGGCCTACTTTTACACACATACCTACTGTGGCATATGTATTATATTTTTCAAAATTTTGGAATGCGTTTAAATCGTAGAACAATTTGACCTTTTGATTTTAATATAGATTTCAATCCTCTACAAATATTCTCTCATGACTTTTGATGTAAAATAATTAGGGAAGCAGGAATTCAAAAGTTTAAAATTTTACATTGAGTTACCTATGGCCCGTTTTACGATTCACCACCCGGTATATTAAATTATTTTATGTTTTTATTTACAATAATGCATCAAAATAATTACTATCTTGGTATTTTCCTTTTTATGTTATTTTTTCATGTCAATCTAATAATAAAAATGTAATCACTAAATTGCTCGAAAACATTAATGCCAGAATTTTCTGTCGTTTCGTCTGTTCGTCAAGATAACGGAACAATGGCCAGACCTAACACAAAAATCAAATTTGATACTTATTACTTAAAAATATTATATGTCATAGGGGTATATTGTGGAATATTTCCATGGAACTTCGAACAGAAAACTCAACACGTGAAAAATTTCATACAGCTACTTTTCAATTTGTTCCTTCTTCCCTGCAACATTGCTGTGACACAATTAATTATATCGTTTTTTAATTATTCTATATTGTCAACTGAGAAAATTCTTTTAATATTATCCTGTGGACAGTATGGCTTTTTTACTACGACAATTATTTATAACTTAGCATTTAAAAGAAAGGATTGGAAGCGAATATTTGATAAACTTGATATGTCAAAGACAGTCCTTCCCGAAAAATTATGTTTTCTTAGGAAAAGCCGATATATATTTTTATCAATATGTTGTTTCGGCTTAATGTACTCAGAGATTATGCCTGGGTTGGATGATCTGACGGTATTTTTAACAAAAGCATATTTTGTTACAATATATATCCAAATAATAGCAGTAACTGCCTTTTTAGAGGAACTTAATAATGTCGTATGTTATAGACAAAATTACTTATATAATCAAATAAAGTTATTATTTTTAGCAAAAGAAAACGTTACTTTTACTAATATTAGAGGAATTAAACATCAGTATAGAGATATATTTTTTATTGCTTGTAGTGCAAGCTCAATATTTCAAATTTTGTTTTTGAATTTATTAAGTTTTACATTATTTGAGTGTATATGCGACCTGAATTTAACAATGGCTGGTAAAATGGGAATTAACTATGGTAATAATTTAGTTGATGCTCGTCTTATGCGATCAATTATGTATGCAGGATTATTCTGCGTAAGTTTATCTTTATAATTAGATCTAAGTGAGTAACATAATAGTTTTTTTACTGGTACCCCATTTTACTTATTTAAAGTACGCCTCAGCGTGTTTAAATTTAACTTTCAAAAACGCTCATGTTTTAAAGTTACCATGGCAACATCAACAGTTTTAAATATTGATCTGATCTGACAGGAGTAGGTAGGGGAGAGTTGGATAAAACGGGATAGTCGGATAAAACGGGATACCTAGCCTAGAGACCCAACTAGAGATGCTATCAATCAGACAACGGCGAAAACTTGGTTATCAGTCGTCATTTTAACATTCTGAGTTCGTTTTACCTCGATGCCACTATTTTATGAAAAGTTGTTGTTTAGAATTGTTTGACTTTATTTTTTTGATACTTTGTACTTTTAAGTGCGTTATTTTCTACATTATACTGCCTACATATATAAAAATATAATTCCGGTGACTATTACATTTAATTATGCAGTCATTAACGAATATTCTCATATGTAGTCTACCTAATTTTACTTTCACATTTAGGCAGCAGCCATTTTTGTTGTTCCCAAATGGGATACAGTTTCTTACGTCCCGTTTTATCTACCTATTTACTTGTTGGCCTATTAATTTTTTAAATAGAGATATGAAGCGTTTTCTCATACCGCAGAAAAGAACAACATATTTTTATGTGATTTTTGTTCTGATGTACGTACCTAGTCCTAAATAAAAGGTCTTATTTCCCATTTTGCCATAAAACATAAAAAAACGTCTATTTTTAAGTTTCTGACTACTGAAGATATTATTCTTTCAAGAATAAGTTTTACTATACAGTTTAATGTCGACTTACTTTAGACATAAATTAAGTTTTAGATAATTTTATAGAAAAAATTAAATAATATAAACCTATCCCGTTTCATCCAACCGTGGTTGGATAAAACGGGATGTGCAGGACTTTAATAAATATTTTTTTTACTATTTTCCAGTTAAATAATTGATGGATTCGACCGTTACTTGATGGAAGTTCATTTTATCTCACAATAAAACACAGTGTTTTATTGTGAGATATTTTCCAGTTATTAAAAATAGCTAAAGATATGTGTTTTGCGTGCTGCAATAAATGTTCTACCTATGAAAAATAATATTATGATAATTTCTTTAACATATTTTCCGTAGTAAAAGTAAACAACAATGGTATCCCGTTTTGTCCAACTCTCCCCTGCATACCTTGTAACGTGAAACAAATAAAATATGAATAAAATATTACTAACAAAAGTTTCAAAAGCTTTATTCAAATATTTGAGAATCCTAAATTTTTAAATAAATGAATTTGAAAAGTACAGTTGATATTATTTGAAATATGTATACTTCCGTTTTTTAAATCAGAAGAAATGCTGTTCAAATTAATACTACCGACATTTTCCGAAGCCAATGAGGTTGTACTTCTATTAATGGCACTTCCAATAATGTTTGAAACATTCTTCTTATTGGTAATACTCTCTTCAACGTAACCAGTCGCCACAGCTGCCGATTTCCATCCTACTTGCCGTTGGATTTGATCTCTTGCCATGCCACTGTTCTCCATAATTGTAAAAGACGTACGTAGAAACGCATGTCCCGTGTATTTCTCAGAATCGTTCAATTTTAGATATAGTCGATTCGCTAATCTGAGACACAACTGTCTACATTACAATCACAATAAAGATTTGGGAGTGTTTCTCGAACATTCAACGTGAACGTGTCTTGGTTTGTTTATTTCTATATAGTGCATTTTTATTGTGATTGTAGTGTAGCCAGTTGTGTCTCAGATTAGCTAATCGACTATATCGTTCAATTTGCAAGGGACATGATCCAAATGTATTAATACCAACTGTTTAATTAATACACTTCCTTTTATGATATCGTAAGAAAACTCGATCTGTGCTTACATTTTTGGGACGCAATAATAAATACTTGTTCATCAAAACATAATTAATTGCATCGCTATCAGCAACTGTAAAACGTGGAGCCATCACAGTCTTAGATGGTTGGATAATAATACGCAATACGCTTCCTTCATGTCATTTAAGCGTAAATCGCATAATTCACATATTCTGTGAGAGCTAAATATACCGCAAAAGGATACTCCTTTTAAAAATAAATACGTAACGTTCGGTGCATCTGTGAGAAACAAATCATCTTCCTTGAATACATACGCCTTTTTGGTCATGTTATTCTTACTGACTACCTTCATGAATTCATGCACTTTCACAAATGATTTTAAGTCGACCCCTTTGTTTATCCTCAACATTCTTTGCAATTTCGAATTGATAGCCCAGAATCGACGACTTGTGCGGTCATTTTCTGAAGGTAAGCAAGCAAAACTAGTTCATCTGTATCTGTTACCTTTTGCTCTTTTATCCATTTAATGAATTTTTCATATTCCTTTTTATAAGCGTCTTCCGATTTTTGCGGTATTAAACGCGATTCTGCTTTACTATTTAAGTAGTCAATGTTAGAACTCATTTTTAAGCAATATACAACCAGTAATAAGAGTTAGTTTTATGTGACAGACTGCAAATTAATTTTTTTTTCTTATTTCCATAATAACAAAAAGTGTACTGATGTACATACATCACAAATTCGACAATTTTACATTATTAGCTCTTATTTCAATTTTTTGTAGTAATAATACATTATTTTAAGTAAAGTATTCATGAATAACATACGTAAAAAAATCAAATTTGACACTTATTACTTAAAAATATTATACCTGATTGTATATTGTGGAATATTTCAATGAAACATCGAACGGAAAACTCAACACTTGAAAAAATTTCATACAACTACTTTTCAATTTGTTCCTTCTTCCCTTAAACATTGCTGTGACGAAGAAAATTATTTCCTTTTTTGATTCCTTGTTATCATCGGAGAAAATTTTAGTAAAAGTGTCCTGTGGACAACATGGCTTTTTTACTACGATAATAATTTATAACTTAGCATTTAAAAGAAAGGATTGGAAGGAAAAAGTTGATATGTCAAAGACAGTCCTTCTCGAAAAATTCTGTTTCCTTAGGAAAGCCGATATATATTTTTATCAATATGTTGTTTCGGCTTAATGTACTTAGAAATTATGCCTGGGTTAGATGATCTGACGGTATTTTTAACAAAAGCATATTTTGTTATAATATATCCAAATAATAGCAATAACTGCCTTTTTAGAGGAACTTAATAATGTCGTATATTATAGACAAAATTACTTATATAATCAAATAATGTTATTATTTTCAGCAAAAGAAAACGTTATATTACTTTTACTAATATTATAGAAATTAAACATCAGTATAGAGATATATTTTTTATTGCTTGTAGTGCAAGCTCAATATTTCAAATTTTGTTTTTGAATTTATTAAGTTTTACATTATTTGAGTTTATATGCGACCTGAATTTAACAATGGCTGGTATGATGGGAATTAACTATGGTAATAATTTAGTTGATGCTCGTCTTATGCGATCGATTATGTATGCAGGAATATTCTGCGTAAGTTTATCTTTATAATTAGATTGTAACATTTTTTTTATATTATAGGATTAGTAAATAATTAATATACCTGTTGGATTAAATTTTAAACCCACTAGTACTCATTCCCAAGAAGCAATTGGACGTAATATTACGACGTCTTAACGTTGGATTAAATGCCCCAACGTTAATAAGCGACGTTGCGGCGACGGTCAGAAAACCGCTATTTGCACCTAAGTGGGAAAATAGAAATACGGGTTGCCTCGACGTCCCCCTCTCGACTTCTCAGCTCGAGATATTTTATCGTCAAATTACGTTAGTTTTTAGGACTTTGGTCTTGTAAAGTAATAGTATAAACTTCTCTACCACAGAAGTGCGGCCGACACACTTCATTTTTACCAAATAGGTTAATAATCTTGGAGGATATTAAATCATCAGAAACTAAGATGCATGACGGCCTGTTGATACTTATTTAAGTAGGTTCCTACTCTATTCAGAATATAACCTAAGTGACTTGTATAATTATTTTATTAATCATCTGCCTCATTGCATAATGCGGTCGAAAATTTACAAACGCAAGGAAGTGTACTGTTAAACTAGGTATAAAAATTGCTAAAAACTGAAAGCGCCTCAGAAATTTACAGGTTAAATCGAACAAAACGGTAAAAATAGAAATAACCATCGTAATTAAAAAAAAAAACATATTATTATGTCTAGACCCACACAAAATTATCCTTGATTTATATATAAACAAAATTCGTTAATTAAAATCAAATATTCATTAAAATCTAGCAAAAAAATTGCCAAACATTATGTTTCAAAAAATGGCTGAACCATGGCGATCTTTCATTAATGGCGGATTTGACTCGCGACCTAAATTGCACTTCATTTTAACTGATTTGGACAAGGACACCCCCTGCCGACCTTTAGTATAACCTATTTTTACCTTGCACACCTCGAATTTACCTATTGGTATACCTAATACGTCCTAAAGTAAGCGCAAACAACCTGGTTTTGACGACAGACTCCCGACGACCGGCCGTCGTCGTGAACACGCCTTAATCTGGTGGACGGTGGACGTTGTTTTTTTCTGGTTTTTTCCATGCATTTCCCCTTCATTTTAAGACATTGCTTTTCTCAAAGAACAACTATATATTTTTTTAACTATATAGGTTTTTCATTCAATAAATTGTTATTGTTAATATACTGTTTATAGAAAAACTAGAAAAACCAAGTGTAAAAAAGTAAGGTTATGTTATGCAATGTAATATCTGTCATATTATAGTCATATAAGTCAAGATGAGTCAAGTCAGATAGGCCTTAATCAGCAAATTTTTACGTCGTTTTGTAGTTGGAAACTAAACCAACAATTGTCGAAAATTTACTTTACGACGTTGGATAGTCGTCGACGTTTTTTAGTAAATTACAGGTATCTTATAAAAAAAACTTTGACGTCAGGTTAACGTATACAACTTTACTTAAGTACTACGTTGTTATTACCTACGTTGTATTGTCGTTCTCACCTTCCCGCAAGTACACGCAGCACGCAGCAATCTACCATATAGCTACTGAGAAAACACCCGACTTCTCCTGAACGTTGGGTTCGATCCTAATAAATACTCTGTAATCCCCGACGTTGAGCAGTCGTTAAATGTCTTCCAGTAAATTACATTGTAGTATACAGGTTATACCCGACGTCAGCTTAACGTTAAACCTTAACCTAATAATTAACGTTGGTATTCTCAACGTTGGATTGTCGTTGTCGTCTTCCCGAAAAATACGTCTACCATACTCGATAAAACACCAACGTCCTCTGAACGTTGGCATCTATCCTAAAAAATACGTTATAATTCCCGACGTTGAGTAGTCGTTGATGTATGCCACTTAATTGCACTTATACTACAGATAGGTTAAGACCGACGTCAACTTAACGTCAAACCTTATCCTAATAATTGACGTCGTTATTCCCGATGTCGGTTGGTCATCAGATTATATTACCTATTAGCAGCAACGTTGGTCCATAGGAAAAACAGACGTTGTCCTTGGTTAAGGCTTATTGTGAACCAATTTTGTCCTTAAATTTAACGTCCCATTAGGACAAAATTGGTTGCAGGTCGTAAAATTGCTACTTGGGTTACGGTTACGCCTATGGCCGTTTCAGTAAATAACTACCCTTGGCTAAATTTACTATCATAACGGTACTGGCACATTTCGTTGTCGGTATGACAAACGCAAATAACTAAGTATATTATTATAAACGGGACCATTTTTTATTGCAGCTTTGCCGAAACACAATGTTTTGGAAATAAACCCAAAGTCCCTTATTTTATATAGTTCTTGCTATTGTTATCTGTTTCGTATATAAACCTACCAAGGAGTTCACTACTAAGATTCCGTTAGGTATTCCATCCTATTCAAAGCGGCAATGGTATTGCAATGTTTTATTGCCACTTTCCGTTTCAGTAATATTTCAAAGGAATAACTTTCCTTTCTGAAATCACTGTTAGGTTTTTTTTTACTTCATTTTGCGGTATCTGTATGATGCACCGTTAATTTACCTAAAAACACAATTAGGTCGGTTCTTTTTTGAAGTTACATTTTTTGAGTAGGGATATATCCCCACTTTTTTAGAGGGAAAGATCGCAAAGATTGCGAAAGGACTTAGCGGCTGAATAGCTTGAAGTGGGGACGTGTGTCTCTAGTACTTAATAACTTATCTACCATATACCTTATCTGCAATATATCTTAGGAGTGAGAAGTCACTCTATGATCTTATGATCTTATCTGGGTGGTATTCACTAGCTTATCGTATCTGTATTTGGATCTGACACCCAATTAGATTCAAATTACCATATAACTTCAGTGCTTGCTTACTAGTTAAAGTAAATATAAAGTCAGTGCAATTTAAGAGGCAGAGTAACTGTGAGTGTCTTAATTATACTACCTACAACTATTTCCAAAAATAGAGCAATCTATGGGCTATCTGCCTCAAAATTATCTTCATCTGTGGTTAAGGCTAACCTCCGATGTAATCTCATCAGCGATTTCATTAATAGAATTTTTTATTCATTACATAAGAACTTTTCATTGCCAAACCTTAAGTACAAACATTCACTAATTCATTAATAGCTGTGCGATTGGCTTTTTGTTTATAAAACCAAGTGCGGGGTGGTTTTTGATCTTTGAACAGTAAACGTTTGTTAACTTTGTATGCTTTGCATTTAATTTTATTATATGTATATGTGTATATTGTTTTCTCTTTATTTCTTGTGTTTTTTGGGATTCACCCTTCTGGTGAACCATTTGTACAATATATTGTTTTTGTTTATGTCACGAGTTTTATTTATCCACTCTTAATAAGTTCCCTGATAAGAGATTACCATTAAATATTTACTAATTAACTGTCTATATATTTACCTGTATTTGGTTTCAGAACCTCATTATCTGTCCTTACCTACCTGTTTTCGTTTCTAAGGTTTCTTAATTTTCCCCATGCAACCCCAAAAAGTTAAGTGGCGCCCTGTATCTCTTCTCTTATCTTAGGTAATTTTATCTATTTATCTTTTTATCTGTTTCTCTCTCTTCTTTAATCTACCTTCTCTTGTCTTATCTTTACCTATTTCTTCTATTGGCTCCCTTCCGCGTTCCAAAAGCTAGTTTCGGACCCACGACTCGCTTTCCACCTACCATCTGGCTGCCGTCGCAGTGTCTCCATTGGTGACCTTTGTAGCACCATCCAAAAAAAGGTTTCCGAGGCTACATGGTCTAAGTGAGTAATATAATAGTTTTTTTATTGGTACCCCATTTTGCTTATTTAAAGTACGCCTCAGCGTGTTTAAATAATTTAACTTTCAAAAACGCGCATGTTTTAAAGTTACCGTGGCAACATCAGAACAGTTTTAAATATTGATCTGGTCTAACAGGAGTAGGTATTCTTTTTCTCTTAGACATCTTTCAGTGCGTACAGTTTTTCGATTTCTTTCTAACGCAATAAGTTGTATGTGACAGAAAAAGGCACGTCGGTAATTACAGACATTTATATCATTTATTCTAGTTGTCGATAGATGGCGCTATAATCGAAAAAAAATTATTTATGAATTATATAATATATCTACGAATATAATCTGTACAATTTATAAGACTATACAAATCAAAGAAAATACCATTTTATAAATGCAATAAACACAATTGATTTGTCATTTGTCAATTGATTTGTCAATTTTATGCTAAATTGCAAATAAAATGTGACAACTCTCAGATTTAACTAAAATGTCATGTTAGAATAAATGTGTATTATTACGGACTTACCTTTTTTTTCTATTATTTTTGACGCACTGAGGAATGCTCATGAAAAGAACCATACATACCTTGTAACGTGAAATAAATAAAATGTGAATAAAATATTACTAACAAATGTTTCAAAAGCTTTATTCAAGTATTTGAGAATCCTGAATTTTCAAATAAATGAATTTGAAAAGTACAGTTGATATTGTTGATATGTATACTTCGGTTTTTTAAATCAGAGGAAATTCTGTTCAAATTATTACTACCGACATTTTCCGAAGCCAATGAGGTTGTACTTCTATTAATGGCACTTCCAATAATGTTTGAAACATTCTTCTTATTGGTAATACTCTCTTCAACGTCACCAGTCGCCACAGCTGCCTATTTCCATCCTACTTGTCGTTGGATTTGATCTCTTGCCATACCACTGTTCGCCATAATTGTCAAGGCAGTTTTAGATTATACTATTTTCATGCTAGGCAAGAGCCATGCAAGACAGATCACGCTACTGCGCATGCCCACGCGCTATTTCCATGCAATTCCTGTGCTAGACGAAAAATTAAAACAAGTTCTATTTTTCATGCTATTTTGATGGAAGTCCTGTCAAAATTCATGTTGCCAATATGACAAAATTTATAGTTTAGAAAAAAACTTTTGTAAATTGAAATGGTATTTATCGCATATAATAATTTGTGATTAATTTTTGAATATATTTAATTATGGACTGAAATTTCCAAGTTAAATATCTAAAGTTAATATTTTGATATATTTCTTCTATTGGCAACAATGAAAGTGGTATCTAAAATTGCACAGAAATAGCTCTGATGTAAAAAGGCCAGGTTAGGCAAGAGATATGCCATGCAAGACGTACTTGCATAGCATGAGACTTGCATAGCCTTGATGTAAAGCTGCTTTAATAGACGTACGTAGAAACACATGTCTCGTGTACCTATTTCTCAGAATCGTCCAATTTTAGATACAGTCGATTCGCTAATCTGAGACACAACTGTCTACATTACAATCACAATAAAGATGCACTAAAAATAAACAAGCACGAGGAGCACTCCGAAATCATGATTTGGGAGTGTTCCTCGAACATTCAACGTGTCTTGGTTTGCTTATTTCTATATATCTCTCCTGTCGTTTCCCCATTACTGAGGATCGTGATTTCTTCCAATATTCCTAACAATGTTTCTCCATTGGTCTCTATCTTCAGCTGCTCTAAGAGCTTCGCAAAATGAGTTTCCAGCTGAATGCTTTATTTGGTCAGACCATCTAGTTGGTGATCGTCCTCTTGATCTTCTCCCTGGAACGTTTCCAGAAACAATTAATCTCTCCAAACTGTCGTCACCTCTGCGAACCACGTGACCAAAGAATTGCATAATTCGTTGCAGACATATTGTGGACAGCCTTTTTTTAATATTGAGTTGGTTTAGAATGGAAACGTTTGTCCTATGAGCTGTCCAAGGTATGCGCAGCATTCTTCTCCAGCACCACATCTCAAAGGCATCAATTTTTTGGCGCTCGCATGCGCGAAGAGTCCAAGTCTCTGCTCCGTATAGAAATATTGAGGATACAAGGGCATTCACCAGTCTCATCTTGATATTTTGAGAGATAGATCTGTCTTTCCAAACTTTAGTTAGGCGACTCATCGCATTTTTTGCCGTACCAATACGTCTCCGAACTTCTGCTTCACAGTTACCATCGTTAGTTATACTAGACCCGAGATAGACAAAGGTGTTTACTATCTGGTATTCCTGTAATATGTTAGTCAGTTGAATAGTGTCAAATCTGTCGACCACCATTATTTTTGTCTTAGCTTTATTGATTTTCAGACCAACTTCATTGCTTTCGTACTCAACTCTTGGCAAAAGATCAAACATTTTTTGCTCATTTGCTGCTATAAGTGTAGTGTCATCAGTAAATCTTAAATTGGAGATTTTCCTACCAGCTACTGTTACTCCACCGGCCCATCCTTCTAAAACAATCCTCATGACATGTTCACCATAAATGAATAAGTCAGGTGACAAGATGCATCCTTGTCTAACACCTCTTTCGGTCTTGAATTGGTTTGAGAACTTCTGATCTAGTCGTACTGTCGCTATATTAGACTGGTACAGGTGCGGGAGCACGCCAAATAGAATTCTATTTTAGTGACGTTACGTTGCCTAGCAACCGTCGATTCTCCCATTATGAAATTCTATTTTGTGACGTCAGCAAAATAGAATTCTATTTGGCGTGCTCTGGGCCCTGATCTTTAATAAGTGTCACCAGGTGCATTGGTGCGCCCATTTCTATTAAAATTGACCACAGATTTATCCAGCTTACACAATCAAATGCCTTTTGGTAGTCAACGAAGCATATAATCATAGGTACTTGAAATTCTCTAGACTTTTTAATGAGTTGTCTCAGGTTCAGGATTTGTTCCCTTGTACCTTTACCCTTTACATACCCCGCTTGTTCCTGAGGTATTTGGTAATGTAGATAGGTTTTTAATCTGTTTTTGATGATATGCAACAAGATTTTACTAGCATGTGTTATTAGTGACAGTGTGCGGTAGTTTTCACATCTGGTAGTAGTTCCTTTTTTGTGTAGTGGGATATAAATTGAGGTACATCAATCGGATGGCCATTTTCCTGAATTCCAAACAGCGACACAGATAGAATGGATCATATATGATATGTAATCCTTTGTCACCTAGTAACTGTAGTATTTCACATGGTATTAAATCAATGCCTGGGGATTTATTTCTCTTTAGTGATTTAATTGCATCTTTGACTTCAGTGAGTAAGACCACTGATTTTCTGATGATACCTCGTTATTTTTATATAGCTCGCCACAGTAGTTTCGCCATATTTCCAATATTTCATCAGTATCGGTCTTTAAATTACCTTCCTTATCTATTACAGACCACGTTTGAAGTTTAAATTCTCTGGTAAGGAGTTTGATCTTCTGGAATAAGTGCCTCGGTTCATTTCGACAGACATGTTCCTCTATCTATCTGCATATTTGAGAGATGTAATCAGCTTTATCTTTGCGGCACTGTTTTCTAATTTCTCTCGATAACGCTCTGTATTCATCGTTTGTTCCGTATCTAGTTTTATGTTCTTTTCTGCGTTGAATCATAGTCCACGTATTATCGGATATCCATGGCTTACGGCCAGTGGATTATATTATTTCCATATAGTGCATTTTTATTGTGATTGTAGTGTATACAGTTTTATCTCAGATTAGCGATTATCTCAAATGTATTAATACCAACTATTTAATTAGTGCACTTCCCTTTTTCATATCGTAAGAAAACTCAATCTGTACTTACATTTTTGGGGCGCAATAATAAATACTTCTTCATCAAACGTACATAATTAATTGCATCACTATCAGCAACTGAAAAACGAAGAGCCATCACAGTTTTAGATGGTTGGATAATAATACGCAATACGCTTCCTTCTTACTTCATGGCATCTAAGCGTAAATCGCACAATTCACATCTTCTGTGAGAGCTAAATATACTGAAAATGGATACTCCCTTCAAAAATAAATACGTAATGTTCGGTGCATCTGTAAAAAACTTCCGGAAAAATTCTATTTTCTTAGGAAAAGCAGATATATATTTTTAGCAATGTGTTGTTTGGGCTTACTTTACTCAGAGAATATGTATTGGTTGGATAGTCTGAATTATATAGTCTGAATATTTTTATCAAAAACATATTTTGATATAATATATATCCAAATGCCTTTTTAGAGGAACTTACTAATGTCTTATTTTATAGACAAAATTACTTGTATAATCAAACAAAGTTATGATTTTCAGCAAAGGAAAACGTTACTTTAATTGGAATTAAACATCAGTATAGGGATATATTTTTTATTACATGTATCAATATGTATTTCAACTTTTGTTTTTGAATTAATTAAGTCTTACGTTCTTTGAGTGTATATGTGATTTTAAATTTAACCATGGCTGGTATGTTGGAAACTTACTATGGCGATCATTTAATTGATATTCGTTTTATACGATCAATTATGTATGCAGGAATGTTCGGCGTAAATTTATCTTTATAATTAAATCTAAGTGATTAACATAATAGTTTTTCATTGGTACCCCAGTTTGCTTATTTTAAGTACTCCTCAGCGTATGAATGTGAAAAGTACATTTAGTATTGTTTGAAATATTTATACTTCCGTTTTTTAAATCAGAGGAAATGCTGTTCAAATTAATACCACCGACATTCTCGGAAGCCAATGAGGTTGTACTTCCATTAATGTCACTCCCAATAATGTTTGGTTGTACTTCCATTAATGTCACTCCCAATAATGTTTGAACATTCTTCTTATTGGTAATACTCTCCTCAACGTAACCAGTCGCCATAGCTGCCGATTTCCATCCTACTTGCCGTTGGATTTTATCTATTGTTATACCAGTATTCGCCATAATTGCAGTAGACGTACGTCGAAACCCATGTCCAGTGTATTTCTCAGGATCTAACAATAAAACACTAAAAACGTTTGTTTTCTATACTTCCACAAAATTTGTTACAACTGTGTGACTACAGCTGTTTCGGCAGAGTGCCTTTCTCAAGTCTGCCGAAACAGCTGTAGTCACATAGTTGTAAATTTTTTTGTAGAAGTATAGAAAACAAACGTTTTCAGTGTTTTATTGTTAGATAAAATGAACTTCCATCAAGTAACGGTCAAATCCATCAATTTCTCAGGATCGTCCAATTTTAGATAACGTGCAATTCGCAAGGAACCTCATCCAAAGGTATTAATACCAACTACTTGATTAGTGCATTTCCCTTTATCACACCTTCTATTAACTCACTCCTTCAATTCGGTCACTTCTAACACCACTTCGTTTATTATAAATATTCGCAAAATTTGTCTATCACAAGATTACTTTGTTTTCAACAACAACTTTATCAACAACCTGATGGTTTAGCAATGGGTAGTTGCTTATCCCCTTTCTTAGGTAATGTATCATTCATAAAAAATCCTGAGATTTTACGCTGCTTCCGTTATGTCGATGACTACTTAGTCTTCATATCCCCTCTCACATAAGCTTTCTGCCTTCCGCAGTTTTATTCGCAGATTATTAAATTCTATTCCTTTGTCAACAACAAAATTCAATAATGAATTGAACATCATCAAACAAATTGCAATTAACAATGTTTATGATCCAGACATCATCCACAAACTTCAACGCAAAGAAGAACTTAAGTCACTTGAACAGTCAGATTTCTCCTTATGATCTATAACTTCTCTAATTTACGCCTCTACTCTATACAATTTCACAATCCTAAATTTTCAGAAAGAATCAAACATTACATTTCCCATTCATGTGTGATAACATCAAAATTTCTTTTAAAGTCAATAACACCCTCAATAAGAGCTTAACCAACACCAAAGATCCAATTGATCATATGAACCGTACTCGGGTATATAAACTCTCTTGTTCAGACTGATACCACTAGAGAGATACCACTTCAGCCTTTTCAAATCACTTATAAATAATCAATAAGCATGAACTTAAGATTCATGAAGGTGTTCAGTGAATACACAATATTCAACAAAAACACACTCCGCTTAGACTTATATGAGGATTTGGAAATTATCAAAGACTTGAAGAGAAGTCCCAATTGTGTTAATAGACAAACATCTCTTAATGGTAATTTTGGCCCCATTCACTGTCAGTTATTCCTCTAATTTCTTACTACTTCATTACATACCTTTCTTCTGTTTCAACCATCATACTTCATTTACTCCAATCTGTAACCATTCAACTTATTCTTCAACCGGCTTTTCTACACTCCCCCTATTTTCCCAAATTTTCTGCACACATTAACCAATTTTAACTACACAAACCCCTACTAATCTCAACCTAACTAACTCACCCAATCATTTTCTCACTTTTCTCTCTTTCCTTAGTTTATTCACTTTATAATCTTCACATCCCCCACTTCATTTTTCCTTTCCATTTAGATCCTTTCCAAAAAGATCTCTTATTTTTTCTCCTATTATGTTATCATTCAATTTCAGTTCTCACATTTAAAATCCAATTTAATCCAATTAAATAATATCAATATATATTTTCACATTATTATTTTCAAAAAAGTCATCTGTTGAACACGTTCATGTATAATGCGTAGTTTTTTCGCGATATTGAAATGATTGAAAAAATTCGCTTTTTCGCTTAAAAATGTTAATAAAAATCCATAATGCTGTAAAAATTTCGATATCCCTGAGATGGCAGGCCTTTTCTATTGACTTCTCCCAGATATTCTAGTTGGAAAATAGCGACCAGTAATTTTTAGATTTTTAAATTCTTTGTGTAATTACTATTCATGTTTTACTTTTTAAGTGATTTTTTCATGTCAATCTAATAATAAATAATGTAATCAATCAATTGCTCGAAAACATAAGTTCCCCGCACGCTCCTTTGGCGACCCGACAGAGCCGTACTAAAACTTTCTGGGCCTACTATTATTTATTAAAATAAAGAATGCGGCTTCCCATATTTAAATGTTCAGATGTTCTTAAATGTTAATGCAGTAAAACCTCGATATAACGGACTAATTGGGGGGACGGGGTGTCCGTTAAAGCCGAAAGTCCGTTATATAAAAATAGGTTTAAAATAAATAAAAAAACTTCTTTTTTGAAAATATGTGCACTGTATTTAAATATAAGTAAAAAACACAAACAAAATTCTATTTAATTATCTTCAGAAATTCGTCGTGATGTGACGTTGTTTGATATCGACACGCTTGCTTTCGGTAATCCTGCTTTGAAAAAGGAATCAAGTTTTGTTCGCACTTTTGAAGTTTGCTCTTTTTTTTATAATCAACTCTCTAAAATTACGAAATTGCGTATAATACAGTTGAACTTCGTTGCCTGAATAATCAATAAATGTTATTAGATCGCTAAGATGCGATCTTACCTCTGAGAACTTCATTTTTTGCAGTGTTGTTTTGCCTTCTTTGCTATCTTCACTTCCATCCTCATGTTTTAGGTTCATAACTTCATCTGCTATTTCACTTTCAGTCGTGATATTATACCCAGGGACACCTTCACCTACTTCTATCCATTGTAAAATAAAACATCTCAGCTACCTACTTCTTCTCCGGCATTATTAGATATGTATTGTCTTACAGAAATCAGGAATTTCCAACCCTTCTTATCTTATGTCTGCATCTTGGCCAACAGACAATTTTTTTTACTAGATATCCGTTTGGTTTCCAAAATTATTCCCTGATCCATGGGTTCAATATGTGATGTTGTATTTTTGGCAAAAACATACAACTAAAGTTTCTAGGTAGGTGTAGCATTTGGGGTCCGGGGGGACCCCGTTGGTATTCAATGTATCTTGGTATGTGACAGGTTAAGCATGTATCATATCAACAGGACGTTTTTAATTTTTTTATATTTGACCAGATTTTTCGTCCGTTATATCCGAAGTCCGTTATATAGAGGTCCGTTATATCGAGGTTTTACTGTACTATGAAAACAAAGGGTTTAATAAATGAAAAACAATATTATTATTCAATGTTTATATTTCAACGTTTATATTACAATTCAATTTTCTTAAAAATATCAACGGTATTGCACAAGTTTTAAAGCTCAATGATTTTTAATATATTGTACACGTCATATAATCGTCAAATAAAAAGGCCATTAATTTCGAAGTTTTCACGGCATTGCTGGCCTCTATTTTTAAAACAGGAGGAGTAATTCAAATTTACCGCGCCGTAATGCTTTTGCTAGTGACATTTATGAAAATTTTGACACTATTGGCATTTCATAGGTTAATTAGGATATATAGGAGATTTTTGTGTTTTCTGCATTATTCCTTTAGTTTTTAGATTTTTAGTCTACTTTTATATAAAAAACAGTTGGTTTTAAAACTCTTTGGAGACGTATTAGTATAATATAATATTTATGGATTATCATCGAAGGTCGACATGATCAACCAAAAAAGATATATTGGGTGCTTTTTCTAGTGACTTTTTTGGGTGTGAATCTGTTTTTTTAGTTTACTTCTCCTGGTTTAAAAACAAAGCGTAGTAGTATAAAGAAATATTAAACTAGTGGTTTCTAAGTGTATTTCGCGGTTAGGAGCTTGAAAATTATTATTATTACGCACCCAGAATCATTCAATGTTTAAAGTGTTTGAGATTTGGGCATGTAAATTCTCAATGTAAGAGAAAAGATAGATGTAAAAGATGCGATGAAAAACATAATAAATCAAATTGTTCAAATCCGAACAATTTACTTTGTGTATTGTGCAAAGGAAAACACAGCGCTACGGATCAGAAAGCAGAATATACAGAAAGGCAAAAACATGAGTATATTAAAAATATTATGAATACTGAAAACATGAAATACTAGGAAGCTAATAATAAGTATTAATTTTAGTAATGTAGACAAAGAAATAGTGTCAGCGCACAGAAAAATTTTGCAAACACCAAAAGTACAAAGTAGGTCTTGTTATAATTTTAACAATCCCATTTATCATAACAAAATACAAATACAACCCGATAACCACAATAATGTAGGAAAAATAATAGTAAACTTTATTTCAACAATGTTAAATCAGAATAATCACAATGTACATGAAAAAACGTTTTAATTATTGAAAAGTAATACATATTTCACAATTATTATAATACACTTCACAATACTAACTTAGTTTGAGCAAAATATGGCACTGTTTACCCATACACACGTTTCTACGCGACTAGCAATGCGAGAGTAGTTCTCTAGCGACTGAGAAGCTTGCACGGCCGCTATGCGCCTTAAAGATTTTACTTCCAATTTTTCGGACAGATGTTCTACTGTATACATCTGTATACTGTGACTTGGTGAATGTCACTTATTCTTTACATAAGACGAGAAGCAGCTTCTGTATTGATTGATTACGAAGACTCTGATTATCTTTTGTCGAGTCGAAGCAAGGTGTAAATCGGTGTTAAAATGAATAATACTACAATAATAACGATTACGATAACTTTGCTATGCCTTAGCGAACCCTGAGTAAACGTGGACCACGTTTTGAGTGGCAAACTTGTACGTAATAATGATAGCATCGAGAAATATACATAATAAACGTGAGATTGTCCAAACTATTTAGTCCAAGTAATGAACCTTAAAATAGTACTTCTTCTTCTTGTTGTGCCACTCCTATCGGAGATTGGAAATCATCAAGGCTACCCTGACTTTGTTTACAGCTGACCTAAAAAGTTCATTAGTGGTGCAGCCAAACCACTCTCTCAAATTCCGCATCCACGACATTCTTCTACGGCCTGGATTCCGTTTTCCTTCTATTTTTCCTTGCATTATATTTTGAAGTAATGCGTATTTATGACCTCTCATCAGGTGACCCAAATACTCGAGTTTTCTTCGTTTTATCGTTAATAAAATTTCTGGGTCTCTTCCTATCCTTCGTATTACTTCAAGATTTGTGATTCTTTCAACCCAACTTATCTTCAGCATTCGACGGTAGCACCACATCTCGAAACTTTCAATATTTTTTATGTTGTTCTGTTTGAGAGTCCAGGCCTCTACACCGTATAATAGCGTGTTAAATACGTAGCCACTTAGCATTCTTAATCGTAGAGGGATGCTTATATCTCTGTTGCAGAAGAATTTTCTCATCTTTATGAAGGTGGCCCTGGCAATTTCGATACGTCTTTTTATTTCATTGTTTTGGTCTCCAGTTTCGTTTATTAAAGTTCCCAAGTATTTATAACTTGATACTTTTTGAATTTGAATGCCGTTTATACTAATATGTGCTGGTTGTGTCATGATTTTACTGAAGACCATATACTTGGTTTTTTTGATATTAATGTTTATGCCATAATTGTTGCAAGCAATATTTATGTTTGTAAGTAATCGTTGTAATTCTTCTACTGTTCTTGCAACTAGTACAGTGTCGTCTGCGTATCGAATATTATTTACAACCTCTCCATTGATTACGATTCCTTCATTTGCTTGCAAAAGGGCTTCCTGACAGATGCTTTCACTATATACATTAAATAGCAATGGTGACAAAATGCATCCCTGTCTTACTCCTCTACGTATTTCTATTGCTTTTGATATCTCGTTTTCTATTTTGATGTATATCTAGTACAAAACCTAGCAATTTTTAGAGAACGGATTGATTTGCTTGAAAATTTGAGAATAAGTAGGTAGTGGATGTTCCAAGCAAAATCTATATGATGCCGAAAGGCGCTTTTACCATGGGGGTGGTTGCCACCCCATCTCGGGGGTAGAAATTTTTTATTATATTTTGACAGCACAAGTTGGTAAAAACATTCATTCTAAGCAAAAAACGTATTATACATTTTTTTGATAAAATTAATAGTTTTCGATTTATTCGCTATCGAAAGTGTTAGTTTTATATCGAAAAAATCAATGTTTTTATTAAGTTTTCTTTTTAACTCCAAAGTTTTCGTTTTATCCAAACAATTTTACTTAACAAAAATGTACCTTTTGAAAAAATAAACAAAACCGTTTTTTTTTTAATTTTCTTTAAGACCAACAGTAATCGAGCTATACTTTATTATATGTTAGCTCTTCTTACATATCCTGGAGCTGATATAAACTCTGATCATAATCCTTTTGTAGCCCAATTACGAGTCAGACTAAAAACCTTAATCCAGAAACAGAATAACAAAAGATTAGATATGGATCAACTTAGAAATCCCGAGATAAAAGTCAAGCTTACAAATAGCATTAATAGTAATGTTGCTTTAACAACCAATACTGATGACATTGAAAGAGACTGGATCAACTTAAGGGACGCTATATGCAACGGTGCGAAAAAAGTAATTGGTGACTGCGAACGGAAGAAGAAGAACGAATGGATGACAGATGACATATTACACCTCATGGATAGAAGGAGAGAAAATAAGAATAATCCCGAACAATATAAAGAACTGGATAGAACTGTCAGCAGAAAGATAAAAGAATCAAAAGAGAAATGGTTACAAGGAAAATGTCAAGAGATAAAAGAGCTAGAACGAAGACACGATAGTTTTAACATGCATAAAAAAATCAAAGAGTTTACTTATACTTACAAGAAAAAACAGTTTGGTAAGTTAATAGATGAGAACAACAAACTTATTGTAGATAAAGAAGAACAGTTACAGACTTGGGCAATTTATTGAACACTCTTGATCTGAATGGACCAAAAATATTGAAAAGTGAGGTGATAAAAGCTATAGATCAAACGAAAGATGGGAAAGCAACAGGATGCGATGAAATACCAGTCGAATTTTTAAAAGTTTTTAACGAGAACAACATGAATGTAGTATTGGAACTGTTTAATAGGATATACGATACTGGTCAAATTCCATCGGACTGGTTGAAATCTACATTTGTGCCCCTTCCCAAGAAATCCAATTCTACGAGGTGTGGCGAATATCGTCTTATAAGTTTAATGAGTCACACCCTTAAAGTATTCTTGCGTATTATCCATTCCAGAATACGAGCAAAATTAGAACACAGCCTAAGTAAAACACAGTTCGGTTTTAGATGCGGTTTTGGAACTCGAGAGCCCCTATTTGCAATACAAGTCTTGATTCAAAAATGCCTGGATCAACAGAAAGATGTTTACGCCTGTTTTATCGACTATGAGAAAGCATTCGATACTATCGAACATGACAAACTCATAGAACTATTTCATCTTTCAGGACTTGACACTAAGGACATCCAGATTATAAAAAATCTATATTGGAATCAAACAGTCCACATAAAGAATGGACATATGGTGAGTGAAAACATAACCATTTCTAGAGGGGTTAGACAGGGCTGTATTCTTTCGCCACTGCTTTTCAACCTGTACACGGAACAAATATTTCTAGAGTCACTGGAAGAGTACAATGAGGGTATCAAGATTAATGGCGTACCAATAAGTAATTTTCGATATGCAGATGATACTGTTATACTGGCCGATAACATCGAAGATTTACAGATGATGCTAAATAGAGTAAATACAACTGGCAATCGATTTGGACTGAAGATCAATAGAAAGAAAACTAAATTTATGGTGATCAGTAAAAAGAACATTTAACATATCGACCTGAATATTGAAGCCGAACGTATTGAAAGAGTACACCGATTTAAATATCTGGGATGTACAGTAAATGATAAGTGGGACCCAGACGTAGAGATTAGGATCCGAATTGAAATAGCAAGATCCAAATTCATAAAAATGAGAAAGCTCTTAAGCAACCGCAACCTAAGCGTTAACCTCCGATGGCGCGCCACGAAATGCGAAATGCTACGTACTCTCTACGCTACTTTACGGAGTAGAAGGGTGGACGTTAACAGCAGCAACTATAAAGAAGTTAGCGGCTCTAGAAATGTGGCTGTATCGACGCATACTGAGAATACCTTGGACAGACAGAGTGACCAACACAGAGGTATTGAGACGAATGGGTAAAGAGGTGGAATTGTTAACAACTGTTAAAAGGAGGAAAGCGTCATACCTGGGCCATGTGTTCCGTAATGATAAGTACAGTCTGCTACAGCTTATCGTGGAAGGCAGGATTGAAGGTAGAAGAGGTTTGGGCAGAAGGAAGAAATCCTGGCTGAGAAACTTGAGAGAATGGTTTCAAATACCAGAAGCTGCGAACATAATACATGCGGCACAAAACAGAGAAACCTATCGTTTGATGGTCGGCAACCTTCGGTAGAAGACGGCACATAAAGAAGAAGCTCTTCTTCGTCAAATGCTAAATATTGTAGTTTCAAAGTCAAAAGACGGAAAAACCATGCATTTTTCGGGGATAACTTGTTCAAACTAATTTAAAGTACTTAAAAATATCTATCTTCAGAAATAAAAAAGTATCTAACTCAAAAATTAAGTGACTTATAATGAAATGAAGGTCAGTCCCTATTTTTTTTTCAGCGAAAAAGTGACTTTTCTTCAGAATAGAAAGATTAGCGTCAGAGATACGAAAACATTTTTAAAAATGAAATTGTAGCTTATTTAATTTCCAAGAACTGGTTTGCAAAAATTTTTTCTACTGCAAAAATTGCAAATCTATTGAAAATTAAAACTTGTAATAACATGCAAAAACCACCTTTACCAACCCTTTCAAAGTCACCTCTTTTTGCGACTGAGGATTTTAAAATGATTTAATATTTGTAGGTTTATAGATCCTGTAAAAACCTACAAAATTCTTTTTTAACAAACTTTCTAAGATAAAAAATAAAAAAGTTACGGTTAAAAAATCAATATATTTTTTTGAAAAAAAAATAGGAGAAATCCAATTGGATGCATAATAATGTAAGTTAGCGGTGTTTTTAGTCAATGACCTTTTTTCTTTCTTTTTTTTTGTTATGGCTTGGACTTTATGTCAATCAGCCAGTCACAACATGACTACTATATCAAGAAGATTAAATATTTAAAGACCGTAAGTCCATAAAATATCAATAACGAATAAATAAGTCATATAAATAAATCATATAAATAAATAAATAAGTCAATGACCTTATTCATTCCTCTTTATTTATCTCTTAATAATAGATTCTAGAAGTTTGACTGGCTTAGAATGATTAGTTTAAAAAAACTGGTGTTAAAAGCGAATAAGAAATTTTTGTAGTTTGGTAAAAATGCCATTTTTTCAGAATAGAAAGATTATCATCAGAGGTACAAACAAATGTTTAAATATAAAATTGTAGGTTATTTAATTCCCAAGAATTTGGTTTAAAAACATTTTTTCTACGGCAAAAATTGAGTGAATCGTAAGACTGTATATCGAAAACATTGATTTTTTCGATACAAAACTAATACTTTCGATAGCGAATAAATCGAAAACTATTAATTTTATGAAAAAAATGTATAGAACATTTTTTGCTTAGAATGAACGTCTTAATCAACTTTTGCGGTCAAAATATAATAAATTTCCACCCTCGAGATGGGATGGCAACCACCTCCATGGTAAAACTCCTTTCGGCATCATATAGATTTTGATACTTGGACCATCCACTACTTATTCTCAAATTTTCAAGCAAATCGATCCATTCTGTAAAAATTTCGAGATGAAAAGCTTCGGTTCCTGGACTAATTGACGTACGAGAGTAACGAGAGAATTGTGAATTGAGCAGACACTCGCGATTATGTTCTTAGTTTGTACTAAATGCCACTGAATAACTCTGCGACTGATTGGTAACTGACTGTCGTCATGTCGTCAATTCTTCTAAACTGCATAAGAAGTCGCCTTCTGTAAATTTTTACGAGGTGGAAAATCAATAAATTTTTTGCGTGTCTAATTGAATCAACTATTTTTAATGGGAATAAGCCACAATTTTACCAAAAAAATATTTTATTAACGTTTCGAAGCCCAAATGGGGTTTCGTTGTCAAAATACAAAATACTACTAAAATAAACAAAAATGTTGTTGCTAAGTAAAAAAAATTCTTCTAATAATTTATTTAATCTGACTCATTTATATTGGCAATTCAGACGTATATTATACATTTTAAAGTAGAAGACTTTAAAATGATATCGCCAATATTTATCATTTGCGTTCCTGGGACGACTTTACTAAAAGATAGTTCATTCGATTACATGAAATCAATCCCAACTCAAGAATATCCGTCACAAAAAAATCATAGCATATGATCTGTCTTTAAAAAGACAACCAAATCCAACGATGACAGTAAAATTCTCGCGTTAGAGATTCCATAGTAAATCACGAGGGAAAACCAGGAAAAACCTCCTGATACTATCCCGACATCGTAAGTATTTGGTCTTACATTTAATTTACTTTCAAAAAACTAATACGAAATTCTGACTTTAATATGTTTAAATTATAAATAATATTAATAATACATAGATATACAATAAGTAATACTAAAATATAAAATTTGTACTAACTCGATATGTTATTGACTAACTAATCGTGGAATTTTCTTTCTATTGACTTCCTCTTTCAGTATGGGTAACCACATCCTACTGCATTCTACCGAGGAATTTGCGACACAATTGGTTTCATTTAGCATAATTAGAGCCGCTTCTTTGATTTTTCTCTTTTTACTATCTGATTCTTTCAGGACTATACTTGAATCTTTCCACTGAATTTTATGTTCATTATCCCATGCGTGTTGACATATTTGAGATATATCAAATTCTCTATTTTTAATATAAGACTGATGTTCACTTATTCTAACGTTTAATGGTCTTGATGTTTCACCTAAATAAAATTCACAAGGTATTTTATATATGCAATTCTTTGTTCTTTCTTGTTCATTGTTAGGTTTAGTTTTAGATAGAATACATCTCAATGTGCTTGTTGTTTTGAATGCTGTTGAAATGTTGAATTTATTTCCAATTGTTTTAAGTTTCTCGGATAGTCCTTTTATATATGGTATTGATATTTTCCTCGTATTATTTCTTGTGAATGTTGTAGGATCCCGTTCTAAGTTGTTCTGTTCCATTCGATCCAATCTTGACAATTCCTTATTTATAAACGATAAAGGATAATCATTTTTTAATAAAACAGATGTTAACAATTGTTTTTCTTTTAAAAATGAATTTTCGTTAGAACAAGTAATTTTGGCTCTATCATATAAGGATTTAATGATTCCCTTTTTAACGTTGATGTTGTGATTTGATTTGTAATTGAGATATCTGTTTGTGTGTGTTGGTTTTCTATATACTTGAGTCTCATATCTAGTATCTCATATCCTAAAGAGGAAGTCAATAAAAAGAAAATTCCACGATTAGTAAGTCAATACCATTCGAGTTAGTACAAATTTTATATTTTAGTATTACTTATTGTATATCTATGTATTATTAATATTATTTATAATTTAAACATATTAAAGTCAGAATTTGGTATTAGCTTTTTGAAAGTAAATTAAATGTAAGACCAAATACTTACGACGTCAGGATAGTATCACGAGGTTTTTCCTGGTTTTCCTGCGTGATTTACTATGGAATCTCTAACGCGAGAACTTTACTGTCATCGTTGCATTTGGTTGTCTTTTTAAAGACAGATCATATGCTATGATTTTTTTGTGACGGATATTCTTGAGTTGGGATTGATTTCATGTAATCGAATGAACTATCTTTTAGTAAAGTCGTCCCAGGAACGCAACTCATAAATATTGGCGATATCATTTTAAAGTCTTCTACTTTAAAATGTATGATATACGTCTGAATTGCCAATATAAATGAGTCAGATTAAATAAATTATTAGAAGAATTTTTTTTACTTAGCAACAACATTTTTGTTTATTTTAGTAGTATTTTGTATTTTGACAACGAAACCCGATTTGGGCTTCGAAACGTTATTAAAATCATTTTTTTGGTAAAATTGCGGCTTATTCCCATTAAAAATAGTTGATTATAAAAATGCCACAAGGAAATAGCTTTAGAACAACATTATGTCTAATTTAAATTATAAAAAAATAAAACCTTTTATTGCGGTCGCAACATGAAAGTCCATTTAGAGTTTCGGGGAACATAAAAGTTCAATAATAATGAACTGAACTTTTTTCTTTCTTTTTTTATTTATCTTCTATTTAACAATATAATTTTGTTTCAGATACTTACAGTTATAAGTGTCATGTCCTGCGATAAAGCGGAAAAAGTCGCATTCAAACTAGCCAAACTGTGTAGCTGTCTACAAGCAGATATACAAGACCCAATTCTGGAAGAAGAGCTTCGTGGATTGTCTACTTTCATAATAGAGCTGAGACCGAAATTTACCATGTATGGTTTTTTCTATATAAATCAGCAAATGATACCAGTATTCATATCGGCCCTTACAACTTATCTTATTATATTAATTCAGTTTAAAATTCAAAAATAATCTCATGCTTCATAGAAATTCATAAAATTTATTTGTTTTTACTGTAGTTATTAAAGTGTTCTGGAATTGATTGTATTTATTTAACTGACATTATTTAGTTATTGACTATCCTTTGTCTCAGTTCGTCCAAGTTGGTGGCTCGCTGAAATTTATGTCTGTAAAAATAGGTCTTTAGAATCCCCCAAAAATAAAAATCTAGGGGAGTTACGTCTGGTAACATCCCAGGCAACCAAATAACGTTTACAAAACGTTGAAAAAACGTCATAATTATCACCAAACGACGTCAGTTTATCACGTTTTTTCGACGTCTAAAATCACGTGAATATGTCCCACCATAATTCACGTCATTTTTACCACGTTTTAAATACGTGATATGAAAAACGTAGCCTTTACGTCGATTTTGCGTCGTTTTTTAGATTTATTAATCATTTTATGGTTTTATAAATACACAATAATTGAATGGGTCCGCCGAATAACGCTGTAAGCGCCACATGGTTTGTTTTGAGAAATCAAAGAAAAAGTTTTAATATTGTGATAATGGTGAGTCTATACATTTTAAAGGTGAGTAATACAGTTTGTATTTTGTATTTAAAAACTGTATCACTAACCCTTAAAATATATAAACTCACCATTATCACAATATTAAAACTTTTTTTTGACTTCTCAAAAACAAACCATGTGGCGCTTACAACGTTATTCGGCAGACCCATTCAATTATTCATATTATGGGCATTGTTAGTATTGCAATTTTTCCATTTAAGTAAAACCAAATGGAAAGCTCGTTAAAATGCATAGAATTACAATATCCTCAATGCAACATATATAACATACATAGAATTTTCACTTTTTATATTATAAGTATTTACTGTGTCAAAAGTGAAACAACATATAAATAAATCATCTATTAACAAATTAAACATTTAAGTCAAAATTGAATAACAAACTTAAGTTTAAACCATTTAAGTTTTATAATTATCATAATTATACCGCACACTTTAAAGGTACGATTCCGACAACAACTGCAGACGGCAGTTACAGTTGTCACCATGACAGACGTCATTATTTTGCACTATTAATTTGCATAATTATTAGCAACTGACGTTCTGCCGGACAGCAGTTGCAGTCAGATGTCGGAATCAGTCTCATACAGATAAATAGTGCAAAGTAGTAACGTCCATAACGCCGAGAACTGCAACTGATGTTTGCAGTTGCTGTCTGCAGTCGTTGTCGGAATCGTACCTTTAGTCAGAAATGAATACATACAAATAAGACCCAATATTTTGAATTTCAATGAAAACTATCTGCTTTATATTTATAAATTTTAAGGAAGACGATTGAATGATAAAAAATAGGACAAAACTATAATAGTGTGTTCTCACATATATTTCCATACTCTTAAAATCCTCAAATTGATTTCAAATAATTATTACAAATTTTTGCATACAAAAAGATCTACAGACACCTTGTATATTCCTAGGGCTCAGTGGAGGCTGTTCTTCAGATAAGGGAAACACCAATAGCGATAAAAGAATTTATTTATAAAACCGACACTAGGGTAATTACCCCGGGAGAACTTTGAATACTGACTTGTTACTGGTACACGTTTAGTTAAAGACTCTATGATGCTACATATTGACTGAAGTTAAAGGCACATCTTGCCTGGTTGAAGTGATTCTTGAGAATGATTCTAAAATGTGTATTATTTCTTGTTGGCAACATGAATTAGGTCATGGGCCACACGACAACAAAGTTAATTAGTCAGCTAATTTAATGTTCATTGCCAAAATATAGTTTATAAATTAAGACAAATAAACAAATGAAATATCCCGCACATGTTTAAATATGATAACAAATTGGTTAATATGATGTACGGGGTGATAAAAATATACTGTTCAATTCGGACATTAATAATGAATGTTTGATATTGGACACACCTGAAAAATATATTTTTTGATTAAGGGACTGTAATGACCAAATTAAAATGATAAAAACAATTTACACGTGATATCTGATAATACACACTTAAAAGACTAATACATAAATACTCATGTTGAAGAGTACATTATAATTAAAAATGACTAACCATTTTCATATCGCTGCAACATGAAGCCAAAGCCGTCTTATATTTCAGTTCGTTTAGAGAGCACAACAAGCACTCTGACCGAACAATTCAAAACTCATTAGTTTTTTATCAGATAATGTACATACTGTAACATATGTACATGCATTGGGTTCTTCTTCTTCTGTCTTGCTGTGGGCATACTCAGCTGCAAATAAGATTGCTGCAATATGGCTGCAAACTTCACTATTACCGGCCATACACATACAATCTGCATTTGCTATGCCATTGGAACTGGCTATCACCCAAGCATCTAGTGGTTTAGCATTAGCTTTTTGAGAATACTTCACCTAAAAAAACATTTTATCTTTGTGGGAATGCTTCAACTACAAAATGTATTTTTATTAGAGTATTTGCGTTCTTTACAATGATTGAGAATATTTTAAAATCAGACATTCATAAAATATAATTTTAGAACAAACAATCATGACTGTTTATTATTCTCTTCTGTAATATCTAGTTTCTATCATAGCAATTATTACGAGTACATGTCGTCGACCTAATCTGTAAACTGCGTAACTCTATTTATAGCCTAATAAAATAAAAAAAGTCAAAATTTAAATTCGTACAGGTTAAAACAAATTTTATATCAAAGTTTAGGTGGGTACAAAAGATATTTTCAAGAAAGTATCCAAATCATACAAGGGGATCATTGTTTAAATAATTAAAAGGGGTCATTTTTGCAAAATAAATACTTTTTAAACTGCTGAGGTAAGTCACTTATTAATGAAGGTCTACGGGAAGGGAATTTTTCTTGCAAAGTTTAATGATAAATCTTTCACATAAGACTTACTGATTTAAATTTGACCCCCTATTTATTTAAATAATTGTATATAAATCTTTAAGAACAAATTTGCAGAAAATTATTTTTAGCGTTTTAAATAAGCACTATAAAATATCTTATTTTACAGACTAAGTTGCGCTATGTTACCAGTATTAAGTAAAAAAAAAATTGGTCAAAAAATATTTAATATTTTTTGAGATATTGAATTTGTTTATTAAATGTTACTTTATTTTCAATTGCAAAAATGCGGTTGTTGCCAAAGAAATATTCACCTGTTTAAGATCTCATTATTTTTATTTCTATGTATGTTTTCGATAAATGTATTGATAAATTCAAATTTGAATTAAACTATCCCCTAAAATGGTATTTAAAAATTATTCAAATTTGTTTATAATTTGTTTTTTTAATAACGTCGCGGGGATTAAGTATTTTGAAATGCCGTTTCGATAATTGCGTTCCTGGGAATTTTTTACTAATTAACAAAATTTTTTTGTCGTTTTTTTCTTCTTCTTTTTTCTTGGAGTTATATTACTACGGTTAAATTTTATTAGGTTTTATTATTTAGTTAGCTTTTAGGGTTAAATTTTATTTAGAATGTCGAATCTCAGAGTTGTAGAATCTAGACCTAAAAATATTAAGATTTAACTAAAATCTCTCAAATAAAATGTGGCTACTTACTGAGTTACAGGGTGTTTGATTTAAAAATTTAAGAATTATTGTTACCAAGTACTTTAAAACTATTTGACGTATCCTTATCATACTTGGCAGAAAGTGTGGTTATTATACACCCTACTAAATTGTGATTAATAAACGTTTCTAGCTAGTGCCAGAGGCGTACGAGAGGGGATAGTGAATGATTGACCATTCCCAAATTCTACGCCACTGAGTAAATTACTATTTTAGCGAAATTTTTCGATTCTCCAATACTTTGTATGTAAATAACCTTATTGGTATCGATAAAGTAATCAGTTTGAGAGATATTGGAAGTTTAAAATGAATGAATGAATAAATCAAAATAACTATGCCATTTCATTTTTAACGTCCAATATCTCGAAAACTAATGACTTAATCGTTACCAGTAAAGAGTATATTATTTACATAGAAAGTATTGGAGAATCGAAAAATTTCGCTAAAATAGTAATTCCCTCAGTGGCGTAGAATGTGGCAAGGGTCAATCATTCACTATCCTCTGTCGTACGCCTCTGGTAGTAGCTAGAAACTTTTATTTATCACAATTTAGTAGACTGTATAGTACCCACACTTTCTGTCAAGTATGATAAGGATACGTTAAATAGTTTTAAAGTACTTGGTAACAATAATTTTTAAATTTTTAAATGAAACATTCTGTAACTCAGTAAGTAGCCACATTTTATTTAAGAGATTTTAGTTAAATCTTAATATTTTTAGGTCTAGAATCTACAACTTAGAGAGTCGACATTCTTAATGAAACTTAACCCTAAAACGGCCCGTAGTAGTATAACTCCAAGAAAAAAAAAAGAAGAGGAAAAAAATACAAAAAAAATTGTTAATTAGTAAAAAATACCCAGGAATCCAATTATCGAAACGGCATTTCAAAATATTTAATCCCCGCGACGTTATTAAAAAAACAAATTATAAACACATTTGAATAATTTTCAAATGCCATTTTAGGGGGAAGTTTAATAGAAATTTGAATTTATCAATACATTTATCGAAAATATACATAAAAATAAAAATAATAAGATTTAATACAGGTAAAGAAGTCTTTGGCAACAACCGCGTTTTTGCAACTGAAAATATAGTAACATTTAATTAACAAATTCAATATCTCAAAAAATATTAAATATTTTTTAACCAATTTTTTTTGCTTAATACTAGTAACATAGCGCAACTTAGTCTATAAAATAAAATATTTTATAGTGCTTATTTAAAACGCTAAAAATAATATTTTGCAAATTTGGTTTTAAACTTTTATGTATAATTATTTAAATAAATAGGGGGTCAAATTTAATTTAGTAAGTCTTATGTGAAAGATTTACTCTTCAGCTCTGTAGAAAACAATCCTATAGACCTTCATTAGTAATTTAATGACCTCAGCAGTTAAAAAAGTAATTTTTTGCAAAAATGACCCCTTTTTAATTATTTAAACAATGATCCCCTTATATGATTTGGATACTTTCTTCAAAATATCTTTTGTACCCACCTAAACTTTGATATAAAATTTGTTTCAACCTGTTCGAATTTACATTTTGATTTACATGTAGTGTAATTTTATTTTACTAGACTATTATCCAAATTTTACAGAGGCACAAAAAATTATTTCTCTAAATATGAATAATGTGAATACTATGTACCTCCCATTTTAAAAGATAGGATGCTAAAATGCTATTTTATAGATAAGTACACATATCACTAACATTTGTATAATCGATTCGCTGATCTGAGACTCAACTGTCTTAGTCGGAGAGATAGAAGCGGATTTTGTGCGTGATAAGTAATATGGAAAAACTATACGGGGATATGTTGAATAAGTTGTGTACATTACTTTCACCAACGGCCGGAAACCAGAGTTGGGGCCGAGGGTAGTTATAAGGGGTCAAAGTCGCGGATTTTATTATTTTCTTTATGACGCTCATGATCGAGATAGTGCACCAAAATTTGGGAATAAGTAGGTCATGACGTAACTAAGTAAAACCTCTAGGGGCGGAACGCTGCGTGGCCGACAAAGGGGTGGGGGTAGGGGTGAATATAAAAAATTAAAGGGTTTTTTGCGACGTTCGTGATTGAGATAGTGAACCAAAATTTGGGAATAAGCAGATCATCACATTACTAAGTAAAATCCCCAGAGCCGGAAACCAGAGTTGGGGATGAGGGTAGTTATAAGGGGTCAAAGTCGCCGTTTTTATTATTTTTTTTTGTGACGCTCATGATCGAGAGAGTGCACCAAAATTTGGGAATAAGTAGGTCATGACGTAACTAAGTAAAATCTTCAGGGGTGGTACGCTGCGTGGCCGACAAAGGGGTGGGACAGGGGTGAATATAAAAAATATAAGGGGTTTTTTTGCGACGTTCGTGATTGAGGGAGTACACCAAAATTTGGGAATAAGTAGACCATGACATACTTAAGTAAAATGCTCAGAGCCGGAAACCAGAGTTGGGCATGAGGGTAGTTATAAGGGGTCAAAATCGCCAATTTTATAATTTTTTTTGTGACGCCCATGATCGAGATAGTGCACCAAAATTTAGGAATAAGTAGGTCATGAGGTAACTAAGTACAATCTCCAGGGGTGGAACGCTGCGTGGCCGATAAAGGGGTGGGGGTAGGTGTGAATATAAAAAATATAAGGGGTATTTTGCGACGTGCTAGATGGAGATAATGCACCAAAATTTTGAAATAAGTAGACCATGACTTAGCTAAGTAAAAGCCCCAGAGTCGGAAACCAGAGTTGGGGATGAGGGTAGTTTTAAGGGGTCAAAATCGCATTGTGTATTATTTTTTTGTGACCCGGCACAACATTTGTCCCCCACGCAGTGTTCCGCCCTGGAGATTTTACTTAGTAATGTCATGATCTACTTATTCCCAAATTTTGGTGCACTATCTCGATCACGAACGGCAAAAAAACCCCATATATTTTTATACTCACTCCTGCCTACCACCCCTTTGTACCCCAAGCAGCGTTCCGCCCCTGAAGATTTTACTTAGTTACGTCATAACCTACTTACTCCCAAATTTTGGTGCACTATCTCCATCATGAGCGCCACAAAAAAAATAATAAAAACCGCGACTTTTACCCCTTATAACTACCCTCGTCCGCCACTCTGGTTTCCACCTCTGGGGATATTACTTAGTTATGTCATGGTCTACTAATTCCCAAATTTTGGTGCACTATCTCAATCACGAACGTCGCAAAAAACCCCTTACATTTTTTTATATTCACCCCTGCCCCACCCCTTTGTACCCCAAGCAGCGTTCCGCCCCTGAAGATTTTACTTAGGTACGTCATGACCTACTTATTCCCACATTTTGGTGCACTATCTCGATCATGAGCGTCATAAAAAAATAATAAAATCCGCGACTTTTACCCCTTATAACTACCCTCGTCCGCCACTCTGGTTTCCACCTCTGGGGATATTACTTAGTTATGTCATGGTCTACTAATTCCCAAATTTTGGTGCACTATCTCAATCACGAACGTCGCAAAAAACCCCTTACATTTTTTTATATTCACCCCTGCCCCACCCCTTTGTCGGCCACGCAGAGCTCCATTCCTGGAGATTTTACTTAGTTACGTCATGACCTACTTATTCCCAAATTTTGGCGCGCCATCTCGATCATGAGCGTCACAAAAAAAATAATAATAAACGGAACTTTGACCCCTTATAATTACCTTCCTTCCCGACTCTGGTTTCCGGCTCTGGGGATTTTAATTATTTATGTCATGGTCTACTTATACCCAAATTTTGGTGCACTATCTCAATCACGAACGTCGCAAAAAACCCCTTATATTTTTTATATTCACCCCTACCCCCACCCCTTTGTCGGCCACGCAGCGTTGAGCCCCTAGAGATTTTACTTAGGTACGTCATGACCTACTTATTCCCACATTTTGGTGTACTATCTCGATCATGAGCGTCATAAAAAAAATAATAAAATCCGCGACTTTGACCCCTTGTAACTACCCTCGGCCCCAACTCTGGTTTCCGGCCGTTGGTGAAAGTCATGTACACAACTAATTCAATATATCCCCGTATAGTTTTTGCATATTACTTATCACGCACAAAATCCGCTCCCAGCTCTTAGACTATCTACACTACAATCACAATAAAATGCACTAGAAATAAACAAGCACGAGGAGCACTCCCAAATCATAATTTGGGAGTGCTCCTCGAACATTCAACGTGTCTTGGTTTGTTTATTTCTATATAGTGCATTTTATTGCAATTGTAGTATAGACAGTTGTGTCTCAAATTAGGGAATCGACTATACCTATATTGTTTAATGAGTGTATTTAATATTATTTACCACCAACTTTTTCTTGAAAATATCACTTTCTAAACAGTGAGGTCAGTCGTGTGGTATGACAAACTGGGGAGTTACATATTTTTCGTACTAAATTTGCTGCAAGGGAGATACAGTGTATACGAAGATGTCACTATTTACTCTTCTGGTAAAAATATTAGTGCATCCTCTTTTAAACGAGTAGGGATTTTTTCAAATAAATGGCAGTAATAACTTACTTTCAGATAAATATGGAGTTATACAGTTTACAAATTAGGATGACAATATGTCTGATTTCATGGTAACCGGTCAATTGCTCGAATGCAATTGCTCGAAAATCAATTGTTCGACATGAAAATCGCTCGAATAAAAAAGAAAATTATATATTCTTTTTCTCATGATCATCTTTCAGTGCGTCACAGTTTTTCGATTTCTTTCTAACGTATTAAATTGTATATGACAGAAAAAAAGACACGTCGGTGATTACTTTGGTAATTATTTCTAGTTCGGTGATTATTCTAGTTGTCGATAGATGGCGCCATAATAAAAAAATATTTTTTTAATTAGATAATAATATTACAAATATAATCTGTATAATTTATAAGACTATACAAATCAAAGAAAATACCATTTTATAAATGCAAGAAACACATTTGATTTGTTTTTATTCCAAATTGAAAATAAAATGTGACAACTGTCAGATTTAACTAAAATGTCATGTTAGAATAGGTAAATGTCATGAATGTGTATTATCACGGACTTACCCTTTTTCCTATCATTTGTTACGCACTGAAAAATGATCATGAAAAGGACAATATCTAAAATATTTATTCAAAATAATACAAAATATAGACATAAGAAAGATTCTTGAATTAGGACAAATTATGTGATATGTCACATATATAATAGTATATTAATTTATGCTGAAAAAGTATTTATTACAAATCTAAACTATCTTTGAACTTTTAAAATAATAAGAAAAATAACGGTTTTGATTTTCTCTCATTATGATAATTAGGTATTATGTGTAATAATTTCCAGGTATTAGGGAAATATTAAAATAATTAAATACCCATTAACATGCTTACCCATTACCAGTGTTTCTTTGTTGGGTATGTATTGGATTTTTGTGGATATTTTGTGGATTATTGTGAATAAATATTTTAGATATATACTTCTCTTTTTTATTTTATTTTATTTTAATTAATTCGAGCAATTTGTATTTCGAGCAATTTTCATGCCGAGCAATTGATTTTCGAGCAATTGCACTCGAGCAATTGACCTAGAATCGGTTTCATACAGATATATAAACGTAAATAAATCTAATATTTAAAACCAATTTATCCAAAAGACACTAATACTGTTATCCATATATTTCTTAATGGTGAATAAATAAAATGGCTTACCTTTCCAACAATAATATAGAAATCATTAACAATTTTTACTCCAACTTTTAAAACAAATCCAATTGTGAAAGCTTTTATGTGCCTGAAGGCTTTTGTATGCTTTCATCTGCTGCTTAAAGTAGTAACTGTGAGACTCTACCAGATATGTATAAATATCTATAATAGCATTATAATAGTAATTGGTGGAATGCACTTTACTGCAAGATCCAATTCTGATGACTGAATTGTATATGGATCTAAATCTCCAATTATTTTCAGCTTCAATGAATATCTAAAACAATAAAAGAAATTATGTTATTTCTTGCAAAATTGATCATTATTGATAAATATCAGGGAAAAATGAATAGTAAATAAAAATTGTTTCGCCTACCTTTCTCCAACATCTGCGGAGTTTCCAATAATAATTTCCTTAAATAATCACTTTGCATTGTGGTAAATTTATAAAATTCACAAATGACAAACAAAAGTTTTAAAAAATACACAAAAAAAAAACCAACAAAATCCAAATGAATCCAAAATAGGACGACAAACAATGAAATGAAATAAAACGAGAAACGACGCGCAGGATACAAACAAACATAACCTTTGTTTTGTAACTTTTAAGCTCCTCCCAATTTCGTGACGTCAGACTTCGGCTGTCTGATATAAAAACGTCTTTTAAACGTATTTTAACGTCATTAATCTTACATATTTAAAATCACCTACAAAAGACGTCGATATGACGTAATGTTCAACCACGTGTATATATTCCACCAAAAACTGACGTTTCCTCGACGTTCTTGACGTCACTTGGTTGCCTGGGAGAGGGGTCCAGTTTATTGTTCCAACCGCCGTGTAATGTGAAAGTTGCCATGGGATTGCTTGAGCCACCATTAGAATGTCAACGTGCATTCTAGCGACCGCACGTTCATATTCTTAGCAAACTTTGTCATGCAAAATTCTTCTAACCGGGGTTTAATCGGGACAGAAAGTGCCGGCCCTTAGTGTGTGAAACTGGGTTAGAATATAAGTACATATAGGTATCATTTAGTAATTTAAGTAAAAAAAATAGAAATAGAAAGAACAATCATAGATGACATCGAAAGACAACAGCTAGTTTGGTACGGACACGTAAGACGAATGGACGAAAGGAGAATCCCCAAAAAAGTGTTACCACAGAAAAACGAATACGAGGAAGACCAACAACTACATGGATAAAGGGTATTTCCAAGGCGATGTCTGAAAGAAATCTAAGAGAGGAAGACTGCCACAATAGAAAGGAGTGGCGATTAGGAACGGAAAGGCGTAGAACGCTATAAAACCGATATAATATACATATATAGTGAAAAAAATGATAATTGGTCATCGTTGACCAGATTTACTTAGTATAAACATAGCCTAGGTATTTGCCTTCCTTGCATAAAATTGAATCTTCTTCTTATGCAATCCATTAATGGATGCTCGCGATCACGTTTGACCATTTTTCTCTATCCCTTGCAGTGTGTATTACGTCTCCTATGTTTCTTACGGGGAAAGGCGCAAAATGTCGCCTGTCAAAATTTTCAATGTGTTTTAAAGGTATTCTTTTTTTTTAATTATGAAAAAACTAGCAAATATTTTTGAAAAATTTAAACCCATGATGAAAGATTACATTATTACTGAGGACGGAAAGTCCCTGAGAACTTCTATAATAATAAGAAGAAGAAGACTAAGTTTTCACTCTAATGGCATATAAAACAACATAATGCTATTCTACATCCCACCAGAATGAAAACAATGGCAACCTTCTCTGGTTACACCTCCGAGGCTTCTACAATTTGCAAGCCATACGGATGCTGAGACTAAGGAAGATAAGGGAATTCTACAATTTACAATTCACGTCCCATCTGCTCACGGCACTATACAAAAGAAATTGCAATTTAATTTTTTAATGCGCGTAATTTAAAAGTTTATTCTTAGAATATATGTATAAGCTATACGAATAGGGAACTTGCATAAATTTTTAAATTCGAAAAAAATGTTATAAATCACAACAGAACATAATTTAAAACATGTATCAAAGATAAAAAAAGTTTTGTTTGTCTTTCGTGTGGCCCCTACCCTAATAGCACAAGGACGTCCAATGGACGTCCATTGGACGTCCTTGACGGACTTTAGGGACGTCCATTGGACGTCCGTTTTCGTCCGAGGAACGTCCTTTATACGTCCTATTTTGGTCCAAATGTCGCGCTACCGAACGTCCATTGGACGTCCATCTAAGGTCCGAGGGGACGTATATTGGACCTTAATCGGACGTAATTTGGACCTTGATCGGACGTCCTAGGGGACGTAAATTGGACCTTAATCGGACGTAAATTGGACCTTAATCGGACATAAATTGGACCTTAATCGGACGTAAATTGGACCTTAATCGGAAATAAATTGGATCTTAATCGGACGTAAATTGGACCTTAATCGGACGTAAATTGGACCTTAATAGGACGTAAATTGGACCTTAATGGGACGTAAATGGGACCTTAATCGGACGTAAATTGGACCTTAACCGGACGTAAATTGGACTTTAATAGGACGTAAATTGGACCTTAATCGGACGTAAATGGGACCTTAATCGGACGTAAATTGGACCTTAATCGGACGTAAATTGGACCTTAATCGGACGTAAATTGGACCTTAATAGGACGTAAATTGGACCTTAATCGGACGTAAATGGGACCTTAATCGGACGTAAATTGGACCTTAATCGGAAGTAAATTGGACCTTAACCGGACGTTCTAGGGGACGTGAATTGGACCTTAACAGGACGTCCAATTTTGGTCCAAATGCCACGTTGCCAAACGCCCAATGGAGGTCCACTTAACATCCGAAGGGACGTTCGGTGGACGTCAATTGGGCCTTCATAGGACGTCCCAGTTTGGTCCAATGTCTTGCTGCCGAACATCCATCTAATGTCGTGGGAAATAAAAAATATATTTTTTAAGGAACTTATATTACATCTTATATTAAATTACAATTATTGGATATTACATTATTTACATTAAATTACAATACACTTCTCCAAGAAATTAACGCACCACCTTAAATATGGGGTATTTTTGATGTCTCGTATTTCCTAAACCTGTTGTTTCATCTAAGTGATTTTTTTATAATATTATAGCCTAGGCTATAGGTTACCTCCTTAAGCTTGTCATGCACAGGGAGCTATGCTGTAATATATGTACATTATATCATATCGCTCTCTATAGTAATGAGTGAGCCTGCAGACCTCTTCAATCTTCTAGTTTGCCCAGTAGTATCGAGGAGCTGGATTTCCTCGATATTCTTGAACTTATGAAGTTGATGCTCGTGACCCTGCTATCTTCTTGATATTTGTTGATAAAGTAATAACTTATTATGCATGGACAATGTGGACTTTCTTCCAACTAGCCAATACACTTTTTATATCTCTGTTTTGCCTTTCATAGCCACAAGGCTATACATTTCCTTCTTGGTTTTTTTTTTGTAGGCCACTTTCAGCTGATTCTAAAAAAAATTAAAATGAACGGTAACTTTTCTATCCTTTACAATTAAAAATCAAAAGAAATAGGTACCTATTTACAGGTAATAATATGCATGTATAAATGATTCGTTTCATAAAGAATAAAGAAAATTGAAAACGGATTTTATAATACTTACAAAATTGTTTAAACAAGAGATCTAGCCAGAGCCCAGAGCAAAAACTAGCAGACAGTACAGCAAAAAAAGCCACTAATTTCCATTTCCCACACCCCCTTATCGATGCATTTTTTTCCAATCAAAATTTTCTTTACTAAATTTTTAGGTTATCGGTTATGTTATGAAAATGAAATGTGATGACCAATGACCACGAGACGCTACATAGATACTCGCGCGGCAAATTTGAAAATGAACGCAAATTGAACAGTACAATAAATGGCCTCTCTTAAAATCTTGTAATGGAAAATTTTACCCCTCCAGGAAGACATTGTACTATGTTCATAGAATATCTTGTGGTAACTTTCCACCCATAATTTAATCAGATAGATGCTCACGGAATAGAACGGTAGTACCTACATTCCTGGAATGTTTTGTGTTGTTAGGATTAAACTTTTATTTTATTTATTCTTGAATATTTCCTATTGTTAAACATTGTAACCAATAATTTACAAATAAGATTTTCATTACATTACATAAAATCAAAAACATTTTTTGGATATTAAACTATATAGTTTGTTTATCATTGTAATAATTGTATATACAATTTTGAATTAAGATTTAATCTTTTCGATTTAAACTACAGTAAAACCTGTGTTACCGGCCCCCTGCAAACACCGGCCACCTGTACTAACGGTCAGTTTAAAAATTCCCCAAACCAATTACAGTAAAACCTGTCAGTAACGGCCACTAAAAATGAAAAAGCTATTGGCCGATATAGAAAGGTGACCGGTATTGCCAGTTTTTGTAGTCTAGATATAATTGGTTTGGGGAATATTTAAACTGGCCGTTAGTACAGGTGGCCGATTTTATCAGGTGGCCAGTAACACAAGTTTTACTGTATATCTAGACTACAAAAACTGGCAATAACGGCCACCTTCCTATATCGGCCAATAGTTCTTTCATTTTAGTGGCCGTTACTGACAGGTTTGACTGTATTTCATTAACGTAAAGTTAACGCGTAAGTTAATATTTTATTGAATTATTTTGCTATTTGATCCCGTAATTGGTATAATGTGCCCAATATAATATTTAAGCGTTCATAAAACGTCCGTATTTCGTCCAGTATGGACGTCCAAAGAACGTTCAACGTCGGACGTCCAAAGGACGTCCATATTTATTCCGTCCGAAGGACGTCCAACGTCGGACGTCCAAAGGACGTCCATATTTATTCCTTCCGAAGGACGTCCAAAATGGGACGTCCAAAGGACGTCCGTTTATAGTCCATGGACGTAAGGACCAAAATTGGACCTATTTTGGACGTCCAAAGGACGTCGTGTGCTATTAGGGTAAAGACGATTAAAAATTCAAATTAAAACAGGTGGTCCAAGACGCGTCGTGACGTCACTTGGTTTTACATTTACATTTTTGCAATAAAGTAAACAGAATTTTAAATTAGACGTTATAAACGTCAGTAGAAAATACATTTATGTGACGTTACAAGTGTTTTTGATCGTTAGACCTATTCATAGAAAATTTGTACTTTTACAAAATGGTTTTATTTTCAATAGTAAACCTTCGTTCCTTTTTCGTTTCCTTCGTAAACTGGTATATATTATTACAATGATATACGATAAATGTCATTAGAATATAAATATTTTTGACTTATTCCACGACGATGAGCTTGCCAAATACCCAAGTAGGTGGAGGCCAATAAACTAAAGAAGGAGAAGAATATACCTAAATATAAGGTTGTGTCTAGCTATACGCTAACGTGTACGTAAATAAAAAAGTTAGAGTGAAAGTGATTTCCTATTTTTTATTTGTTTAGTGTTTGTTTTTAAATTAACTACGGAGTGTGGACAATTATTTAGTTCTTTTAATGAGTTTAAGAACATTTTAAAACAGTACGAAAAAGATAAGAGACTATAAATTAATATATATATTTTTTTAGTTATAAATGAAATAGTATGACCGTAAAAGATTAAAATAAAAGGAAGACCTAAAGCTTTCACAATAATAATTAACTTGTTCTGAAGCTATTATCCTTGTGGCATTTTTGTAATAAACTATTCTAAATGAGAACTAAGCCACAATTTAACTAAAAAATTGATTTTATTAACGTTTCGACTTCTAAACCGGATGTCGTTGTCAAAATACAAAATATTATTAAACTAAACAAAAATGTTGTTGCTTAGTAAAAAATTTTTTCTAATAATTTATTTAATCTGACTAATTTTTGTATTTTGACAATGACATCCGATTTGGACGTCTAAACGTTAATAAAATATTTTTTTTAGTTAAATTGTGGCTTATTTTGCATTTAGAATAGTTTATTATAATAATTCACTTACGTATAAAAATTATTTTAACAATATTTTGTACCTACATGTCATGTAAACTAAATACATATAATTATTTTGCTAACCTAAATATATACTTTTATATATACATTGATTTATTACAATTAAGTTTGAAACATCTGAATAGTTCTGCTTCCCTTCCCTTAACAAATATGTTTCTATCAAACAAACACTAAACATATCAAAATAGCATGTACCAAAATATATAGTCACTGCGCAAGCTAAATAATGACGTCACTGGCTTGATGAAGTTTAATTCGCGACTACCTAACTTTTTTATTTGCGTACACGTTATCGTGTACCTAGACACAGCGAAATATAACCATAATAAAAACTAATGCAAAACTATGTGGCGTCACGGGCCGTTTGAACTACTTTATACCGCAGAAGACTTTAAATATGTATTTCTAAGTTATTACGAGTTTTTGAAGCGTGAAATTTTGGAAATCTCATTTTTAAACAAAACTGAACATTATTATCTAATAAAAAAAATGTGCAAGTTCCCTATTATATCCGCGATATGACGTGTTTTAATTTTTCTCAGCGTTTTTCTCTTAAGTTAAATCAATTAAAGGGTTGTTTGGGGGTGAAGGGGATGAGCTCAAAAATCGAAACTATGTCACTTCGAGAGCTCATAAATAGCTCGTAATTCTGCCGCAAAGATCGATTCAATATCCCTATTTTTAAGTAGTGGGGGGCTGACTCAGCCCCCCGCCCCCACTAAAATATTAAATTCCTGCCCAGGGTAACGAGCTCAAAATTTTTAATTTGCGGAATATGAGAGCTCATAAATAGCTCATAAATCAGAGCTATTTGTTTTTTAATTTTTGAAAGTGGGAGGGGCAGCTCAACACGGGTGATAAATTCTGATCTCAAACGCCTCTAGCTCTCACTGTGTCTACTTTTAAAGTTCATCCTTCCATGTCATATAGAATCTCCGACCATATATAGCATTTCGTGAATCTTAGTCTTAGGTTCAGGTCAAAGTTAGAGCTCGTAAAGACGTTTCTGAATTTTATGAATGCGCTTCTGGTCTTTTCTATCTGACATTTAATTTCCAGATCCGATATCTAGTCTTCACATAGCTAGATTCCTAAGTACTTAAATTTCCTTACGCGCTCTACATCTTGATTATTATATGCTAGTCTTGCATTTTGATCTTGACATAATTGACGGTTGATTATAAGGAACTTCGTATTTTTTCTGTTGATGCTAATTCCCATATTTTTCCTATGTTCTCCAATTTTATTAAGAAGATTTTGGAGATCTTCTATATTGTTCGCTATTAAGACCGAGTCATCCGCATGTCGTATAATATTGACCCAGATATAATTTACTTTGATACCTCTTTTGCATTTCTCAAGAGCTTCCTGGAAGATACTTTCTGAATATATGTAAATTGAACAGTAGTGTGGAGAGAATGCATCCCTGTCTTACCTCCGGGAATTTTTTGAGCTTGCATTGTTTCGTTATCCACCTTGAGGACAGCTGTTTGATTCCCGTAAAGAGCTTTTATGCAACGAATGTCTTTGAAATAAATCATTTCCACAATAAATCATAATACATTTAAGCATATATTAATTTTCTTTAATGTAAATATATTAAGAATACAGGACAATCATGAAATAGCCTTACAGTGGTCAATCGATAATGAAATCTAAAAGAAATAAATACAAAATAAGTGAAGCTAATTCAAGTAAACATTGTATAACAATATGTTTAAATTCAGTTGGCATGCGGATATCTACTATTTTAAAATATTTTATAAAGTGGGTTCATGGTTGGGTATATTTCCTTCCAGCTTTGATCATCAAAGATGGACAAATATATTGCAACAAACGACATTAATTTTAATTATTATTATCAGTACGTACAACATAACTAATTTATATAAGGGTTATTTGGATAATCCCTATTTGACAGCGAAAGATGTGTTTTTAATAGTTTTTGGTTTATGTCACAACATTGTTTTTACTTGTGCAATACTCTACCAACTTATATTTAAAAGAGAACTCTGGAAGAATATCATCAAAAATATAAACAATTACAAAACAATTATGCAGGAAAAATCAATGTATAGAAGAAAAACTTTTTTCGTTTTTGCGATTAACTTTATAGCGATAACTGCTGTTGAAATGAACGAGATGTTTAGATCAAAATCGTTACAAGAAATTATCTATTATGTACATGCTGCAATATATTCATTTCAATCAATAATTCTTTTCATATGTTTCGTGGAGTTAACAATTGTTATAATAATTAGACAACAATATTTGGCCATTCAACTTAAACACTTTATTACTACTAGAAAACAGCAAAATGTTTTTCGAGAAATAAGAACTATCAAAACCATGTTCAGAAATCTATTTCTTGTAGTTAAAGATGTCAATGGTCTTTTTAGCTTGTGGTATATTCTCGTCTTATTTCATGCTTTCTTTCAATTTTTGCTACAGAGTAACAAGGTACTGTCGCTACCATATGATCCCCGTTTAAAAGCTAATGCAGACGTGCTGCTATTACGGACTCTTCTAATTGGAGCTTATTTTATGGTAAGTAGCATGATACTATAAATAACACGTTATTTATAGTATCATGGTAAGTAGTAGATATCACCTTCTATATGCACAGCTTCATCAAATTACATGCACAGTTGCAACCCATAACAACTACCCAGTTATCAACAATACCTAATGTTTTACAACCTCATACATCAATCTCAAACTCTCCCTCAACACTTGCATGCCCTATCAATAGTATATCAATTAGGGATGGACTCAAGCCGTGACCATCCCTAATATGAATGTTTACTACTGATACACTTGAAATAACTAATACACCCAGTAAAGAAGCAAACGCAGCTAAGCGCAACATTGATGAAATACTAACCCCACCTTAACAAGAACCTAAAGAAAATTTTATAAAACCATTACAAAAACCTAAAAAATCCAGAACTATTGATAATTCTGAGAATATTGCTGACAGCATGCAGGGCCGGATCTACAAATTCTGGGGCCCCCTGCAAGAAGTCCTTTGGGGCCCCCTATACGGACTTACCACAGAGGTCCCTGGTATGAAGGAGAGGGGGGCGTGTGAACCGTGAACCATATAACATAACTACCCACCCCCGGACCCTCAGCCCGACGGGATTATGGATGATAAAATAACTGTAAAGGGATTAATAGTTTTAGTTTTTTTTATGTTACTATATTCTAAATTTTCTCGTGACTGGTCTGATTGTTAGATTTAAGTCTGAAAATAAATTAAGTCTAAATCTCTGATCTCGGTCTCCTCTCATTTGACCTTGTGAGTAAAGCCTCCCAAAGATGTATAACCAGCACAGAAGGTAATGGTAAGAAGATGTAATGGATGTAATGATCCCAGATGTATGGTAAGAAGGTAACACTTTTTCAAAACAAATGCAGAAGTAAATGAAATATAAGTCCAGTTAAATAAATAATACATAGTATGGTTGCACAATATTGAAACAACCTTAATTGAAAAGGTAAATAAAACGAATAATTTAATATTCACATATGAATGTTTATTTTACACAGAATTGGTGTAATACAATAATACAATTTTCTTACATGTTAGTTTGTTTGCAACATTTTTAAGTTAAACGAGGCAACATATTAAATAATTCTTAATGAAAATACACCTCTTTTAAAATAAGTTTGCGAAAATTGTTGTTGAAAATTATAAATTTCTTTAAAAATTTCAAATACACTTTTTGATATACTGCACAAATTTAAATTTTGATGATACATGAAACTGCTTGATTTAGTAGTTTGTTTGGAAATTATTTTAAGTTAAATAAGCCAATATCTAGAATAATTGGTTATGATAAAATTAAAAATACTACACTGCAAAAACTTTCCTTCTAAATTTCATTTCTGCAAAGCATTGCACTAACGTACGCTTGTCTAGTTGTGAGGCTTCTCTTTGGTTTATCGCCAACATTCCAAGATCGCTAAGTCTGTCTTGTCCCATTGATGTTCGGAGATAACATTTAATTCTTTTTAGCACTGAGAACGACCTTTCTGCAGATGCCACTGTTACCGGCAAAGTCAAAAATAACATTAGAGCAGTCTGTACTTCTGGAAAACTTGTAGCTAATGTGTCAAACTCAATCATTAAAAGTGAAGCTGTCATAAACCGTTTTCAGTTTTGATAGCTCACATTTAAATCCACTTTGAAGGGATATAAGTTCAAGAGGTAGCGATAGCCCTATGTCTTTTTCGTACACTCTTTGCAATTCTCCAGCTTTTTCAAAGATTTCTTTTTCAGTTAGCTTGACCAGAACTGTTGGAAATAAAACAGAAAACAGCTGGACAACATCTCGAACAGAAGAAAAGCGGTCCTCAATTTGACGATTGACTATGTCCAAAACAGCGTAAAACACTTGCACTCTGAAGGCCTCTTCACCACATGAAAACCTGAAATCTTCTGCTAGTTCATCAAAGTGTCGTTTTACTTTGCGCTGCCTGCTTTGAGAAAACATTGGTTGTACGTTCCATTTACGTGCTATAAGTGTGGCTTCATCTTTGTAGGCCTCGTAATCATCCCTCATTTTCTTGAGCTCAGTTTGACTTCTTTCAAGTACTCTGGCAGCTTTTTCTAAGTCTGTTTCCTTGCCTTGAAGAAACTTAGACGTGATGTTTAGCTGTGTAAAAATCTTGGACAACACTACTGTCAGCATTACAAACTGAAAGTTATCAAGGGATTTTGCAAGTGCTTTAGCTTCAGAAACTTCTTCTTGCTTATTACTCTCAAGTATAATCTTCGTAAGAGCTTTCATAATGTCCAAATACCTTACCTTAACTGCTAAAATCGAATCATGTCTTGATGCCCACCTAGTTGGATTCAACTTCTTCAATGTCACTTCAGATTCACCCGTTAATGACGACAAAATGTCCCACCTCTTAATGCTGAGGCCGAAGAAAACATAAAGAGATTGCAGAGTTGTGAAATAACTGTCCACTGCTCTCACTTCCTTAACAGCATCATTGATGGCAAGATTTAAATTGTGCGCATTGCAGTGTACATAAACAGCAAGTTTTTCAATTTCTTGAAGTCTTTTCTGCACACCTGTGTATGGTCCTTTCATAACCGACGCACCATCGTAGCCTTGTCCTCTGCACTTGTGTATATCCAAGCCCAGGTTTTGTAAACAGTCAACAACTTGGGTGGAAAGTCCAAGTGCAGTTGCGTCTTTTACATGGAAGAAACCAAGAAATGATTCCTCAATACTTAATTTCTTATATTCTTCAAAATTACCATCTTCGTCTTGCCTCAACTCTTCAAAGAAATTCGTATAACGAATCACAAAGCTCAACTGGTCTTTCTTGTCAAGATCTTGTGTTGTATCAACAATAAGTGAAAAAAACCTTGCTTTGTTGATGTTTTCAAGGAGCTTTCCTTTCAATTTTAAAGACATACAGTTAATGATTTGATTTTGTATGTCATGACTTAAGTATCTAGTGTGACCCTTCGGCATGCTTACAACCTGTGCCATAACAGTGTCATACTTGGCCAACAGTTATACTAAAGATAAAAAGTTTCCCTCATAGTTACCGTTATGCTCTTGAGAACCTCTAAAAGCTAGTGAATTTTTAGCCAACGTAAGGGTAATATCAAAAAGTCTTTCTAAGACCTGTGCCCAAAACAGATCTTGAGATTGTTGTTCTGAATCTACCAACTTATTTATTTGTTTGCTACATTTCCATCGATGGAAAGCTTTACAAGCATGAATGTGATTTTCTGAAATACTGTGAGTTTTGATTTTTTTTGATAAGCCTTGCCAATCTTTCAAACCAGTAACCCATCCGTGGTTAGTCTCGCCCAAGTCTGAAAATAACCAACACGGCAAACAATACGCACAGTCTTGAAGTGTTGAGTAGTTCAGCCATTTGACAGAATTAAGTTGACCTGCTTTTGGATCTGTATTATAGTAAAATGAAGAGAAAGACCTGTTTTTGCTATCTTTTGGAAATGGCCCTTTTGGCTGACAACTTCCTGTTTTTACTATAAATGTTTTTAGGTGTGGTCGATAAATTGATTTTCTCAAAATGACCTTTGTCTGTGGGATTTTCTTTGACTAACAATGAAGCTATAACCTCAGCGTCATGATCCCTCTCAATATCAAGAACTGTGTAAGTTGCCTTACCAGCACTGGGACCTATTTTTCTGTCTTCTTTACTTTTATCTTCAATATTACCAGTTTCCAGTTCCAACATAACTTCATCCTCATCCTGAATATTTATAATTTGGCAATCCAACTTACTGCTGCTGGGTTCGGGTTGTACTTCGTCTTCTCTTTCTGCTTCATCTAAATCAAACAAATTATGTTCAGAATATTCCTTAAGAATGAAAATAACGTTTATAATGGAAATGTTATTTCTGTGTGTGCAATATGCAGACGATCGTTAGCGAGTGTGAAGGGGAAAGTGAATCTCTAAATGAAAACGAAACTGAAACAAATCTTCCTACCGCCAAATTTTGTTTGTAAAATTTTTACTAGAAATATTTGAAAGAAAATCTACCAAACATTATATGTTTTTAAAATCAGCACAAAATTTTGAATAAAATAAAATAATAATGAAAAATATATACAAAAGAAGTATGCCACGCTACAGTACTTAGAACTTCATGTACAAATCAATGATTATAGTTACCTGCTAACGTCTTTTGGACATGTCCTAACCATCTAAGTCTTTGTGATCTTACAACTGCAATTATATTAGGCTCCTTATACAATTCTTCTAATTCCTTGTTTGTTCTTCGTGTCCACTGATTGTTGATTATTTTTCCCCCAAATATCCTTCTAAGTATTTTTCTTTCCCATAGTTGTAACATTGATTGCTCGGTTTTTGTCATAGTTTAAGTTTCTGAGGCATACGTAACTATTGGTCGTATCACAGTTTTATACGTTCTTAATTTAGCTGCTTTGGATATATTTTTGCTTCTGAGTATTCTATTGAGTGCATACATGCAACGATTCCCTGACATTAGTCTTTTGTGTATTTCATCCCGGATGTTTGGTTTACTAGAAAATAAGGTCCCTAAATATTCAAATCTGTCTACCTTTTCAAATTTATACATTGTTCCTTCATTTGTTGTTATCATTAAATATTGCCATGTTCAAATTTTTTGTCGGTCCATTCCATATACTTAGTTTTTGTTTCATTTATATAAAGTCCTTTTTCTCGAGCTGCCTTTTCTAGTCGTTCTACTACCTCTTTTAATTGTTCCTTGCTTCTGGATAAAATTACTACATCATCCGCGAATGCCAAACATTGATGTTTTTGTGATATATATGTCCTGATCTGTTAATATTAGCCTCTTTTATTATCATTTCCAATACTACATTAAATAGCAGTGATGACAACGGATCCCCTTGTCGTACTCCTTCTTTCACTTCGAAATTTTCTGTTAGTTTGTTATTTACTTTTACTTTATTTTCTGTTTTCGTAAGTGTAAGCTTTATTATTCTTATTATTTTTGGTGAAACTTCTAGATTTTTTAACGCTTTATTTCTTTTCTTTTTATTCTATCAAAAGCTTGCTTAAAATCTAAGAAGAGTGCCATTGTTGGTTTATTATATTCATAGCTCTCAGCTTGTATTTCTCTTAAAGTAAAGATGTTGTCTATAGTACTTCTTCCTTTTCTAAAGCCACACTGGTATTCACCTATGCTATTGTTAAGACTTCTTGCTAGCTTGTTTTTGATGTGGACTGCTAATATCTTATATATTACATTTAATAGTGCCACGCCCCTATAATTTTGACATTCTGCTTTGTCCCCCTTTTTATAAAGAGGACATATCACTGCTTGCTTCCACTCCATTGGTAGTTCTTCCTTTTCCCATATGTTTTTTAGTAATTTGTGTATTTTGTCTGTCAGCTGCGCTCCTCCATATTTTAACATTTCCGCTGTTATAGAATCACTTCCAGGACATTTATAGTTTTTTAGATTCTTAATAATAATTTCAACTTCATTTAGGGATGGTGCTATATCTTCCGTACTGTCTCTTTTCATATTCATTATTTCGTCTGTGTATCCTTCATTATCGTGATTTATGTGTTCTTCATTTCCATCATCTGTGTCTTCTTCATCGTGATTATTTGTGTACTCCCCGAGTAGATAGACAACCTGCGTTCTGGCACATCCCCTAAATCGCAACCCTTAAATATTAATAAATGCCAAACGGCTTAACGTAGGATGACGTGTGACGTATCGTTGGAAAGGGGATGAAAAAGGGGGTTGAACGCAGTATGTGGCGTGCGCATCGGAATATGCCAAAAGGGCATTACGTCATATCTTCTTTTCTATTGGTCCGATTTTGACGTAAGAGGGCTCGTTGGAACGTGGAGGGGGTAGCGAATAAGTTGAGACAAAAACAAAGATGGCGGCATTGCCAAAACGGCATTACAGCATATCTTCGTTGCTATTGGTCCGATTTTGACGTAAGAGGGCTCGTCAGAACGGGGAGGGGGTAACGAATAAGTTGAGACAAAAAACAAAGATGGCGGCAGTGCCAAAACGGCATTACAGCATATCTTTGTTGCTATTGGTCCGATTTTGACGTATGGGGTGTCAAATAAAAGCGGTGGTGACACAGAAGCCAACTGTCAATTCTTCTTCTTCTTTTCGTTTGTCAATTCTTCTTCGTTTCCGTATAGTGCCTAACAGAACGTGACATTCGACATCTTCGTTTCTATTGGTCCGATTTTGACGTATGGGGTGTCAAATGAAAGCGGTAACGACACAGAAGCCAACTGTCAATTCTTCTTCTTCTTTTCGTCTATCGCAAATTGTACAGGGTGTAGTCAGAAAGTCAAATCAATTCTTCTTCTTTTCAGCTGTCACAGTTATTCTTCTAGTTGTTTGTTAAATATACGTTCACAGTTCCTTCTCATCTACCAAAATGATATCTGTCACTTCACACATAGATGCAATGTCAAGGGAACATTAGGTATGTAACGACTAAACGACAACGTAGAGAGACGCACGACTCATCGCTGATAACGTACACGACGTAATAATCATTCTTTTGATATGTCCAAACCATCCCTCTCTCCTGAATTTTATCAAATACAACGCAACGGTTTCAAATAAACTAGTCAAATTTCCCCTTTTCTACAAAGATCTTTAATTCTTTCGTCTATAAGTAATTTTTGATCAACCCCCGTATATGCAATTACTAATTTTTTTCATACGTTACATTATTTCACACGGAAATTCAAATCTGGACTTCTAAAATCTTTTATTTTATAATGTTTATTTCGCTAGTAATTTTTGATCAACCTCGTATATACAAGTAGTAATATTTTTCATACATTTCAATTAAAATAGGTGAAATGTGATACCAACATAATAGTCCTGTCGCCAGGGGGGGTACAACGGCCTCGTTAATTCAGATGGACTTACTCAAGTTTTTTTTATGTATTTTGACCCGTAGAACACGAATTTTTTGGGTAACAGTTGATCCGGATGTCGATAAGATTGTTATAGACCAAGAACTTGAGGAATCAAATAACAGCGATTTTTGGCAAAACAAAACAATATTTTGTATTTTTTGGGCCATTTTAAGTAAAAAATATTTCTACAAGTTTTTTCGTAGGATGCACAGTTTTCGAGATAAACGCGGTTGAACTTTAAAAAAATCGAAAAATTGCAATTTTTGAACCCGAATAACTTTTGATTAAAAAATAAAATAGCAAGTCTGCTTACCGCATTTGAAAGTTTAAGTCAAATTATATCGGTTTTGATTATTTGCATTGGTAAAAATTTATTTTTTTATTGTTTAACAAAGCTATAAACACGTAGGGTTTCCCGTGCTTTTACATGCGTTTTAACGCATGTAACGTAGAAATAGTCTTGATTGCACTAGTACCTATTCTACCTACTCGTTCGATTTTAAATGAGAAATCATAGAAACATCACTCACGCACTAGTTGTTTGTAGCTTTGTTTAGCAATAACACAATAAATTTTTAGCAATGCAAATAATCAAAACCGACATAATTTGACTTGAACTTTCAAAGGCGCTAAGCAGAATTGCTATTTTATTTTTTAATCAAAAGTTATTCGGGTTTAAAAAATGCAGTTTTTCGATTTTTTGAAAGTTCAACCGCGTTTATCTCGAAAACTGTGCATCCTACTAAAAAACTTGTAGAAATATTTTTTGCTTAAAATGACCCAAAAAATACAAAATATTGTTTTGTTTTGCCAAAAATCGCTGTTATTTGATTCCTCAAGTTCTTGGTCTATAACAATCTTATCGACATCCGGATCAACTGTTACCCAAAAAATTCGTGTTCTACGGGTCAAAATACATAAAAAAAATTTGGGTAAGTCCATCTGAATTAACGAGGCCGTTGTACCCCCCCTGGCGACAGGACTATAAATTTATGGTGATGACAAAAGAATAGTGGACATAGAAAAGCGGTGAAGGCATAAAAATTGTGGATATTTATCATAATTTAAGAAAATCAAATCGACGACAGCATATTTTAGGAGACGTTTCTACTGGAAACATGAAAAAATAGTGTTGATGGTGTACCAAAGATACTAAGTAAAAAAGCGTCATATCACTCACATTAAAAAAAAATTAAGCTTTTTAACCAAAAAAATCTCAAAAACTTACCTTAATTATAAACAATTAACTACAGTAACAAAAATCGCCGACAGTTCGAAACAATGAAAAATGGAAACATTTCTTTTTCGTTAAAGCGTAAAACACACGAATGTCCACAATGAAATCCTACGAAAAAATACATTAGGACTACGACACTAATAGTTACTGCCTTCAAGGACGTCTTTTTTTTTTAAAATTATTTATTTAAAATATCAGAAATGCGAGAGATTAAATTTTATACCTTTCGTTTCTAACGATTACAATGTTATATCAGACTGAAATAATAATTAATAAAAATTAATTACATTGAAAAAAATAAATAATATTCACAATTCTGCATTTTTCGAATCAGGTCGGTTATAGTCCAAATGCTGACTCATTGGATTGAGGTTATTGTCGCAGGGGGTCAAATCAGGTCGGTTATAGTCCAAATGCAGACTCATCGGATTGAGGCTATTGTCGCATGGAGTTCAATGACTTTAAATCGCAAGTTTGTTTGATTAATTGTTTAATAGTGGTTTAATTAAAAAGAACACGCATTTGTAACAGAAGCAACGTTACCTGTAGTAAAAGGCGTACCATCCACTTGCAAAAACATCAACAATAACGGGAAAAAAACTACAAAAAACATGACATTTTTTTTTGTTTAAAAATTCTGTTTCTTTTGTGTTCTCCTAGTCGGAGATGTAAACATGATAAACATGTATACTTGTAGAAAAAAATACAGAGCGCAAATGGAAACTGCTAGAAGAGCAAAGTCATTTAAATTTAAGAGTAAATTATACTTAAAAACAAAAAGCTGAACTCTCAAAGATGTGCCACTAAACTAAATGAGTTATCCACACTAATTGATTATTTTACGCATGCGGCATTAACACGGTCAAAGTTAAAAATATTGTTATCTAGACTTGTATCTAACCAATCTAATACAAAAATTTCGAACTTCTACTTACAAAATACGCTAAATACGCTTACCTAGATAAGGATAGATAGGCAGTCTCTCAGATAGGCTAACAGAAGGGCGCAAAGATATGCAGAGACACACTAAGCCAACCAAACACCATCACTGAGACGCTAACAGAAGGGCGTAAAGATGTGCAGAGACACACTAAGCCAACCAAACACCATCACTGATGCGGTAACAGAACACCAGAGAGGTATGCACAGGCTCGCTAAGCTAAGCAGACACCACAGTTGACACGCTAGCACAACGCCAGAGAGGTATGCACAGACACGCTAAGAAAAGCAGACACCACAATTGACACGCTAGCAGAATGCCAAAGAGGTCAAACTTGGAAAAAATTTAATACAAATTAAATGTGGTGAATTCTCTGTTACACATTATACAGCCTAGCTTGGACTGGACTATTCTAAATAAAATTTCAAGGATAATCCAATTCAAAAAGTGTTTTTGTGTTAGGAAATAAAATACCAAGATGTTACTTGTTATTTATTAAAGAAATTATACTGGTATCATTTACTCTTAAATGAGAGTGATTTCTCTTCTTGCATGTGCTCCTAATGTAAAATGGTATTCCATTTGCCGTTGTCATTTAGTAGCAGATGACAGAAGTACTGCACACGAACATCTCCATTCATTAATTCACTTTACAAATGGATCTACAATGTTGGCTTACAAGAAGAAAATACAACGTGCAGGGAAAAGATTACATCCAAAAACTACATTTAGAAAAATTATTTGTTTGGATCATTGTGCTGGTGTGTTAAGAAACATTGCCTGTACTGATGGTCAAAAACCCCTTGGAATTGTTGTTATTAAAAACAAGGATAATCTTTGTTTACCTCGCGCTCTTGTGGTTGCTAAAGCTCACTCTCATTACGAGAGAAGGGTATTTAAGTCAGAATGGTTACATTCGAGAGGAAAATTCATGCTTGATGTCTCAAATATCCTCGAGAATCTCTATGAATACCTGTGACTTCTAATATTTTTCATAATTGATGCTGTTAAAGCCAGTTAGGATAGGTGATGTCATAGCTCCTTTTAAAGGTAGTGACGTGTGCAACCGATGAACTGGTATGTATATAATAAAAAGTACGCTAAATAAATTCTGTAATATTTTATTTGTTAAAAATTAATACGTATAAAACACAGAACTTTTAGTATATTCATTCTTGAAGGTCGGATATGTTATCTGTTATTAAGATGAACTTAAATTCTGAAGTTTTACTTGGTTGTTCTAAAATTTCTTGTTTTCTTGAAGTATGTGTCTGTTATTAGTCAATAATATCTAGGTACCTCAGTTCTTCTATAATTTCAGCTGCTTCTTTTCCGGTTAAAGCGTCGGCTTTTGAAAGAATTTCAAGGCCTTTCACAAGCATGTTCGGGTCGCCATGTTCGCTATACAGACACCATATCTCTTCCAGTTCGTCAAGTATCTGCTTCTTTGCTATATCACAAACCCTTCTTTCAGCAGTTCTTGTGGGAACATCAACACGGTTTTTCTTTGAACCTTGCATCGGCATGTCTTTTGTTTCCTGACCATTCTGCGATATATGCCTTCTTTTTTTACACTGTTGTTGTATGCCTGATGTATCTTCTTCTTGTGTTTCGGCATTTCTTGAGGTACCATGTAAGGCCTTTGTTCTTCTTCTTCTTTTTCCTAGATACATTGGCTTAATAATTTTTTCGTATTTTGCTGTGTGAGATTGGTGGCGTAGACGCCCTCGTCCATCCTTATGTACTCCTGATACGTCTAGAAGAGTTTTGTAAATTTTTTGATCGGCTAGAGTATATTGTGTAGGTTCCTTCGAGAAAATCAGGTCGTACAGGCCAGGTGTAGCTTTAAAAATGTGTGAATCCATTTGAATGCTATCTTTACCGAACTCAATGGTGTGATTTCCAAACTCCCATTCACCCGTCTCCCAGTTATACTTGGGGCCAAATATCTGGTCAGTATTCCCTAAATTTTGCGTATATGTTTCTAAATAAGGGTTGTACGATGTTTGTATATGTAGAGGTTCGTCGTCACTGATCTGTGATGGTTGATTAATGTGTGACTCATCTTCGTTGAGATCTGGTTTAGGAACATTTTCATTCACATAATTGGTTATTTCTTTAAGAGGCGTAGTTATTGGCTTAAACGTTGTCTGTAGAACCTCTTTCTCATCAGCTTGCATTCTTCTAAGAGCTTTGTACTTTTCTCTCACTATTGCCGCAAGTTTGTTTACTTGAACCGCTCTATTTGAAGACATGTTAACAAATGACTTCTCGACTTTAAAATGCTTGTATTTATACCTCTGTGACCTTCTGTTAGCGTGTCTCTGTAGACGCTTGTACGTCTCAGGTAACCCTCTGTGATCGCCTGTATCTTCTGTTAGCGTGTCTCTGATGACGTCTGTACGTCTGAGGTACCACCTCTGTACTTCTGAAGTACTGCAGTTAGTAATGAAAGTGGTGGGGAATAATCAAGATTTTTAGAGCAAGTACTACAAACACTTTACAATAAGTATAAATAGAAAATTTTAAATGTAAACACCTAAAAATCTTGATTATTCCCCACCACTTTCATTACTAACTGCAGTACTTCAGAAGTACAGAGGGGGTACCTCAGACGTACAGACGCCATCAGAGACACGCTAACAGAAGATACAGGCGATCACAGAGGGTTACCTGAGACGTACAAGCGTCTACAGAGACACGCTAACAGAAGGTCACAGAGGTATAAATACAAGCATTTTAAAGTCGAGAAGTCATTTGTTAACATGTCTTCAAATAGAGCGGTTCAAGTAAACAAACTTGCGGCAATAGTGAGAGAAAAGTACAAAGCTCTTAGAAGAATACAAGCTGATGAGAAAGAGGTTCTACAGACAACGTTTAAGCCAATAACTACGCCTCTTAAAGAAATAACCAATTATGTGAATGAAAATGTTCCTAAACCAGATCTCAACGAAGATGAGTCACACATTAATCAACCATCACAGATCAGTGACGACGAACCTCTACATATACAAACATCGTACAACCCTTATTTAGAAACATATACGCAAAATTTAGGGAATACTGACCAGATATTTGGCCCCAAGTATAACTGGGAGACGGGTGAATGGGAGTTTGGAAATCACACCATTGAGTTCGGTAAAGATAGCATTCAAATGGATTCACACATTTTTAAAGCTACACCTGGCCTGTACGACCTGATTTTCTCGAAGGAACCTACACAATATACTCTAGCCGATCAAAAAATTTACAAAACTCTTCTAGACGTATCAGGAGTACATAAGGATGGACGAGGGCGTCTACGCCACCAATCTCACACAGCAAAATACGAAAAAATTATTAAGCCAATGTATCTAGGAAAAAGAAGAAGAAGAACAAAGGCCTTACATGGTACCTCAAGAAATGCCGAAACACAAGAAGAAGATACATCAGGCATACAACAACAGTGTAAAAAAAGAAGGCATATATCGCAGAATGGTCAGGAAACAAAAGACATGCCGATGCAAGGTTCAAAGAAAAACCGTGTTGATGTTCCCACAAGAACTGCTGAAAGAAGGGTTTGTGATATAGCAAAGAAGCAGATACTTGACGAACTGGAAGAGATATGGTGTCTGTATAGCGAACATGGCGACCCGAACATGCTTGTGAAAGGCCTTGAAATTCTTTCAAAAGCCGACGCTTTAACCGGAAAAGAAGCAGCTGAAATTATAGAAGAACTGAGGTACCTAGATATTATTGACTAATAACAGACACATACTTCAAGAAAACAAGAAATTTTAGAACAACCAAGTAAAACTTCAGAATTTAAGTTCATCTTAATAACAGATAACATATCCGACCTTCAAGAATGAATATACTAAAAGTTCTGTGTTTTATACGTATTAATTTTTAACAAATAAAATATTACAGAATTTATTTAGCGTACTTTTTATTATATACATACCAGTTCATCGGTTGCACACGTCACTACCTTTAAAAGGAGCTATGACATCACCTATCCTAACTGGCTTTAACAGCATCAATTATGAAAAATATTAGAAGTCACATGTATTCATAGAGATTCTCGAGGATATTTGAGACATCAAGCATGAATTTTCCTCTCGAATGTAACCATTCTGACTTAAATACCCTTCTCTCGTAATGAGAGTGAGCTTTAGCAACCACAAGAGCGCGAGGTAAACAAAGATTATCCTTGTTTTTAATAACAACAATTCCAAGGGGTTTTTGACCATCAGTACAGGCAATGTTTCTTAACACACCAGCACAATGATCCAAACAAATAATTTTTCTAAATGTAGTTTTTGGATGTAATCTTTTCCCTGCACGTTGTATTTTCTTCTTGTAAGCCAACATTGTAGATCCATTTGTAAAGTGAATTAATGAATGGAGATGTTCGTGTGCAGTACTTCTGTCATCTGCTACTAAATGACAACGGCAAATGGAATACCATTTTACATTAGGAGCACATGCAAGAAGAGAAATCACTCTCATTTAAGAGTAAATGATACCAGTATAATTTCTTTAATAAATAACAAGTAACATCTTGGTATTTTATTTCCTAACACAAAAACACTTTTTGAATTGGATTATCCTTGAAATTTTATTTAGAATAGTCCAGTCCAAGCTAGGCTGTATAATGTGTAACAGAGAATTCACCACATTTAATTTGTATTAAATTTTTTCCAAGTTTGACCTCTTTGGCATTCTGCTAGCGTGTCAATTGTGGTGTCTGCTTTTCTTAGCGTGTCTGTGCATACCTCTCTGGCGTTGTGCTAGCGTGTCAACTGTGGTGTCTGCTTAGCTTAGCGAGCCTGTGCATACCTCTCTGGTGTTCTGTTACCGCATCAGTGATGGTGTTTGGTTGGCTTAGTGTGTCTCTGCACATCTTTACGCCCTTCTGTTAGCGTCTCAGTGATGGTGTTTGGTTGGCTTAGTGTGTCTCTGCATATCTTTGCGCCCTTCTGTTAGCCTATCTGAGAGACTGCCTATCTATCCTTATCTAGGTAAGCGTATTTAGCGTATTTTGTAAGTAGAAGTTCGAAATTTTTGTATTAGATTGGTTAGATACAAGTCTAGATAACAATATTTTTAACTTTGACCGTGTTAATGCCGCATGCGTAAAATAATCAATTAGTGTGGATAACTCATTTAGTTTAGTGGCACATCTTTGAGAGTTCAGCTTTTTGTTTTTAAGTATAATTTACTCTTAAATTTAAATGACTTTGCTCTTCTAGCAGTTTCCATTTGCGCTCTGTATTTTTTTCTACAAGTATACATGTTTATCATGTTTACATCTCCGACTAGGAGAACACAAAAGAAACAGAATTTTTAAACAAAAAAAAATGTCATGTTTTTTGTAGTTTTTTTCCCGTTATTGTTGATGTTTTTGCAAGTGGATGGTACGCCTTTTACTACAGGTAACGTTGCTTCTGTTACAAATGCGTGTTCTTTTTAATTAAACCACTATTAAACAATTAATCAAACAAACTTGCGATTTAAAGTCATTGAACTCCATGCGACAATAGCCTCAATCCGATGAGTCTGCATTTGGACTATAACCGACCTGATTTGACCCCCTGCGACAATAACCTCAATCCAATGAGTCAGCATTTGGACTATAACCGACCTGATTCGAAAAATGCAGAATTGTGAATATTATTTATTTTTTTCAATGTAATTAATTTTTATTAATTATTATTTCAGTCTGATATAACATTGTAATCGTTAGAAACGAAAGGTATAAAATTTAATCTCTCGCATTTCTGATATTTTAAATAAATAATTTTAAAAAAAAAAGACGTCCTTGAAGGCAGTAACTATTAGTGTCGTAGTCCTAATGTATTTTTTCGTAGGATTTCATTGTGGACATTCGTGTGTTTTACGCTTTAACGAAAAAGAAATGTTTCCATTTTTCATTGTTTCGAACTGTCGGCGATTTTTGTTACTGTAGTTAATTGTTTATAATTAAGGTACCCTAATAGCACAAGGACGTCCAATGGACGTCCATTGGACGTCCTTCACGGACTTTAGGGACGTCCATTGGACGTCCGTTTTCGTCCGAGGAACGTCCTTTATACGTCCTATTTTGGTCCAAATGTCGCGCTACCGAACGTCCATTGGACGTCCATCTAAGGTCCGAGGGGACGTATATTGGACCTTAATCGGACGTAATTTGGACCTTAATCGGACGTCCTAGGGGACGTAAATTGGACCTTAATCGGACGTAAATTGGACCTTAATCGGAAGTAAATTGGACCTTAATCGGACGTAAATTGGACCTTAATCGGACCTAAATTGGACCTTAATCGGACGTAAATTGGACCTTAATCGGACGTAAATTGGACATTAACCGAACGTAAATTGGACCTTAATAGGACGTAAATTGGACCTTAATCGGACGTAAATGGGACCTTAATCGGACGTAAATTGGACCTTAATCGAACGTAAATTGGACCTTAATCGGACGTAAATGGGACCTTAATCGGACGTAAATTGGACCTTAATCGGACGTAAATTGGACCTTAATCGGACGTAAATTGGACCTTAATAAGACGTAAATTGGACCTTCATCGGACGTAAATGGGACCTTAATCGGACGTAAATTGGACCTTATTCGGAAGTAAATTGGACCTTAACCGGACGTCCTAGGGGACGTGAATTGGACCTTAACAGGACGTCCAATTTTGGTCCAAATGCCGCGTTGCCAAACGTTCAATGGAGGTCCACTTAACATCCGAAGGGACATTCGGTGGACGTCAATTGGGCCTTCATAGGACATCCCAGTTTGGTCCAATGTCTTGCTGCCGAACATCCATCTAATGTCGTGGGAAATAAAAAATATATTTTTTAAGGAACTTATATTACATCTTATATTAAATTACAATTATTGGATATTACATTATTTACATTAAATTACTATACACTTCTCCAAGAAATTAACGCACCACCTTAAATATGGGGTATTTTTGATGTCTCGTATTTCCTAAACCTGTTGTTTCATCTAAGTGATTTTTTTATAATATTATAGCCTAGGCTATAGGTTACCTCCTTAAGCTTGTCATGCACAGGGAGCTATGCTGTAATATATGTACATTATATCATATCGCTCTCTATAGTAATGAGTGAGCCTGCAGACAGGAAACAAATGGTTCCGTATGTGCAGGCTCACTCATTACTATAGAGAGCGATGTGATATAATATATACAGTATAGCTCCCCGTGCATGACAAGCATAAGGAGGTACTTAACCTATAGCCTAGGGCCTAGGCTAGAATATTATAAAAAAATCACTTAGATGCAACATGTTTAGGAAATTCGAGACATCAAAAATGCCCAATTTTTAAGGTGCTGCGTAATGGGCTGTATATACAGGGTGTAACAAAAATACAGGTCATAAATTAAATCACATATTCTGGGACCAAAAATAGTTCGAATGAACCTAACTTACCTTAGTACAAATATGCACATAAAAAAAGTTACAGCCCTTTGAAATTACAAAATGAAAATAGATTTTTTCGATTATATCGAAAACTATTAGCGATTTTTTATTGAAAATGGACATGTGGCATTATTATGGCAGGAATATCTTAAAGAAAAATTATGGTGAAATTTGTGCACCCCATAAAAATTTTATGGGGGTTTTGATCCCTTAGATCCTCCCAAACTTTTGTGTACGTTCCAATTCAATTTTATTATTGTGGTACCATTAGTTAAATTCAATATTTTTGTTTCTTAGTATTTTTCAGATAAGGCAGTTTTTATCGAGTTGCGACTTCTTTTTTAACATGTCTACATAAAAATTTTATGGGGGTTTTGTTCCTTTAAACCCCCCAAATGTTTGTGTACGTTCCAATTAAACTATTACTGAGGTACCATTAGTTAAACAGAATGTTTTTAAAACATTTTTGCCCCTTTGTATTTTTTCGATAAGGCACGTTTTATCGAGATCTGGCTTCTTTTTTACTATGGTTCAAAATATACCTAACAATGTAAAGCATAAATAAGTCTGCATATTATTATTAAGTCTCCATAATCGTACTTAACCATATACAAATATGTGGTGGATTTGACAAATATTCAAAATATTTCGATAAAAATTGACTTTTCGAAAAAGCAATAAGAGGCAAAAAAGTTTTTAAAACGTTGTGTTTAAATGGTACTACAATAATAATTAAATTGAAACATGCACAAAAGTTTGGGGGGGGGGGGGTTTATAGGAACAAAACCCCTATAAAATTTTTATGGGGTGTCCAAATTTTACTATAGTTTTTTCGTAAGATACTGCTGCCATAATAATGCCACATGTCCATTTTCAATAAAAAATCTCTAATAGTTTTCGATATATTGGAAAAAATCACTTCATCTTGTAACTTCAAATGAGTGATAAAGGCACAGAGACTTAGATGGCGAGGTCACATTGAAAGGATGCCAAACACGAGGACTCCAAAAAGGGTACTAAACTACACTACAACTTCAAGAAAGAGAAGAGGAAGGCCGAAAAATAGATGGAAGCAAGAGGTCGAAAAAGATTTGGAAAGAATGGTGCTACAGGGTCAGAAAAGAAAAATGAATAACAGGAAGGAATGAAGAAAAATCACATATCAAGCCAGAGAAGATCTCAGTACATAAAGAAACGTGAAAATGAAAAAAAAAACAAACTTTTCAAGCCATGGGCCTCTAAGGCCCTTAGTGCTATTATATATATAATATTTATATAACATCAAAGGGCTGTAACTTTTCTTGTGTGCACATTTGTACTAAGGTAAGTTAGGTCCAATCAAACTATTTTTGGTCCCAGAATATGTGATTAAATTTATGACCTGTATTTTTGTTACACCCTGTATATATCTACATACTTCGTCTAATTTACTAAAACTGTTGCGCGTCATCCGCGTCGTAGCCTGTGACGTCGCATGATACCAACACGAAATATTTAGGCGGTAGGTGTGTTCTTTTTTAGAATCACTTTGCCGAGTACACTGGAATTACAGCCACTAGACATATTTTATTATATACGCGTAGAAATAATATTTGAAGATTTCTATTAATGTTAACCTAAAGAAATACACAATAATATGTTTCATTTAATTTGTATAAATAGATTATAAAGTGTTTTTATGAAGCAGATTTGTTCGGATCACACTGTAACTGTAATCGAACGAAGGTGACATTTTAGAATAAATTGGTAACATTTATTTGACAGTTGCGGTGATGACACTTCATATTTGTTTATATTCTTTACTATAAGTATCTGTTTTATTTATTATATTTACTGTTTTTATTATTTACTTTACTATAAAAAGATCCTCTACTATAAAAATTTAAATTTCACCTAATTTTATAACGACTTGGAATAATCGAGGTATCTGACAACTTTTTTAGTTGTTATTGTAGACATACTTATACAAAGAAACCTACCGGCTTTTTGCCAAGAGTTGCCGTTTTTTAATTATTAACAATGCAGTGCAAAAACGCTTGCACTGCAAATCTTAAAAGATTATAACTTAATTCTTGTTCTCTATTTCTTAAGTTTTTACTTATGTACATTGAATATTAATTTGTTTTGTTGTATAATCCACGTTTACAATAATTATGTGATAAATTTGATTTAAAATGGATTCAGCATCTTTTTATACTTTGGCAACTATGTCAACTTAGATCTCTGGCGTAGATAATGACGTGCAACGGTAAGTAAATTAGATGGACTGTAGGTTATATTTGGTTCTTGGGACATCAAAGTATATTTTTTAGACATTCCCTGGATATAGTCACCGATGTGACATATCTCCGATTTGTTTTTCATGAGTTTTGTAAGAGAGACTAAAAACTTTTTTTATAGTCACCTCCTGTTTTCATATATTTTTTGACATGTTTTGTAGTAAATTCAACTATCTATTTACTACAAAACATGTCAAAATTTACATGTGAAAGCAGATGATCCTAAAAATGGTTTTTCGTCTCCTACAAAATTCATGAAAAAGCAGATAGGAGAATTATTGTACATTACAATTCTCTGATGTTTGGGAAAAAGGGCTTAAGTCAGAATTGCACATCGATAATGTTTTGATGATTTCTACAGTACTGTAGTAGATTCTACTGTACATACAGTTTACATCTACAACAGTTTTTTTCTGGTCCAGAAATCATCAAAACATTATCAATGTGCAATTCTGACTTAAGTCCTTTTTGCCAAACATAAAAAAACAATCTGGTCATAATTGACCAATGAGCAATTTTAATTTAACCTAAATTACTACTGTTTCTTAAAATGAAGAGCTTACCCCATAGCGTCTCTTATCTAATCTAACAAGATCGTGCACTATTATTCTAACATACACAGGCACAGCACACAAGCACTATGCTCCGTTTTTCACTATCACCTATCACTCAAACTAGTTCAAAAGGATTTGTCCTCTTCAATCTTCTAGTTTGCCCAGTAGTATCGAGGAGCTGGATTTCCTCGATATTCTTGAACTTATGAAGTTGATGCTCGTGACCCTGCTATCTTCTTGATATTTGTTGATAAAGTAATAACTTATTATGCATGGACAATGTGGACTTTCTTCCAACTAGCCAATACACTTTTTATATCTCTCTTTTGCCTTTCATAGCCACAAGGCTATACATTTCCTTCTTGGTTTTTTTTTGTAGGCCACTTTCAGCTGATTCTAAAAAAAATTAAAATGAACGGTAATTTTTCTATTCTTTACAATTAAAAATCAAAAGAAATAGGTACCTATTTACAGGTAATAATATGCATGTATAAATGATTCGTTTCATAAAGAATAAAGAAAATTGAAAACGGATGTTATAATACTTACAAAATTGTTTAAACAAGAGATCCAGCCAGAGCCCAGAGCAAAAACTGGCAGACAGTACAGCAAAAAAGCCACTAATTTCCATTTCCCACACCCCCTTATCGACAGTTATCGATGCATTTTTTTCCAATCAAAATTTTTACTAAATTTTTAGGTTATCGGTTATCCATGAAAATGAAATAAATATATGAAATGTGATGACCAATGAATGCCAATGACCACGTGACGCTACATAGATACTCGCGCGGCAAATTTGAAAATGAACGCAAATTGAATAGTAAATGGCCTCTCTTAAAATCTTGTAATGGAAAATTTTACCCCTCCAGGAAGACATTGTACTATGTTCATAGAATATCTTGTGGTAACTTTCCACCCATAATTTAATCAGATAGATGTTCACGGAATAGAACGGTAGTACCTACATTCCTGGAATGTTTTGTGTTGTTAGGATTAAACTTTTATTTTATTTATTCTTGAATATTTCCTATTGTTAAACAGTTGTAACCAATAATTTACAAATAATATTTTCATTACATTACATAAAATCAAAAACATGTTTTGGATACTAAACTATATATAGTTTATAATTGTAATAATTGTATATATACAATTTTGAATTAAGATTTAATCTTTTCGATTTAAACTACAGTAAAACCTGTGTTACCGGCCCCCTGCAAACACCGGCCACCTGTACTAACGGCCAGTTTAAAAATTCCCCAAACCAATTACAGTAAAACCTGTCAGTAACGGCCACTAAAAATGAAAAAGCTATTGGCCGATATAGAAAGGTGACCGGTATTGCCAGTTTTTGTAGTCTAGATATAATTGGTTTGGGGAATTTTTAAATTGGCCGTTAGTACAGGTGGCCGATTTTATCAGGTGGCCAGTAACACAAGTTTTACTGTATATCTAGACTACAAAAACTGGCAATAACGGCCACCTTTCTATATCAGCCAATAGTTCTTTCATTTTAGTGGCCGTTACTGACAGGTTTGACTGTATTTCATTAACGTAAAGTTAACGCGTAAGTTAATATTTTATTGAATTATTTTGCTATTTGATCCCGTAATAATGTGTCCAATACAGTCGGAAAAATGAAAGAATACCCATGAACGAACATATAAAACACGCTGCATTTTCTTGTCACCGTGTCAGAAATAAAAGTGTCCAGTGCAAGTACATGTAACAATAATTATTACATGTACTTGCGCTGGCCAATTTTCTTTGTGACACGGTGACAGGAAAATACAGCGTGTTTTATATGTTCGGTCATGAGTATTCTTTCATTTTTCCTACTGTATAAAATATATAAGCGTTCATAAAACGTCCGTATTTCGTCCAGTATGGACGTCCAAAGGACGTTCAACGTCGGACGTCCAAAGGACGTCCATATTTATTCCGCCCGAAGGACGTCCAACGTCGGACGTCCAAAGGACGTCCATATTTATTCCATCCGAAGGACGTCCAACATGGGACGTCCAAAGGACGTCCGTTTATAGTCCATGGACGTAAGGACCAAAAATGGACCTATTTTGGACGTCCAAAGGACGTCGTGTGCTATTAGGGTAAGTTTTTGAGATTTTTTTTGGTTAAAAAGCTTAATTTTTTTTTAATGTGAGTGATATGACGCTTTTTTACTTAGTATCTTTGGTACACCATCAACACTATTTTTTCATGTTTCCAGTAGAAACGTCTCCTAAAATATGCTGTCGTCGATTTGATTTTCTTAAATTATGATAAATATCCACAATTTTTATGCCTTCACCGCTTTTCTATGTCCACTATTCTTTTGTCATCACCATAAATTTATGTTGGTATCACATTTCACCTATTTTAATTGAAATGTATGAAAAATATTACTACTTGTATATACGAGGTTGATCAAAAATTACTAGCGAAATAAACATTATAAAATAAAAGATTTTAGAAGTCCAGATTTGAATTTCCGTGTGAAATAATGTAACGTATGAAAAAAATTAGTAATTGCATATACGGGGGTTGATCAAAAATTACTTATAGACGAAAGAATTAAAGATCTTTGTAGAAAAGGGGAAATTTGACTAGTTTATTTGAAACCGTTGCGTTGTATTTGATAAAATTCAGGAGAGAGGGATGGTTTGGACATATCAAAAGAATGATTATTACGTCGTGTACGTTATCAGCGATGAGTCGTGCGTCTCTCTACGTTGCCGTTTAGTCGTTACATACCTAATGTTCCCTTGACATTGCATCTATGTGTGAAGTGACAGATATCATTTTGGTAGATGAGAAGGAACTGTGAACGTATATTTAACAAACAACTAGAAGAATAACTGTGACAGCTGAAAAGAAGAAGAATTGATTTGACTTTCTGACTACACCCTGTACAATTTGCGATAGACGAAAAGAAGAAGAAGAATTGACAGTTGGCTTCTGTGTCGTTACCGCTTTCATTTGACACCCCATACGTCAAAATCGGACCAATAGAAACGAAGATGTCGAATGTCACGTTCTGTTAGGCACTATACGGAAACGAAGAAGAATTGACAAACGAAAAGAAGAAGAAGAATTGACAGTTGGCTTCTGTGTCACCACCGCTTTTATTTGACACCCCATACGTCAAAATCGGACCAATAGCAACAAAGATATGCTGTAATGCCGTTTTGGCACTGCCGCCATCTTTGTTTTTTGTCTCAACTTATTCGTTACCCCCTCCCCGTTCTGACGAGCCCTCTTACGTCAAAATCGGACCAATAGCAACGAAGATATGCTGTAATGCCGTTTTGGCAATGCCGCCATCTTTGTTTTTGTCTCAACTTATTCGCTACCCCCTCCACGTTCCAACGAGCCCTCTTACGTCAAAATCGGACCAATAGAAAAGAAGATATGACGTAATGCCCTTTTGGCATATTCCGATGCGCACGCCACATACTGCGTTCAACCCCCTTTTTCATCCCCTTTCCAACGATACGTCACACGTCATCCTACGTTAAGCCGTTTGGCATTTATTAATATTTAAGGGTTGCGATTTAGGGGATGTGCCAGAACGCAGGTTGTCTATCTACTTCCCCGTTTAACAATTCATCAAAATATTGTTTCCATCGTTTTAATATTTCTTGGTCATCAAATATCATTTTTCCTTCTTTATCTTTGTAATAAATGGGCTGTGGTTTATATTCTCTTTTTTGATTTTTATTGCCTTGATATAAATTTCTAATAAAATTATTTTTGTAATTCTCTTCAATGTCTTCCAACTTATCTTCGTAAAATTTTCTCTTTTTATTTCGTAAAATTGCGCTGGTTTTTCTTCTTTGCTCTATGTAAAGTGTTTCCGCTGTTTTTGATTTCAGCCTTAGAGTTTCTAATCGTGGCTTGTTCCGTTTCTCTATTTCTAGTTTGCATTCATCGTCGAACCATGCCTTTTGTTGTTTCTTGATTGGCTTGTCAGTATCATCTACTACAGCTTTTAAAGTATTTTTAATTAAGTCCCATGTTTGTTCTACATTGTCATTTTCCGTAATAAGTTCCAGTTTCTTGTTAAGTGTCAACTGGTATACCTTTTTTCTTCTTCTTCTGTTTGTAACCTGACTAGCTTGTTCTTCATGCGTTTTTCTCTGTTTCTGTTTCTATTTATAGGTATTATTTGGTTCATTTTTATTCCCACTAAAAAGTGGTCTGAATCTATATCTGGCCCTCTATATGTACGTATATGCATTATGCTTTTTTCTACATCCTTCTCTATTAAAACATGGTCTATTTGGTTTACCGTTTGACCGTCCGGCGATCTCCAAGTGCCCTTGTGTATTTCCTTTCTCTGGAAGTAGGTACTTTTTATTAAAAGGTTTTTTTCTCTTGCAAAGTCGATGAGCATGTGTCCATTTTGATTCGTTGTTGGATGCAAGCTGTATTTTCCTATAGTAGGCTTAAATATGTCCTCTCTACCTATTTTGGCATTGGTATCTCCAAGGACTATTTTGAGATCATATTTAGGGATGCTTTCATATACTTGGTACAGTAGGTTATAAAACTCTTCCTTTACCTCTATTTCTTTTTCTTCTGAAGGTGCATGAATATTTACAAATGAAATTTTTTGGAATTTTCCCTTTACTCTAAGAACACTAAGTCTATCGGATATTGCTCTGAATTCTACAATTGATGCTCTAAAGTTTTTATGTATTAAAAAGCCTGTACCCAGCATTCTATTTTGCCCTCCACTATTAAAGAATAAGTAATCTTCTATTTCCTGACTGTATTGCCCTAATTGCTTTGTTTCTTGTAATGCGACGATCTGAAAACTGTATCTTTTAAGTTCAAGTACCATTTGTTTTAATTTTCCTTGTTTGTGACTTCCTCTTATATTCCATGTCGCCATACGTATTACTTCGTTTGATTTTATTGTTTTCTTTTTTGTTTCGTCTTTTCCCTCTTGTCTCCTTTTTCTTTGCCGTGTCGTCTTTATAGTATTGTTCTGTCCGTTATTGCTTATTGGTTTTTTGAGCTGTTATAATTTACTCTTTCCAACTTTTCTCTTTCTCTGTTCCATTTCCATACTTCATTATCCAAAATTAACTTTTGATATCCCACCTTAGCAATTTTCCCTTTGGCCTTCTCTTCTTTAGCAGTTGCTCTAATTTTGGATTGTATTTCTCTTTCACGTTTTGTTAGATCATCATTTATGTATATGCGGTTCGGCAGTTCTTTGAGTTTATATATGTTTTTCATTATTTTCATCTTTTCGTATTTGCTATCCAGTTCGACTAAGTATATTTTATCTCCCAATTTCCTTGCTTCATTTATTTTTACTTCTATACCAATTTCCTTGTCGATAAAATTTTTTACTGAATCTCTTAATACCTTTGGATTATTTGTAGTTATCGGGATGCCTTGTATGACTATATTTTTCCTTCTTTTGTCGCTTTCAAGGTATTGAATTCTCTCGTTGCAACTCATTATTTCTTTCTGCAAATTATTAATTTCTTTTAACATTTTTTCATTATTATTCTTCATTGCTGATATTTCGTTTTTGAATGTGTCAGCTGTGTCATTTTTGAGCATTTTTTGGCTTTCTGGTAATTTTTAGTTATTAAACTTTCAAACATTATTTAGTTCTAAGGCGGTACGAAGTTTGCCAGGTCAGCTAGTTATTAATAAAAAAATATTCTTGGACTAGTGTGGCAAAGATTAAAAAGCATAAATCAATAATTTATGAATTTTAGATTGTAATAAAAAAGCGTCAGCTCCATCATGAACGTGGCAAAAAATGTTAGCTGGCCAAGTGGACATGGCAGAAAAATAAGGAAACCCCGTATCATTTTGGCAAAGTTGAAAATTGTATATCAAAGTTTACAATTCAATAATTATTTTAATTTATGACAGCAGGTATTTTGATGCGTAAAAACATGTTAGCTGGTTTTTCAAAGGGCAGAGTAGCGCTTAAACTCACGGAATAAACACTAATCAGTAACTTTTATGATTTAGCTAATAAGTATCTTTTTTTTCATTTTCTCAACAAATTTTAACGCTTGTTCAACTATTTTTTTTTAACAAAAGTGTGCAATACAAAATATGATATAAATATGGTACAATATAAAATATGGTATTTTAAAAAAGTTACAAAAGCAAAAAATAATTTCACATTAGATAATAATATGTTACACCTACAACATGGTCGTCTTCCAGGCACTCACATTGGTGTTAATGTTGTTATTCGTTATTCCAGCCTTCTGTTGCTAAGGGTTTCTTCTACAAATCTAAAGACTCATCGTTCATCCAGTCATCGCCAAAGTGCTGTTCCAAAAGATGTTTCAGAGATTTTTTCTTTTTTTCAATAAGGGCGTTATTCAGCGGAATACTGGATTTATTGTATTTTGCTTGATTTGCACACTTTCGATAGCTATTTTCTATTGGATATATTGCGTTTGGAAGGAATTTCTTTAATCACTGGATATATTTCATGACAAAGCTATTTAGTATTAATTTAACTAAAATTCTAAAAAAACAGGATTTATTGCGTTTTGATTGATCGCTCCTCAAACATCCAATTTTATATATTATAGAGAACAGGGAAATATTTAGATTGCTATTAAAAATGGTGGTTGGTGATAGAAAAGTGAAAAATTAGGGTTGTATGTATCTTTTGGTTCTACATCATATAACATTAAGAAAAAACAGTTTGTCCAAAAAAATAAAAAAAAATGTTGTGAGGGGGTGGGGAGGGCAACCCCCTTTTTCAATTAGATTCGTCGTACTAACTCGGGAAGCTTCAGGGGTTCATTTACAACAACTTTGCTTATTAAGGTTAATCATAATATTTATGATCAAATGCATAGTTCTATTTCAAAAGTTCTATGCATAATTCAATAAAAGACATACATATTTTTTTATATTGTCTCGTATAAATAATAAAAACGTGGTACATATTATAAAAATATATATTTTTCAAAATAAAATGTCAATTTTAAAAACAAAAAAAAAATTTCAACACCAGGATTTGAACCCGAATTGCCTGATTGAAAGCTAGGAGAGAAGTTAGCAAGGCTATTAATAGTTGTAAGTCAGGTACATTAACCCGTTGTCCTAGGTGAGCGACGGAAAACGACGCGACGCGATGAGATGCGTTGCGATGCGATGCGACCAGTAATTCACGCGACGTGTGGCTTATGTAGCGTCGCATCGCGTCGCTTTCCATTGTTCAAACCAGGACAAACGTGATGATGTCCATTATTCATTCCTATTCTTAAGTGTGGGGAAGTATACGGCAGTGTTACTAGAAAATTCCTATTTTAAATATTTAGCTAAAAAATTCCATAAACGAAAAAGAAAGACAACAAATGTCATATATTTAGAACGAGTAAATTTGGAGAGTTTAATCATTTATATCCGAAATTAATGAAATAATCCACGTTGGTTTAAAGAGTATTGTGGCTTATTCACTTTCGATTATATCGTTGCAGCTGTTAAACTCAGTATTATTAACTGAGCTATCAATAACTATCAATAAGTAATTTTCAAAAACCAAATTCTATTGAGGAGAGGCTGTTACTGACTTTAAGGTATGTTAATGAAAAAACACTGGTAACATATAGTTATTATTAGTTTTTATTTATTTAATAAACTATCGTGTAGCATAATTTGAATTGAAAAAAGCAATGGGACGTCACACTGTGTCGTGTCTCGTCGCGAACAAATCAAGTTCGCACTTCGTCGCGTCTTGTCGTAGACTGATTAACCCGAAAACGTAAACCATACACAAATACAACCATTACTTGATATTTTCGCGTCGCGTCGCGTCGTGTCGCGTTGTCGCGTTTGTCGTTCATCTAGGACAACGGGTAAATATTTGACATACGTTGTAGCGTTTTTCCATCGTTTCATATTTTACCTTTTCTTGTCTAAAATCCCCGGTTTTGAGCCAGCTGACACATCATTTGTTAATAAGCTTTGGAACACCTAACTAAATAAAAAGAAAGCAGCCATGCTAAAATGCTCCGGTTAAATTTGACACTACCTCCCTGGCTATATCCTTATTGGAATCTGTGGAAATGAATAATTTAAAAAATAGATATAATTCTGTATGACCAACTTTAAACAAACAGCGTCCCACCTATCAACTTATTCAGTTAACACTATACAGAGAGAGTCTGTAATTTGGAATAAATTCAACATCTCAAATACTGATCGTTTTTTTTTTGAAAAATGCTCGGACCCGTCGATTAGTATTTCAAATTGTCCTTTTTGACATACAATAATAATGTATACAGGGTGTCCCAATTTAGAGATATGACGTCATCGTAGATCTTCTTAAAAGGCGACACTGTCATTTTGATAGCTATTTTGATAGGGTGTGTAAAGTTATACATAACTGCAAAATATCAAATTTTTATTCTTTACCATTTACAAGATAATAAAAAATAACAAAGTTATATCTGCAATTTGGAATAAATGTAATAATTCAAATACTAATTGTTTTTTGAAAAATGCTCAGACCCGTCGGTTAGTATTTCAAATTGTCATTTTTGACATATAATAATAATGTATACAGGGCGTCCCAATTTAAATGTGACGTCGTCGTTGATTTTCTTAAATGGCAACACTGTTCTTTTGATAGCTATTTTGATAGGGTGTGTAAAGTTATACATAACTGCAAAGTTTCAAAGTTTTATTCCCTACCATTTACAAGATAAAAAGAATCAATGAATAAAAGTAATCAAATAATAATTGAATTTAAGAGGATCGGTACGTATTTTCGGCTACAATGCTATTCAAATGGGGATTCATTTTTTTCGAATCCTGAGGAAACTAATAAGTATTTTTGAAAAATTTAAACGCAGAATGAAAGATTACGTTATTAGCGAGGGCCAAAAGTCCCTGAGAACTTCTATAATGTTTATTTTAATAAGTTACAGGGGGTGAAAAACTAAGAGAAAATTTAGTGTGATTTTTAATTTCAAATATATCATTCAAAATAAACTTTTTATTTATTCTAAGGGACTTTCGGCCCTCGGTAATAATTTAGTCTTTCATTCTGCGTTTAAATTTTTCAAAAATATTTATTGGTTTTTTCAGGATTCGAAAAAAATGACCACAATGCCGTGGTAATATTTTCCAAATCTATCTTTGTCTTACAACGCACTCAGCCGAATATAATATTGTCAGCATATATTGTCAGTCAGACACTGAAAATCAGTGACAATTTTAAATATATTTGACATTGCATCGGGAATATGTTGAGTTATTGATTAAATATTATTGATATATAGTGTATTTGATAAATAATTGATTTAAGACGTGAACTTAATAAAAAGTTATTTATTGTGTATTATTTGTGGAAGATCCAAGCAGAGAATACATCGGGATAATATATTCTGTGATCCAAGTATTTTGTTGTTAAAGATGTTCAAAATTGTAAGCGTTCCATAACAATATATTATTAAAAAATCACTTTAACACTTTTCCTCTTTTCTCGATTGAGTATTAGTCTTTGTTGTACAAATAAATTATTACAATCACTGAATACATAGTTAGTGAAAAAATTATCACATTTATTAACTGAATTAATAATTTGCAATTATAAAAATAACAGTTATCCAAGAACATTCAAAACCCATCTCTTTAAATTAATGATGACATTTTCAAGTAGAATGACATTCTAGTAATGTTTACATATCCATAGCAGTGTGAATTTTACTACACGTAATTTGCCGTGTAAAGACAGAAAAAGTAGGGATACACGTAAAATATTTACGAATTATGTACCCAAAGCCTTAATTATTTCAATTAAGCAAATGCTCATAATGTTGCCCTTATTGTCAATAATATTGTCAATAAATGGGCAACATTATGAGCATTTGCTTAATTGAAATAATTAAATTCAATTATTTTTTTTTCTTTGGAGTTGTATGACTACGGGCCCTTCAAGGCCATTTATTTTACAATATATTTTCCTATACCTATCTACTTAACATTTTCTATCCTACTTATTCTACATACTTTATAAGGAATGACCACTGGTCAGTGGGAATACCACATCAGTTATTATTCATATTATAAATTCAATTATTATTTGATTATTTGTTTTTCATATTTTGGTTATTTTTTATTATCTTGTAAATGGTAGGAAATAAAAATTTGAAACTTTGCAGCTATGTATAACTTTACACACCCTATCAAAATAGGTATCAAAATGACAGTGTTGCCATTCAAGAAAATCAACAATGACGTCATATCACTAAATTGGGACACCCTGTATACATTATTATTGTATGTCAAAAATGACAATTTGAAATACTAATCGACGGGTCTGAGAATTTTTCAAAAAAACAATTAATATCTGAATTATTGAATTTATTACAAATTACAGAGATAACTTTGTTATTTTTTATTATCTTGTAAATGGTAGAGAATAAAAATTTGATATTTTGCAGTTATGTATAACTTTATACACCCTATCAAAATAGCTATCAAAATGACAGTGTTGACATTTAAGAAAATCAACGATGACGTCATATCTCAAAATTGGGACACCCTGTATACATTATTATTGTATGTTAAAAAGGACAATTTGATATACTAATCGACGGGTCTGAGCAATTTTCAAAAAAACAATTAGTATTTGAGATATTGAATTTATTCCAAATTACAGACTCTCTCTGTATATAGTATAGGAGCATAGTATAATCACATCAATTGAATCGCTTATTGCATAAAGGGAATAAGTCCACTTCCGTACGAAATTAAAGTGAGATATACATTTTGTTAAACCAACGTCGACGGATCGATGAGTCTATAAAGGAAATTATCTCTCACCGTACGCGAAATATCGCATGATAAAATTTTTGTAAAGGGAACTAGTCCGGGACTGATTACCTTTATACAATGATTCTTGTGGCGTCACCATCGTTTGACGCACTTTGTCGTTTATTTTATTACTTCGGTTAGCTTACGTTAGTTAGTTTTACGATGTATTTTAGGTCTTGTTTGTAATAATAAACCTTTTTTATAAATAAATTAATAATCTAACTGTAGAGAAGCAGCTCTTTTTCGTCTGTTATTCATTAATTGTATAAAGGAATCAAGTCCCTGCCTTTAAAAACGACTTTTTGACCTTACTCGTTTTCAAAGCCAAGTTTGATGTATCACATGTCACTCTACTAGTCTCCTTCTACATTTCATCTGTAGAACAAAATTTGATAGATCATCAAGTTTCTAAACTAAATAGTTTTTTTCGTTTTTCTCAAAACTAAGTATTGTGGACTTATACCCTTTATACAATAAGCGCTTCAATTGAGAAAGGCACCCTACTGAAACAACTGTAGTGACATTAATTTGTAATAAATTTGGTAAGTTTTCAACTATTAAAAACAAAAGTTTTCAGTGTTTAATTATTAGATAAAATGAACTTCCCTCAGGTAACGATCTAATCTATCACCAACTCTTATAGGCAGGGATCCAGCGTACCAAAAAACGTTTATTAATAGCAACCTGAAAATTTGTTAAAAGCTTAACGGTATTTAGTCGGACAAACTTTGATGTACGGGAACACTGGAACAGGGAAAGTTTTAATTGTGGAACAGGTTACAGGTTTCGAACGTCATTCCAACAAAACGAGAAACCGTCCATGTAACGATCACCGTTCTGCGCAGTACCATGGAACGTATTATTTCGTTTCCATGGAACCCATGGAACGTTAATTATCTAGTAACCTGATCGTTTCATGACGATTCTTCGTTGTGTTGGAACAAACCTTACGAAAACGCCCCATGTATTTTGTCGGACATAACTTCCAATTGGTTTGTTACCCTTTCATTAATCTCTCATTATAAAATCAGACTGCTATGTTTCAGCAACATAATTCCTGTCATTTGACAAGTTCTACGTGTCGTACTTATTATATATATATATATATATATATATATATATATATTATTATATATTTTTAATAATAACAACAACAATAATTTATTTTATTTTTGGTTGTGCCAATTATTATATATTTCGTGGGGCCAAATATTATAGAAGTTATTTTATTTTATTTATTTTTATTATTAATTATTTTATTTAATTTATTTAATTTAATTATATTTTATTATTATAGAATTATGTTTATTTATTTTTATTTATTTATAGAATTTTTTTAAATATTCTGATTTAATAATAATTGATTTTAATATTTTAATTAAATTTTTATTAATATATTGGTTTAATAATAATTGATTTTAATATTGATTTTGCCCGGCGCCATCTATTAATCACTTACCTTACTAGCTCAGTTATAAAGTGAATTCTGCATGAGATCTCCTATCTGTGGAGGTGTGAGAAAAGATTTCTGAAATATCAACTAAACAAACGACACAAAAATACAGCTATATGAAATGGTTGATAAATAACAAAAGACTGTCGAATATTGTACACGAATTTGGAAATATATTGAAAATAAAGGCTTTGTTATGCAACATCAAAAATACAAGGTAATTATACAATAATATAGATCAGATCAATATGATATCAACTTGAAATATTTGCTGATCTATCTAACGCTAAATTATTTATTTTAGGTTATCTAGTCGAAAGTCTGAAGGAAGAAATATGATGCAATGAATTTAACTATATAAAAAAAATAAAAGTATTTGACAAAAATTTAAGTCGAAGATAACCCAAAATTATCTTGAATATTCAAAATTTGTTATATTAAAGCTAGAAAATGAAAAACATTGACTTTAGATCATGATCAATTAAAAATATAAACTGTTCAGTACAACCTTTCACGATGTAATATGAAGATAAACCAAACTGCTATGAAGTCTCTTCGGATCCAAGACGAAACCAACTGCTTCTCTTTCACTGGAACAATGTTCTAAACATGGTAGATACCCGCATCGGAATACTTTTTCACTTTTCTTATAAAGTTGAGGGTCATTTTTGAAAATTTTTTCTTCACCATGAAGATTATTTATACAGGTTAGTAGAATAAAAGTTTTTAATTTAAAATTTTTACGATTTAACGCATTTTTTTCAAAAAATTGCGGAGCTCCTTATAAACAGGTGTTGCTTGTTCAAAAGCCTGCAGAAGTCTCTCTAAAATGGATTCCTTTTGGCTTGGCGTCCCTTCACAGCCAATGGAAATTAATTATTAATAACAATCCTTGCTATGAAAATTTGAATTCACCAATCAAAAAATTCCAATAAATTTGACATTTCATCAAAATAATAATTTTGATGAAAATTTTGGAAATATGAACCCAAATTGTGATTCTATCCTAATCTTTGGGTATAATCTAATCTGGGATTTGAATAGATTAAACTTTCTAGTTCATTTTGATATAATTTCCTTCTTGCTAGGTGCCCTTATTAAAGTTCTATTAGGGTTCATTTCAACGTCCGACACTTCATTTTTAGTTTCTTTATCACTTACACTCACATATTAAAATTCAAATATTTACACAATTACTACATACAAAGGATTGAAATAACTTTCAATTTACACAAAATAAATCAGCAATTGAATATGCATAAGCCATTTCCTCAAAATATCATTCTTATACGTTAATTTGACCTATAGTTTCGACACTTGTCAAAGCTATTATTCTATTGAACTATTTTCCACATTTTTCTTTAAAATTTATACTAAAACTATTAATATTGAACTAACTATTGTTCTCAAATTTTAGATTAATGTCTATTTCAACATAATTTCACAAATCTATACATGCAGCTAAATGATGCAAGACGTATCACCTTAACGAAGTTCCTTTCGAAGTGACTTTTGGAAACATGGAACCTTTTGATGATTCTTACGAACAAATAAGGCTATTGTATGATAAAAATAGAAGTAATTCTCAGGTAAAACTCAAAATTCAAATTATTATATATTCTATTTACTAATTTCTAATTTATATGTCATTGAAATATCATCTTTGATATAGGATTACCTATTTTGATTTCTTATGTAATTCTACCTTTATACACTTAAATAAAACCATCTTATAACTATTTAATTATTACTAAGTGCTCTCCTAACTTTAGTTCTTTTTATAATTCTCATTCTTCTCAACCTTCCAATCAACGATACCCCTCAAAAGTGGCAATAATAAAAAAATTATCCATATACTTTGGGCTTTATTAAAATTACTAAATTATCTATTATTTTTAACTATTCTATGGTTTGAGTATCTTAAAAAATCATAATAACTATTTAAAATCATGACAATTGCCCTAAATGAAAAATTGATAATTTTTCTTAAGTAAAATTTAAATTTTTCATTTAAAATTTTAACTATTATATAAATTATATTTATTTAAAAAAAATTACTTATCCTCTAAACTTTAATCTATCCTTGGTAATATTTATACAAATCGTTTATATTAAAAATGCCTCTAAATCCTCCTCCATCAATATATTCCAATTCATAGGAATTCTGTCCGTCATTATTTCGAACCCTATATGGACCTTCAAAAATTGACATAAGCTTCGCACACAAATTTTCCCTAAAGTTGGTTATTCTATGTGCTCTTAACAAAACTAAATCCCCTTGCTCAAAATTAACTTTCCTACCCTTCATTTTCTTAGACATTCTATTTAAATATTTTTCCCCACTGCGCTGTATATTTCTATTGGCTTGGTCCATAGCTTGTCTATACGTGACATCATTTTGTATAGTCCATGGTCTATCAGGTTGTTGTCCAGTCATCAGATAATAAGGAATTTGTTCAGTAACCGTATTTGGTAAGAAGTTCATGTTGTTTTCAATAACTGTCAAATGTTGTGACCAATTTATATGTTCTTGTACATAGATTCTTAAAAATTTAATAATTTCTTGTATGTATCTTTCTGATGGATTTGATTGTGGATGTCTAATACTTGTAAATTGAAGTTGGATATTATTCTGTTGGCAAAATTGTTTAAATCTGTGGCTCTGAAAATAAGTTGCATTGTCTGCAATGCATGTTTTGGGTTTACCTACATTTTCAAAATAATTAAAAAATGCTGATTTTATTGACTCTACATTAGTTCTGCTGGTTGGATATAATTTAATAAATTTTGAAAAAATATCTACAATAATAAAAATATGCTTCTCATCTGTTTCTGTTGGTATTAAATCTGTTAAAAAATCTACAGCAACAATTTCCAATGGTTCCCTAGCTAAAATGTTTTTAGGTGTATTAAAGTTCACAATATTTCGATGTTTATTCCTTTGACATATGTCACACTGCTTAGTAATGTTTTTAATTATTGTTTTGTCCTGTTTACTTATATAATTTTCTCTGAACATTAACCAAATTTTCCTACTACCTGCATGCCCATTATTGACATGTAGATTCAACAAAATCTCCTGTGCCAAATCTTGTGATACAACATAACATTCCTGTTGTTTTACTCTCTTGATGTAAAAGTCATTTATTATTATAGTTCGTCGTTTGTCACTTTCCCTCAAAGTCAATTGATCCTGTCTAATGGTATCGAGTGAAAACAATCCTTCCATTTCATTCATAATGTTTATTCCAATATATACCTTGTTTTCACTGACATTTCTGATTTCATTGTCTCTTGACAATGCATCGGCTACTATATTAAGTTTACCTGATATATATTTTATTTTGAAATCATATTCTTGGAGTAACAAAGCTCCCCTATGTATGCGATTGTTCAATAAACGATTATTCATAACATTAATCAATGATAAATGATCTGTTTCTATAAAGAATTTGCCACCTAATAAATAAAATCTTAACTTATTAACACAAAATACAATACTAGCAAATTCCAATTCTCCAACACTATATCCTTGCTCATATGATCTAGTTAAACGAGATACAAAACTGATAGGTACTTCTATCTCATTCTGACATTGCAATAATACTCCTGATAACTTATGCATAGATGCATCTGTTCGTAAAATAAATGGCAAGCTATAATCAGGATGATATATCTTCAAATTTTGACAAAACTGATTTTTAATATTTTCAAACGCTAATTGTTGCTCTTTACCCCAATACCATTTCACTCCCTTCTTGAGTAAATGATTTAAAGGAACTATCTTTTGGCTCAAATCAGGCACAAGCCTTTTAAAATAGTTGATCAAACCAAGAAAACCACGCAAATTTTTAATATTTTTAGGAGTAGGGTACTCCTTTATTCTTTCTACTCTCTCCTCGTCCATTGAAACTCCCAAATTATCTATTTTATATCCCAAAAATGTAACACTATCTTGAAAAAATTGGCATTTCTTTATATTTATTTTAAGACCCGCTAAATCTAATTCTCTTAATAATATTTCAATATGTTTTAGGTGTGAAAATTCGTCTTTTGAAAGTATAAGGATATCGTCTATATAATGAAGAATAAAATCATCATATTTATCTAAAATATTATGAAGAGCACGAACTAAAGCACTACATGAACTTTGCAAACCATAAGGCACAACACAAAATCTGTACAGAACACCATCTATCATGAAAGCTGTATAATCTCTGGATTCATGGGCTAAAGGAATTAACCAAAAACTATGTCTCAAATCTACTTTGCTATAATATTTTGCCCCCGTTATTCTCCCGAAAATAGTTTCCGTTGTAGCAGGTGCTTCGTATTGCGGTATGGTGTGATTATTTAAATTTCTTGCATCTAGACAAAGTCTTAATTCTCCACTGTTCTTTTTGACTACAACAATTGGATTTATTATTCTTGAATTACATTTTTCTATTATTCCATTTTCTAACATCTTTTCTACTTCTCTATTTACCTCACTTCGGTATCTATATGGTATCGGATATGTTTTCGGTCTAAAATCTTGGATATTTCTAACTTCTATTTTGTGAACATAATCACTAGCAAATCTATTTTCCTCATTTATGAGTCCTTCATACTTTAATAATATTTTCTTCACTTCTCCTATCCACTCTTTCTTACATATCACTTCCTCCTCCATTATATCCATACTACTTTTACACACCTCATCATCAACATCTTCATATAATACATTATTAATATCTATATAATCATTATTTATCAATTCATTGCCCTTTTCTGGACTTAATTCATTAAATATTTCATTATCCTCCATATACATTCTCCTCATATTCATCAATTCCTTGCCCTTTTCTGGACATAATTCTTCCTCAAATTTCACATACTCCTCCTCTACTTGTACCAAACCTTTCTCATAATTGATTACCATACCCATTTTGTCTAACATATCCGATCCAATCATAATATCATATCTCATCTTATCAATGACAATCAGTTGTAGAATATAATCTTTTTTAATTAATTTAATATGACCAACAATACTTTTATTAACATGTGTAATCGTTTTATTATTTGCACCTACTAAACTTAACTTAGGAATTTTAAAACATGAATCTTCTAAATTCAATTTTTTAATGACATTTTCACTAATTAAGGAAATCTCTGACCCTGTATCCAATAAAACTTTAAAATATTTACCACAAAATTGAACTTTAATAAAAATTAATCCCCTGAACTTTTTCGATACAACATTAGCTCCCATGTCCAAAAATTCCCTATGATGCTCGTACAGTTTGGTTGCTATATTGCCTAGCAGGTGCGATCTACAAAATTCTGTTCAAATGACTCCATTTGAACACCTGATGACGTTGATGGTTGATCAGAAATTTCACCATCCATGACTATATTATTTACACTAAATTGTGCCCTATTATCACTATTTCTACTATTTTGGTTGGAAGGCTGATTCGAACTCGAATTACCCATATCTCGTCTTGGTGATCGTCTGCTATCACCATTATTGTCATTATTATTGTAAAAATTATTATTACCATTAGAGTTATTTCTATCACCATTATTTCTATAATTATTATCTCTGTAATTATTATATCCCCTATTATTATTATTATTTTGGTTATAATTATTATAACCTCCACGTCCATTGTTATTTCTATTATTATTATAATTATAATTTGATCTATTATTTTGACTTCTGTTTTGATTGTTATAGTTATTGTTATTATTATTGTTATTTTTATTATTCCAAGTTTGATTATTGTTATTATTATTATCATATCTGTTGTCATTGTAATTATTACTATCAATAAAATTTTGAAAATTGCCATTATTATTATTTCTGCTTCTATAACTTTGAAAAGCTTTTTCCTTTTCAATAAGAAAATTGCAGAGCATGTTGAAGTCGGTAAAATGGAAATTTAGTCGGATATTCTCTATCTGACTTTCAAAATGGACTATTATGTGGTTCACCAGTTCCTTCTCTGTGAGTTTTCCATCCAGATACTGGGCAGCACTATATAATCTCATAGCATACAGATGCATGCTTGTTCTAGAGTTGGAGTTATATCTTCCTCCAAACAATTCTGCTCTCACAACTTGTTGTCTGGACTGTCCCCAGAAAAATTCCAAAAACTTCACTTTAAAACCATCAAAATCTTGGATCTCATTCTCCACATTCGTATACCAAATCAACGCTTCACCCTTCAGCTGATTTCTAATGACTTCACGAAATTCGTCGAAGTCATTGTATTGCAAATATTTGGTTGTGAGTATACGAATAAATGGTACTGGATGTTGAGATTTATAGTCCCCATTAAAATAAATTCTGTTCTCCGATGTTTCTATAGTATGGACTATTGTTCCTTTTGTTGTATTCCTAATCTTCTTCTCCATCTTTTCTATCTCTTGTTTAACTTCTTTTACTTCAAACTTTAATTTATTCTCCAATTGATCCTCCTTTTCCTTGGATGTTTTCTGATCTTTCTTGATTTGATTTATGTTTTCATCTACCATGATGAATCTTCTGTTCGTCCACTCTGCTTCCTTTTCTATATCTTCTTCTACTATATTTATTCTTTCTTTATTCTGTTGTATTTGTGTTTTAATCTCTTGATTTTCAACAGTTAATTTAGTTTCTAAATTTTCATGTTTATTCATGATCTCTCCGTACAACATTTTCACTTCTCCAATACTCTTATTTATTCTCTGTTCCATCTGTTCTTCTATTCTTTTAATGTTCTCTTCAAGTTTCTTTTCCAACCTCTGACTATTTTCTTCTGCTTTTCTGTTATTTTCTTCTAACTTGTCTTCCATCTTTTGACTATTTTCTTCTAATTTTTCTTCTACCCTTTGACTATTTTCTTCTAATTTTTGTTCTACTTTTTGACTATTTTCTACTAATTTTTCTTCTAATGATTTACTATTTCCCTCTAATTTATTTCCCATTTTCTTGTTGTTTTCATCTAAGTGAATTAATTTTCTTTCTATTTTATTATTATTTTCTTCTATTTTTGTTAATATTAACTCCATGAATTTTTCAAGGTCAGACTTTTCTTGTTTCTGTTCCTCTTCTTCCTTTGTCGTCTTCGAAACAGATCTACGTCCATCTGCCATTTTGTAAAATATATCAGACTCAAAATTTTAATATTGATTATTTAATATGTGACTATTTTGCCCTATATTTATCTTATCGTTCCACGTTGGTTGCGCCAATTATTATATATTTTTAATAATAACAACAACAATAATTTATTTTATTTTTGGTTGTGCCAATTATTATATATTTCGTGGGGCCAAATATTATAGAAGTTATTTTATTTTATTTATTTTTATTATTAATTATTTTATTTAATTTATTTAATTTAATTATATTTTATTATTATAGAATTATGTTTATTTATTTTTATTTATTTATAGAATTTTTTTAAATATTCTGATTTAATAATAATTGATTTTAATATTTTAATTAAATTTTTATTAATATATTGGTTTAATAATAATTGATTTTAATATTGATTTTGCCCGGCGCCATCTATTAATCACTTACCTTACTAGCTCAGTTATAAAGTGAATTCTGCATGAGATCTCCTATCTGTGGAGGTGTGAGAAAAGATTTCTGAAATATCAACTAAACAAACGACACAAAAATACAGCTATATGAAATGGTTGATAAATAACAAAAGACTGTCGAATATTGTACACGAATTTGGAAATATATTGAAAATAAAGGCTTTGTTATGCAACATCAAAAATACAAGGTAATTATACAATAATATAGATCAGATCAATATGATATCAACTTGAAATATTTGCTGATCTATCTAACGCTAAATTATTTATTTTAGGTTATCTAGTCGAAAGTCTGAAGGAAGAAATATGATGCAATGAATTTAACTATATAAAAAAAATAAAAGTATTTGACAAAAATTTAAGTCGAAGATAACCCAAAATTATCTTGAATATTCAAAATTTGTTATATTAAAGCTAGAAAATGAAAAACATTGACTTTAGATCATGATCAATTAAAAATATAAACTGTTCAGTACAACCTTTCACGATGTAATATGAAGATAAACCAAACTGCTATGAAGTCTCTTCGGATCCAAGACGAAACCAACTGCTTCTCTTTCACTGGAACAATGTTCTAAACATGGTAGATACCCGCATCGGAATACTTTTTCACTTTTCTTATAAAGTTGAGGGTCATTTTTGAAAATTTTTTCTTCACCATGAAGATTATTTATACAGGTTAGTAGAATAAAAGTTTTTAATTTAAAATTTTTACGATTTAACGCATTTTTTTCAAAAAATTGCGGAGCTCCTTATAAACAGGTGTTGCTTGTTCAAAAGCCTGCAGAAGTCTCTCTAAAATGGATTCCTTTTGGCTTGGCGTCCCTTCACAGCCAATGGAAATTAATTATTAATAACAATCCTTGCTATGAAAATTTGAATTCACCAATCAAAAAATTCCAATAAATTTGACATTTCATCAAAATAATAATTTTGATGAAAATTTTGGAAATATGAACCCAAATTGTGATTCTATCCTAATCTTTGGGTATAATCTAATCTGGGATTTGAATAGATTAAACTTTCTAGTTCATTTTGATATAATTTCCTTCTTGCTAGGTGCCCTTATTAAAGTTCTATTAGGGTTCATTTCAACGTCCGACACTTCATTTTTAGTTTCTTTATCACTTACACTCACATATTAAAATTCAAATATTTACACAATTACTACATACAAAGGATTGAAATAACTTTCAATTTACACAAAATAAATCAGCAATTGAATATGCATAAGCCATTTCCTCAAAATATCATTCTTATACGTTAATTTGACCTATAGTTTCGACACTTGTCAAAGCTATTATTCTATTGAACTATTTTCCACATTTTTCTTTAAAATTTATACTAAAACTATTAATATTGAACTAACTATTGTTCTCAAATTTTAGATTAATGTCTATTTCAACATAATTTCACAAATCTATACATGCAGCTAAATGATGCAAGACGTATCACCTTAACGAAGTTCCTTTCGAAGTGACTTTTGGAAACATGGAACCTTTTGATGATTCTTACGAACAAATAAGGCTATTGTATGATAAAAATAGAAGTAATTCTCAGGTAAAACTCAAAATTCAAATTATTATATATTCTATTTACTAATTTCTAATTTATATGTCATTGAAATATCATCTTTGATATAGGATTACCTATTTTGATTTCTTATGTAATTCTACCTTTATACACTTAAATAAAACCATCTTATAACTATTTAATTATTACTAAGTGCTCTCCTAACTTTAGTTCTTTTTATAATTCTCATTCTTCTCAACCTTCCAATCAACGATACCCCTCAAAAGTGGCAATAATAAAAAAATTATCCATATACTTTGGGCTTTATTAAAATTACTAAATTATCTATTATTTTTAACTATTCTATGGTTTGAGTATCTTAAAAAATCATAATAACTATTTAAAATCATGACAATATATATATATATATATAAAGGGTTGTCTACAGCTAATGCCGTTTCCCTTCCGTCAGCCAGGACTACCATTTTTTTCGATCTTCCCAGTCTCCGTCTTCCAATCCTTTCTTAGACATGGCTTCGTCGACTTCATTTTTCCAAGATCTTCTAGGTCGTCCTCTTCTTCTCGTTCCTCTTGGGCTCCATTCTGCAACCTTGTTTATCCAAGTGTTTTCTGCTCTGCATACGTGGCCGTACCATTTCAGTCTTCTCTCGTCTATATATTGCAGGGCATCTTTTTCCACTTGCATTCTTCTCCTTATCTCCTCATTTGTTATTCTGTCTCTTCTGGTGAGACCACAGCATCTTCTCCAGTATTCCATTTCGGTTGCCAGAATGCTTTTTTGGGTTCTTTTGTTTATGACCCAAATTTCTGCGGCATATGTCATGATGCTTCTTACTATTGTCTGGTATATCATTCTTTTTGTTTTTCCCTTGATGTTTTTATTCCAGATTACATTATGGAGTTGTCTGATGCAAGATCTTGTTTGTCCCAATCTACTTTTTATTTCTGCTTCTGTTGTTCCGCTTTTCGACATTATAAAGCCCAAATATTTAAAATTCTTCGTTCCTTTTATTTCAACTTGTTCTTCTACTTCTAAGTTTTTTACGTCTTCTTCCGATATTACTAAGTATTCCGTTTTCTTCATATTTATTTCCAGGCCCACCTTTTTGTATTCCTCTTTTAGTTTTCTTACCATGTAACTGATATCCTCTTCATCTTGAGCCATCACCACCTGATCGTCTGCAAAACACAATGTGTAGAGATAATCGTCCCTTATCGGTATTCCCATACCCCTACACTTTGTCTCCCAAGTTGTTAGTGCGTGTCCTAAAAATATTTTAAATAGAGTCGGTGACGTTGGGCATCCCTGTAGTAATCCTTTTGTTGTTTTGAAGTTAGCAACTACCTTGTTTCCGATTTTTATATTTACTTCATTTCCACTGTACATGTTTTTGATTGCTTCTGTTAGGTTAGGTGGTATCCCTATTTTAGTCATTGCTTTGTACAGTTCTTTCCTTTGCACGGTGTCATATGTCTTCCTAAGTTCTATAAACGCCATGTGTACATCTTTGTTCTTAGCTCTTTTTTTCTCTATTGTCTGTTGTATTGTATGGATATGGTCTGGACATGATTTCCCTGCTGTGAAACCTGCTTGTTTTTCTCCGATTTTACCTTCTATATTTTTCTCTATTTTGTTCCTGAGGATCCTGCCATACAGTCTTCCCATTGTAGCGATGACGCTTATCCCCCTGTAATTTTCGCAATCTTTTCTGTTACCTTTTTTGTATATCGATGTTATGTAGGCTTCCTGCCATTGTTTAGGGATGTCCTCTCCATTTATTGCTCTTTCCATGATTTGGCATATCATTCTTCTTAATTTCTGTGTTCCGTATTTGATTAGTTCCGTCACAATTCCTCCTGGTCCTCCAGCTTTATTGTTCTTCATGGAATTTATTGCTTGTTTCATCTCTTTGTCTGTTATGACTATTTTTTCTTCCTCTGTGGTCATTATTTTTTGTTCGTCTCCATCGATGCTGAATTCTGGTCTTTGCTCTATCAGTAGATTTTTATAGTGGTTCTCCCACTCGTCGTCTGGTATGTATTGTATAAAAGTTTTCTCTTTCCTGTTAGCTCGTAATGATTTCACATTTTCCAGGCTTCTGAACTTCTTGTTCCTCCCATATTCTGTTCTATACTTCTACATGACCTTTCCCATTGTTCATTTTTTTCTTTCGTTGTAATAGCCCTAACTTCTCTGTTCTTATCTCTATATTTACGGAGGTCTTGGGGATCTTTTGCGCTTAGGTATTTATGGTATAGTTCTTTTTTTTCTTTTATTTTCTCTAAGGTGTCTTCGTGGAATTCCCATTTGTAATTTTTATCTCTTGTATTTTCTATTTCTCCTAGCGCTTCCAGACCTGCTTCTATTATGCTTTCTCTTATGTGTTCGTATGTACTGTTGATATTCTCCTCAAAACGAAATTCCACTAGCTTCTGATCTAATCTTCTTTGGTACAAGTTTCTTATGGAGTCGTCCTGAAGTAAGTGTATCTTCAGTCTTTTTTCTGTTGGTAATTCTTTATGTGGTTCTTGGTTACTCTGTGCACTTTGGTGTACCCATGGTAGTTCTAATCTTGCTATCAGTAGTCTATGGTCGCTGCCGCATTCTGCTCCTCTTTGTACTCTTACGTCTCTTATTCGCATACGTCGTACTTATTAAAATGCCCATTATATTTTTGTCAAACATTTTTTCATATATTAGATATACAGTATGTCCCTGTAAGGTGCATCCATATGGAAAACTTTTTTATTATTAATTTTAAGAAAAACAGTTATTCTTCGTAAAAAGCTCTGCATGTCCAAAACCTAAGATTTAACATCAAATATCAAATTTTTTGAATATCATACGAGGTATGTCAAAAAGTATGAATTTTACTCAAGAGTAAAGTACTTTTATTTTTCACAATATTGAAAATTGCTATTATGAAAAGTTGTTTGGAATTAAAAACTATATTCTAGTATGCAATTGTATCCTTCTAATTGAAATCTTTTTTTTTTAATTATGAACTAATATTATTTTTAGTTATTTCGATTCAGATAACTCTTTTATTATTAATTTTACGAAAAAAGTGATTCCTAATAAAAAGTTCTACATGGTCTAAAACCTAAAATACAACCATCTTATGTCAAACTTTATCAATTTTATACGAGGTATGTCAAAAATATGAAGTTTGCTCAAGAGTAAAATAGGTTTATTTTTCACAATATCGAACAAAATTGTTATTATGAAAAGTTATTTAGAATTAATAATTACACTTTTATAAAAAATAACTTTTTTATAATAAAACCTTTTTATCAGGAGAGAATATAAAGTAATTTGAAGATATAAAATGCTTAAAATTCCAAAAATTACACTATAATAAAAAAGTATATATATATATATCGGTTTTAAAACGTTCTCCTACGTCTTCCGATGCCTAGTCGCCATTCACTTCGGTCCATCCAAAGGTCTTCATCCAATTCTCTTTCTCTCATTTCTCGATTTATGCCTTCTCTCCAACTCAGGCGGGGTCTTCCTCTTTTTCGTCTACCATGAGGGGTCCACGTTAGGATTTGTTTCGGGAGTCGTTCTTCGGACATTCTTTGTACGTGTCCATACCATCTAAGCTGTTTGGTACTAATGTCATCTACTATTGTGTGTTTCACATTCATTATTTCCCTAATTCTGTTGTTGGTTACCCTTTCTAATCTTGATTTTCCTGCTGAGCGCCTCCAGAAATCCATTTCTGTTGCTTCAAGTTTTCTCTTGTATCTTTCTTTTATTTGCCATACTTCACTGCTGTAAGTGATTATACTCTTAACAATTGTATTGTATATTCTATGTTTGTTGTTGTTTGATATTGACTGGTCCCAGAGGATGCTATTGAGAAGGGTAATTGCTTTTCTTCCCTGGTTGTTTCTTTCTTCTATCGTCCGGTCTACGCTTCCTTCTTGTGTGATGGTCATACCAAGGTATTTATATGCGTCGCAATGTTTAATAATTTCGCCATTCCCCAGTGTAAGGTCCTGCTGTGTCCCACCGATACACATATATTCGGTCTTCTTTATGTTTATTTCCAAACCACCTTTTTTGTACTCCTCTATTAATTTCCTTGTCATATATTCTATATCATCGTAGTCTTGCGCTAGTACAAGTTGGTCGTCTGCAAATGACAAAGTGTATATTGTATTGTTGCTGATCGGTAATCCCATGTTTTTGCATTTGCGTTTCCAAAGTTTTAGAGTTTGTTCGAGGTAGATCTTAAATAATGTCGGTGAAAGGCAGCACCTTTGTTTTAGGCCTTTGCTAATTTGGAATCCTCTCGATAGCCTGCTTCCAACTTTCACCCTTGATGCAGTTTTGTTGGTATACAATTGTTTCGTCGCTGTTATTAAATTTGCGCTTATATTGGTTTTCTCTAATGCTTCCCATAATTTGTTTTGTGGGATGCTATCATACGCTTTTCTTAAGTCCACATATAACAGATGCACCTCCTGGTTGACGGCCAGTTTCTTCTCAATAATCTGTGTAATACAAAACAGATGGTCAACCGTTGATCTCCCTGCCCTGAATCCTGCCTGTTCTTCAGCTTCTATATCTTTATATTCGTTTTCGATTTTATTTTTAATCAGTTTTCCGTATATTCGGCTGATCGAGTTCGTTACAGCGATGCCTCTGTAGTTGTCACATTGATCCCGTCTGCCTTTTTTATGTATGGTGGATATCCATGATGTCTTCCATTCTTCTGGGATTTCCGCTCCGTTGATGCATCTTTGAAAGAGTTTAGCCAGGTTTTCATATAATTTTGTTGTGCCATATTTTATTAGTTCAGCTGGTATGTTCCCTGGTCCTGGTGCTTTGTTATTTTTTAAAAACTTACATACTTCTTCTACTTCTTTTGTTGTTACCCGTAATGGTGAGGCTAAGATATTTACATTGCTGGTATCACTGTTATTTAAAAATTCCGCTCTGTCCTCATTTAGGAGTTTTTCAAAATATTCGTCCCATTGATCCGGTGTGATTGCTGATATTATATCTCTTTTCTTTTCCTGTCGTAGCGATTTTAATACTTTCCAACTTTCTGTACTTCTGCGTCCTCCTAAATGTGTGTTAATCATGTTACACTTTTGCTCCCAAGCCTCATTCTTCTTTTGGCATATCATTTTTCGCACTTTAGCTTGGACCCTCTTGTATTCTACCTTATCGGCGTCGGTCCTTGTGTTCAGAAATTTTTTATACTTCTCTCTTTTATTTTTAATCTCTTATTCTATTTCTTCGTCCCACCAATACGGAGTTTTTCTGTGGTTTTTTATTTGGAATCCGAGGGCCTCTGTTGCTGCTTCCTGAAGACATGTTTTTATATAATGATAATGCTCTTCATTGCTGGTAAATTGCATGGTTTCTAACTTTTTATCTAATCTACTCCTGTATAAATCCCTCACGCTTTCTTGTTCTAAGCTGTTTAGGTTGTATTTCTTTTCTGTTAATTTTTCTATTTCCGCTGCAGCTTCTTTTAAATCTCTTGCTCTATCTATTCCTATTGTGAGCTTTGTTTTTAATAGATGGTGGTCACTGCCGCAAGTGGTTCCTCTATATACCCGCACATCCTGTACAATCAATTTAGTCTTTTGTCTTATGATTGTATAGTCTATGATTGATTTCAGCCCTCGGGTATTTTGTGTCCATGTATATTTATGGATATCTCGGTGTTGGAAGAATCCGTTTGTGATTTTCATATCATTTTGTTCGCATAAGGCTATTAGCCTAGTACCATTGTCATTTATAGCTTCTTCACCATATTGGCCTATGACTTTATTGTGCTGTTTCTTGCCTGTTCTACTGTTTAGGTCCCCCAAGATTATAATTTCTCGTGATCTGCCGATATTTGCAATTTCTGAATGTAGCTTTTCAAAAAAGTCGTCCTTAATATTCACCAGTGCATCATCGTTTACTGCATATACTCCAATAATCGTAATCTTTTTTCCTTTGATAGTTAGATTCATTTTTATGAGCCTTTCGCTGATGGCTTCCCAAGCAGTTATGAATCTCCTTAGTTTCTTGCGTATAAGTATACCTACACCTTGTTGTGCTCTTTTCTCCTTTGGTACCCCGCTGTAGAAGTAATCATATTCTCCGATATTTTCTGATCCTTGACCCTTTCGTTTTGTTTCGGTAATCACTGCGATGTCTATGTTCAGTCTATTTATTTCGTGTATTACTTCATTTATTTTTTGTTTAAACCCTTGTACGTTCCAAGTTCCAATATTCGTCATCCTTTTCCGTAGCATGTGTCGTCGTTTTATAATCAATCGATTCCGAGGCGTTTCGCTAGGTTTTTTAACAGTTTGAATTTTTCCGAGTAACGGGGAGTTAACCCGATGCCTCAACCCCCGACCTGGAGGACCAGGGTTTGATTTTGGAGTATTCCTTCTCCTAGAGGATTTGCTTTCTCTACAGCTTTAGAGCATCCTCCGCCCTACCTGTTGGTCCGCGGGTAGTATTTTATTTCCTACCTATCCGCCAGCACTAGGCTGGTGAGGACATGCCCCTATCCGCCACCTTGGGGACGCGCTCTCTTGGGGTTACAGGTTCCCCCGAGAGAAAAAGTACTTTTTATAAATACACAGGACATAAAATGTTTCGAAAGAATAAAATATGAATTTTTAGTAGGTGTATTAACTGTTAAAATTATAATTCCAAAAATTACACTAGTATAAAAAGTACTTTTTATAATACCACGGTTGTTTAAAATGGTATATATAATATTTATATATATTGCATAGTTAACTTATAAAATATGGATTAATTTTAAGTATATCAACTTTTAATTATTTATTAAAAAAAAAAATAAAAAAGATACGCAACAGCCGTGTTTGAACTAGGGAACTCTCAATCTGCAGTCTAATGCCACTGACCCACTATCAATTTGTGGATATCGATTTATTAACGTACTTTAAAATATCATTGCACTAGTCACATTTCTAAAATAGTTTGCAATAAAAAAAATCGATTTATCCATACAGGGTGATTGATTGGTGGGGTAAAGCTCCGTAGATCCGTTATAGTAATAGATAGCAATAAAGGTTAATAACAAAAATTGTAGCCAACTTTGATTACAGATTGATAATCAGTAATCGTAAATTGTAGTTTTAGACAATTCAGTCATGCCTTACCTAAAATTTGGATAGATCTACACCCGTAATTAATAATTTGCTCTGAAAAATGAAAAATATATCGAAAACTAATAAATTTCGACATAGGGAATGTTATATAAAAATTAAAGTACGGTAATAGTAATTTTCGATAGTGATATAAAATACAGGGTGTTTCATTTAAAATTACTGAGAAAATAATGTACTTGCGTTTTGACTCACCCTGTATTCAATATAAAGAAAATTAGCAATATCGATCATTTATGAAAATTTTGACAATAAACAAAAAAATCTGGCATAATTTGACAAAATAAGCACAACGACTGCCGTTGTGCTTATTTTTATTTATACAGGGAGTTAAACTTGTTACGATTTTCATATAAAATTGGTTATAACTTTGTAAATACCCTGTATAAAATACTAAACCTTTATATTTTTGTAATGAAGAAGTTAAGAAGATTTCGAATATAAAATAAAATACAGGATGTTCCATTAAAAAAACAAAACTTTGATCTGCCACTATGTTATCGAACACCCTGTAACATTCTAACTAATTTTCTACTGTGAAGTTCAAAGTTACTATAACGGATCTACGGAGCTTTACCCCACTAATCAATCACCCTGTATAATAGCAGTTAAATATTGCATTGTTAGTATACTTCACCTTGTCTGTTTGTTACCGTGAATTGTCATTAGGTACGTCCGAACCGACACAGACACAGTCCTCGTAGCGTATTTGTTATAGTATTCGGCCAGAGATCGAGAGGTCTTGAGTTCAAATCCAGTGCAATCCTATACTTTTTTATTTTTTTGAAAGCGGTAAGCACAAAAGTAGTTTGGTGTTTAAAAAAAAATTAAAACAAACTGTTTAAAGTATATTTATTTTTAAGAAATCATATAATAGAAGTATAACTTCTTACGTGCGTACAAAGTACACACACATTCTTTTTTATTTATGATTTATTTTATTTTATTTTATATTTATTATTAATTTTTAATTTTTTATTATATAAATATTTATTTAGTTATATCATTATTTTATTCCATATTTTTATATATAATTTTAATTTTTATTTTATAATTTCTTATTCAAATTCATATAGGTTGGATATTAGCTTGATTTCTTCTTCGTCTGATATTATATAATTTTAATTGTTTCGTTATTGTTTTGTTATTCTAATTGTATCGAAATGCATTCATTTTTTTTTCGAATCCTGAGAAAACTAATAAGTATTTTTGAAAAATTTAAACGCAGAATGAAATATTACATTGTTTCCGAGGATTAAGAGTCCCTAGCAACTTCTACTATTGTTTATTTTAATAATTTACAGGGATGAAAAATAGAGAAAATTGAATGATATTTTAATTTCAGATATATCATTCAAAAGAAACTTTTTCTTTATTCTAAGGAACTTTTAGCCCTCGGTAATAATGTAGTCTTTCATTTTCCGTTTAAATTTTTTAAAAGTACTTATTAGTTTTCTCAGCATTCGAAAAAAATTAATGCATTTAAAAAGAATTCAACCAAAATTTTGCGCCTACTCTCTCAAAAAGGATTAAAGTGTTTTACATTTTTGTAATCAGTATTTCAAAAGCTTTTAAAATATGTACTTTCCCATTTAAAAAAACCAAAGTTATGCCTGTCACTTGAAGATGGAACGCGTAAAGTTCGAAACATTGATGATATAATATACTATGATTAATTTAAAAATCGACCTGCCGTGCGTTTTGCTTATGTGTTAAAAATAAATAAGTTAATAGGGAAAGGGAGGGGTAACACTTATTCCAGCGCGCTGTGATTCTTTATTTTGCATTATATTTTCTATATTTATGCCAACAAGGTCTCTTCTCATTCTTTGTAATTCTTGTGTATTTGTTTGGCTTTCGCAATTAAATAATATGTGTTCTGGTGTGCCTATTTCTCTACATTCACAGTATTTATCATCTTTTAAATTAAATATATGCAGGTATGTAGGGTACGGACCGTGCCCTGTAAGGAAATGTATTAATCCTTTTTTTGGGTTAAAATAATTTGGTATATTATTTAAATTTGGAATAAAATGATAGAGACGTCTTGCTTTAGGGGAATTATCTCATTCGTTTTGCCATTTTCTATATAATATTTCTTCTAATTCTCTTTTTGTTCTTATTTCTATTCCCACTAATTGTATTATTTTTTCATAATTTTCTTTTCTTTGGCAATATCTACATATGAGTTTTTGTGCTTCCAAGTATATGTGCATTACTCCAGTCAAGACTGTTAAAGCTGTTGTTGCTGTAGTACTGAAGGCTCCTGTCATTCTAACAAGGAAACCTCTTTGTGCTTTATTTAGTTTTTCAATATTTTTATTATTTGTTAGTCTGTGTGCCCATACACTTGCACCATACCCTACAATTGAGACAAGTATCGTACTCAGGTATACGCGCATATGCTGGAACGGAATTATATACTCCCTTTGTGCTGGGCTTGCAATGCAATGCATGACTTTCGCTGCCTTCTCACAGACGCTATTTATATGGCTTGGTTCACCGATTATGATACCAAGATATCTAGTTGTTTTTGCTCTTTTTATTGCTTTCCCTCTTATTTGTGTACTTGGATTTCTTTCAAGTTTTCCTTTTATAAGTCTGTTGTTTTTGTTTCTGATATAGTTAGTTTAATTTTTTTCATCCATTCATTTATATTTTCAAGTACTCCATTTGATTTTATTTCTAGTTCTCTTCTTGAATTACCATGTGCATACGCTATGCTCCCCAGAACTTCAGGATTCACATTTCACAGCTAACCGTTCCAGCAGTTCTTCTAACATTATGTCCCAAAAAATAGGTCCCCACACTGAACCTTGTGGACAACCTTTAGTTATGTTGGACGGAGTGGGGGGTTGATTGTCTCCTCTACTTCGTACAAGCCACCTGTTGGGGCGGCTTCCTTCGATGTGGTTCGGGTAAATAATTAAAACTCTTGCAGGGAGTAAGCTAAATAAACGAATTTACCTTTATTCTGGAGAATCATTTCACAAACAAACTAAACATCACTACTTTACTAAAACTTTTACAAAGAGATTTCGCATTTAGCGATCTAATATTACACTGAGTCGATGCATGTTGACTGTTTGAGTGGCGGCACACAAACCTCGCCAAAACAGGCGCGAAAGAAGCACACCCTGAATTTTACACAAGAAACTGGTTTTCAGACCCAACGCATTCTCACGTATGCAGAAAAAACCTGCCCTGAACCTAGGCAAACTATTTTGCTGCTAGGAAAGGAAAAGGCGAGCGTCAGTTGCACCATAATTTACAAGTTGCAATGGCAACATAGTCCCCGCCTTGATGGGAACGCATCAAAAAACAAAAAAGAGAAAATAATTAAGTATGATTCGAAAAAAGGTATAACTAAACTAACAAATTATCAAAATTCTTGAAGGTGAGTCATAGGAAGAGGATACAGTTTAGCAATAGAGCGAACGTATAACCCTTCAGGAGTTTTAACTTTTACATCTCTTACTTTGTTATCCTTTCCCGAATATATCTCAACTACCCGAGCTATAGGCCATTTAAGAGGAGGCGAGTTTTCATCCTTGAGCAAAACGAGATCGTCAGGCCTTATGCCTTCCTGAGGAGTAAACCATTTAGGTCTATTTTGAAGCCTATTAAGATAATCGCGTGTCCAAACCTTCCACATATGCTGCTGAATCCTGGAGCATTTATTCCACAAAGACAACTTATTTTCTTGAATATGAGAGAAATCTGATTTAGGGTATGAGGTTAAGTTAGGTCCAATAAGAAAGTGTCCGGGAGTGAGAAAGGAAAAATTAGACGGGTCATTTGAGAGCGCGCACACAGGGCGTGAATTAAATACTGCTTCAATCTGTGAAAGTACAGTAGATAGTTCTTCGAAGGTAAAACTGGTGTTACCCATTACTCTTACAAGATGATACTTGAAGCTTTTTATGGCAGCTTCCCAAATACCACCGTGGTGTGGAGAGCGAGGAGGGATAAACTTCCACTGAATTTGACATGAGGTAGTGAACGAGCGAATAGATTCAGAGGTATCACTTTTGAGAAGCAACTCATACAGTTCCTTCAATTGGTTTCTTGCACCGAGAAAGTTCGTGCCATTATCGCTGAAAATGACACTAGGATTGCCCCTTCGGGCGATAAACCTTTTCAGAGTCAATAAGAATGCTTCAGTAGAGAGACTGGAAATTAATTCCACAAGCACAGCATGAGTAGCTAAACATACAAAAACTGCCATATAGGCCTTAGTAAGGGGAGCTCTTTTGAGTTTAGAAGTCTTAATTGGAAATGGATCACCAAAATCGACTCCAACGTTTTTTGAATGAGCGCGAAACTTGAACTCTTTCCTTTGGGAGATTAGCCATGATTTGAGAAGCGACTTGTGCATGAAAACGATAACAAGTGAGACAATTTTGTATTATACGTTTGATTTGTCGAAGACCATCCAGAGGCCAAAAGTTCAATCTAACATTGGATAGTGTATTTTGAGGGCCGGAGTGTAGAAGTCATCGATGCTCTAGGGTAAGTAATAAATTGACAATATGTGATTTCGAAGGTAACAGCAGAGGGAGTGTTGCTAGTGTTGCTGGGGTGTAATGCTAGTTCGCCTCCATGTGGTGCACCCTGGGTAACGCTAAATGAACTAGCAAAAATTTGGCGGCAGACGAACGAAAAACAAAAACAATATCCTGCCAACATCACAGATCACAAACAGAAATCTTATCTATACGTAAACATACGATGGGAACAAATAAAGGTTCTTCTCAGAACCAACTGACTAGAGATCTCGGACCGTGTATCCGAGTCTGTCACCTTAACATCGAGGGCATAAGCCAGGCAAAATGCCAAGTGTTGCAAAAAATCCTACACGATAACGACATTGACCTGGTTGCCATACAAGAGACCCATACTGAAGACAAAGTCCAGCTTGATTTAAGGGGAAAGATACCTGGCTACGATTTACTGGGAGCCACCTATGATAAACATTACGGCGTCGCAACCTACATTCGCTGCAATATAGAAAATGGTTTCCTACTTTCTGCTTCCAATGAAAATAATATACATGAAGTAGTCACCAAGATTGGAGATATTACCGTAGTTAACATATACAAACCTCCAGCCACTACATGGAACCCAGAAGTGCTAAAGACTCATCCACATCCTACTATATACATCGGCGACTTCAACAGCCACCACGAAATGTGGAAGTACACCACGAATGATGAAAATGGGGAGGCACTAGTAGAATGGTCCGAAGAGCAAAACACATACCTAGTTTTTGATGCCAAAGACAGAGGAACATTTAAATCAGCTGCATGGAGAAAAGAATATAACCCAGACCTATGTTTTGTCTCAAAAGATACCAATGACAGACCACTAACAACTGCGAGAAGTGTCCTTGCAGACTTCCCACATACTCAACATCGTCCGGTGCTTATCACCATCGGAATATCAATTCCAATAATTAGATCATATCCTCGACCCAGGTGGAATCTTAGAAAAGCAAACTGGAAGAAATTCTCTGAACAACTAGACCGGACATTGAGCTGGGTCCCTCCAACCAGCAAACATTATGAGAGGTTTGTGGGCGCAGTAATAAGCACTGCCAAGAAAACCATCCCTAGGGGGTATCGCAAAGAATATGTGCCTGGATGGACTGAAACATGTGAAGACTTATACACGAAGTTTCTCGAAAGTGGTGACCGAGAAATAGCCGATGAGCTTTTACACAACATCGATACAGCTAGACGCCAAAAATGGATAAAGACTGTCGAAAACCTTGACTTCAAAAAATCAAGCCGGCAGGCATGGTCCTTGTTGCGGAAAATTGGAGGAGCTAACCAGCTGGAATCCAGAGAGTCTAAAATGTCTCCTAACAAGGTTGCCTCCCATATAGTATCTCTATCCAGAGCTCCACGAGATCGAACACATACTACCAACGTGAAAATAGACTTAAGAGCATTAAAACAAATGAACAGAACGAACTCCGAATATTCAGCAAGAATACTTATTTCTGAAATCACACATGCGCTGAAAGAAATGAAATCAGGTAAAGCACCTGGGTTTGATAGTATCCATCCAGAGTTCTTGATACACAGTGGTGCATACACGAAACAGTGGCTTGCAATGTTCTTTAATGATATACTTCAGTCAGGTAACATTCCTTTCTCACTTAAGCGAACAAAGATAATTGCAATTCCGAAACCGGGCAAATCAAACGATAAGCCAGAAAACTACCGCCCCATAGCTCTACTCAGCATGGTATATAAACTATTAGAAAAGCTTCTCCTCAACAGAATTAGTCACAGGATACTAGAAAATGTCCCCATTGAACAAGCTGGCTTCCGCCCTCATCGAAGCTGTACGGACCAAGTGCTGTCATTAACAACTTTTATAGAAGCTAGTTTTCAAAAGAAACAAAAGACAGCAACAGTATTTATAGATCTAACAGCAGCATATGATACTGTTTGGAGACAGGGATTAATATATAAACTGGCCCGCATTATCCCCTGCAGAAAGATAATTAACCTCATTGACAACATGCTGACCAACAGAGCCTTCCAGGTTATAATGGGAAAGGAGACGAGTAGACAGATGAAACTTAACAATGGTCTTCCACAGGGTTCTGTCCTTGCCCCTTTACTTTTCAGCCTCTATATTGCTGACATGCCTGAAACCGAATCTCGGAAGTTTGGATATGCTGACGACTGGACCCTTGCAACAAGCCACCAATCTTTAGAAACTACAGAAATCACTCTCACGAATGACTTATCCATCCTCAGCGAATACCTTAAGAAATGGAGACTACAGCCAAGTACTACAAAAACTGAAGTATCAGCTTTTCATCTAAACAACAAGTTGGCAAACAGAGAATTGCGAGTGTATTTTAATAACAAGCTGTTAAAACACAATAAATACCCGAAATACCTTGGGGTTACTCTAGACAGAACGCTCACATTCAGAGAACACCTGACGAAAACAGCAGCAAAATTGAAAACACGCAACAATATAATACAGAAACTCTGCGGCACTACATGGGGGTCCACAGCATCAACATTAAGATCCTCTGCTCTTGGCCTGATATATCCGGTGGCAGAATACTGTGCTCCAGTGTGGCTAAATAGCAGGCATACCCACCTGGTCGACACCCAACTAAACCGTACTATGCGTATGATAACAGGCACAATTAAGCCCACCCCTACAATGTGGCTACCTACCCTTAGTAATATAGCACCACCCAACCTACGCCGCGAACATGCATTGGTTAAAGAATATAACAAAATAATGGACAGTCGTCAGCTTCTAGTCCACAACGACATCCCCGATATTCTTGGAAACCGTCTCCGATCCAGGTTACCCCCTCTACAATCTGCTCAAGCGCTGCAGCAATCCAACTTTGACTTAAATACCCGATGGAGAGAAGATTGGGAAAGTAGGACAGATCCGCATTACCATAGTCTACCGGACATCACAGGGAAACCTGGCGAATTTGAACGTCCCCGTAAGATTTGGGCAGCCCTTAATCGAATTCGAACAAACTGTGGAAGATGCGCCGACTCCCTCCACAGATGGGGTAAACTCCCCTCGCCTTCTTGTGACTGCGGCGCTGCAAGACAGACGATCAGTCACATTGTTCAGGACTGCCCACGCAGAGCATACACAGGCGACCCTATAGACTTTGTAATGGCAACCGAAGGGTCAATCGAATATATAAAAAAATTGGACATCTGTTTGTGATGCATTGTATAATGCATAAATCTAACTATATTCTGTGATATACTTAAGCCATACGCTAAAAAAAAAAAAAAAAAAAAAAAAAAAAAGCAGAGGGAATTTTTGATCATAAGGAACATCCGAAAGGAGAAGACGACCACCTACTCATATCATTTGAGAGGAATCTAGAAAGGGATTCAATTTACGAATGGACTTATCATTAATCAGACGATTATCCATTAAGAGTTGGATTTCCAAACTGAAGAAATGAGACTGGGTCAATTTGATAATCATTAACTCAGAACTAGAGAGTTCATTTAGAGTAAGCGGACCGATACGTCTATGAGACTTAGCTTTTACATTGTGAATAAAACGAAGGCAATATCCAAACATTCTCTGAAGTCGAGTGAAGCACAAGAATTTGCAGAGAGTATCATACATTTGCGAATCTGGTTTTCTGATCTAGATCTGATTTAATACTCGAAGGACCATTAGATACACAAGTGTTGAAATCAACGTGTGAATCTGACAAAAATTGAGGACCATCAAACCAAAAATCACAATCAAGCAACTGCGAGGGTGCAGCACCGCGAGATAATATATCCGCAGGATTATCTTTCGATCGTACATGTCTCCATGTTGGAGGTGAGTTCTTGTATTTGAGTTACTCTATTGGCTACAAAGATGGACCAACGAGAAGGGTGTGAGTTAATCCATGCGAGAACGATTTCTGAGTCTGTCCATAAATTGACAGAATTTATTTGAGAGCGCGATGGAATCAAAACAGAGGGAATCTTCGAAACAAGATTAGAGAGTAATAATGCTCCTAGAAGTTCTAATCTAGGAAGAGTAACAACCTTTACAGGACTAACATGACACTTTAAGGAGGTTAGATGGCAAGAGATAAAGCCATTTTCGTTTGAAGTTCTCAAGTAAACGCAAGCACCGTATGCGTTAAGACTTGCATCTGAAAACCCATGTATTTGAATACTTATTACATTGCTGGAATTTAGCAGCAACCTGGGAATCTTAAGATTAGAGAGATGAGGAAGTGTTTTTAAAAATAAATTCCATTCTGAGAGTAAATTTGAACTGAGACAGTCATCCCAATTCGATTTTTCCAACCAAATCTTTCTCATAATTAACTTGGCAGTTACCACTACGGGGTTAACCAAGTCGATAGGGTCGTAAATTGAAGCGATTAAAGAGAGAACTTCTCTTTTTGTATAGGTATCCTTGACGGTAACCTTTGGCACAAGAACTGAAAAATGATCAGAGTGAGAATTCCAACATAAACCGAGAATTTTATTCGTGTGATTGTCGGGATTAATTACTTCATGAGAAAAATGAGAAATACTTGCGAGAAATTCAGGAGAGTTTGCACACAATTTATGAAGCGATAAACAAGCGAGTTTTAAACATTCGGTTAATTCCGATGTTTTTGTACACGCTTGTAAATTATATCACTTATATTAATTTTATTTATTTAGCTCAATGCGTAATCATCAAAGAAACAAATTAACATATTTATAAATGAAATTATTGTTAGCGCATGTTTATATAGTCCAGTCGCCAGTCGGGTTAGATGAATAACAGGCCTAATAGTCCAAGTAATGAAGCTTAAAATAGGACAAGACCTCGCAATTTTTACAGAATGGATCGATTTGGTTGAAAATTTGAGAATAAGTAGAGGATAGTCCAGGGATAAAAATCTATATAATGCCGAAAGGCGCTTTTACCATGGGGGTGGTTGCCACCCCATCTCGGGGTTGGCAAAAACATTCATTCTAAGCAAAAAACGTTCTATACATTTTTTTGATAAAATTAATAGTTTTCGATTTATTCGCTATCGAAAGTGTTAGTTTTATATCGAAAAAATCAATGTTTTTAATAAGTTTTCTGATAATAACTCCAAAAGTTTTCGTTTTATCAAAACAACTTTACTTAACAAAAATGTACCTTTTGAAAAAATAAACAGAACCGTTTTTTAAATTTTTTTAAGGCCAATGCTAATCGAGCTATATTTTATTATATTTTAGCTCTTTTTCGTCAAATGCTAAATATTGTAGTTTCAAGGTCAAAAGAAGGGAAAACTATGGAATTTTCGAGGATAACTTGTTTAAACTAATTTAAAGTATTTAAAAATATCTATCTTCAGAAATAAAAAAAAGTCACTAGCTCAAAAATTAAGTGACTTTTAATGAAAAGAATGTGAGTTCCTATTTTTTTCAGCGAAAAAACGATGAGAAGCAACCCCCTAATCATCACCCTAATTAAAATTAGTCATTGACCTTATTTGGTCTTCTTTACTTATGTATTATTAACAAGTTCTAGAAGTTTGACTGGCTTAGAATGATTAGTTTAAAAAAAATGGAGTTAAAAGCGAATAACCAATTTTTGTAGTTTGGAAAAAAAATGGCTTTTTCTTAAGAATAGAAAGATTATCATCAGAGATGCGAAAAAATGTTTATATATGAAATTGTAGCTTATTTAATTCCCAAAAACCTGGTTTGCAAACATTTTTTCTACGGCAAAAATTGAGTGAACTATTGACAATTAAAACTTGTAATAACATGCAAAAACCACCTTTACCAACCCTTTCAAAGTTCAAAGTCACGTCGTTTCGCGACTGAAGATTATAAAAAGATTAAATATTAATAGGCTTATATACCTTGTAAAAACCTTATTTTTCACCAAAATTTCTAAGATAAAAAATAAAAAAGTTACGGTTAAAAAATCAATACATTTTTTTTAAGGAGAAATCCAATTAGAAGCATAATAATGTAAGTTAGCGGTGTTTTTAGTCGTTGGCCTTATTCATTCATCTTTATTTATGTATTGTTAATATTATTCTAGAAGTTTGACTGGCTTAGAATGATTAGTTTTTAAAAAACTGGAGTTAAAAGCGAATAACGAATTTTTGTAGTTTGGTAAAAAGTGCCATTTCCTTCAGAATAGAAAAAATAGCATCACAGATACGAGAAAATGTTTAAAAATGAAATTGTAGGTTATTTAGTCCCCAAAACCTGGTTTGAAAAAAAATTTTTCTACGGCAAAAATTGAGTGAATCGTAAATGAGTATATCGAAAAACATTGATTTTTTCGATATAAAAGTAACACTTTCGATAGCGATTAAATCAAAAACTATTAATTTTATCAAAAACATGTATAGAACAATTTTTGCTTAGAATGAATGTTTTTATCAACTTTTGCGGTGAAAATATAATAAACAATTTCCACCCCCAAGATGGGGTGGCAACCACCCCCATGGTAAAAGCGCCTTTCGGCATCATATAGATTTTGATCCTTGGACTATCCACTACTTATTCTCAAATTTTCAAGCAAATCGATCCATTCTGTAAAAATTGCGAGGTTTTGTCCTATTTTAAGCTACATTACTTGGACTATTAGGCCTGTTATTCATCTAACCCGACTGGCCGACTGGACTATATAAACATGCGCTAATAATAATTTCATTTATAAATGTGTTAATTTGTTTCTTTGATGATTACGCATTGAGCTAAATAAATAAAATTAATATAAGTGATATAATTTACAAGCGTGTACAAAACCATCAACATATAAATTTAGGAAGTAATTCGAATCATTTAGGAACAATAAAATATATTAATAATTAATTGAATTGCGTAGTACGTCTAATAAAATTAATGATGAAATATAGGAGAATCTGAAAAAATTTGGTCAATATAGTATTAATTGAAAAATACTGATGGGGGAGACCGGGGCTAGTTGACACAGTTTTTGGTTCAGGCTCTGTAAATCAGATACTTTTTATTTTTTTTAACCAACCTTTCTCCACATAATTAGCTAAAATGTAGGCTACCCATCCATATTTTTCTAAAATTGTAGATACGAGTGGTTAAAATGATACGATGGTTTAACCTTCGACAGGATTTGTGTGACAACATACCCCTAGATGGGGCATGTTGTCACAGTATTACAAAAATATAGTAAATGTGAAATAAAACGTTTTTATTCAAAGAAGAACTTAAAAACTTAGAAATAAATACATATCGTCCTCTGAGCCATGTCAGGCCATGATGTTCCGGAATGTATCGGCTCCAAAATTATATGGGAGTGCATGCATTTCGTTACATCATGCTATGGTACGCTGGACAAGCCATACAGTCTGTAGTCAACACCCCGATGTATGAGCGGGAACAAAAGGTGAAAAATACTCATACTCTCACGAGTCGCATCTGGCGAGTCATGAGGGCCTTCACATTTTACGCTCTTTCAACTTGTCTTTAGTAAAATTTCTTTAATCTTTCCTATCGGCCTTACTTGACCAATTCTTACTTTTTCCGACCCCGAATGGCTATTAGGTTTCCGAGGGCAGACGGGTCACTATTTTCTACTTCTATCACTTCTTCTATCAATACTTCTCACCGAATGATTGCCGGTATAAGCAATCCCCCACTTACTGACCAACGGCTTCGGGCGGATGAATTGGTGTGTGGTAGGGCACTCTGTTGTCCTGAGACCGAGAAATCAATCTCAAAGGCAGAGGAACCAGGAAATGGTCAACGGCATCAGGATGTAGAAGGCCAGGAGAAACCACTACATTAAAGATCCTTGTGGATATCTCTAGTACAGCTTCCCATGGCAGATAAGGAAACTATACATACATTTAATGGTCATGGACTTCGGAATCCAAGATCCGGCAGGGGAGGAAGATCACAACCAGACCACGGGGCCTCTCAGGTCGTCAACACACGTAAACCCCGTGTCGTAAAATCCACAAGATAGCTACGTGGAACGTAACAACTATGTTTGAAGGTGCGAAATTACAAAATATTCAGCTAGAAATGGCCAGACTATACATTTCTATCCTAGGTATATGCGAGACGAAATGGCTAGGGTCAAACATATTTGAGAGTAATGGATACATTGTATACCACTCGGGAAAGGCAGAAGGACCCAGACGTAACGGAGTGGCAATCATTGTCAAAGAAGAAATTCGTAACTGTATCCGAAATTTCGTCCCCTTTAATGATCGTATCATGATGATTCAGCTGCAAAATAAACTACTGAATATTAATATAATACAAGTCTATGCACCAACAGCTGACAAACCAGATGAAGAAATTAGGCAATTCTACAGCCAAATTAAGCAAATTCTCCGGAGCACAAAAAAACATGAAGCTACAATTATTATGGGAGACTTCAACTCAAAAGTTGGTGCCAAAATCACACAAGATATAACCGGAAAGTATGGACTTGGAGAAAGAAACGAAAGAGGGCAAAGACTAATACAGTTCTGCCAAGAAGAGAAATGCATTATAGCAAATACTTTGTTTCAGCAATCTAAAAGACGACTATATACCTGGAAATCTCCAGCTGATCAAGAGGGAAAGATAGTCAGAAATTAAATTGACTACATTATCATTAATAGAAGGTTTAGAAACAGTATTACATCTGCAAAAACATACCCAAGTGCAGACGCAGCAACTAACCATAATCTGCTCTGTGCTGGATTCAAACTAAAACTAAAAAGAATAGAAGCCCCCACAACGCAGAAGAAACCTAATACTCGACTCCTAAGAAATTCCGTAATAGCAGATGAGTTCGGAAATAAGATAAATCATGAGATTAAAAAACGGTTAGAAAGATCTGAACAAGAAAATATCGGTCAAAATCTAGATATCATGAATTCCGCCATGGTCACCATGGCAAAGTTTTGAAACCAGAAAAAGACCCATTAAAGAAAAAGGATTGGATGACCGATAAAATACTAGACCTTATTCAACAAAGAAGAAATTGGAAAAACAAAGACGAGATTCGGTATAGAGAGATATATCGACAAATAAGATACGAGGTTAAGCGAGCAAAAGAGGACTGGATGGAACAAAGATGTCGTGAAATGGAAGAACTACAAAGAAAACATGACGAGTTTAATATACATAAAAAGCTTAAAGAAATTACCTACACTCAGAGAAAAAGAACTCCTCACTTTATGAGAAACTCCAAAGGTAAAATAATTCTCGACTTGGATGAAAAAAAGAAAGAATGGACTAACTATATAAAACAGCTCTTCCTGGATGATGTTGACGAGGTCACCACTTAACACCACAAAGTATACGAATACTGGTCCTAGTATTTTAAAAGCGGAAGTAGAGAAAGCCATCAAACAGAGCAAAAATGGGAAATCTCCAGGCCCTGACCAAATACCATCAGACTGGCTCAAACTTCTGGATGACGACAATGTCTCACAACTAACAAACATTTATAACCATATATACGAGACTGGAATGATGCCACAGATATGGTTAGAGTCCACATTTATTCCACTCCCAAAAAAACCTAATACATCTTCATGTAAAGACTTTAGATTAATTAGTCTCATGAGCCACTCGCTCAAGCTAATTCTTAAGATAATTCTTAATAGAATCAAGCAGAAATGTGAAGAGACAATGGGAAACAAACAATTCGGTTTCAGAGAAGGATTGGGAACAAGGGAAGCTTTGTTCTCAATGTTAACATTACTTCAACGGTCATGGGAAGTACAGAAACCAATTTACGTCTGCTTTATAGATTTTGAGAAGGCGTTTGGTAGAGTTCAACATGATAGGTTGTTTGAATATCTAGAAATGATTGGAATAGATGATAAAGATCTGAGACTTTTACAACATCTATATTGGAATCAAGAAGCTTCTATTCTGGTAGACGGCAAAGAAACAGACAAAATTTGCATTCAAAGAGGTGTCAGACAGGGTTGTGTGTTATTCCCAACTTTGTTTAACGTATACTCAGAAATAACTTTTAATGAAGCCTTGGAAGGACAATGTGAAGTTCGAATCGGGGGAGAAACTATTAACAACATCAGATATGCAGACGACACCGCGATCACGGCTGAAAATATCGAAGATCTTCAATTCCTTATAGATCGAGTCACTAGAGAATGCTCCAATAACGGACTTAACATAAATGCAACAAAGACAAAATTACTTATGGTTAGTAAACAAGACGTCGGCCCTATGCAACTAATTGTCAGTGATGAATCAATAACAAAAGTTAACCATTTTAAATACCTAGGATGTTGGATAAACGAGACACTAAATCCGGATGAAGAAATTAAAACTCGTATAGAAATTGCAAGAGGAGCATTTATGAAACTTAGATCTATTCTTAGCAACTCTCAGCTGAACTTACAACTAAGAATCAAGTTCCTAAAATGTTATGTGTATCCCATATTACTATATGGATGTGAAACCTGGATCATGAAGGTTAACATGATGAACAAATTAGAAGCCTTTGAGATGTGGTCGTATCGTAGAATGCTCAGAATATCTTGGGTTCAACGCATTTCAAACAGAAAAGTTTTAAACAGAGTAGGTCAAGGCGAAGGTAACTTAATTAAGATGATAAAAAAGAGAAAACTTGAATATCTGGGGCATATAATGAGAGGTAGCAGATACAGGATGCTGCCTGCAGTTAATACTCAATGGAAATATCGACGGAAAAAGAGGAATTGGCCGAAAGAAATATGCATGGCTCCGAAACCTTTGTCAATGGACTGGCTTATCAGCAGATCAATTGTTACATGCCGCACAAGATCGAGAACGATATCGGCAAATTGTTATGGAAGCTACCCATGCCTAAAAATTTGGGCACGGTACTTAAAGAAGAATAAGTCCTTTGAGTCACAATTGTGGCATACATAAAATTGATTTCCATTGGTGCAGCCTGCATGTGTCCATTGTTTGCATGCTGTACGTTGGTCCAACTTTCTATAGGAGCACAATAAAGTTCTCCGCAAACAAGCCATATACAGTCTTATTTGTTCGATGAAATATCTTCTTTTCTTTTGGCCCTACTTTTTTTGGGTAGAAGGTAGATTCATTTTAACGCTTTCCTTTTTTTTGTATATTTTTTTTGTTCTGTCTAGACTTCTCGTCCTACACAATTTCATTCTTGACTGGAGTATCTGTTAGTATTGATGATTTGCGTTTTTTTACGTTGAACGCGGTTGGTCCTCTTCGCAGCCTTTCTCTCTCTCTCTTGTCTTTTCCCCATTACTGAGGATCGTGATTTCTTCCAATATTCCTAACAATGTTTCTCCATTGGTCTCTATCTTCAGCTGCTCTAAGATCTTCGCAGAATGTGTTTCCAGCTGAATTCTTTATTTGGTCGGACCATCTAGTTGGTGATCGTCCTCTTGATCGTCTCCCCGGAAACAATTCTAGAATCTGAATTCCTGAATCTTTCCAGAAACAATTAATCTCTCCAAACTGTCGTCACCTCTGCGAACCACGTGACCAAAGAATTACAGAATTCGTTGCAGACATATTGTGGACAGCCTTTTTGTAATATTGAGTTGGTTTAGAATGGAAACGTTTGTTATATGAGCTGTCCAAGGTATGCGCAGCATTCTTCTCCAGCACCACATCTCAAAGGCATCAATTTTTTGGCGCTCGCATGCGCGAAGAGTCCAAGTCTCTGCTCCGTATAGAAATATTGAGAATACAAGGGCATTTACCAGTCTCACCTTGATATTTTGAGAGATAGATCTGTCTTTCCAAACTTTTGTTAGACGACTCATCGCATTTTTTGCCATACCAATACGTCTCCGAACTTCTGCTTCACAGTTACCATCGTTAGTTATACTAGACCCGAGATAGACAAAGGTGTTTACTATCTGGTATTCCTGTAACATGTTAGTCAGTTGAATAGTGTCGAATCTGTCGACCATTATTATTTTTGTCTTAGCTTTATTGATTTTCAGACCAACTTTATTGCTTTCGTACTCAACTCTTCGCAGCCTTTGGGAAAGGACAAACCGTTTCTACAGACGTTTCTACAGTTCAAAACAGGGAGGATATACCTACCTGTTTTAAGAAAAGGAAATTATTAGTTTAAAAGGCTCTTGAAGGATTCTTACCTGCAAGGTTTTCATTCGTATCTTAATTTTCTTGGATGTTGACAAATTGATTATTTGGTGTCTTTTGAATGTTCTCACTGCTTGTCTGTAGGTTTACTAAATTATCTAACCCACGATCTTCGTTTCCTGTACGTATTAGTTCATTTTTCCCTCCTATGGTGTCAGGTGTGCCCACTTCTGTTCCATTTGGGTTCTTTCGATCGGTAACGTAACTGGGGAGGAAGTCTTGTTCTGAGAATATATCCCTGTGAAAGGGATAAATACCAGTGATCCTAAATCCCGACATTATATTACTTGGAGTAAAGTATCATACGCTGAGATGTTGCCACAATACAGGTATATCACAGATAGTAATAGTTTTTCCAGGGGTTTGACTTCATCCATGCTATACAAGCAGAATAACAGCATTTAGGTTAGAAATTAAATTTTAATCCTGTAGATATTAAATCACTTTTTCACAACAAGTTTACGTTTGACGAATTCATAAATGATTTACCCTGTATTCTTTAGCAGTTTGATATGATTTTAATACGGTCTAAAATCATTTCAACAGTTTTAAATGCTACGGGGCAAGTTGTCACAGTGACATCTTGCCTCGTGTAATTTGTGACAACTAACCCCACATAACCTTCCGTAACTGAATGTCAAATCAAAAATATTCCAATAAATAAATATATCAAAAAATGCCTACGTATGTAATCTATAAGATTGATAAAAATATATTTTTATTACCTTGGTTTCATAAATTCACTCACAGCACGAGATGTTTGAAGATTAAAAATTTTACATGAGAAGCCTCAAAACACATTTACACAAATAATATAAGAGAAATAAATACTGGTCGATCTCTGTAATATTTTGTGTGAAATTGGTGACGAATATTACCTTTCGCATTTAGATGGTACAGCGTGTTAACTTCACAAATAAGGTAGAAATCGGCATTGTGACAACTTACCCCTGTGACAACTAGCCCCGGTCTCCCTTATGTATATGTACACTCTTATTACAAATGAATGGAAAAACAAAAGTATTTTGAATTGCGTAACAATATTTACTTCCCAGCTGAGCGTTTTCGGCTTACAAAACCATATCCAGAACTATAATCAATAACTACATTATTACAGTTGGTCAGATGTACACAGACAATTCCACACTATATGTTCAACAAGATGTGCACTATTTCAAAATATTTTATAACTTTGGAATATTTTTGGGAGTATTTCCTTATAAAGTTGAAAAACAAAGTTGGCAAAATATTTTACAACACACAGTGATTTTTTTCCTGCTCATTAGTAGCCTTTATGATATAATAGGTGTGTACGAGCTTTCCATTGGAAACCCATACATGTCAGGAAATGATATTTTCTTAGAAATGTGTTCTTCAAGCCAGTGTGTTATTTTTACTTCCGGAGTCACTTATCTTCTAACATTTAAGAGAAAGTTATGGAAGCACTTGCACAAAAATATTAGCCATCTTAGCTTAAATATAAAAAAAGAAATTTTACAAAAGAAAACACATTTTTGGTGCCTTTTTGTTGGAATTATATTGATGGTCGCTATAAAAGGCTACCAGATGATGATGGCAAGACATTTAACAATGATGATGCTTGACGTACATTTCATTATATCATCTTTCCAATTAACTGTTATTATTGCCTGCCTAGCAGAATTAACATCAATTGTTACTATAAAACAAGAGTATTTGTTTAACAGTCTACATCGTTTATGTTTAAAAAACCACCAAGATATCTTTATTGACATAAAAAAATTTAAAAATAAGTTTAAGAATATATCTCTTATAGCTTACGACATCAATGGTCTTTTTGGAATATGGTTTTTCTATGTTCCTTTTTACACGTTTTTTCGGTATATGCAGAATCTTAGCATGTTGCTGGCAATTTCAACTGATCCATTTCTTAGAAGTAACCAAAGCCAAGTTATAATCGGATTAATTATATTCGCAGTTTTTTATACAGTAAGTTCATTTTCATATTTTCATTCATTCATTCATTCATTCATTCATTCATTCATTCATTCATTCATTCATTCATTCATTCATTCATTCATTCATTCATTCATTCATTCATTCATTCATTCATTAAGCATTACAATACCTAGGGATTATAGCTAACGACATGGCGTTCAAAATCCTATTCTTGGGTCACTTGGGTGAGGTGGAGGTACTCCTCTGTCATTCATAGTCTTTGCTGCTGTCGTGGCCCTTTTCCATTTCTTCCTGTCTTTGCCCTGAACTTTCTAGTCTTTCACATTCATTGCCCTTATGTCTTCTTCTACATCATCCAGCCATTTTCTTCTAGGTCTTACACTTGGGTCATAGAGGTGTCCAGTTAGTTATTCTTCTCAAATTATCTAGTTGTGTGCGTTTCTGTATATTATGTTCTATCCATTCTAAGCGAAGAGATTTTATATATCTGACTATATTTTCTTTCCTTAATTATTCTTCAATTTCGGCATTTGTATTTATTCTTGTTTCTCCCTCTCTTGGTACATTATGGCCCAGTATTGTTCTCACTATTTTTCTTTCAAATTTCAGAAGGCTATCTTCCTCTTTCTTGTTAATCGTCGTTGTTTCCAAACCATATGTAACAACAAGTCTTTTTAAGGTCTTATATACATAGGTTCATCTTTCTTCTCTTAATTAGAATTTTTCTTCTCAGGAGATTTCTATTCATTCCATGTTTTTTGCCTTTCAGAATTCTTTCCTCTGTTCTCTCTTTTCCGGTTTTCTATGTTGTTACTCCCAAGTAGCTAAAGGTTGATACAGTTCCAAATTTATTATTCTGTGTTATTAGATATTTCTGAGTTGTGTCGTCCTTTCCTATTAGTCTAAGAGCTAGAGCCGAAAAATCATCGTCATAAGTAATATGGAGTGTGGGATGTGAAATGTGTCTATTGTATATTGATAATTATGACCCCTTTCAGGCTGCCACCTCAGTGGATACAGGAAGTAGCAATAAGGGATGAAATTGGAAAGTTAGTGTAGTCTTTAAAGGTTTTCACCTCCTATTTTGTTAAACCTCCAACGATTTGCATGAAAATTGGTGACTAGTTAGAGCATACCCCAAGAAATAAAAATGATTTTTGGTGGATACCACCCCTTCTTGGGGGTGAAAACTATTTTATTAAAAATAACCACACAAATCGATAGAGGGACAAATTATCAGTAACATTTGTTATATCATGTTATTAAAATAAATCAATACTTTTTGAGTTATTAAAGATCAAAGACTTGTCTGTTTAAGAGCACATGTGTGAAGTTACGGATGATAAAAAGAACATATTAATTAATTGTATGTTACTAAAATATTATTTTTATATTATTTCGATATAAAAAATTTAGCAAAAATGTATTCGATAATGTCAAATGTACCCATTATTGGACACCCGCAGTTTCTGGACATATTCAGTTTATGTTGATAGAAAAAATGCAATTAAATATCTAAATAATATAAAAATAATATTTTACTAACATATGTACAATTAATTAATATGTTCTTTTATCATCCGTAACTTCACGCATATTCTCTTAAATAGACAAATCCTTGATCTTTAATAACTCAAAAAGGATTGCTTTATTTTAATAACATGATATAACAAATTTTGATGGATTCGACCGTTACTTGATGGAAGTTCATTTTATCTCACAATAAAACACTGAAAACTTTTGTTTTCTATCCTTCCACAAAATTTATTATTTACAACTAGGTGACTACAGCTGTTTCGGCAGAGTGTCTTTCTCAAGTGATATAATTTACAATGTGTTTACCTTTTTTAGTCTCTAACTGATGAGGTTGAGGAGTGGGGAGCTGTTTGTCTCGAGTTGGTCATTCAGAATTATATCTGTATTTTTCAGTTTATTAATTTCCATAGATTCTAAAAAAGATAGCTTAAGGCCTTTATTTTGGATATGCAGAATTTGAAACTCTTCATTGAAAGAATGATTATGATCTAGAAGGTGAAGTGCGTATGTAGAAGTGTCTGTTTTTCTATTGTTGAAAGCCCTTTTGTGTTCTGCTACCCGTTTGTCAAAAGTTCTGCCAGTTTGACCGATGTACGTTTTCGGACAGTCACCACAAGTTAGTTTGTACACACCACTCTGTAGTTGCTTTCTCTTTCGGCTTTTATTGTTCTTAATATATTTGCTTAAGTTGTTGTTAGTTCTGAAAGCTGGTATTATTCCTTTCTTTTTTATGTATCTGGCTATTTTTGTTGTTATCTTGCCAGTATATGTGAGAGAGCAGAAGGTACTGGGTATCCACCACCACAGAAAGAACCCAGTACCTTCTGCTCTCTCACATATACTGGCAAGATAACAACAAAAATAGCCAGATACATAAAAAAGAAAGGAATAATACCAGCTTTCAGAACTAACAACAACTTAAGCAAATATATTAAGAACAATAAAAGCCGAAAGAGAAAGCAACTACAGAGTGGTGTGTACAAACTAACTTGTGGTGACTGTCCGAAAACGTACATCGGTCAAACTGGCAGAACTTTTGACAAACGGGTAGCAGAACACAAAAGGGCTTTCAACAATAGAAAAACAGACACTTCTACATACGCACTTCACCTTCTAGATCATAATCATTCCTTCAATGAAGAGTTTCAAATTCTGCATATCCAAAATAAAGGCCTTAAGCTATCTTTTTTAGAATCTATGGAAATTAATAAACTGAAAAATACAGATATAATTCTGAATGACCAACTCGAGAAAAACAGCTCCCCACTCCTCAACCTCTTCAGTTAGAGACTTAAAAAGGCAAACACATTGTAAATTATATCACTTGAGAAAGGCACTCTGCCGAAACAGCTGTAGTCACCTAGTTGTAAATAATAAATTTTGTGGAAGAATAGAAAACAAAAGTTTTCAGTGTTTTATGGTGAGATATCAAATTTTACTTAAAATTTGTCCCTCTATCGATTTGTGGGGTTATTTTTAATAAAATAGTTTTCACCCCCGAGAAGGGGTGGTATCCACCCCCAGTTGGGCAAGTTGGCACCAAATCAGTTTTATTTCTTGAGGTATGCTCTAACTAGTCACCAATTTTCATGCAAATCGATGGAAGTTTAACAAAATAGGAGGTGAAAACCTTTAATGACTGCACTAACTTTCCCCTTTCATCCCTTATTGCTACTTCCTGTATCCACTGATGTGTCAGCCTGAAAGGGGTCATAATTGTCAATCTATAATAGACATATTTCACAGGAAAAACTCCATATTACTTATGACGATGATTTTTCGGCTCTAGCTCTCCGTCTATATCGTCATGTATTTTGTTTTGTGCTGGTTCATCTGTAGCCCTATTCTCTTCGCTTCCATATCTAATTTTTTAACTGCCTTTATAAGTGCCACCTTCGTCTTCGCTTTGTTGACTAGATCATCTGTATAGTTAAAACGTTATGCATAGCATAGAAACGTTAAACGGTTGTTAAAGTGATTGAACGTATTTATATCGCTGTGTATAATTCACGTAAAAAGTGTGGTTTTTTCAGTTAAAATTATGTAATATTAAAGTGTTCAAAAGTAATAAGTGATAACAAACGCTTCTTCTTGTTGTAGTTCCTTCTCCTATCAGAGGTTGGCTATCATCACAGCTATCCGTACCTTATTGGCGGCTGCTTTGAAAAGATCTACTGGGCTGCAACTATACCACTCTGTTAAGTTTCTCAGCCAGGAAATTCTTCTTCTACCTATAGATCTTTTACCCTTTATTTTACCTTGCATTATGAGCCTTAATATCTCATATTTCGCACCTCTGGTAATGTGGCCTAAATATTCTAGCTTTCTTGTTTTGATGTTCTTTATCACCTCGCAATCCTTTCGCAGCCTTCTTAACACTTTTGCATTTGTAACTCGTTGGATCCATGGTATTTTCAAAATCATTCTATAGCACCACATCTCAAAGGCTTCCAACTTCTTTATATCTTCTACTTTTAGTGTCCAGCTTTCCGCTCCATACAACAAAGTCGAGAATACGTAGCATCTTAAGGCTCTTATCCTCAGCTCCAGAGGAAGGTCTCGATTAACAAACATCTTTTTCAATTTTATAAATGCTTTTCTTGCAATTTCAATGCGTGTCCTGATTTCTCTACCCTGGTCATTGTTTTAATTTACCCAGGTTCCCAGATATTTGTAGTTATTCACTCTTTCTACTTGTTTTCCCTCGATATCCAACCTTCCTACTGTATGTTGCTTAGAAATAATCATGAACTTGGTTTTCTTAACGTTCATTTGTAGTCCATAGTCCACACTGACTTGATGTAATCTATTTACTAATAGTTGCAGTGCATCTAGACTACCTGCAAAAATAGCGGTGTCGTCTGCGAATCTTATGTTGTTCAAGATTTTTCCGTTTATTGATATACCTTGTTCTTCCTCTGATATTGCTTCCTTAAAAATAGCTTCGCTGTACAGATTGAATAACAATGGAGACAACACGCAACACTGTCTAACACCTCTCTTGATTTTTATGGCCTCTGTTTCGACATTTTCGATTTTAACCGTTGCTTTTTGATTCCAGTAGATACAGATTGACCATAACCCGTATATCTCGAGTGTCCACATTCTTCTCTTTTAAAAGTTTTATAAGTTTCTGATGCAGGGCCCCCGCAAGGCTGATTGGCGCCTGCGGCCTGCGTGCGGGACATATTTAAGCGCCCTTTAAATATACTATACATGGTGAGTGGGGAGGATCGCATCAACCTTTAAAACTGTATAATATACGTAAAAATAATCAAAAATAACTCATAATATGTTGTTATTCGATTTTCATTTGTTTCCGAGATACGGGGTGTTAAAATTTTTCTTACAAACTGACGATTTATTTATTGCTCTAAAACCGGTTAAGGTGTGCAAATGAAATTTGGTGGTTTTTAAGACATAGTTGGTGCACATGTTTTGACACACAATTAAGAATTTTATATTCACCATTGGCACGCGTACGGGCAATAGTCTAAAATTATTGAAACAAAAAAAATAGTACGCCACTGAGATATTTCAAATTAAAAATTATTTTTTAATTCCCTGTTTAATTTCTGACAATTAATCTATCTTCATGTTTGTTCATACCACGCTTCGCTTTCATGCAAAAAAATTAGTAAAGTTAAGATGTTTTATTTTTTGCATGGAAACGAAGCGTCGCATGAAAAAAAGGGAAAATAGATTTTTTTATCACAAATTGAACGAGGAATTCAAGAAAGATTTTTAATTTGAAATATTTTATTTTCATCTTTAAAAAATTTCAGACTATTACCGGTACGCACGCCAATGGTGAATATAAAATTCTTAATTTTATGTCAAAACATGCACAATAATTATGTCTTAAAACCCACCAAATTTCATTTGCACACCTCAACCGGTTTTAGAGCAATAAATAAATCGTCAGTTTGTAAGAAAAAATTTAACACCCAGTATCTCGGAAACAAATGAAAATCGAATAACAACATATGAGTTATTTTTGATTATTTTTTTACGTATATTATACAGTCTTAAAGTTTGGTGCGTTCCTCCCCACTCACCCTGTACAAAACTAATAAATATTTTTGAAAAATTTAAACCCAGAATGAAAGATTACATTATTCTGAGGCCGAAAGTCCGTGAATGTTTATTTTAATAAGTTACAGGGGTGAAAATAAAAAAGAAAATTTATTGTGATTTTTAATAATTGCAAATATTTAATTCAAAAGAAACTTTTTATTTATTTTAAGGGACTGTCGGCCCTCGGCAATAACGTTATCTTTCATTCTGCGTTTAAATTTTTAAAAAAATACTTATTAGTTTTCTCAGTATTCGAAAAATATGAATACATTTAAAACACATTTGAACATTTTGACAGGCGACATTTTGCGCCTTTCCCCTTAAATTTTTTGCAACATTAATGAATCACCCTGCATATTAAATTAAAAATATACATTTAGGTAAATAAACAATAATATTTTGTCATTTCGTATTTTGGAGCAAAACTGCTAAGTTGTTTTTATGGGTGTTAATTTATGTTTCTACTCGTCAAGAAGTGTGATTTGATGTTTATTTGACTATTTTGACTATTTTGAGTGTCGCTTTAGTTTACAACATAAAATCGATTGGATGGTATGCGAAGCGTAATTCAATCTACTTCAAAGAAAAAATTAGGAAGGAACAACAAAATGTAATATATTTTTGACGGAGTAAGTTCAACATTTCAGGACGGGAATAATTATTTTTTCAGTAATAACACAATATCTGATTTTTGAGATTTCTCTAGCTGTTCATGAAATAATTAAAATTGTATATAAAAAATAATTATTTCATTTAAAATAAATATCCCCTTTGGGGTTACGCCCGCGTGCACCGCACGCGTTGCACGCCCGGTTACGGGGGCCCTGTTCTGATGTCGTACTCTATATATACTCTATTATTATAACAAACGCATATTACAGTAAAAGGGTGAGTTCATCCCAAGTATATTTATTGTGGTTTCTTCAATTATTTACGACTGTACATAATATAAGTATCAAGTGATATTTTTATAAAAACAATAATTGTCTGCTATAGTCGTACTTGTACCTGTAGCTTATGGAACCGGCTTATAGTATTATGGGCATACCGCATTACCTTCTGCTTTCTCTTGTCTGTATAACGTGCCACCAATTTGTTGAAATTCTGTGGGTAATTATCCATGTTTTGAGGGTTCTTGCTTCTCAAACGGTTGACAGACTCGCGAGTAAGTACGCGAACTTATGGCTCGACGACCTTTTTCGCACGTGTGTAACCGTAAGTACGCATACTTTAAGTTTGCCGAGTAAGTTCGTCGTCTATCCAACCGGTTGGAAATCTTACTCGTAGCTCATACGTGTATCACTGCTTCGAGATTCGAGCTTCGAGCCGCGAGCCGTCATTCCGTTGCGTTCAGCTACGCCTATATTTTTACTAATGACGCAAATTGCCTATAAATAATTGAATCGTTTATTGTTGAAAGGAGACAAGTTATATTTTATAATAGTCGGAGAGATAGAAGCGGATTTTGTGCGTGATAAGTAATATGGAAAAACTATACGGGAATATGTTGAATTAGTTGTGTACATGACTTTCATCAACGGCCGGAAACCAGAGTGGGGACCGAGGCTAGTTATAAGAGGTCAAAGTCGCGGTTTTTATTATTTTTTTTTGTGACGCTCATGATCGAGATAGTGCACCAAAATTTGGGAATAAGTAGGTCATGACGTACCTAAGCAAAATCTCTAGGGGCGCAACGCTGCATGGCCGACAAAGCGGTGGGGGTAGGGGTGAATAAACAAAATATAAAGGGTTTTTTGCGACGTTCGTGATTGAGATAGTGGACCAAAATTTGGGAATAAGTAGATCATGATATTACTAAGTAAAATCTTCAGAGCCGGAAACCAGAGTGGGGGACGAGGGTAGTTATAAGAGTCAAAGTCGCGGTTTTTATTATTTTTTTTGTGACGCTCATGATCGAGATAGTGCACCAAAATTTGGGAATAAGTAGGTCATGACGTAACTAAGTAAAATCTCCAGGGGTGACACGCTGCGTGGCCGACAAAGGGGTGGGCAGGGGCGAATACAAAAAATATAAGGGGTTTTTCGCGACGTTCGTGATTGAGAGAGTGCACCAAAATTTGGAAATAAGTAGACCATAACATAACTAAGTACATCCTCAGAGCCGGAAACCCGAGGTGGGGGACGAGGGTAGTTATAGGGGGTCAAAATACCCGTTTTTATTATTTTGTTTGTGACGCTCATGATCGAGATAGTGCACCAAAATTTGGGAAAGGTCATGAGGTAACTAAGTACAATCTCCAGGGGTGGAACGCTGCGTGGCCGATAAAGGAGGGGGGTAGGTGTGAATATAAAAAATATAAGGGGTTTTTGCGACGTGCTAGATTGAGATAGTACACTAAAATTTGGGAATAAGTAGACCATGACTTAGCTAAGTAAAATCCCCAGAGCCGGAAACCAGAGTTGGGGTGAGGGTAATTTTAAGGAGTCAAAGTCGCAGTATTATTTTTTTTGTGACCCGGCACAACATTTGTCCCCCACGCAGCTTTCCGCCCCTGGAGATTTTACTTAGTAATGTCATGATCTACTTATTTCCAAATTTTGGTGCACTATCTCAATCACGAACGTCGCAAAAAACCCCTTACATTTTTTTATATTCGCCCTCGTCCCACTCCTTTGTCGGCCACGCAGCGTTTCACTCCTGGAGATTTTGCTTAGTTACGTCATGACCTACTTATCCCCAAATTTTGGTGCACTATCTCGATCATGAGCGTCACAAAAAAAAAATAATAAAAACAGGACTTTGACCCCTTATAACTACCTTCCTCCCCCACTCTGGTTTCCGGCTCTGGGGATTTTACTTATTTATATCATGATCTACTTATACCCAAATTTTGGTGCACGATCTCGATCACGAACGTCGCAAAAAACCCATTATATTTTGTTTATTCACCCCTACCTCCACCCCTTTGTCGGCCACGCAGCATTGTGCCCCTAGAGATTTTGCTTAGGTACGTCATGACCTACTTATTCCCAAATTTTGGTGCACTATCCCGATCATGAGCGTCATAAAAAAAAATAATAAAAACCGCGACTTTGACCCCTTATAACTACCCTCGGCCCCACTCTGGTTTCCGGCCGTTGGTGAAAGTCATGTACACAACTAATTCAACATATCCACGTATAGTTTTTCCATAATACTTATCACACACAAAGTCCGCTCCCAGCTCTTAGACTATAAGTTTTGAGAAAAACGTAAAAAACTATTCTAACCTGTACTAAATTATTTTTGATTATTTATTTTTAAGTAAACCTAATTAAATTTTGATAAGTAGTTACAGTAGAATAAAACAAAGTAATTTTTTCTTTTTGTTTTTGAATAATTGTTATTTTTGTGCGTGTCTTCTCTCGACGACATAGCAATGCAGTATGAGTATGCTTGCCGTGTGCCACCGACGTCAAGCCGAGTAAGTCCACAATCTTTAAACTCTGTACTTAAAGTTTGTGTTTCTGTTACCCACTTTATGTTTTATTTGAGACGGCATAAGATAACCTATCTTTTTTTTGGGAGGTGGGAATCTTCGCAAGACCGTCTGGTAATGTGTCCCAGGTGTGTCGGCTTCAGTCCGTCCTACTTCATCTTGACGGGGCCGCCTACCGACTAAACCCACCCCCTCTTTCTCCAGCCGACGAGTCTGGAACCGCTCTTAGCGAGCATGTCTGACCCGTCGACCTTACTCCTAACTCCCCTCTGGCACTCTTCGCATGCATTCCATGGATTGGATGGCCTCCCGCTCCCCCCTTTCGCACAAGCCTTGCGTCAGACCGGCCGGTGAAGCGACCGTCCACGCGCAACCCATGTGCGGGCTGTGCGACCAGTGGGCCCCCATCTACGATGGAACTAGCAAAACAGAACCAGTTGGCAATTACGAGTAACACCAATCATTCATACATTCATCAATTCACACTCGCGCTCATACCCATTTACTCCAGGTTAAAAAAAGGGAGGCAGTCAGCGAGGTGGGATGTAAAATGTCCTCCCCCACTAGCTGCCCCAGGACAGAAGAAACAAAAAAAAATAACAAAGAAACAGAATAGACAGAACGAAAACAATACCCAAGACAGTCGGCATGGACCAGATGTAGAGAGTCTTCCCCATACTGGCTATCTGTTACGACGTGCACCAAATAAATAAATAAATAAATAAATGAATAAAATTTGTTAAAAAAAGAAAATTGTAGAAATAATGTTGATTTCATTAATAAATAAATAAAATAAATAAATAAAGCACAATAAAATATTAAATAAATAAGTAAAACCAGATAAAAAATATATATGTATATAGGCAGACAGCGAAGTTTGGATGTAAAGTGTCCTCCCTCCGCTGGCTGCCTTCTACGACACAAGACACCGTTATAAAATAAATAAACGCTCATCCCGCCTGCAGTCGCCTCTCTTTTTCTTCTTTATGCTTTAACCTATCGGGGAACATCCATTCGTCGATCGAAATTTATACTGTTTATTATGAATTGATATTTCTTCTCTGGTTTCTTTCATTACATCATCATCTTGTACAATATTGAACAGGATGGGGCCTAGAACACCTTCTTGTCGTAAGCCATCATTGTCTATAAACTCGTCGGATTCCATATTATCTGTTCTTGCTCTGTTTCTTGTGTTTTTGTATAAGCTCATTATAGATTTTATGAGTTTATTGTCCACTTCTCTGTTCGTTGAAGTTTAAATATAAATAAAAAAAGAATTTTTACAAACAAAAACATAGTTTATATTTGTTTATGATTATAATTTATAACTTTGGACTATCCTTCTCTTAGTAGTCATTTCATTTATAAATGTGATTTAAACGCATTGGACCAAATAAGTAAATAAAATATAAAAAGTGGAGAGAATTTTTAAGCGTGTACCAAAACGTCAGCCAATAAATTTAAGTAATTCTAATCAATTTAGGAACAATAAAAGTGGTGAATACTATCTAAAACTAAGTTGCGTGTATCTATTACAATTAATGACCCAATATACGAAAACACAAAAAAGTGGTCAATATATTACTATACTTGGTATTATGATGTATACAGACAATTCGAAAACATATTATTATGTTCAACAAGATGTGCGCTATCTCAAAATATTTTATAACGTTGGAACATTTTTGGGAGTGTTTTCCTATAACGTTAAAAAGCAAACTTGGCAAAATATTTTACAACAAATAGTCGTACTTTTCCTGTTCATTAGTGAACTTTATGATATAATATCTGTGTACAAGCTTTTCAGTGGAATCCCATATATGACAGTATATGATGTTATCTTAGACCTATGTTCTTCAAGCCAGCGTGTTATTTTTACTTTTGGGATCATTTATCATCTGACATTCAAGAGAAAGTTATGGAAGCACTTGTTCAAAAATATTAGCCATCTTAGCTTAACCCTTAACTACAGACATCCGGTATTTTTTACCGGCGGGCATTTCCAAAATGTGGATTTCGTGGTAACCTCACAATTACAAGTTCATGTGTCTCTGTACCTCTCGGGCAGTTTGTATAACAATGCTAGTCAAAGCGTGTATTGTGTATTGTCAATATTTTCTTTTCTGGTACACATCAAAAATCTTAACCGGTAAAAATTACCGGATGTCTGTGTTAAGGGAGTGTTTTTATATGAGTACTATATTTGTAAATCTGAAATGTTTACATTATTTTTTTGTGTTTTTGGGGAAAAAGTAAAGAAATGGACTGTGGAAGACATCCTGGACCTTCAATGAAGGTTAAATTTGAACATAAAAATTTTGAGGCCACTTTGCAAAAATGGAATTGCCATTTAATTTTATTACAACTTTACCCCTTGCAGATTTTTTTTCATGGATGTAAAAATTTTCGTGGATGCTATTTTATATTTCCTTTGTGATTCTATGTTACGTTTATTTGTTAAAAAAAAGTTTAAATTTTTGTCCATAGCATTTATGGTCGTTTGTTTCAATAGACCAAAAATGTTACCAAAATTCTGGTTTAATAGATTATTTTTCAAAAATCTTGTATTATATTATTAAAATCACTCATTTTACCATTTTTCTCATATCTAGAGACTCCATAAAAACACATAATGCAAAACGTTTTTGTTTTTTATTATTAACTTTACATTTTGACTCTATTTTATAATGACCGGTAAAAAATACCGGGAGTCTGTAGTTACGTGATAATATTGGGATGTCTGTAGTTAAGGGTTAAATATAAAAAATAATTTTATAAACAAAAACATATTTTGGTGCCTTTCTTTTGGAATTACAATGATGGTCGCTATAAAGCTCTATAAGATAATGACGTCAAGGCAGTTAAGAATGATATTGCATAAACTACAGCTCATATTACTATCTTTACAGTTAACTACTATTATTGCTTGCCTAGCAGAATTAACATCCATTATCACCATTAGACAAGAGTGTTTGTCTAGTAATCTAAACCCTCTGTGTTTAACAAAACATCAAAATTTATTTATTGACATGAAACAATTTAAAATTAGGTTTAAAAATATATCCCTCATCGCTTACGACATCAATGGTCTTTTTGGAATATGGTTTTTTCATTTTCCGTTTCACACGTTCTTTCGGTATATGCAGAATCTTAATATGTTCCTGTCAATTTCAACTGATCCATTTTTTAAAAGTAACCAACGCCAAGTTAAAGCGAAATTAATAACATACGCAGTTTTTTATACAGTAAGTTCATTTTTATTAGTTTCCAAATAAACCAATTTTTAAATTTGATTGTAGTTACATATAAAAAAACTTTCGAGTTCTCGAAGCTAAAAAGCTCTTAAGAAATTCCTCTGTTAAAACCTTGAACCATATCGCCATAATATATAACTTGAATTTTTATTTATGGTCATTCTAGCGTTTCTATGCATTTTTTGTTTATATGTATAATTCTACTCAAAGGTTTTCATATTCGACTACAAAAACACTTTATTTGCTTCAAACTTCCAAACCACAAATCTATAAAAATATGTAGGAATGTCCCCGCTATCTTGAATTGATTTCCACTTTAACATGCTTATCCTTGCTATGTGAAGGCTTCAGGACTCTATTATTACACCTAGTTCACTAATCGCTTCTAAGCATTCGGGGAGACTGTCATGTAAATACGTATTTTTAGTATCTTTGCTGATCTCTGCAGCGTGAGGTATCTACAATACTTTATCAGCATTAATTTGTCCATTAATATAAAAATAAATTTTTCCTGGGGTTATTGTACCTATCTTTTCCAGGCAGCACTCTAGTTTGGTTTCTTGGTGTTTAAAGGTTGTATTATTCTGCTTGATTCTCTTTGGGTGCTTGTCTTTAGACACTGCATTTTTTCCACATTTGATAGTTGGTTGTTCGCATCTATCAAATGTTTAAAACTATCATGGAACGTTACCTATTATCCATATTTACCCTCAAATGTGAGTTTTTTTACTTGAGGCAACACTATTTTTTTTTCTTGCATCCTTTCGCCTCTAATCCCTTTTCTCTTATGATCGTCAGGAGCCTTCTGATTTTATAAAATCATTCCATTTCACCTTCTGCCAGTTCTAGAGCATTATGTTTATTCTCTATGGTAAATTCCATTATTAAAGTGTCTATTTTCTGTACCTCTGCTTTTAAATCTTCTTGTATTCTTCATCACTTTTGTCCTCTTTCAATAACTGATGAAGTTTTCCCATCCTATTGGATTTCTGTAATTATTATTTTGTAATCACCCTTTGTTACTAACTAGGAACATATTAATTTAAGATAGTATTATTGACCTTGATTTTTTGCATTAAAAACCCATTTTATTAAATATGTTTTATTGATTTTATTTTATAGATTTCAATATTCCTGCATACACTTAGTGTTCATAAACATGCCGTTACAGACAAGACTTGTTCCGTTAACTTTAGAAGTTGTATACAGAATTGGTCAATATATGGGAATGATTCCATGGAATTTAGAACACACAACGAAAGGCAATATTTTACAAATTATATTTGCTTCCATGTGGTGTTTATTTTCTACTGCAATTAATTTCTATTTTTGTGAGAGTAGGGCAAGTTCTGATATCTCAAGTGATTTGTGTCTGTATATGTTTTGTATACAGTCTGAGGTCGCAGCTTTATCAATATTTCCTTCTTTATTTATAAACGTCGTCGTTGGAAAGCCCTTATGAATCATATTTATTGGGACCCATTGCAACAAAACCAGCAGTTAAGTTTAAAATTCTCGAAATACGTCTTCATATTCACGTTTGGTATAATAGCGCTTATAAAACCTATGAATATAAATTATTTGGAAAGTTGCATATACTCAGGCTTGCAAATATTTATATTTATCGAATTAATTATTTATACTGTATGTTTTCTAGAAGTAGTCGATATAATTAATCATAACCAACACTATTTATTTAATGAATTTAATAACCACCTTAGTTTTCATCGTTACGATTTATGTGCCATGATAAAACAAACCAAAGGTATTTATTGCGATATATACTTTGTTGCTCTAAGTTTAAACAGTATATTTGGAATATTGCTATGGAATATCTTAGCTTTAACTTTTCTTGATTGTATGGGTAATGTAAATATGGTTTTGAATTGTTGGCGTCACAAATGTAACATAGTTGTTGGAGATTTTTGGAATCAAGTTGTAGCTGCTAGTTTATTCGTGATGCTTAATTCTGTAAGTATTTAATTTTTATTATTTCCAAATGATATTTGTAGCTATACTAAAAGAGCAACTCTTTCCTATGGCGCTGCAGTCCAAGTCGGGTACTGGCCTTCCCCAGCATCCGCCTCCAAGTATCTCTTTCCTTGTCTACTCTCCTCCAGTTATCCACCCCCAATATCTGTTTAGTATAGGTACTCACTTCGTGTATCCACTTCTTCCCTGGTCTTTCTATTGGTCGACGTTCCACCATAGTTCCACTTATCGTTCTACTAGGTGTTCCGTTATTATCCATTCAGAATGTGCGTAGTGACTTATTTTTCTCCGAACGAACGAGATTTACTCCTGAATCTATTTATCAATGGTGTAAAGTAAAAGTAGATGGATTATTTGCCTAAACCAGCGTTTCCCAACCGGTGGGTCGCGACCCATTAGTGGGTCGCGGACAGATTTCAGGTGGGTCGCGGTGTGGCTCTTACAGTAGGTGAGTGGCATACAGAGTACAGAATAGCGTATCATCATGGGTGAGGGATGGGTCGCGAATATGAAAAAATATCAGAAGGTGGGTCGCCAGACAAAAAAGGTTGGGAACCACTGGCCTAAACAAACCAAATATTTGAGTTTCAAGGATGTTACTTTCACGGATGAGCATCATGCTAAATGTATTCTAGAAATAAATTACTTCTCGATTCCTTTCCGACTCGATGCATATATTTATAGGTCTGGATCCTACGCCTACGTATGAAAAAAAAGTTGATTAATAGCAAGCTGAAAATTTGCTAATAGCTTAAGGGTGTCTAGTCGGACAAACTTTGATATATGGGAACACTGGAACAGGGAAGTTTTAATTGTGGAACAGGTTAAAAATTTGGGACGGTCAGACCACGAAAACGGCACATGTATTTTGTCCGACAGAACAGACTTAAACTCTCCGAACAGAGATTAAACTCTCATGTAAAAATCAGACTGCTATTTATCACCAAATGGGCGTTTTAATGAGTGGAACATGTAGAATATGTCAAATGACAGGAATTATGACAGGTGATAAATAGCAGTCTGATTTTTGCATAAGAGTTTAATCTCTGTTCGGAGAGCTTAAGTCTATTCTGTCGGACAAAATAAAGGTGCCGTTTTCGTGGTTTGACCGTTCCAAATTTTTAACCTGTTCCACAATTAAAACTGCTCCTGTTCCAGTGTTCCCATATATCAAAGTTTATCCGACTAGACACTCTTAAGCTATTAACAAATTTTCAGCTTGCTATTAATCAACTTTTTTTTATACGCTGGATCCAGACCTAATAATATTAGGTATGATTATTTCATTCATAGCAGATTCTGACCAATAGAATAAATCTAAATTAAATTGATAATTTTTGATAATTTCCCGTCGTCAAGTATATTACGTCAGATGCCCTTCGTTGCTATGAAAAAATACATTCAGTGACATTAATGACAATTAATGTTTTAAAAATTATAAAAGTGATGACTTTCAACCGTAAAATATTTATAACAACTGTGTGTTTAATTGTACTAATTATTTGTACTTACATAAATAAATTACAATAAAATTTTGGTTTTTAACAGTTTTATTCATGAAATAATCGCAACAAATTGCACTCGATCTCTAAAATTAATATAGAATTTTTGCCCTCGTGACACTTTGACATAATTTCACTCGCCTTCGGCTCGTGAAAACTGTCAAAGTGTCACTCGGGAAAAATTCAATAATTTTAGAGCTCTTGTGCAATTACTACTGAAAATACTTTAGCGAAAATTTAGCATCTCCAAAATAAAGGATTTGAGGTAATTCAGATGGAGAATGTGAATTTCGTAATCAACTTGCAGAAAATTAACAAGTACAGATATATACGGAGACTCGTCTTCTTTTACAATCTAATCAGTACGTGTTCGCGAGCAAAATTCTGCAGAACCGAACGAGCTGATCATTTTTGAAGGAGTGTAGGTAACCGCTTATAGATCAAAAGCGAGCATTTGCTCGTGGATGCTTAATGCGTACGGGCGTTCAACGTATTAGTAGAGATCCGAATATAGGTCGATCTGTACCCATCTGCTTGCCGGATGAAACATTTTTTTATGAAATTTCATACATAGACAAATATTTCTAGCAAATATTCATAGCTATCCTTAAGGGGCGCCGTAGGGATTGAAATCAATATTTAAATCACATTTTTTTTAAAGTATGCTAGCAATATTTTATTTTTAAATTAAATAGGCATATTCAGTATAATTCATAGATTATTCAAGAAAAAATTCAAGGAAAAATATTGAAAAGTAAGCCAACGGTGGAAAATTTTTAAAGACACTTCATCTGATCATTGGACAATGGTAAACAAAAAATTCAAAAAGATTTATTTAGCTCATGAGTTTCTCTAGCCAACGCTGTCGAGTTTGTTTAGTTTTATCGAATTTTGGCTTTTTGACATCACTCAGAAATCAAAACAGCGAATTTTGTTTTGCAAAAAAGGGTGAAAATCAACCTATTTATTAATGTTAAATAAAAAATAAGCATAAAACAAAAACATCTCGAGAGTGCTACCTCAAGGAACGTCTAAAGGAAATATATTCAAAATTTCAGGTGGGTTGGTCAAGTAGTTTTTGAGTTACCGTGTCTACAGCCTTTGAAAAAGCAGTGTCGAGAAAAACGCGTTGAAAGTTTTATCAATTTTTATTTTCAATTTCTTTTTTGTCTGTTAAATCGTTAAGTGATGCACATCGGAATATGTTCTTGAATCAAGGAGTAATTTACAAAAGAAAATTAGAACAGCTGTTGACCGTTTCTCACTACCCTCAAGCGCGCTGGCGCGAACTTGTTGCAAAGCGAGTAGAACGTAGGGAGGTAGGGAGATAGTGTTTAATATCCCTACTTTCTAATCGCTTTGCAGCAGGTTCGCGCCAGCACGCTTGAACGTAGTGAACAACGGTCAACAGCTGTTCTTATTTTCTTTTGTAAATTACTCCGCGATTCAAAAAGATATTCCGGTGTGCATCATTTTACGACTTGACAGACAAGAAAGAAATTGAAAATAAAAGTTGACAATACTTCAAACGCTTTTTTCTCAAAACTGCCTTTTTCAAAGTCCGTAGATATTGTAATTCAAAAACTACTTGACCGACCCACCAGGAATTTTGTATATATTTTCTTTAGACATTCCTTGAGGTAACGCTGTCGAGATATTTTTGTTTTATGCTTATTTTTGTTTAACAATAATAAATAGGGTGATTTTCACCCTTTTTTGCAAAAAAATTCGTTGTTTTGATTTCTGAGCTATATAAAAAAGTCAAAATTCGATAAAACTAAAAAACTCTAGCTAATAAAATAAAGCTAATAAAATATTTTTGAATTTTTTACCATGATCAAATGATGAGTTCTGATGAGTCCACCCAAAATCCATTGTTTTTGAGGTGTCTTTAAAAAATTGCCACCGTTGGCTTATTTTTCAATATTTTTCCTTGAATTTTTTCTAGAATAATCTATGACTTGTACTGAATATGCTTAGTTAATTTACAAATAAAATATTGCTACCATACTTTCAAGAAAAATGTGGTTTAAATATTTATTTCAACCCCTACGGCTCCCCCTTAAGGATAGATGACTAATGACACGATTTTGATAGGCAACCCATGCTAAAAATATTTCTTTGTGTATGAAATTTCTTAAAAACGTTTCATTTGGCAAGCAGATTGGTACAGATCGACCTATATTCGGATTTTAGACTATATCTGTTTGTTAGCAGCAAATATTTAATTAAAAAGGCACTTTGATTAGTTCTCCACTTAAACAAATGGAATGGAGAAGAGAAACGTTTAGATCTAATTGACTTATATTTATACATACAGAATAGCATTCAAAACAATGTATTGAATTCCTGTCATTAATATTTTTAATTGATCAGTCTTTCATCTCTCTTTGTTACTGGCTAGGCGCATGTTAATTTAAATACTATTATTGATCTTTGCATTTGTTGCACAAAAAATCTATTGTGTATAAAAAAAACTTTAGTAAATATGTTTTACTAATTTTATTCTCTACATTTTAATGTTACTGTATGAATTTAGTGCCCATAAACATGTAGTTACAAACAACAAGAATTATTCCGTTAACTTTAAAAGTTGTATACAGATTTGGTCAATATATAGGAATGTTTCCATGGAATTTAGAACAAACAACGAAAGGAAATATTTTGCAAATCATATTTGCTTCAATGTGGTGTTTATTTTCAACTGCAATTCATTTTCATGTTTGTTATCGTCTGGGGAATTCCAATTTTGCGAACGATTTCTTTCTGTATCTGTTTTGCATACAATCTGAGGTTGCAGCTTTATCAATTTTACCTTCTTTATTTAAACGTGGTAGTTGGAAAGAACTTCTGAATCATATTTATTGGGATCCATTGCAACAAAACCCGCAGTTGGGTTCGAAATTATCGAAATACTTGTTCATATTCACGCTTGGTATAATAGCGATTATAAAACCTATGAATATAAACTATTTATTTAGTTGGATATGCTCAGGCCTGCAAATATTTATATTTATGGAATTAATTATTCATACTGTATGTTTTCTAGAAGTAGTCGACGTCATTGATATTAATCAAAACTATTTAATTAATGAATTTAATAACAACCTTAGTTTTCATCGTTACGATTTATATGCCATGATAAAACAAACCAAAATAATTTATTGCGATATATACTTTGTTGCTAAAAGTTTAAACAGTATATTCGGGTTATTGCTATGGAATATCTTAGCTTTAACTTTCATCGATTGTATGGCCAATGTCAACATGTCTTTAACTTGTTGGCTTCAAAAATGTAACATAGTTGCTGGGGATTTTTGGAATCAATTTGTAGCTGGTAGTTTATTGTTGATGGTTAATTCTGTAAGTATTTATTTTTGTTAATTCCAGACGATATTTGTAGCTATACTAAGAGTATCTCTTTCCTACGGAGCTACAGTCCAAGTCGGGTACTGGCCTCTTCAAGCATCCGCCTCCAATTATTTCTTTCTTTGGCTACTCTCCTCCAGTTTTCCATGTTCAATATCCCTTAGTATCGGCTCTCACTTCATTTTTCCACTTCTTCCTTGGTCTTTCTACTGGCTAACGTCCCACCACAGTTCCACTACACGTTCTACTAGGTGTTCCGTTATTATCTAATCCGTTATTATAGGATGACCTGCTCAGCGCAATCTTTGTATTTTTGCTTAATTGAAATATTAATACATTGTCGCAGATGTGTCCCAATATCCTTCTCGATATCTTTCTTTCGGAAGTAGGTATTAATAAAGTTTATTGTGTCTGAGATGTTTTAAGATATAAGCTTCTTTATGAGTCTAATCCAAAACAAGAGTCGAGGATATCACAACAAAATTGCCAAACTCAAATGGAGCTTTGCCGACCACAAAAAGACCAAAGTTGGAACGAGTGCTATACATCGCGTAAGTTCGCAAAAAGTACTTCACGCACAGTTTCATACAATATTTTATCTACGATAAACAAATAAAAAAACTGTAACTCTTAGTCACTGGAATTCATTTATATTCTACAATTTTTAGAATTTTGACATTTAAAAATTCTAACAAACCACAAAACTGTCAAAACTTTTGTTGTAATTTATTGCTCACATGTTATCACCATGACAACGAGAAAGTTAAGGATATTTGATTATATGAAAGTGTGCCAAAAGTCACTGCGAAAAAGTAAATCCCCATTTAAAATACATACATTGTTACTTCACGCACACTTTAAATCCTTCACGCACTGCTATCTATAATGACAGTTTTCACAAACTAAAAACTTATACATAATATGAGATAGAGTAGATAAATTATATTATTATTTACATTTCTTTTTATTTATAATATATTAGTAATATATTATGTAATTTATAATGTTACAAACGACAAAAATTGTGTCAATCTCTTATTCAGCATTTAATTAAGATATTATTATCGACTATTCTAAGGGACAGTTTTAAACATCCATTCAATCATAATAAACGTAATAAAAATACAAGTCTCCATCATAATATTAACATGTTGCTGCAAACAACAAGGACAGCTCCGTTATCTTTTAAAGTTGTATTTAGATTGGGCCAATGTACAGGAATAATTCCATGGAGTTTGAAAAAAACAAAAATGAGCAACATTTTACAAATCATATTTGCTTTAATATTATGTTTACTTTCTTCTAAAATATATCACATCGACACCCCCATCGAACAAGGTTGTAACTCATTTTTAGCGATTTTACAGGAGAGGCAAAAAACGAAAACATGAATTTTTAAAATTTGTAGCGAAATGATTAGACTCTTTTACACTAATAGCCATGGAGGTAGTATCAAATTTGACCGGAGCATTTTAGCATGCATTTTTTGGAAGCGAAGGCAGAAATGATAGAGGCAAACAACTGTTAACTTTTCTTTTGGAAAACAATCTCTATCAAATGAACAGCTTCTTTAAAAAGAAAAAACACAGAAGATGGACCTGGGAAAGTCCAGATGGAAAAACAAGGAACGAAATCGACTATTTCTTAACAAATAAAAAAGAATTATTTAAAGACGTAAATGTGTTAAACCAGTTCAGCACAAGCAGTGATCACAGGTTAGTAAGAGCTAAAATAACGATATCGATCGAAAAGGAAAGACTCAAAATGATAAATAAGAAACACCCAAAGAAATGGGTAAAACCAACTAATATTCAGGAGTTCGAAAAATATATTAATGATACATTGAAAGATACAACAACAACAGACATTAATATACTGAACAAGCAAATAATCACCACAATACAACAGGCTCAAACTAAATACTGTCCAACAAACCAAAAAGATGAAAAACTAAGTCAACCTACTAAAACCCTTATAGAACTAAGACGACAGATGAAAGGAGATACAAGTTCCAGCAAAGAAGCGCTAAATTAAATAAATAAGACTATCACAAAGTCAATAAGAAAAGACATAAGAAACTACAATGTAGAAAAAACAAAACAAGCAATAGAGCAAAATAAGAACATGAAAGTTTTGAAGAACGTAAGCGTACAAAAAGGAAAAATAGAAATCAACAAACTAAGAAACAGAACTGGAAAAGAAACTACAAACAGAGATGAAATATTAACAATAGTCGAAGAGTTCTACACAGAGTTATACAAATCAAGAAAAAAAGATGACAATGCGCAACCTCCAATTACAGTAAAAACTGGGGTATTAAATCAAGGATCGGATTTAATGCCCGATATAACAAAATCAGAAATCAAAGAGGCTCTGAAGAAAATGAAAAATAATCGAACCCCAGGTGAAGATGGAATAGTATCAGAAGCACTAAAAATTGGAGGAAATATACTACTTGAAAAAATTAGACAACTTTTCAATATCTGCCTTCACAACGCCAATATTCCAACAGACTGGAACAACGCTACTATGATTCTATTACACAAAGCAGGAGACAAAGCCAATTTAGAGAATTACAGACCGATTAGCCTCCTCAGCCATTTATATAAGTTATTTACGCGAATAATAGTTAAGAGAATGGAAAGAAAGTTAGAGACTTATCAACCAAGAGAACAGTCAGGATTCCGAAAAAATTACGGAACAAATGACCATCTACAAAGTATAAAAATCCTGATAGAGAAAGTAGTGGAATACAATAAACCCCTAGTTGAACTTAGCAAAATATTACAGGCGCTTAAAGAATGCAGGCTAGATTATAGGTATACAAAATTATTACACAAAATATACTTACAGGCAACAACCACTGTCAAATTACATACTAAGAGTAATCGCATAAAAATAGAACGGGGGGTTAGACAAGGAGAGCCAATGTCACCTAAACTTTTTAATACGGTCTTAGAACATGCTTTCAAGAGTTTGGATTGGATGACAAAGGGAATAAAAATAGATGGAGAATACCTAAACAACTTACGTTTCGCCGATGATATAGTCATAGTAGCTGAGGATCTAAGTATGGCAAGAGAGATGGTACAAGAACTCGTTGTAGCTACAGAAAATGTAGGTTTAAATATAAACATCTCAAAAACAAAAATAATGACAAATTTGGTACCCAACCAGAACATCAGTATTGGTGGGAAGGAAATAGAACTCGTAGATAGATATAAATACCTGGGACATGAAATTACGATTGGCAGGGATAACCAGACTCATGAGCTGAAGAGAAGAATCGGTCTTGGGTGGGCAGCATTTGGAAAACTGAGAGAAACTTTTAAAAGTGAGTTACCCACATGTCTAAAGAGAAAGGTATTCGATCAGTGCGTCCTCCCAGCCTTGACGTACGGATCAGAAACACTTACCTTAACTAAAGCCTCGGCTACCAAACTAAGAGTCACGCAGAGAAGAATGGAGCGGTCAATGTTAGGAATAACTCTGCGAGACAAAATCAGAAACGAAGAAATCAGGAGAAGAACAAAGGTGACTGACGTCATCGAGAGGATAGCCAGGTTGAAGTGGAGATGGGCAGGACACGTAGCCAGAATGACAGATGGGCGATGGACGAAGAGGTTATTGGAATGGAGGCCAAGAGAAGACAAGAGAAGCGTCGGTCGACCGCCTACAAGATGGACTGACGACTTAAGAAAGGTAAATAAAAACTGGATGAGGGCGGCGCAGGATAGATGGGATTTGAAACGAGGGGAGGAGGCCTATGTTCAGCAGTGGACTTTTGAGGCTGGATGATGATTTTAGCATGGCTGATTTCTTTTTATTTAGGTAGGTGTTCCAAAGCTTATTAACAAATGATGTGTCAGCTGGCCCAAAACCGGGGAATTTAGACAAGAAAAGGTAAAACATAAAAGTTGATGGACAAACGCTACAACTTAAATGTCAAATATTTATATACTTTACTCAGAACAGCTAATAGCCTTGCTTACTTCGCACCTACCTTTCACTCAGGAGATCGGGGTTCAAATCCTGGCGCGGAAAATTCTTTTTGTTTTTTAAATTGACATTTTATTTTAAAAAATAATTATTTTTATTATACCACGTTTTTTTATTTATACGAGACAATATAAAAAAATCTGTATGTCTTTTATAGAATCGCAAACTATGCATTTTTGGTCATAATATTATGATTGACCTTAATAAGCAAATTTGTTGTACATGAACCCCTGAAGGTTCCTGAGTTGGTAAGACCAACAATCTAAGTGAAAAGGGAGATATTTTACGATTCTATAAGGGACATACAGACAAAAATTCATTTTTATATATTATAGAGAACATGGAAATAATTAGATTGCTATTAAAAAATGGGGGTTGGTGATAGAAAAGTGAAAAATTAGGGTTGTATGTATCTTTTGGTTTTACATCACAAAAAATTATGCAAAAACAGTTTGTCTAAAAAGATAAAAAATGTCGGGAGCGGGGTGGGGAGGCCAACCCCCTTTTTCACTTAGATTGGTCGTACTAACTCAGGAAGCTTCAGGGGTTCATGTTTCATGTACAACAATTTTGCTTATTAAGGTCAATCATAATATTTATGATCAAATGTACACAGGGTGAAGGAGATAAGTCCTATTAGAAATATCTCGAGAACTAAGGGGAACAGAAACATGAAAATTGGAATGAAGGGGTTTTAAAGAGTGATCTCTTTAATGAAAATATTTTCATCGATTTGCTACTTTCGGTTATACCGGAAGTGGCTTATAACTTCGTTTTTTTAAAATGGAATATCCTGTATATTTTTACATTTTTGGATTCTCCTGGATGTCTGCTTTCTTAAAATATGAGGTTTTGTAATGTTCTACAGGGTAGTTTAAAGGATAATTACGTTTTTTTTCTTAATTTCCTAGCAATATTCACACCCTATAGAATTGTAGTAGTTTGACATCAAAAACTCTATTTATGTTCAAATGATTTTTAATATAGTCTACTATTGTTAAAAATTGTTAGTGTAGCTAAATGTTGAATTGTACTATACAGGGTTGGTCGAAACTCGGAAAGAGTATTTTCTGAGTTTTCTTAAATGGAACACCCTATATTTTATTATTGTAATGAAATGATATTTTATGCTACTTTTTTATTTCTTAAGCATTCCCTATACCTAACTGCTTTAATGTGTGAGTTATTGGTGATTCAAGCCAAACATTAATTTCAACAAAAAATACGTGAAATTTTATTAGGTTGGCCGTGAAAATATTCAATCACAAATAATTTTTCGGAAATAAATACATATTGATCTAGACTGATCTTTAAAATTGCCAATAATGGTTGAGCTATCAAAATACCTACTTAGGTATAGGGAATGCTTAAGAAATAAAAAAGTACCATAAAATGGATTTTCATTGCAATACTAAAATACAGGGTGTTCCATTTAAGAAAATTCAGAAAATCCTCATTTCGAGTTTCAACCAACCCTGTATACTAAAATTGAACACTTAGCGCTATACTAATAATTTTTAATAATAGTAGACTATATTAAAAATTATTTTAACATAGAGTTTTTGATATCCAACTACTACAATTCTACAGGGTGTAAAAGTTCCTACGAAAATAATAAAAAAACGTAATTAGCTTTTAAACTACCCTGTATACCATTACAAAACCAAATATTTTAAGAAAGAAGACATCGAGTAGAATCTAAAAATGTAAAAATATACAGGGTGTCCCATTTAAAAAAACGAAGTTTTAAGCAACTTCCGGTATAACCGGAAGTGGCAAATTGATGAAAATATTTTCATTAAATAAATCACCCTTCAAAACCCCTTCATTCCAATTTTCATGATTCTGTTGCCTTTAGTTCTCTAAATATTTCTAACGGGCCAGTTATCTGCCTCATCCTATAATATGCTGTTTCATAAGTTCTATGCATAATTCTATAAAAGACATACAGATTTTTTTATATTGTCTCGTATAAATAATAAAAACGTTGTATTATAAAAATAAATATTTTTCAAAATAAAATGTCAATTTAAAAAACAAAAAGAATTTTCCGCGCCAGGATTTGAACCCCGATCTCCTTAGTGAAACGTAGGAGCCAAGTAAGCAAGGCTATTAAATGTTCTGAGTAACGTATATAAATATTTGACATTTAAGCTGTAGCGTTTGTCCATCAACTTTCATGTTTTACCTTTTCTTGTCTAAAATCCCCGGTTTTGGGCCAGCTGACACATCATTTGTTAATAAGCTTTGGAACACCTACCTAAATAAAAAGAAACCAGCCATGCTAAAATGCTCCGGTCAAATTTGACACTACCTCCCTGGCTATAATGTGATATGATATTTATAACATAATAAGGGATTACTGTGAGATGTATGTTTTGTAATTTTATTAACTATTGAAAATCTTGAGTTTCAGTGAGATACAACCTTGAGATTAAACATGAGTATTCGTAGAAAAAGGTTGTAACTCGCCTAACAACCATTTTACACTCTCCGTGTTAATTATTTTTCCCGTTTAACTATTAAAACGTTGTATGTTTTGAGTTATTTGCAATATAGCTAGAAGAAAATTAGTTTTTATCGTATATTTAAACAAAATATCAACTCACAATTTACACAATTTTAGTTACAAATTATAAATTTTACAATAACCATAATATTCTATCACTATTAAAAAAAACATGATATAAAATATCTCAAATTTTTCGCATTTTTGTTGCGTATCTGTAAATATTCAATTTTAAACCATTTTACTTTATTACTTCACACTTTTACTATTAATATTTACTTCAAAATTAACATGTGTGTCCTTAAATAGCTTAAAATTTAGAATTTGCTTCTGATTTAAATCAGTTACGGATTTAGGCTTGTCTGAGACTTTGGCATATCCTATCAGGTACACGACAATTAGACCGAACTCATTAGACCGAAAACCACTTTAGCAAAACCTCACTAGACCGAACAGCATTAGAGCGAAATAACATTAAAACAGATTGCAGTAAATTATGCTAATATTTTGTATATCTGTCTTTTTGTTTTTGTCTTTTTTGAATTATTTTATAAATAGACTGTGTAAATTGTTACTTTGTACAGTGTGATATGAAATAATTTTCATCCAAACAAATTAGTGAAGGTAAAAATAAATTAAGGGTAGAGTAACGTTAACACCATTTTAACTGTTTCTAATAACCATCCAAATAACATTTAAGTAGTTGTAATTACATTTAATTACATTGATTTTTAGTATTATACGTAATAAATAAAAAATAAACCAAAAACAAATAAAAACAAAAAATAAACAAAAAACAAAGCAAAAAACAACCTCTAAACTCGCCAGTACTTTGTGCTGTCAGTCCTATGCCTGGATAAAGGGTTAAGGGAGGTTGATGTTACCCTTGGCCAGATTACAATTTTGTTTGAGCACCCTGTATTATATACCTAATACTTTTCGGTATCCTACTGTTCGGTCTAGTGAGGTTTCGGTAAAGTGCTTTTCGGTCTAATGAGTTCGGTCTACTGCTTTCGGTCTAAACATTTCGGTCTCCTTACAGTAAACCATCCTATCATGGTTATCCATTGGTGTGGAGCATATAGGACTTCATGTTTTTCCGTTTTTCTAAAAGGGCATGCATTGAATCACCCCCGTTTTGTGAATGTGCTATTTCAAAAAAGTACACGTGTAATGTTAATATTAAACTTTTTCGCTACATAGAAGTACGTAGCAAAAACTACTCTATATTTATTTTGTCCACCGCAACTATAAAAAAGTCCGTAAATCCTTTTTTAATTTTATTTCGATAAATTTACTTATGAGATGCACCATATGTTTGAAAACTTTATAAATTAAACATACGTGCAACAAAGTTGTAACTCATTTAAAATCCTTGTTAATCGTCAAGTATAAAGAAAGTAAATATTTAACATAGGGAGTATCTAATGTTGCTGCCTTTTTCACGCTAAAATGGCACACGTAAGTTAAAATACAACTTTTTTCAATGGAGTATTAGTATTAGCCAAAGTATTGAGATTTAAACTATGTCGTTTATATTGGCGTGTGCGCAATTTTTTGCTGAATTCGCCTGTGTTGAAATCTGAAAAAAGGTCTAACTTGAGTTACAACCTTGTTCGATGGGGGTGTCGACATATTCCATAAAAATACTAGAATTTTTAACACAGCAGATAATTTATTTTTGTACCTATTTTCTCTTAAAATTGAACTACTCTCCATCTCAGTTATGTATTCTTTATTTAAACGAGAATACTGGAAAGAATTATTGGCTCCAATTCACTGGGAGCTAACGAAACAAAAGCAGAAGTATGTTTGGAAATTCTTGGTCTTGGTCTTGCACCAGTACACCTGGTCTTGGTCTTGGTCTTGGTATTGCACTCCCAGTCTTGGTCTTGGTCTTGGTCTTGCAGCAAGAGTCTTGCAAGTCTCGCAGTTACCCACTAGCATATTGCTATTTATTAATAAACAACTCACATTAGGTGGGTTTGAACCCACGATCTAAACTATCCCTGCCTATACTCTAACTAACTGGGCTATCTACCATGTCCCACGGGAGTCAGTCTGTTTCTTAATAAACGTTTGCATTTAATAACCTGACATGTGCTAAAACATGGTGAAAACACAAAAAATCAAACAAATGACATAAACTTATCTAGACTGTATTTTAAAGAACATTATCTGTCTAGAAAGGGATTGATGGACTCTCACATTAGGTATATGAAATGAAATGGAATAAAAGAGTTCTACAATTTGCCATTTATTCAAATAAAAAATAAAAAAAAAATACAAATTAAATTACAGCACAGTACGCAATAGCTTTGACACTATTATTAGTTGAAAATTTTTGTTTGCTATTAGTTGAAAATTTTAAGATTGACTTTTTTTTAACAAGAATTAATACAAAGTAATACACGCAGTTTAATTATATAACATTTATACAGAGTGAGTTTTATGTATGGAACGCCTCAAATATCTCGGAAACGACTTGAACGATTTTTATAGAATTTGGTGAGTAAAGGTCTTCTAATGCGGCCAATATTATAGTGGTAATTAGAGATTGTTACCAGATCTTGCGTTTTTTGAAAATATAATGAACTTTAGTGTTTCGAATAGAACACCCAGTATATTTTTGCATTTTGAACCATAATAACTACTAATTAATTTTCATGTAATATTTCCTATACCGAAATGCCGTAATTTCTGAGTTATTTCTATATTTATTAAAAAAAATTAAACAAATTATAAAAATCAATTGTTTCAGCCCTGGCAGACTTATTTTAGGTTCTTTGAATCATATGGAACAAAAAAGGTCTTTTGTAGTTTTTGTCTAAAGTTATTCGTTTCCGAGTTATAAACAATTTAAAACTGAAAAAAATCGAAAAATGACGACGTTCAAGGCTCAAAAACACAAGTAATAGCTATTTGTATAACAAGGGAGGAAAGTGCTACTTATCCTCCCGAGAATGAAGTTTACTGCCCGACGCGTAGCGGAGGGCAGTAATCATCCAAGGGAGGAAAAGGCACTTTACTCCCATGTTATACATATGGTTTTTCCACCTTCCTCAAATAACAAGTCATTTTTTCATTTTTACTTAATTTATTTTATGTAACTAACCAACAAAATTTATTAGAACTAAATCGAACAAGTAGGTACAATATAACTGTCAACTGTCAAATATAAGTCAAATTATTAATGTAAACATTGTTAAATCAAAATAAAAATTTACTGTTTTTTACCATTCTGCAAAATACAGAGTGTTTTATAAATAAATGTTAAAATGTATAGATACTTACGTAATAGAAAATAGATATTATACAGGGCGTCAATAAGTTATATTTCATGAATGACATATGACGTTACTTTTACTTTTCCTCCCTAGGGAGGAAAAGTACAACTTTGCTCCCTACAATCAGGTCCGGAAAAGTATACTTTCGGTAGAGGTAGGTGGAAAAAAATATTATTTTCGAAATCTCGAAGTGCCTAAAATGAAGTTTAAACTTTATTTATCAGTTGTCGATAAGTAATTTGTTTATTTCATTTTAAAAAACATTGTTTTTTAGTTTTTAATGCAGCCCGATCACCCATCCTCTCATAAGTTCTTCATTAACAATAAAAAAACAATGGCCAAATCACACATCGGCCAATATCTCTTTTTATAATAAAAATCTCTTTTTTTGAAATTTGAAGGTTTTTTAACATTTTACCGTGCGCGAATGGGCTATACATGGTAGCCAGGCATTATCTTATCTAGTGCTTTTTCAGCAAAAAATTTTGTTTGGCCGATTGATTTAATATCTAATTGCACACCCTGCAAAAAGTAGGACGTTTAGTCTTTACGATATGGATAAGGAAAAACAATTGAGTGGTTGTCCGTAACAGTGAATATGGTATTCGTATTATATTTTTATCACCTTATAGGCGACATACTTCTTTAAAAGTTTCAATGCGATATTGTTATACACATAACACAAGAAGATTATTTTATGAAAGGTTGCTATTCTCAAAATCTAGACAATTGCTCAATTGTAATTAATTTCGGAGCGAAGGCATCGTCTGATATTAGGAAAGAATGAAATATTTTATTTTTACATTGTATAATAATTTATTATGACCTCTGAGTACGTATCCAATAAATAAGTGTTCATATTTTTAATTCGGTATGTATGTTCATCGTATTGTTCATAATGCGGATAAATCCATTTTTCCAAATTTTTGTTACATATTTTTTTGTATCTCATAGTCTCTAAGCATATACCCGAACTAATATACAGGGTGTAACAAAAATACAGGTCATAAATTAAATCACCTATTTTAGGACCAAAAATAGTTCTAATGAACCTAACTTACCTTAGTACAAATATGCATATAAAAAAGTTACAGCCCTTTGAAGTTACAAAATGAAAATCGATTTTTTCCAATATATCGAAAACTATTAGAGATTTTTTATTGAAAATGGACATGTGGAATTTTTATGGCAGGAATATCTTAAAGAAATATTATAGTGAAATTTGTGCACCCCATAAAAATGTTATGGGGGTTTTATTCCCTTAAACCCACCCAAACTTTTGTGTACGTTCCAATTAAATTATTATTGTGATACTATTAGTTAAATTCAATATTTTTAAAACTTTTTTGGTTCTTAGTATTTTTTCGACAAGGCAGTTTTTATCGAGTTACGGCTTCTTTTGTAATATGTTAACGTAGAGATTTTATGGGGGTTTTGTTCCTTTAAACCTCCCAAATGGTTGTGTACGTTCCAATTAAACTATTACTGCGATACCATTAGTTAAACACAGTGTTTTTAAAACATTTTTGCTTCTGTGTATTTTTTCGATAAGGCACATTTTATCGAGATATGACTTCTTTTTTAATATGGTTTAAAATATACCTAAATATGTAAATCATAAATAAATTTTCCTACTATTATCAAGTCTCCATAATCGTACTTATATTAGCCATATCACAGATGAACATAACATATATGTGGCCATATACAAATGTGTGGTGGATTTGACAAATAATATGCAAAATATTTCGACAAATACTGACTTTTCGAAAAAGTACCAAGAGGCAAAGAAGTTTTTAAAGCATTGTGTTTAACTAATGGTACTACAATTATAATCAAATTGAAACGTACGCAAAAGTTTGGGGGGGGGGGGAGTTTAAAGTAACCAAACCCCCATAAAATTTTTATCGGGTGTCTAAATTTCACTATAATTTTTTCTTAAGATACTACTGCCTTAAGAATGCCACATGTTCATTTTCAATAAAAAATCTCCAATAGTTTTCGATATATTGGAAAAAATCGATTTTCATTTTGTAACTTCAAAGGGCTGTAACTTTTTTTATGTGCACATTTGTACTAAGGTAAGTTAGGTTCAATCGAACTATTTTTGATCCCAAAATATGTGATTAAATTTATGACCTGTATTTTTGTTACACCCTGTATTATTCCATAAAACGACACTCAAGCTGCAAGACGCAAGAGTCTCGCAGGCTTGGTCTTGTTCTTGCTCAAGTCTTGCACGGTCAGTCTTGGTCTTGGTCTTGCTAAAATAAGGCGGTCTCGGTCTTGGTCTTGGTCTTGCTAAAACGCAAGAACAAGACCAAGACTGCAAGACCAAGACCGATTTTGGGCAACACTATCTCTGTTCCACCATAAAACGAACCAAAATTATTTATTGCAATCTATTTTGTGTGACTAAGAAATTAAACGGAATATTCGGGATATATGTCTTAAATAATTATTTTGGAACTTTCTTTGATTGTATCGGAGACGCTAATTTTGCTTTGAATCGTATACAGGGTGTTTCATACAGTACTTTGACTGGGCTTTGACCCACATATTTTTGTATAATACTATCTTGGTGGTTAGCATGTACATTGCACGTAAGCACTGATGATGACTGGTAAACCAGTCGAAAACTAGTTATGTGAATTTGATGTGGCCCTTTTGAGGGTTTTTAAATATACCTTTTATACAGGATTTTACTGTTTTTTGTATTACATGGTATACAGCCAACTACAGGAAAACTTTTTCCTTGTGGATTTTTTATCCAAATAAAAATTCACCGTAATTAAATTCTGCATAGACACGTGTTTTTCCCGATTTACTTCGACGAAAATGTTCCGCAGAAAATCTTTAGTTTTCAACTAAAATTTTAGATAAGTAATCATATTATCGATAATTAAATAACTTGGTAAAATAAAAGCTTCCTTCGTACAGATAGGAAATTGAAGACACAGTTTAGCAACAATTGAATTGTTAATTAAAAATTTATGGTCGCTATAATAACCACAATAGTTATAATACATAAGAATAACTATGATTTTTGTATAAAAAGACAATTTACCTATCTAATGTACTTTAAAGAATTGAAATTAGACTATTTAAGCGGCCTCAGGAATATTTTAAAATTATAAACAATTTTTTGGCTTATAAACAAATAGAATATCTCTGGAAATATAATTAAATTAAATCATGAAAACGGCATTGGAAAAAAAACGGCAGGACGCTTCTTTTAAAAGCAAAAACGTTTAATTGTGATGAGTGGTTCCTGAGATACAACCGGTCAAAGTTGACCGGCATTTACGGCAAAGATACAATAGGATCATAATTTTCTAAACATCACCTTTTTATTTTTATCTTCTTTCTCCACACCAATTTTCGTATCTTTAAAATACTCATAACATATATTATTCAAATAAAAACTATCGATATTACCAGTGAAAATTGCCAAAAATAGCAAAATTCCAATCAAAAATTAGGTTGGAAAAAATGTAATCTCAAAGTTTAAAATCGGTATACGTTAAAAATCGTTTTAAAAAAATGCATTTTCTCGGCTTCCCATGGAGCAGTTTTCTTCATTCTTTTTTTGTTTCCAAGTAACTCGAGTAGAGCCATCTAGGGGTCTCCAACTTCTTGAAAATTTCAAGATCTTGTCTTGATCTTGTCTTGATTTCAAGACAAGAAATAATTTTAGATTTCAAGACAAGACAAGAAATTATATATCAATAGCAAGATTTCTTGTCAAGAAAACAAGAAATCTTGAAATATCTTGACTAATAATGAAAACTCTAAAACGTATTCATTTGTGAAAAAGATAAAATTATTTTATAATAACATATTTTATATATAACATACTTTAAATGTAATAACATATTTTAATTTATTGAACACATTTTTTGCTAAAACGATTTACAAAAATGTAAATTAAAAATAATAAATAATGATACATACCTAATACTGTTAAAAATAAAATTGCAAACTAGATTTTATTTTAAATAACAAATTGAGCACATTTTTAAATCGGAATTGATAAGCCATGAATTAAGGCAAATAACACTTCTCATGGAGTCAACGCCTAGTAGATTTCTTGGCTTTGTTATTGTTAACCCTTAACTGGTCCGGTACTGTAGCAGTAGCGTAGCTGGTCCGGCGTCGTCTGCGAAACTACTGTTTTTAAGAAAGCCAAACAACACTCAAAAATATTTTTTTTTATATAAATAAATGTTACAAACATACCTTGATATGTTTATATAAAAGTGAACGTATTAGATTTGGGCGTTATTTGGGTTAAGGAAAAAATATTAAAATAAAACTGAAATCCGCACAAATATTTGTGAAAAAGTACATAGTTTTGTAAAGTAAATAAAAAAATATAAAAAACAACATGAAAAACAAAATGTATTGCTGGGATAAATGTTCAAACTGCACACTAAACAAAAAACTAGGTAAAATAAAAATCGATCAAAAATGTTTGTTTCCAGCATCAGTCAAACTTTACCTATTTTATATGCAATTTTTACATAGGTAGTGGTTTTGTACATCCCAAACAAACAGGTTTTTTGCAACGCAAGCAGAGGTATTTTGTCATCCTGCGCTTTCTACAAGGACATAAACTGCAAATCGTGCGTTTTTCTAAAATAAGAACATCCTCTTGTTCTTCTTGAACTCTAAGTATGAACACAGAAAAGTGACATGAACGGTCCAGCGTCGTCTGAGAAACTACTCTCAACCTAACTGTTGTGATAACTTTTTAGGAACTGAGAGAAACTTATCTCAAATACACCCACTTGTCAAGCTCCAATAGTTTAAGGATTAGATAGAACGACTTGCCTGTGGGCGGTGCCAATTTCCAATAGAAAATAATCAAAATTATTGAATCGTCTGTCAAACGACGCCGGACAGCTACTCTTGAAAATAGCATTTCCGCAGGTACAGATGTTGCTGGCGTTCCGAGAAAATCCTTGGCCATTTTCGATAATGACGGGTAGATATTTTCGTGTCTTCTCCACCAATCAAGTATATTTTCAGACCAGTACATATATTCTGACCTAGGCTCATTTATGTATTTTTAAATTTCATACTTACAAGATTGTAAGTTATTATTGTCAGCGTTCTTAAGAAATAGGTAAGTAATATCTAAATTAAATTCGTTATCTTCTTTTTTCAGACTAAGTGTTGGCTCTGGTATTGGATTCTGTAGATCATTCTGGGATTTATTGAAATAGTAAGCTTTAAATAATTCTTCAAATTATCGTACTGCCTCTGATTGTAGAAGCTTTCTCCAAGATGAAGAGGAAAATATCTCTACTTTATGCCGGAGATCCAAAATAAGAACTATATAGTATATCCAATTAGTTTTGTTATAGTTTTTCAGTATTTTATTTCTCGCAGCTTGAATGAAGTAATTTAATTACTCGTCAGTAGTTTCTCTATCAATTTAATTATCAAGTTAATGAGACCAATATTCCCAGTTTGTCTAAGAGTAAGTTTACTCCTTCTTCTTCTTTAAGTACCGTGCCCAAATTTTTAGGCGTAGGTAGCTTCCATAACCATTTGCCGATATCGTTCTCGATCTTGTGCGGCATGTAACAATTGATCTGCTGATAAGCCAGTCCATTGACGAAGGTTTCGGAGCCATGAATATTTCTTTCGACCAATTCCTCTTTTTCCGTCGATCTTTCCATTGAGTATTAACTGCAGCATCCTGTATCTGCTACCTCTCATTATATGCCCCAGATATTCAAGTTTTCTCTTTTTTATCATCTTCATTAAGTCACCTTCGCCTTGACCTACTCTGTTTAAGACTTCTCTGTTTGAAATGCGTTGAACCCAAGATATTCTGAGAATTCTACGATACGGCCACATCTCAAAGGCTTCTAATTTGTTCATCATGTTAACCTTCATGATCCAGGTTTCACATCCATATAGTTTACTCCAATTACCACCAATGGGATTGTGCAATATTTTTCCCCTTCGAGCCTTCGAGTATTGAAGACAGTGTTTTAAAGCTTCTCAGATACTGACAAAATTTACTGATCAGAACCCATTCTTTAGCACGTGTTAGCCGTGTTAGCATGCAACGCAATAAAAAGGTCGGGGAATCACCGGACCAAGTAATCAAAAAATTTCAAGATCTTGAAATTTCTTGAGTCAAGACAAGATATAAAATGTCAAGAAAACGTCAAGACAAGATTTTTTTAAATTTCTTGATTTTTTCTCAAGACAAGACAAGAAGTTGTTGTCAAGACAAGAATTCTTGCCTTGTCGACCCCTAGAGCCATCTAACTAACGCATTATTCAATGTCAAACTTGCCTTTGTTGTGTTATAATAGATTAATTTATTTATAAGAAAAGAAAACTACATCTTTTTTCCAGTTGTAGACTTTTTTTAGATAAACTTACTACAAGTGTACCTTTTAATGTTAAAAACACAAATATTCTCATTTGAAAGCTGTATAATTATTTAAACAATCTTTATTTAAACAAATTAAAAATGGTGTTATAATAAATAAATTAATTTATTTTAACAAAAAAGAGCCACTTCGACATTTAATAATGCGTTAGTTAGATGGATCTACTCGAGGTACTTGGGAACAAAAAAAGAATTAAGGAAATTGCTCCATTAGTCCTGTCGCCAGTGGGGGTACAACGGCCTCCTTAATTCAGATGGACTTACCCAAGTTTTTTTTATGTATTTTGACCCGTAGAACACGAATTTTTTGGGTAACAGTCGATCCGGATGTCGATAAGATTGTTATAAACAAAGAACTTGAGGAATCACATAACAGCGATTTTTGCAAAACAAAACAATTTTTTGTATTTTTTGGGTCATTCTAAGCAAAAAATGTTTTTACAAGTTTTTTCGTAGGATGCATAGTTTTCGACATAAACGCGGTTGAACTTTCAAAAAATCGAAAAATTGCAATTTTTGAACCCGAATAACTTTTGATTGAAAAATAAAAAAGCAATTCTGCTTACCGCATTTGAATGTTCAAGTCAAATTCTATCGGTTTTGATTATTTTCATTGCTAAAAATTAATTTTTTTATTGTTAAATAAAGCTATAAACACATAGTGATTGAATGATGTTTTCAATGCATTTCTCATTTGAAATCGAACGAGTAGGCGCGCATACATAATTTCTACGTAGATTACGTACATTAAACGCATTGGGCACGGGAAACACTATGTGTTTATGGCTTTGTTTAACAAATAAAAACTTAACTTTTAGTTATGCAAATAATCAAAACCGATAGAATTTGACTTGAACTTTCAAACGCAGTAAGCAGAATTGTTATTTTATTTTTTAATCAAAAGTTATTTTGTTCAAAAAGTGCAATTTTTCGATTTTTTGAAAGTTCTACCTCGTTTATCTCGAAAACTATGCATGCTACGAAAATACTTGTAAGACCATTTTTTGCTGAGAATCGCCCAAAAAATCCAAAAAGGTTTTGTTTTGCGAAAATTCGCTGTTATAAAATTCCTCAAGTTCTTTGATTATAACAATCTTATCGACATCCGGATCAACTGTTACCCAAAAAATTCGTGTTCTACGGGTCAAAATACATAAAAAAACTTGGGTAAGTCCATCTGAATTAAGGAGGCCGTTGTACTCCCCTGGCGACAGGACTACATGGGAAGCCGAGAAAATGCATTTTTTTAACGTATACCGATTTTGAACTTTTAGATTACATTTTCTCCAACCAAATTTTTTATTGGAATTTTGCTATTTTTTGGCCATTTTCATTCGTAATATCGATAGTTTTTATTATAATAATATATGTTATGAGCATTTTTTTAAAGACATGAAAATTGGTGTGGAAAAAGAGGACAAAAATGAAAAGGTGATGGTTCAAAAATTATGATGCTATTGTTTATACCTTTGCCGTAAATGCCGGTCAACTTTGACCGGTTATATCTCAGGAACCACTCATCAAAATTAAACGTTTTTTCTTTTAAAAGAAGCGTCCTGCCGTTTTTTTTCCAATACCGTTTTCATGATTTAATTTAATTTAATATTTCCCGAGATATTCTATTTGTTTATAAGCCAAAAAATTGTTTAAAATTTTAAAATATTCCTGAGGTCGCTTAAATAATCTAATTTCAATTCTGTAAAGTACATTAGATAGGTACAGTGTGTTTTTATACAAAAATCATAGCTATTTTTATGTATCGTAATTATTCTGGTTATTATAGCGACCGTAAATTTTTAATTAACAATTCAATTGTTGCTAACCTGTTTATTTAATTTCTATAGGCTTCTGGAATTATAATCTGTAAGATGAGTGCTTTTATTTTACCAAGTTATTTAATTATCGATAAACAATTACTTATCTAAAATTTTAGTTGAAATTAAAGATGTTGGAAAAACCCGCATTTTCCGGGGAAAATTTTCGTCGAAGTAAATCGAGAACAACACGTCTCTATGCAGAATTTAATTATGGTGACTTTTTATTCGAGTGTTTTGGTGTAAATTTAAAATCTTTGAAGTTATAGAGCAAAAATTGAAAAAAAAACACGATTTTAGGGCGCCATTTTGTTTATAAAAAAAGTAGCGCACTATATGCGGACTTTGCATACCTAAATTATTAATATGTATATACAACCATATGATTCGATTCCAGCAATAAAATTGCTGGTAAATAACTTTTCCCAAAACTGCTTATTCTCCGATAGTCTGCCCAGACTATTAATCAAGATATTATTATCGACTATTTATTCTAATTGACAGTTTTAAAGAACTCTTCAAGCATAATAACAATAATATAAATACAAGTCTTCATCGTATTGCATCTAATGAGAAAAAGTATTAAAATGATAATACCAATAACCAGAAATATTGCTCCGTTATATTTTAAAGTTGTATTTAGATTGGGCCAATGTATAGGAACATTTCCATGGAGTTTGGAAAAAACGAAAATAGGCAACATTTTACAAATTTTATTTGCTTTAATAATGTGTTCATTTTTTGCTTCAATACACTACCAATTGCATAAGAGTATTAGAATTTTTAACACAGCAGATGATTTCTTTTTGTTTTATTTATATTTTGTGTCCAATTTGACTTACTATCTCTCTCAATTCTGTATTCCTTATTTAAACGAGGTGACTGGAAAAAACTATTATCTCAAATTCATTGGGATCTAATGCAACAAAAGCAGAAGTTTGTTTGGAAATTTTACAGTACTTCTTGCTAGTCATCATTCTTGTAATAATACTTGGAAAGTTACATTTGGAGAATTGGATTGGAGTACTTGTATATACACGAGTGCCCACATTTTTGTATATTTCGAAGGGATTATTCAAATTATTGCTTTTTGGAGATGGTCGATATTATTAATCTAAATCAGAAATATTTGTTTAGTGAACTTATAAACCAAGTTAAAAATCAGCTTCGTTTTAGGCGTTGGGATCTATATGCCACCATAAAACGGACCAAAATTATTTACTGCGATATATAGGGTGAGGCAGATAACTGGCCTATTAGAAATATTTAGAGAACTAAAGGCAACAGAATCATGAAAATTGGAATGAAAGGGTTTTGAAGGGTGATCTATTTAATGAAAATATTTTCATCAATTTGCCACTTCCGGTTATACCGGAAGTTGCTTAAAACTTTGTTTTTTTAAATGGGACACCCTCTATATTTTTACATTTTTAGATTCTACTCGATGTCTTCTTTCTTAAAATATGCGGTTTTGTAATGTTATACGGGGTAGTTAAAAAGCTAATTACGGTTTTTTATTAATTTCGTAGCAACTTTCACACTCTGTAGAATTGTAGAAGTTGGATATCAAAAACTCTATTTATGTTAAAATGATTTTAAATATAGTCAACTATTATTAAAAATTATTGGTATAGCTAAATGTTAAATTTTAGCATACAGGGTTGGTCTAAACTCGGAATGAGAATTTTCTGAATTTTCTTAAATGGAACACCCTATATTTTAGTATTGCAATGAAAAGACATTTTATGGTACTTTTTTATTTCTTAAGCATTCCCTATACCTAAATGCTTTAATTTGTGCTTAATTGTTAATCGCGCCAAGAATGTTAACTACATAGGTATTTTGATAGCTCAACCATTATTTGCAATTTTAAAGATCAGTCAAGATTAATATGTATTTATTTCCGAAAAATTATTTGTGATTGAATATTTTCACGGCCAATCTAATAGAATTTCACGTATTTTTTGTTGAAATTGATGTTTGGCTTGAATCACCAATAACTCACAAATTAAAGCAGTTAGGTATATTAAATGCTTAAGAAATAAAAAAGTAGCATAAAATATCACTTAATTACGATAATAAAATATAGGGTGTTCCATTTAAGAAAACTCAGAAAATACTGTTTCCTAGTTTCGACCAACCCTGTATAGTACAATTCAACATTTCGCTATACTAACAATTTTTAACAATAGTAGACTGTATTAAAAATCATTTGTACATAAATAGAGTTTTTGATGTCAAACTACTACAATTCTACAGGGTGTGAATGTTACTAGGAAATTAAGAAAAAAAACGTTATTATCTTTTAAACTACCTTGTATAACATTACAAAACCTCATCTTTTAAGAAAGAAGACATCCAGGAGAATCCAAAAATGTAAAAATATACAGGATGTTCCATTTAAAAAAACGAAGTTATAAACCACTTCCGGTATAACCGGAAGTAGCAAATCGATGAAAATATTTTTATTAAAGAGATCACTCTTCAAAACTCCGTCATTCCAATTTTCATGATTCTGGTTCCTTTAGTTCTCGAGATATTTCTAATAGGACTTTTATCTGCCTCACCATGTATACTTTGTGACTAAGAAATTAAACAGAATATTCGGGATATCCGTCTTGAATAATTATTCTGCAACTTTCTTCGATTGTATAGGAGATGCTAATTTTGCTTTAAATTGTTTATATCAGAAAAATGACAAAAAAATTTCAAGATCAATAACGCAAGAATTTCGAAATCAAGTCGAAACTGTTGCTTTATTTATGATGGTTAATTCTGATAAGTAATTCTCAGTTTTTCGACAAACGTGTTTAATACATTACCGCTCAGAGATATATTAATAGATAAATCATCATCATCAACCCGTACGCGCCCACTGCTGGACATAGGTGTCCCTCAGCTCTTTCCATCTGTGTCTGACCACATTTTGTGATGACCCAATATATTTTTAAAAACTAGTTCTCGATATTTTTGACATTTCTGAAAGGTATTCTCGCTATTTTTGACATTTCAAAAATTTTGTTGTATATTCTTCATCTTCTTTTAGTGCCTATTCGTTTCGAATATTGGCGATCATTCTGGCTGTAACTATTTTATTAACTGATGCTTTAAATAGACTAGTTGTTGTTGTGGAGAACCATTTAGTCAGATTCTTTAACCATGATAATATTTTTTACCCAGTTCCTTGCTTTCCGAATACTTTGCCTTGAAGGATTACCTTCAGTAACCTTTGCCAGATTTTGTTTGTATTTCTATAAGATACAATGTTTGATATTTACACTTTTTTGATTAAATGCATATTTTTCGAGTTCTTCGTCAAAAACCTTCTAAAAAAGTCGATTTTTTCGTCTAATCATTGTCACGTTCAACTTCGAATACCTCGAAATATTAGTTTTACGAAGAAAACGTAAAGAACATTTGTTTCTTAGAATTACTTTTACATCTATTTCTATGGTTAAAATGTAATGAAAAATTCCCACCCCCGAGATGGGGTGGCAACCACCCCAAGGTTTTAGCATACAGCAGCATGATATAGAAAATAATCCTTGGGCTATTCCCACCTTCTGTGAAAATTTCAACTAAATCCATGCTGGACGAAAAAATTGCGAGCCAAAATGCTTCATTTCCTGGCCTATCAGTAATTAGTAAAACTAATAACTTTTAGATAACATAAATAGATAAACTTTAGATAACATAAATAGATAACTTTTAGATAACATAAATAGATAAAACTTTTAGATAACATAAATATTTAACTACCGAATAGTCCAGACTGTATCGTCATCCCCGTTAGGTAAATTATTCCGATTCGATTTTTTTGCACAAACTTATTCAGAAAGATGTCCTTATAACTAATATACAGGGTGCCAGGCGGTATAGTGGTCGAAAAGTTGTTTAAACAATTTTTTTTTAAACAAATTCACCAAAATAATTTATTCACTTCAAACATTTCTTTTTCGATTATTTGGGCCATTCTGAACAAATCATTTGATCCATGCGTTATTCCGATATTAACATATGTGGCACAAACATGGACAATCACAAAAAAGAATATGAACATACTCAGAGTCACTCAACACGCAATGGAAAGAGCAATGCTTGGCATATCACTTAAGGACAGGAAAACAAACACATGGATAAGACAGAAAACCAAAGTCACCGATGTGGTACAAAAATCATTAAAATTGAAATGGGAATACGCTGGACATGTAGCTAGGAGCGATCTAAACAGATGGCACAGAACAATTCTAATCTGGAGACCATACCAACACAAAAGACTCAGAGGCAGACCTCCTATGAGATGGACAGATGATCTGAAACTGACTGCGGGGAAGAAATTGGCTACAAGTAGCGTACAACAAAAAACAATGGAAAGGAACACTTGAAGAGGCTTATGTTCAGATGTGGACGTAAATGGCTAGACCATTGACATATAACAGGACGACATATAACATCCTCTTATATGTCATTGGGCTAGACGAAGAAGAAGAGCAAAAGAGGTCTCTTGTGATTTTTCTCCAAAATTGATTTATACAGGGTGTTTCATTAATAATTGTCCATATAGTAACCGGAGACACCTTAGCACAAAATACGAAGATTTAACCCAAAACATTTAAATAAAATGTGGTCCCTTACTGAGTTACAGGGTGTTTTATCTAAAAATTTAAAAAACTATTTTTGCTCCGCATTTTAAAATTATTCGACGTATCCTTTTCATACTTGGCAGAAAGTGCGACTACTATACACCCTACTAAATTATGATAAACAAACGTTTCTAGCTGCTACCAGAGGCGTACGACAAGGGATAGTGAATGGTTGACCCTTCTCAAATTCTACGCCACTGATGGAATTACTATTTTAGTGCCATTTTTAAATTCTCCAATACTTTCTACGTAAATAATATACTCCTCATTGGTAACGTTAAAGTCATTAGTTTTCGAGATATTTGACGTTAAATATGAAACGGCACAGTTATTTTGATTAATTTATGATATGATTCATATGATTAACATTTAAAAAGTATTTGTACCCAGTACTTTAAAACTATTTAGAGTACCCTTATCATACTTGGCAGAAAGTGTAGGTACTGAACACCCTACTAAATTAAGATAAATAAACGTTTCTAGCTACTACCAGAGGCGTACGACAGGGGATAGTGGCTGGTTGACCCTTCCCAAATTCTACGTCACTGACGAAATTGCTATTTTAGTGTAATTTTTTGATTTTTCAATACTTTTTATGTAAATAATATACTCTTCATTCGTAACGATAAAATTATTAGTTTTCGAGATATTTGAAACTAAAAATGAAGCGACACAATACATTAATCAAAATAACCGTGTCGTTTCATTTTTAACTTCAAATATCTCGAAAACTAATAACTTTATCGTTACGAATGAAGAGAATATTATTTTCATAGAAAGTATTGGAGAATACAAAAATTGAACTAAAATAGCAATTCCGCCAGTGGCGTAGAATTTGGAAAGGGTCAACCATTCACTTTCCCCCGTCGTACGCCTCTCGTCATAGATGGAAACGTTTGTTTAACATAATTTAGTAGTTTGTACAGTACCTATACTTCCTGCCAAATATGAAAAGGATAGGTCGAATAGTTTTAAAATGCTGAGCAAAAATAGTTTTTAAATTTTTAGATAAAACACCCTGTAACTCAGTAAGGAACCACATTTTATTTAAGTGTTTTAGGGTAAATCTTCGTATTTTGTGCCAAGGTTTCTCCAGTTACTATATGGACAATTATTAATGAAACACCCTGTATACGCGATTTGAAATTTGAAAAGCGCGAAAATAGCCATTTTCAAGGCTTAATAACTCGGTTAAAAATTATTATTATGAAAGTCAGAAAGTGATCAAATCCAAGTTTAAAGCTCCCCTTACAAGATTTTAAAGAAATTTGTGTCATAATTGTATTACTAAGCGGGTATTTTACTTTATCGTACTATATACGTAGTATAGTATAATATTACTTTATCGTACTATATACGTAGTATAGTATAATAGATAAAGTTATAGGATCGTGCAAAAAAATTTTTTTCAGATTTCACTTTTTTCCGACGTTTTGAGTCCCCCTGAGTCTAAAAAGCAAATAAAAAAAACATGTCGGAAGTATGTACGTACGTACGTACGTACGTATGTACGTACGTATGTCGCCCCGCCCAGCAAAAACTACTGGACCGATTTTGATAAAATTCGGTATGAGTAAGTTTAAGAGAATTTTGTCGAGAAACTAAGCTTTTAAAAAAAATCTCTCAAAGGGGGGCCGAAATAGGGGGGTTATTTAGGGCCCATTTTTGCAAATTTTGACAGAAATAAATGAAATTCAACTCAAAGTAAGCTCATCGATAGGTAAATAAAAGTACGGAATTTGACATTTCCAAATTCAAAATGGCGGCCAACATGGCCGACCGCCCCCCCGACACATTTCCCTATCTATCTAAAAAGTTTTTGAAGATAAGTTTAATTTGAAAAAGTCGTTATATAGCCTAAAGATGGGGCTATAAGAAAGATGTTATCGTTTTTCAGAAAAAGTTACGGGTTGCCTATATTTAAGGGGTCAAATTTTGACATAAATTTGAACTAGATTTTCTCAAAAATGGCTCCAAGGAATTTTTTTATTTTTTGATATATTTTTGATATCCTATCAGTAAATTGAATGACATTAGTCATATATCTTAACTCCCCATAGGAGGGGAGTTATGAATTTTTTATAAAAAAATATTCGAGTTCCCGTAACTTCCTTCTTAATAGAAACTAAAATTTGAAATTTTGCAGACATATATGGTATTTTATTATCTATTATCACAATAAATTTTACCAAAAACATGGCTTCCGGTTGAACCGGAAATGAATAAAAAATCTTAATTTTTTTGATACGCCCTGTATATTTTAACATATTTTGAAAGAATGCAAAATTACCTTTCCAATGACATCAAATTTATTGCTGTAGCTCAAAAACTCGAAAAGTTACGGTAAATAGAAATTTTGCTATAATCTTATGTGTGTCCTCTCTCACGCGTTCATAGCAGAGCATTATTGTAGAGCAGTCAATGAGGGTATTTGGCTCCGAATTCCATCCTACTACATTGATGTACTTGATATTTTCACAGTAAGTAGGGAATAGCTCAAGAAACAAAATCTACCCTATATACTATGGCGCTTTTATCTTGGGGCGGTTCCTACTTCTTCAAGGGGGTGGAAAATTTGTTGGTCAAAATAAGCACGGAAGTGGCTGAAGAACCTATTTCTAAGCAAAAACTGGTCTATACTTTTTTTTGAGAACTCAATACTTTTTGAGTTATGCGTAGTTGAAAATTGGCCATTTTCATTGAAAAATGACACCTTTTCGGACGGATTTTTTGTGAATACCTTAAAAACTATGCATCGAACTAAAAACTCTATATAAAACATTTTTTAGATTATAAATAATAAAGAGATTCGTTCCTTCGTAAATGTTCTATTTATAATACAAAAAGAGATATGGTAGGTGAAAATAGTTTGTTTTTTGGTGCATGCTCAAATTGGTGTATTCAACTTGAAATAACAGAGGAACGGTAGGTTTTAGGTGTATAATGCTACCAACACCTTTTGTAGTGTTTGAAAAGGCCTTTAAAACGAGCACCGTTAAATGTCGGTTACTTACAGACTAAGCGAGATATGGTGCAAAAAATATAATGACTAATGTACTTTAAGGAAAAATGAAAAGTATATACATTTAACTCCCCATCCACCATAATTTAAATGCATTGTTTTTCTTCTCAATACCTTTTAATATAGTGTTATTTCTACTTTCAAAAAGTTAAACGGGTTTAAAATGAATGGTTTTTTTAAAAAATGTGATCAAATTATAGAATGAATTTTTAAATTTTCTTAAAAATCTTCCTTTTTCTCCATGTAATTCGAAAATAAAAATATTTCACCCCTGAGAAGTGGTGGGAACTTCCCCCATGATAAAAGCGCCATAGTATATAGGATAGACTTTGAATTAGGAGATTGGGCTACTCCCAAAATTTCATTAAAATCCATGCAGTAGGATAGAATTTGGAGATAATATCTTGTTCTTAATCTCGCGCATTGACTGGCGTAATCGAAATAGAATGAAATGCAAATATTGTAAACTATTAATTCTTCAGAAAAATGAACTAATTTGAAATGAAAGTATGACTATAATATTCTATTGATTTATGCAATAATCTACACATCTATAGTGTGTCCCCGAAATATGGCATCGAACATTTTCTCAAATGCAGGAATTAATGATGCGTAGAACCATAAAATACTTTTAAGTACAGTAGGTGTTTCTAAAATATCAAAATAACGAGTAACTTTGTTATTTTTATAGAATGCCAATATCTAGTACCATAACGATAATAGATCGGCACGATAAAGTTCTCGGGCGGCCCTTCCGTCCAGCGTTTTTTAATTATTAGCTAAGCGCATATTAGGCGGCCGTCAATGGTGAGTGCGAAAGAGATGCACCATTCCGGCCGTCCAATGCCCGAATCCTAAAAAAAATCGAAAGATCGAAAAATCTAAAAAAAGTTGTTCGAAGTGAAAAAATTGTTTGTGTGAATTTGTTTAAAAAAATTGTTTAAACAATTTTTCGATCTCGGTACCGCCTGGCACCCTGTGGATTTGTCATAAGGACCTCTTTTTGAGTAAGTTTGTGCAAAAAAATCGAATCGGAATAATTTATCTAACGGGGGCGACGATACAGCCTGGACTACTATCTAAACAAATGATAAAGCGATGATCACTTGTTCGCGGTCTAATTAGGCATGATGACAATGTCTCATAATTAATTCAACATTAGGATATTATTATCGACTGTTTTAACTGACAGTTTTAGACAGCCATTCAGTTATAATAAATAATAAAATAAAAATATAAGTCTCCGTCATATTATTTAGAGTTAAAGAGAAAAATATTAAAATGTTTTTACAAACAACGGGAACTGCTCCGTTAAATTTTAAAGTTGTATTTAGATTGGGCCAATGTACAGGAATATTTCCATGGAATTTGGAGAAAAGAAAAATGGGCAACATTTTACAAATTATATTTGCTTTAATAGTGTGTTTATTTTCTATTACACTATATTACTTATTCCATAAAAATACTGGTGGGTATCACATGGCAGATATTTTCTTTTTCTGCGCATTCTGTGTTCAAATTGAGTTAATACCTCTTTCAATTCTGTATTCCTTAAGTAAACGAGGAGACTGGAAAGAATTATTAGCTCGAATTCATTGGGGTCTAATACAACAAGAGCAGAGGTTGGTTTGGAAGTTCCTAAAGTACTTCTTCCCTATCATCATTCTTTTAATAATAGTGGGTGCGTTACATTTGGAGAAAGAGGATTGGAGTACTTGTATATATGTTAGTGTCCTAATTTTTGTATATTGGGAAGGGTTTATTCAAATTGTAGCTTTTTGGGAGATGGTCGATATTATTAATCTAAATCAGGAATATTTGTTTAGTGAACTTACAAACCATCTTAAAAATCAGCTTCGTTTTAGTCGTTACCATCTATACGCCACCATGAAACAAACCAAAATTATTTACTGTGATATATATTTTGTGACTAAAAAACTAAACGAAATATTCGGGATATCGATCTGGAATAATATTTTTGGAACTTTTTTTGATTTTATCGGAGACGCTAATTTTGCTTTGAACTTTTTATATCAGAAAAATGACACAAGGTCAAAAGATTTTCGAAGTCAAGTGGAAATTACTCTTTTATTATTGATGCTCAATTCTGTAAGTAATTCTAACCTTTTCTACAAACGTATTTAACCAATGAACTGTCAATACGGATGGAATGGCCCTGTCCCATTCAAATAGTGAAGCGAGATTGTCACCAACATACAAGAGAGAGGTCCTAGAGAGAGACAGAGAATCTACTGGAAAATTTGACAGGACGTGTAATATATCAACTTAAATCGGGGAAATGGACCTCATATTGTTTTAACTTGGTAGCAGGGCTTATAGGCAATATTTAAAAATTAAGTTAAGTTAATAACATTAAAAAATATGAGGTCTATTTCCCCGATTTAAGTCGATATAGGCAACTGAAATTACACGGCCTGTCAAATTTTCCAGTCCATTCTCTGTCTCTCTCTAGGACCTCTCTCTTGTATCGTGGCCGCATTAATTTTCTTCGTGCGTATTCCATCCGTATGTATGTATTTAACACATTAATGCCCAGTATTATAAAACATTTAACTTACCAAGTAAAATTTAGTTTCAAAATAATAGTTATTTATGTACCAAGTAAGTAAAGAGTTTTTACTGACGTGGTGTATACAAAATTTTATCGCCAACATAATTTGATATTGGTTTTAACACTTACTTGAAATTTACAATTTAAGAACTTTTTAAATTTTAGACGTCAAAATAATTTCATGACAGTAATGACAGATAACTTTTGCAAGATGGCCGGCTTCGATTTTTAATCGATAGTTATCAATACTGAATAATTACTAAATCGGTAAAGTTTTAATTTATTTTATATGAATATAATTACAAAATACTACAGAATTTCGCTTTTTAACATAAATTTAATTGATAATATCGCAAACTTTGTACAATATTTTTAATAAATAAAGTAAATAAATTTTAAGTTTACTCAAATACTCGCCATTCCATTACTGTCATCGACCACTTATATGCAATCTCGGTTAAATCGATTAATCGCGACAGGTAAAGTAAAATTCTTCTGTCATTACAATAAAGTGTTAATTTACTGCCGCAAATGAGGGCAAATGAGTAAAATAATGAATGAATTTAGTGACGGTTTTCGATAAAATAATTTATTCTACAGATTTGCGTATTATAAACGCAAAGTAAATTAAATCTGGTAGTAAATCTGCGAAATAAACTATTCTTTAGTTTTCTACCAAGTAAATTTTATAACAAGTAAATATGACACTAATTACAGTTTCAATGTGTTTTCGGCTGCTGTGAAAATATAAGTAATACCTAAGGTTAAGTTTTAGATTATAACCATATTCTTTTTGCAACTACGTAGTTGAATATTTAGAAATGCACTTCTTCAGTAATAAACTAAAAACTATAATTTTTTTTTAATAACTAATTTACAATAAATTTTTAAATTCTCATCCCCAAAAACTCATCCCCATATTGATGTTTTAGTTGTAGAATCTTTTCTTTAAATGCCAACTCTAGTTTCTGTTTTTCTAATTTTAAAATGTCTCTACTTAACTTTTCCTTTTCTTTTCGAATTTTAAGAATTTTTAAAATCTTCTTTCTTCTTCACACTTATTTTTTTTTGTGATGTGGGACTCTTGATACATAATTAGATTTTTTACACTTTTCCGGTAGTTTAACATTTTCATTTCCAGTGCATTGTTCAAGATAACCGTTGATCCTGTACTTCTTCAGCAACTTGTGCAACCCCACCTTCAATATGAAGAAGTTCATCAAATGGAGCAGTGCTATCATAAATATTTACTATTGGCTGCGTTCCACGAGTATTCGCCATAGATAAATATGTCTCCCCAATGGAATCTGTCTCTTGAAATTTATTTGAATCACAACCGGTTTTGTAAATTTCCATTTTTTGATTGGCCTTATCTTTTTTGGCTTTTTTAATGCTATCATAAAAAAAGTCTCAACTGGCCTGCATTTCTTATTCCATTTTGTGCTGTTGCATTAAACTCCTCGGTGATAACCTCCCATACTTCGTTCTTCAATTTTACAGTTGTGCCATCCGTTTGTTTATTGTAAATCAGGGCCACTTTATCCATTAGGCAATGTAGGCAGTTGCCTAGGGCGGCACATTATGAGAGGGCGGCAAAAATACTGTACAAAAATATTTGTATATAAAAATTATGGATCTGGCTTCTGTCATTAAAGAGTATGAATGTAAGCTCTTTAAAATTACTTCACCACAAGGAAAAAATTTGCCAAATACTTGTGCCCAAGTAAAACATAAAGGAATAAGAAAGAGAAAAAGAAAAATTCAATTTGACGAGGGGGCCGATGATGAACTAAACTTTTCAGCTAGTGATGAGATGAAAATCCATACATTCTATATTATAATCGACACTCTGATAAGAGACCTGAATAAACGTCTGGAATCTTATCGACTTATTTATCAACGTTTTCGTGTTATTAACAGATTTGCCAAAATTAAGCAATGAAGAAATTATTAAAGAAGCTGAAAATCTGAAACAAAATAAAGACGACCAAGATACATCATTCATACACGAATGCATTCACGTAAAGGGTCATTTGGATACCACAATAAAATCACCAATTGACATATCTTAATATTTAAAGATGAGTTAGTGCTGTCACTGAAAGTGGATATGAGCTATTACCTCCGATTTCGTTGAACCTCCATCGATGTTCATGAAAATTGGTGAGTGGTTAGAGGATATCTCAAGGAACAAAGGTGTGACATGGTGTCAACTTGCGCTTTTACCCTGGGGGTGGATGCTACCCCTTCTCATGGGTGAAAATTATTTTATTAAAAATATCCCCAGAATTCGATAGAGGGACAAATTCTAAGTAAAATTTGTTTCATAAAGTTATGAAAATAAATCAAAACTTTTTGAGCTATTAAAGATCAAAGATTTTAATTTTTCGTGAGAAAAATGCATTTTTTTAACCGCTTATTCATAAATAACTCAAAAACTCTAAGATTTTACAAAAAAGTTATTACTACCAAAATCAAATCTAATAAAAAATGAGGCAAACTTCTTGCTGGAATAACCTTTTAATGTTAACTAAAAGTGAATTATACGTAATTGAATATATATTTTTTTCGGCGAGCACCCAAATCTAAGTTTTCAAGCTTAAATAACCGGAAAATGATGCATTCTATAACATAACCTTATTAAACATTTGTCAAAGTGCTTAGAAATATCTATCAAAGGAGCCCCCGAACAAGTTGATAGCATTAAAATTTATGCACCAAATATTTTTCAAAATTTATTTTTTAAACATTTTTCCAAAAAAGTTATTGTTTTTTTAAATAACTCCGGTAATTTTTATGATATCAGGTTTATCTAAAAACCATTTGAAAGTTAATTTTAATGGCTATTAAACTACGGTAAACTTAATCTTTTAAACGCCTTACTTTTTTTTTTAAATAAAAGGTTAAATGGCTCCGGTTACATGGTTCTCGCAGCAAAATTTAAGCTTTAAACGTTTCTATCTCAGTTATTTTTTACCCTACAAAAATTAATAGTAATAAGGTAAAGTATTTAATACAGAAAAAACTAAAATTTGGTTATACATATATCACTTTTTACATATATTGAGTATTTTTGGAGTTATTATCAAAAGAAAATGAAAATTACGATAATTTTAAAAATTCTGATTCTTTTAAATTATATCTTTTTGTAAAAATATGCATTCTAAACCTGTGAAAATTGCTTAAATCATTATTTATGCTAATATAAAGAAATTCTTCTAAAGATTACTATAAATTTTAATTTTTGTGGAAATGGCGTGCGTTTTATTTTTCACTTTTTCCTAAAAAGTTCTAAAGGGTTCTCTTATTTTCATCATAACTTGCTTAATTGTGATGCTATTAACTTCTACTGGAACTCATTTGATATGTACTTCGACGTACTTTGACAAGTGCTTAACAGGTATATTTTATAAAATGCATCGTTTTCCTGTTATTTAAGCTTGAATACTTAGATTTGATTGAGTACTCGTTGAAAAAAATATACATTCAATTACCCATTACTCACTTTGAATTAACATCAGTATAGTTCTTTAAGTGAGGAGTGTATTTAGCTTTTTATTACATTCAATTTTGGAAATAATAACTTTTTTGTAAAAGCATATAGTTTTTGAGTTATACGTGGAAAAGAGCTTTAAAACATGCATTTTTACGAAAAAATAAAATCTTTGATCTTTAATAACTCAAAAAGTATTGATTTATAATAATAACTTTATACATATTATAACAAATTTTGCTTAGAATTTGTTTCTCTATCGATTTATGGTATTATTTAAAAAATAATAATTTTCACCCTCGAGAAGGGGTGGCATCCACCACCACGGTAAAAGCGCAAGTTGGCATCATGTCACCTTTGTTCCTTTAGGTATCCTCTAACCACTCACCAATTTTCATGAAAATCGATGGAGGTTCAACGAAATCGGAGGTGAAAACCTTCAGTGACTGCACTAAGTGGATTGAAAAATATTTTCCCTAATTTTGAGATTGCTTTGCACATTTATTTGTGCACCCCAGTTGCCAATGTGTCTGGTGAAAGGTCATTTTCGAATGAAGAAAATTGAAGAAAAATCTGTGCGTAAAAGGTATATATTTTTTTATAAATATACCTTTTACGCAGAAGATTTTTCTTCAATTTTTGTAATTAAAAATAATTTCCCATCAAGTATGACGTATGACGCAAGAACGTGTTAACAATTTGTCAATTTTGTCAAGAAAAAAATTTTTTTTGAAAAGAAGTCTCTGATGTAATCGAACTGGAATGACAATTTTTTCTGTTATAGATATATAAACATCGTAGTTTAAATCCATTTTTAATGTATTCTTATTTAAATAAAAATTTCTGCAATTTTTTTTTCGCAAAAATGGTACATGTTTGCAGGGCGGCTACTAGAGAATTGCCTAGGGCGTCAATTGACCTAAACGCGGCCCTGTTGTCAATTACATTAAAGTATTGTTTTACGATTTCTAAAGAGTTTTCTTTCTCCTGCTCTGTGTACTTTTTTCCTCTCTCTCGTTTCCTTTCAGCCTTATCCATTTTTTGATAATAATTTATATATTTCTAATTTAAAAAACATATGTTGGCACTCCAGAAAGGCACAAAAATAAAATTAACATCAGTTAGTTATTTACTTGGTAGTTTTGCTTTATAATACAGAATTTAATTAACTTGTCGATTTAGTAGCAAAGTAAATTTAACTTAACGATACTTATTTGATGATTTATTTGTTGTTTATAATACCAGCCATTACACTTACTAATTTATTAGGAGATCAATCCTTTTTCTTCCCATTCTTTGATCACTTGTCAGGGCGGGTGCCAGTGCCAGGTGAACGACTGCATGCAGGGATTTTCCCACCACAGCCTTCACTTGGTTTGCCCACCCTGTTGTAGATCTTCCTATTTGGTCTTCGATTTTCCACCTTTCCGTATACTAATAACAGTTCCATAGTCTCCGTTCTTCTGGCTATGTGGCCAAAATAATTTGGATATGTTCAGTTTACTTTATTTAATAGCCCGTCGTTTATATGAACCGAGATTTGTTTGTTCTTCTACAAATCCACATTTCGAATGGTTCGATCTTACTTACTTACTTCTATCGATTTTTTTGAGAACCCATGTTTCAGCTACGTGTGTAGCAATGAAAAAAAAAGGAATTGAACAAAATGAGCTTGGTATTCCTTATTATTGTTAGGTCTGTTCATATTTTAGTTAATTTAGCTGTTATGTTCCGTTTGTGTGTTGACGGAATCAATTAACAAATTAAAATAGGTGTAAAAACAACGAACATTAATATATTTATTTATTTTGGGTAAAAAAGCGTGCTTCGTTTATATCTCGTAAGGGTTTGTTATTTTTGCGAGGGTGTGAATGAACTGTCCCGGATGCCCACTGTGACTATACTGATCGAGACCACAAAACTATTAGGTCATCATGTATGCGGTTCTGCAATATGGCTAGAAAAGGCGATAAATTACTAAATCCGGCGTTTTAAAAGCTCCTTTCAAGTTGACATAAAGAGCGTGGCCAATCTTGCGATTTGTGTTTCCCTGAAAAAGACATTACTTTTATACAATCTGGTTTTGTATTTTAGGAACGAAACACATGTGAATTTTAAATGACCCATATTATTTTCGTTTAGAAAAGAAAGTTAATATTTAAAATTAGCAATTAAAAAAATAATAAATGCAGCGTATCGCTATAGTTGCATTCCGAATCATTAGTAGTCTACGCTTGATTTCTGAGGAAATTGATGGAATGGAAAAATGAGCCATTGTTTTTGAATGTTGATCTGAATCTGATCATAGAGGTAGGAAGGAGTGACAACCTTTCATAAACATAAAGGTATCTAGATAAAGGCATTATTTTTATTTTCAATTCAGAGATCATTACCCTCTTTCTATGGTCATTTCGAACCCCTTAGTTCTCATCAGGAAAGCTACCGTAATGATGCTCTGAAAAGAAAATAAAAATCTTTGCCATTTCTGTCAATTATAAAATATAATTAACATTCAGACGCTATAGCGACATCTATTAACAACTTGTCGAAACCAAAAGACTCCATTTTCAAACAAATAAATGTTTAAAAATAATAAAATCTTTGGATTTCTTAGTTCGGAAACAGATTCTCTCTTATACCTATTCCCCATCCTTCTAAAATTTGCAAGGAATAAAGGGTGATGAATGCAGAGACGTGGGGGTCTATATAGTTGCACTCCACAACACATCTTTTCATCGAGGCAAAAATCAACGAAACTGTCTCCTTGTACTCAATACGTGAGTAAGAACGTAGGTAGATAAAGGCATTATTTTTATTTTCAATTCAGGAAAAAAAAATAGCCATAAAAATGGCCATAGAAAGAGGGTAATGATCTCTGAATTGAAAATAAAAATAATGCCTTTATCTACCTACGTTCTTACTCACGTATTGAGTACAAGGAGACAGTTTCGTTGATCTTTGCCTCGATGAAAAGATGTGTTGTGGAGTGCTACTATATAGACCCTCACGTCTCTGCATTCATCACCCTTTATTCCTTGCAAATTTTAGAAGGATGCGGAATAGGTATAAGAGAGAATCTGTTTCCGAACTAAGAAATCCAAAGATTTTATTATTTTTAAATATTTATTTGTTTGAAAATGGAGTCTTTTGGTTTCGACAAGTTGTTAATAGATGTCGCTATAGCGTCTGAATGTTAATTATATTTTATAATTGACAGAAATGGCAAAGATTTTTATTTTCTTTTCAGAGCATCATTACGGTAGCTTTCCTGATGAGAACTAAGGGGTTCGAAATGGTCATAGAAAGAGGGTAATGATCTCTGAATTGAAAATAAAAATAATGCCTTTATCTACCTACGTTCTTACTCACGTATTGAGTACAAGGAGACAGTTTCGTTGATTTTTGCCTCGATGAAAAGATGTGTTGTGGAGTGCAACTATATAGACCCCCACGTCTCTGCATTCATCACCCTTTATTCCTTGCAAATTTTAGAAGGATGGGGAATAGGTATAAGAGAGAATCTGTTTCCGAACTACGAAATCCAAAGATTTTATTATTTTTAAACATTTATTTGTTTGAAAATGGAGTCTTTTGGTTTCGACAAGTTATAAAGGTATCTATCTACCAACGAACAAGCAGACTTGCTTAAAAAGACGAAGACGAAGAAGAAGAAGAATAATTGTAGAATGAAATGATCATATATTATAACATAATCAGCGGATTATGCCACTAAACGGTGCCCGAATTATAGAAACTGTTGCATCTATTAAGCTTAACACAAAATGCTGGGTGTATAATTATCTGATGATCTGCTACCTGGTACGAGTTGCAATTTGCAAGACACCATATAGACCAGGAAGGATCTGTTTTTAGGTGGATGTGAGAGGTGGTATTCGGATTTTTGCGGATAAAGTTAGGTGATCACTTCGTTAATAATAATTGACTTATGCTCCTTCTCAAATATGCCCGGAAGATTAATAAAAAAAAATAAAATATTTAAAAATTTCAAAAAATTTCGTTTTTTTTTTCTACCTACTTTGCTTATAACTTTAAAACGATTCATTTTGGAACAAATTCGTATAGGAACATAACAAAGATAATTAAATTTTCTTTTAGATACGATTGGTTAAAAATGTCTTAATTTAACACGCCTACTGCAAAATAGCAATAAATATAAAATAAGGGGGCAAAACAAGCCTGTCCGTATTCAATGTTTTTCCATCACTTAGGTTACACTTCGAACCTTCCTAATTCGCTTAGAAAATTTTTTTAATGTGCTAAAACCGTCCACCAAATTTCATTAAAATTGACATACTAGATTTTGCATAATAATTTTGCAATCTAAACTTTTTTTAAAAAATTAAAAAATTTTTAAATCTTGCCCAACAAAAACTAGATCATACAAAGATTTGTCAATTTTTGTCGCATATATAGAAGCACTCCATCTATCTAACGCACTTTACAGAATTGAAATCGGATTATTTAAGCAGCCTCGGCAATGTTTTAAAGTTATAAACAATTTTTTGGCTTATAAACAAATTAGTGCTGTGTCCAGGAGAGGGTGCTACTGGCTCCTTTATTTAGATGGACTTACCAAAGTTTTTTTATGTATTTTGACCCGTAGAACACGAATTTTTTGGGTAACCGTTGATCCGGATGTCGATAAGATTGTTATAAACAAAGAACTTGAGGAATTAAATAACATCGATTTTTTGCAGAATAAAATATTTTTTTTATTTCTTGGGTAATTCTAAGCAAAAAATGTTCCTACAAGTTTTTTCGTAGAATGCATAGTTTTCGAGATAAACGCGGTGGAACATTAAAAAAATCGAAAAATTTCAATATTTGAACGAGAATTAGTCCATTCATTAACGGTAAAATATTGCAAGACCTTTAAATTTTAAAGAACCGCTTGGATTGACATGAAATTTGGCATACACACAACTAACAAGTCAAAGAAAAAAAGTGATATTGTGCCGATATGTGCTTTTGCCCTGGGGGTGGTTTTCACCCCCTCTTGGGGGTTAAAAAATATTCGTCCAAACAAAGTCAGGAAATGGGTAAACTGGCTAATTTAAAGTAACTTTTGTTCTATAGAGTTTTTTCACTAAGTCAATACTTTTCGAGTTATTTGGCAGTGAATATGTTAATTTTTTCAACAAAATAACCACGATTTTAGACGGTTTTTCGCAAATAACTCAAATTGTAAGTATTTTGTCGAAAAAGCATTCTTAGCAAAAATATAGCCTATAAAAAATTTAAAAAAATAGTGAATATATCACGTTTTTTTATTTAGTAGAAGCAGAGTTATAGCTAATGAAATATAGGTTCATATTCGTCAAATTCCAAGTGGAATACTTTAACGTGAAATAACCAAAAATGAAGCACATTTCGGGGAAAATTCATTTAAACTTATTTAAAGTGTTTAAAAAAAAGCTCCATTTTTGTTTTATAAAAAAAAATTCTAGCATCAAAATTAAACAAGTTACGCTCAAAATAAAGTTAGTCCCTTTTGGTTTTGGTAAAAAAATCGAGAAAATCACCCCCTAATTAGTATCTTAAATGAACTTAATCGTAACGACTTCACAAGTTTCTTGACTCGTGTATATATTGTTTATATGATCTGTAAGTTTCATCGGTTCAAAGTCCTTATTATTGAAACGGCTGTAGTTAAAAGGGGTTGAACGAGTCACTGATTACGAATGTATGCAAATTTAGAAACACCAAATCTTGATCAATTTTTGTCTAACAGAAAAACAAAAAAATACATGATATTCAAAAAAACAAATCTGACTTTTTTGTATTTCGAGACTTTTGGTATCTCTAACAATTTTTAAGTTATTTTGAAAAAAAGCATATTTTTCAAAATTTAAATTTTTAAAAATTTTAATTTGAAACCAAATTTTTTCAAAAATAAACACTTTGAATCGATGAAACTTACAGATCATATAAACACAATATAAGTAAAATAATTTATGGAGCGGCAACGATTAATTTCATTTAAGTTGCTAATTAGGGGGTGGTCTTCCCGATTTTTTTTTGCAAAAACAAAAGGGACCAACTTTATTTTGAGCGTAACTTGCTTAAATTTAAAGATAGAAACTTTTCTTAAAAACAGAAATAAAGCTTTTTTTAAACACTTTAAAAAAGTTAAAATGGGTTTTCTCCAAAAAGTGCTTAATTTTTTGGATATTTCACATCGAAATATTCTATTTGAAATTTGGTGAATATGAATCTATATTTCATTGGCTATAACTCTGGTTCTACGAGATCCAGAGACCTAACGCGTACACCATTTTTTTTTTACTTTTTTATAGGCTATATTTTTGCTAAGAACGCTTTTTTTGACAAAATACTTACTTTTTGAGTTATTTGCGAAAAACCGTCTAAAAATGTGGTTATTTTGTTGAAAAATGAACATATTCACTCGCAAATAACTCGAAAAGTGTTGACTTGGCGAAAAAGCTCTATAGAACAAAAGTTACTTAAAATTAGTCAGTTTACCCATTTCCGGAGTTGTTTTGGACATATATTTTTTCACCCCCAAGAGGGGGTGAAAGTCACCCCCAGGGCAAAAGCACACGTCGGCACGATATCACTTTTTTTCTTTGACATGTAAGCTATGCGTATGCCAAATTTCATGTCAGTCCAAGCGGTTCTTTAAAATTTAGAGCAAAAACCGTGAAAGAATGGACTAAATAACTTTTGATTAAAAAATATAATAGCAATTCTGCTGACAGCATTTGAAAGTTTAAGTCAAATTATACCGGTTTTAATTATTTGCATTGCTAAAAATTAATTTTTTATTATTAAAAAAATCGTTTATAATTTTAAAACATTGCTGAGGCCCCTTAAATAATCCGATTTTAATTCTGTAAAGTGTATTAGATAGGTAGAGCACCTCTTTATATGTAAAAAAATTAGCCAACTTCTAAATGGTCTACTTTTTGTTCAAAAAGATTTTAAAAAATTTGAACTTTTTTAAAAACATTTATATTGCAAATTTATGATGCAAAATCTATTAGGTCGATTTTAATGAAATTTGGTAGACCATTTAAGTAAGTTATAAGAACTAAAAAGGGGTAGTTCCCTGGGTTGGCTGTATACCTTATAGTTAAACAAACTGGAACATGAAGTAAAAACCACTTCTATGTAAAAGGTATATTTACTAAAAATTTTTAGAATCCCAATGGATTCAATAAAATGAGTTCATCAGAACGTTTTCAAACCTATCGGTCCATCATCAGTGAATTTGAATACTTGCAAAATAGCCCCAGAACCAATCAATGGTTGTGATTATAAATAAATCTACATTATGTTAAAATAAATTTAAAATGGCTAAACGCCGATGTTCAGGGATTAAACCTCTGGGAACATGGTGAAACTCTACCATGTTCCCAGAGGTTTAATCCCTGAACATCGGCGTTTAGCCATTTTAAATTTATTTTAACATAATGTAGATTTATTTATAATCACAACCATTGTTTGGTTCTGGGGCTATTTTGCAAGTATTCAAATTCACTGATGATGGACCGATAGGTTTGAAAACGTTCTGATGAACTCATTTTATTGAATCCATTGGGATTCTAAAAATTTTTAGTAAATATACCTTTTACATAGAAGTGGTTTTTACTTCATGTTCCAGTTTATTTAAGTTATAAGAATTTTCTAAGCGAATTACTAAGGTTCTAAGTGCCACCAAAGTGGTTAAGAAACATTGAATAACAACAGGCGTATTTTTCCCCCTTATTTTGTATTTATTGCTATATTGCAGAATAGGTAATACCTTAAAAGACATTTTTGAACAATCGTATATCATACAAAATTCAATTATCTTTATTTTATTTCTGTACGACTTTGTTCCAAAACGAACCGTTTTAAAGTTATAAGCAAAGAAAGCAGAAAAAAATCGATGTTTTTCGAAATTTTTAAATATTTTAATTTTTTTATTAATGTTCCGGTCATATTTGAGAAGGAGCATAAGTCAATTATTATTGTTGAAGTTGTCAACTAACCTTATCTGCAAAAATCCAAATGTTACCTCTCACATCCAAAAATACACGTTTTTTTACAGATTAGTTCTGGTTTACATACTCCATTGAACTTTGCACAAGTGAGTCAATCAAACGGCGAAATCGAAAGCAGCTTAAACATCATTTTTAGGGTAAAGGTATCTGCATCATCTTTGGGTAGAGGTTCTACATTTTTATAAGGTCAATGCTAACAAAGGCTGCGGCTAGTCAATCCGGGACTGAAAGGACATTCAACCAAACAGTGAAATTGGTAGGGGCTAGCCATGCAAAATATGTGGTACATGATTGCTTATTGAGAGAAGAAGAAAAATCGTACGTTCCTTATTGATTATGATATAAAATATAAATAGTTATGCATGTAATAAATTATTATTTGATTGCTTTTATTTGATAATATAATAGTAATGTTAAAACGACAAAAACTCTCTTATACTTAATTTCATATATATTTTACGATAAGATTATCGACTATTTTAACTGACAGTTTTATAAAACCATTCAATCATAATAAACGTAATAAAAATACAAGTCTCCATCATATTATAAAAGAGAAAAATATTAAAATGTTACAAACAACGAGAGGTGCTCCGGTATCTTTTAAAGTTGTATTTAGGTTGGGACAATGTACAGGAATATTTCCATGGAGTTTGGAAGAAACAAATATGAGCAACATTTTACAAATTATATTTGCTTTAATATTGTGTTTATTTTCTGCTGCAATATACTACCTCTTCCACAAGAATACTAGAATTTATAGTATAGCAGATAATTTATTTTTGTATGTATTTTGTGTTCAAGTTGAGTTAATATCTCTATCAATTATGTATTCCTTGCTTAAACGAGAAGACTGGAAAAAATTATTAGCTCGACTTCATTGGGACCTAATGAAACAAAAGCAGAAGTTTGTTTCGAAATTCTTAAGGTACTTCTTGCTTCTCATCATTATTATAATGGTAGTTGGAAAGTTATATTTGGAGAAACAGAATTGGAGTATGCGTAGAATAAGTAACAGCGTCCAAATGGTTCTATATTTGGAAGGATTTATTCAAATTATTACTTTTTTGGATATGGTCGATATTATTAATCAAAGTCAGGAATGTTTGTTTAGTGAACTTAAAGACCAACTTAAAAATCAGCTTCGTTTTAGTCGTTACGATCTATATGCTACCATAAAACGAATCAAAATTATTTATTGCAATATATATTTTGTAACTAAAAAACTAAACATAATATTCGGGATATCGGTCTGGAATAATTGTTTTGGAACTTTCTTTGAATGTATCGGAGTAGCTAACTTTGCTTTGAATGGTTTATATCAGAAAAATGACACAAGAGCAAAAGATTTTCGATATAAAGTTGAAATTGCTATTTTATTCATGATGGTTAATTCTGTAAGTAATTCTCATCTTTTCTACAAAGATATATAACACATTAACGTTCAGTGATCTATTAATAGATCAATCCTCTCAATCCCCGAGCCTTTGTCAGGGCAGGTGCGAGATTAACGGTTTTGCTGTGCGACAGTGGCGTACTGAGAGATCAGCGGGCCCTGGTTCCAGTTGGGATGCGGGCCCGCCTGCCCAATAAAACCACACATTGTATATCAAAAGTTTTTAATAAACATTGAATATACATAAATCATCATATAGCATAAAATGTATCATACATTTTTTATAAAAACTCAAGCTAATTTATAGTTCATTTTACTCACGGTTTTTGCTCCAAATTTTAAAGAACCGTTTGGATTGACATGAAATTTGGCATAAACATAGCTAACACGTAAAGAAAAAAGGTGATATTGTGCCGATGTGTGATTTTGTCCGGGGGTGAGTTTCTTCCCTTCTCGGGGGTGAAAAATAAACGTTCAAGATAAGTCCGGAATTGGATAAACTAACTAATTATAAGCAACTTTAGTTCCATAGATTGTTTTCACCAAGTTGATACTTTTTGAGTTATTTGCGAGTGAATATGTTCATTTTTCAACAAAAAAAAACTACGTTTTTAGAGGGTTTTTCGGAAATATCCCAAAAAGTCCTCTGTAGACCCAATAGGAGCAGAACCGTAGGTAATGAAAAATCGGTTCTTATTCGTCAAATTCCAAATCGAATATTTTAACTCATCACACCTTTTTTAAAGTGTTTAAAAAAGCTGAATTTATGTTTTTCTTTAAAAGTTTCCAGCATCAAAACTAAACAAGGTACGCTCAAAACAAAGTTGGTCATTTTTCTTGGTAAAAAAAATCGTAAAAATCACCACCTAATTAGCATCTCAAATGAAACTAATCGTTAACGCTTCACAAGTTACTTGACTTACCTATGTATTGTTTATATGTTATGTAAGTTTTATCGGTTCAAAGTTCTCATTATTGAAAAAAATTGGTTGAGTAGAAATTGTTTTTTAATTATGAATTTTTTTTAAATAACTTAAAAATTATTGGTGATACTAAAAATCTCAAGTAGTAAAAAAATATGCTATTGTAAATATTTTGGACTTTTTGTTTTCCTGAAGACAAAAATTGGGCGGACTGGGACCTTTCGCCGTCGCCGTTTCGCCGTCGCCATTTCGCCGTCGCCGTTTCGCCGTCGGCCGTTTCGCCGTCGAGCCAGTTCGCCGTCGGCCGTTTCGCCGTCGCCATCCCGGCATTGGTTAAGTTTACAAGAACGTGATAAAATACTAACTTTTTTATACTAAATGTCGCAAGAACGTGATAACGTACTAACTTTTTTTTATACTAAATGTCAGTGTATATAAAATGCTGATGTTGCTAGTAAAACCAAAAACAAATCATTAAATAGATAAATAAATATGACTATTATCAGATTCCCGGAAATAAACAATATTGAGAAAAGAGATTTCAATTTCAATTGTTTTTACTGTATCAAAAATAAAAAACTTCATTATGCAAAAGTGATAGTATATAATCGTTCGAAAACCATTCAAGACTTATATACAAGTAATGATCATCCCGAAATTATAAGTACGAATGCTAACAACGAAATGGCGACGGCGAAATGGCTCGACGGCGAAACGGCGACGGCGAAATGGCTCGACGGCGAAACGGCGACGGCGAAATGGCGACGGCGAAACGGCGACGGCGAAATGTCCTAGACCCAAAATTGGGTAAGGTATGGCTATTCAAAATTTGTATACACTCGTGATTAGTGACTCGTTTAGCCCATTTAACTACAACCTTTTCAAAAATAAGCACTATAAACCAATGAATCTTACAGATCTTATAAAAAATACATAAGTAAAGTAATTTGTGAAGCGGCAACGATTAATTTCATTTCGCATTTTTCAATTTTTCGACCAATATTATTTTTTCCACGAGCGTGCAAAAATGTCTACTTTCGCGCACGCATTTTAGTTTAGAAAGTTTCACTTTTCCTCACGCGTGTTACTTTTCCGCACGCGTGTTACTTTTCCGCACGCGGTTTTTATTTTTCCGCACGCGTGTTAATTTAGATATGTTAATATGGCCTCAAAGTAATTATAATACATGCAATAAACTAATATTTAGATATTATTTACTAATTTATTTCAAATATATCTTATTGTGTTCCTGTTTTAATGAAATTAACGCGACAATTCGATAAAATAAAATTATTTTGACATGATATTCGAAAGTCAAATCGGTAGACAATAACAGTCGTTTTGAATCATCGTCATGGAAACCAAGATCGTCGTCATGCTAACTATTGAAAGTTTGCTAACGAATATTGAAAGTTTGGTTTTAGTCCTGTCGCCAGGGGGGGGGGTACAACGGCCTCCTTAATTCAGATGGACTTACCCAAGTTTTTTTTATATATTTTAACCCGTAGAATACCAATTTTTTGGGTAACAGTTGATCCGGATGTCGATAAGATTGTTATAGACAAAGAACTTGAGGAATTATATAACAGTGATTTCTCGCAAAACAAAACATCTTTTTGTATTTTTTGGATCATTCTAGGCAAAAAATGTTCTGACAAGTTTTTTCGTAGGATGCATGGTTTTCGAGATAACCGCGGTTGAACTTTCAAAAAATCGAAAAATTGCAATTTTTGAACCCGAATAACTTTTGATTAAAAAATAAAGTAGCAATTCTGCTTACCGCATTTGAAAGTTTAAGTCAAATTATATCGGTTTTGATTATTTGCATTGCTACAAATTTATTATTTTATTGTTAAACAAAGTTATAAACACCTAGTGCGTGAGTGATGTTTCAATGATTTCTCATTTAAAATCGAACGAGTAGGTAGAGTAGCTACAAGTGCAAGCGAGGCAATTTCTACGTAGCATGCGTTAAAACGCATGTATTAGGCACGGGAAACACCATGTGTTTATAGCTTTGTTGACCAATAAAAAAATTAATTTTTAGCACTGCAAATAATCAAAACCGATATAATTTGACTTAAACTTTCAAATGCAGTAAGCAGAATTGCTACTTTATTTTTTAATCAAAAGTTATTCGGGTTCAAAAATTGCAATTTTTCGATTTTTTGAAAGTTCAACCGCGGTTATCTTGAAAACTATCCATTCTACGAAAAAACTTGTAGGAATATTTTTTACTTAAAATGACCCAAAAAATACAAAAAGATGTTTTGTTTTGCGAGAAATCGCTGTTATGTAATTCCTCAAGTTCTTTGTCTATAACAATCTTATCGACATCCGGATCAACTGTTACCCAAAAAATTCGTATTCTACGGGTCAAAATATATAAAAAAAACTTGAGTAAGTCCATCTGAATTAAGGAGGCCGTTGTACCCCCCCTGGCGACAGGACTATTTTGACAACCTTGTCAAAGAATTAATTTGTGTATGTATTTTCATATTAATTAAATTAATTGATTAAGATTTGGTAATTTTTTAAAGACTCTTAGAAAAAATATTGTTCCTAACTCTTGCAGAAAGTCTCTTTTCCGCACTTGACTGCTTGCCGAACTCCCGCTTCGCGTCGTTCGGCAAACTGCAGTCGCGTGCGGAAAAGAATGACTTTCTGCACTTGTTAGGAAAATAACTATTGATCGTAACTTACTTACTTTTCATGTTAGAAACTTTTTTAAAAAAGAAAAACAAAGTTTTTTTAAATAATTTAAAAAAAGTTGAAATCAGTCTTCCCGCGAAAATTGCTTGATTTTTTGGTTATTTGGTAGAACTTACTTTTTATTAGCTATATCTCTGCTGCAACATACGGGTCTACAGACTTTATAATATACATACTCCACTTTTTTCACTTTTTTATCAGCTATATTTTTGCTAATAGAATGCTAATAGTATTTTTATAATAAAATACTTTTTGAGTTATTTGCGAAAAAGCGCCTGAAAAAGTGGTTTTTGGTAGAAAAATAAACATTTGCACTCGCAATTAACTCGAAAAGTATTGACTAGTGAAAAACAATATGGAAAAAAAGTTGATTAGAATTAGTTAGTTCATCCAATTCAGGACTTATTTTGAACGTATTTTTTTACCCCGAGAAAGGCTGAAAATCATCCCCTGGGTAAAAACACACCTCGGCATAATATCTGGTTTTTTCTTTGTCAATATTAGGTATGTGTATGCCAAATTTCATGTCTATCCAAATTTTCTTAAAGTTCCTTAAATTTTTTTGGTTTGAAGGTTTTGCAATATTTTACCGTGAGTGAATGGACTATTAAAGCAGTAAATTATTATTAATCCTATCGTTTTCATACTGTCATGACTGATCACTTTACGCCAGCCGTTTTTAAATAATTACATACAGATCTCTAGGGAGATAAAACCCTTAAATAAACAAATATCAAAAAAAAACTTGCATCGGTGAGGTTGATATCAATCAAACGACGAGATTTTCTTACAAATAAATTAGTGTATATATTTTATGTTATTATCCTTACCACTAACCACTATAATTGTCTATATTTATGCAGTGCTATGATGAGAGTGCCATAAATACAAACAAAATGATCATCGAGCGTCTTAAAATTATTTTTATGACGGTATTAGTCCAGAAAGCCACTGCGCATCCGCTAGGAAAAATATTCCGATTCGGATTTTTTGCACAATCTTACTCAAAAAGGACCCCTTTTAACAAATTTGCATGTTGCCAGGACCAAAAGTAGGTCAAAAATTTGTTAAACGTTTTTTTTTTTTGTTTTTTTCCTAAAATTATTTTTTTTGCATGGAAAAAAGTTTTTTTAGGTTTTTTGGATCATTTCAAACAGAAAAGGTCTTTAGTGACATTTCTCTAAAGTTGATAGTTTTTGACATATAGCGATTAAAAATTGAAAAATTGCGAAATTGGCCATTTTTAACCCTCAAAAACTATGTGAAAAACTGAAAATTTGAATGTTGCCAACATCGATTGATGAAATCCCGAAGAGTTTTTTGCAATACAATATTCAAAACTCCTGTGTTTTTTAATTGCAAATCAAGCGTGCGCGACACTATTTTCCACCGACGCCGACGACGCGACAGTATGGTGCAAATGAAAGGAATAAATTCGTTATTTCGTAAACCGGCGACTTTAAGGAAAAATCCCGAAACAGGTCGATTTTTATTTTTAAGTTATGATATTGTGGCATATACGTTATACTAGTGACGTCATCCATCTGGGTGTGATGAAGTATTCGATGATTTTTTTAAATGAGAATAGGGATCGTGTGCTAGCTCATTTGAAAGGTTCTTCAATTCTCTATTCAGTAATATAAACATTTATATAATTATTTATACAGGATGTCCTTCTACTTCTTTTTTTGTCAAATAATTTAATTTAATAAAAATTTTTTGGACACCCTGTATAAATAATTATATAAATGTTTATATTACTGAATAAATAATTGAAGAACCTTTCAAATGAGCTACCACACGAGCCTTATTCTCATTTAAAAATATCATCGATTACGTCATCACTTCCAGACGATGACGTCACTAGTATACCATATATGCCACAATATCATAACTTAAAAATAAAAATCGACCTGTTTCGGGTTTTTTCCTTAAAGTCGTCGGTTTACGAAATAGGGAATTTATTCCTTTCATTTGCACCATTACTGTATACATATGCAACGGTGGAAAATAGTGTCGCGCACGCGTGATTAGAAATTAAAAAACAAAGGAGTTTTGAATACTGTATTGCAAAAAACTGTTCGGGATTTTATCAATCGATGTCTAAAGAATATCTACCTACCTTGGTAACATTCAAATTTTAAATCTTTCACATAGTTGTTGAAGTTTAAAATTGGCCGATTTCGCAATTTTTCAATTTTTAATCGCTTATATATCAAAAACTATCAACTTTAGAGAAAAATCACTAAAGACCTTTTCTGTTTGGAATGATCCAAAAAACCTAAAAAAACTTTGTTCCATGCAAAAAAAAATAATTTTAAGAAAAAACCAAAAAAATCTTTTAAAAATTTTTTGACCCACTTTTGGTCCTGGCAACATGCACATTTGTTAAAACGGGTCCTTTTTTAGTAAGATTGTGCAAAAAATCCGAATCGGAATAGTTTTCCTAACGGATGCGCAGTGGCTTTCTGGACTATATCAAACGGTATAAAACTTGCATTGAATATCTTTTTCCGAATTTGCAACTTTGCAGTTTTACAACTTCGTGCTAATTTAAAATATATAAAAGTGTTTGTGTTAGCACGTGTTTAGGCAGGCAACGGCGGTTATTCTTTAAACAAGTGTTGAGACAAGGGCTTTGTTTAGCAGGTAGAATGAAGGAACTTTACAATAAATAGAGTTCTCTGTGTTACTTAATAAAGGGCCTAGCCGGGTAAGATGGTGAAAAGTGCCCCCAGCTCGATTTAAATTCCATATAGGCCAATTTTTAGCACATATAGAGGAACTCACTTTCTGAAATTTTTAGCCCCCTAGGTGGTCACGTGACCCCCCTAGAGCCTAATTAGGCTTTTTATGTTTTTATTTTTTATCTCAGGTGCATCAAGAGCTAGCCAAAAACTTTATTAAAAAAAGTTGTAAGTTCCAAAAAGATCTATAAGAAAAAATTTTTTTTTAATTTTTTGGCGGGAAATTCGAATTTTTAGAACAATTTTAAACTTTTAAATGACTCTGAAAAAAAAACTAAGACACTCGTTTTTACGAAAATTAATTATAATGTGTATTTTTGCACAATCTTTCACCCTGAATTTTTTCAGACTTTTAAAATTGGTGAAACGTACCTTTAAAAATAAAAAACCGCATTTTTTCAGTTTTTTTTTCGTATTTTGAAACAATTTTATACATATTTTTCAAAAAAGGTAACACTGTTACTAGAATAGGTAAAAAACTGAAAAATAATTGGGGTTTGCTTAATAAAAATTTTTTGTAAAGCCATCCATTTTCAAAATACAGGGCGTTGAAGAAAACAAAATTTTACACATTTTTTACGATTTTGCTGAAACTACTGGCAACATTGTAATAAAACTTGGCGGGATTTAAGAGCTGGTTATTGTGCATATTTTGACATACAATTAATGATTTGATATTCATCATTGGCTCGCATAGGGGTAATGGTCTGAACTTTTTAAAGAATAAAGATAGTACGCCACTGACATATTTCAAATTAACAATCTTTATTTAATTTCTCGTTCAATTTGTGACAAAAAATGTATCTTCTTATTTTTTCATACGACGCGCCATTTTTATTCAAAAAATAAAAGATCTTAACCCTTACAAAGTATTCGAACTTCTAGTAGTTTCTACATCTACATACATAATAAACTCATACATCCATTATCAAAATTAATTCGAATACTTTGGAAGCGTTAAGATATTTTATTTTTTGCAGCAAAACAGCGCGTCGTATGAAAAAATGAGAAGATAGATTTTTTATTGCAAATTGAACGAGGAATTCAAAAATGATTGTTAATTTGACATATGTCAGTGGCGTACTATCTTTTTTTCTTTGAAAAGTTCAGACCCTTACCCCTATGCGCGCCAATGATGAATATTAAATCCTTAGTTGTATGTCAAAACATGCACAATAACTACCTCTTAAAACCCGCCAAGTTTTATTATAATGTTGCCAGTAGTTTCGGCAAAATCGTAAAAAATATGTAAAATTTTGTTTTCTTCAACGCCCTGTATCTTGAAAATGGATGGCGTTACAAAAAATTTTTATGAAGCAAATCCCAATTATTTTTCAGTTTTTTACCTATTCTAGTGACGGTGTTAAATTTTTTGAAAAATATGTATAAAATTGTATCAAAAAAAAAAACGAAAAAAAACCGAAAAAATGCAGTTTTTTATTTTTAAAGGTACGTTTCACCAATTTTAAAAATCTGAAAAAATTCAGGGTGAAAGATTGTGCAAAAATACACATTATAATTAATTTTCGTAAAAACTAGTGTCTTAGCTTTTTTTCAGATTTATTTAAAAGTTTAAAATTGTTCTAAAAATTCGAATTTCCCGCCAAAAAAATAAAAAAAAAATTTTCATATAGATCTTTTTAAAACTTACAACTTTTTTAAATAAAGTTTTTGGCTAGCTCTTAATGCGACTGAGATAAAAAATAAAAACATAAAAAGCCTAATTAGGCTCTAGGGGGGTCACGTGACCACCTAGGGGGCTAAAAATTTCAGAAAGTGAGTTCCTCTATATGTGCTCAAAAGTGGCATATATGGAATTTAGATTGGGTTGGGGGCACTTTTCACCATCTTACCCGGCTAGGCCCTTTGCTTTCAAATTTTTGGATGAATAGGTACTTTTTGTTTTTACTTATAAATACCTACACAGAAATTAAAATTTATTAAGCACTTACATTTCGTAGTGTGTACCTACTTGTGTAGTTCAAAATGTCCCAAACAAATTAGAAACAAAATAATCAAAAAGCGCGTTAAAGTGGGCCCCTGCGGGGCCCTGGCCCTTTCTGCAAAACCCGCGGAACCATGCTCAGTACGCCACTGCGGTGCGATTTGGTCTGTCCATCCCGTTGGAGATCTTCCTCTTGATTTTCGATCTTCTACCTTTCCTTATACTACCAACAGTTCCACAGCCCTGTTCTTCTGTTTATGTGGAAAAGTAATTTGGATATACACGGTTTACTTTTTTTAATATCCTGTCGTTTATATGAAGCTCTTCCAGAATTGGCAGATTAATTCTGTGTTCTGTTCAGAATTTTTCTGTAGGCCCTCATTCCGAAGGGTTCAATCTTACTCCTATCGATTTTTTGAGGGTCCATTCAGTGGCGGCTTGTCAGGGTCGGCAGGGTCGGCAGTGCCGACCAACACATTTATGGACACATTATAGATTTTTTTAAATATATAAGTTAATCAGAGTTGATGACATTCGTTTCTGTGAAATAAAAAAAATATCTGTGAGATAATACCGACTAAATTTTATTCATTGTTTTTAGAAGAATTCGATCGATCCGATACGTTAAGTAATTCCTGTACGCTGTGCGTAAGAGACTTTTCAAATTAATGATCCTATAGCCATTCACCCAAACCCGATTGCGATAGGCCCGCTTCGGCAAGCCGTCTCCAGATTGACCATTTGCTTGTACTTAAGAAGCTATGGAATATTAGCCGATAGGCAACCAATTATACATTCCCCGTATTTCTTTGAATGGCAGGTACGGCAGATAAACAATCTGCCGAGCGGTGATCTGCAAACGGCAACAAGACACGTACCTATATACCAGGGCGTATCTGTAAAAATATTAGTAACCTTAATTTGGACGTTGAGAGGTGAGAGATGACTCATATTTGTTTGCAGAAATTGCTTGAAAATAACACATATAATAATATTTGAGTTATCCTCCTACTCAAAAAGGTCCGGAACATTGTTTAAATAGTCAAAATGTCAAAAAATGAAGGAAAAATTCGATTTTATTCTTCATTTTTTGATTATAACTTTAAAAGTATTCATTTTCGAGGAAAGCTGCGCTGACATAAAAGTTGCGTAATTAAATTTCCTATAATATAGGATTAGTTAAAAATTTTAAAAATTGTCACCCTTGTTGCAAAATAGCAATAATTTCGAAAAAATCATAAAAAACAAGTATTCGTATTTTACGTTTTTCAACCGTTTATGCTACACTTAGGACCTTCATAACTTTACCCAGAAAAACTATATCATATAATAAAACAATACTGTGAATTTCATTAAGATCGGTTTAATAGATTTTGCAAGATAAATTTTGCAATCCAGCTTTCGCAAAAAAATTCATTTTTTCAAAATGTTGCAGAACTGAAAATAAAGCAGACAGCAAGTTGAATTTATTTTTACGTATACAAGAATACTGTAACTTTCTTCTATATGTAAAAAAAAATTCAACTTGCTATCTGCTTTATTGTCAGTACTGCAACATTTTGAAAAAATTATTTTTTTTTGCAAAAGCTGGATTGCAAAATTTATTTTGCAATATATATTGAATCGATCTTAATGAAATTTACAGTATTGGTTTATTATATCATAAAGGTTTTCTGGTTAAAATATGAAGGTCGTAAGTGTAGCATAAATGGTCGAAAAACGTAAAATGCTAATACTTATTTTTTATGTTTTTTTCGCAATTATTGCCTTTTTGCAACAAGGATGACACTTTTTAAAATTTTTAATCAATCCTATATGGTAGGAAATTTAATTACGCAACTTCTATGTTAGGGTAAATTTTTGTCAGAAGTGAATACTTTGAAAGTTAAAATCAAAAAACGGAGAAAAAATCGAAGTTTTTCTTCATTTTTTGATATTTTGATTATTTAAACAATGTTCCGGACCTTTTTGAGTGGAAGGATAACTCAATTATTATTTCCATCATCTATTAGACAAGTTCATTAAAAATTATCCATCATTCTTTAATCAAATAAAATAAGAAAATGGATTAACAGTTTTATATTATGCTGATCTAAATATTTTCGGGAGGTGGGATAAGTTACAAAATATGTTTAATTTTATATACTGCAATTCATTAGGTATAACAAACTGTTTCCGAAATTAATAAATTATTGTGCTCAAATGTGGGCAAATTCTGTCTCAAATGAACGGGATTTCTCTTATTGTCTCAAAAGAGTCAAAACGTATTTTCGAAACACCATGAAACAAGAGAGAATGTCAAACTTGTCTCAAATGTCAATAGAAAAAAAACTTTTAAAATCTCTCCAAAACAATAATAAATTTTACAATGACGTTATAACCCATTTTGCTACTTCGAAACAACATAGACTAGAGTTAATTTATAAACAGGTTTAGGTTCTAAATTTATAGGAAAAAACAAAAAAAAAATAAAAAAAAACAAAAACCAAAAATCTTTTATGAAATTGAAGCCTTTTAATTAGATGGCATACCTATCTAAGGAGACAAAACCTTGCCGACCCTGTCCCTAAAGCCACGAGCCACCACTTCAGCTACGTATGTTAATCCAGTCGGGTTAGACGAATAACAGGCCTGACCTTGCATTAGGAGCTGCCCCAAATTTTATTTTTCTGATCTTTAGGGGGGTCAATAGTAGTTTAAATTTAAAATCACGACTGAATTGCGCTGTTGCGTTAGCCGCCATCTTGATTTTAAACGAGAACCGTTTTTACTCAATATCGCCGCCATTTTCAACTTTTCCACAAAAAGTATAACAACCAAAATTATTGAAAATGTGATTTTCTATCATTTCTATTACTACAATTTTTTCGTGCCGTCGATATTTTCCGAGTTATAGCGGAAAATAATGACAGTTCAAGCATAATTACTGAATTATCTCGTTTATTATTAGTTTTACGACAAAAATGTTCTTATACAAAAAGAGAGAGAATTAAATTCTATACAATTTTATTTTCTATATTTGAGGTAGTACGTATGCGATAATGGCGCGAGCGTAAGACCTGATTGATTTTATAGCAATTGTTTTTGTTCAATATTTACGCCATTTTCAACTAAAATTGTTCCAAATATGATTTCCTACAATTTATTTTTAACAATTTTTTTATGCGGTTAATATTTTCCGAGTTAAGTGAAAAAATAGTAAAAAGTGGTGGGGAGAGCATAATTACTGAATTGAATCTTGTTTCCGAGCTTCCCCAAATTTTATAATTCTATCCTTTAGGGGAGATCCATAGTAGTGTAAATTTAAAATCTCGACTGAATTCTGCGGTTGCATTAGCCGCCATATTGAATTTAAAGGAGAACCGTTGTTGCTTAATATATCCGCCATTTTCAACTTTTCGACAAAAACGGTAGGAACAAAAATTGTTGGAAACGAAATTTCCTACAATTAATTTTCCACATTTTTTATGCGATCAATATTCTCCGAGTTAAGGGAAAAAATAGTGGAAGCGGGGGGGAAGTATAATTAACTATTTAGATGGGAAATAAGCCATAATTAAATTATTTCCCATCTAAATAGTTAATCATAAAAATGCCACAAGGAAATGGCTTTAGAACAACATTAGGAAGCATAATTATTGAATTGTCTCATTTATTATTAACTTTACAATATAATTGTACATAAACAAAAATAAAGAGAATTATATTTAATACAATTTTTGAAATTTCCAATCAAAGACCAACCAAAGTAAGTACATAAAAGACATAAATAATAAGTTATATGCATTAATTTCACTTAATTTTATTAACTAGCGGGTTTTATTGATTGAATTTGTCTGTCGATAATTAAATTTCATGTCAACTAACATATTTTAATATTTCAACAATTTTTTTTAATGTTTGACCCCGTTGGGGAGAATTTTTGCATCCCCCCTCGTAGACCCGCCACTGGTTCTCTCGAAAAATTGTAGTAAATCGTAATTGTAACAATTTCAGTCCTTACACTTTTTGTCGAAAAGTTGAAAATGGCGGAGATATTGAACAAAAACCATTGTACCATTTACCGCATATGTACTACATTAAATATTGATTTTATAAAAAAAATGAAAAAGATCAAAATTGTACAAAATTTAATTCTCTTCATTTTTGTATAGGTTCAAATTTGTTGTAAAGCTAATAATAAACGAGATAATTCAATAGATCAATAATTATGCTCTAACTGTCACTATTTTTCTCCATAACTCGCGAAAATATGAACCGCACGAAAAAAATGATAATAAACGAAATTATTGAAAATCGTATTTTCAATAATTTAAGTTTCTACACTTTTTGTCGAAAAGTTGAAAATAGCGGAGATATTGAGCAAAAACTGTTCTCGTTTAAAATCAAGATGCAACGGTCAAATTCAGTCGAGATTTTAAATTTATACTACTATTGACTCCCCTAAAGATTAGAAAAATAAAATTTGGGGCAGCTCGTAATGCAATGTCAAATACTATATCCCGACTGGGCTATGTAGCAATGGGAATAATAATGTCATGTAGCATTGACCAACCTGAGCTTGGTATTCCATATTATTGTTAGGTCTGCCCATATTTTAATTAATTTAGTTATTGCAGTTCGGGTCATTGCTCACCTAGCGGCCAGCTCAGAATAAAGAAAATTAGAGGACAAAGAGAGAGGTTTATGTATATCGAAAGTATAGAGAACGGATGACGAAAAGAAGCACAGAAACATCAGAATGTTATATCAATCTGAGGGTATATCAACAATCAACATGTCTCATAATTTCACTCAAAAATTGGGTAATAGGTATGAGGTTGGAGCCAAAAAAGTTAACAACTGTGAAATTGGTATTACAATCCACCGTCAAGTTTAAACATTTTGCAGGAACATATTGGTTAGAATTTGTGGTAACAGGTTAATTGGGGCTTGGTCGACATGAGAATAATATCTAAACTATATAAAATACTTAATTTTTGAGTTATCTCCGAAAAACCGTCCAAAAACATGTTTTTTTTTGTTAAAAATGAACATATTCACTCGCAAATAACTGTATTTATTGTTTCCTTGTTTTAGATACTGACAATCGTCACAGCTCTGTCCTGCGATAAAGCAGAAAAAGGTGCAATACGTCTGGCAAAATTATGTAGTACCTTACAATCAGATATCCAGGATTCAATTTTGATCGAAGAACTTAATGGACTTTCTGAATTTATCATGGAACTAAGGCCTAAGTTTACTGTTTATGGATTTTTTAACGTAAACCAACAAACTATACCAGTATTTATATCGGCTCTTACTACATATCTGATCATTTTGATTCAATTTAAAGTGCAAAAATAATATATTTCTGAAATATGCTTAGATGAAATGTAGAATATTATGATAGAATGTCTAAATAAATAGTTTTTTATTAAATAAGGCCCAAAAATAGCAGATTTTAGCGCGATACATGAAAGGTACGTCTCGATAGCACATAATCATGAAAGCGATAAAATCTGCATTTTGACCCATGTATAGGTTGTAAAATCTGCATTTTGACCCATGTATAGGTTTCCGAAATGCCGTCAAAAAAGTCACTACATTTCCTGGGGCAGATATTGGATCTGATCATCAACCACTTGTAGCAGATATTAAACTAAGGTTAAAACCAATTCAGCGACAAAAAGCAAAAACCAATGTACTTAACTTTGACGATATAAACATAGAACATAACATTAAAAAAGAATTTAACAATAGAATAAAATACGAGTACATCGGAGAACAACTAGAAGATCCAGAAGAACTATGTAGTGAATTTAAAAACCAATTTAATTAAATCTCCACAAACAATGATTATAGAAAAGACTTAATCAAGAAAAATAAATGGATGACAGACGATATCTTGAGATTGATGGAACAACGTTGACTGATAAAATCTAATGAAACAGAATATATACACCTGCAGAGAAGAATAAAAAAGGAGATCAAATTAGCCAAAGAAAAACGGGTGAGAGAAAGGTGCGACGAAATGGAGGAATTGATATCTAAACACGTCTTATGTAATGTGCACAAAAAACTAAAAGAAATAAGTAACATATTTAAAAAACGAGTTCCCTCTGTATTCGTTGGCAATAATAACAAAAGTATTGTAAATGAGCACGAAATAAGAAAAGAATGGCAGCTGTATATATATCAGAGTTGTTTTAAGATGACAGAAATAATATTGCCGAATTCTACCAAAACTGTACTGACGGCCCAGAAATTATGAAATGCGAGTTAGAACACGCTATAAATAATGCTAAAATTAGAAAAGCTTGTGGTCCAGATGATACACCAACTGAGTTGCTGAAACTAATAGAGGATGATAACATAAAAGTAGAAGTAAGACTTTTTAATTCAATATATAACACCGGAGTAATTCCCACAGATTGGCTCAAATCTATCTTTGTCGCAATACCTAAAAAATACAATGCCAGAAAATGCTCAGAACATCGATTAATTAGCTTAATGATCCACACGCTTAAAATTTTCCTAAGAATACTTCACAACATAATTAGACGCAAATGCGAAGAAGATCTCTAAGATACCCAATTTGGTTTTAGAAATGCTATGGGAAACAGATAGGCACTTTTTGCGCATAACATCCTATTACAGAAATGCCGTGACCAAAGAAAAGATGTATTTGCATGTTTCGTGGACTTCGAAGAGGCATTCGATAAAGTACGGCATGTAAAATTAATGCAAATACTGAGAAATATCGAAATAGATGACAAGGATATTCGTTTTACTAAAAATTTGTACTGGAATCAAACTGCTATCGTAAAAATTGGAGATAACTACACCGATGAAATCTCCATACATCGAGGAGTCAGACAAGGGTGTATTTTGTCGCCAACATTGTTCAATGTTTACTCGGACCAGTTATTTAAAAAGGCAGTTGAGACACAGCCATATGGAATACAAATCAACGGGGAACTACTTAATGTGATTAGATATGCAGACGACACAGTAATTCTGTCAGATAATATTGAAGGTCTCCAAATTCTGCTTGATCGTAGTCACGAGGTAGGAGAGCAAATGGGCATTAAAATAAACTCAAACAAAACCAAATTTTTAGTGTTTAGTCGTGACTCACATCCCGATGCAAAGCTTCAATTAAACGGAGTCCAAGTTGAGAAAGTTCACAAAATGACATATTTGGGAACTGTGATAACGGACCAACAAGATCCAGACATAGAAATAAAACATAGAATAGCAATGACTAAAACTACTTTTATGAAAATAAGTCATTTCTTTGCAATAATCACCTCAGTTTAGAACTAAGACAAAGAATGGTTAAGTGCTATGTTTGGTCCGTACTTTTGTATAGTGCAGAAGTGTGGACGCTGAAATTATCAATCATGAGCAAAATTGAAGCATTGGAAATGTGGATTCATAGACGAATGCTGAAGATACCTTGGACAGCAAGGAAAACTAATGAAGAAGTACTAAGGAGGGTTAACAAAGATAGAGAACTGCTAAAGACTGTTTAACATCGAGAAATGTCTCATCTGGGACATATAGTGATTGGAAGTCGATATAAAATATTACAACTGATCCTTAAAGGCAAAATAGAGGGTCGTAGACGTGTACAAAGAAAACAAGTTTGTTTATTAAAAAACATTAGAGAATGGACTCAGATATCAAATGCAGGACAATTATTCCATATTCCAGAAGATCGAGAAGCCTTCGCAATGGTGATCGCCAATGTCGGATAATTCTGATATGGCACGTGAAGAAGAAGATAGGTTGTAACGGTATGACTTCAGCCGGCGTTCAGCAGATCAACAGCAGAGAACCGTACGCGCTTCGATACCAGCGCAACCCCACTAATTTCCACTTCCACTCCGAGGCATCAAAGCAGGGCAGCCAAGAGTGTATTTAAGAAGAAAGTGAAGGATCGTAAAGGTAGTTCCACTTAGTGTAATGAACTAAAAGGAATCAAACCAGCAGGTCGCCAGCAGGCGGCTCACAGTGGTGAATTTCGCCAAAAACCTGGCCAAAATGTAAAAATTTAAGTGTATAGGTATACTACGAGAAATTTTATATGAACCTTGCTTTGTAGGTTTTGAGAATCATAAACGGCCGTTAAGAGTAGAACAATGCAAGCGGATCACACATTTATATTTATTAGCGTAAAGTTATTATTAAACGATAGCGGACCGAATAAAAATCAAGTGTGTTATACAATTGAGGCATTGTTCGGTTTTATTTAAAACTATATACGTGTATTATTTTGTTATTTTATAGTAAATGCTAGTTTTGGAGGTAAGTGGAGTATTTTAATGTACTTTTAAGATTTCTTTTTCGTAAAATAGACATTATTTACAACATATTTGCAAAATAATGGCAAGAATTCTCGCTCGTTTCCTGTTTTCCAAGTTTTAAAAGTAAAAAAGTCTGCTTTGGTCAGCAAAGATTGTCTGCTTAATAAATAATTCAATATGTATATCAATAATCCTCAAAAATTCATCTGCAGCCAGGTGCATCCTTAGCAGAATTCTTCATTAAAAAAAAAGTGAACATGCTGGAGAATTTCTACATTAAGAGACTTTAATGTTATGGTCAGTTAATAAAGTTTGAACAAAATATGAAGCAGCTGATCCAGTAAATTTACAGATTTTTATTCACACAAGAGCCGCCGTTTTTTATATATTTTTTGCTTTCTTTTTTCTTTTTTTTAATCTTTAAGTCCTTTTACCTTTATATATAGGGTGAGGCAGATAACTGGCCTATTAGAAATATCTCGAGAACTAAAGGCAACATAATCATGAAAATTGAAATGTAGGGGTTTTGAAGGATGATCTATTAAATGAAAATATTTTCATCTCTTTGCAACTTCCGGTTATACCGGAAGTTGCCTATAACTTCGTTTTTTTAAATGGGACACCCTGTATATTTTTTTACATTTTTGGATTTTCCTCAATATCTTCTTTCTTAAAATATGAGGTTTTGTAATATTATACAGGGTATTTGAAAAGATATTTACGTTTTTTTATTAATTTCGTAGCAATATTCACACCCTGTAGAATTGTAACAGTTTGACATTAAAAACTCTGCTTACGTTCAAGTGATTTTTAATATAGTCTACTATTGTTAAGAATTATTAGTATAGCTAATTTTGAAATTTTAGTATACAGGGTTGGTCGAAACTCGGAATGAATATTTTCTGAGTTTTCTTAAATGGAACACCCTGTATTTTAGTATTGTAATGAAATGATATTTCATGGTACTTTTTTATTTTATAAGTATTCCCTATACCTAATTGCTTTAATTTGTGAGTTATTGGTGATTCAAGCTAAACATTCATTGCAACAAAAAATACGTAAAATTTTATTAGGTTGGTCGTGAAAAAATTCAATCACAAATAATTTTTCAGAAATAAATACATATTGATCCAGACTGATCCTTAAAATTACCAATAATGGTTTAGCTATCAAAATACCTACGTAGTTAAGATTGTTGGTGCGATTAACAATTAAGCACAAATTAAAGCAGTTAGGTATAGGGAGTGCTTAAGAAATAAAAAAGTACCATAAAATATCATTTCATTACAATACTAAAATACAGGGTGTTACATTTAAGAAAACTCAGAAAATACTCATTCCGAGTTTCGACCAACCCTGTATACTAAAATTAAAAATTTAGCTATACTAATGATTCTTAACAATAGTAGACTGTATTAAAAATCATTTGAACTTAAGTAGAGTTTTATATGTCAAACTACTACAATTCTACAGGGTGTGAATGTTGCTACGAAATTAATAAAAAAACGTAATTATCTTTTAAAATACCCCGTATAACATTACAAAACCTCATATTTTTAAAAGAAGACATCGAAGAAAATCCAAAAATGTAAAAATATACAGGGTGTCCCATTTAGAAAAACGAAATTATAAGCAACTTCCGGTACAACCGGAAGTAACAAATAGATGAAAATATTTTCATTAAATAGATGACTCTTCAAAACCCCTTAATTCAAATTTTCATGATTCTGTTGCTTTTAGTTCTCGAGATATTTCTAATAGGCCAGTTATCTGCCCCACCCTTTATAATAGGCCTATCTTTTTGCTTTCTTATTTTTATATTTTTTAATAATTTTGGTAGTGTGAGTCCAAAAATTTTTAATTTTTTAAAAATAAAATGCATAAACAAAACTTTGTATTAAGAAGCCACAAATTGGTAGGTAATAATTATAAAATTATAATTAATCGGATCCATTTACAAACAATTTAGATGTATTAAAAGTTGGCCTACCAATTTATTTATTTATTTAAAAAAAAATCAAAATTTTTGGACTCACAAGACCAAAATTATTAAATAATATAAAATAAAAAAGCAAAAAGATAGGCCTATACATAAAGGTAAAAGGACTTAAAGATTAAAAAAAAGAAAAAGAATATAAAAAACGGCGGCTCTTTTGTAAAAAAAACTGTAAATTTACTGGATCAGCTGCTTCATATTTTGTTTAATAGTTATTTATGTACCAAGACAGTAAAATGACTTTTTATCGAACGAGTCTGATATTACGAGAAGAGCGAGCGTAGCGAGCGAGGCGAGTAACAGACGAGTCTTTACTGACGTGCTGCATACAACATTTTATCGTCAACATATATTTTTTTAATTTAATGTCGTCCGAACCACTGGGGTTATAAACGACATCAATGGAAAATACATATTAAAAATAAAAAGAGATTATAATATTAAGTAAATATATAATGTACTAACAAAAATTATACCTGAAAAATTTGTGATACAATTAAATGTCATTTATTCCTATTTCCGTTAAAAACTGTATTATGATATTGTTTATATTTGTATTGTCTCTAAGAAGCTTAGATATGACCCTGGGAAGGTTGAGTTTACTTCTCGTTTGCTGGTATATTTGACAATCGGTTAAGATATTATGTTTTATTGATATAAAATAAAATTTGCCAACATAATTTGATATTGGTTTTAATACTTACTTGCAATTTACAATTTAAGAACTTTTCAAATTTTAGACGTCATAATAAATAATTTCATGACAGTGATGACAGATAACTTGCAAGATGGCCGCTTTCGATTTTTAATCGAAAATTATTAATATTGAATAATTCCTAAATCGGTAAATTTTTAATTTATTTTATATGAATATAATTACAAAATACTACAGAATTTCACTTTTTGGCATAAATTTAATTGATAATATAGCACATTGCGTACAATATTTTTAATAATTAAAGTAAATAAATTTTAAGTCTACTCAAATACTCGCTATTCGATTACTGCCATCGACCACTTACATTCAATCTGGGTTAATTTGATTAATCGCGGCAGGTAAAGTAAAATTCTTCTTTCAGTACAATAAAGTGTTACTTTACTGCCGCAAATGAGGGCAAATGAGTACAATAATGAATGACTTTAGTGACGGTTGGCGATAAACTTTATTAACTGACCATAATATTAAAGTCTTATATATAGAAATTCTTCAGCGTATTACATATTTTTTAAATGAAAAATTCCGCTAAATTTGCACCTAGTTGCAGATAATTTTTTGAGGAATATTTATGTACATATTGAACTATTCATTAAGCAAAAAATCTTTGCTGACCAAAGCTGACTTTTTTACTTTTCCCATTTTAAAAATTGGAAAACAGAAAACGATTGAAAATTCTTGCCATTATTTTGTAAAAATATGTTGTAAATAAAGTTTATTTTAGGAAAAAAAAATTAAAAAGTATATGAAGATACTCCACTTACCGCCATAAATATCATCCACTATAAAATAACAAAATAATACACGTCTATAATTTTAAATGAAAACCGAACAATGCCTCAATTTTATAACACACTTTAATTTTATTCGGCCCGCTTTCGTTCAATCTTAACTTTACACTAATTATTCCATGTGGTGAGACCGATCCCGTCTGAAAAACATTTCTAATTCGGTTTCTCTGCGGATTCATATTCAAAAATGTCCCCTTTAAACAAATCTGAAGGGTGCCGGACGGAATTTTTGGGCAGAAATTGTTTAAACAATTTTTTAAACAAATACATAAGATCACCTTCTATTGCTCCAAATGATAAATTTTTAGGTTTTTTGGGTCATTTTAAACAAGAAAGGTATCTTGTGATTTTTCTCAAAAATTGACAGTTTTCGAGTTATAGGCAATTTAAAATCTAAAAAATTCGAAAATATGCATTTTCGAGGCTTAAAAACTCATATTTAAATTAGTATTTTTAAGGGTGCCAATAACTTGGATTAAAGCTTAAACATTGCTTTTCAAGATTCCATAGAGTGATCGGATCTAACTTCAATTTAGACCATAGTTTTTTAATTGTTAATTATGCGTGTCCATCCGGTTTTTTTGCCAGTGCGGCGCGCACTATTTTCAAAAATCTCCTATTTCCTTCCGAAAAATATTTTTTCTAGATTATTTGGGACATTCTAAATAATAGCTATTTGTATAACAAGGGAGGAAAGAGCTACTTTTCCTCCCGAGAATGAAGTTTACTGCCCGACGCGTAGCGGAGGGCAGTAATCATTCAAGGGAGGAAAAGGCACTTTACTCCCATGTTATACATATGGTTTTTCCACCTTCCTTAAATAACAAGTAATTTTTTCATTTTTACTTAATTTATTTATGTAACTAACCAACAAAATTTATTAGAACTAAAACTAACAAGTAGGTACAATATAACTGTCAACTGTCAAATACAAGTCAAATTATTAATGTAAACATTGTTAAATCAGAATACCAATTTACTGTTTTTTACCATTCTGCAAAATACAGAGTGCTTTTAAATAAACGTTAAAATGTATAGATACTTACGTAATAGAAAATAGATATTGTACAGGGCATCAATAAGTTATATTTCATGAATGAAATACCATGACGTCACTTTTACTTTTCCTCCCTAGGGAGGAAAAATATTTTCCTACAACTATATAGTACAACTTTGCTCCCTACAATCAGGTCCGGAAAAGTATACTTTCGGTAGAGGTAGGTGGAAAAATAAGTTCCTTGACATGTTTCTCAAAAGTTACTAGTTTTAAAGTTATAAGCGATGTAAAATGCGAAAATGTGTTTTTTTTGTCATTTTTCGGATTTTAAATCGATTATAACTTTAAAATTATTAACTTTTGAGAAAAATGTCAAGAAACTTATTTTATTTAGAATGTCCCAAAGAATCTAGAAAAAATATTTTTCGGAGGAAAATATTAGATTTTTGAAAATAGTGCGCGCCTCACCGGCAAAAAACTGGATGAGTTTTTAAGCCTCGAATGCGTATTTTCGCATATTTTAGATTTTAAATCGCCTATTACTCGAAAACTGTTAATTTTTGAGAAAAATCACAAGATACGTTTCTTGTTTAGAATGACACAAAAAATCTAATAATATATTTTTTGGAGCAATAAAAGGTGATCTTAAAAAAAATTGTTTAAACAGTTTCTGTCCAAAAATTCCGTCCGGCACCCTTCAGATTTGTTTAAAGGGGACATTTTTGAATATGAATCCGCAGACAAACCGAATTAGAAATGTTTTTCAGACGGGAGCGGTCTCACCACATGGACTAAATATAAATATGTGCTCTGCTTTTATTGTTCTACCCTCAATGGCCTTTTATGATTCTCAGAAACTTACAGAGCAAGGTACGTATAAAATTTTTAGGAATATAAATATATAATATATAATCAGTTACTCGTGTTACCCTAAGGTGTACGAGAATTAGTCCCAGGGTTACCCCTAAGAGTTTACAATTAAATTTCGTGCACAAATTTTCCCCACTTTTTTTGTCTCTTTAGTCCGTTCTTTAACGGTAAATATTGCAAAACCTCTAAATTTTAAAGAACCGCTTGGATTGACATGAAATTTGGCATACACATAGCTAACAAGTCAAAAAAAAGTGATATTGTGCCGATATGTGCTTTTGCCCTGGGGGTGGTTTTCACCCCCTCTTGGGGGTGAAAAAATATTCGTCCAGAGAATGTCAGGAAATGGATAAACCGGCTAATTTTAAGTAACTTTTGTTCTATAGAGTTTTTTCACTAAGTCAATACTTTTCGAGTTATTTGGAAGTGATTATGTTCATTTTTTCAACAAAATAACCACGCTTTTAGACGGTTTTTCGCAAGTAACTCAAATAGTAAGTATTTTGTCGAAAAAACATTCTTAGTAAAAATATAGCCTGTAAAAAAATAAAAAAAAATTATGTATACATCACGTTCCTACACCTGGTAGAAGCAGAGATATAGCTAATGAAAAATAGGTTCATATTCGTCAAATTCCAAATGGAATACTTTAACGTGAAATAACGAAAAGTCAAGCACATTTCGGGGAAAACTCACTGTCTAACAGAAAAACAAAAAAATACATCATATTCAGAAAAGCAAATCTCACTTTTTTTGTTTTTCGAGATTTTTGGTATCTCTAACAATTTTTAAGTTATTTTGAAAAAAAGCATATTATTCAAAATTTAAATTATAAGCTCTTTGAATCGATGAAACTTACAGATCATATAAACACAATATAAGTAAAATAATTTGTGGAGCGGTAACGATTAATTTCATTTAAGTTGCTAATTAGGAGTTGGTCTTCCCGATTTTTTTTTGCAAAAACAAAAGGGACCAACTTTATTTTGAGCGTAACTTGCTTAAATTTAATGCTAGAAACTTTTTGTAAAAACGAAAATAAAGCTTTTTTTAAACAATTTAAAAAAGTTATAATGGGTTTTCCCCAAAAAGTGCTTAATTTTTTGGATATTTCACGTCGAAATATTCTATTTGAAATTTGGTGAATATGAATCTATTTTTCATTGGCTATAACTCTGGTTTTACGAAATCCAGAGACCTAACGCGTACACCATTTTTTTTACTTTTTTATAAGCTATATTTTTGCTAAGAACGTTTTTTTCGACAAAATACTTACTTTTCGAGTTATTTGCAAAAAATCGTCTAAAAATGTGGTTATTGTGTTGGAAAATGAACATATTCACTCGCAAATAACTCTAAAAGTGTTGACTTGGCGAAAAAGCTCTACAGAACAAAAGTTACTTAAAATTAGTCAGTTTACCCATTTCCGGACTTATTTTGGACATATATTTTTTCACCCCCAAGAGGGGGTGAAAGTCACCTCCAGGGCAAAAGCACACATTGGCACAATATCACTTTTTTTCTTTGACATGTAAGCTATATGCATGCCAAATTTCATGTCAATCCAAGCGGTTCTTTAAAATTTAGAGCAAAAACCGTGAAAGAATGGACTACTTGCTAATATTTTTGCTCCCGTCCACGTTTTCCTCTCTTCTTAAGTGTGTCTCCAATCACGTCATCCCATGTTTTCCTTGGTCTGCGTTTTCCACGTTTGTGTTGAATTCTTGCTTCTCATACTTGTTTGACTGGTCGGTTGTCATTCATTCTCTGCAAATGTCCCCACCAACTTAATTGTTATTTTCTACAAACTCCAACACAGACGGAATTTCTAATTCTCCTCTGACATCTACATTTCCAATTCTATCTCTCCTAGTTATCCCCTTGACCTTACGTAAATATTTCATATCCATCGCTTGTATTCTGCTTTTTTCTCTCTCATTAAGAACCCATGATTCAGACCCATAAGTTAGAGTTGGTCTAAATATAACTTTGTATACATTCATCTTTGTGGATTTTGATACTTCTTTTTTGCTTATAAATCCTTTTAGCCCAATCGGGATAGCATTTGACCTTGCATTAGGAGCTGCCCCAAATTTTATTCTTCTAATATTTAGGGAGGGTCAATATTAGTATAAATTTAAAATCTTGACTGAATTCCACCGTTCCGTTAGCCGCCATCTTGATTTTAAACGAGAACTGTTTTTGCCCAATATCTCCGCCATTTTCAATTTTTTGACAAAAAGTGTTGAAACTGAAATTGTTGAAAATGCAATTTTCTATAATTTCATTTATTATAATTTTTTTCGTGCGGTCGATATTTTCCGAGTTATGAGGGGAAAATAGTGACAGTTATAGCATAATTATTGAATTATTGAATTATCTCGTTTATTATTAGTTTTACAACAAATATTTACCTATACAAAAATGAAGAGAATTCAATTTTGTACAATTTTGATGCCGTTCATTTTTTTGATAAAATCAATATTTAAGGTAGTACGTATGTGGTAAAAGTGCGAGCGTAAGACCTGATTGATTTTGTAGCAATTGTCTTTGTTCAATATCTCCGCCATTTTCAACTTTTCGACAAAAAGTGTAAGAACTGAAATTGTTGCAATTACGATTTACTACAATTTTTCGAGAGAACCAGTGGCGGGTCTACAAGGGGGGAAATGGGAAAATTCCCCCCCAACAGGCTCCAAAATTTAAAAAAAATTGTTGGAACATCACGATGTTCGCTGACATAAAACTTAAAATATCGACAGACAAATTCAACTAATAAAACCCACTAGTTAATAAAATTAAGTGAACTTAATCTATATAATGTCTTTTTATGTCTTTTATATACGTAGTTTGGTTGATGTTTCATTGGAAGTTTCAAAAATTGTATAAAATATAAGTCTATTTATTTTTGTTTATGTACAATTATGTCGTAAAGTTAATAATAAATGAGACAATTCAATAATTATGCTTCCCCTCTGCTTCCATTATTTTCCCCCTTAACTCGGAGAATATTGATCGTATAAAAAAAATTTTGCCAAAGAAATTGTAGGAAATTGCATAGAAATTGTCGAAAAGTTGAAAATGGCGGAGATATTAACCAACAACAGTTCTCATTTAAAATCAATATGGCGGCTAATGCAACCAAGGAATTCAGTCGAAATTTTAAATTTACACTACTATTTATCTCTCCTAAAGGATACAATTATAAAATTTGGGGCAGCTCGGATACAAAATTCAATTCAATAATTATGCTCCCACCACCACTTTTTATTATTTTCCCATGTAACTCGGAAAATATCAACCGCATGAAAAAAATTGTTAAAAAGAAATTGTAGGAAATTATATTTTGAACAATTTTAGTTGAAAATGGCGTAGATATTGAACAAAAACAATTGCTATAAAATCAATCCGGTCTTACGCTCGCGCCATTACCGCATACGTAATACCTTAAATATTATTTTAGAAAAAATATGAAAGAAATCAAAATTGTGTAGAATTTAATTCTCTTCATTTTTGTACAGGTACATATTTGCTATAAAACTAATGATAAACGAGATAATTCAATAATTCAATAATTATGCTCCAACTGTCACTATTTTCCCCTCATAAGTCGGAAAATATCGACCGCACGAAAAAAATTATAATAAATGAAATTATAGAAAATCGTATTTTCAACAATTTCAGTTTCTACACTTTTTCTCAAAAAATTGAAAATGGCGGAGATATTGAGCCAAAACGGGTCTCGTTTAAAATCAAGATGGCGGCTAACGCAACGGTGGAATTCAGAGATTTTAAATTTATACTAATATTGACCCTCCCTAAAGATTAGAAAAATAAAATTTGGGGCAGCTCCTAATGCAAGGTTAGGCATCTTATTCGTCTAACCCGACTAGACTACTTATTTAAAGCATGGTATGTCCGGAATATATATTTTTAGGAATATATAAACTTAATTTTTGCATTTTGGCCAGGTTTTCGGCAAAATTTACCACTGTGCGGCTGCCCAGCTGCAGTTATGCGAGGGAGTAAGTCGGAACTCTGCCGGGGCAAAGGTACTCTGAGTTGAAGAGATGCTTTTCTGAACTTGTAACCGCAGTGAGCGGTATCTGCATCTCCGATGCGGAGTTGATGTAAGGGTATCTGTATAGGTATTGATGTTTTGATTGTGGGGGTATGTGTAGATTACACTGGATTGAAGTGTAATGAGACTGCGAGTCTGTGTGTAATTATGTAGATATATTGATTACGTATAGCGTGATTGTTTCCTGTAGTTTACTGATATTGTTTTTATGTTTTGATAATAGTAAATACAATTCAGTTTTCTTTTACAAACGGCCAAGGGAACTTGCTTCGAAACGGAGCGAAGACAGAATATTATATATATTTTTAATATATCGTCAGTTTTTTTCGGGGGTTCAGATGAGACTATTAAGGTTCAAATCCAAGAATCAAATTCAACTGATATTAAGTTGGGATTAGATAGGCTCTCTTCAAACATCAATGAAATATCGAATCAAATGAGCAATCTTACCAAAAGTCTATCTACCATACCAACGAAAAAAGAGGTATTGAAGAAAAATAAATGTTATGCCACCTCAAGTACCCAGACTGAAGAGCCTCAACATTTCGAAGCAAATGCAGAGCAAAAGTAAAAAATTACAGAAGATAAGTGTCACTTTGTAGTTATTAGTAACTTGAGCCTAATATACACCCCTATACAAGTGGTTCACTATATTAAAGAGAAGCTAGGTATCAAGGAATATATAAGATGTTATGCCCTCCTTAAAGATGCCGACACAACAACTGGTTCTTCGTTCAAAATAGGTATAAAATCTAGAACATCTATTAACCTATTATTTAATAAGGGCATTTGGCCACCTGGTGTAAACATTAAATGGTCTATCGAATCTTCATATTCCGAAACAACGCTTTCATCTGAGTCACATAAGAATTCGAAGAATATCAGAAGTCCTATTAGCCTGGAAAATTCAAATAGCAGTTTATGCAACAACAAAGATGAAGTTCAGAGCACAAACATACAAACAGACAAACAGGCCATCGAAATTTGCAAAACTAAGAATCCGTTCCATACCCATATTAATTTCATTAAGAAAGATACTATAGAACCATCGACTAATCTCGATCCATTGACCCCACCAAGAGTTAGATTAACCAATAACTCTAATAGTCGATATCTTTTAGCCAGATTAAGGGAACCGGATATCTTAAAGGCCATTAAACTTCATCTTGCTTATTTACACGACCAACCTGCATCAGTATTTTATGATGGGTATACCAACACAAGTGTTAAATTGTTTCTGGCTTCCGAAGGACTTCCTACAAAGAGTGAAGATCTACGAAAAATTCTTCTAGATTTTAATGATGCTTATGGAATTGGTGCAGATGAGGTAGACGCTGATCTTGCTGCTTTTAGGTCTTTCCTAACTTCGGAAAGAATTATTCATCTGGAAAAATCAAGGGAATTCCACCGAAACTACTATTCCGCTGCCTCTCCAAGACGAAATTTTTAAACATCACGACGTGTTCTGAGGGACTGGAATCCTCAAATTATTTTAGTGATAACAACTTTAGCATGGTTCTGATTAATATTCGTTCTATAAGATATAAAACTGATGAATTATTTCTGTTTCTAGAGGAATTAGGGTTTCCACCGATAGTTGCGGTTACTGAGCACTGGCTTGAAGTCAACGAGCCTTTTTTTGTAGAAAAATATTCCACTGTTGCTAGGTATGACCTTCCAAGTTCAGCTCATGGAGGCACCCTAATTCTTTCTACAAATAATGATTTTTCTCTGGTAACAAAATATGACTTTCTATTAAGTGAAGCATTCTTTGAGTTTTCCTTAGTTTACAGTAAGAACCTTAATCTTTATATTATTTGCATTTATAGATCACCTGACTCTTCCGTGGAACTATTTTTTCAGAACCTGCTTAATTTGTTAGATGACCTGCCCCATAAAAGCAGAAAAATTTTATGCGGGGACTTCAACATTAATTATGCTGCTGCTTGTGCTACACAAATATCCCTGGTCAACATATTTGAATCATATGGTCTATCAATGCACATTGATTCTCCTACAAGGATTACAAAAACTTCATCTACCATAATTGATTATATTGTCTCAGATTTCTCACCCCTTGATGTCTGCGCTACAACTGTTAATGCGGGACTATCTGATCATGAAGCGGTTTATACGAAGTTTAACATCTTTAGCAAGTCCTCCTTGAAAACTTGACGTATAGGCAGGATTTTTTCCGGTCGGAACTTTCGTAAATTCCAAAATTTATGCTTAACTTCTGAGTGGCACTTTCCTTCCATGGACGTCGATTATAATTTCAGTGATTTTTTGAATAAGCTGGTCTGTATCTTCAATAAAGCATTTCCTTTAATCACAATTAAGCAAAAACATCGCAAACCCTGGACTACCAAAGGTGTCCGCATATCAGCCAAAAACATGCGTTCACTACTGTATATCAAGAAATTTACTACCAACGTCTCTGTTACTGAATATATCACCAAGTACAGGGCAATCTATTTAAAACTTATAAAATCGGCTAAAAAATTGTATTATCAAAATCGTCTCAGAAGCTCCAAAAGTGTTGCAAAAGAAACTTGGTCCATAATAAACGATCTTCGAAATAAAACTCACACAGCTCAAACATTTTCCCTTCCAGACCCAGAAAATCTAAATGAATATTTTGTTAATGTGAGTAAAAATGTAACATCAACTATTGTGTCACAACAAGATCCCATTTCCTATCTCCCTAATTCAGGAAAGGTTTCGAATTCATTCTTTATAAGACCGATTGGTAAATCTGAACTGATCCAAACAATCAATAGTATCAAAAGCAAATCTTCCTGTAGTACCGATGGACTATCCATAAAAATTTTCTCAAATCTCCCAGACAATGTGTTGGGAGTCCTCATCTCTCTAATAAATGATTCTTTTGAGAAAGGTAAATTTCCAGAGTGCCTAAAGACGGCCATCATTATTCCTCTTCATAAGGGTGGTGAAAAATCTATTGCCTGCAATTATAGACCTATTGCATTACTATCGGTACTCTCCAAAATTATTGAAAGACTCCTAAAAGCCCGACTTATGTCCTTTCTCGTTGATAACAAGATTTTATCACAAAATCAGTTTGGATTTTTAAATAATAAATGTACCACCGATGCCATGTTTTCTGTACTACATGAGGTTTATCAAGCATTAAACAATAATCTCCACACTGCCACTGTTTTTTGTGATTATGCCAAAGCTTTTGATTGTGTAAATCCCGACATTTTGATAAAAAAACTAGATTTCTATGGAATTCGAGGTATTTCTTTGAACTGGTTTCAATCTTACTTGGAAATAGGGAACAACTGGTTAGAGCAAATGATACAGACTCTAGTCTCAAAAATGTTGTATGTGGGGTACCGCAAGGTTCAGTATTGGGTCCTCTACTTTTCCTTATCTTTATTAATGACATCACTAGTTTAAAAATCGATGGAAAAGTTTTTCTTTTTGCTGACGATACCAGTATCACTTGGAGCAACTCAAATATCGCAACTCTTCATGCTACTATAACTTCTGATCTACTCACAATAAAATCCTGGTCAGATTCTAATTTACTCTCTTTTAACGTAGATAAAACAGTAGCATTACCCTATAAAGGAACTCTTCAACCCTTACCTCTTCATAACAGCCAGATCCGTATCATTGATTCTGTAAAGTTTCTTGGTATTTTTTTAGATAGCAACCTTAAATGGTCCCTTCATATCGATGTGTTAAGCAAGAAACTATCCTCAGCTTGCTTTGCAATAAGATCTGTTTCTAAGGAAATGGATTTAGCCTCTTCCAAAATAACATACTTTTCATTGTTCGAGTCCCATCTTCGATATGGTCTGCCTTTTTGGGGTTTTGGTACAGCTGACCAATCCGATGTTATTTTTAAATTGCAAAAAAGAGCAATCAGATATCTGTTTGGCTTCAGAAGAACAACACATTGCAGAAGCTACTTCAGAGATCACAGAATTCTAACATTACCTTCTTTATATATTTTAGAAACTGTTTGCTTAATTCGTAAACATCTACATGTTTTCCAGAAAGACCTAGACATGACTATTCCACCAGAAATTCTACTTTTGACATCTATTTACCGATCCCGTCCAGTGAGTTAGTAAAGAAATCTATATTATATTCTGCAAAAAAACTATACAACCATCTCCGTCTACAACTTAAATCTGCAACATCTTTCCCCAAGTTCCGTAAAATGACTAAAGCCTATTTATCTGAAAGACCATATTATTCAATAGCAGAGTTTCTTAACCAATAACTAAGAAATTACAGTATTATTATGTATAAGTAGAATCTTAATCTATATTTTAGTGTCATATGCAGCAGCATAACTTATTAAATTAACTTATTAAATTACTTATTAAATTTCTTAAGGTAGATTACGCAATTTGCAATTTTTTTTTTAATTTTGCAATAGATTGTTACTGATTTTTATTTGACTTTATTATGTTTTATTTATATTGACGATTTGTATAATTTTAGTAAATTGTATTTGTTATTGTTTTTATTTATGATTCTTGTAAGCTTTGTCTATAAAATTGTTAAATTTTTCATGACAATAAAGCATATTTCTATTCTATTCTATTCTATTCTATTCTATTATTTTTTTATTGTTTTAATTTTACTCTGTATATAAATATCCTTAATACATTTATTTTATTTTAACCTGTGATTTACTGAATCTGTTGTCCTGAAAGAACTAACCGTCACAAGGTGAAAAAAAAATAGGAATAGACGTTTAGTCCAGAAAGCCACTGCTCATCCGATAGGAAAAATATTCTGATTCGGATTTTTGCATAATCTTACTCAAAAAGGACACCTTTTAACAAATTTGCATGTAGCCAGGTCCAAAAGTGGCTCAAAAATTTTTTAAACGTTGTTTTTTGTTTTTTCCTAAAATTATTTTTTTTGCTTCGAACAAAGTTTTTTTATTTAAGTTTTTGAAGTTATTCTTCTTTAGGCGCGATTGAGAGTAAAATTTCATAAATCTGCGCTCATGCGCACACAGACAGTCATAGTTCGTTGCTAATCTTTCAAGATAGGTATGTATGTATCTGTATCAGCGCAAATAAGTCATTAAAAGAATATATTAGTGTTTTTAGTAAATGTATTATTTATTATAATTTTTGGATTTGTCTTTCTGTGTAATAAGATAATAAAATATTATGAATGTAGGTATATATAACATTTTTATATGTCTATTTGTCACCGTGTTGTGTAATTATATCCGAAACTTATGTCACTTAAAGAAGCTCGGTGGCGTAGTTGGTAGAGGGTTGGCGCAATGATTGGAAGGTTACGGATTCCAATCCTGGACGATTCATATTTTTTTTAATTTTTGGTTGTTTTAATAAAAAAATTTTGAAAGTGATAGATAAGAAAGTTAGTTTAATATTTAAATAAAATACAAATAACCTGTTAAGTATATTTACCTCGTTGAAATTATATAATAGAAGAATAACTTCTTACGTGCGTACAAAGTACACACACATTCTTTTTTTAGAACATTCCAAACAGAAAATGTCTTTAGTAACTTTTCTCTAAAGTTAATAGTTTTTGACATATCAGCGATTAATAATTTAAAAATTTCGAAATCGGCCATTTTTAACCCTCAAAAATATGTGAAAAACTGTAAATTTCAATGTTGCCAAGGTAGGTAGATATTCTTTAAGAATTGTTGAAATCCCGAAGAGTTTTTTGCAATACAATATCGAGAACCCCTTTGTTTTTTAATTGCTAGTCAAGCGGGTGCGACACTATTTTCAACCATTGCATGTATATGTAATATGCGTAAATATTTGTGCAGAAACATATTTATTCTGATTCAATTTTTTTTTCACCATCTTGCTTAAAAATACCCCTTTTAACAAATTTGCATGTTGCCAGGATCAAAAAGCAGTCAACAATTTTTTTAAACGTTTTTTTTTTGTTTTTTCCTAAACCTAATTTTTTTGCATTAGACAATTTTTTTTTAGGTTTTTTGGATCATTCCAAATAGAAAAGATTTTAAGTAGTGGCTTTTCTCTAAATGTGATAGTTTTCGAGATATAAGCGATTGAAAATTTAAAAATTACAAAATCGGTCATTTAACCCTCAAAAACTATGTGAAAAACCGAAAATTTCAATGTTACCGAAGTACGCAGATATTCTATGAACATCGATTGATGAAATCCCGAAATGATTTTTGCAATACATTACAGAAAACTCCTTTGTTTTTTAATTGCTGATCAAGCGGGCGCGACACTATTTTCAACCGTTGCATGTACCTATAAAATGTAACCGGAAAAGAGTCTCAGTTTAAAAAAATTGTTTGACACATTTTTAATCCAGGTAACATGCAAATTTGTTAATAAAAACTTGTTAATATTGAACCCTTTCAAGCAAGATGGTGAAAAAATATTGAATCAGAATTTTTTGTCGCACATATATCAGCACATTACATACAATGTTGTATACATGCAACTGTTGACAATGATGTAGCGTAGGCTTGATTAGCAATTAACAAAACAAAGGGTTCTCAATATTGTATTGTACATTGTCCAGTTTTTCACATAATTTTTGAGGGTTAAAATGGCCGATTTAGCTATTTTTAAATTTTTAATCGCTGATATGTCAAAAACTATTAACTTTAGAGAAAAGTCACTAAAGACATTTTCTGTTTGGAATGATTCAAGAAACTCAAAAAAACTTTGTTCGATGCAAATAAAATAATTTTAGGAAAAAAACAAAAAAAACGTTTAAAAAATTTTTGAGCCACTTTTGGACCTCGTAACATGCAAATTTGTTAAAGGGGGTCCTTTTTGAGTAAGATTATGTAAAAAATCCGAATCAGAATATTTTTCCTATCGGATGCGCAGTGGCTTTCTGGACTAGTTAAGCGCTGGTAAATTTCAAATTATGACAGGGAACGTTCAATTTATCGACAAATGCTTAGCTGTAGATGTGGATAGTTTTACTATAGAGACGATTCGCGACGTTGACAAGTTTTGGGTAAAATCTCAATTTTTAATAAATTGTAATAGTAGTGAATTTTCTAGTTGTTTTAATTTTTGTTTTAATAATTATTATAACAGTTTTGAAAAATTGGAAAAAAATAAGCGACGTCGAATCGTGAGTTTTAGTAAATGAATTAAGAATTGTTATAATATTTCGCAGAATGGGTATTATACCAGTTAAGAAATATGCACTGAGAGCCGGTATGGGTGAAATTTTCTAATCATTTTAGGCACGATGAGAGTCTATAACTTCAACAGTAGAACCTAAAAGGAAACGTATAAACACTGTGCCGTCACTTTTTAGTGGCACATGCGTCGACTGTGGCGCATCAAACTCTCCACTTATGGACGGGATAAATAAATTAAAAGGTACTCTCCCTCACTATTGGAATTATTTTTTTTTTTCATTTTTGTAATTTCTATGTGATTAACAAATAAAATAGCATAATTTTAACCCACCACCCTCTTCTCCCATTTTTCGTTTTTATTTTTTTGGGATGCAATCAATTTAAAAATTTCAAAAAATTCACGACACGCATAGTTTAGGCTTTTACAAGACACGTCTATTTTTTATGGATCAGTAGGTTGAGTGTACATAACCTCAAAAAATTTTTATTTTTTTTTCGGAAAAAAAGTATTACTTTTTTTGTGGATGGCTGCAGGTCTAATTCTTCTTTCATATTATGTATTTTATCAAACACTATACAGTTGAACTCGCTTATTAGAGTACCGCTTATAGGAATATCCCGGTTTATGGAATAAAAATTCGAGGTCCCGAAACGTTTCCATTTACTCCTTAATAAATTTATCCGTTTATTGGAATATGATTTAGTAAGATCGTACCGCTTTATAGAATATTCTTCATGTCAACGAATAAATTTTTACCTACAATTTCCTAAAACTTTAAATTATGTCTGGTAGTATGGACTATAGTGCTGTTTAATATATTTTTAGGGTTTGTCAAGTAATACATTTTATTACTTTATTACTTTGTTATGAGTACGAATTCAATTTTTCGCCGACACAGGACATAAAATAATTTCATTTGTCTGCAAATTTCTTTACATATTGCCACCCATTTGTCTGTTATAAAAAATTTTTAGAAACAGCTAATCGACAGTCGTAACCGCTAGTAGGTAAGAAGTTTTCTGAAGGGTCAACCCAATGGAAATTTTTCTAATTTTTATAATTTAGAGCAACAACTGATTAGTAGTTTATGTAACAAAAAAAAAACAAGTACAAATACCTATTATTTTTCAAGACAAAATAAGTAACTCTTTTATATGTATTTTAATAAGAAAATATTTACACATCTATATATTGTATACATTTCATATTAATTCCTGTATGCATCCACATTATATAATGCAATTTGGTTTTTAATAAATAAGTACCTAATAGTTAGACTACTGTATTATTAACATAAAAAGACCTAAAACCATATACATATACATGTTAACAAAGTATGTACTATCATTACGTATATTCGGTACATTTATTTCGGCTAGGCACCAATGATCAGTTATTAGAATATCCCGGTTATAAGAATATTTTTGCTTGGCACGAAGGCTCTTCCAATAAGCGGGTTCGACTGTATTTCTAATTTTTTTCAGTTTTGCCGTAAGGTTCGCCACCTTCTAAAATCCAATATACTGGTTTTTTAGGGTTTTTTTGGAAGTTTGAATGTGTTTCTCCCATTTTTAAATGTTCTAAGAGATTCAGTTACTTCAATTTTCATATTACCTATAAATAACATTGATTTGATATATACAAACTGTTAAAATATTTGAAATAATAATTATGATCCTTATCAATTATTGTATTTAAAATACCCATTTAAAATTATCTCCAATTAAACATCCATTCTAAATTTTTATTTTACAGATTCACGTGTACCTATGTGATTAATCTTATTCGAGGTTAGTTCTATTTTTAATTTACAAAAAAATATTAATTATTTGAAGTATCACTAACGTAAAAGTGAGACACATAGGTAATAGATTAAATAGACAAGTTATTAAAATGAATGAAACCCCACGTTTAAGTCTTCCTGCCCCATCTTCAACTTCTGCAGCAGACGAAGCTTCGATTGCGGTTTCCAGTGCCCCTATTTTAGCGTTAAATGACCCAGTGGTACAGCAACCAACATGGTATGTTCCCTCGATGGAAATTCAAAATGTACTCTACAATCAAAAGGAACAGGAAAATTTACTTGCCTCAGGCACTCGATTAGAGAATATAACACATCCGATAAATAGCGGAAAATCTATGACATTGGTGATAGAAGAGCATGGTTCTGAAACGGTTTGTTTAGACCAATGTTTGGTAAATTGCATGGATGCATGGTTTGATAATAATTGTTGTGATCTTTGTATAGACAATTGTTGTGATAATTGTTGTGATAATTGTTGTGATGATTGTTGTGATAATTGTTGTGATGATTGTTGTGATAATTGTTCTGATAGTGGTTGATATGGACAAAACTTTTTGAGTAAGTGTAAATTAAAATCCACAAGGAAAAGAAATTTTTTTCCTGTAGTTGGCTGTATACCATCAATCACAAAAATTGGAAAAATTATTTGTAAAAGGTATAAAATTTTATTAAAATTTTTTTAAAGGGTTACATTACAACAAAACGTTTTCGATTTTATAAAAAATCATCATCAGTATTAGATAGATTGGATGCTAGCTGAGCCACCAAAGAAAAATATAATATTCGGGTAAAAACCCTTTAAATATAACATGGATGCATTAAAGGTGCATACTTAAATAAAATGCTTTATGATGGATGCATGGCAATCGGATAATGCCCTTAGGTAATTGGGAAATTCAATACATTACTTAAGGGCATTATCCTGTTGCCATGTATCCATCATAAGGCATTTTATTTAAGTATGCACCTTTAATTTATCCAAGTTATATGTAAAGGGTTTTTACCCGAATATTTTTCTTTGATGCCTCAGCTAGCATCCAATATATCTAACACTGATGATGATTTTTTATAAAATCTAAAACGTTTTGTTGTGATGTAGCCCTTTAAAGGGATTTTAATAATAATTTTTACCTTTTACAAATAATTTTTCCAATTTTTTTTTAAGTGTAAATTAGTTTCTCAGTATTATATTAAAGACATTTTTCAAAGATTGAAACCTTGTGTTTTATTTATATTATGTAGATATAGGTATATATCAATTTAGATTACAGATTCCTGGGCTTAAAATATTAAGCTTTAACCCAAATCACCAAGTCAAAAAATGCTTTCTAAGGGAGCTAGAGTGCTTTGACGATATCGTCTTGTAATTAGTTTTTTAAATATCTCCAAAACGCTTCTATTTAGAAAAACGAAAACTGGTACGCGTATTTTAGTTCAGGAACCTAAGCTTTTCACCTCGCAATCGTTACAGGATGAAACGATTTGCTTAAACATTTGAGAATAAATAGTGGATAGTCCAAGGATCAAAATCTATATGATGCTGAAAGGCGCTTTTACCATCGGGGTGGTTGCCACCCCATCATGTAAGTGGAAACTTTTTAATATATTTTGATCGAAAAAGTTGGTAAAAACGTTCATTCTAAGCTAAAAATGTTCTATACATTTTTCTGATAAACTTAGTAGTTTTCGATTTATTCGCTATCGAAAGTGTTAGTTTTATATCGACAAATCAATGTTTTTTTCGAAAATACTCATTTATGATTCACTCAATTTTTGCCGAAGAAAAAATTTTTTCAAACCAGGTTCTTGAGAATGAAATAACCTACAATTTCATATTTAAACATTTTTTCGTATCTCTGATGCTAATCTTTCTATTCTGAAGAAAATGGTTTACCAAACTACAAAAATTCGTTATTCGCTTTTAACTCCAGTTTTTTTAAAACTAATCATTCTAAGCCAGTCAAACTTCTAGAATCTATTAATAATACATAAATAAACAAGAATGAATAAGGCCAAGGACTAAAAACACCGCTAACTTACATTATTATGCTTCCAATTAGATTTCTCCTTTTTTTCAAAAAAATATATTGATTTTTTAACCGTAACTCTTTTATTTTTTATCTTAGAAAGTTTGTTAAAAAATAATTTTAAAGGTTTTTACAAGATCTATAATCTTATTAATATTAACATTTTTATAATTCTCAGTCGCAAGAATAGGTGACCTTGAAAGGGTTGTTAAAGGTGGTTTTTGTATGTTATTACAAGTTTTAATTGTCAATAGCTCACTCAATTTTTGTCGTAGAAAAATTTTTTGCAAAACAAGTTTTTGGATATTAGATAAGCTATAATTTCATATTGAAATATTTTTTCGTATCTCTGATGATAATCTTTATATTCTGAACTACAAAAATTCATTATTCTCTTTTAACTCCATTTTTTTAAAAACTAATCATTTTAACAATCCATAAATAAAGAAGACCTTCTTCTTCTTAAAGTTCCGCTCTTATCGGAGATTGGAAATCATTCTGGCAATTATAATTTTGTTGGTTACGCGCCGGAATAGTTCAATTGAACTGCATCTAAACCATTTACGGAGATTGCCACGAGATTTTACGTCTTCCTCCGCTACTTCTGCCTTTGATTTTGCCCTGCATTATAATTCTTAATAGTTCGTATTTTTCACCTCTCATGATGTGCCCCAAGTATTCCAACTTCCTGATTTTTATGGAATTTAAAACTTCGCATTGTTTTCCTAGTTGTTCGAGCACTTGTGCGTTTGTTTTACGATCTGTCCATGATATTTTCAGAATACGTCTATAACACCACATTTCGAATGCTTCCAGGTTTTTAATGTTGGATTGTTTTAGTGTCCATGCCTCAACCCCATACAAAAGGGTGGAGAAAATATAACAACGAAGCATTCTTATCCGGAGCGTTATATTGATATTGCGATTACAGAAAAGTTTCCTCATTCTGTTAAAAATGGATCGTGCAATTTCAATGCGGCATCTTATTTCTTTTGTCTGATCAGTATCTTCTGTGATCCAAGGTATTTGTACGAAGATATTTGCTCAATTTCTGTATTATAAAGAAGACCAAATACGGTCAATGGCTAATTTTAATTAGGGTGGTGATTAGGAGGTTGTTTCCGATCACTTTTTTGCTGAAAAAAATATTCTTTTCATTAGGAGTCACTTAGTATTTGAGCTAGAGACTTTTTTATTTCTGGAAATAAATATTTTTAAATACTTTAAGTTAGTTTGAACAAGTTATCCTGGATAAAATGCATAGTTTTCCCGTCTTTTGACTTTGAAACTACAATATTTAGCATTTGACGAAGAAGAGTTTACATATAATGTAGTGTAGCTCAATTACTATTGGTCTTAAAGAAAATAAAAAATGGTTTTTTTTATTTTTTTAAAGTTACATTTTTGTTAAGTAAAGTTGTTTTGATAAAACGAAAACTTTATAGCAGAAAACTTATTAAAAACATTGATTTTTCGATATAAAACTAACACTTTCGATAGCGAATAAATTGAAAAGTATTAATTTTATCAAGAAAATGTATAGAACGTTTTTTGCTTATAATGAATGTTTTTACCAACTTTTGCGGTCAAAATATAATAAAAAATGTCCACTCCCAAAATGTGGTGGCAACGACCCCCATGGTAAAAGCGCCTTTCGGGATCATATAGATTTTGATCCTTGGACTATCCACTATTTATTCTCAAATTTTCAAGCTAATCGATCTATTCTGTAAAAATTGCGAGGTTTTGTCCTATTTTAAGCTTCATTACTTGGACTATTTATTATCCAGAGATAAATCGATTCGTTTTGGGTAGGACATAGGTAATTTTATCGCATAACATTTTGTCTTTAACTTTAATGCATTTTGTACTGGATTATTAAGTTGTAAAATATTCTAGTACTAAAAGATACTCTTGCTTTAGGTCGATAGGATACAGCATTTTCTTCTGTCTACCTTGCTTTGTTTTATTAAATGGAGAATATTATATCTCTCTGGGTGTCGCATAACGTGGCTAAAGTATTCTAGTTTTCGAATAAATTGTTTATTTGAATATATCCTAAACTTAAAATTAAGGTAATAAGCTATTAATATATAGGGCAGTCAATTAGGGTATTTGGCTCCGAATTCCATCCTACTACATCGTTTTTTGATATTTTCAGTAGTAATTTCACAAGAGCTGTAAAATTCTATATTAATTTTAGAGATTGAATGCAATTTCTTGCGATTATTTCATGAATAAAATTGTTCAAAAACAAAATTTTATTGTAATTTATTTATGTAAGTACAAATTAGTACAACTAAACACACAGTTGTTATAAATATTTACACGGTTAAAAGCCATCACTTTTATAATTTTTAAAACATTAATTGTCATTAATGTCACTGAATGTATTTTTTCATAGCAACGAAGGGCATCTGACGTAATACACTTGACGACGGGAAATTATCAAAAATTATCGGGTATAATATCACAAGAGAGTGAGAATAAATTGAAAATAATGCAACAGTTTTTCGAAAATTTGTTCTCTGGGCTCGAGTGGCTATTGCCCAATGACAACAGATTTGAGTAAAAATGAAGCAATATTTTCTTATTTATTCTTACTGTCATGTGATATTCGTAAGATTATTTTTTAATACGTATATTATGGATATTTCCTTAAATGTGACAGTTGTCAAAACTAGGAAACTGGTTGCCATTAAACAGAAACAATCTACTTAAAAAAATTCTATCGGTAATTTTCTACAGTAGATAGTTCTCAGTGTAATTTTAATCTGATTGGACAGAATTAAACACGTGATCAAATATCTTACTATACGATTGGAAGTAAAACTCATTAAAAAATAATCAGGTAAATTTTGATTTCTGTAGCTTTCTATTGGTCAGAAACTCCTATGAATGAAATAATCACAGTAAGTAGGGAATAGCTCAAGAAACAAAGTCTATCCTCTATATTATGGCGCTTTTATCTTGGGGCGGTTCCCACCCCTTCAAGAGGGTGGAAAATTTGTTGGTCAAAATAACAAAGGAAGTGGCTAAAGAACCTAATTTTAAGCAAAAACTTTTTTCTTAAACTTAATACCTTTGGATCTTATCTTATTACTTATCACAAAAATGATACCTTTTCGGACGGTTTTTTGCAAATACCTTAAAAACTATGCATCTAACTAAAAAAAGCTATATAAAACATTTTTGTAGCTGATAAATAAACAGAGATTCTTTCGTTCATAAATCTTCTAGTTATAATACACAAAGAGATATTGTAGGTGAAAAAGTTTGTTTTTTTAGTGCATGCTCAAATCGGTGTATTCAAAATGAAATATGTAACAGAGAAACGATCAATTTTAGGCGTATAACACTACCAATATCTTTTGTAGTACTTGAAAAGAACTTTAAAATGAGTAATATTAAATGTCGATTAAATTCAAACTAAGCGAGATGTGCTCCAAAAATATTGATGACTAATGTATTTTAAGAAAAAATGAGAAGTAAATATACCCATCATCCACTAGAATTTAAATGCATCGTTTTCCTTCTACAATACCTTTTATTATATTGTTATTTATATGTTCAAAAAGTTGGACGGGATTAAAATGAATGGTTTTTGAAAAAAATTAGATCAAATTATAGAACGCATTTTTAAATTTTCTCAAAAATCCTTTTTCACCATGTAACTTGAAAATGATAAAGAAATACCGTACAAAAATGTAGGGGATTTTAGATAAAATTTTTGTTTTTATTTTTCATTACTGTATCTCTTATCACTTTCAAGTTACATGGAGAAAAGGGAAGATATTTAAGAAAATTTTAAAATGCGCTCTATAATTTTATCTTACGTTTTTCAAAAACCATTAATTTTAAACCCGTTTAAGTTTTTGAAAATAGAAATAACACCATAATAAAAGGTATTGTAGAAAGAAAAAGATGCATTTAAATTCTGGTGGGTGAGGGGCTAAATATACTTCTCATTTTTTCTTAAAACACATTAGTCATCAATTCTTTTTGCACCATATCTCGCTTAGTTTGAATGTAATCCATATTTAATACTACTCATTTAAAGGTCTTTTCAAGCACTACAAAAATGTTAGTAGCATTATACACCTAAAATCGACCGTTTCTCAGTTATTTCAAGGTGAATACACCGATTTCGGCATGCACCAAGAAAACAAACTCTTTTCACCTACCATATCTCTCTTCATTTTATAGTTAGAAGATTTATGAAGTAACGAATCTCTTTGATTTTTTATAATCTACAAAAATATTTTTTATGGTTTTTTTAGTTAGATGCATAGTTTTTAAGGTATTCGCAAAAAACCGTTCGAAAAGGTGTTATGTTTCAATGAAAATGGCCAATTTTCAACCACGAATAACTCAAAAATATTGAGATTTCAAAAAAAAATTATAGAACAGTTTTTGCTTAGAATTAGGTTCTCTAGCCACTTCCGTGGGTATTTCAACCAAAAATTTTGCACGAGAAGGGGTGTGAACCGCCCCCAAGATAAAAACGCCATAGTATATAGGGTAGACTTTGAATTAGGAGATAAGATTCCCAAAATTTCATTAACATCCATGCAGTAGGATAGAATTCGGAGGTAATATCCTGCTCTTGCTCTCATTTACTGGCGTAATAAAATTACTTCAATGAAAAATCCAAATCACTACCAGAATTATAAAACATGTACATATTTATTTATCATTATTATCTTATCTCTATAAGAGTTTACAACAAATGTATAATATTGTGTAATAGCCCAAGATAAAGATATTATTGTTCAAAAACAATCCACATATTTAACAAAACAGCAAAAGAATTAAATATGACACTCTCATCTGAGAAAACTAAAACGATAGTAATCAGCAAAGAAATAAAATTTCTTTAAGAGAATACTTTTGATTTTTTTAATAGAGCTGGAGGCAATATTCAACATCTTATCGTCTAAGTTATTTACAGAAAGCCATTCAAAATAATATTAATCTAAAAATACAATAAAACTTAAGTTAACGGACACCTCTCCACAACGAAACATTTTTAAAATGAACGTTACATCTCCGAACATTTCATATAATAGTCGAGGCATTGAAGGATTGAGGTGTCGATTTTTTTGCAGTAAGACGGATTTTAATGCGGATTGGTGCGTTGGATTCGTGAGAAAGTCAGGAAACTTTGTGAACTAATTTAATGAATAAGAAATTTCAAATTGCATTTGTACGAGAAAAATGCATTTTGAAATAGGCAATTATTATAGATTTGTAACTCGGTAAATAGTAGGAAAAATTGTCCCAATTTTCTTACTCGGGGGGTTTTTGGGGTCGCTGAAAACGAATATGAGGTCGTCGAGAGTGTGCAAACTACCTGGTGCCTGCAGCGGGTGTAATAAACGTCTTCCTGTGGAGTATTGTGGTAATTTATCATATAATTGGCTTAAACTCATTACTCGGGGGTTTTTGGGGTCGCTGAAAATAAATATGAGGTCGGCGAGAGTGTGCAAATTACCTGGTGCCTGCAGCGGGTGTAATAAACGTCTTCTTCTGGAGTATTATAGCAATTTATCATATAATTAGTTTAAACTCGTTACTCGGGGGGTTTTTGGGGTCGCTGAAAATGAATATGAGGTCGGTGAAAGTGTGCAAACTACCTGGTGCCGCAGCGGGTGTAATAAACGTCTTCCTCTGGAGTATTGTGGTAATTTATCATATAATTGGCTTAATCTCGTTACTCGGGGGGTTTTGGGGTCGCTGAAAATGAATATGAGGTCGGTGAGAGTGTGCAAACTACCTGGTGCCTGCAGCGGGTGTAATAAACGTCTTCCTCTGGAGTATTGTGGTAATTTATCATATAATTGGCTTAAACTCGTTACTCGGGGGGTTTTTGGGGTCGCTGAAAATAAATATGAAATCGGTGAGAGTGTGAAAACTACCTGGTGCCTGCAGCGGGTGTAATAAACGTCTTCCTCTGGAGTATTGTGGTAATTTATCATATAATTGGCTTAAACTCGTTACTCGGGGGTTTTTGGGGTCGCTGAAAATGAATATGAGGTCGGCGAGAGTGTGTAAACTACCTGGTGCCTGAAGCGGGTGTAATAAACGTCTTCCTCTGGAGTATTGTGGTAATTTATCATATAATTGGCTTAAACTCGTTACTCGGGGGGTTTTTGGGGTCGCTGAAAATGAATATGAGGTCGGCGAGAGTGTGTAAACTACCTGGTGCCGGGAGCGGGTGTAATAAATATCTTCCTCTGGATTATTGTGGTAATTTATCATATAATTGGCTTAAAATCGTTACTAGGGGGTTTTTGGGGTCGCTGAAAATGATTATGAGGTCGGTGAGAGTGTGCAAACTACCTGGTGCCTGCAGCGGGTGTAATAAACGTCTTCCTCTGGAGTATTATGGCAATTTATCATATAATTAGTTTTAACCCGTTACTCGGGGTTTTTGGTTTATTCCATTTTCTTCTATGTAACTATAGTGATCGAAAAGGGTGGTATTTTCATTATAAATAAACATAAATTTTTATTATTATAATATATTTATGGCTGAAAAGTTCATTATACAAAATTTATCGTAATTTATCTTTAAAATTCATTTTCTTTATCATTATCATCTTCTTCTTCATTATTGCCTTCCACTCTCGAGTCCAATGCAATATTTGTGCAATCAGAGCCTGCACAATTTTTGCAGGCTAAATTACAAACTAACCCATGCTTCCTGCACCCGCATGAGTTGCCACAGTCTGACTTACAACAAAAGAAAGAAGACATCGAGCAGAATCCAAAAATGTAAAAATATACAGGGTGTCCCATTTAAAAAAACGAAGTTACAATCAACTTCCGGTATAACCGGAAGTAGCAAAGAGACCAAAATATTTTCATTAAATAGTTCATACCTCAAAACCCCTGTACTCCAATTTTCATGATTCTCTTACCTTTAGTTCTCGAGATATTTCTAATAGGCACTTTATCTGCCTCACCCTATATATCAATCACTTTTACTTGATACGAGCAGTAATGAGATAACTGAAAAAAAATCGTAAGTTTGAATTTCAGATGAAATACGAGTTAGATCATCTATATATAAGCACCATTATTTACCTGAATTATTGATGAAAGACACACTTGAATTTATAAACACTATCATAGAAATATATTACTAAAATGATTTGTTCAAAAATATATTAATCAATATTTTTTACGAAAAAATTCGACACGAGTACCTGAGCGAATAAAACCATTTTTGCTGTTCTCGAAAATTACCGTGAAACGCATCCGTTTCCAACGCAACCGGATCGACCTGTCACACTATGCGTTTAGTCTGGTGCAGTTTGTAAGCGCGTACCGATGACTCAAAACGCATCCGTTTCCAACGCAACCGGACCGATCTGTCACACTATACGTTTTCACCGGATGCGGCGGAAACGCATCCGGTCAAAACGCATAATGTGGCATCGGCCTTATATTAGTGTATACAAACGTGTGAGAGAGAAAGGCAATAAATCCTAAATGAAATTAGTCAAGAATGTATCAATACTGCCAACATAATTTTAAGCGCCAAATTAAAGAAAATGGAGATCATGAACAAAATAATCATGTTTTTTATAATATCCTATGAAATTAGAACTTAGTCGTCGCGATATTTATTTTCCGTGACCGTAAAGACCCCCGAGTAACAAGTGTGGGCCAATTATTTAACAAATTACCATAATAGTTCAGAGGAAGACGTTTATTACACTCGCTGCAGGCACCAGGTAGTTTCCACATTCTCACCGACCTCATATTCATTTTCAGCGACCCCAAAAACCCCCCGAGTAACGAGATTAAGCCAATTATATGATAAATTACCACAATACTCCAGATGAAGACATTTATTACACCCGCTGCAGGCACCAGGTAGTTTGCACACTCTCACCGACCTCATATTCATTTTCAGCGACCCCAAAAACCCCCCGAGTAACGAGTTTAAACTAATTATATGATAAATTGCTATAATACTCCAGAAGAAGACGTTTATTACACCCGCTGCAGGCACCAGGTAATTTGCACACTCTCGCCGACCTCATATTTATTTTCAGCGACCCCAAAAACCCCCGAGTAATGAGTTTAAGCCAATTATATGATAAATTACCACAATACTCCAGAGGAAGACGTTTATTACACCCGCTGCAGGCACCAGGTAGTTTGCACACTCTCGACGACCTCATATTCGTTTTCAGCGACCCCAAAAACCCCCGAGTAAGAAAATTGGGTCAATTTTTCCTACTATTTACCGAGTTACAAATTTATAATAATTGCCTATTTCAAAATGCACTTTTGAAATGCATTTTTCTCATGTACAAATGCAATTTGAGATTTCTTATTCATTAAATTAGTTCACAAAGTTTCCTGACATTCTCACGAATCCAACGCACCAAACTGCATTAAAATCCGTCTTACTGCGGCAAAAATCGACAGTAAGGCCTTGTTTTGTGCTTCAATGCCTCGACTATAAATAGGAAATAGGAAAACACCTCCGTGGGTAAATATAGGAAGACACTTCCGGACCTTCTTCACGGACGACTCATAACAAAATTTGCCTTCAGGTTTTGTAAGAAATGATTGTAATTTTACCTGTCAACAACGAAGGGTCAGGTAAAGGTAGAGCTCCATTTTCCCGGTCCCTTTTGATTTCCCGGGAATCGAGAGTTGGTAATTTGGATTTCCCGGGAATTCCCGGGAATCGGGAAATTTAAAAATAAAAAGAAAAAATTGTTTTTGTTCTAATTTTTCAATGCAATTAGTATAAAAAATTTGATTACAAATTATTAATGTTTAGAAAAATTCAAAAATTTAAAAGAAAATTAAAAATTTTCACTAGTAATACCACTAGAGGTCAAAAAATTTCCGAATATTAATTTGACTTCGCGTGGTATTCGGTAAGAAAATTCCACACCAAATTTGCATTTGAAAATCCAAAGCTGCATGAACAGCATTGTCAGCAATTATTTAGGCTTTCAAATTCGTAATTTCTACTCATTGTAGTTGCATGGGAATACCATTTCAAGATAGAAAATAGTATATTCTTCAATTTTACATAAGTTTTGAGTAACTACAAGTGATAGAAAATGAATCAAAACTAAATTATGTAGACAAATAAAAACCAGTCTGTCAAAAATGTTCTGTTATTGTAAACGTCAAAAAATTTCCACTATAATTCGCTGTTGGGTACCCCACGAGCAAAAAATTTCCGATAAAATACCTCCGTTGCCATGGTGATCTGTCAAAATAACGTATTTTGATTGGTTCAAAATTACAGGTGTGGAATTTTCTTGAAAATTCCACACCTGTAATTACACACCCATGGGGTACCCAACAGCGAATTATAGTGGAAATTTTTTGACGTTTACAATACCAGAACATTTTTGACAGACTGGTTTTTATTTGTTTACATAATTTAGTTTTGATTCATTTTCTATCACTTGTAGTTACTCAAAACTTATGTAAAATTGAAGAATATACTATTTTCTATCTTAAAATGGTATTCCCATGCAACTACAATGAGTAGAAATTACGAATTTGAAAGCCTAAATAATTGCTGACAAAGCTATGGCGCGCTATTAATCTGTTCATTCAGCTTTGGATTTTCAAATGCAAATTTGGTGTGGAATTTTCTTACCGAATACCACGCGAAGTCAAATTAATATCCGGAAATTTTTTTTTGATCATGAATATTTTTAGAAAATTTCCCTCGTCTGCGACTCGGGAAATTTTCAAAATATTCATGATCTCAAAAAAATTTCCGGAAATAATTTGACCTCTAGTGGTATTACTAGTGAAAATTTTAAAAATAGAAAATTTATAAATTTGTGTAATCTGAATTTTCGTTGTTTTTTTTATGGAAATATGTTTTAAAAAAACATAAATTGTTGAGTGTTTGATTTTTCAGGCTGGCTCTATTTTTGTACAGAAATTTGTTGAAGTTGAAAACGCACTTTCTGTTGATGTAGGTCTGATGTTTTTAGTGAAGTGAGTAATTTTTTAAACTTCAGGTCAGCTGATTTGCACTAATCTATTTTTTCATAATACCGTATTAAATTTTCTATGTACTAATTCTTCATAAACATAATTTTAATTCAAAATAAATATTTATGTTATAATTCTGGATGCTTCAAACTGAATCGGATCGTCGGGCGTCGCATAAACAAAAGAATGTTTATGCTGACGGATATGATACATTGTGATTTTACCCCAAAATTGGAAGGTTTAACCCTGGAGCAGTCGCGCCAAAAAAAAAACAAAATTTTGTAACATAACTTTTCACTCGTAAGTGCCTCGAGGAAAATTGTAGTAATGCGTGGAAATTAAAAAAAAAAAGAAATTTTAAGTTTTTTTTAATTTTTTTATTTTTTCTGTGAAATTTACGGCTTTAGTGAGAACCAATTAGCTTTAAAATTGTTAGAAATAGATATTTTTAACGTAACAAGTCAATAAAAATATTATACAATAGAAATTTCTTTTAAATTAGCATTTAAATTCGTATGATATTTTTCTCTACGAGCGACTACTTACGTGACAGAAGTGAGCGCGACTGCTCCCGGTTTAAAATATAATTGAAAAATAAATATTTGAAGTGGAATGATTTAAAATGATTATTAAGCAGAGTTAATAATTGTATCAGAATCATTTATTCATTGTGAGTTAGTAATATCTCCGTTCATAATTTAAAATAAAATATTTAAAATCCCGGGAAATCTGTAAAAATTACCGGGAATCGGAATTTCCATTTTTTACTGATTTCTCGGCAAATGTGTCCCAGGAATTTCCCGGGAATGCAGCTCTAGGTAAAGGCGATTAAAAGATTAAAATTGGGGCTCTGGAAATCCAAATATGTACATAACTTATTGTAGCCATAAAACTAATTAGAAGTAGGTTGAATGCTCAAATATATGGAATTTATAGAAGTAAAAGGCAGCTACCAAGCACTTAGTTTATTAAATATTGCCAAGTATACTTTCGCTCCTACGTAGAGATTTAAAATATCCGAAAAAATTGGGTGCAAGAAAAAAACCTGTCTTTTGCGGAAAACTGGAAAAAAGTAAAAATACGGAAAAATTGAAATTTGTTACAATATACTAAACAAATTAGTACAATCGGTTAGATCTATATCCTTAGAAGTGCCTTTTGTCTTTAAGTATATAACAGTATAACAGACACAATCTGAAATATTCCCCAACAAATTGACCAGATTTTGAATTCAGTTAAATTTGGTTATAAACGAAAAATAGATATTTATTTCCGATGCTAGACAAGATCCACTTTTAGAAGAGACTGACAAAAATCATATTGTTTTATCCGTCCAGGATGATGAGGCGGGGTTCGAGTCTGAATCAGATGCTTGGTCTGAAGATTCAGATTCAGATGAAAATATACCACTCAGTGCTTTAGTTAAATAATGTGCTTTCTACGTTTGAAGTTTCGGTTTTGATACTTTAAATTATTAGATAGGTAATAATTATAATTTTTGACCCTATATACATGTTTGTAGTTATATCTTAGATATTATTATGATTATCTTTACAAAATATATTTGAACGAGTTTAAAATTGATATTTTTTCACGTTTCAAGTCTGAATAAGAAAATATTTAAATTTTCCCATTTTTTCCAATTTTTCCAATGGTCTCGAAAAAAACGGAAAAAACCTGTTTTTCCCAATTTTTCCCGTTTTTTTCCGACATGTTAAATCTCTACTCCTAGGGCATCATCAGGGGCGTTTCGTCAAATCAGGAAGGTATCCTGGCAAAATGTCATAACATTTGTTTGGAGAGAGAATTGGCAAATTAACACATAATATAAAACACACACTGGACAAAGGACAAATCAGATTAAATTAATAGATGCCGGTACTATATCATTAGCAAGTCGAAGATGGAGGAACAGTCATCGTTTCTCCACAAATATTGTTCCTCCATCTGCAATCAGACAATCATCAGGAAAACCTAAAGTTAAGTAATTCCACTTTAATTTAATGAAGAAATGGGGTTAAAAATTCAACGAAATAAGCACAAATAAATAAAATACTGAATACTTAACACTGAATACCAGAAAACTTTAATAACTACAAAAACAAATACATTGTATGAAACTATTTATGGTTCATACCAAACCCTTCTTTTAGTGCATCATTAATTTTAACATTATATAGGATTTTAAGAATGTCGTGAATCACTGCATGACATTTTAGTTAAATCTTAAATATTTATACAAATATTTGCCAGCATATTAATATTTAAAATATTTTGATGCAAAAATCAATAACTATTAAATAAAACTTCACTTAACAATGTCCGAATATACCAATGACATAAAATATTTATATTTAGGTCGTTGAAAAATACTAACCTAGAATAATTTCAATTATCATTTTACCCATTGACATTGTGAAAGTACTCTCACGATCGATTAGTTTTGTGTCAAAACATGTTTATTCGCATCATTGATTGGTTATATATCTAGAGGGGGCCCTTAAAAATAATCCCCGGCAAAAAATCCCCACAAATTATCCTTGGACAAAAAATCCCCGGACAAATATTCCCCCGACAAAAATCCCCACAAAAAATCCCGGGAAAATAATCCTCACAAATTTTTTTGGACAAAATATCCACACAAAAAATCCCGGACAAAAAATCCCCAAGAAATATTTGCTGCCGAATAGTTATCTAAAAGTTTTCCCGAAATTTTAACAAATTTCGAATTCCAATTCCATGCTGAAAACTTCAAATTTTACATGACAAAAGAGTATGAGTTTTTTCAAAACTCGTGGAAGATATGGGGAATCAGCTAAAGCCCCGTTTTCATGTAAGACGCTTAACGCGCGTTATGATAACGCGCGATTTCAACTACATACATTTTTTTCATTTCAACTACAAGACATTTCACATGCTAACGCGCGTTTTAGGTCATTAAGACGCGCGTTGGCATTTGAACGGTCTCAAGTAAAATGTATGTACAGTGGAACCCCGTTAACTCGGATTAATCGGGACCGCGGCCGATCCGGGTTATCGAAAATTCGGATTAGCCGGAGAAAATGGTAAAAATTATTAAAATATGGTATGCTTACAGATAAACTCCGTTATAATTGGCACACAGACACTTGTAAACCACGTTCGCGTTCCACACATACAAAGCGTCGTCGAGAGTCTCATTTTTAGCTTTCTTATCTTTGCACCGATTGTCCAAACTGTCTTTTGTTATCATTTTGAAACAAAAACAACATTTTAAGTTTTATTGCCATTACGTAGACAAAAAATCACGGAAACACAAAATCTGAATATATTTACGAACGATTACAGAACGGAACGAACAATGCGACTTTACTACACACAATACCGTCTCGCAACGAGAACGAACTTATGTTATTTAATAAGAGTGAAGACTAAGACCATTGTTTGAAAAATAATTTTTTAATAGTTTTTTCTAAACAATGCTAAGACAGTTTCAAGTAAATAAAGGATACTACAGATGCCTGTTGGTTTCGATAACACATTTTTACTAAGGTATATTATGTATCAAATTAAACAAATACGCATTATCTCTCATTGTATAATGTGTTTGAAAATTGAAACGAATGAACTACATAGGAATTCGCCAAAGCGACAAATTTTTACGAAGAAAGTTTATTATGATAAATAAAATTAGCCCGAAAAATATAAGATATTATAGTATTGGAACAATATGTTTATAAGGAAAGATAAAAGAAAATATTTTAAGATGTTGAAAAGAAATTGGAAAATCCAGCATAAAGGACATACATTTTTATTGTTGTAATGTTTGTCTGATAAAAATCGGTCCGGGTTAGCCGGACTTCCGGGTTATCGGGGGCCGACTTATCGGGGTTCCACTGTAGTTGTAATCGCGCGTTATGAAGATGCGCGTTAAGCGCCTGTCATGAAAGCGGGGCCTTAGCTCATTCCCTATATTTTCCACGATTTTTGAAAAAACTCACACTTTTTTGTCATGTATAAACAAATAAAGTTAACAAAAATATAACACAAATACAGTTTTCAGCATTGAATTGGAATTCGAAAATTGTTAAAATTTCAGGAAAACTTTTAGAGAACTATTCGACAGCAAATATTTCTTGGGGATTTTTTGTCCGGGCTTTTTGTGGGGATATTTTGTCCAAAAAAATTTGTGGGAATTATTGTGGGAATTATTGTGTGTCTGGGATTTTTGTGGGGATTTTTTGTCCGGATATTATTTGTCCGGGGATTTCTTGTCCGGGGATTTTTTGTCCAGGGATAATTTGTGGGGATTTTTTGTCCGGTATTATTTGTCCGGGGATTATTTTTGTCCTAGCTTCCGAACACATGTAATCATTTTCTATGAATCAAGTTCTATGTATAATAATTACGGAGGTAGGTACGTTTTTTCTCACTTCCAACTCAATACGTTAAAGAGATTTCGATAATCTGTGACATACTGAAAGAAGGGTTTGATTTGATGTGAACTTTACAGGAATATACTATTTTTGAATTTTAAACTGGATTAATATAATAAGGTAAGTTGTAACGGCCGAAATAAATGTCGGTATCATCTGCTGATTTATATAGAAAAAACCATACATTGTAAATTTTGGTCTCAGCTCTATTATGAAAGTAGACAATCCACGAAGCTCTTCTTCTAAGATTGGATCTTGAACATCTGCTTGTAGGGTGATACATAATTTTGCTATTTTAAATGCAACTTTCTCTGCTTTATCGCAGGACATGACACTTATAACTGTAAGGACCTAAAAGAAAATGTATTGTTAAATAAAACACAAGCAAATACTTAATTCAGAGATGATGAGGAGAAATATGTAGAACAGAAATATGCTTTATTGTCACTGAAAATTTTATAATTTTATTATCCCTTCCAGACCCAGAAAATCTAAATTAATACTTTGTTAATGTGAGTAAAAATATTAAATCTACTATTGTGTCCCAACAAGATCCCATTTCTTATCTCCCTAATTCAAGAAACGTTTCGAATTCATTCTTTATAAGACCGGTTGATAAATATGAACTGATCCAAACAATCAATAGTATCAAAAGCAAATCTTCCTGTAGTACCGATGGACTATCCATAAAAATTTTCTCAAATCTCCCAGACAATGTGTTGGGAGTCCTCATCTCTCTAATTAATGATTCTTTTAAAGGAATAAAGCATATTTCTCTTCATAATGGTGGTGAAAATTCTAATGCCTGCAATTATAGACCTATTGCATTATTACCGGTACTCTCCAAAATTATTGAGAGACTCATAAAAGCCCGACTTATGTCCTTTCTCGTTGATAACAAGATTTTATCACAAAATCAGTTTGGCTTTTTACACAATAAATGTACCACCGATGCCATGTTTTCTGTACTACATGAGGTTTATCAAGCATTAAACAATAATCTGCACACTACCACTGTTTTTTGTGATTATGCCAAAGCTTTTGATTGTGTAAATCACGACATTTTGATAAAAAACTAGATTTCTATGGAATTCGAGGTATTTCTTTGAACTGGTTTCAATCTTACTTGAATAATAGGAAACAACTGGTTAGAGCAAATGATACAGACTCTAGTCTCAAAAATGTTTTATGTGGGGTACCACAAGGTTCAGTATTGGGTCCTCTACTTTTCCTTATCTTTATTAATGACATCACTAGTTTAAAAATCGATGGAAAAGTTTTTCTTTTTGCTGACGATACCAGTATTACTTGGAGCAACTCAAATATCGCAACTCTTCATGCTACTATAACTTCTGATCTACTCACAATAAAATCCTGGTCAGATTCTAATTTACTCTCTTTTAACGTAGATAAAACAGTAGCATTATTCTATAAAGGAGGAACTCTTCAACCCTTACCTCTTCATAACAGCCAGATCAGTATCGTTGATTCTGTAAAGTTTCTTGGTATTTTTTTAGATAGCAACCTTAAATGGTCTTTTCATATCGATGTGTTAAGCAAGAAACTATCCTCAGCTTGCTTTGCAATAAGATCTGTTTCGAAGGAAATGAATTTAGCCTCTTCCAAAATAACATATTTTTCTTTGTTCGAGTCCCATCTTCGATATGGTCTTCCTTTTTGGGTTCTGGTACAGCTGCCCAATCCGATGTTATTTTTAAATTACAAAAAAGAGCAATAAGATATCTGTTTGGCCTCAGAAGAACAACACATTGCAGAAGCTACTTCAAAGATCACAGGATTCTAACACTACCTTCTTTATATATTTTAGAAACTGTTTGCTTAATTCGTAAACATCTACATGTCTTTCCAGCAAGACCTAGACATGACTATTCCACAAGAAATTCTACATTTGACATCTAATTACCGATCCCGTCCAGTGAGTTAGTAAAGAAATCTATATTATTTTCAGCAAAAAAACTATCTCCCTCTACAATCTACAACTTAAATCTGCAACATCTTTCCCCAAGTTCCGTAACATGACAAAAGCCTATTTATCTGAAAGACCATATTATTCAATAGCAGAGTTTATTAACCAATAACTAAGAAATTACAGTATTCTTATGTATAAGTAGAATCTTAATATATATTTAAGTGTCATATGCAGCAGCTTAACTTATTAACTTATTAAAGTTCTGAAGGCAGATTACGCAATTTGCAATTTTTTTTTAATTTTGCAATAGATTGTTACTGATTTTTATTTCACTTGATTACGTTTTATTTATATTGACGATTTATATAATTTTAGTAAATTGTGTTTGTTATTGTTCTTATTTATGTTTCGTGTAAGCTTTGTCTATAAAACTGTTAAATTTTTCATGACAATAAAGCATATTTTCTATTCTATTATGGACAAAGCTTACAAAGCGCCAAGAGAAGAAAATAACAACAACAAATACAATGTACTGAAATTGCATACTTCAATTATTAATTTTACTCCTAACTGAGTATTGAGACCATGTTTCCGTTGGAATTTTGCCACGTTGAAAAGACGGGAAATAAGGTGTAAATCATAGACCTCCCCTAGTCTTCTTTAATTCCACATTCGTTTGTTTAGCAAATAATAGAAACCACGAAAGGGTAACCAGGAACTTAGTCTCATTAAAAGTTTTATTTTCTTCGGAAATAAAACTTCCAATTATTTTAAACAGATTTCGCTAAAGCATCCATATCGAATTATTTTATCGTGATTCGATACTAGCAGGCTCGGTTTATTTCAATTTGTTCAGAAATATCCATATACAGGGTGTCCAGAAACTCTACCGACAAATGGAGACAGAAGATTCCTCAGAAAATTTTAAGACAATTTAACCCAATTCACTCAGTTCGAAAATAATGCTTTCTAAGGGAGCTAGAGCTCTTGGAAGATAACGTCTGGTAATTAGTTTTTCTTAAATACCTCCAGAATGCTTCTATTTATAAAAACGAAATTTGGTAAGCTTATTTATCTTCCAGGGATAATTTGATTCCATCCATTGCGAATTTCTAGTATCCATACGCGTCCGTTTTGGGTAGGGCAACGGTTATTTTATCGCATAACTTTTTTGTCTTTACCGTTTAAACATTTCTAATGCTGGATTATTAAATTTTGAGGTATTCTAGAACTAAAAGATACTCTTGCTTTAAGTCGGTAGGACAAACCGTTTTCTAGAAAAATCGATTTAAAAATTTTTAGTTTTTTTAATTTGAAAAAAAGTTGAAAAATTTTTCAAAAGAAACGTGTCTTTTACCAACTTAAAGCAAGAGTAGCTTTTAGGACCAGAATACCTCATAATTTATTAACACGTTGACGGAGAGTGTGTCAAATGTTGTGACACTATATGTATTTTCCAAAGTAGAATACGTCAACGTGTTAATCTAGTGTCAAAAATGCTTAAAAATTAAAGACAAAAACATTATTCGATTAAATAACCGTTGACCTACGTAAAACGGACGAATATGACCGGTAATAGAAAATTGCAATTAATGAAATCGATTCATCTCTGGACTATAAATAAACGTACCAGTTTTCGTTTTTCTAAATAGATTTTTTAAATTATTTTTAAATTCAAGAAACGAACAATTTTCAAATTGATTTTTTTCTAGAAAACGGTGTATCCTATGGACTTAAAGCAAGAGTACCTTCCTTTTAGTACTAGAATAACTCATAATTCAATAATCCATAGTCAAAAATGCTCAAAAATTAAACACAAAATAGTTATGGATAAAATAACCGTTTCCCTACCCAAAACGGGCGCCTATGACCGGTACTATAAATTCACAATGAATGGAATCGATTTATCTCTGGATGATAAATATGCGTACCAATTTTCGTTTATCTAAATAGAAGCGTTCTGGGGGTATTTGAGAAAAACTAATTACAAGACGCCATCTTCAAAGAGATCTAGCTCCATTAGGAAGCATTTTCGGACTAAACTTAGGTGAATTGGGTTACCCCAATTGGGTAAACCCATTCACTAAGTGAATTGGGTTAAATTATCTTAAAATTATCTGCGGAATCTCCTTTTTAGGTTTGTCGGTAGAATTTCTGGGCACCCTGTATACACTCTCTGACGATACAAACATTTTCAAAAAAAATCGGTGTATTTTACCAACTTAAGGCAAGAGTAACTTTAGGTACCAGAATACCTCATAATTTATTAATCTAGTGTCAAAAATGCTTAAAAATTAAAGACAAAAAAGTTATTCGATAAAATAACCGCTGACCTACCCAAAACGGACGCATATGACCGGTACTAGAAATGTTCAATTAATGAAGTCGATTCATCTATGGAATATAAATAAACATACCAGTTTTCGTTTTTCTAAATAGTTTTTTTTTATTTTTTTTTTAAATTCAAGACACGAAAAATGGTCGAATTGATTTTTCTAGAAAACGGTGTATCCTATGGACTTAAAGCAAGAGTGCCTTTTAGTACTAATACCTCATAATTTAATAACCCATAGTCAAAAATGCTTAAAAATTAATTACAAGAAAGTTATGGGATAAAATAACTATTGCCCTACCCAAACCGGGCGCCTATGATCGGTACTAGAAATTCACAATGAATGAAATCGATTTATCTCTGGATGATAAATACAGGGTGTAACAAAAATACAGGTCATAAATGAAATCACATATTCTGGGACCAAAAATAGTTCGATTGAACCTAACTTACCTTAGTACAAATATGCTCATAAAAAAAGTTACAGCCCTTTGAAGTTACAAAATTAAAATCGATTTTTTCGAATATATCGAAAACTATTTGAGATTTTTTATTGAAAATGGACATGTGGCATTCTTATGGCAGGAATATCTTAAAGAAAAATTACAGTGACATTTTTGCACCCCATAAAAATTTTATGGGGGTTTTGTTCCCTTAAACCCCCCTAACTTTTGTGTACATTTCAATTAAATTATTTTTGTGGTACCATTAGTTAAATTCAATATTTTTAAAACTTTTTTGGCTCCTAGTATTTTTTCGATAAGGTAGTCTTTATCGAGTTGCGGCTTCTTTTTTAATATGTTTACATAAAGATTTTATGGGGGTTTTGTTCCTTTAAACCCCACAAATGGTTGTGTACGTTCCAATTAAACTATTACTGCGATACCATTAGTTAAGCACGGTGTTTTTAAAACTTTTTTGATTCTTTGTATTTTTTCAAGAAGCCACTTTTTATCGAGGTGTGGCTTCTTTTTTAATATGGTTCAAAATATACCTAAAAATGTAAATCATAAATAAATTTTCATATTATTACCAAGTCTCCATAATCGTACTTAACCATATACAAATATGTGGTGGATTTCACAAATATTCAAAGAATCTTGATAAAAACTGATTTTTAGAAAAAGTACTAAGAGGCAAAAAAGTTTTTAAAACATTGTGTTTAACTAATGGCACTACAATAAAAATTAAATTGGAACGTAGACAAAAGTGTGGGGGGTTTAAAGGAACAAAACCCCCATAAATTTTTTATGGGGTGTATAAATTTCACTATATTTTTTTCTTAAGATACTACTGCCATAAGAATGGCACATGTCTATTTTCAATAAAAAATCTCTAATAGTTTTCGATATATTGGAAAAAATCGATTTTCATTTTGTAACTTCAAAGGGCTGTAACTTTTTTTTGTGCACATTTGTACTAAGGTAAGTTAGGTTCAATCGAACTATTTTTCATCCCAGAATATGTGATTAAATTTATGACCTGTATTTTCGTTACACCCTGTATATGCGTACCAATTTTCGTTTTTCTAAATATAAGCGTTTAATTTAATTTAAGCGGTAATTTAATAGGACGCATGTTCGGAGTAAGTGAATTGGGTTAAACTATCTTAAAATTATCTGAGGAATCTCTTATTTTCGTTTGTCGGTAGAGTTTCTGGACACCCTGTATACACTCTATGATGATTTCTAATGAAAATGAAACTAGTAAAAATGTTTATGGAGCTCTTTCAACAAACTGAAATATAATACGTCTTTTGTTTTATACTTACGCTGAATACTCCTGCATACATAATAGATCGCCACACATGCTTGTGATCAACTATGTGAAAAGTTTGCATGATACTGGACAGGAATAAATTCAAATCGCAAATACATTCAAAAAATATAAGGCTCAGTATATTAAAAAAACCTATCTGAAATATTGAATTTGTACTCTCTGCAATCAAAAATAGATCTCTATATTCACATTTAATTTTTCTATTGTTAAAATAGATGTTCTCACTTTTTTCTATACACATTAACTTAATTTGATCAGACAAGTTATTTTGTCTTTGACATATGACATTAATAAGTTCTTCGAGACAAGCTGTTGCTGCTATTAATTGAATATAAATTATTACAAAATATTTGCTTAAGATGGCTTGTTTTAAATCATGAAATTGGAACATACTATCAGAATACAGTATAACTAGGCAACACATTGTTAACAAAGTATATCGATATGATCTTAGAATAACTTCCTTTTGAAGGGGTATTTTTAAAACACTAAGTTTATTAAATATTAATTTCCAATCTTTACTTTTGTAGACCAGCATATACATCACTGTTGTAGTAAAAAATGCATATTGACAACCAGATATTATTATGAAAATACGCTCTGTCGATATTCCAGGGGCATTTACCATCGTGCTTATCCCTCTTACTACAGTGATGTTCCACGGAACAAGACTAAAATTAAGTATCAGCTGTAAGAAATTTTCCAAACACTTAAATTCAAAGCTCCATGGGAAAACCCCGCAAAATGCCCCTATTTTATAAATAATTTTCAAATAATAAATATCAAATTTTGTATTCTTGATGTTGTCGTACATTGTAAACAATTTTGAAAATTAATAAAACCTTTTACACTGAAAGATGGATTATTTACCCTAATAAATTAACATAACAAATATAATCTATTGATTACAATTTCCTTATTTATTGGTAAAGGGGAAAATGTTATAGACTAGGGGCCGCTATAGGTGAAATTTGCTAATCATTTTAGGGCACGATAAGAATCTATAACTACTTATAGTGGAGTCACTGAAGGTGGATATGAGCGATTACCTCCGATTTCGTTCAACCTCCATCGATTTGCATGAAAATTGGTGAGTGATTAGAGGATATCTCAAGAAACAAAGGTAGACATGGTGTTAACTTGCGCTTTTACCCTGGGGGTGGATGCCACCCCTTCTCTGGGTGAAAATTATTTTATTAAAAATAACCTCATAATTAGATAGGGGGACAAATTCTAAGCAAAATTTGTTATATAAAGTTATTAAAATAAATCAAAACTTTTTGACTTATTAAAGATCAAAAATTTGAATTTTTCGTAAGAAAAATGCATAATTTTAACCGATTTTTCATAGATAAATCAAAAACTATAAGTTTTTACAAAAAAGTTATTATTACCAAAATTGAAGCTAATAAAAAAATTAAATAAACTCCTTACTAAGAAACCTTTTGATATTAACTAAAAGTGAGTTATAGGTAATTGAATGCATATTTTTTTCGGTGAGTACCCAAATGTAAGTATTCAAGCTTAAATTACGGTAAAATTATGCATTTTACAACATAAACTTATTAAACATTTGTGAAAGTACTTAGAAATATCTATCAAATTAGATACCGAACAAGTTAATAGCATTAAAATTTATGCTCCAAAAATTTTTCAAACTTCATATTTTAAAAATTTTTCCAAAAAATGTAATTGTTTTTTTTAATAACTTCATTAATTTTTAAGATACCAGGTTTACCTAAAAACGGTTTGAAAGGTAATTCCAAAGGCTAATAAATTGAATTTAATCTTCAAAACCCCTTACTTTTTAAAAAATCAAAGATTAAATTGCCACGGTTACATGGTTCTCGCAGAAAAATTTAAGCTTTAAACGTTTCTAGCTCGGTTATTTTTCACCCTACAGAAATGGTAAGTAAGGCTTAATATTTGATATAGAAAAATCTAAAATTTGGTTATTGACCATTTTTACGTATATTGAGTATTTTTATAGTTATTATCAAAAGAAATTAAAAATGACGATAATTTTAAAAATTCTGATTTTTTTAAATATATGCATTCTAAACCGGTAAAAATTATTAAAATTGTTACTTATGCTAATACAAAGAAATTTTTGTAAGGATTACCTACTACAAATTTTAATTTTTGTGGAAATGGCGTATTTTTTATTTTTCACTTTTTCCTAAAAAATTCGAAAGGTTTCTCTTGGTTTCATCATAACTTGCTTAATTTTGATGCTATTAACTTCTTCTGGAGCTCATTTGTTAGGTATTCTCAAGTACTTTGATAAGTGTTTAACAGGTATATTTTATAAAATGCATCAGTTTCCCGTTATTTAAGCTTAAATACTTAGATTTGAGTACTCATAAAAAAAATAAACATTCAATTACCCATAACTCACTTTAAATTAACATTAGTTTAGTACTTCGAGTGAATAGTGTATTAAATTTTTTATTGTCTTCAATTTTGATAAGAATAATTATTTTGTAAAAGTTAACAGTTTTTGAGTTATACGTGAAAAACAGCTTTAAAACATGCATTTTTTATGAAAAAATAAAATCTTTGATCTTTAATAACTCAAAAAGTGTTGATTTATGTTAATAACTTATTAAAACAAATTTTGTTCAGAATTTGTCCCACTATCGATTTATGGTATTATTTTTAATAAAATAATTTTCACCTCAGAAAAGGGGTGGCATCCACCCCCAGGGTAAAAGCCCAAGTTGGCATCATGCCACCTTTGCTCCTTGAGGTATCCTCTAACTGCCCACCAATTTTCATGAAAATCTATGGAGGTTCAACGAAATCGGAGGTGAAAATCTTCAGTGACTGCACTAAAATGGTAGAACCTAAAAGGGAATGAATGAATACTGTGCCGTCACTTTTTAATGGGACATGCACCGACAGTGGCGCATCGAACTTTCCACTTATGGACGGGATAAATAAATAAAAAGCTACCCTCCCTCACTCCCAGGATTAAATTGTTTCATTTTTTTAAGTTGTATGTGATTAAAAAATAAGACTCAGCGTAATTTTAACTCACCACCCTTTTCCCCCTTCCCCACCATCAAAAATTTCATTTTTCATTTTTTTAGGTGGGATGCAATCAATTTTAAGATTTCAAAAAATTACAGGCATAGCTGAGACTTTTACAAATCATGTGTATTTTTTTATAGATCCGTAGGTTGAGCGTACATAACCTCAAAAAAGTTTAAATTGTTTTTTTGAAAATTGAAATACTAGATTTCTAATTGTTTTCAGATTTTTCCTTAAGGTTCGCCACCTTCAAAAATCCAAAGAAAAATGTTTAGAGGGTTTTTGGGGGGTTTGAATTTGTTTCTCCCGTTTTAAAATGTTCTAAATGACTCAGTTATTTCAATTTACATATTATAAAAAACATTAATTTCATCTATTTTGAAGAAAATCCTAGGGAAAATCTCCTAAAAACTAGGGAAAATCCCCAAAACCTCCTAAAAACAGATTCTTGAATTCCTGAAGGTGGCGAATCTTACAGAAAAATTTGAAAAAAATAAAAAAATATAGTGTTTACTTCCAGCCATCTCCAAAAAAAGTTATGTACGCTCAACTAACAGATCCATAAAAAATAGACATGATTTATAAAAGCCTCAACTCTGGATGTGAATTTTTTGAAATATTAAAATTGATTGCATCCCACCTAAAAAAAATAAAAACGAAAAATAAAGTTTTTGATGGTTGGTGAAGGGGGAAGAGGGATGTGGGTTAAAATTACACTGAGTCTTATTTTATAATTACATAAAACTTAAAAAATTTAAAAAAAAATGGAATAGTACATGAAAATCACTTAAAGAAAAATTAAATCTGGGAGTGACGGGGGGTGAAAGTTTGATGCGCCACTGTCGACGCATGTCTCACTAAAAAGTGACGGCACAGTGTTCATACGTCTTTTTTAATGTTCTACTATTTATGTTATATTCTCTTATCGTGCCTAAAATGATTAGCAAATTTCACCTACACCGGCTCCTAGTCTATTATACAGTACAATTTATTACACACGTTAATTTTCGTGAGTCCGTGAAATCAATAATATTAATAATTCTAAAAGAAATTTTACAAACTTTTGTTTACTCAATAAATAATAAAGCTGTTCTGAACCTATTTCCTTGTGGCATTTTTATAATCAACTATTTTCAATGGAAAATAAGCTACAATTTTACCAAAAAAATATGATTTTATTAACGTTTCGACGCCCAAGTCGGGTGTCGTTGTCAAAATACAAAATAATACTAAATTAAACTAAAATGTTGTTGCTTAGTAAAAAATTCTTCTAATAATTTATTTAATGTGACTCATTTATATCGGCAATTCAGACATGTATTATACATTTTAAAGTAGAAGAGTTTAAAATGATATTGCCAATATTGATGAGTTGCGTTCCTGGGACGACTTTACTAAAATATAGTTCATTTGATTACATGAAATCAGCCCAACTTAAGAATATCCGCCTCAAAAATCATAGCATGTGATCTGTCTTTAAAAAGACAACCAAATGCAACGGTGGCAGTAAAATTCTCGCGCTAGAGACTCCATAGTAAATCACGAGGGAAAACCATGAAAAACCTTGTGATACTATCCCGACATCGTAAGTATTTGGGCTTACATTTAGTTTACTCTCAAATCTAATACCAAATTCCGACTTTAATATATAGGTATATATATTGTTATATTCCTAATTGATATAAGAAATAAAAGTTTATAATTATAAATTAAAGTCAAATTAAAATAAAGGTTTTCATTTTTCTCGACCACGGGCATGTAAATTTGGAACACCCTGTATAAAACAAATTATTTATAGGTAGATTTTAAGAGAGTGATTCGGAGAAGTGTTTACGAACCTCGGAAACAATACGACTAAAGTAAACAATTAGAGTGATGTGTATAAAGAAAGTGTTCGCGGAAGGATTTGTCATTAACCACCGCTAACTAATACTCTAGTGAATCAGATAATAGGTCATTAAATTTGTAAATGTTGTATTAATGTAGAAAGTAAAATTGAAATGGGGAATATTATTTTTTCTTGAAATCCATTAAGATATTTAGAAAAAGGAAAGTTTTGTATTGATGAATACGGATAATTGAAAGTTGCTTGGGATTGGTTGATTTTTGAATGCTGGAAGGGGTAATTTGGAAGTAGGAGAATGGATGACAAATGTGAAGGTAGAATGTTTTGAGCGATCGAAAGGCGAAGTCTAGTGTTCGAAAAGAGTGTACAAAAAAGTGAAACGCCGGTATAGTTAGTTTGTTGTTGAAATTTAAAAAGTAAGATATCGTGGAACGAGTGTTAGGCCGAGTCGAGATAAGATATAACTCCTTGAGTCTAGAGTATCCCGGTTTTTGTTGAAGTGTTTGAAAAAGGTAGAACACGGCATCAGGAGAAGGCAGGAACGAGGGCGGTACGAGGCGTAGTTTTCAGAAAGGAGCAGAGGCTTTACTGGGAAGCTGGTACGAGTCGTTTGATCGCAACCCAAGATAGGAGGAAACGTGTTTTGTGTGAGGACATTGTCAAATCATCAGTAAAGGTCAGTATATTTTGTTATGACATGAATGTATGGTTTATGTATTAAATACCACATTGAAAATTGAGGCACACAATCATTATTAAAAATTTTTTATCAAACCTAAATCAATTTATTACTGATAAATCATAATAGTTCAATTTAAATAAAATAACTTTGGAGACAAAAAGAAATAAGATTCCCATGTTTGTAAATGTTATATTAAATAAAGATAGAAAGATAAGATATAAGAAATATTAAGCATTGAATGCCTTTTAGATAAAATAAACGATTTTATAATTTCTAATTGAAATTCATATGTGTGTATTATTTTACTCTCTTTTATCTATCCCGATTAGGAATCCACTGAGAAATATTTTGAAGCCACGAAAGTAAGTAATTGATATTATAATTTAGCCCTGAAATTGACACTATATTGGTATTTGATCTGTTTGATTAATGAGATAATCATTAATTAATTAATTAAAATAAATTACATCTGAGAACAGCATCAGATTTCAAAAATAAAATCACAACAATATATATGCTATTTTAAATTATAAATAATATTAATAATGTATAGATATTATATACATAATACTAAAATATAAAATATGTACTAACTCGATATGTTACTGACTTACTAATCATGGTATTTTCTTTCTATTGACTTCCTCTTTCAGTATGGGTAACCACATCCTACTGCATTCTACCGAGGAATTTGCGATACAATTGGTTTCATTTAGCATAATTTTTCTTTAATTTTTCTCTTTACTGTCTGTTTCTTTTAGGACTATACTTCAATCTCTCCACTGAACTCTATGTTCATTATCCCATGCGTGTTGACAAATTTGAGGTCTATGAACTTGTCTATTTTTAATATAAGACTGATGTTCACTTATTATTCTAACGTGTAATGGTCTTGATGTTTCACCTAAATAAAATTGTTCGCATTCACAAGGTATTTTATAAATACAATTCTTTGTTCTTTTTTGTTCATTGTTAGGTTTAGTTTTAGATAGAATAGATCTCAACGTGTTTGTTGTTTCGAATATTGTTGAAATGTTGAATTTATTGGAATTTGGTATTAGATTTGAGAGTAAACTAAATGTAAGCCCAAATACTTACGATGTCGGGATAGTATCACGAGGTTTTTCCTGTGTGTGTGTCTCTCTCTTTATCATTAATAATCATTATAATCATGCAACCTCTTCTGTCCCCTAGCTGGACATAGGTCTTTCCCGCTTTTCGCCACTCTCCACGGTTCTGTGTTGCCATTTCTTGAACATTCGTTTAATGTCCCCCATCCATCGTGTTGGTGGTCGTCCTCTGTTGCGCTTGTCTTCTCTTGGGCGCCAGTCAATTAGTTTTCTGGTCCATCATGAGTCTTTTAATCTCGCTACGTGGCCTACCCAATTCCATTTCAGCTTGGTTATACGTTCGACGACATCTGCGATACCTGTTCTTTTCCTCAGGTATTGGTTCCTTATTTTGTCTTTTTTTCTCACGCCGACAATCAATATTTCCATGCGCCTTTGTGCATTTTTTTGGCATACAATTTTTTGGCATATATTTCATACTAGTGACGTCATACATCTGAGCGTGGTGACGTAATCGATGATTTTTTTTAAATGGGAATAGGGGTCGTGTGGCACCTCATTTGAAAGGGTGTTCAAATCTCTATACAGTAATATAAACATAAATATCATTATTTATACAGGGTGGCCAAAATAATAATTTTTGAATTAAATTAATTGACGAAAAAAGAAGAATGTATGCAATTTATTTAACTCAAAATGCGTTCTATCGCCGTCAAAAAATAGAAAAAAATGTTTATTTGGCAAATAAACATTGCTTTTCGTTTAAATTAAATGTTCAAACTGCCAAGAGATAGGTGGGAGGCTATTTGTGATTTAATTTAAGCGAAAAGAAATGTTTATTTGTGAAATAAATATTTTTTTCTATTAACTGACAGCCGTACAATGTATTTTGAGTTAAATAAATTACATACATTCTTCTTTTGGCGTCAATTAATTTAATTCAAAAGTAATTTTTTTGGTCACCCTGTATAAATAATGATATTATCGTTTATACTACTGAATAGAGAATTGAACACCCTTTCAAATGAGGTGCCACACTACCCCTATTTCCATTTAAAAAAATTATTGATTACGGCATAACGCTCAGATGGATGACGTCACTACTGTCACTAGTATGAAATATATGCCAAACAATTGTAATTTAAAAATAAAAATCGACCTGTTTCAGGATTTTTCTCCAAAGTCGTCCATTTTAGAGAAAATGAATGTATTCCATAATTTAGATCCTCTCTGTATGTACTTTTCTGTCATTTCGACCACATGATTTTGGATGGTTAGGTACGCTCTTATCTTCTCTATCAAAAAATGCTAAAAAAATTGTATTTATTCATCACAACTTACGCTTTATAGATTTTAAGAATTACAGCACAATAATATGTGAAAAAATTTACATAAATTTTTTGGATATTATGTATTTTCTCCCATTATTTGGTATCCGGTATTCGCGGTGTGCAAGTACTGAAGTACTTGTACTTGGAGGGGATACGTGAAACGATCGTGCGCGAATAGCGGAGAAATATTGCATCTTTCTTAAATAAGCCATATGGTCAATTAAAATTGTCAAATTAATGTATATTTCATACTTACTGTTATTGAAGAAGAAAAATTATATATTGCTCCAAAATATTGATATGATATGCAATTATTATACAGTGCGTAAATCGTTCAGCTGGACATAGGGAATATACATTGAAAGAATTGTGGCAACTGCGCTAACCTGTGTTAGTTGAATCTTCTGTTCGAGTACGAGTTTTTGGTTCAATAGAGCTGTTAGAACTAATAGAATGAATGGGTTTTGAAACAAGGCTGTCCATAAATAAATCAAAAACAAAGTTTATGATTAATGAGTTAATAATTTTACTTTAATTTTTAAAATATTTTTCATTTAAAAACTAATTTCAAAACTGAACAGTTTTCCCATTCCCTTAGGCCAAAAAAAATTGGCTACTACATTGTCATATTTTGACGTTTATTTGTGTTAGTCGAAATGAGGAGTCAATTTTGAGGTTAATGCCCCTTAATGCTAACAACCAAATTGTCATCGAGAGAGCTCAGTTGCCACAATAGGGATTTTCATTCACAGTCATTTGTTTCGAACTTCTGTCACATTTCGTATAATCCATGTATATTAATATTATACACAGATTATATAACATATGACAGAAGCTCGAAACAAATGACAATCGATGAAAAGCCCTATTACCTCAATATAATACATTGTATGTATTTATGTATCTAAATATATACAATGTATGTTCCCTATGTACAGCTGAACGATTTACGTACTGTATAAAGGTAAATTTAATTAATTGTATTTTGCTTGCAGTACTGCATTTTAATAACCAATTTTATTTACCACATAATTGTTTACGTTTTAATAACATAACCTGAATCTTATTTTTTCTTCTTATTATTTTTTTTGGACTATGGCCTTGACAATTATCCAGCAACCAGGACCATATGATTGGCCAATATAATTAAAAGTGCGAATAAAGTTGCAGAGCGCAGAAACCAGATGTCGCTTTTCCGAACTTGCACGGTCCCAATAGGGCCGAATAGCATGCAACATTTAGCCGAATATCGAATATTTGAAAAAGTAGACGAATAGGCTGAATACCGAATAGTACCCGAATATTCGTGACATCACTAACGCAGACCTACAAAAGGACACTTAATCCAGCTTTTCATGTATATCATTATTTACGTGATTTACGCAGATTTTTAAGTCATGTTATATTTGTCAATGACATAGTACTCATAAGCAACAATACAGAGGAACTAACAGTGGCGGATCCAGAATTTTTTTTGGGGGGGGCATGGATCTTGATAGTGATTACTTTTCTCTGATGCAAGGTCACTTTTAGTCTCAACACCAATAGGATAAGTAGGTTTTCCAATATTTGGGGGGGGGGTCGGTTATGACCCCCCTCAGGATCCGCCAGTGGGAACTAATGTACATGCTAAAGGAGCTAAACAAGAATCTGAGAAAATCTGTTTAAAATAAATTTAAATAAATGTGATGACAAATCAAAATATTCCAATCGGCTTAGATCGTGTCTAGTTTCGAAGAGTATATATAGCTAGGTCACACAATAAAACTAGGCAAACAGAATCAAACGGCAAAGATAACTAGAAGAATCCAACTGACTTGACCATTACAAGGAAGAATCAGTCTTTCTTCTTCTTCTTCCTCTTTATAAGCAATTCTGCTTATTCATTGGCGGTTGATACCTCTATGGAAGGTTGTCACTCCATCTTTTACGCGGTCGGCCGGTACTTCTTCTACCGATTGGTGATTTATCTCGTGCTATTTTGACCACACGTGTCTCCCCCATTCTGATTATGTGGTTGTTTTATTTTTTTTTCTATTTAGTGTCCATTCGTTTGTACACTGTACGTTACATTGTCTTCTAATATCTTCGCTCCTCTTTCGATCTCTCAGTGTATTTCCTGTAATTCTTCTCAGTACTCTCATCTCTGCCGTTTCCAGTAGTCTTTGTGTTGTGGCTGTATCGGGTCTTGTTTCCGATGCATATGTCATTATTGGTCTTACACTGGCCTTATAAATTCTTGACTTCATCTCAGTGTTAATATGTCGGTTTTGCCATATAGTATCATTAAGGCATCCTGCTAATCTATTTGCTTTTGTACTTGATTTCTCACTTCTTTGTCTAGGTCTCCGTAACTTGACAATGTAATTCCAAGGTATTTTACTTCCATTACTTGTTCATTACTGATACCATCAACTTCTATTTTGCATCTGATTGGTTCTTTACTAATTACTATTGTTTTGGTTTTCTGAGATGAAATTGTCATATTGAATTCTTTTGCTCTTATGTTAAATCTGTGGACTAATCTTTGCAGACTATCTTCATCTTGGGCTATCAATATTGCGTCGTCTGCGTAGCAGAGTATTTTTACTTCTTTGTTTCCCATTCTATATCCTCTTCCTTTGTTGACGTTTTTGATGATTTCATCCATGATTAAATTGAAAAGCATAGGACTCAATGAGTCTCCCTGTCTTATTCCGCTGCCTATATCTATAGGTTCTGTAAGTTGTCCATCAATTCTGACTTCCATTTAGTTGTTTTGGTAGATGTTCTCAATAGTTTTTATGATATCTAGAGGGACTTCCCTATTATACAGAAGATGGATTATATCTTTGAGTCTTACTCTGTCAAATGCTTTCTTTAAGTCAATCAGACATAGAAATGCTGGTCTATTATACTCTAGTGATTTCTCAGTAATTTGCTTTATGTCGAATATTGCATCTGTACACGATCTTCCAGTACGAAAACCCTGTTGTTCATCTGCTAAACTTATCCTCTGATTAATTACGTCTTGTAAGATTTTAGTTGTAAGTTTTAGGGTAGTATTTAACAAGTTGATACCTCTGTAGTTTTCTGGCTGCTTTATATCTCCTTTTTTGAATAGTAGAATTAGTTCGCTCGTTCTCCATTCTTCCGGTATTTTATTGTGTTTTATGATTTTGGTAATTAATGTTGTTAATTGTTCTGTCATTACTGCTCCACAATATTTCAGTAATTCGTTTGGTATTCCATCCTTACCTGCAGCTTTTCTGTTCTTCAGCTTTTCGAGTGTTTTTCGCACTTCCTGTGCACTGATATTAACATCCTCATTTGTGGTAATTTCTGGTGTTTCCGGTTCTAGCATCATTTGTTCTTCCTCTGCATAGAGCTTTTTTAGATAGTCAATCCATGTATCCTTTTCTATGTGTTTTTGTTCTATTAGTTCCTTTACCTCCGTTCTTTGACCTCTTATAAAGCGCCATATTTCCTTTTGGAGACCACAAAAATCATGTTCAGTGATCATTTTTTATTCTTATTACTACTGAATGTGTTTCGTTTCTTATAGTCTTATAATTATCGTATGCCTCTTGTGTTTTAGTTGACATGTATTTTAGGTAAGCTTTTTTCTTCTCTTTACATTTTTCCTTCACTTCTGTACAAAACTATGGAGTTCTTCGTCTTGGAAGCGATTTATTTTTTTTAATGTTTCTTTCACCAAGAACTTCCTTGGCTGAGGCTAAGATATTGGACTTAATTTTTGCCCAGCTTTCTTCGACTCCGTCACTTTCTGTGATATACATGTTGCTGCTTTTTTCAGTTAGTCTTTTTTGGAATAGGTATCTTGTGGAGTCGTCCTGTAAGCTTTCGACTTTAATCTTAGTGGTGTATTCTGCTGTTTTGTTATCACATATTATAGGTATGTGTTTTCATTCTGATTTTGCACAATACCAAATTTATGATCGCTTCCTATTTCTGCTGATGTTAGAGCTCTTACATCCAAGATTAGAGACGGGTGTAACTCTCTATTCGACAGAATATAGTCTAAGATCTTTGTCCTCTAATGTTTTAAAAAGTGTATTTGTATTGTTCTTTGTGAGGAAAAAATGTATTGTTAATTCGTATTTCATTTATGCTGCAGAGGTCCGTCAGAAGGTCTTCGTTTTCATTTCTGATATTTTCATTATATCGCTGTTTTATTCCCGGAACTGTGGTCATTGCCAACACGGGCATTAAAGTTACCCATAATGTTTATACATATATTCATCATTTGGGATCTCGTTTATTACAGTCTGAAGGTGTTCATAGAAGTTTTCTTTTATGGTGGCATCCCTGTTGTTCTCAGGTGCATAGATCGCTATCACGTTCAGAGGTTTGACATCCAGTTTGACTTTTACGCTAACTATTCTTTCCGAGATATATCGGCACTCTTGTACTTGGTGTACAAATTTTCTGTGGACTAGCAGTGCGACTCCTTCCTTGGCTCTCCTGTCTTTTGCAACACCACTGTAAATCATCAGATAGTCATCCAGCATAATTTGACCCTTTCCTTTTTTCTTGGTCTCTTGTAGTGCACATATGTGTACCTATATTTTTTTCTACAAGCTCTTTTGTGATTTTCTGCTCTCTTGTGTTTGGAGACTTTAACATTTCAAGTACCGATGCGAAGTATATTTTTCGTTTTCCATAAATTCGTTGTCCTTTTTCTCGTGTTCCTGTTCCGAGGCATAATCCTGTTTCTATGAGCTATGGTTTTAACATCTATCAGTAGTGTGCTAACCTGGCTGTAGACCCTCCTCCTTTATCCGGGCTTGGGACCGGCAACAGTTCTGTCGAGCTACTCAATCACACCAAACAAAACTGCAGGCGGAGTTGAAGGCTGAGTAAGAATTAGTGATGTGTTAAAAAACAAAAATATAAATCTAAAGACAAGGGTATTCAACATTATTTGTATTCTACCAGTTATGACCAATGGAATGGAGACCATGAGACTTACAGAGCTATCAGCCAATAGATTGGGAACGACACAGTGGGCGATCGAATGAGCTATGCTAGGAGTATCTCCGATGGAACACATACAAAATGAGAACGTGCGAAGCAAGACGAAGGTGGAAAATGCAATTGGAAAAATTACGAAAATGAAATGGAGCTGTGCAGGACACGTGGTACGGCAAAACAACGGAAGGTGGACGAGAAACATTGTACATTGGAGACTACGCGAGCGCAGTCGTAGTAGATGAAGACCACAAAAATGATGACTATACATCAAAGCAAAAAATGGGGAGAAACTGGCACCAAATAGCACAAAACAGAGAAGAATGGAGAACTCATGGGGAGGCCTTTGTCCAGGAGTGGATGCAAACACGCGGAAGAAGATTATGTAGGTGATTTAATGGCAAAATATACTTACGATGAATATTCCAGTATACATAATAGATCGCGACACATGCTTGCTGTTAAATATGTAATCACTTTGCAATATATTGGACATGAATACATTTAAATCACACATGCCCTCAAAAAATATAAGACTCAGTATATTCAAAAAACCTAGCTGAAATATTGAATTTGTACTATCTGCAATTAAAAATAGATCTCTGTATTGGTGTTTAATTTTTCCAATGTTAGTATAAATGTTCTCCCTTTTTTCTACAAACAATTGCTTTATTTGATCAGATAAGTTCTTTTGCCTTTGACATATGACACTAATTAGTTCTGTGAAACAAGCTGTTGCTGCTGTTAGTTGGAAATAAATTATAACAAAATATTTTCTTACGATAATTTGTTTTAAGTCAGTTCGATACACATCAGAATAAAGTATAACTAAACAGCACAATGCTAATAAAACATATCGACATGATCTTAGCATAACTTGCTCTTGAGTGGGTATTTTCAAAATGCTAAGTTTATCAAATATTAATTTCCAATCTTTTCTTTTGAAAATCAGCATATAAATGATTGTTATAGTGTAAAGTGCGTATTGACAAACAGATATTATAATGAGAATGCGTTCTGTTGATATACTAGGGGCACTTAATGCTGTTACTATAGTAATGTTCCATGGAAGAAGAATAACATTAAATATTAGCTGTAAGAAATTTCCCAGACAGTTAAATTCCAAGCTACATGGAGATACCCCGCAATATGCCGCTATTTTATAAATTATTTTGAAATAATAAATATCAAATTCTCTATGCTTGATATTGTTGTACATCGTAAGAAATTATGAGAGTAAATAAGTCTTAATATTGCAGGGTGGATTAATTACTCTAACAATGAATGTAATTAATAAATTGAATTTATTGATTACCATTTTCTTATTATTTTAATACAAGGAAAAAATATTGCATATTATAATTTATTAGACCTGTCAATTTAGTTAAGTGCATGAAACCAATAATATTAATCATTTTAAAAGAAATTTTACAACTTGTGTCTAATAAATAATAACGCAGAAAATAATCATGTATTAGTAGAAATTCCTATTTTTAAATTGTAATAAAACAAAGTGTACTTGTGATATCGAAACTTTTTATTTGTTTTAAAGACCTATCGATGATGTGGATCTCAAAATCAATACCAAACAGTGGCTTTTTGGGGATGATGGACGCTCTGAAATCGCCTCTGGAATGGTATCATCATAAATTCGACAACTCATGTTTGCTTACATTCAAATTTATTCAGAAATTGGTGTCATCATATAAAATAGATTCCAGCTACTCCAGATCCCATTCAACACACATATATCGTTGTCTACAAGCATAGTCATATTTACGTCGTATACAGGGTGAGGCAGATAAAGGGCCTATTAGAAATATCTCGAGAACTAAAGGCAACAGAATCATGAAAATTGGCATGCAGGGGTTTTAAAGATTTAATATTTAATTATTTAATTAAAATGTTTTCATCTATTTGCTACTTCCGGTTATACCGGAAGTTGCTTATAACTTCGTTTTTTTAAATAGGACACCCTGTATATTTTTACATTTTTTGATTCTCCTCGATGTCTTCTTTCTTAAAATATGAGGTTTTGTATTGTTATATAGGGTAGTTTAAAAGATAATTACGTTTTTTTTTATTAATTTCGTAGCAAATTTCCCACCCTGTAGAATTGTCGTAGTTTGACATCAAAAATTCTATTTATGCTCAAATGAATTTTAGTATAGTCTAATATTGTTAAAAATTATTAGTAAAGCTAAATGTTGAATTTTAGTATACAGGGTGGGTCAAAACTCGGAATGAGTATTTTCTGAGATTTTTTTAAATAGAACACCTTATATTTTAGTATTGTAATGAAATGCTATTTTATATTACTTTTTTATTTCTTAAGCATTCCCTATACCTAACTGCTTTAATCTGTGCTTAATTGTTAATAGCACCAACAATCTTAACTACGTATCTATTTTGATAGCTCAACCATTATTGGTAATTTTAAGGATAAGTCTAGATTAATATGTATGTATTTCCGAAAAATTATTTGTGATTGAATATTTTCACGGCCGACCTAATAAAATTTCACGTATTTTTTGTCGCAATTAATGTTTGGATTTAATCACCAATAACTCAAAAATTAAAGCAGTTAGGTATAGGGAATGCTTAAGAAATAAAAGAGTACCATAAACTATTGTTTCAATACAATACTAAAATATAGGGTGTTTCATTTAATTCATTTAAGAAAACTCAGAAATTACTCAATCCGAGTTTTGACCCACCCTGTATACTAAAATTCAACATTTAGCTTTACTAATAATTTTTAACAAGAGTAGACTATACTAAAATTTATTTGAACACAAATAGAGTTTTGATGTCAAACTACAACAATTCTACATTCTACAGGGTGGGAAAGTTGCTACGAAATTAATAAAAAACGTAGTTATCTTTTAAACTACCCTGTATAACAATAAAAAACCTCATATTTTAAGAAAGAAGACATCAAGGTGAATTTAAAAAACGTAAAAATATGCAGGGTGTCCCATTAAAAAGACGAAGTTATAAGCAACTTCCGGTATAACCAGAGATAGCAAATAGATGAAAATATTTTTATTAAATAGATCACTCGTCAAAACCCCTTCATGCCAATTTTTATGATTCTGTTACCTTTATTTCTCGAGATATTTCTAATAGGCCCTTTATTTGCCTCACCCTATATACGATGTCTAATTATAGAGGTATCTCCTTACTTAATGCGGCATATAAAATCTTATCGAACATCCTATTAAGTAGGCTAACACTGTTTATAGAATATAGAATATTTCATAGGGGAATACCAAGCCGGCTTCAGAAAATATAGATCGACCATAGATCAGATTTTTACTCTAAGGCGGCTGCTTGAAAGAGGATGGGAATTCAATAGAACTAAAACTATCCATAACTCTTCATGGATTTCCCCACAAGCGTACGATAGCATTAAAAGGGATTAGATGTGGAATGGAATGGCAGAATTTTCAGCTCCATAAAATTTTTCCAGCTTGTTAAGATATGCGTAAATGGCTGTAGATCCAGACTACGGATAGGTAACGAACTTTCAGAATGGTTCGAAATAAGCAGTGTTCTGAAACAAGGAGATGCGCTATCACCTCTCCTTTTTAATATAATAATATAATCCTGGAGATTATATTGTTATATTAAAAATATAATCCTGGAGAAAGTAGTAAGAACAGCACAAATTAGAACAGAATTACTGACAGTAAATGGACCAAAATAGACATTGGGGAAACACATTCGTCAATGTGAAGGAAACTTTTAATAAATTGGAGGTAGAGGCAAAGAAAACTGGTTTACGTGTAAATAAAGAGAAAGCCAAATACATGTGCATCAACATACAAAAGGGGCGAGATAGAATAGGGCAAAATATTACGATTTACCCAGAGGGGAGAGTTTTAAATGCCTCGGAGCAACAATCACTGCAGATAACGATATCACGGAAGAGATTAAGGGAGAATTCAGGCAGCAAACAGATGTATGTATAGCCTCCACAATACTATTAAATCTAGGAGATTAACACGAGCATCGAAGATCAGAATATACAGGGTGTAACAAAAATACAGGTCATAAATTAAATCACTTATTCTGCGACCAAAAATAGATCGATTGGACCTAACTTACCTTAATACAAATGTGCACATAAAAAACGTTATAGCCCTTTGAAGTTATAAAATGAAAATCGATTTTTTCCAATACAGTGGAACCCCGATAAGTCGGCCCCCGATAACCCGGAAGTCCGGCTAACCCGGACCGATTTTCATCAGATAAACATTTTGATTTTCAATATTTTGTATTTTGACAACGACCCGATTTGGGCGTCGAAACGTTAATAAAATTATTTTTCAATTTAATTGTGGCTTATTTCCCATCAAAATAGTTAATTATCAGACAGACCTTTCAACAATAAAAATGTATGTAATATAATATTTGAGAGATGTGTATGTGTGTAATTTGAACTATACGATAGTCGATAGTAAAAATGACTCATAGCACACGCCGCAGAAACAACAGGCACCTGTCTGTAGTACCTATTCCTTTTTATTTCAAACTGTCTTAGCATTGTTTAGGAAAGACTATTTAAAAAATTCTTTTATAAACAATGGTCTTTAGTTTTCACTGTTCTTAACCCGGCACCTGCCACGTGGGGTGCTACCAGCACCCCATAACATATTTTTATCAAATATTTTGTATTTCAAGTTTGGTAACCGAGCTGTGAGTCATTGTAGCTTTCTATAATATTATATAGCATAGACGTGTTAGTGTTTGAAGTAGTTATTTAGTGTCATTCTGAACTTATAGCTCTAAAATCGAACCGGGGTGTCATCATCTGGCACTTTAAGTTTTAATTTTTTTTTGTATTTTTGATAAACAGGTGAAATTTACATGTTTTATTGAAATAACTGATTTAAATTATTAATATAAACTATATACTCACTAAATTTTAATATTTTTAGATATTTTACTTGACTCCATTTATTATGGCTTGGTACTTGCTAATTTGTTTATGACACCTTTTTCATTTTATTTTTTAACTTTTATAACATATTAGTGGCTAATAAGTCAATAAAACATGTTTTTTTATATTCTTGTGTTACTCAACACATTATTTTGTTTTTTAAACAAGTAGATCACAGAAAATTTTAAGGGGTGCTGTGAGCACCCCACGTGGCAGTTGGCGCCTTGCAAAGCCACGTGGCAGGTGCCGGGTTAAATAATATTACATCGTTGTGACTGTATTGTGTGTCTTGTATTTTTCGCTTCCGTTTGCTTACGTTTGTGTTTGGTGTTTTTTTTTTCAGTAATTTTGATGTGTAGGTACTGTGCATATTTATAAATATGTTTCATGTTATTTCAATTATAACGGAGTTTATCTGTAAGTATACCGTATTTTATTAATTTTTACCATATTCTCCGGCTATCTCGGATTTTCGATAACCCGGATCGGCCGCGGTCCCGATTAATCCGAGTTATCGAGGTTTCACTGTATATCGAAAACTATTCGAGATTTTTTATTGAAAATGGACGTATGGCATTTTTATAGAAAGGACATCTTAAAGAATAATTATAGTGAAATTTGTGCACCCCATAAAAATTTTATGGGGGTTTTGTTCCCTTAAACCCCCCAAACTTTTGTGTACGTTCCAATTAAATTATTATTATGGTACGATTAGTTAAACTTACAATTTTTAAAACTTTTTTGCCTCTTAGTATTTTTTCGATAAGGCAGTTTTTATCGAGTTGCTGCTTCTTTTTTAATATGTTTACTTTTGTTCTTTTACACCCCCCAAATATTTGTGTACGTTCCAATTAACCTATTACTGCGGTACCATTAGTTAAACACAATGTTTTTAAAACTTTTTTGTCTCTTAGTATTTTTTCGATAAGGCACCTTTTATTAAGATGTGGCTTCTTTTTTAATATGGTTCAAAATATGCCTAAAAATGTAAATTATAAATAAATTTTCATACGATTACCAAGTCTCCATAATCGTACTTAACCATTTAAAAATATGTGGTGGATTTGACTAATATTCAAAATATCTCAATAAAAACTGACTTTTTGAAAAAGTACTACGAGGCAAAAAAGTTTTAAAAACATTGTGTTTAACTAACGGTACCACAATAATAATTTAATTGGAACGTACACAAAAGTTTGGGGGGGTTTAAAGGAACAAAACCCCCATAAAATTTTTATGGGGTGTCAAAACTTTACTATAATTTTTTTGTAAGATGCTCCTGCCATATAATTACCACATGTCTAGTTTCAATAAAAATCTCTAGGAATTTTCGATATATTGGAAAAAATCGATTTTCATTTTGTAAATTCAAAGGGCTGTAACTGTTTTTATGCGCATATTTATACTAAGGTAAGTGAGGTTCAATCGAACTATTTTTGGTCCCAGAATATGCGATTAAATTTATGACCTGTATTTTCGTTACACCCTGTATAAAACAGTGATTAGATCGGCGCTTATGTATGGGTGTGAGACGTGGACTCTGACCAAAAGCTTCTTCTTCTTCTTCCTCTTTATAAGCAATTCTGCTTGTTCATTGGCGGATTGATACCTCTATGGAAGGTTGTCACTCCATCTTTTGCGCGGTCGGCCGATACTTCTTCTGCCGATTGGTGATTTATCTCGTGCTATTTTGACCACACGTGTCTGCCCCATTCTGGTTATGTGGTTATTCCATTCTTTTTTTCTATTTAGTGTCCATTCGTTTATATACTGTACGTTATATTGTCTTCTAATATCTTCGCTCCTCTTTCGATCTCTCAGTGTATTTCCTGTAATTCTTCTCAGTACTCTCATCTCTGCCGTTTCCAGTAGTCTTTGTGTTGTGGCTGTATCGGGTCTTGTTTCTGATGCATATGTCATTATTGGTCTTACACTGGCTTTATAAATTCTTGACTTCATCTCAATATTATTATGTCGGTTTCGCCATATAGTGTTATTAAGGCATCTTACCAATCTATTTGTTTTTGTACTTGATTTCTCACTTCTTTTTCTAGGTCTCCGTAACTTGACAATGTAATTCCAAGGTATTTTACTTACATTACTTGTTCAATACTGATACCATCAATTTCTATTTTGCAACTGATTGGTTCTTTACTGATTACTATTGTTTTGGATTTCTGAGATGAAATTGTCATATTCAATTCTTTTGCTATTATGTTAAATCTGTGGACTAATCTTTGCACACTATCTTCATCTTGGGCTATCAATATTGCGTTGTCTGCGTAGCAGAGTATTTTTACTTCTTTGTTTCCCATGCTATATCCTCTTCCTTTGTTGACGTTTTTGATGATTTCATCCATGATTAATGAGTCTCCCTACCTTATTCCGCTGCCTATATCTATAGGTTAGGTTAGGTTTTATGATATGTAGAGGGACTTCTATAGTACATATACAGAAGATGGATTACATCTTTGAGTCTTACTCTGTCAAATGCTATCTTTAAGTCAATCAGACATAGAAATGCTGGTCTATTATACTCTAGTGATTTCTCAGTAATTTTCTTTATGACGAATATTGCATCTGTACACGATCTTCCAGTACGAAAACCCTGTTGTTCATCTGCTAAACTTATCCTCTGATTCATTACGTCATGTAAGATTTTAGTTGTAAGTTTTAGGATAGTATTTAACAAGTTGATACCTCTGTAGTTTTCTGGCTGCTTTTTATCTCCTTTTTTGAATAGTAGAATTAGTTCGCTCGTTCTCCACTCTTCCGGTATTTTATTGTGTTTTATGATTTTGTTAATTGATGTTGTTAATGGTTCTGTCATTGCTGCTCCACAATATTTCAGTAATTCGTTTGGTATTCCATCCTTACCTGCAGCTTTTCTGTTCTTCAGCTTTTCGAGTGTCTTTCGTACTTCCTGTGCACTTATATTAACATCTTCATTTGTGGTAATTTCTGTTGTTTCCGGTTCTAGCATCATTTGTTCTTCCTTTGCATAGAGCTTTTTTAGATAGTCAATCCATATGTCCTTTTCTATGTGTTTTAGTTCTATTAGTTCCTTTACCTCCGTTCTTTGACCTCTTATAAAGCGCCATATTTCCTTTTAGAGACCATAAAAATCATGTTCCATTTCTTTCGAAAAACGTTCCCAGTGATCATTTTTTATTCTTCTTACTACTGAATGTGTTTCATTTCGTGACCAAAAGCAATTGAAAGAAAACTTAAAGGTTTTGAAAGAAAAATCCTCTGAAGAATCTTTGGACCTTATCACGACCCTAATAGCAATCAATACCGAACGAGAACAATTGATGAGGTCAATCAAGCAGATGTATAGGACGAGAGACGTGGTTCAAGAAATTAAATCTCTAAGATTTAATGTCTAAGATGTCTATAGACCCAACTATCATGGACGGCCGTTCGAGATGAAAGCGAGTTGTGCAGTCAGCCAAGACCCATCCCCGGTTGTAGTGCTACCAGAAGAAAAAGAAGAAGAGCATATTCGTTCATGGGTTCGTTAAATTGTATTAAGGTGCAGACTCAAGTAGCGGCTCAAAATTCGCCAATTTATGATCTGTGAAAGGTTAAGTTGACAAAGAAGACAATGGAGAAGAACGACACAAGGGAGTTCTGAATAGAAGGGCATAGCCAGATAGGCAAAGACCAATCCAGGATTATAATACCAAAAGAAGAAGAAGAAGAAGAAGAAGAAGAAGAAGAAGAATAAGAAGAAAGGGTGAGTGCTTTTGAGCGACATAAAAGTGACTGTGTTTGATTCTTCTGCCCACTCTCACAACTGCGATGTTTGCGGTAGATCTTGCGTTTCGTCAATGGAAGGGTGATTCTTTATTGTGTACTGACCGATTGAACCCAAATTGATCTACCACCCTTCGAAAAATCCTCTAGGTAAGAGAATTTTTCTTCTTAGTCTTCTATCGTCCATTTTTAGATATAAGCCTCTCACAACTCCTTCCATAGATCTCTATTCTAAGCAACATTTTTCCAACTGGATCCAATCATTTTTTTTTCATTTCATCTATCTACCTCATATGTGGTCTTCCTCTTTGTCGTCTACCTTTGTAAGGTCTCCAATATAGTATTGTGGCATTCCAATGTTAGTCTTTATGTCTAGCAATGTGGACTTTTTTTCGATCTTAACCAGTCGTTTCTCTTTATATCTGACAGTCGTATATCTAACGTTGCCCTTTCTGTTGTGGATAGCTTGTTCATATTTTCCTTATTAAGGGTCCAGGTTTGATACCATAGGTCAAGGATGCTCTGGTTGAACTATTTTTTCTTTAAGTATTGTGGTATTTACTGTTTTTAAATATCCAACTGAGTTTCCCAAATTCTTCCCCTGTCAGTCTTGTTCGAATAATTTCGTCCCTCTGCTTTTCTTTGTTATGTTTCAGAATTTGGCCTAGGCAGATATATCCTATGTTATTTCCATTTATATTATACGTCTGGGATCGTCTGTATTTGTGATTGTTTTTGCCATATTCACTGCGACCTTTGCAGATCTATTGTGTTTCCCCCTTCTTTTAAAGCAGTTCATCTAGCTTGGTCCTCTTAATGAGACTCAGCAGCCTTGATAGTTCCCTTTTCATGTAGCCTGGTGCTTAAGGTTTTTCCTCTCCGAGTTATAGAAACCGCACTCGTGCGAGACCTTCGCAATGACACAGGACGTGTAGAGCGGTTTGCTCTTCTTCCAGAGAGAACCGACAGGTATCCTCTTCTGTCAGACCTATGAGACTCAAATGTCTATTGAGTCTACAGTGTCCAGTCAGCAGACCCACTATCATTCTGACAGTGCTGCGACTGCGCGAAAGTAAGTCTGCTGTAAATTTAGCCAAATGTCCTTTGATGAACTGTTTGGCCTGCCTCTGTCCTGGGGAGTTGTTCCACCATTCAAGAGACTTATGTTGCACCCATTTGTGTATAGCTGCTCTTTTTATCGTATTTGCGATTCCAATGAAGGGTTCCGGACCTACCAGTGGCGTAGATGCGCCTTCTCGGGCCAATTCATCGGCCTTCTCGTTACCACGATGACCCTTATGTCCCGGCACCCAGGCAAGTGTCAACCTGTTTCGACTTCCCACCTGAGAGAGGACATTCAAACAGTTCCATACCAGCCATGAATCGACCTGTACCGAACTGAGAGCCTTTAGAGCCGCTTGATTGTTCTAGTAGATAACGATGGAGTCGTTATCTAGATTTCGGCTGATTAGTTCCAAAACGCACCTTTGTATAGCAGCTACTTCGGCTTGAAATACGGTCGCGTATGTTCCTAGATATACCCGGACATCCGTCCTTGGTTTTATGCCATATATTCCAGCCCCTGTAACTATATCGGTTTTGGAGCCGTCTGTATACCATATTGAGTTTGCCGTTATCGGTGGACCAGTTTCCTAGTCCTCTCTTTTTGGTATTGTAATTTGAAAATTTTCGTTAAAGCTATACCTCGTAACCATTCGGTCAACAGGCATTCCTAGAACGGGGTCTGCCTTTATGTCACTCCTCCACCCTAGTTTGTAGTTCCTTAATTGTTCTCCAGAACATTATAGACATCCCAGTTCCCCGCAGGTAATATAAGCTAGTATTAATGATAAACTAACAATAGTGGCAAAATCTACTTTTAGTGTTTAAACTTTTAAAAATTTTAAAACTTTTAAGCTAGTGCTCTCGCCAAATCTTGAACTGGCAAGACGCTCTCGCCAAATCTTGAACTGGCAAGACGCTCCCACCAAAATTGTAGCTGTCATTTTCAACGAAAACTTTTTTCAATAGGGATGTTCACTAATTTTTAAATATAGTTAAATTCAATAATTATAAGGTATATAAAAACATACCAATCATAAAACTGTTTAAAAATGTATATTTTTTAAAATAAATGAGTTCATAATGTCGATTTTCTTGGAGGCTAGAAAAAAGACTCCTTGCAGTGAGGCTACGGCCTGTGACGTTAGTAGTCGTATCGGCTTTGATCGACGGCTAGTTTTGTACACTTATTTACGAAGTGTATTTAAATGTGTGCAGTTTTTTACGTATTTAATTAGTAAAAATGAAGCCAAATAAGTGGTGTTTTTTCCTGGGTGTGTAAATACATCAAAAAACAATTCTGACAATATTTTTATTAGGTACCGTTTCAACCAATTTAAAACAGAAAAAGAAATTGTTTGTAGCAGCTAGAAGGGACATTAAGGAAGAGTCAAAAAAACCAAGTTTTTCTGTTGTGAAGATCACTTTATTTTAAGTTATGGATCTTTTTTTAAATAAATAAGTTTTAAAAACAAATAAAACGGGATAATTCCTGAAGGTTGGCTGTATCTAGTTAAATAAAATTTAACGTGAAGTAAAACACTCCCTGGTGTAGTTGGTATATTTTAATAAAAATTTAAAATTTTTAAAAATCCAAAAGGCTTACGTTCAAAACGAATTACGTTCAAATAAGTTTTTAAATTACTCATTTCTACCCAATTCTATGATATCTTTTAGATTTAAATTAGCTTGGTTATAAAAACTAAATTATAAAAATTCTACTACAGTCGGAAACTACGTATTTTTAGGGGAGTGCAATTAGAACGAAAACATGCATTGTTTCGGAAAAATTCAAACAAGCTTATATTTTTCTAAAACTTTTTTTGTTAGTTTATATACTTGTTAAAGTAAAAAGTTCTACTCGCAGATTTGGCCCCTAATTGTTTATTAATTGTTTAAATAATAATAATTTTTGTTTTGTATAAATAATTTTAAAAATATCGTTAAATTCATCATTTTACTTTGATCAAATATGTTTCTATTTTGTTTTTGATTATGCTGAATCCGAATATGGCATTATAATTTGAAAATTCTTATACAGAAGCTCTTATACAAGATGTCTGCGTAGCTAGGAACCACATGGAAAACTTTTTTATTATCAATTTTATGAAAAAAAGTTATTCTTCATAAAATGCTCTGAATAGTCAAAGATCGAAAAGTCAACCATCATATATCAATATTTTATCAATTTTATACGAGTTATGTCAAAAATATAAATTTCGTTAATGAGTAATTTTTCTCAAATGACGGATACTCATCATTTTATTACAATTATGATAACTATTTTATGATCCCTTTTACGAAAAAAAGTTATTCTTCATAAAATTCTCTCCCTGGTCTAAAATCTAAGATACAACTATCAGATATATTTTTTTTTATACGAGGTATGTAAAAAATATGAACTTTTCTTGAGTTAAGTGCCTTTATTATTCGCAATATTTTAATTAGAAGGATGTAGTTGAACACTAAAACAATTTTTTTAATTCCAAATAACTTTTCTTAATAACTATTTTCGATATTGTGAAATGTAAAGGTACTTTACTCTTGAGTGAAATTCACATTTTTTGACATACCTCGTATAAAACAAATTAAATTTGATATTTGATGATTGAATCTTAGATTATATACGATGCAGAGTATTTTATAAAGAATAACTTTTTTTCTTAAAACTGATAATACAAAAGTTATCAATAGGTTCCAGGTTACGCAGACATACTGTATAAGAGCTAAAACATTTTTTTTGCTGAACATTTATTATTGTTGAAGCTTATTATTAAATGTATTTTAGGTAAGTTTTACAGAAAAAAGTTTAGATCACTTTTTATAAACATTTTTTAGCTGGTAATTTTCGGTTTTTGTATTACATATTTTGTTATCTTCCTTAATTTTCTCAAAAAGAAATAGTTTATTTCATTTATAAAGTAAAGTAATTCTATGCATTTTAAATATTACATGCTAAGCTTCAAAAAAGCACTTATAAAACTGTAATAGATCTGTTCAAACTTGAGTAATACCGTCTTAAAATGGTGGTAATTCTATAAAACTACGAAGATTTCAAAAATTACATTTTTTGAGACGTCATATCATTTGAATTAAATTTTTGAGATTTTTTTTAATGGAACATCATTTAGAAAGATGCTTGAAAGGTAAGTTGTTCAAAATTGAGAGTTTTAAAAGAAAAATTATATTAGTTACACATTTTTAAATCATTTTTAAACAAAATTCATATAAGGCTCACTTTCCACCCACACCGTACTTATGCCCATACATTTTATTTCCTGTTATTATAACCATAAGATAGCTTAATTATTCTTCTTTCATGTTCAATTTGTAAAATTTCATTTGTTAAAGAATTACAGTAAAATAACTCAATCATGCACTTCGCCGTACGCTAGTTTACAGTGCGCCAATGTTTGTGAGAAGGGTGACTTTAGCGTCATAAATAAAAAATTATAGAAGATACAGATTTAATTTTAGAAAATTCTTTATATAAGGTTTTTTTGTAAAATTTTCTGAATTTTTCAATGGCCTAGTCAGTATTTTTTTAAATTTATATTTTCGGAGTTGTTTAAAAAAACATCTAATTTCGTAGTTCATTTGTTTAATAAAAAATGAAGCACCCACTTCTCGAGTAGAACTTTTTGATATGTTGTTTATTAAACATTTCTTAATGAAATTACAAAAAGCTTTATCTTGTTTGATTTTTTCCGAAGTGAAAATCTATATGCATCTATATGTACTATTTGGAATTCTAAATATCTGTCACCATTTTTATCTGTTATCATTTCAAGGAAATACGTAAAAATTTTTTACAAAAATGAAAAAGTACCTAGTTTATGATCTCTCAATTTGTCGGGAGGCTTAAAAGACTTGGTGCCCATAACGTAACATAGTAATAAAGTATTTTTTATTACCTGATAGACCCTATAAACTAGACATCATTTAAATTTGTAGGGAATTGTACATAAAAAGTTTTTGAATTCACTGAAAAATATTATAAAGCGGTACTATTTTATTACAACGTATTCCTATACATAAGCGGATAAATTTATTAAGGAGGTATGCGCAATATCTTGGTCAAATGCAATTTAATTAATTTTTTTTTTCGAATCCTGAGAAAACTAATAAATATGTTTGAAAAATTTAAACGCAGAATTAAATATTACATTATTACAGAAGGCCGAAAGTCCGTTAGATTTAGAATAAGCAAAAAGTTTCTTTTGAATGAAATATTTGAAATATACAATCACATTAAATTTTCAATTTTTTCACCACTGTAACTTATTAAAATAAACATTATAGAAGTTTCCCAGAGACTTTCGGCCCTTGATAATAATGTAATTGTTCTTTCTGCATTTACATTTTTCAAAAATACTTATTAGTTTTCTCAGGATTCGAAAAAAATGAATGAATTTAAATAGCATTGGGCCAAGATTTTGCGCCTACCCACTTAAGAAGTAAATGAAAAAGTTTTGGGACCTTCAATTTGTATTCCTTAAACTGGGATTCTAATCATACATACAGTAAAAGTAAACATTGAAATAACTACATGTGGATATAGCTTTGACTTTATATTATACTAAAATCATCTCTCCCTTGGACACTTTACTCTCTCAATCCATTCTCCTTCCACAGTTTACCATAGCATCATCCTTTGACCAGTCAATTTCAAACATTCAAACATTTCAAAACTTTCCCTATCATTTCGCTAACCAATAAAAAATTAAAGTGATTTTTTACTCACGCATCTGAAGGCAGCCATGATCATATTTGCCACCTAAAAAAGAATAAACAAGAACTCGTATGATCTCCAATTCACACGAAAAATGATGACAACCATTTTATACGTGTGGCTCTTGACGGCAAACTTTGGGCATTTCTGAGCGTAAAATGAACAAATTCAACTCTAAAATAAACATTACAGAGATAACCACTCAAACTAGAATAGGCAAAATGCTCGTTTAAATGAACGCCGCTTATAATATTTCTCACGATGGAATAAGACACTCAAAGATAAAACTCGGGCGTAAAGATAAACAAATGACAGAATAGAAAAATACTAAGCGTTATGTTTCCATATTTAATAATTCCTGACACAAATCCAACAATTTCTTGTTCGATTACACAAACGGAACTAGAATGCAAGAAATGCCAGTAAAAAATGTATCTCAGCCGCTGGTAATGGAAAACTCACTCATGTTCAACTCTAATTATGCACTTTCGGTTAGCATAATTTTTCTTGAAACCGCCGTTCCAATCTAAGGCGCAATACAATTTTATATACAGGAGATGGTCTTGAAATAATGTCTTTTAAATTCGGATATAATTAAAAAATAAGGGTTGAAATTATCTATTTTTGGCACCGTTTCAACGGCAAAATATACTTACGCTGAATACTCCTGTATACATAATCGATCGCAGCACATGCTTGCTATTAGATACGTAATCACTTTGCAATATATCCGACAGGAATAAATTTAAGTCAGAAATACACTCGAAAAATGTAAGACCTAATAAATTCAAAAAACTTATCTGAAATATTGAGTTTGTACTACCAACCATTAAAAATAGATCTCTGTAATCGTGTTTAATTGTTCTAATGTTAGTATAAACGTTCTCCCTTTTTTCTATAAACAAGAGCTTTATTTGATCGGATAAGTTATTTTGCCTTTGACATACGACATTAATTAGTTCTTCGAAACAAGCTGTTGCTGCTATTAATTGGAAATAAATTATAACAAAGTATTTTCGGAAGATAGCTCGTTTTAAATTAGTTCGAAACAAAGTATCAGAATAAAGTATAACTAAACAACAGACTGCTAATAAAATATATCGACGTAATCTTAAAATAACTTGCTTTTGAATGAGTACTTTTAAAGCACTGAGTTTATCAAATATTAATTTCCAATCTTTTCTTTTGAAAACCAGCACATACATTGTTGTTGTAGTAAAAAATGCATATTGACAACCAGATAATATTATGAGAATTCGTTCTGTCGATAGTCCCGGGGCACTTAAAGCTATACTTAACGCTGTTATTATAGTAATATTCCACAGAACAAGAATACAATTAAATATGAGCTGTAAGAGATTTCCCAAACACTTAAATTCAAAACTCCACGGAGTCACCCCGCAATATGCTCCTATTTTATAAATGATTTTGAAATAGTAAATATCAAATTGTGTCTGGATATCATTGTCCATCGTATAACTGAACAGATTTAACTGAAACCCTCAAGGTCACTTGCACCCATCAGCGAATGTCTTTTCCTCGTTGCAGATAAGTGGGTTCTACTGTAAGTTATGAAAATAAATAAAAGTTTTAACACCGCAGAGTGGGCTACTTACTCTAATAATAATTATTGTAATAAATGAAATTTATTGATTACAGATTGTAATTTATTAGACTTATTAATTTATCTATATGTCAAAATTGTAGACGAGGGCGGATCTGTTTTGAGGTGGATGTGAGAGGTTGCATTTGGATTTTTGCAGATAAAATTAAGTGACAACGTCAGTAATTATAAATGACTTATGCTCCTTTCTCAAATACGCCCGGAACATTAATAAAAAATTAAAATATTTAAAAATTTCGAAAAACATCGATTTTTTTCAACTTTCATTGCTTATAACTTTAAAACGATTCATTTTGGAACAAAATCGTAGCAAAATAAAATAAAGATAATTGAATTATGTATGATATAGGACTGGTTTAAAATGTCTTCAATTATTACCCCTTCTGCAAAATAGCAATAAATACAAAATAAGGGCAAAATAAGCCTGTTATTATTCAATGTTTTTCAACCACTTGGTTGCACTTAGAACCTTCGTAATTCGCTTAGAAAGTTCTTACAACATATTTAATCCGTCCACCAAATTTCATTAAAATCGATATAATAAGATTTTGCCTAATAATTTTGCAATTTAAATTTTTTTTAAAAGTTCAAATTTTTTAAAAACTTTCTGAACAAAAATAGTCCATTCTTTCACGGTTTTTGCTCTAAATTTTACAGAACCGCTTGAATTGACATGAAATTTGGCATACGTATAGCTTACATGTCAAAGAAAAAAAGTGATATTGTGCCGATATGTGCTTTTGCCCTGGGGTGACTTTCACCCCCAGGGACTTTCACCCCCAAATATATGTCCAAAATAAGTCCGGAAATGGATAAACTGACTAATTTTAAGTAACTTTTGTCCTATAGAGCTTTTTCGCCAAGTCAACACTTTTCGAGTTATTTGCGAGTGAATATGTTCATTTTTCAACAAAATAACCACATATTTACACGGTTTTTCGCTAATAACTCAAAAAGTACGTCTTTTATCGAAAAAAATGTTCTTAGCAAAAATATAGCTTACAAAAAATTTAAAAAAATGGTGTACGCTTTAGGTCTCTGGATTTCGTAGAACCAGAGTTATAGCCAATGAAAAATAGATTCATATTCACCAAATTTCAAATAGAATATTTCGACGTGAAATATCCAATAAATTAAGCACTTTTTGGGGAAACCCCGTTATAACTTTTATAAAGTGTTTAAAAAAAGCTTTATTTCTGATTTTACAAAAAGTTTACAGCTTTAAATTTAAGCAAGTTACGCTCAAAATAAAGTTGATCTCTTTTGTTTTTGCAAAAAAAAAATCGGGAAGACCACCCCCTAATTAGCAACTTAAATGAAATTAATCGTTACCGCTCCACAAATTATTTTACTTATGTTGTGTTTATATGATCTGTAAGTTTTATCGATTCAAAGAGCTTAATTTTGAAAAAAATTGGTTTCAAAATAAAATTTTTAAAAATTTAAATTTTGAAAAGTATGCTTTTTTTCAAAATAACTTAAAAATTGTTAGAGATACCAAAAATCTCGAAAAACAAAAAAAGTCAGATTTACTTTTCTCAATATCATGTATTTTTTTATTTTTCTGTTAGACAAAAATTGATTAGGATTTGGTGTTTTTAAATTTGCATACATTCGTGATCAGTGACTCGTTCAACCCCTTTTAACTACAGCCCTTTAAATAATAAGGACTTTGAACCGATGAAACTTACAGATCATATAAACAATATATACACGAGTCAAGAAACTTGTGAAGTTGTAACGATTAAGTTCATTTAAGATACTAATTACGGGGTGATTTTCTCGATTTTTTTACCAAAACCAAAAGGGACTAACTTTATTTTGAGCGTAACTTGTTTAATTTTGATGCTAGAAATATTTTTTATAAAACAAAAATTAAGCTTTTTTTAAACACTTTAAAAAAGTTGTAATGAGTTTTCCACGAAATGTGCTTCATTTTTGGTTATTTCACGTTAAAATATTCCATTTGGAATTTGACGAATATGAACCTATTTTTCATTAGCTATAACTCTGCTTCTACTAGGTGTAAAGACGTGATATATACACCATTTTTTAAAAATTTTTACAGGCTATATTTCTGATAAGAATGTTTTTTCGACAAAATACTTACTATTTGAGTTATTTGCGAAAAACCATCTAAATGCGTGATTATTTTGTTGAAAAAGTGAACATATTCACTGCCAAATAACTCGAAAAGTATTGACTTAGTGAAAAAACTCTATAGAACAAAAGTTACTTAAAATTAGCCAGTTTATCCATTTCCTGACTTTCTTTGGACGAATATTTTTTCACCCCTAAGAGGGGGTGAAAACCACCCCCAGGGCAAAAGCACATATTGGCACAATATCACTTTTTTTCTTTGACTTGTTAGCTGTGTGTATGCCAAATTTCATGTCAATCCAAGCGGTTCTTTAAAATTTAGAGATTTTGCAATATTTTACCGTTAAAGAACGGACTAAAAGTAGACAGTTTAGAAGTTTGCTAATTTTTTCACATAGCAAAAGGCGCTCTACCTATCTAATACACTTTACAGAATTAAAACCAGATTATTTAAGCGACCTGAGCACTGTTTTAAAGTTGTAAACAATTTTTTGGCTTATAAACAAATATAGTGAGGACGTTTGAGTTGGAATAAATTCATTTTCTCGCGACTCTGGAGATAAATCCAGAAACAGGTCGATTTTTATATTTAAATTATAATTTTATTGCCTATATATCATACTAGTGACGTCATCCATCTGGGTGTGATGACGTAATCGATGATTTTTTTAAATGAGAATAGGGGTCGTGTGCTAGCTTATTCGAAAGGTTGTTCAATTCTCTATTCATTAATATAGACATTAACATAATTATTTATACAGGGTGCCCAAAATGTTTTTTAAATTAATTGAGACAAAAAGAAGAAAGTATATAATTTATTTAATTCGAAATACATTTTACTGTTGTCCTAAAACAGAAAAAAATGTTTATTTGATAAATAACTGAAAAATGAATTTATTCCAACTTAAACGTCCTCAATGTATTTGTTTATAAACCAAAAAATTGTTTATAACTTTAAAACAGTGTTGAGGCCGCTTAAATAATCCCATTTTAGTATTGTAAAGTGCATTAGATAGGTAGAGAGCCTCTTTATATGTAAAAAAATTAGCAAACTTCTAAATGGTCTAAATTTTGTTCAGAGAGTTTTTAAAAAATTTTAACTTAAAAAAAAATAGATTGCAAAATTATACTGCAAAGTCTATTAAGCTGATTTTAATGAAATTTGGTGAACGATTTAAGTATGTTGTAAGAATTTTCCAAACAAATTACGAAGGTTCTAAGTGCAACCAAAGTGGTTGAAAAACATTGAATATGAATATGCTTATTTTGCCCCCTTATTTTGTATTTATTGATATTTTGCAGAAAGGTTAATAATTTAAGACATTTTTTACTGGATGAATATGATACAAAATTCAATTATCTTTATTTTACTTGTCCACGACTTTTTTCCAAAATGAATCGTTTTAAAGTTATGAGCAAAGAAAGTAGAAAATAATCGATGTTATTCGAAATTTTTATATATTTTAATTTTTTTATTAATGTTCCGGGCATATTTGAGAAGGAGCATAAGTCAATTATTATTATTGAAGCTGTCATCTAACTTTATCTGCAAAAATCCGAATGTCACCTCACACATCCAAAAATAGACGTTTTTTCACAGATCCGCCCTGGTCTATTGTGTCTATGTAATAAATATAATAACGCGGAAAATAATCATACATGCTTAATTATAATTTCGTTAAGTATGGTGGGGTTTAGGATACCTCTAGGTTAGGATTTGTAATAATGAATCAGTTTGTGTTATGTCTAGATTCAAAATATATATTTATATCGATACAAAGATATATTTATATCGACTAAAAACAAAAAATATAAAAAATTACCTGTAAAAACCAAACAAGGACTAGCGTTTAATCCAGTCTGAGAGACTTGCACAGCCCTTGAGAATGACATTCGAGTGATACAAATTCATTGGGCAAGGAGGACTCCCATAATCAAGCGTCACTCCATCCCGCCCGAATACTCCAGACTATTCACTTCCCTTCCGAAGTAGCACTCTGATAGAGCGCTATAGGGGCTCTAGGGGCTCTCTATCAGCATATCTTAATACTAGAGCAATCCCAAATAGAAAAAGTAAAGACATACAAATATCTGGGAACCTGGGTTGATGACAAAAATGACCAAAGCAAAGAAATTAAAGTCCGAATTGAAACTGCAAGGCAAGCATTTATAAAAATGAAGACACTGCTTACAAACAAAGACCTTCAGTTGCCTCTCAGATTGAGGGCTCTAAGATGCTACATATTTTCTATATTACTATACGGAATAGAAGCTTGGACATTGAAAAGGCAACACATAAGAAAAATAGAAGCGTTCGAAATGTGGTGTTACAGAAGAATGTTGAAAATTCAGTGAGTTCAAAGGATTACCAATGTTGAAGTGCTACGACGTTTAAATAAGGAGTTAGAAATTATGAACAGTATAAAAACAAGAAAACTAGAATATTTGGGTTACATTACCAGAGGAGAGAAATATGAGCTGCTGAGAGTTATTATGCAAGAAAGGATCCAAGGAAGAAGAAGCATAGGAAGAAGACGCATCTCCTGGCTGAGGAACCTTAGAGAATGGTTTAACTGTAGTTCATTACAACTGTTCAGAGCAGCAGCCAACAAAGTGACCATAGCCATTATGATATCCAACCTCCGCTAGGAGATGAAACTTTAAGAAGAAGAAGATCAGCATAGTGCTTATTATGTGGGAGTCCTGGATACAAGGACTCACACCAAATCCTACCCCGATCAATACGGGTTAGTGACTCTAGTGACTTAGTATCTCTAGTGACTTATCGTCGATCTAATTGCTTGCTCAGGCTAGAGTCCCCGCTCCAGACTTGGTTTCTTTAAACTTAAAAAGAAGAGTTCTATTCAAAATTGCTTTTATATCCCGATTCCGAATCACCTTACACAACTTTCAACAATACGACACTTATTTATACTTGAGTCCTATTCTCCTAGCAACCAATGCAAATTTGTCGATAACATCGTCGTAAAATTTTGGATTTTCTGATAATTGGTTAATGCACTCTTTTTCAATGGATAATAGGGCTAACTTGGAAAGTCTGTCTTCGCTTGTGGAATTTATGGTAAAACTTGTAATGCATTTTAATACTGAAAAACTTAGTTTAACTGATGCAGTTGTAGCTGAGATAGTTAGGACTAATTCACACTACTTAACTACTTCCCACACACAGGGTCTTATTTAAACCAGTAGTATTCAAAAATTCACATATTCCTGCATAATATTCCTTTATCACTAATTTCAGATGTTTCCTAAATGACACTTAATTGAGATTGCGAAGCTGGGATATAAAAAAAAATTCATAATTTAATCGTAGTGAATTAAATGCCTCTGTGGGAGATTTTGATGAATTATAATTAGACATATTAAAAAACATAATTCTACATATTTTAATTCTTTAAAATTTTGAAAGCGAGAATTCGTTTGTTGTCGAAAAAAACTTCAATGTATAATCGATGATAGGTCTTCTTTCGCCGACCGACATTATCAATCGTCATTCTTTTTCTTTTGGGTTCGAAGCCCATATTTTCAGTTTTATCCCAAATATTTTTAAATAGGGCTTTTCATATATTGTTATTTGTTTCGAGCTTCTGTCATGTGTCACATAATATTATTACATCTACGTCATACTTCTTTGGTTTGTGTCAAGGTATATATATACCAATAACGTATGACGTAGATATAATAATAATAATAATAATAATAATAAAAATAATAACTTGTGACATGTGAGGATCCTTAGAGGGAGTGTGAGCCGTATGGCTAAATCTGGATAATACTTGTGACATGTGACAATGCACTTTTTGAGAACTCTGAGAAGGCGTTCTACCGAAAACTCAATTCCACAGTCCATTTCATGCGCTGCCTCGGTCGTCCCGCTTGAGTGAGCGCCGGCTGATGATCCAGCGCAGCACCTTCGGCGGGTGGAGCTCTTGTTGTTGTTTGGCTCGCTTGTGGTTGTGGTTGTGGTTGGGCTGTAGCTGATTGTATGACAGGAGCCCGCCTCCTCAACACTCTGCCACCGACTTCCCGCATGCTGTCACGTCCAGCGCCGGCTCCAGACGTGCCCTGGCGATCCCCAGGCAGCGATCCTAAACATAAACGATAATTCTCCATATTAATGGGTGTGCATTTTATACCTACTGCCAGGTGTCAGTTTTTGTTCCACGGCAAGTATCCCTGCTACTCTCTGGGTATTGGCGCTACGAATACCCAGAAAGCATCCCCCATTCGCAGGGGGCCGCGCCTGATAGAAGAACTGACAAAAAACTCCCACAGGAATAATAACTTGTGACATGTGACAATGCACTTTTTGAGAACTCTGAGAAGGCGTTCTACCGAAAACTCAATTCCACCGTGTGACGTTAACGAGGAACAAGGTGGACAAATAAAAGAAGGCAAAGCCCTAAAGTTGGGTGCCATAAATATGTGTGGCAATAAAATGGAAAGAAGAAGAAGTTGTCAACACATAAGGGATGAACGAAGGCTCCGTTGCTCAGAATCGGGTAGATATGTGGGTGTGGTTCTTTACATTTTACAAAAAATAGACAAACACAAAAAAAAGGGCAAATAGCTACTAGAGCTAAACTAGGACACAATGGACAAAAAAATTTAATTAAAAAATTAATCAATATAAAGCCGAAAGGGCGCCACTTTGATCTTTTAGTTTTGAAAGGGAAGACAAAAAAAACTCTTTAAATAAACCAAACAAATTAAAAGGTATTTAAATAAAAATAATCATTTCAAGATAAATATAAATTCATATAAAGATATGTAATAAAGATAAAAAATATAAATAAAACCTACCTTATTATTTCTCACTCAGTTGACCAGAGAGAAGGGAGATGGATAATTAGTAACAAGCCAACATGATTAAAAATTAATGCTATTTATTAAACAAACAAAATTATTAAAAAAAAAGAAATTAAGGTTGACCTCTTTCTGGTTTTACATTTTTTTATTTTAAGAGGTATTGTCCACAAATACAAATAAATACAATATTAAGTAGGTACCTTTGTGTCTATGCTTTAATGTTCTGCAGCTTCCAACGCAAAGTCCAGATATACGGTCGTAGCACTTTTCACTTTACTACTACAAAAATACAATACTGATGTGGGACAATCTCGAATTTACAGGAGTATTTAGTTTGAAAAGTTCAGCAATGCTTTACTTGTTTTTGTAACTTATATAACTTGTTGTGACGTAAAAACACGACTTCATTTCATCATGATTATTAATAAGAACTGCTTGACCAATATGAAATGTGTTCTAAAAGGAACAGGGGCGTCCTCCAGACCGAAATGAAGGTCGTTGACTACCGACCATCAAACTTTGTAGCTAAATCGACGATCTCCATAATTGCACCTAAGTGCAAACTCTCCCAGTGTTTTACGAAGACATCACTGGACACTGCACAATCAGAAGTTCGACCTCTCTACATCGTTGGCTGATCGATAATGATCATCCTAGCTACCTCCTCAACGCTCCTACCCCAGAAAACATACCACCTTTCCTCCAGCTCACACTCATGATCCGACCAACCAATCAAGAAAATATTGTCCTTTTCATGACAAAATAATTGACGAATCCAAAACCAATTACAGAAACAAGAACAGCCCTGAAAAGCACCATCTCTCCCAAATATATCATAAAACGTTAGTCCAGCCAATCAAAAATGAGATACCGTGATTCCAGATGACAAATATTAACCAATGCTAAGCCCTGTTGTTTTGCATGACACAATGTTTAGCAAATCAGAACAGAATACGATGATTTATATTTTTGCGTCGTCATTCTTTTTCGTTAAATTTTGAGTATGCGACTATTAGTTAGGAAAATAAATAAGTTTTAAAGTGTTTACATTTGCAAGATATTTCCATTAGATTACGCCAAAAGATTGATCATAATTCATTCCTAATTAAGCTGACTTAAGTAATAAGAACAACAAACAGGGCTATTAGATAACTTCGATCAATTTCTCAATGTTTACTCTGGATGCGAGTTGACATGGAAAAGGAATTAACTTAATAGCGAACGTTGAAGTTGCTTATATTTATGTTGACAATAATGACCCACTCAAAGTTCACTTGTGTTTTTTTTTAACGCAAGGGAACAGACACTTGTGTAAACACCTAAAACTTCCAATAGTCCATAGTGTATAAACATTTTATTAAATGGAACTGGAAGGTTTTTTTTACCTCGAAGAGCCTTTTATCTTTTAGACTGTAAAAAAAATACCAACATAAATCAATCCAGAAGAAACATTACGATTCTACTTAGGAATTTTTTTTTACGGCGAAATTATTTTAACGAATATTAGACAATACGTGTATGATATACAGGGTAAAATGAAAGATAATGTTTTCTGCAACAGCTGAAAGCTAATAAAAAAATGAAATGTTTTCGTATCGTTACAACCGTAGAAAGTGTCGACAAGTCTTACCCAAGCCAAGAAGAAATTCATGAGTTTTGGGGAAATCAACTTTCCACACCAGCTGCTTTTAACAACAATGCTGGCTGGATAGAAGATACGACGCACAACTGTCACCACTACGTCACTGCTAACTACGAACCATTCACGACTGAAGAAGTCTCAAATGTCATCAAAGAGCTTCATAACTGGAAATCTCCTGGACCAGACGGAGTTCAGAACTTCTGGCTTAAAAAGTTTTTGAGTATTCATGAGTGCTTATCAACATTAATTAATCATGTTATTTCTAATCCGCAGGAATTACCATCATTTCTAACTCAGGGAACTACTTATTTAATACCCAAGGATCAAAATAACACCCAAGATCCATCCAAATACCGCCCAATTACTTGTCTTCCAACTTTGTATAAATTGGTCACATCCTGTGTAACCCGGCGTATCTACCAACACTGTGCTCTAAACAATATCATAGAGCCTCAACAGAAAGGATGCGCTAAGGGTTCCATGGGTTGCAAAGAACAGCTTATCATCGACTCAGTCATTTCTAACCAGGCATTCACTAAAAAAAAGGAACCTTTTTACTGCTTTTATTGACTATAAAAAGGCCTTTGATTCAGTACCGCATGAATGGCTAATAGATATTTTGAAAATATACAAAGTAGATGATAACATAGTGACCTTTTTAAGGCATATAATGAGAGATTGGAAGACTAAAATTCACCTCCAAATACCTGGTGAAAACAATATCGAAACCGAAAATATCGCAATCAACCGGGGATTATTTCAAGGAGACTCGTTGAGTCCCTTGTGGTTCTGTTTAGCTTTGAACCCCCTTTCCCAGCTATTAAACTCCACTGACTCAGGTTTTAGCATTAAAAGCAATAATACTGTGGTAGCGAAGCTCAATCACCTGTTGTATATGGATGATTTGAAATTAATGGCTTCCACTCGAGAACACCTAGAAGAGATGCTAAAAACTGTAGAAACATTTTCTAATGATATTAGTATGCAGTTCGGTCTAGACAAGTGCCGTGTTTTGAATATAGTCAGAGGAAAGGTACAGCCCGGTGGATTCGATATGCAAAATGGCCAGAACACAGAAACACGCTGAGACATCTACTCTACATCGCGCTATCTGCGCAGTAGATGACACAACATCGATCAAACTGAGGGAAGCAGAACTGCGCATAAACCACCTTACTAAGGACGAAAAAGTGCGCACCTGGATGGGTAAACCTTTGCACGGGCGACATCCCAATGAGGTCAGCCAAGATTATGTCGACAATATAGCGTCGAACTACTGGTTGACATCAGGAAAGATGTTCCCTGAAACGGAGGGTTCATTACTGGCCATTCAGGATCAGGTTATACCAACCAGAAACTACCTGAAATATATCATCAAAGACCCTCAGGTTCAAAACAACAGATGCCGATATGGATGTCAAGCCCAAGAAACCATCCAACATCTTACAGGGGGCTGCCAGGCATTTGCTGCAACTGAATACAAGGAACGGCATGACGCAGTGGGAAAAATCCTTCATCAAGAGATAGCTATCAAGCTGGGACTTCTCCAAACGGACTATCTCCCGTATTATCAATACGTCCCTGAGAGTATGCTTGAGGATGGCAACTACAAGCTATACTGGGACCGCACTGTGCTCACAGACCAAACAGTGGCACATAATAGACCAGATCTCGTACTAGTTAATAAATTAACAAGACAAACAACACTAATTGATGTGGCGATACCTAACAACAATAATCTACGTAGTAAATTCACTGAAAAGATCGCCAAGTACAGAGATCTAGAAATTCAAATACGAAGGCAACGGAGAATGCAAAGTACCCAGACGATACCTATTGTTATGTCTACTACTGGAGTCATTCCGAAGAACCTCCTCGAAAGCATAAAAAGGCTGGGTTTAAATAAACATCTTTACAAGACCATGCAGAAAGCTGTACTACTCGCAACGGCCAGATGTGTACGAAAGTTTTTGGGAGATACACCTGCATACCAAGTCACCTAGGGCTCGATAACACGGAAAGAGTCCCACCAGAGCTCAATCCTTTTGATACCGTAGGTATCTGGGATGAGTCAATTTTCCCCTTAGAGGGAGTGTGAGCCGTATGGCTAAATCTGGATAATAATAATAATAGGAGTGATAGTAATAGAGGGAGTGTGAGCCGTATGGCTAAATCTGGATAATAATAGCTTTATTGCCCAACAGTTTCCCATTTATAGGACAAATACAGAAAAAAAAATAATCACATAATTCATTAGTATAACATCTACAAAGTAATAGTAGAGACCTAATCTAAGTAAAGAGAAGCCATTTTTAACAAATCATTAAGTGAGCACGAAAAAATATCACAATGATTGCAAATACTATTATAATTCTTCCACATGACAAAAAGAGGCGATTTAACTAATATATTTGTTCTTGCTCTTGGACGCTTAAATAAAACGTTTGATCTAGAATCTAGATCTAACTCGAGGAACGTTGAAATTAATTTGTGCTAATAAATCACTACAGTCAATACTGTTATGTAATAATTTATACAAAAATGTTAATGAACTAATTTCTCTCCTTAATTCTAAACTAACCATGTCAACTCTACAACATAATGTATTATTATCACATCCACGGTTAGGATAGATTCCATCAATTTTAAATATCAGATATTTTATAAGTTTTCTCTGTACTTTTTCAATATCTTTTGTATAACAATTATATATAGGATACCAAACTAAACTGCAATATTCTAATTTTGGACGTACTAGAGAATAGTATAATAATTTTATTGGTGTTATGTTGGTGAAGTTTCTGCAATTCCTAATAATGAAACCGTACATTCTCATAGCTTCAGAAACTTTTTGTTCAATATGCAAATTGAAAGTTAACTTGCAGTCAAAAATGACACCTAAGTCTTTGAGGCTATTACATTTTTCCAAAACAGAGTTCTGAATTATATAGTTAAAGTTAACTGTCGTCAATTTCCTGCCAAAACTCACTACTTTACATTTTGCAGAATTTAATAGTAGTTTGTTATTAGTACACCATGTATCAATAGCAGTTAATTTACGCTGAAGTTCTAAACAATCGCCAATAGTGTCGATCTTACAGAAAATTTTCAAGTCGTCCGCAAAACACAATTTTTTACAGTTAATTTTTTGAAACAAATCACTAATATAAAGTAAAAATAATAACGGTCCTAAATTGGAGCCTTGCGGAACACCAGACTTAGACAGAATTAAATCTGACTTAAAGCCATTATAGAATACATACTGTCTCCTTCCTATTAAATAACTACCAAAGAATTTAATTAAATTAACAGAAAATCCTAAATTTGATAACTTGGATAATAAATACGGATGAACCACCTTATCAAATGCCTTCGAGAAATCTGTATATACGACATCAATTTGTCCTTGTTCATCTAATACTTCAGAAATAAATTGTGTCATCACTACCAGGTTTGTGACGGTAGATCGTTTATCTATGAATCCGTGTTGAAAAGGTGCAATATAGCCGCGAACACACGGATATATACGATTATACAGAACAATCTCGAAAAACTTTGAGAAGTTACACAAACAGAGAGACAGGTCTGTAATTAGATATATCAGATTTAACTCCATTTTTAAATATAGGACATACTTTTGACTCTTTCCATATTTCAGGATATTTTCCAGTTTCCAAAGACAAGTTAAACAGTTTTTGAAGAGGTTTGACAAATATTCATGTACAATCTTTAACTAGAAATGCTGGAATATTATCTGGACCATTCGTCATTTTATTTTTTAATCTTTTAAAAGCTTCCAGAATTTCATTTTCTTCAAATTTCAAAAAATTAATGGTTGGTAAATTAAAACCCTGAACGCTGATGTCCTCTGGTTCATTATTGTCAGTAGATACATGTACTTTTTCAAAAAATGTTTTAAAAGCGTTGATAATATCCTGGGGATTATCAAAAGTATTTCCCTCATAGCACATTTCACCTGGAATTCGCGATGACTTATTTTTAGTATGTACATAAGACCAAAATGATTTTGTTTCAATGGTAATACTGTCTTGAATGTTTTCAATGTAATTGTTATATGCAGTTTTAATTTGCTGTTTAATAACTTTGCGCAATCTTATAAATTCTATGTGATATATTTCGTTTCCTGTTTTTTTATACTTTTGACGGTTTTTGGCTTTGAGTTTAATATTTTTAATAATATCTGAGTGATACCAATTTGGATACTTATGTTTATAATTTTTGTATACCGGAACACATCTATCAACTATTGTATACAATATATTATAAAATTGCTTTAATGCTATATTTACATCATCGTAATTATCTAAAAAGTCCCAATCAGTTTGTAATAGTTCAGAATACAGAGAAGTGAAATTTGCTTTCCGAAAATTATACATTTTCGAATTAGAATTTGGTAAAAACCTAATTTCCTTTTTTCCCAAATTATTAATCCTTATCATAAGTGCAGGATGATGACCATCTTCTTTAACCAGTGAAAAATCATCATGAATAATATCACATTTCTCTGATGACATTACTAAATCCAACAAACGACCTAAGTTATTAGGCACATCATGGTATTGAACTAAATTAAATAAACTTAAAAAATCTAATACAGTTGATGTTTTTATATCTAATTTGCTTTGATCTACAAACTTGGGTACATTGAAGTCACCTAATATAACAATGGTTTCATTAAATATATCCAGTTGTTCTAAACATTCAAAAAAGTATTCGAAGTCTTCAGAACTTAACTTATCAATAATATAAAGAACTAAAACATAAAATTTTCTATAACCAACACAACATTTTACAGCTAACATATCGATTAGGACAACACGATGGACAGATGATATCAGGCGGATTAGTAAAAACTGGCAAAAATCAGCACAAAACCGTGAAGTGTGGAAACAATTGGGGGAGACCTATGTCCAGCAGTGGACGTGAATTGGTTGGATGATGATAATGATGATGATATCGATTAGGGGAAACTGTAGATCGTATGTGGATACATCGATAACAGACGATTTAATCTCCGTCTTCAGCGCTAATAAGACGCCTCCCCCAGTGGTTTTATCTACAACATCAAATTTTCGATCATTTCTATACACATCGTATTGATCAGGAAACAACTCTAGACTGGACACATCCTTGTTCAACCAGGTCTCACTTAAAGCAATAATGTCATATTCACCCTCACTTACACTAGTATAAAACTCTGAAACTTTCGAGTTAAGACCACGTACATTTTGGTAATAACATATATTATAAGTTCACATCCTACAACACTGTCGGGCTCTATTGGTTTAAAGGCACTACCTTGGGTATACCATTCATATACTTGATTTTGAAAGATCCATTTCCACTCGCATTCATGTTGTTTAGTTCAACCTTTACATTGTTGTAATAATTAATTTGATTTCTAGTTCGATCAAATGACATTGACACATTTTTGTAGTTCCCATTTCTTAGAAATTTAGCTTGCCGTATTAAAGCAAATACATCATTTTCATCATTCAATATGACCTTAATTCGCCCTTGGTTAACTTGCCCAAGTCTGAAGAGCTTAATGTTGGCAGTATTCACATTAGGACTTACGCTTGAGATTATTTTTTGTACTTCAGACTTATCGCTATTCTTACGATGATCCTCAGATAGTTGTTGATCCTGTTCCGGCACACCAAAGAAAATAACATTTCGTTTTCTTTTATTTCGTTCGTTGATTTCTTGTATTATTTCTTCCATTTCTAGTGGGTTCGAAGAAGATTTCAAAATCTGGTTATCATTTTTTAGGGCTTGTATTTCAGCCTGAAGTGAGAGAATTAATGATTTTATGTCCTTAATCTGATTACCAATTTGTCTACAATTTATGCAAGACCAGTCACATCCCTTCTCTTCATCATTAATCAGTTCAAGCTCATTTGCACTAATGTTAACACAAGTATGTCTAAATACTTTAGTACACACAGAGCATTTTAACATTAAATTTGGTTTGTATGATTTGCTGCAGCAAGAACATATTAAATTTGACGGCATATTTCCGAAAATACAGCTAACGATACGCTTATGTTCCTCCAAATACTTAAAAAAAAACAAGAAAAAGAAAAACAGACTGGAATGTGTTATCTTACTTTATGAATTCTTGTAATTAGCAAGCAATTAAAAATTCTAATTTACCTGTTCCAAAACACTAATTGCAAATCACTTTTTAGACTAGTAAAAAGAAATCACAACAAATATCAAATATTAATACGTTGATTCGGTTATTAAAGAGATTCGATGTTGCTTCGATCGTGTCTAAACTACTACTGTGATATATTAATATTATGTGACACATGACACAATCTCGAAACAAATGAGTGTGAATGAAAAGCCCTATTGCTCTCATTTTTTAATCATCATAAGTTCATAAGTCATCAAATTGTCTTATACAAAATGCAATGTTATTTGACTCCGTCTGTAACATGTCATATAAAATATCAGTAAAAGGAAAAATCTCAAAATGTCAAATAAAATATTAAAACTGAAATTTTCTTTAAGCCATTGTACCTAAATACATACCTCTTATTTATAGCAACAGTCTCCGCATATCGATTTCGGAAGGCGCTAGGACGATCGCTTCCAGGGGCCAGGGGTATCAAAATTCGAGTGAATGGGACGTGACTAGAGGGTGAGGTTATTAAACCCTGACACCCTGAACAATTTTTGAACGGGACAAATGGAAGACAAGCGGCGGTTTTGAGATGCGCTTCCGTCAGGAGCGGGCTGAATCGTTGAATTGTATGCATATTTGAGCCCGTTCGTATGCGATCAATTTTTAATATGTTTCAATGCTTATTGCCTACATACTATGTAGATTACTTAGATTATGGAAAAATTGTTGATAAGTAAATATTAATTAATAATATATATTTTCTTATATGGAAGTATAGGGAAGCGGTGCTTCCTCCGCTTCCATGGACCGCACGCCTCTGTTGGATAGTGAACGACAACATCCGTAGTAAAATTCAACCATGCAAAATGCGATATTTACGAGCGGTATCTGGGTTGACCAGACGTGATCTTTTAAGAAACGAAGATATACGTGAAAGGTATTGGAAGGACCTTGGATAGACTTGAAACGAAACAGTTATCGTGGTTCGGGCGTATGTGAGAATGAGTGAAGGTAAAAGTATAAAGAGGGTATGGAAAGCATACCCTCTTTCTGCATCCGACACAAAAAACGAGGAAGAGGCAGGCCAGCAAGAACATGGAATGCGGAGATTGTAAAGGCTTGCTCAAAAAAAAATTGGGTGGAGAGAAGCAGAGAGACTAGCTACTGACCGAAAGGCATTGGAGACGTCTGATTTCTCCACTTACCGAAGGTATAAGAGGACGGCTTAAGTAAGTACGTAAAGTAATTTTTTTTGTTTAATGTTTATTTTGCAATCTGTTACATCATATAATAACAATAAGCATACATGTTGATTGGTACAATGTCGTGAGAGAGAGTTTGTCCAATGATCCACTCTCTGTATGCACTTTTACATTCTTACATTTATGTTAAAAACAATAAAAATTTGTAACTTTACGTAAGTTACTATTACGTAAGTAATTTAAACTTAAAAATAATCTATCAGCCTACAATTCGACCTGAAGAAGTTTGTGGTGGTACGTTTATTGGAGAGTAATATGATCAGAAAGAGTATCAGAGATTTCAGACTTTCAAAATATGACTCTCTAGATTTAGTTTCCTTATCTGTACGTTCATCATCACGAGTTTCAAGAATACGAACTAAAAATTGTCTATTTCTTGCAATTTCCGACCCAGAATCTCTTAATTTAATTTGTTAATAGTAGAGTAGATTTTATCTGTTAATTTATATAATGTGATAGAACCTTCTCTCGATTTGCCTTTATCTTTAATATAAAAGTTTTCATTATTTTTAAGCAATTTTAAATTAATTGTACCTCTATCATAATAATCTTTTTGAATGTTCTGTCTTTTCTGAAAATTGCTGATCACTATTTTAGCATTACATAATTTTGGTTTTAGAATTTTGTCAGTAGTGGGAATCTGAGTTCTAAGTAGGTAATCATGATATTAAAACTTAAGATGGTGATGCTAAATTTGACTCAATTGGTGTATTTCTAAGTTGTAGCAATGTTAAATATGTATCTTAACGCAGCTTTACAGCTTTGAAGTATCATGCTTATTGAATTAAATGTTACCTTTTAAATTTGCAGCTACTTCATCAATCGTAGGGAGTTGAAAGTGCTATATTTTTATAGATTTATTCAAGTCTCTAGGGTCGATACAAACTCTTACGGAATTACTTTTTGGTTTTCTTACTGCTAAGAATATGGAGTTGGCCCCATCTGTAAGTTCATCAACTTTCTCATATACTGCACATGGTAGTTGTCTGCATATTCTCATAGTTGATACTGCACATGGTAGACTACGTCAATAGGCAACCAGTAACAGTGGCGCGCCTTTTGGGAAACACAATTTTTAATTCATAGGTAAAGAAAATTGAAACTTTTTTTAGCAATAGAGTAAAGTTACTCTAGCAGGGGGAAAGTTACCCCGGTTTACGGTATCAGCCAAATATTCGTGGCATCACTAGTGCAAACGTCAAAAGGACACTTTTAACTTTTAATTTACGTTATTAATTATATCATGCTACAGCAAAAATGTTGGCCGAAGATACTTGCAAAAAAATGGTACCAACAAAGGACCCCGCAAAAACCTTATGGGAAATGGCTCTCTGTCAAATGCTCTGAAACTTTGGGTTCTGGTAGTCCTTGATGTGTAGAACAAAAGACTCAATGGGCGCGTAGCTCCAAAAAATCATGGTTTTAAGATATAAGCCTCTGAAGTTAAAGGTACTGTGAGGACGTTTGAGTTGGAATAAATTCATTTTCTCGAGAATGGGCGACTCTGGAGATAAATTACGAATCAGGTCGATTTTTATTTTTAAATTATAATTTTTTTGGCATATATATCATACTAGTGACGTCATTCACCTGGGCGTGATGACGCAATCGATGATTATTTTAAACAAGAATAGGGGTCGTGTGATAGCTCATTTGAAAGGTTATTCAATTCTCTATTCACTAATATAAACATTAACATAATTATTTATACAGGGTGCCAAAAATTTTTTTTGAATTAAATTAATTGAGACAAAAAGAAGAATGTATATAATTTATTTAATTCAAAATACATTTTACTGTTGTCCAAAAACAGAAAAAATGTTAAGTATTTGATAAATAAATATTGTTTTTCGCTTAAATTCAATATTAAAGCTGCCACCCACCTGTCTCTTAGCAGTTTGCACATTTAATTTAAGCGAAAAGCAATGTTTATTTTTCAAACTAACATTTTTTTCTGTTTTCTGACAGCAGTTAAATGTATTTCGAATTTAATAAATTATATACATTCTTCTTTTTATCTCAATTAATTTAATTCAAAAACATTTTTGGGCACCCTGTATAAATAATTATGTTAATGTTTATATTAGTGAATAGAGAATTGTATAACCTTTCAAATGAGCTATCACACGACACCTATTCTTATTTAAAAAAAATCATCGATTGCGTCATCACGCCCAGATGAATGACGTCACTAGTATGATATATATGCCAAAAAATTATAATTTAAAAATAAAAAACGACCTGATTCTTAATTTATCTCCAAAGTCGTCCATTCTCGAGAAAATGAATTTATTCCAACTCAAACGTCCTCACTGGACCTATAACTTCAGAGACTTATATCTTAAAACCATGATTTTTTGGAGCTACGCGCCCATTGAGTCTTTTGTTCTACACATCAAGGACTACCAGAACCCAAAGTTTCAAAGCATTTGACAGAGAGCTATTTCCCATAAGGTTTCTTCGGGGTCCTTTTTAGGATGGCGATCTTACTACCATTTAGAGCGTAATAAGCGATGCGGAGAAAAAATGCGGACTGGTCGAATACTAACAAGATACTTCTTCATTACAAATACCGAGAGTTGAAAACTCTAAGACAAGAAATGCGTTCAGCAAACTAATACGAGAGAGTTGAAAATTAACCAAGAAGCGTCCATCTATGATGGCTTAAAATTCGATACTAACTACATGACTGCATTCAAATTATCGCTGCTTCGCCTATTAGGAGTCAGAGGAAGTTTCTTCGATATTTCTATTAGGTAGCTAAAACCACCTTTTGAATACTTGATAACAAGGATTTCCTATAAACAAGCTTTCAATTGTTAAAACATCTTTTGAATGCATTACACCATGGGATTTTTTTTGAGGTGGGAATCTTCTTAAGACCGTCTGGGAAGGTGTCCCATGTGTGTCGGATTCGGCCCGCCCTCTCTGTATCACGAGCCGCCTACCGACTAAACCCACCTCCTCTTTCTCCAGCCGACGGGTCTGGAACCTCTCTTAGCGAGCATATCTGACCCGTCGACCTTACTCATAGCTCCCCACCGGCACCTCTAGCGTGCATTCCATGGATTGGTTGGCCGCTCGGCCGCCCCCCGCACACGCCCCGCACCACACAGGCCGGTGAAGCGACCGTCTAGCTCAACCCGTGCGCGGGTAGGTCGACCGGGGTGTCCCCAGCCCAGGATGGAACCAACCAGAGAATGTCAGTTGGCAGTTACGAGCAACTCCAGTCATTCATACTTTCATCTATCCGCGCTGTCTCATCCACCCATTCATACTTTCTTTCATTTAACCCCAAACATTCCTTACTTTCATCTATGCACACTTACTCGTCCACCCATTCATTCTGACATTTAGATGGGACAGTCTGTGTAGGTTGGATGTAAAAGGTCCTTCCCCACTGACTCTCCCAAAACGATACAAAACATGGTATAACATACAAAGAAAGAACTAGAGTAAAAGGAGATGAAAAGAGAAAGTGGAGATAGAATTAGAGAAGAAAGAGAAAAGAAAGAATAGGAAAGAAGCAAAAGGGAAAGGAAAAAGTAAAGATATAGAACATAAACAGGAAATAGAAAGATAAAATTGTTCAAAGAACGATTACTTGTATAGATAAAATTAAGTGAATAAATAAATAAACTACAATAAAATAAATAAATAAATAAATAAAACCATGTAAAAATAAAAATAGACAGTCAGTGTGGTTTGGATGTAAAGGGTCCTCCCCCCGCTGACTGCCCGCCACGACACAAACACATTTTTAAATAAATAAATATAGTGGTCATCCCGTCTGCAGACGCCTCTCCTTCTCTTCCTTGTGTTTCATTGTCTTGGTGACAAAAGCAATGACCAGGTCGAAGTCTCTCTTGCTATTAATGGCTTTGTCCATTAGCTCGTGTGGCTCACCTAGAGGGGATCCCAGACCCAGTTGCAGCTCGGCACGCCCTGCATGGTACGCAGGGCACACGAACACGACATGCCGCGCGTCATCAACCACCCCACACTCGGGACATAGATCGTCAGCGGTCTTCCCTATACGGTGGGTATATTTTCTGAACGATCCATGCCCCGTCAAAAACTGTGTGAAGTAGTAGTTGACGCGCCGATGCCGACACCCGCACCACCTCACCACATCCGGGATCAAGGATCTCGTCCAGACCGCCTTCTCGACTTCGGCTGCCCATTCCCTCTGCCACAACTCTATACTTCTCTTTCTTTCTAATGGTCCTGAACCTATTGCCCCGTTGCCCCGTTGGTACATTCGGACTCTCTCTCCAGCCAGGATGTGCACCGGCACAGAACCAGCCACCACCTGTAGCGCAATGGTTGATACGGTTCTGTACGCGCTGCACACCCTGATCAGAGGTTTCCTTTGTGCCCTGAGAAGCATGTCTTTATATTTCTTCATTCGGAGAACCTCGTACCATACCGGGGCCCCGTATAATACTGTCGATAGAATGGATTGTAACATAACTGTTCTTTTCTGTGATCCTGGGCCCCCTATGTTTGGCATTAACTTGTTTAGTACCGAGGTCCTTTTTTCAGCCTTTCGACATGCTTCCTGAACGTGTTGTCCGAATGCTAGTCTATCGTCTAACGTGATTCCTAAGTATTTCACGGTCTTTTGGGGTCTTATTTCGGAGCCATTGTACTCGAATATTATGTTGTTTCTGTATCTCGGTCCCCTCAAGATTATCGCTTCAGTTTTCTCTACTGCAAGTTTTAAATCGTTTTCGTCTATCCATTCCACGGTTCTCTTTATTGCTTGGTTTACTTTTTCTATTATGCCCCAATCGCCTTCAACTAGTAAGGCCAGATCGTCCGCGTATGCAATCGCTTTTACTTCTCTCTCTTTGTTTATTTCTAGTACCCCGTTATATAATATATTCCATAGTGAGGGTCCCAGGACTGACCCCTGAGGTACTCCCGCGGTCATTTTCATCTTCTTTTTCTTTGACATGCATACGGTTTTTTCAGATAGGTAGTCCTTTATTATGTTGGAAAATCCGGAGCTCCACATTCGACTATTCTGTCTACAATGAGGCCCCAGTTTGCTGAGTTAAAAGCGTTTTTTATGTCCAACAGAACAAGGACTACCCACCTTTTCTTGCTTGCCTTTGCCGAGTTCTTTATCCAGGTTGCGGCATCTACTGTCGATCTGCCTTTCCGGAATCCGTACTGTTGATTAGATAACGCTCTCTCATCTTCCCACATGCCTTCCAGTCTCTTCTTGATAAGTCTTTCGTAGAACTTACCAAGGCAGTCCAGGAGGCATATTGGCCGATAAGAGGCTGCTGAATAGGGGGGCTTCCCAGGCTTCAGGAGTAGAACTAAGTTCGCTTCCTTTAAGTCCCTGGGAAACTCTTGCTTCTGCAGTAGGTCATTACATATTCTTCTGATCAAACCTGGTTTCTCTGTTGCTATTATCTTGATTGCCTCTGGAGGCAGCCCGTCGGGGCCGGGAGCTTTCCCCGTCTTCATCTCCTGACCAGCGGTTTTAATTTCTTCCGTGAACTCCTCTACCATTGTTGGAAAAATTTTGACAAAGTTTTGGACTGTCTTCGTGGGGAAGAGGAGTTCAGCTGATTCCATCCGCTGGTCCTCGTCAAGTTTATATGGGGCCATTATTTTCAAGGACTTCATGGTAATTTTATATGCGTCGCCCCATATATCCTCATCTAAAGCTTTAATCAGGGTCTGCCACTTTTCTTTTTTACTTTGTTTTATTGTTTTGTTTAATTTTTTCTTCTGTTCTTTGTATATTTCATTGAGCTCGAGGTTGCCCTGGCTTCTCGTGTAATTCCTTCGAGCTCTGAGGCATTTCTCCCGTAGATCTTCAATTTCATCCGTCCACCAGTAGGGAGTTTTTTGGTTGTTTTTCCTTTTCACGGTGGCCAACTTTACTGCGCTCTCGAGTACTCCTCTCAGTTGGCCAAGGTCAGAAATCTCTTTTACACCAGGGATTTCTGGGGAATTTGTTCGGGACCGTTGACCCGTAGGTTTTACGAAAGAAGAAATTATGGGCTACCTGTGGCGGAGCAATACTTGAATGAATTTCTTACAGATAAAGACATAGAGAAACACATAGAATGAAGAGACAGAAATATACAGTGGCGGCTCTTGATTTTTTCAATAGGGGAGGCTATACCTAACTGTAAATTATCTAGACAAATTTGCACTAGCAAAAAAAAATCCGCCAAAAAAAATCTAGTTTAAGGCCCCATTTTTTGACTATTTTTTATTTACATTTTATAATATCATCATAATTCATAATTATTTCATAATATCATATCATTTTAAAAATAGTATAATTGTAAAAGTGTATTACCGAAGTTTGTGTCGTTTATTTGTTAACAATTCTATCTCTGTAAGTAGATATGCATATCAAAATAAATACAGATTTGAAGTTTTGCAGTCCATACAGGTTAAAGGTTTACATTGTTTAAGACAGTGATTCCCAACCGGGGGGCGATTGCCCCCTTGAGGGCGATTTGAGATTTTCAGCGGGGCGATAGAGCCAAGGGGGCGATATGGGGGGCAATAGAGAAAAGGGGGCGATAAGGTGGGCGATTAGCATCTGGGAAACGAGAAATGGGTAATAGAGAAGAAAAAACAATACTTTCGATCGGATATCCATAGGATAATAAAAAGTAATTAAATGTACACCAATGCAGGTAATAATAACACAAACATCTCGTCTAGTAACAGAGGGCTATGAATCATGATACAATTTAATTCTATAGGTAAGTAATACTTTATAATTAATTCTGCATTTTCCTTTTATCGAGCTTTCGTACTGGGCGAACATCCGCACAAAAAAGAAAGGGATAGAAGTGGGATAAGAATGATGAGAGTAGGTACCGACCCTGCCGATCTGACTCTTACAAAAAGTGTACGGCCGAAATTGTGGTCGTTTTGCCTTTCATTTGTCCAAAGTTGAACGTAGGCCTCCCCCTTATTTTTCTACTCTTCTTCGTTCAGTGCTAATCCTGTCCATCTGGTCGTATCTTTTTGGGTCATTCGACCATCTCATCTGTGGTCTGCCCTTTCCTCTTTTACGGTCCCAAGGTCTCCAGTGGATTATCGCTTCATTCCATCTTCCCTCTTTTTGTGTGTTGTTTTGTCATGTTTTCCACTAGAGAGTAGCTGCATGTTTGTTTAGATCTTTCACTTTGGTTTTATTTCTGATACATGTATTTTTATTTTTGTTACTTAGCTTGATACCCAGCATTTTTCTTTCCATTGCCCTTTGAGTATTGGCCATCCTTTCCATATTTTCCTTTGTGAAGGTCCATGTCTGTGCTTCATATGTAAATATTGGTCTTGTCATAGATGAGGTAAATAAAATTAAAGCAAAACCAAAGAATGATGGAATATTTCGTACACTCTGACACTCTGTAAAGAAAATGATGAGATATTTAATACACTGCTACTACAGTACTACATACGGAAGTCCGCTGGCTTTCGAAAGGGAATTGCTTACGGCGGTTCTGCAGTCTCATGGATACTGTTATCGAATTTCTTATAACTACTGACCCCACACTGAGTACAGCACTACAAGAGAAGCGAAATGACATCACTTAACTATCAGATATTTCTGAAAAATTAAATGGAACGAATCTGGAAGATCATAAAAATATGGCCAAAGCGAAAGGAGTAGTCGGAGCATTCATTGACAAAGTATCTATTTTTGAAGAAAATATACAGAGAGTAGGTCTGACCAAATTCGCTAGAAATCATCATGTAGTTATTCTGAGGATCTTCAAATATATTGCCTCCACCTTGGAGGGGATTTGAGGTACATAGCTATTAACCAACATTGAACCAGACATAAAGAAATTATGTGAGTATCACCAGGCCCAAGGGAGAAATTAACAATTTTTACTAACCATGTTCACCAACACGTGGACAAAATGCAAGAGGCACAAGATCGAAATAGAGGGAAAATTATGAGAGAGATTTATGTCCAGCAGTGGACAAGCGAAGATTGAATGGTGACTTACCATGTATCATTTTACGAAATGTAAAAATAAATCAATATTGTACTGATTAATTTTTTTGTTTCAATTTAATTGGGGAGGGGGGCGATTATAGTATTCACAACTGGTGAAACCTATCTAAGGGGGCGATCATGGGAAAAAGGTTGGGAACCACTGGTTTAAGATACTCAACTGAATTTTTTTAATTCTAAAAGCGGCTTACTCTGCGAATGCAAGAACACGGTAAATTACCGATATTTTACTTTGCATTACAGATCTCGGAAAAAGTTATTTAAACAAGTTGTTTCAAATATTATTCTAATCCCACATACCAAATTTCATCACAAAATTCGAACTTTTAGTTTTTTCATTATTTGTAGTCAGGATCCTAAAATCCGCAGAGGAGGCTGCTGCCCGAAAAATCTCACTTGCCCGATCTCCGGGCAGCGTGTGCGTTATAGTGCGGCAGATTCGTGCAAATATTATAAGAATTGTGCATTTAATGATAGAAGCATATAATTTGGACCACATATACTACACATATAAAGGTTCAAAATCAGATAGGAGGCCATCTCAGATTTTGCCTTTTACAAAAATGGCGGGTATTCAAAATGGCGACTATACATATGTGACTAATAGGAAGATAACTTTTCAACGAGACTTCAGATTTCGATCAAATTTGGTATATAGGTTCTTTTTTTATGTATAAGATCGAGGTCTTGAACCGGAAGAATCGGTTTATCAGAAATTGTGTTTTTCCTGGTTTTTATGTAAAAATATGTTGTTTTTTTTTTCAATTATTTCACCCTGCATGTACTAATTTTTCAAATAGTTAATACGACCATTAAAAAGAGCGTAAAAATATTTTTTAGATATTTTTAACTTTTTAGTTATGTTAATTACCATTTATTAAGTGCAAAACGTATTTCACATGTACCTACATGCGGCAGATTGGTGCAAATATTATAAGATTTTTTGTGCATTTAATGGTAGAAGCATATAATTTGGACCACATATACTACACATATAGAGAGAGTTCAAATTTAGATACGAGGCCATCTCAGTTTTTGTTCCTTTTACAAAAATGGCGGGCATTCAAAATGGCGACTATACATATGTGACTAATAGCACCATAACTTTTGAACCAGATGTCAGATTTCAACCAAATCTGGTATATAGGTTTTTTTTCACGAATAATATCGAGGTTTTGAACCGGAAGAATCGGTTTACCAGAATTTGTGTTTTGACTGTTTTTATTATGTAAAAATATGTTGTTTCTTTTTCAATTCTTTCACCCTGTATATATTAATGTTTCAAAAAGGTAATATCGGCGTTGAAAAGAGCGTAAAAATATTTTTTATGAAATATTTTGAAATCTTTAGTTATATTAATTACCATTTAATACATGCATAACGTATCTTCACATGTAGGTACCTATGTGCGACAGATTCGTGCAAATAATAATATAAGAATTATTGTGCATTTAATGGTAGAACCATATAATTTGGACCACACATACTACACATAAAAAGATTCAAATTTAGATATGAGGCCATCTCAGATTTAGTCTTTTACAAAAATGGCGGGCATTCAAAATGAATCTGCCGCCCATAGGTATATGTGAACATACGTTATGCATTTATTAAATGGTAATTAACACAACTGAAAAGTTCAAAATATTTGCTAAAAATATATTTACACTCTTTTCAATGGCGTTATTACCTTTTTGAAAAATTTATATATACAGGGTGAAAGAATTGAAAAAGAAACAACATATTACATAAAAAAATAGTAGAAACACAAATTCTGGTGAACCGATTCTTCCGGTTTAAGACTTCGATATTACTCATCAAAAAAAGAACCTATATACCAAATTTGGTTAAAATCTGACGTTTCGTTTAAAAGTTATGATGCTACTAGTAACATATGTATAGTCACCATTTTGAATGCCCGCCATTTTTGTAAAATAAACAAAAACTGAGATGGCCTCGTATCTAAATTTGAACCTTTATATGTGTAGTATATGTGATCCAAATTATATGCTTCTACCATTAAATTCACAATAATTCTTATAATATTTGCACGAATCTGCCGCATATAGGTACATGTGAAGATAAGTTTTGCATTTATTAAATGGTATTTAACATAACTAAAAAGTTAAAAATATTTCCTAAAACATATTTTTACGCTCTTTTCAATGGTGGTATTAACTTTTTGAAAATTAATACATAGAGGGTGAAAGAATTAAACAAAAACCAGGAAAAACACAACTTGTGGTAAACCGATTCTTCCGGTTCAAGACCTTGATCTTATATATCAAAAAAAGAACCTATATACCAAATTTGGTTGAAGTCTCGTTCAAAATTTATCGTGCTATTAGTCACAATGTATAGTCGCCATTTTGAATCCCCGCCATTTTTGTAAAAGGCAAAATCTGAGATGGCCTCCTATCTAAATTTGAACCTTTATATGTGTAGTAGTATATGTAGTCCAAGTTATATACTTCTATCATTAAATGCACAATTGTTTCACATACCGGCTGCACTATTAAGCGATGTGCAGCTCTAAGGAGACCAGGTCTCGTTAAGCCTTAAACCATCCTTAAACACTGTTGGGCTACGCGGAGCATTAGCAAGTGAGATTTTCCGGCCAGCAGCCTCCTCTGCGATTTTAGGATCCCGACTACAAATAATGAAAAAACTAAAAGTGCGAATTTTGTGCTGAAATTTGGTATGTGGGGTTAGAATATTATTTGGAACGACTTGTTCAAATAACTTTTTGCGATATCTCTAACGCGAAGCAAAATAGCAAAGTAAACAAAACAGTGTAGCGTGTGTAAAAAATTTATGGGGAGGCTAAGCCTCCCTTGCGTCCTCTGACCAGCCGCCACTGCAAATATACTTACGCTGAATATCCCTGTATACATGATAGATCGCGGCACATGCTTGCTGTTAAATAGGTATTCACTTTGCAATATATTGGACAGGAATATATTTAAATCACAAATACACTCAAAAAATATAAGACTCAATACATTTAAAAAACCTATCTGAAATATTGAGTTTGTACTCTCTGCAATCAAAAACAGATCTGTGTATTCATGTTTAATTTTTCTAATGTTAGTATAAATATTCTCTCTTTTTTCTATAAACAATAACTTTATTTGGCCAGATAAGTTTTTTTGCCTTTGACATATGACATTAATTAGTTCCTCGAAACAAGCTGTTGCTGCTATTAATTGGAAGTAAATTATAACAAAGTATTTTCGTAAGATAGTTCGTTTTAAATCAGTTTGATACATAATATCAGAATACAGTATAACCATACAACACATTGCTAATAGAATATATTGACGGGATCTTAAAAAAACTTGCTTTTGAATGGGTATTTTTACAATGCTAAGTTTATCAAATATTAATTTCCAATCCTTTCTTTTGAAAACCAGCGTATAAATTACCGATGCAGTAAATAGTGCATATTGACAAGCAGCTATTATTATGAGAATACACTCTGTCGATATACTTGGGGCACTCAATGACGAATTTAATACTGTTATAGCAACAATGTTATACGGAACAAGAATAATATTAAATATTAGCTGTAAGAAATTTCCCAAATACTTAAACTCAAAGCTCCATGGGAACACTCCGCAATATACTGCTATTTTATAAATTATTTTGAAATAATAAATATCACATTCTGTATGCTTGTAGTTGTTGTACATCGTAAGCAATTATGAAAATAAATGAAGTTTTAACACTACTGGGGGGTTACTTAGTCTAACAGTTAATATAATGAATGGGATGAATTTATTGATTACAATTTTCTTATTAGTATAATACAAAGGAAAAACTGTTATACGTTATAATTAATTAAACATGTTAATTAAGTTAGGTCCACAATATAGATCAATAGGAATAATTCTCAAAGAAAGTTTACAAAATTTTGTCTATCTACAACTCTGGGCTAATTAGCAAAATACAAGGAAAAGTTATTGACAACAATAAAATTGCTGGAATCGAATCTTATGATTGTATATACAGGGTGTTTCATTAATAATTGTCCATATAATAACTGGAGAAGCCTTAGCACAAAATACGAAGATTTAACCTAAAACACTTAAATTAAATGTGGTTCCTTACTGAGTTACAGGGTGTTTTATCTAAAAATTTAAAAACTATTTTTGTTCAGCGTTTTAAAACTATTCAACGTATCCTTTTCATACTTGGCAGGTAGTATAGGTACTATACAAACTACTAAATTATGTTAAACAAAGGTTTCTGGCTATTACCAAACGCGTACGACGGGAGAAAGTGAATGGTTGACCCTTTGCAAATTCTACGCCACTAGCGAAATTGCTATTTTAGTTCAATTTTTGGATTCTCCAATACTTTCTATGAAAATAATATACTCTTCATTTGTAACGATAAAGTCATTAGTTTTCGAGATCTTTGAAGTTAAAAATGAAACGACATGGTTATTTTGATTAATGTATTGTGTCGCTTCATTTTTAATTTCAAATATCTCGAAAACTAATCATTGTGTCGTTACGAATGAAGTGTATAATATTTACATAAAAAGTATTGCAAAATCAAAAAATTACACTAAAATAGCAATTTCGTCAGTGACGTAGAATTTGGGAAGGGTCAACCAGCCACTATCCCCTGTCGTACGCCTCTGGTATTAGCTAGAAACGTTAATTTATCTTAATTTAATAGGGTGTACAGTACCTACACTTTCTGCCAAGTATGATAAGGATACGCCAAATAGTTTTAAAGTACTGGGTACAAATAATTTTTAAATTTTAATCAATTGAACCATATCATAAATTAATCAAAATAACTGTGCCGTTTCATATTTAACTTCAAATATCTCGAAAACTAATGACTTTATCGTTACCAATGAAAAGTATATTATTTACGTAAAACGTATTGGAGAATCTAAAAGTGGCACTAAAATAGTAATTCCTCTAGTGGCGTAGAGTTTAAGAAGGGTCAACCATTCACCATCCCCTGTCGTACGCCTCTGGTAGTAGCTAGAAACGTTTGTTTATCATAATTTAGTAGGGTGTCTAGTAGTCGCACTTTCTGCGAAGTATGAAAAGGATACGTCGAATAATTTAAAAATGCTGAGCACAAATAGTTTTTAAGTTTTTAGATAAAACACCCTGTAACTTAATAAGGAACCACATTTTATGTAAGTGTTTTAGGTTAAATCTTCGTATTTTGTGCTAAGGTTTCTCCAGTTACTATATGGACAATTATTAATGAAACACCCTGTATTAATAATATAGGTATGCAAAGTCCGCAGATAGTGTGCTATTTTTTTATAAACAAAATGGCGCCCGAAAATCGTGTTTTTTTCAATTTTTCTCTATAACTCCAAAGATTTTAACTTTACACCAAAAACACCCAAATAAAAATTCACCGTAATTAAATTCTGCATAGAGACGTGTTTTTCCAGATTTGCTTCGACAAAAATTTTCCCCGGAAAATGCGGGTTTTTCCAACAAAATCTTTAATTTTCAACTAAAATTTTAGAATTAACTACATAGTTTTGATGGGAAATAAGCCACAATTTTACTAAAAAAAAATGATTTTATTAAAGTTTCGACGCTCTTTTAAGTTTGATTCGGAATATTCCCACTAGTAGAACGAGGTCCGTCACCAAGTCTTCTACCAGATAAGTCTTAAGAGGTATGAAAAAGCTGTTTTGGAATCTTCTATTTACTAAAATGTCTATTTAATTTCTAATAATTTTCCCGGTTCTGTTATTGAAGGGACTTCCACTTGTACATCTTTCGAGGTGGAAATTAAAACAATGTATTGGTGACGTTTGATAATAGTGGTTAAATCAAACTGTTGTAACGGGTAGTTCTTTTTGAGCAACAGATTCAATAAAACACAGATTTAAAATAAATAAATATATTATGAATATTTATATAGAGAGTAAAATTAAAATAATAAAATAAAATAATATTCTGTCTTCCCTCCCCTTCTTCTTCTTCTTCTTCTTCTTCTTCTTATAATAGGCCTCTTGGCCTGTTCTTACCGATTTTGAGCTTGTATTCGTAGCTGTGTTGTTGACTGCCAGCTATCTCGCCACCTTTTAAAGGGCCTTCCTATTGGTCCCTTGCCTGTTGGCTTCGAATCCCTGGCTATACGGGCAATTCTCTCGCTGTCCATTCTCGTTAGAGATTCACGACTTGACTTGATTTTCAAACTACTTGACTTGACTTGACTTGAAATCAAGACAAGCTCAAGACAAGTATTATTTTTTGAAATTCAAGTCAAGTCAAGTAGTTACACATCAATTACTTGACAAACTCAAGACGTCCATCAAGACTACTTGATTTTTCTTGAAAAAAACTGCCAAAACGCAATAACAATAAAAATATACGGATGTATCCTTTTATTTAAAAACCATCTATAAAAATTAAAAACTTAAAAAATGTAAGTTGCATAATATAACAAATAAAATAACAAAACGAAATATTCTGAATTCTGGTAATAAAACAACAAAAAATAAAATAAACAATAAAAAAATCACCAAAAATGGAGTGTAACTATCTAAAATAAATCTTTAATGTCTTCATTTGCCATCCACGATTTCAGACACATAAGGCTTCTCACGAAGTTATCGCCTAATCAGTTTCTTTGTTTGGTAAGGGTTAGGGCAGCTCTAGAAAACTGCCTTTCGACTGGAGCTGAAGACGCTTGCGTTGATAAAAAATCTTTGGCCATTGTGGCGAGGTTTGGAAAAATGGATCCATGCCTCTTCCACCATTCTAAAATATTTTCAGTACTGTCAGCTCGTGGGTCAGAAATATATTTGTCGATTTCGTAACGCCAGGCCATATCGTCGTCTGCGTCTGCATTATGGAGAGATTTTCTACTAAACAAACTTAGTAGATCGATTTCAAACTTTTCGACTAAACTAGGGTTTGAAGATGAAGATGGTGCTACTGGAACAGATGATTCAGCAGAGTGTTCAGACATTGGCAGAGAGTCAGCCTTAAAATACTGTGCTCTAAAAATATCTTCAAAATATTTAACTGCTTCTAGCTGCAACTCTTTTCCCCAATTTGTTTTGGAGAATGTTTCCACTTTATGTCGAGGGTCTAAAATTAAGACAACACAGTACATCCAGTTGGTTCTCTTATAATGTTTAATGATTTTGTCCCTTGCCGCTTGAATGCTATTTATGATCTTTTCATCGGTTTTGTCTCGATCAGGTTTATTGTCAAGTTCCATAGCCCACGATTCTAGTCTATCCAGCATCATATTGACGCCAATTATTACCATAGGCAGAGTAACATATGATTCACCTTCTAAAATTAAGGAAATGCTTTTAAAAACATTAAGATACTGGCAAATTCGATCAATTAACGACCATTCTGTGTCGGTTGGCTTTAAAGTTTTTAGATTTTCTACATTATCACAAAGGATATTAAGTGCTTTTCGCATATTTAGACTCCATCTCAACATGTCGAACGTGGAATTCCACCTTGTTATGACATCAAGTTTTGGCATAGTAAATTTTAGGTTTAAGGTGGTGCAAAATTTTTCAAAATCCTTACGTAAGTGTTCAGAGTTTTTTAATTTTTTAGCAAGGGAATGGATTTTTCTTACAGAGGAGGGCGAAACTTGGCTGTCAATTCTGTCATCGTCATCATCCTCTGATATATCTGTCAAAGTGTTGGCCGCCTCTTCAAGCTCAGAATCAAGGATTTTCATAAAATATCTGGCTCCCAAGTTTAAGATGTGTGCAAAACATACAAAGTGGATATTTTTTGTATCGATGTCATAAATAAATGTTTTTAGTTCTCTGATGAACGTGAAATTACTATTTGTATTGTCGGTAGTAATACCTTGTCTGCATTTTGTAACATCGTAAAATTGTAATACTTCGAAAAATAGTTTTGCTATAGCGGTACCAGTATGTTGCCCATATGCTGGCACAAAATCTAACAGGATACAATGAAGTTTCCAATTTTTATCGATAAAGTGGGCGGTAATACCATAGTATCCTTTCATATTAAATGAAGACCATCCATCGATTGTAAACGAGATTTTTGAATTGCATGTCCTCAAAAATGTCTTAATTGTTTGCTGCGCTGATTCAAATGTTTTTAATGTCAAAGATTTCATTTGATTACGACCAGGTAGAGTTACCTTTGGATTTAAGTATTTGTACATTTTTTCACTTATAGCTTCTTCAAAAAAGTTGAAAGGTAGATACTTCTGTGCTATATACTCCACTAGTCAGTGCCGGTTTATGCACTGGGCGCTTGGGGCGGGCGCCCAGGGGCCCGGGCCCCGGAGGGGCCCGTAAGGCCCGTTCCTTTTACTAATAAAAAAGTAAAGTCCTCTAAATAATCTACGTATTTTCCAAAACAGAAAAAAAAGACGACGAAATACCTGCGATTTCAAAATGGTCTGATTTTAAGACTGATGACTTTATACAAACTGTGAACTTTTAAACAAAAAAGTGATTCCTTAGAACATTGTAAAAAAATGTTTGAAGATGGAGAAAAAGCTTATTATACAAGATTAAATAAAAGCAACTTTTATAGAGGAAAACCCAATGGAGGCAAAGAAAAGAGAGATTGGCTAATATACGACGCAAGTGTTAAAGCTGTTTATTGTTACCTGCTCTTGCAAATTATTTTCATTTGAAAAAATAGTTTAACTGAATTTGGATGGACCCACTGGAAACATTTCAATATTTTGCTCACATCTCACGAAGAAAGTAAATTTCATCTGAACTCTATGGTTACATTAATGACAAGATTATCATTAATATTAATTGGAGTTATAGAAACTGGCTTGAAAGAGCAAGTAAAATGCGAAGCTGACTATTGGATAAACGTCCTAAGAAGAATTGTTGTCACTACTAAATGACTTGCTTCTCAAGGACTAGCTTTCCGTTGATGCAATGAGGATTTAATGAGTCATCATAAAGGAAATTACTTAAGTTGCCAACTAGGCTAAATTTGACTACTTCTTAGCTGAGCATTTACAACGGAATGCGAATAAATAAAAAGGTTCAGTTAGCTATCTGTCTCACCAAATTTGCAATGAATTCTTGAAAGTAATGAAATCAAAGCTTGTAGAAACTTTTGACGCTGTAAATGCTTTAGTTACAGTAGTCCATCAAACCCATTTTTTCCAGATAAGCAATAACAGAGACGAAAAATTAACAATTAAAAAAGAAGCCAAGACACTGCTGAATAAAATCTTTGAGACAGTTCTATTGACACTGATTTGGACAAAAACTTTGGAATGAGTTAATGCAAAAGCAATACGTGAACGTGAAGAAACTGTGGACTTAAACGTGTCAATTGGAGTAGAAATAATGACATCTATTTTGGGATTTGTTGGAGACGTAAGAAATATGTCAAGCGAAATTGAACTAGAAGCCAAAAATATTTTTTTGCGAAGACGAGGATATATGCTACAAAGATGTTACATCAGCTGTTATATGATTTTCTACGCTAGATAAAGAAGCAATCAAGACGTCAATTAATACTTTATATGTGAAATATAAAAAATATGTTGATGAAACCAAAGAGAACTTGTATAACGAAATTACCCATTCTATAACATTATGTCAAAAGTTGAACAAACATTTATAAAATTTGGTGTCATCCCATCCAGGATGTAAAGATTGTAAAGGCAACATTTCCCAATATTTTACCTTTACTGCAAGTATATTTCACGATACCAACTTCTAATGTCTCAGTTGAGCTGTCTTTTTCGGCTTTAAAAAGAATAAAAATATATTTAACGCCAAATTTGGGTCAAGAAAATCTAGACGCATATCACTATGTATTGATTGTATTATAGAAAATGAAGACCTGGAGCAACTGAATTGTGATATTATTATCTGGCAACAGATTGGTAATGCCTAGTCAAGCAAAAAAGTGATCTAATTGTTGTCATTGATGTATTTTTTAGAATATATTTTTTGTTTGTCATGTGTTGTTTTGTGTAACTTTCTGTTTTTTTTTATACATTTTTAAATGTAATTTTTGGAATATTTTTTACGTTTGGTATTCTTCTTGTTTGCTAAAAATTCTTTATGGATTTTGCGAGTAAAATACATGAATGTGTTTTCTTGTAAAAAAATCTGACAACGAATAGCAATTAAGGGGCCCCTAAATATTCAGCGCCCAGGGCCCGAAGTTAGGTTAAACCGGCACTGCCACTAGTAGTTTTTGAAATTTATCTTGTTGGAAATTTTCTGATCTCCTAATGGTCTGCTAAATAAACAAAACTGGAGTTAGTAAAATGCTGTAATAGTAGTAAATGTAGTAAAGTTACAATAAAGCTCACGTATAATTTGTATAATGTCTCACTTATGGAGGGTAGAGGTAAGGAGAACCATCTCTTATGGATGGGAGAAAAACTGAAAAAAATGTCCGTCAAAAAGTGGCAAATAACAGTTCAAAATGTGACCACAGTGGCGCTAGCTTAGCAATAGTTTAATGTGAACTATGAAGATGTGAACTTAGCAGTTGTAGACGTAGTGAAGTATGCAGAATGAAAATATAACCTACAGAATCATCAGAATGTCAGAGTGACAAGTTGAGTTATTTTATAAAATTTAATTGTATTCGCCTTTGCAAAAGTCAAAACGCTCTCTGGTGGCTGAATTCTGAACCTACTTAATAAGTAATCTCGTAAGTAATAAACTGATCGTACTAGTTCAAAACACTATAAATAAGGCAAAACACTTTTAAGATAACACCCAACAGTGCTTGTCGAAGCTCGCCAACAAAACAAAAAGGTACACACACTAAATGACAGAAGTAAGCATTACTCACAATCCTCCATCTTTGTAGGTTTCGCAGCGCCCTCAACGGTCGTTTGAAATCGCGAATAAAGTTTTGCAACAATTTTTGTGATGAGAAAATATAATTACACGGTCCACGTTTAACAGAATTAGAACCCAACACGGCAGATGCTCACACTCCTTACACAAATGGGGGTAGCAACCATATCCTTTGTGATTGTGGAGAAATTCAACCAAAGTATTTTTGTTTCCCTGTTACCTACTTGAATAAAAACTGATACCATTCCTACAATGGCGCCATCTTAATTTGCCTCTATTCCACGGACACTTTTTAATACAGAGATGGTTCTCCTTACCTCAGCCCTCCATAGTGCCGCTCTTAAATGGCAAGGTAAGTTATATTTTTGAAATGCCCTGTAAAAAAGTATATGGCATATGGCACATGCTACACCACAATTTTTACTAGAATGCTTAAAGCCTATAGACTTTTATAGATGTACTCAAAATTTGATAAAAAAAGTTTCAAATAAAAAAAACATTAAAGAAAAAGAAGATGTGGACATTTTTGGCACACCGTGTAGATTATTTAATTGTGACACAAACGACAAACGACTACATAATTATAGTTAAAATCCTCAGAGTTAAAATCTAATTAATGTTTTACCTTCTCAAGCCTAACCGAAACTGAAAGTGTGCTAGTCGAACCTGTAGAGGTATTGGCCTCGAGATTAGTTGGGCTAGATCTACCAAAATGTTCTTTGTAGACTCTAGGGTGTCTAGCTTGCAAATGCCGCCTTAGTGAAGATGTTCCGCAGTTTTTCATTTGCAAAACTGTGTTTTTTGCCGTACATAGGGTACATTTGCCTAGTTTGTCAGTATTTTTATTACTCTTAGGATTTTGCTCGACTATGAAATAGTCCGTAATTTTTTTTGTTTTATTAGATATAGATAGACTTTTATTAACTTTAACTCGTTTCGCCTTTGATGGTGCCGACTCTGCACTTTCTACTTCTGTTTCGGTGTTATCACTGTCATCAAATTCTAACACTTTTTCATCTACGATATATTCTGAGCCGCTGCTTTGAAAGGGTTCCGATTCCATAACGGACACATTACTTAAATCAGACATAACAATTATTTAACGGCCAGTGTTTGTCCTTGATCACTTCTACTGTACTAACAGCACGTTGTCGTTGTCATCGAGCAATCGGGTGCCTGCTTGCTAGAACCTCGATAAATCCGAATCCCATATTTTAACGTTTCGGTCTCCTTCGGTGTGCATTTCACATTTCATGGATCGCTATCAAGTAATATCCAAGTAATATCAAGTAGTTTGATTTTTACTTGATATCAAGTCAAGTAATTCAGTCCGTAAATCAAGTCAAGTCAAATATCAAATTATCAAAAGCTTGAATTTTCAAGTCAAGTATTTAAGAAAAAATTCAAGCTACTTGGCTTGATGAATCCCTAATTCTCGTCACATGCTGATTCCACTCTCGTCGTCTCTGTCTTCCCCACCGTACTATATCTTGTATGTTACAGATATGTCTTATTAATCTATATGAACTAAAAGTTGTACACTATTTTTCGACGTATGTAAGCACTTTTGTATATTCACATGAATAAATGACTTGACTTGGCTTGACTTGACTATTCTGTCGTTCGGTATTCTGTCTCTCAGTGTTTTCCCAGTTATTGACCTCAGCGTTCTCATCTCTGATGTTCTCAGTATCCTCTTGGTTTCTGCTGTGTCACATATTGTTTCTATCGCGTACGTCATGATCGGTCTTACACATGATTTGTGTATGCGTACTTTCCCTTCCAGCCTCATATCTTTGTTTCTCCAGATGACATCCCTCAGACATCCTGACACGTAACTGGCTTTATTTGCTTGCTTTCGGACGCTCTCTTTAACATCTCCATAACTACATATTTCGATTCCCAGATATTGGAATCTCGAGACTTGTTCAATTAGTTCGTTGTTAATTACTAATTTGCATCTTATGGGTTCTCTTGACACTACCAGAGATTTTGTCTTGGCTTTTGATATTTTCATGTTGTAGTTCTTCGCCACTGAATTGAAAGTTTGTGCCATTCGCTATAGGTTATCCTCATCCTCGTTATCGGAGATTAAGATTGCGTCGTCAGCATAACAGAGGATTTTTAATGTTGTTCTGAAGCTATTTTCTTGTGGCATTTTTACAATTTTAACTATTTAGAATGGGAAATAAGCCACAATATTATTAAAAAATGATTTTTTATTAACGTTTCGACGCCCAAATCGGGTGCCGTTGTCAAAATACAAAATACAGTATTTTGTATTTTGACAACGGCACCCGATTTGGGCGTCGAAACGTTAATAAAAATCATTTTTTAATAATATTGTGGCTTATTTCCCATTCTAAATAGTTAAAAAGAGGATTTTTATTTGTTTTTCCGTCACCTTATATCCTTTTCCAGTACCTTTAATGTTTTCTATGATTTTGTCCATGACTAAATTAAAAAGTAATGGGCTCAAGCTATCCCCTTGTCTGATTCCCGAGTTGATTTCTACTTCCCGTTTTGTTCTTCGTATTAATGTCTTTAATTATCCTTATCATCTTGTTGGGCTGATTTTTCTCCTTTAGCAATCTTAGCACATCTTCCAAACTTACACAATCGAAAGCCTTAGTCAGATCTATAAAGCACATAAATGCAGGTTTATTCTATTCCAGTGCTTTCTCAGCAATTTGTCTGGCTATGAATATGGCTTCTATTGTCGACCTATTTTTCCGCTCCCGAAAAAAGCCCCCTTAGCGTGCATCTGTAAAATACAATCACGGAATCAATATATAAATAACTACACACAGACTCGTAGTCCCCGATTATACCTCAATCCGGTATAATCACACATATTCTCACAATCAAAACATCGACACACAGCTACCCATACAACAACTCCGAATTGAAGATGGCAGCAACCGCTCATTGCGGTTACACATTTGCCGGCGAAGAATCTCTTCAATACAGAGTTTCTCTGCCCCGACAGAATCTAACTTAATCCGTCGCATAACTGCTGGCGACCAAGTTGAGTTCCTTTTCAGTTCAGTACACCGAGTGGAACTAATTTTATGACCCTAGGTTCTCTTTTTAAATACACTCTTGGCGGCCCTTTTTGAATCTATCGGAGTGGAAGTGGAACTTAGTGGGATTACGTTGGTATTGATGCGCGTTCGGTCCTCTGCTGACGAGTTGCTGAATCGTAAAAGACTGTAAAAAAATTGCATACTTTCTAGAGATATACCTTATATTGTTCTACATTAGTATAAATGCATATTCACTAAAACAAATTTACAAAATATCTACATTATTTCTGCACTTTAAACTGAATCAAAATGATCAGATATGTAGTAAGAGCCGATATAAATACTGGTATAGTTTGTTGGTTTACGTCGAAAAATCCATAAACGGTAAACTTAGGCCTTAGTTCTATTATAAATTTAGATAGCTCGTTAAGTTCTTCAATCAAAATTGGATCCTTAACATCGGCCTGCATTATGCTACACAGTTTTGCTAGACGTATTGCTCCTTTTTCAGCGTTATCGCAGGACATAGCCGTGATGATTGTTAGTATCTGAAAAAAAAATAAAAAATAAATAAAGTATAACTTTGCCATATCCGGACCTCCCCATATCCGAACGGTTCTACCGTCCGGATCTACCGAGAAAGCAGTCCTACTCTTAGATAACGCACCCTCTCATCCCGACCCAGAAGAACTAAAAAATGCGAAATAAAGTTTCTTTTGTTGCCCAAAAATGTGACGTCTGTCTGTCAGCCTATGGAACAAGGTGTTATAAAATCTATAAAACGTGCCTATCGACGAAAGTTATTGACGATGTTAATTGCTGGAATTGATGAGTGAGAAAACGTTACAGAGTCTCTAAAACAAGTGGACATTTTGGATGTGGTGACGTGGGTGGCCAAAGCATGGGATGAGATGGTACACCAATAACCAGTGGTGGCTCGTGGTACTTTAAAAAGGGTGTTCAATTAAGGAATGTAATTATAGAAACGGTGAATAAAAACCGCGGGCAATTGCGGCACAGGTGAAAAAATTTTGGGGAAAAACCCCAGTGGGACCTAAGCGGATTAGTAAAACTATTAAACTTTCCTGCTTCTCACCAAATTATATATTTATTTATTGCATAGGCGTGCGTTAAAAAATTATCAATAGTGAGTGCTTCGCCTGTTTAAATGTCGTGGAAAATTAATCATTTTTTATTATTTATGTATGGTAGGTATACATAAAATCTGTAACTAATTTTGATTAAATAATGGTAAAATACCCGCCATTGAGGTAAAATGCAAGGCGCGTTTTTTCCTATACCCAGAATCTAATAATTGGCGAACATCAATATTGCGAATATCTGAGAGTTGCAATTCATTTTTTAAATGAATTTGGGGAGATCCGTGTTTTTTAATTTTTGTTGATAAATGAAATAAATCCGAAACGCCCGTTTTTGTCCAATCTGAAGAAATAGTTTCATTCTTTGAAAATACTAAACGTGAAAAGCAAAACAAAGAATGTAGTTTATCACACCCACACAAGCACGAAGTTTTTTTTTTAATTTTTCAACTTTAAAGCAACGTTGAAACTTTTTATTTTTTATAGCACATTCTTGTATCCCCGGCCGAGGTGAACCATTATTTTTTATAAAAAGTCGATTTTCGAAACTATTTGCATTTTCTTTTATAAATTCCAATGAATAAGGCTCCGTCATAAAACTATTAATATTGTATTTAAGATTTAACCGTATTTAACTAAATCCCACAGCAGAAAATTCCAAACTGTGAACCGAAACGGTCCTCCACTGGTCTCTGTGTGCACTGCACAAATCCTCACTGTTTTAAATAGGCGAAATGCTATTTCACGGATTTTAAGATTTCTCTTTCTAACTACAGGGTTAGGTTAGTACTGGCTGGTTCAATTTGAATTCTGCACCAGAGCATTGTATCTGTACTTGCCACGTGCATCCAACGGCGTAGAGCAGGTAAATATGATTAATAAATAAAGTTATATTTTAATGATTCTATGAGATTAAAAAAAATATTTTCATAATATTATAATATTTATGAGATTTAAAAAAACTGTATTTTAACGAACTTTTATTGGGTGTTCACTGCACAAGTGAACCAATGGAGAAACCGCCCCTGCTAGTAACAATGGTAAGGTCGTGGAGGAAGCTGTTAGACCACAAAGCATCTGATGAATGGACGGGAGAGAAACCAGAAGTAGGTACCAATGAAACTTCCAACGAAGAAGAGATTGTTGAACTGGTAAAGAACCTGCCGAGATGTGAAAAAGTGAACGAAGATTATGTTAACGTCTTCTTAAGTGGTTGAGTGCAGACGAACAGAACGAATTAACAGACGGCGATATATTGAACCAGGTGTGCAAGAATGTTGATAAAAACTCAGGCAACGAAGGGAATGAAAGCACTTACAAACATCCGGTCGTAATGAGCCACTTCGAAGCATTCAAATCGTTCGACGCATGATAGATACTACGACAACCAGAGATAAAGCCACTTCGAGAACAACTTTTAACCGGTGCGCGCATGACGTCAGCGCCCGACAAACTTGTACGGAGACTTATGGGAAAGCATAGAGTTTTATACGGTTTTATACATTCTCGTGTTATTAAATAATTGAAATTGCCGTTCTTCTGTTCTGTTACACTGTTTAATTTATACTTTGATGAATTATTATAATCACACCAGTAAAATAATACATTATATTATGTAGGTACTGTACTAAAAAACGTAACAGTTTTTCAATGCAAAAATTTAAGAGGTTTCTTGACATGCAGAAAACTTTAAATAAACCGAGTCAAATAAAAGATGGTTTATTAACAAATAATAAAAAAACTAAAGTTTCAAAAAAGTATTAAAATTACAAAAACAAAATTAAGTAGATAGAATTAGATGGATTTAAAGAGGTGGCCGTTTAGCCTATTCCACTGCTAACTTTTTAAAAGGTCCAATAAGCCCCAATTCTCACCGCACATTCTTCTACATTTGCCCAAGGACATAGTAGCTTTCTGAGTGGTTTTCAGGATGTGAGTATTCCATTTCAGCGTATGATCAGTATAAACCCCAAGGTATTTTGTTTTTTTGGCAAGTGAAACCTCTGCTCCTCCCAGCACCGGTAGTTTTAAGCCTTCTAGTGCTGTCCTTTGGGTGCAGTTGGCGATTTGATTTCTGAACATTGACTATCAGTCTCTCTTATTTACACCGGTCGTCAACTGTATTTGGGGCTGCTTACATTCTTCCAGACACCAGCTGGGCAAACGTGCCCCTGATGACGATTGATATATCGTCAATGTATCCTAGACAAAAAAAATCTTCTGTGGAGAGATTTTTGAACTCTTCCTTGTGGACATCCTCCACCTACTCTTGCTTTGATGGTTGCTTTAACTAGAGTTGATATTATTATCCTATTCTCCAGGTATAACCTTATCTATCTGCATATTACCGCAGGGATTGTTTATCGACTATCTATGTAGTCTAGATCCGCTAAGTTAAGTTTCAACAGGGCCACCACGAGAAGGGTGCAATCAAAGATTACACACCTCCAATCAATGTTGGGAGTACCCAACGGTCTTGGGATGGTTTGTAGGTGCAAAGTCCTAAGACTCTCCAAGCAAAACTCATCCCCTGAGATTAGTTCTTTTCCCGCTCAGCTTTACGCTGACTAGTAAAATAGCACATCCTTCGGCCCAAAAAAAAAACAAAACAAAAAAAAACAACAAAAAAACAAAACAAAAACAAAAAAAACAATAGTACCTCTGATTCATTTTACTAAACGATTTTTACAATTTTTTTTTGTATTTTAGACTTTTCTTTCAACTTTTGGTTCAAAACTCGCATTCGAAAATACATCCGACATCTAAAAAATAGTTTTTTCACATCACCAGATATTTTAACATGAACTGATCTTTCCAATAAAGATTTTTGATAATTTTTGATGCCAACTTTAATAGTGTCCCCATTGAATTGGCAAAAAATATTTTCTAGTTCACGACAGTTCGTAAGTAATATTTCTGAAGGCTTCACTAAACCCCCTTCTTAGAGATGATTTACCCACGAGGAAGAAGTGTTACTATTTGTAGAACTGCCCAAACTCTCTTCATGTCGTAGCTTGAAAGCTATGAAACCAGCTAAATTTTCTAGTCCATCATGATACAACTTACAACCAAATCTACCCAATTAGCAGCATACGCGGATGATATAAACATAATGAGCAGAACAATGAATGCAGCGGAAAAAACCTACGTTGAGTTGAAACAAAGTGCAGAAGCAGTAGGGCTAGCAATAAACACAAATAAAAAAAAACTACTCATACAAACCAGATCAAATAGACCGGCGCAACAACACTTTATTGACGATATAGAACATGTGAATAGATTCACGTACCTAGGAATAAAGCCTATTTCGCGATGGGCCACATATTCAAATCGCGAGACGTACACCGGAAAACGAAACTCCGGGTATATAAAACAATAATCAGGCCCATAGTAAGTTATGGCTGCGAAACATGGGTGGTGACACAGAAATCTGCCAATGCATTAGATGTGTTTGAAAGAAAAGTATTACGTAGGATACTGGGCCCAATAAGTGAAAATAACAACTGGCGAATTAGGTATAATAGAGAAATATACGAGCAATATAGCGAACCAACTCTAGCACAACACACTAAACTGCAAAGATTACGTTGGGCAGGGCACGTGGTCCGCATGCATGAGAATAGAATCCCCAGAAAATTGCTGAATGCAAGAATGCAGGGAAGAAGACCTGTTGGAAGACCTAAAAAGAGATGGGAAGACGAAGTCGATGAGGATGCCAGGAATTTCCTGGGAACGCGTTCATGGAAAAGAACAGCGGTAAATCGAAATGATTGGAGAAGCTTATTGAAGGAGGCCAAGGCTCGATTTGGGCTGTAGTGCCATTGGATGGATGGATGGATCATGATACAACTCTTCCATTTCAAAATCTGTTTGATGGTTTTCATTTTCTGAAGTTACTGGAAGATTTAATTGACTAAAGAGTGGTTCGGTTATCATCACTGAATCTACTACGTCATTGTTTTAACAATCAAGATTCAAAGAGCTTCCTGCTTTCATGTTTTGAAGCGACAGTTTGTTGTTTCTGGTAGGTTACTTACATTAGCTGAGAGTGAAATAACTTCATCGTTCCGACCCATAATAAAATTACGAAGACGGTATTTAAATTGCAATGGAGACGGATGATCATGTAAACCTCCAATCGCACGTATTACTGAGAATAGTTCTTCTAAGCAATCTTGATTTAAATTATATGTTGTTATATAATTGATGTTGAAATCTTTTTTTAAATCTAGAAAGAGTAGTCGCAAAGATTTAATACTAACAATAATACCATGCTGAAAGGGCAGTAATGACTATTTCTAATTATATTTAAGAATGTTATCCCGAAAATATAGCTTTATGCTTTCCGAAAACTTTCGCAAACTGCATGAAAATAACAAACTCAAGTTAAAAATCGAACATTTGGCCTGGCGTTTGTCGGTCAGTGACGTAGGCGTAGAAGAGAGAGACAGGCTTATTCATGCGCGTGGCTTTATCTCTGGTTGTCGTAGTATCATGGTTCGACACTCTGCTGTGTTACGTTCAAAGTCAAGAAAATACTTATGCAAGTGATGTGATGCTTTTAAAAAGGATGAAGACATGGCTTCAAAAAAACGTGTAAAGCAGCAGAAAATAACCAACTTTTTCAAAAACTAATGTAATTCTGTGGGTATGAACTTTAATTCAATTACATAAAAATATAGTCCAGGAACCGAAGCTTTTCACCTCGCAATTTTTATAGAATTGATCGATTTGCTTGAAAATTTGAGAATAAGTAGTGGATAGTTCAAGGATCAAAATCTATATAATGCCGAAAGGCGCTTTTACCATGGGGGTGGTTGCCACCCCATCTCGGGGGTCGAAATTTTTTATTATATTTTGACCACAAAAGTTAATAAAAATATTCATTCCAAGCAAAAAATTATCTATACATTTTTTTGAGAAAATTAATGGTTTTCGATTTATTCACTATCGAAAGTGTTAGTTTTATATCGAAAAAATCAATGTTTTGCGATAATACTCATTTACGATTCACTCAATTTTTGCCGTATAAAAAATTTTTTCAAACCATGTTCTTAAGGATTAAATGACCTACAATTTCATATTTGAACATTTTTTCCTCTCTCTAATGCTAATCTTTCTATTCTGAAGAAAATGGCATTTTTTACCAAACTACACAAATTCGTTATTCACTTTTAACTCCAGTTTTTTAAAAACTAATCATTCTAAACCAGTCAAACTTCTAGTATCTATTAATAATACATAAATAAAGAAGAATGAATAAGGCCAATGAATAAAAACATCGCTAACTAACATTATTATGCTCCTAATTGGATTTCTCCTTTTTTTTTCAAAAAAATATATTGATTTTTTAACCGTAACTTTTTTATTTTTATCTTAGAAAGTTTGGTAAAAAAGAATTTTGTAGGTTTTTAGAAGACCTATAAGCCTATTAATATTTAATATTTTTATAATCCTCTTCGTGACTTTGAAAAGGTTGGTAAAGGTGGTTTTTGCATGTTATTACAAGTTTTAATTGTCAATAACTCACCCAATTTTTACCGTAGAAAAAATTTTTGCAAACCATGTTCTTGTGAATTAGATAGGCTATAATTTCATATTTAAACATTTTTTCATATCTCTGATGCTAATCTTTCTGTTCTGAAGAAAAAGTCATTTTTTTCCAAACTTCAAAAATTCGTTATTCGCATATAACTCCGTTTTTTTTTTTAAACTAATCATTCTAAGCCGGTCAAACTTCTAGAACCTATTAATAATATATAAATATAGAACACCAAATAATGTCAATTACCAAATTTAAATTAGGTTGGTGATTAGGAGGTCGCTTTCTATCACTTTTTCGCTGAAAAAAATAGGGACTGATATTCTTTTCATTATAAGTCACTCAATTTTTGAGCTCGAGACTTTTTTTTATTTCTAGAGATAGATATTTTTAAATACTTTAAATTAGTTTCAACAAGTTAGCCTCGAAAAATGCATAGTTTTCCCGTCTTTTGACTTAATGAAACTACAATATTTAGCATTTGATGAAGAAGAGCTAACATATAATAAAGTGTAGCTCGATTACTATTGGTCTTAAAGAAAATTTAAAAAACCATTTTGTTTTAAAAAATAAACAAAAAGTTTTGTTTATTTTTTTAAAAGGTACATTTTTGTTAAGTAAAGTTGTTTTGATAAAACGAAAACTTTTGGAGTTGTTTTGCCGAATAAATCGAAAACTATTAATTTTACCAAAAAAATGTATAGAACGTTTTTTGCTTAGAATGAATGTTTTTACCAACTTTTGCGGTCAAAATATAATAAAATATATCCACAGCTGAGATGGGCTGGCAACCACCCCCATGGTAAAAGCACCTTTCGGCATCATATAGATTTTGATCCTTGGACTATCCACTACTTATTCTCAAATTTTCAAGCAAATCGATCCATTCTGTAAAAATTGCGAGGTTTTGTCCTATTTTAAGCTTCATTACTTGGACTAATATGTTCCTTATTATTTTAAGTAAATTTTCGTTGAAGTACTATAACTTTAATATGTAACTTTTTGTAAATAAATTGTGTAACCTTTTGTTCTTGGTATGGAGCAAATTGTCCGTATGTGCTAAGTTTATAAACGTTTAATTTTTCTTTATAAAAACAGAAATAGGTACAGCTTGAAAGCTCTATAATGTTTAAAGTAAAATTTAATAAAAAATGTTTGTCCTGGTAAAAGGTATATTAGTTTAGAAAGTCCCTATAGGGCTACAAATATAGAAACAAAACGTTTTCGCTCTGTAACCAGAGCATCATCAGTGTTACAAGAACATGGTGAGCCACCCAAAAATACAAAGGTTGAAACCTTTTAAAAATAGACTAAAAGTCTCATATAAATATAAACATCGTAAAATCCAAAGGATGGATAAAATTCCTATGGATGTGGCTTTAGGGCAACATATGACTCCCACACGTGGTAAGTGGGTTAATTAATTAGGTCATTATATTATAAGAGGTCACATCCATAGGAATTTTATCCATCCTTTGGATTTTACGATGTTTATATTTATATAAGACTTTTAGTCAATTTTTAGAAGGTTTCAACCTTTGTATTTTTGGGTAGCTCACCATGTTCTTGTAACACTGATGATGCTCTTGTTACAGAGCGAAAACGTTTTGTTTCTATGTTTGTGGCCCTATAGGGGCTTTATAAACTAATATACCTTTTACCAGGACAAACATTTTATATTAAATTTTATTTGTAATTAATGGTATACAGCCAGCTACAGGAAATTCTTGCTTGTGGATCTCTATAATGTTTAGGTTTTTATTTTACCTTTGTAATACAATATTCAATGTATTTTAGTCCTGTTATACAGGGTGTCCCGAAAAGATTGGTCATAAATTATACCACAGATTCTGGAGTCGAAAATAGGTTGGTTGAACCTTACTTACCTATATACAATAGTGCACACAAAAAAAGTTACAGCCCTTTGAAGTTACAAAATGAAAATCGATTTTTTTTCATATATCGAAAACTCTTAGAGATTTTTTATTGAAAATAGACATGTGGTATTCTTATGGCAGCGGCATCTTAAATAAAAATTAAAGTAAAATTTGTGTACCCCATAAAAAATTTATGGGGGTTTTGTTCCCTTAAACCTTAAACCCCCCAAACTTTTGTGTACGTTCCAATTTAATTTTTATTGTGGCACCATTAGTTAAACACACTGTTTTTAAAACATTTTTACCTCTTAGGACTTGTTCGATAAGCCAGTGTTTATCGAGATATTTTCAATGTTTATCGAATCCACCACATATTTGGGGTCTAGGACATTTCGGCGTCGCCGTTTCGGCGTGGCCATTTCGGCGTGGCCGTTTGGGCGTAGAGCCGTTTCGGCGTAGGCCGTTTCGGCGTCGGCCATTTCGGCGTCAGAGATTTTATTTTAGTTGACTAAATACCTACATTGGAGTCTATTAGTAAGACATTATTTTGAAAAAAATCTTTTAATATAGTTATTTAAATAGATACATTGGAGTCCATTGATCACAAAATTTTAATATTAATGGTAGATTTGTATATGTCAATTTTATACTTATGTGTGTGTGCTTGTTATTTAGCTCATAGTTAATGTAATATCTGTAATTGGCTTCTAGCTGTAGATATTATATATAAATAAATGAATAAACAAGATTTTGGAAAAATGAATATTTTATTTTAGTTATTATTTACATGTTATAATTAGATATGTGCTAGTCCAATTAAAAATCCTGAAACATTTATATTTACATACAAAACATTTATATTTAACCTACAAAACTTATTCACGAAATATTAATTAAAATAAAGTATTTACATGTTATAATTAGATATGTGCTAGTCCAATTAAAAATTCTGAAACATTTATACTTACATACAAGACATTTATATTTAACCTACAAAACTTATTCACGAAATATTAATTAAAATAAAGTACCTACTTACATATTATAATTATGTGCTAGTCCTCTTAAAAATTCTAAAACATCCCCGTTTGCATCAAAATTTCCCACAAGCCGTGAAATGCGATCATCTGCGTCTCTGTATTTTCTTAATTTCAATGGTGGGAGATTACCTGCCACAAGTTGCTCGAAATAGACATCTCGACCTTTCTGCACCTGACGCAGGCCATCTATAAATTTCCATATGGTTGGATGATCTGCTCCCAATTCCATCTTGAGTCTTCTATGGGCGGCCTCAGCGTGATTATTTGTCCGGTCTTCTCCATCCAGAGTTCTCTGGTAGAGGTTCCACATCCTTTGGGGAAATAAACTTGGTCTTCTGCCATTTCCTCTTCTGTTCATACGTCCAATATAGTAGTCTTCAAACCAGTCTACAAGTGGTTGGTGTTCAGCAGGTAGAGCTTCCGCTAGAACGGCAAAGGCATCATCTAAATGTTCGATAGGAACAAATGCTAATGCTGTCAACATTCTGCAATTTAAAGCGAATTGTGGATCAGCATTATACTCTCTCGTATATCCCATAGCAGCCACTTGTTTCTTCATATTTTGTGCCAAATGGAAAAAACATCCATTGATGTCGACGCCTGGAAAACAATCTTCCATTGCCTTAAATGCCGCCTGTTCGAAATCGCAATGGATTGCTCTGGGTTGCAAATTTGGTACAATTTGTCTGATCAATTCAAACATACGGGTATATGTGGATCTTGTTTTATTCGGCAGCATGGCATAAAATATTGGATGGACTCCATTATATTTTGTGGCCATAACTGTGTATACTTGTAAAAATAGAGATGGTGCTATAGCAAATGTACCGTCACCATACCACACATCTGAGGTCTGTAGATGTTGCAGCCACGATTCTCTCCCGAAAATCAAAATTCTTTGCAATCCTTCTCCATCATCTGCTAATAAAAAATTTTCTTCTACACCATCTTGTAACGTGTAAACACGATAAGACTCGGGAATTACTAACTCTTCAACAGTTGTCGGATTTGATGGGGCTGCATGAACTTCGTTACGTTTTCGTCTGATGAATTTTCTCATCGCGCCAGTGTTTGGGAGCCGACCATGACAAGCTTGACTTGTATTTCTCAGGCACTCATTGATTACCACTATTGTCCCTTCGTTTGTTTCTGTAGCACGCTTTTTCATTTTTGTAACAACTTGTGCTACTTCCACGTCCATCGCCGAGGAGTCGTGAGTGTGAACATTTACTTTCTTGATGACTTCACCATCTCTTGTATGTATTCTTGCTTTGCACGTTTGTTTCCTCTCACACCTCCAAAATTTTAGGGATTCATCGCTTTTACTAACAGCGTCAAAAACATACATGAAACCATCAGTGGTAAATTTCTCTCTTCCTCTGGTCGATAAAATTTTTCGTTCCATAGCTTAAAAATTCTTCGTCTGTATATCGTATAAATACTACTATGAAATATTATAAGACACTACATAAACTCTTAAACTGATCTCTGTTTATATAGCTGTACCCTCAATAATCCAACCAATCAAATCAATAATAGGTAGGTACCTACTTAAAATTTCCCTTAAGATTAAAAATCAACAAATTACTTGCATCTCTCGTTAATGACATTATAATGTAATTTTTGAAATCAACAACTAATTTAGTTTTCGAATATTTAAAATCAACAAATAACTTGCATCTCTCGTTAATGACATTATAATGTAATTTTTGAAATCAACAACTAATTGATACATGATAATGTCATTTGGAATTAACAGGTAATTTAGTTTTCGAGGAAATGTTAATAACATTATTATGTGATTTATAGAATTTTGTATTTAAATTTTCGAAGAAACTGCAATAAATATAGGGATAACTATTATTATACTAACTAATGGTAAATATTTTAAAAGCAGATTCCTTTCAAGAAAATATTGTATAATTTAATTTTTTTTAAAAATATACATTCTGCAAATATTTTTGCTTAAAAAAGATATTTTAACAATATTAAAATTCTCCGTCTATATACCATATAATGTATGTCTAATTAAAGTTGAAAAATGTCAGTTATCATCTAATTAGCTCTGGGACAATTAAGAGAACAGCAATTATTATTAATATGCATTAATAAAAAATCCAATATAGGTATTTGCAGAATAAAATATAACAAAATGTTTATAAAAGAAATATATTTAGTTTATTTTTCTACTTGACCATTAATGTTAAAATTGTGTGACCAATGAACTCCAATGTATTTAAATAACTATATTAAAAGATTTTTTTCCAAAAAATTGCCTGACCAATAAACCTCAATGTAGGTATTTAGTCAACTAAAATAAAATTTCTGACGCCGAAATGGCCGACGCCGAAACGGCCTACGCCGAAACGGCCTACGCCGAAACGGCTCTACGCCCAAACGGCCACGCCGAAATGGCCACGCCGAAACGGCGACGCCGAAACGTCCCATTCCGACATATTTGTATATGGTTAAGTACGATTATAAAGACCTGTTAATAATCTGAAAATGTATTTATAATTTACATTTTTAGGTATATTTTGAAAAAGAAGCCACATCTCGGTAAAAGGTGACTTATCAAAAAAAGACTAAGGGGCAAAAAAGTTTTAAAAACACTGTGTTTAACTAATGGTATCACAATAATAGTTTAATTGGAACGTACACAAACATTTGGGGGGTTTAAAGGAACAAAACTCCCATAAAAAATTTTATTTACAAATATATTAAAAAAGAAGCAGCATCTCGATAAAACCTCGCTTATCAAAAAAATACTAAGAGGTAAAAAAGTTTTAAAAACGTTGTGTTTAACTAATGGTACCACAATATGAATTAATTGGAACGTACACAAAAGTTTGGGGGGGTTTAAGGGATCAAAACCCCCGTAAAATTTTTATGGGGTGGACAAATCTCACTATAATTTTGTTTTAAGATGAACCTGCCATAATATTGATACATGTCCATTTTCAATAAAAAATCTTGAATAGTTTTCGATATATTGAAAAAAATCGATTTTTATTTTGTAACTTCAAAGGGCTATAACTTTTTTTATGAGCACATTTGTACTAAGGTAAGTTAGGTTCAATCGAACTATTTTTGACTCCAGAATGTGTGGTATAATTTATGACCAATCATTTCGGACACCCTGTATATGTCTAAACGCTGTAAACTATTGTATAAATATCAGGGCCTCGATTTTTGACCCTTCGCTTCGTTATCGAACGTATTCGCTACGTATACTAAACAGATACGAAGCGAATACGTTCGATAACGAAGCGAAAGGTCAAAAATCGAGGCCCAGGCAGTTTACAGCTACAAATTTTTAAATGGTCTTGATATCCGGATTTTTTCATATCCGAATCGGTCGGCCGCCACATTGATCCGGATGTGGCAGGTTTTACTGTATATTTGAAATATAATGCAAAGAAGTTTTTTTATGGCCTGTTAAGGCACCAAATCACTATGGTGAGTCTACAGGCAGATGGTTGGTTAAATCTACAGCGAAATTATCTAAAAATAAAAATATACGTGAAAGATGCACGAATATACAGGGTGTAACAAAAATACAGGTCATAAATTTAGTCACATATTCTTGGACCAAAAATATTTCGATTAAATCTAACTTACCCAGGTACAAATGTGCACATAAAAAAAGTTACAGCCCTTTGAAGTTACAAAATGAAAATCGATTTTTTCCAATATATCGAAAACTATTAGAGATTTTTTATTGAAAATGGACATGTGGTATTCTTATGGCAGTAGCTTCTTAAGAAAAAATTATAGTGAAATTTGGACACCCCATAAAAATTTTATGGGGGTTTTGTTCCTTTAATCCCCCCAAACTTTTGTGTACGTTCCAATTAAATTATTATTGTAGTACCATCAGTTAAACACGTTGTTTTTAAGACTTTTTTTCCTCTTAGTACTTTTTCGAAAAGTCAGTTTTTATCGAGATATTTTGAATATTTGTCAAATCCACCACAATTTGTATATGGTTAAGTACGATTATATAGACTTGGTAATAATATGAAAATTTATTTATGATTTACATTTTTAGGTATATTTTGAACCATATTAAAAAAGAAGTCACATCTCGATAAAAGGTGCGTTGTCGAAAAAATACAAAGAGGCAAAAAAGTTTTAATAACACTGTGTTTAACTAATGGTACCGCAGTAATATTTTAATTGGAACATACACAAACATTTGGGGGGTTTAAAAGAACAAAAACCCCATAAAATTTGTATGTAAACATATTAAAAAATAAGCCTCAACTCGATTAAAACTGCCTTATCGAAAAAATACTAAGAGGCAAAAAAGTTTTAAGAACAATGAATTTAACTAATTGTACCACAATAATAATTTAATTGAGACGTACAAAAAGTTTGGGGGGTTTAAGGGAACCAAACCCCCATAAAATTTTTATGGGGTGCACAAAGTTCACTATAATTTTTCTTTCCTGCCAGAAGAATTCCACATGTCCATTTTCAATAAAAAATCTCCAATAATTTTCGATATATTCGAAAAAAACGATTATCATTTTAGTGCAGTCACTGAAGGTTTTCACCTCCGATTTCGATGAACCTCCATCGATTTTCATGAAAATTGGTGAATAATTAGAGGATACCTCAAGGAACAAAGGTGACATGATGCCAACTTGCGCTTTTACCCTGGGGGTGGATGCCACCCCTTCTCGTGGGTGAAAATTATTTTATTAAAAATAATGCCATAAGTCGATAGAGGGACAAATTATAAGCAAAATTTGTTATATAAAGTTATTAAAATAAATCAACACTTTTTGAGTTATTAAAGACCAAAGATTTTATTTTCTCATAAAAAATGCATGTTCTAAATCGGTTTTTCACGAATAAATCAAAAATTATAATCTTTTACAAAAAATATATTATTACTGAAATTGAAGATAAAAAAAATTGAATACATTCCTCACATAAATAACTAAACTAATGTTAGTTCAAAGTGAGTTATTGGCAATTGAATGTGTATTTTTTTCGACGAGTACCCAAATCTAAGTATTCAAGCTTAAATAACGGGAAAACGATGCAATATATAAAATATTCCTGCTAAACATTTGCCAAAGTACTTTGGAATACCTATCAAATGAGCTTCATAACAAGGTAATAGCGTCAAAATTAAGCAAGTTATAATAAAAGAACCGTTTCGAATTTTTTAGGAAAAAGTGAAATATAAAACATACGCCATTTCCACAAAAATTAAAATTTATAGTAATCCTTACAAAAACTTTTTTATATTAGCATAAGTAATGTGTTCGATAATTTTTACCGGTTTAGAATGCATATTTTTGAAAAAAAGATATAATTTAAAAATATCATAATTTTTAAAATTATTGTAATTTTCATATTCTTTTGATAATAACTCCAAAAATACTCAATATACGTAAAAAATTATATATAACCAAATTTTAGTTTTTTCTGTGCTAAACATTTTACCTGTATTACTATTTCTATAGGGTAAAAAATAACCGAGATAGAAACGTTTAAATCTTAAATTTTACTGTGGGAACCATGCAACCGGGGTCATTTAACCTTTTATTTTTAAAAAAGTAAGTGGTTTAAAAGATTAGGTTTAACAAGCTTAAATAGCACTTGGAATTAACTTTCAAATAGTTTGTAGATACACCTGATATCGTAAACACGAACGGAGTTATTAAAAAAAACAATAACATTTTTTAGAAAAATTTTTAAAAGATAAATTTTGAAAAAAATTTGGAGCATAAATTTTAACGCTATCAACATGTTCGGGGGCTCATTTAATAGATATTTTTAAGTACTTTGACAAATGTTTAATAAGTTTATGCTATAAAATGCATAAATTTCCCGTTATTTCAGCTTGAATACTTAGAGTTTTTTACTCGCCGAAAAAATATACATTCAATTACCTATAACTCACCTAGTTACCCTAGTTAACACTAAAAGGTTTTTGTAGTAAGAGGTTTATTTCATTTTTTATTAGCTTTAATTTTGATAATAATAACTTTTTTGTAAAACTTACACTTTTTGTGTTATTGATGAAAAATTGGTTAAAAACATACATTTCTCTCAAGAAAAATTAAAATCTTTGATCTTTAATAACTCAAAAAGTTTTGATTTATTTTAATAACTTTATATAACAAATTTTGCTTGAAATTTGTCCCTCTATCGAGTTATGGGGTTATTTTTAATAAAATAATTTTCACCCACGAGAAGGGGTGGCATCCACCCCCAGGGTAAAAGCGCAAGTTGGCATCATGTCACCTTTGTTCCTTGAGGTATCCTCTAATTACTCACCAATTTTCATGAAAATCGATGGAGGTTCAACGAAATCGGAGGTAATAGCTCATATCCACCTTCAGTGACTCCACTATTTTGTAACTTCAAAGGGCTGTATCTTTTTTTATGTGCATATTTGTACTAAGTTAAGTTAGGTTCATTCGAACTATTTCTGGTCCCAGAATATGTGATTTAATTTATGACCTGTATGTTTGTTACACCCTGTATTATACACATACAGGCTACACATTCCGTACGGAGTTGGAGCCACTCTTATTGAGCTCATTGACCCATTAATTGTGGTGAGTCACTTCAGATTCCTTTTTCTCTCCAGTTAACTAGTTTAATCTAGGGTTCCTCTTAGCGTCATCTGTTATTTTCCTCCATATACCGGTCTTGTATTTTCTGTCTCCATCTTTGCACTTTCATTCTTTTTGTGTCCTCCAACACCTGGTCTGCTCATTTATTTTTTGTTCTTGCTTTAGCATTTGTTATATTTGGATTTCACATTGTAACTCCCTTACATATTTTCCTATATACTCAGATTTTCGTACCTCTGCTGATTTTTTTGTTTCTCAAAATACTTTTGTGTTTATAATATGCTCCATGATCTGCTTATATTCTGTTGGTAATTTCTCTGTTTCTTTCATTTTTGTTGTTAATTGTGACTCCTAGATATTGAATACTACTGACTATTTCAAAATTGAATCACTTATTTGAGAAACCCCATAAGTCGAAATTTTACCAAAATCGGCTCTTCGCTAAAATGGACTTTTACACTGTAAATACACATTTTTGGAAAGGGACGCCTTCAGTCAGTATATCCTATCTACATGCAATGACTGAAGGCGTTTCTTTCAAAAAATATATATTTACAGTTTAAAAGTCCATTTTAGTGAAGAGTCGATTTTGCTAAAATTTTGACTTATGGGGTTTCTCAAATAAGTGATTCAATTTTAATTCCCGATTTTTATATTTCTCTCGTCTGTATCTTGGTTTTCTCTATATATTTCCATGTATTTAGTTTTCTCTTCATTTATTGTTAAGCCTCTTTTCACCGCTTCCTTTTCAATTTGTCTAGTTGTGTCCTCTAAGATTCTTCTGTCTCTCGCCAACACCGCTATATCATCACTAGTCATCAGCATATGCTACTATCTATGAAATGTTTATGATCGTCCCATTGAGTTTACACCTCATAATTATGGCATCTAAAGTAATGTTAAAGAGCCTGTTGACAGCCCATCTCCTTGTCTTACGCCTGCATTGTAATCAAATTCTTGTTGTTCCTTCCTGTGTTAATACTGATGCTTTTGATCTTTTTACCGTCATTTCCACGATTCTTATTTACACGAGTATTTCTATATTCCTCATATCGTTTACTACTTCTGGTCTCCTATTGCTATCAAATGCTGGTTTGAAGTCAATAAAGAGGATATATAATATGTCATGTCATATTCGTAGAATTTAAAAAGTTTCTAACCTATTTCTGTGTAGTAAATACTCCCAACTCTTATTCGACACCCACCCTACCAATCATACACGTCCGATATTCAAGCCTATTCCCGAGGAGGAACATCCACTGATAAAAAACTATTGGCGAAAACCACAGAGAACAAACAGATATGCGTAGGACACGCAGCTATACATCATCCTAATATACCTCCACCCAACATTATGGGTAACATAGTAGGCTACAAGTGATTCCCAAGGGAGAATAAGAAACCGAAGGAAAAATAGCCTTGGCGATGTAAGGGCACACTGCTACCAATGGACCGATCAGCACAACCCAACTTGAAAGAAAAATGAGATAGAAAAAGAAAAATAATAAAGATGCAAGAGTGAGGGATAAATCAGAAAAGGATGAAAAAAGGAAGGAATGAAACTCGAGGGGAGAGAAACAGGAGAAGGGAAGTGGAAAAAAATAAAGAAACCAGAGTTATAAAAAGTGCTAACAAAAGCAACGGGAAGTATAGGAAAGATAAAAATGAAAAGAGTGACAGCAACGAGAAGAGAGAAATAGCTGACCTAGAAAGGGAAGGAAAGAAAGAAAAGAGACAAAGAGAAAGAGGAAAGAAAGACAGAAAAGCTAATAGGAAGAGATTATAAAAAAAGAAAATGAAAGAAAAGGGAAAACGAGCAGCTCGGGCAGCGGAAGCAGCTCCGACGATTAATGGCAAAAGCAAATGCCAAATCTAGCAAGAGCAAAATATATTAGAAAACAACTGATAAAAAATAGATTTGAGTTGTAAAATATAAAGCTTACTGTATATAGAGAAATGAAGTTAATAGTTGTAAACACTATTTTTAAACTACTCTCGTTAACATCCGGTACATCACCCAGGATTATGTCTAATCCTAAGCTGAAATCGTGCAAGTATTCAAAAAAAGTTCCAACAAATAGGTTTAAAACCCAAATGTTATAAAGTTTGTTAATATTCTTAGTAATAATAAAAAGATTTTTGTAAACTGTTTTTATAAATCGTACATCTACAAAAATGTGATCACGACTGATGGTGATCAAATTCTCTATTCTATTGTATATAAAGATGTATCTAAATGCGACGGTGTTCAACACTTCTACCACAAAAGCCAGAATAACTATCTGCTGAATAATTATCCATAAATAATAGAAATCCTTCATTAGTGATTGCCATAGAAATATTTTTAATGTGTGAGTAATATTGTTTTCTATACGGCTAATAAGGCAAATTGCTAATAATCCATAACGAATAACTTTTTTCATATAACTTGCCTGAAGGGAAAATTCTAGTTGATAAATTCCTTGAAGAACTGCTTTCCATAAATTCCTCCTAAAAACTATGGAATGAAATATGCTTACACCAAATACTACGGATTGAACCAGTATCAACGGTTTTAGGATTATTGCAGCGGTTCCTCCTTCAAGAGGTTCTGTTATAACCGATACTAACATGTTTAGTACGCCATACAGTAATGATAATAAAACCAAAAATGCTTGTAGTCTGTTTCCAAAAGATTTTTTTTCTACATTCCAGGGAAATACGCCGATGTATCTTCCAATTTTGTAAAAAGCGGTTAACCAATAGGTATCCTTCCTTCTCATATTTGAAAAATGAACTTGTTCTTTATCCTATCTTATTCTTTTAAAACGTTTTATGAAATTAAATACTGCATACTTTATTAAGGTAAAAAGCCATTACACAAATTTAATGAATAAATAATATAATGAAAAATAAGTTTTATCAGATTAGCTCTTTCGATTTTCCTTATCTTTATATAATAGTCCTATAGTCTGTCCCACCTTGACTTTACAGTACACGAACATACGGCAATACAATCCTTATGTGAGTTTTAGCGCGGCGATGCCGATTTTCTTCAAAAGAATTTTCAATCGGACATTACCAAGGTCCTAAAAATGTAGGTCCCTAAAAATGTTAAATTAAAACTAACCCTTTACAGTCAAGTAAAACAATATTTTTCATTGTTTATGTGATAGTCAGTGGTAGTCATTTTCGAAAAGTAATCAGCAATTTTATAATCGATATGCGTAACAAATTTTTTTTGCTTAAGAATGTTAAAATATTCAACATTAAAAGTGGATGTTGTTCTATGGTTGTTAATTTATGTATTGACAGTATAGATAGTTCTGAATAATGTCAAGAAAAATATAAAATAGATTGTCAGTCAAGTTTAAGTAAAGTTTTATATTGTCCTACCAGGTCCTACTGTTGAGAATAAATAAATGGTAGGGGAGCCCAAGCCGGGATTTTTGCAGTTACTCGAGCGCGTCAGATTATCATATGGGGAGAAACCTGGTGCTCTGCAGATGTACCTCTACCTTGGCTCTTAACACAGGGGAGTTCGTTAAGGGGGCCCGAAAAAAAATCTATCCTTAAAAATACTCGAAATTGTCAGATTAAGATAAGGCAAGTTAAATACATGCAAAAGAGTGTATATTTAAAAAATCTGACGATTTGAGCGGGGCGTAAGGAAATGGGCGAGTTAAAAAGTTCCAAAAAAAAAGCGAATAATTCGCGAAATGAAGGTTAGATCGAAAAACTAAAAAATACGTGTTCAATATTTTTCAAAACTCTATCGAATGATACCAATCATGACCCTCACGGAGTGGGGTGGGGGCAAGGTCCCTATTTATGAACCTTGGGGTGGGGGTAAATTTAAAATTTTAAATACAAATCCCGCGATATTTCGCAAAATAAACATTAGATCGAAAAACTGCAAAATACACTTAATTATTTTTGAAAAATCTATCGAATGGTGCCAAACACGACCTCCCGCGGAGGTGGGGTGGGGGGTTACTTTAAAATCTTAAATAGGAGCCCCAGATTTTTATTCAAGATTTGGATTCTTTACGTAAAAATAAGCAACATTTATTCGAAACATTTTTTCTAATTATGGATAGATGACGCTATAATCTGAAAAACGATTGTTGGAAATGGAAAATTAAATTAAAAAATGGCAAGCGCCCACTAAAACGAAAAACTTTACTTATAGTCCAAGTAATGAAGCTTAATATAGGACAAAACCTGGCAATTTTTACAGAATGGATCGTTTTGCTTGAAAATTTGAGAATAAGTAGTGGATAGTCCAAGGATCAAAATCTATATAATGCCGAAAGGCGCTTTTACCATGGGGGTGGTTGCCACCCCATCTCGGGTGTGGAAATTTTATATTATATTTTGACTGCAAAAGTTAATAAAAGCATTCATTCTAAACAAAAATGTTCTCTACATTTTTTTGATAAAATTAATAGTTTTCGATTTATTCGCTATCGAAAGTGTTAGTTTTGTATCGAAAAAATCAATGTTTTTCGATATAGGCTCATTTACGATTCACTCAATTTTTGCCGTACAAAAAAATTTTTTAAACCAGATTCTTGGAAATTAAATTACCTACAATTTCATATTTAAACATTTTTTCGTATCTCTGATGCTAATCTTTATATTCTGAAGAAAATTGAATTTTTTACCAAACTACAAAAATTCGTTATTCGCTTTTAACTCCAGTTTCATAAAAACTAATCATTCTAAGCCAGTCAAACTTCTAGAATCTCTTAATAATACACAAACAAAGAAGAATAAATAAGGCCAATGACTAAAAACACCGCTAACTGACATTAATATGCTTCCAATTGGATTTAACATTTTTTTTTTTTCAAAAAACTATATCTAACACTTTCGGCAGCGAATAAATCGAAAACCATTAATTTTATCAAAAAAATGTATAGAACGTTTTTTGCTTAGAATAAATGTTTTTACCAACTTTTGCGATCAAAATGTAATAAAAAATTTCCACCCCCGAAATGGGGTGGCAACCACCCCATGGTAAAAGCGCCTTTCGGCATCATATATATTGTGATCTTTGGACTATCCACTACTTATTCTCAAATTTTCAAGCAAATCAATCTATTCTGTAAAAATTGCGAGGTGAAAAGCTTCGGTTCCTGGACTATTAACTTTTTTTGGTTTTAGGACCTACTCTTCACAACCCAATAGGTCCCCAAAGCGCTCGAGTGACTGCACATTTAGCATACTTTGCTCCCTTACTAAAAGTATAATTGTTGATGGTCAGTTCACCTAAATTAAATTATAACAAAGAATATTAAATAAGCTTAAAATTATTACTGATAACATTGTATTGAGTAACTCATTGCTTATTTGGAACATTTGGATCCTAATTGCAGTTTATTGTTATTCTTAATAACTGATTTCCAAGATGAAATTAATGTCATTTTAATGTGTTTACACCCTACGACAGTGGCAGTGAAAGTGAGGAAGACGGGATTATAGAAAGAAGCTGAAATTTATATAGTTTAAATGTATTTTAATTATTTCTGTAGGTACCTACGTATTTATTCAGGGTTAACATATTTATGCGCTTAAATACATTATTAAGTATATAAATGTTTTATAAAAAATTATTTTTATTTTGTTCACTTAAAGGAGTTTTCGAAAAAAAAAAATGTTTTAGAACCCCTGACAGCCACAAAATGTCAATAATATTAATTCCTAAGTTATTAAGAGGAAACAGTAGCGATCAACAGGTAGCAAAAACGCGTTCCAAGATTGCGGCTGTAATTTTGAATATTTTTTCGAGATATTTGGCACACGTATTTGTAATATAATAAAGAATGGCGGTACAGAGCCCAATTTAAAAATATATTAATATGTGAAAATTACTCTGTAATTAAATAAAATATTAAAAAAACGAGCCTGTACCGCCATTAAGCAGAACAAAAAAATACACTTTCTTCAAATAAACTTTTTTATCCGATGCCTAGATTTTCTGTCATTTTGGAACTACTAAAATTTTTTATTTCATTAGTAGTTCCAAAATGACACAAAATCTAGGCATCGAATAAAAAAGTTTATTTGAAGAAAGTTTATTTTTTTTGTTCTTCTTAATGGCGGTACAGGCTCGTTTTTTTTAATATTGTATTTAATTACAGAGTAATTTCCACATATTAATATATTTTTCAAATTGGGCTCTGTAACGTCATTCTTTATTATATTACGAATACGTGTGCCAAATATCTCGAAAAAATATTCAAAATTACAGCCGCAATCTTGGAACGCGTTTTGGCTACCTGTTGATCGCTACTGTTTCACCTTAATGGTTATCCTATAGAAAAAAGTATGTTTGCTTAAAACCTGTTTCTGATAAAATTTGACATCACTGTTGGTCATAAGAACCTGTACTGTAAAGTCAAGGTGGGACGCACAATAGATCCCGCGTACCAAATAAAAGATTATTAATAGCAAGCTGAAAATTTGTTCATAGCTCAACGGTGTCGACTCGGGCAAACTTTGATGTATGGGAACACTGGAACAGGGAAATCTTTAATTGAGGAACATGATAAACGTGTCATCCGGACAATTTTATGATTGTAAAAACTGGCAAGCTCTTTTAAGTTCATTTAATAGCCAACGTTATACAGTGATGAACGAGCTAATATTCGCCAAAATAACGCAGCAGATGGAAAACATAAAACATTGTGTAATAAAAAGAGATGAAACTATTAGAGGTGGAAATTATCGATATAAACGTATACATTAACATTACATTGCATAGTTTCCCACCTTTAGTCGTCTAAGACTTATTTTATAATATTCTTTTGTCAGTGACAGTTATCATACTCCTCCGATTCGTCAGACAGCTGACTGACTCTACCAGGCCAAACTGGTCAGGTGATACACTCACACCATGATAAAAGTTTTTTATGTGTTTGTGTAACCTTTATGTGGCGGTTGAAGCGTAGCACTGGCCTTGTTACCTTCCTTGTATACCGTAGGCCCTAATGTGCATTTCACGTTAAGAATAGAACATTGCGGAGATGGCCCCATGCATTTCTTATGAGCGATAGAAGCGCACCGATGCCACGCTGTACTGACTAGAATGAATCGTATATAGGAAGTCGAGTATCCACCAGTGCGTGAGAGGTTTGGCAATACTGATCTCCGTAAGCGTAATGTTCTATTCGTAACGTGAAATTAACTATAGATATAGCAGACTAAATTGCTATAATACCAAAGCAGAGTCAGCGGTATAAAACGGGAGACTATTATTATTATAGTAACGTTTATGTGACCGTTTTTTCTATTTTTTCCTCTTTGGGGTTGCACGGTGGACAAATAAAACAAAACCATACATGAGTGCACATTGTAATGCAGATTTTCATTTTCGAGATGCTCACGTTCGAGATGTTTATTGTTTTCATTAATTATTGTACCTAATTCTCTTACTCTTTTAATAGGTTGATTATGTACCGGGTGTCCCAATAAGAATGGCCCTCGGCCATATCTCAGGAACCGTTTATAGTACAGCTTTGAGAAAAAAATATTTATAACAAAAGTTGCCCCAGAAAAAGCCTGGAAATTATTTTCATAATTGTAGGTCCACCGCTAGAGGGCGTAATTGAATATCAAAAATTAAAAAATCAAAATTTTACAAAATTTACCTAACGAAAGGGCACTGGAATCCCCATCATCATATTATTTACAACATTTTGTGCATATTTGATTTAAGAAGTTTAAGTCTACCTTTGCAAATAAGAGGTGGGGGTGAGTGGGAACCTTCTTATGAAAAAATGGCTGTAAGTCCGGTTCTGCTAAATAGAATTTTGTATACTTGGTCTTATTGAAAACAGCTCTTTTTCGTCAATGTACATAAGTGTCTTATTTTCGAAATAGCCTAATAAGTAATATGCAAGCTAGGAGGTATTATTTAATTATTTTCAGAAATCTAGTTTTCTTTGGAAAATATTAAATACAACTATGCATTTCTAATTCTGTATTACAAGATTAGACCAAATTAGCAACAGAATACCGAAAACCGCATGTTGATACCTTTTTTCTATCTCGAGATATCTTAAGAAATGTGTAAATATTAAACAACCGTTACTGTTATTAAACAACTGAAAAATAGTGTGCTATGGAAAAAACAAATAAACATTTTCCAGATGTAAACGTGTATAATTAATTAAAACAACAATAAGACAAACAACACTATAAAATATAACAAAGAAATAAAACCAACTACTTACTTAGTATTTAGTGACTGCCTAAATGTTCAAATTGTTGCCCATCATATTCGATGCAAGCATTTACTCTTTTAAGAGTAGATTGAATAGCAACAGATTTAACTGTTTTAGACTTTTATTTATGGGGACGGATTATAGACCTTATTTTTGTCGCTAGGTCCACTACTCGAGAAAACATGATCTAGAAAATACAAAACGCCATTCAAAGCATTGCGAAAGCAGAAATTGAGACTGCTGTTCTTGAAAGAGTAAATGCTTGCATCGAAAGTGATGGGCAACAATTGGAACATTTAGGTCGTCACTAAGTAAGTAGTTACTTTTATCTCTTTGTTATATTTTATAGTGTTGTTTATCTTATTGTTGTTTTAATTAATTATATACGTTTACATCTGGAAAATGTTTCGTTGTTTTTTCCATAGCACACTACTTTTTCTTAACTTCGTTTACCGGTGACATTATTAGTTGTTTAAAATTTACACGTTTCTTAAGATATCTCGAGATAGAAAAAAGATATCAACATGCGGCTTTCGGTATTCTGTTGCTAATTTGGTCTAATTTTGTAATACAGAATTAAAAATGCATACTTGTATATAACATTCTCCAAAGAAAACTAGATTTCCGAAAATAATTAAATAACGTCTACTAGCTGGCATATTACTTATTAGAATATTTTGAAAATAAGACTTTTACATTGACAAAGACGAGTTGTTTTCAGCAAGACCAAGTATGCAAAATTCGATGTAGCAGAACCGGACTTACAGCCATTTTTTCATAAGAAAGTTCCCACTCACCCCCACCTCTTATTTGCAAAGGTAGACTTAAACATGTGAAATCAAATATGCGCAGAATTTTATGAAGAATACGATGTGTTAAATAAAGTGATAAAGAAATAATCTTTATTTCTCAATTCACTTAGAGATTAGTAATTAATAGGCATTGCGTCGTCTGCATAGCAGATTATTTTTTAAGTTGTTTTTCTCCCATTTGGTATCCTTTTTTAATTCTTACTTTTTTGATTATTTCATCCATGATCAGGTTGGATAATAGAACAGTCGGGGAATCCCCCTGTCTTATCCCATTGCCAGCTTCAATTGGGTCAGTTAGTTCTTCTTTCTTCTTCTACTTTTACTTCTATTGTGTTGTTATAGTAGATATTTTCGATCGTTTTAACTATTTCTTGAAGTGCCTCTCTTGCGTACAATAAATGGAAAACGTCCTTTAATTTGAAACGTCCTTTTTGAAGGTGGATATTAGGATGCTTGATCGTCATTTTTTGTTCTACTATTTTTTGAATTAGTTTTAATAGTTATTTAGTCAGATCTTGTCCTCCATATTTTTGGAGTTCATTCGATATTCTAGTGATTTTCTATTTTTTTAATTTCCTTAATGCTTCCTTTACCTCTGCTCTGGGAAGGATATGTGGAAGATAATATCTTTTTTGTTGGTGGGGAAGGAAATCGGTGCAGCAATATGCCCAGGAATGTATGACATAGTGGTGATCTGGTCAGGTTCAAGGAACAAGTTTTTCAGGGTATATTATATCCTTTTAACGTTTTCACTCAGATTCGTCATAACATAACAAAAACCATAAAAAAGGGAAACAAACTATATACATATTTGTGAATGTACTTACTGAATAAAAAGTGGCATAAATTATTAATTCGGTTATAATTGGGGCAGAATAACTTTTTGGAACTGGATCGATTGAAATGCTTACCAACATATTCAAATTTTGCATATACTCAAAGAATGTGTGAAATGGAATATAAAAAAAACATATTCCGAAAAGACCATTGATGTCGTAAGCTAGAAGGGATATATTTATAAACTTAATTTTAAATTGTTTTATGTCAATAAAGAAATTTTGAGGTTTTGTTGAACACAGACGTTTCAGGCTATTATATAAAAAAGTTTGTTTGAGGGTCAAAACAAATGTTAATTCTACTAGACAGGCAACAGTAGTAACTAACTGAACAGTTAATACTAATAACAAAACTTCAAAGACTATTTTTAAATGCATTGTCATTATAGATATTATTATTTTTCTAATTCCTACAACAACCTTAATTAATGTTCCAACAAATAGACAGAAAAAATATATTTTTCGTTGTGTAAGTCTGTTTTTTACATTTGTATTAAAGTAGCCAATAGTTTTGAACAAGTGATCCCACAAACTTCTTCTGGATATTAGTAGATAAATATTCCCAAGAGTGAAAAACTGACTTGAAGCACACATTTCAAAGAAAATGTCAGATCCTGTCATAAATGGATTACTAACGTAAAAGTAGTACTTAGTTATTGTACTATAAAAGCAACCAATGAGCAGCAAGAACAGAATTGCTTGTTGTAAAATATTTTGCCAAGTTTGCTTTTCTACATTGTGAGGAAACACTAGCAAATAGGTACCAAAATTATAAAATATTTGGAAATACTGCCCATCATTTCTTACGTTTGTTTTAAAATTGTCTGTGTACATAATGGGAAAAGTATATTAAATAACTTTGACATACACAATTCAGTTGCATCTATTAATAACCACTTTGGATATTAATTAATTGATTTCATTTAAATCGATTCACTTTATTTAATTCAATTAAAACAAAAAACAGTCAACAAAAAAATTACAGATATAAATTAAAATTACTTTTCTATGATCCCGGTAAAGTAGGTAGAGGTACCCGTGTTGAGCTGCCCCTCCCCCCACTTGCAAAAATCAAAAAACAAATAGCCCTGATTTATGAGCTATTTATGAGCTTTCATATTCCGCAAACTAAAAATTTTGAGCTCGTTCCACTGAGCAGGAATTTAATACTTTTAGTGGGGGGCTGACTCAGCTTGACTCAGCTGACTTAAAAATAGGAATATTGAATCGGTTTTTGCGGCAGAATTACGAGCTATTTATGAGCTCTTGAAATTATATAGTTTCGATTTTTGAGCTCATCCCCTTCACCCCCAAACAACCCTGTAATTGATTTAACTTAGAAAAATGCTGAGAAAACTTAAAATATATCGTATTGCGGAAATAATTCCTATAGCTTATATACTCTAAGAATAAACTATTAAATCACATGCATTTCAATTATTGAGCTACAGCCCCTTCGCAAGAAAACCATCCCATATTCCCGGCTTAAGAGAGAGTTGTACTTAAAATAATTTAAATTAATTATTTGGCGACTACATATCGTTTAATAATTTATGAGCTCGCAAAATATATGCATTTCAATTATTGAATTGCCATTTTCTTTCTATAGTGCAGTCACTGAAGGTAAAAATCAACTATGACCTTCGATTTCGGTAAATATCCATTCATTTTCACGAATTGACAATAACAACTTGCGGTTTTAGCCTGGGGTATATGTCACCCCTTCTCGGTGGTGAAAATTACTTTATTAAAAATAACCCCACAAATCGAGAGACGGACAAAATTTGTAAGCAAAATTTGTTATATAATGTTATTAATAAATCAATACTTTTTGAGATATTAAAGATCAAATATTTTAATTTTTGTGAAAGAAAATGCATGCTTTAAAGCGATTTTTCATAAATAACTCGAAAACTGTAAGTGTTTGCAAAAAAGTTTTCATCACTAAAATTGAAGCTAATAAAAAATATAATAAATTGCTTACTTGAAAAACCCTTTAATGTTAATTTAAAGTAAGTTATTGGTAATTAAATGTATATTTTTTTCTGCGACTGTTCAAATCTAAGGATTCAAGCTTAAATAACGGGAAAGAGATGCATTTTATAACACTTAGGTACTAAATACTTGTCAAAGTACTTAGAAATACCTATCAAAAATGAGCTCCAGAAAAAGTTGATAGCATCAAAATCACCAATTTTCGTGAAAATGAATGGAGATTTACCAAAATTGAAGGTCATAGTTGATTTTTACCTTCAGTGGCTGCACTATAGAAAGAAACTGGCAATTCAATAATTGAGATGCGTATATTTTGCGAGCTTATAAATTAATAAACGATATCTAGTCGCCAAATAATTAATTTAAATTATTTTAAGTACAACTCTCTTAAGCCGGGAATATGGGATGGTTTTCTTGCGAAGGGGTTGTAGCTCAATAATCGAAAGGCGCGTGATTTAAGAGTTTATTCTTAGAATATAAGCTATACGAATTAAACTACTATTAACTCTTTTGTAAAAACTTACAGTTTTTCAGTGATTTACGAAAAACCGCTTCAAAACATGCATTTTTCTCACGAATAATTAAAATTTTTGATCTTTAATAACTTAAAAAGTATTGGCTTATTTTAATATATAACCACTCACCAATTTTCGTCAAAATCGATGAAGGTTCACCGAAATTGAAGGTAATCGTTGATTTTTACCTTCAGTGGCTGCACTATACAAAATAAATTGCAATTTACTGATCTAAATGCGCGTAATTTGGAAGCTTATAAATTATTAAATGATATGTAGTCGCCAAATAATTAATTTAATGCATTTAAGTACAACTTTCTCTTAAAAATAAGGGAAGATAGGGTGGTTTTCTTGCGAAGGGGTTGTAGCTCAATAATCGAAATGCACGTGATTTAATAGTTTATTCTTAGAGTATATAAGCTATAGGAATTATATCCGCAATACCATATATTTTAAGTTTTCTCAGCATTTTTCTCTTAAGTTAAATCAATTAAAGGGTTGTTTTGGGGTGAAGGGGATGAGCTCAAAAATCGAAACTATATAATTTCAAGAGCTCATAAATAGCTCGTAACTCTGCCGTAAAAACCGATTCAATATTCCTATTTTTAAGTAGTGGGGGGCCGCCCCTCCCTCTAAAGTATTAAATTCCTGCTCAGTGGAACGAGCTCAAAATTTTTAGTTTGCGGAATATGAAAGCTCATAAATAGCTCATAAATCAAGGCTATTTGTTTTTTAATTTTTGCAAGTGGGGGGGGGGGCAGCTCAACACGGGTGGTAGAGGTATACTTCAGGGAAGAGTGCCTATCCACGCGAACCATGCTTTACCATTTTGCTCTTGAGTTTCTTACTGAGAGAAACCATGTCCCATTCCTTTCGTCTTCTAAAGGTGTCTATCTTCTGGAAATGTTGTGTTAGTTGTGTAGTGTATATGTTACAGTTCAAGTTGATTCTCAGTTAGAGTTGACTCCAACTAGTTGGAGTCAACTCCAACTGAAACGAGCAGTAAAAGTTGATTTTAAAAATTTAAATCAACTTTTACTAGTTGGAGTTGACTCTTCCTGGATCGATTCAGTAAATGTTGATTATACGAGAATCTCAAGTGCATTTTTGATGAGTGTACGTTTCTTTGTTTTGACCGTTTCAATTACTTATTAGTATAGTCTGTAACGTCGCCCCAGTTAGGTAAATTATTCTGATTCGATTTTTTGCACAAACTTATTCAAAGAAATACATCCGTATAACAATCCTTATAACAAATACACAGGGTGTCACGCGGTACCGCGGTCGAAAAATTGTTTAACCAATTTTTGTTAAACAAATTCACAAAAATAATTTTTATCTACTCCTATCTCATATTATCTAAAATGTAAAGGTTTTATTGTGTGAAAATTGTAAATATAGACAGCAGTACATGGAGAGTTTAAAGATTGTCTGAAGTAACAATGTATTTTAAATGGGTTTTACTTATTCGCACTGTTCTTTAGCACCCTTCCATATACTTAAACATCCTTAACTTTCGCCTTCGGGAGGAAATCAGACACGCCCTTGCAACGTCAACTGAAATGCTCACAAAACAGCGACCACGGAAGCAAAGATGGATGACAGAGGAAATATTGGATTTAATGGATGAAAGAAGAAAATGCAAACAGCACAAAGCAATGTACAAAGCATTAAATAGAACCATTAAATAAAAAATAAAAATTGCAAAAGAAAAATGGATAACAGAACAATGTGAAGAAATCGAAAACTTATATAAAAAACATGATGACTTCCATCTGTATAAAAAACTCAAAGAATTCACAGGCACGACATACTCACTAGGACCAAATAATCTAATCAACGCAGAAGACAAACGGATTTCAAGCCCTGGAGAACAAATAAACATGTGGGAAGACTATATAAAGGAACTCTTCTATGACATCAGAGAACCTCCTACATTAAATACCGAAAACGACGAAGGTCTTCCAATACTGAAGTCCGAACTGGAATATGCTCTACGTCAACTAAAAAACAACAAATCTGTAGGAAAAAATGAAATACCAGCTGAGCTATTGAAGTTAATCAACGAGGAAAACTTAGATCTTCTTCTTGGACTATTTAATAATGTTTACAATAATACAGGGACTATTCCTAAAATATGGCTTGGATCAGTCTTCATACCACTGCCTAAAAAGAAGAACGCCAAATTTTGCCAGGACTTCCGCCTTATAAGTATATTAAATAACATTCTGAAGCTTTTCTTGCGTATCATACAGAACAGAATATATTATAAAAAATGTGATGAGGTCACCGGTCAAGAACAATTTGGCTTCAGGAAAGGTATGGGGACACGAGAAGCAATATTCTGTCTTCAAACTCTGGCACAAAGATACAAAGATCAGCAAGCAGACCTTTTTATCTGTTTCATAGATTTTGAGAAATCGTTCGATAAGGTGAAGCACAAGACCTTGATAGAAAGATTGAACGACATCGGAGTCGACAAAAGAGATTCTAAGATTATAGAGGCTATTTATTGGAATCAGACAGCAATTATAAAGACCAATGGTAATACATCAAGGCCAATTGAAATACAACGAGGTGTTAGACAGGGTTGTGTGCTATCAGCCATACTCTTTATCGCACCCTTCAGAAGGAATCAGGATAAACGGTCAGAGAGTAAATAACATCCGCTATGCAGATGCCACAGTATTAATGACTGATTCGGACCATAGGCTGCAGATACTGTTGGATAGGGTTACTGAGAGTTGTGAAAAAATGGGGATGAAGATCAATACTGCGAAAATCAAAGTTATAAGAATATCAAGGAACAAAAATTTACCTCTTCCAATAAATATGTGAAACACCAACAGCTTGAATACGTAAGCCAGTACAAATATCTTGGTTGCTGGTTCAACAATCAACTTGATTATAAACAAGAAGTCAAGAGCGAGAATAGAGGTAGCCCGACAGGGGTTTATCAAAATGAAAAGCTTATTTTGTAACAGTAGCATTAATATCAGCCTTAGATGTCGTTTTCTGCATTGCTATGTGTGGTCAATAATTTTGTATGGAACGGAGGCCTGGATACAACACAACACTGATGAACAAGTTGGACGCCTTTGAACTCTGGCTTTATAGAAGAAACTTGAAAATACCTTGGACAACCCACACCACCAACGAATATGTTCTGAGGAGAATAGGTACAGATAGGGAACTGCTAAAAATCATTAAAGTCGGAAAAGTTAGCTACCTGGGACACATAATGAGAAACGAAAAGTACCGCCTCACGCAACTGATCATCCAGGGTAAGATTGAAGGAAAACGGGTCCCGGTAGGCGCCAGATTTCATGGATTAGAAATATCCGGACCGGCCTTGATTCAACATCTTTGTTTAGAGCTGCATTGGACAGAGACAGATTTGCCAGTGTAGTCGCTAACCTCCACTAAAGGAGAAAGCACCACAAGAAGAAGAACTTTCGCCTTGTCATGGTGATGACATGTGAGCAATAAATTACAAAAAAAAGTTTTGACACTTCTGTGGTTTGACAGAAGTTTGAATTTTTAAATATCAACATGGTGCAATGATGCATCTCACTCGAACTCACATTTATATCTGCGTCAATACGCTCCTAGCGCTCATTGTTAATAATTAAGAATATGTAACCGCTTAGTAATAAAATAATAACAAAAATTTCTTCAGTATCTTGTAGGGGGGTCGTTAAAATTTTATTTGGTGACTTTCGGACTTTCATGATAATAATTTTTAACTGAGTTATTAAGCCTTGAAAATGGTCATTTTCGTATTTTGCAAATTTTAAATCACGTATAACTCGAGAACAATAAATTTTACAGAAAAATCACAAAAGCTTTTGCTCCGAATGACCCAAATGATGTAAAGAAAATTGTCGTAAATGAATTTTTTTTGTGAGTTTGTTTAAAAGAATTGTTTAAACAATTTTTCGACCACAGTACCATCTGACACCTGTGGATTCGTTATAAGGACATCTTTTTGAGTAAGTTTGTGAAAAAAAAATCGAACTGGAATAATCTACCTAACGGGGGCGACAATACAGCCTAGACTAATTTGAACATATCCCATTCCCCCATTCTCCCCTACATTTGAAGTTCTTGGCTTATATTTGATGAGTAGATTTCCTCTTTAAACGAATTGAAGAATCTTACAAACTGTACCAGATGGACACATCTTTTCATCTAAATCATTGCCATAAATGTTGATAAGCTTTAGTGAGTGAGCTTCAATTTCAATAAGAGTTAAATTTTCCAATTTTCCAAAATGATGTAAAAATCCAAAATTGGAATGAATGGATTCATATGCAGGAAGCATCTGACTTAAAGAGGTAATGCAGTGATCTATAATAGCGATACAATTTTGCGTTCTAAACTTCTCTGATGTTCGCATATCTTTCGAAATTGTCACGTATTGACTGTATAATTTATTTAAGTGATCTAAGTGCTGCCACTCCTGAATTAAGGTCAATATTTGGATCTTGAAGAATACGACTTGTGCTGTTTGTCCTCCCTAATATCCTCTCTGTTTCCAGTAAACACATTCCATTATAGGTACAAACTATTTGCAATGCTACGAGTTTTAAATTGTTGCTCATTGTCTTCGAAATTTCTTCCGAAAATGTCTTCTGACCATCTAGTAGTATTTGCTCTTTTAAGCGCTGGTTTCCTCGAAAGCGGTGCCGACAACCTCCGATCGTAACACTGCGATGAATGACATCATAAAAAACTGTACCATGCAAAATAATAGCGTTGGTTTCCAAGAATGCGTTGGAAGCCACCGCTTGCTGAGCTTGCACATTCCATTGCCCCAGTGAAGAACCTTGAATTTTTCACCGTAATCTGACGTAATTCATCGCAGTGCTACGGTCGCTGTTAGTCGGTGCCGCTTTCGAGGAAACCCAGGCTTTAGGAACAATAATATTTTTGCCACGGTCTGCGTTGCTGTCGCTTAAAGACGCAGCTTTTAAACATTCTGTTAAGTTGTATCTATATGTAGAAGAACTGAAAAATACATATAGCTAAGAAATTAAAGAATGCTGTGCTATGCTATTGCATGATAACACTCAGTTGTAGCTTTTGAAACTAAATTTAGAGAGTGGACGACACGGGGAATCCACAACTCCAACATATTAAGGTATGTATCCATACATGGGTGCTCTGTGCTGGGTGTAGCAGCTCCGCATAGTGGATACGTTGGTGCTCGGCGCTCACCCTCTTTGATTCAACCGGTTTGTGGTTTATATGTAGGAGGAGGAGCGCATTCCGTATCCATTTGAGCAGCTGCACCGAGCACGGAGCACCCATGTATGGATATGTACCTTTTTGTTCTATAATTTCAGCCTGAACATCATTGTATTTTTCACTGATAATTGACGCATTAACGTAGGACGGTCTCCTGCAGTTTTTAAGAGAATTAAATATATCTTCTGCTTTTTGACCGCGATTTGGCAAAAATATGGTAAACCTTTCTACAGGATTGAAACCTTCTATGTAACGAAATATCACATTGATTGGTATGAACTGAATAATATTTTGACTTCTTAATCCTTGAAACTATTTCATTTAACAGGTTTTGACCCATCGGATGTACAATTTCCTCACATAATATGGTTGATGAAAGATAGTTGACATGTACGCTTTCAGGATTTGAATATTTTTTAAAATATGGTGCTTCAAAAATTGGTCATACTCAGCTAAGAACTGGAGTATTCCCAATTAATTTTCATTTTGTGATGAACTCGACAACTCCTTTTCGCTACGAAATGCTAAATCTCGTTCACAAATAAACTTTATAACACTAAAAGTAGTCTTTGATTTACCCATTTTCCAATAATTCTTTATTTCTTCGGCCTGTTTTGCTGTGTGCTTTAGACATTTCGTAATCCATAAGCCTACTATCTGCATGTTTCCAATCACAAAATTCTCTGTGACTAAAATGTGTACGAACACTAGATAAGAATTTACAAACGAAGCAATACACTCACCCGGTAGAAGGTGACAAACATAACCGTGAACAATTATATTATCACTCCTACGCTTCTTCATTTTATACTTGTCATACATTGTCGAGTTCCTGTATCTCCTGCCAATATCTGTTTAAATGAACCTCTTATATTTGGGGCTTTGTGGGGGCCCCCGAAATGTGGGGGCCCCGGCCCACATAACAATTTCATGTTCTTAGTAGATTCATAGAACATACTTTTCAGAAAAAGTATATACTGAGAATGTGCGTAATTACCATTGCGAATGTGCAGAGCAGATACTGAGTATATACTACATTACAGTACTTAAACGTTCTATGTATATACTTAGAATGTACTACCGCACTTCTTTTCAGTATATACCAAGAATGTTCTTTTTAGAACATTCCAAGGACGTGCTATAAACCTTCTATGTGTATACTTAGAACATACTACCGCACATCTTTTTAGTTTATACCAAGAAGGTACTTTTTAGAATATTCCAAGGAAGTGCTATAAACCTTCTATTTATATACTAAGAACGTACTACCGCACATCTTTGTATGGGAAGAATATTATATTTTTAAGAATATTCTAAGAAAGTGCTATCAAGTGCTATATTGCTTAGAAGTATGTTTTCAGCATCACCTAATCTCATCTTAGGTTCTACTGGTTCTACCAAATATCTATTTACATATTTTAATTGCAAATGAGAATGTAGTTAGTACCTACATTCTACAATATTACTTAAAAAGTAAGTACATATTTATAAATTTTAGTTATTTATATACATCATTATATAATATTTAGCTAAACTAAACTATGCATAATAAGTAACTAAAATTTATATAATACTTATATGTACTTACCTATTTAAGTAATATTGAGTTATAAAAATAGATTATATGTATTTTGAAGCACCGCAAACAAAATAAACAGATTATGTATGTTCTTTAGTCCTAGTACTACATCATTCGTCTTCATCCTTAACACTGCATGGATCCATAGATGATACAAATAATGAAATAATGCCTGTTTTCTTTTTCATATTTTACGGTTTTTTCCTATCCCTGATCCATTCAGGTAAGCATAGAAATGGTCAGAATATGATGGGTGGGAGGGTTATGAATGTATTGTGGAATAACAAAATCGGTGGTCAGTGTTGCCAAACGGAGAGAAATTTCCCTTTTTGCGGGAATTTTCAACATAAAAGGTGATAAAGGGAAAAAGTTAACTCAAAAGGGAATTATTGTTCCAGTCCAAATTGTAAAATATTAAGAAAAATTCAAAATATTTGAAAATAATTCAACATATCTTCTCAGATTTTGTAAACAGGAGGGAAGTTTTTTTTTATAAAAGTGGGAATTTTTAAGGTAAGTTGACGGAAAAAGCTTACTCGACGGTTGGCAACGCCAAAGCCTTTGGTTGCTTTGGTTGTGCAGTTTGGCACGTTTTGGTTCTGCGAAATGGCCTATTGAATTGAATGTACCTAAATTCAAATTCCAAGGATGTAAAAATACTAATGAGTCATGATAAACTCGAAACGGTAAAGTCATTTCAATTATGAAAACGAATTTTTAATAGTATCTATGTAAACGTTAATACAATTAATGTTTAAACTTTTTTACCCTACAACAATTTTGAAATGAAATTCGTCCAATACTACCTACATACATAAATTTTATTAATTATGTATTCTAAAAAATAACGAAGTTGATAATCTATAAGGCTAATATTATACTTCCTATACATACAAATTATTTTTAGGATATTTTAAAAGTATCTACTTATAAGTATGTGTTAAGAATGTACTTATAAGTATGTGTTAAGAATATTCGATAAAGGTATATTCTAAGAATAAACTTTTACGAATATTCCGAGATCCTACGTACACGAATATACTTAGTATATTCGGTACGAGAATATACTTTGAAGTATATGCAAAGAACATGAAATTTAGAATGTTTTTTAAGGTAGATGCTATGCTTGTACTACACATATACTAAAAAGAATATACTCCGACGAATGTTGGTAGTATATGCTTAGAACATGATGCGAACATCATTGTTATGTGGGGGGCAGCTGCCCAGTCTGCCCCCCCTTAAATCCGGCCCTGCACCAACGTACAAGTAGTACACAGTTCCTCTTCTTCTTCTAATGGCTCTAAAACTTGGCCTACTTTAACAATGCTCTTCCATTCTATCCTGTCTGATACTTTCCTTCGTCACTGCCTGATATTCCTGGTTTTAAGGCCTCTCCCTAGTCGTTCATTCATATTTTACAGGGCCTTCCTCTTGTTCCGTTTCCTTGGGGCTTCCATCTCTGGATTACTTTTACAGATCGATTATCTGGCATTTTTTCTAAGTGGCCAAGCCAGTTTAGTCTTTGGGAATTTACAAATCTAACAATATCTGCGCTCTGCATTAGTTCATCCAGCTCGTAGTTCATTTTAATACTCCACGAACCATCTCTGCAATGAGTTTGTCCAAAGATTTTCCTTAGTATTTTGCGCTCAAATATTCTCCGTTTGTTTCAAAATTGTTTGTGTACATTATGTGAAGAGTATATTAAACAACGTTGATATACACAGTTCAGTTGCATTTATTAGTAACCACTTTGGTTATTACTTGAATGATTTGAACCGTTTAATTCGATTTGTTTCATCACTTTGTTTAATTCAAAGAGTTAACATAATAAAAAATTACAATATAATCAAATAGACAAGCCGGAAACGGCGAGTTCGTTGGGAAAAATATTCCCATGAGATATTTTTGCATAATCACATTCGTGAGACATCCCAGAATAAGGTTCAAGAAGTCGCCCATGTGAAAAGTGGGCCAATTTTTTTTAACAATTTTTTTTTAATCAAATTGAAAAAATCAATATTTTTGGCCCGGACTAATTTTTTTTAGGTTTTTTGGACCATTCTGGACAAAAAAGGTCTCCCATAATTTTTCTCTAAAGTTGATCTTTTTCAAGTTATAAGCAATTTAAAATTTGAAAAACGCGAAAATGGCCATTTTTAATCTTAATAACTCGGTTAAAAATTATTATTCTGAAAGTCAGAAAGTGACTAAATCAAAGTTTAAAGTCGCCGCTACATGATCCTGAAGAAATTTGTGTCATTAATTTACTACTAAGCTGTTATTTTTAATTAATAACAATGACCGGTTAGATCGTATTGACGCCGCTGTAAATGTGAGTGCGAGTAAGATGCACAATTGGACTGCTGGAATGGCTTCTCTCTCGCACTCAGAATTTACAGCGGCCGCACACGTGCATGGCGCTTATTATTATTACTTAAAAATAACAGCTTAGTAATAAGATAATGACAAAAATTTCTTCAGGATCTTATAGGGGGGGCTTTAAACTTTGATTTAGTCATATATTGACTTTCATAATAATAACTTTTAACCGAGTTATTAAGCCTTGAAAATCGCCATTTTTCGTTTTTTTCAATTTTAAATTGCTTGTAAGTCGAAAACGATCAACTTTAGAGAAAAATTATAAGAGACCTTTTTTGTCCAGAATGGTCCAAAAAATTAAAGAAAAAATTGTTCGGGCCAAAAATATTGATCCTTGCAATGTGATTAAAAAAAATTGTTAAAAAAAATTGGCCCACTTTTCACGTGGGCGACTTCTTGAACCTTATTCTGGGATATCTCACGAATGTGATTATGCAAAAAAATCTCATGGGAATATTTTTCCCTTCGAACCCGCTGTTTTCGCCTTGTCTAAAACTAATTATAAATATATTGTTATGATCTGCTTTCTCTTACTTTTATATTAATTAGTATTTATTTAATTAATTATTGAATTGACGCAAATCATACAAAATAAATTAATAAAAAATCTCAGGGTGCCTTTTTGTCATAAAAAAATAACTAAATTATCTTAGGTTATACTTATCCTTTCTCGTGGCTTCAGTATCTCTTAGTTGATCCTTATCGGGATAAAATAGGAAGAGGAAATAAATAGAACAACCATAAATAAGCACATACAAATACCTTTATTATCAAAAGCAATGTTCTGAAAATCTATCAATTAAATCCTGTGGGCATAATTGTCCAAATGAAACTTTTACCATATAATTAATCTAATTTAAACAAATATTTATCGCTTTGTTCCTGATACCATTTATAAAATAAGCTAAAGAAACAAATTTAGGTATTTGAAAAACTACTTATACTTTCTATTAAATTATTGAAATGTTGGAATCTTAATTCATATGCTTTTACGCAAATATTTTAACTTCTGATTATAAAGAAAATCTATCACTTAGTGATAGATGACCTTTTTTAGATGACAAGTTATTGACTGACCTTTTTGATTCACACACAATGATGCCTCTCAAAGCCCTCTCCGTTCTCAGCATCAATCCAGCAGCATACCAGCAACTATTTCTCCAAAACACAAGCCAGGCTCCTTTTGACCAGTACTCGTTCAATAAACTCCAAAACTCTCTCCTCTCTTTCTCTCAATAATAATCTCCTGAGACCCAAGTATCTTTTTTACTTGGTGTCACAAATAATTTTAATAACTATAGCTCTTGTAACTTACTCTCTTGGACTTTACAGAATCAAAGAGGTTTTTCTTCTCAATTTTATTTGTCTCCCCTTCCACTTTTCAGCTACTCTCCACTATCAAACAACCACTAGTACTTGCTTCTAAACTATCCGCGAAAACTTTCGACTGCCCTTCTCGGATGCCGGCCACACAATAATCTTTCTTTTCCAAACTGTCTCAACATTAAAACTTCTCTTTCCCCCTTCCAAATTGCCAAGCCAATCAGAAACATTTCTCTTTCCACATTCCTCTTTTTCATTCGAAAAACCCAGGCATTCTTTCAAACAATACTTCTACCCAAACTAATCACTTTTCGGAAATTATACAAATATTCTTGTGCTTAAACAAACAGACTTAAAATTCCAAATCTATCTACCTTTATTTTTCTAAAAACTAATAATTACAGCTACCTGTGGATTTTACCTTTCACGTAACAAACAATCTTTTTAAATTATAATCCTAAATAAATTGTATTTTCACTTCACTTTATTTACAAATGTCTTTAAGTCTTCAGGCAAAAACTCATTAAGGATAAAACCATTGCGTAAAAGCTATCTTCTACTAAATAGTTACAAATCAATATACAAGGTGTATCAAATTCATGTGCCCGCGTTATAATTAAAAAATTAAAATTTTTACTCGATCTTTGATTGATAAAGTGATACATAATAATATATGTGATATACTTTTCTACTATCCCGGTAAAGTACAGATATACTTCAGGGAAGCCACGCTAGCAATGCTTTGCTCTCAATTCCGGACTGAGAAAAACTACCTAATCTTGGGTCAGCTTGAAACTGGACTACCATAAGCCTAAGAGGAAGGCAATGGTAAAACCACCCCATTTCATTTTCCAAAAATCTAATATAATTTAAAAAATCTAAATGGCGGACGAAAACAAGAAAATGGCTGCCAGGTCCAGGCACCCTCTAAAGGGGGACAGGGTGCGAAGAATCCCTAGTCAACTACCATTGAGATGGAAGGAAGTCAAGGGAGAATCCAAATAATGACAGCAGCTTATTCATATCCGGGAAGGAAACTGGCAAACATTGAAACCGAGATCTTCTTTTTCTTAAAGTGCCTATCCGTTCCGGATGTTGGCGATCATCATGGCTATCTTGACTTTGTTTACCGCAGCGCGGGATAGTTTAGTGGTAGTCGTGTTATACCACTTTCATAAAATTTAAAGCCAGGAAATGCGTCTTCTTTCCGGTCCTCTTTTACCATTTACCTTTCCTTGGAGAATCAGTTGGAGAAGGCCGTAACGTTCTTGATTTCTCATTAGATGTCCTAGATAGTGTTGCCCAAAATCGTTCTTGGTCTTGCAGTCTTGTTCTTGCGTTTTCGCAAGACCAAGACCAAGACCAAGACCGCCTAATTTTAGCAAGACCAAGACCAAGACTTACCGTGCAAGACTTGAGCAAAAACAAGACTAAGTCTGCGAGACTCTTGCGTCTTGCAGTTAGAACTGAGGGTCGTTTTAGGGAGTATATAAGTTCGGCTATATTCTTAGATACTCTATGAGAAACAAAAAAAAATTGTAACAACAATTTTGAAAATTGGACTTTACGAACAATACCATAAACATACATAGCGAATCAACACATTTGACATGTACTCAGAGGTCATTATTATAATGTAAAAATAAAATTTTTTAGTACATTTTTTCTCAGCAGCCGACTTCTTTGCTCTGAAATTAATTGTCCTGGTTTTTAAAATAGTCGTCTTCTAATCATATTCATATAACACAACATTCCTGCGTTGCGACGCCTACTAGGTCTGGATCCCGCGTATGAAAAAAAAGTTGATTAATAGCAAGCTGAAAATTTGTTAATAGCTTAAGGGTGTCTAGTCGGACAAACTTTGATATATAGGAAGACTGGAACAGGGGAAGTTTTAATTGTGGAATAGGTTAAAAATTTGGAACGGTCAGACCACGAAAACGTCACATGCATTTTGTCCGACAGAACTTCCAATTGATTTTTTACCCTTTCATTAAACTCTCATGCAAAAATCTGCTATTTATCACCAAATGGGAATTATAATGAGTGAAACACGTAGAATATGTCAAGAATTATGACAGGTGATAAATAGCAGTCTCATTTTTGCATGAGAGTTTAATGATTTTATGCAAACTATTGAAGTAAGGAAAAGCGTTTAAGAAATCAATTAAAAAGCAAAAAATAAAAAATTGAAAAAATCTAACACATTCGTCAAAGAAAAGCGTGGCGCGTCTTCATCGAATAAACAGTTTTCACACTACGCTTTTCTTTAAGGAATGTGTTAGATTTTTTCAATTTTTTTTTTAATTTTTGCTTTTTAGTTGATTTTTTTATATGTTTAACTTTAGTCACTCGTAACTAAAGAAAAGCGTTTCCTAAAAATATTTTTTTCATATTTTTTTATTTTTTACTTTTTAGTCTTGCACTTTTCAAACATTAAAATATATCGTCATGTTTATTAAAATATGTATAAAACCTATGATGTACAAACCTGAAAAGTAGTCGGAATCGGCAAAAAATTTGAAACTTTTTTGTTTATTTATTAAGCATAACGTTAACAATTAACGTAAAAAGTGAAATTATGTAGAGTTTATATAATTAGCTACAATCTGTAAACGTTTCAAGTTTCTTCATTGTAAAAAACAAGAGAATTTAAGCATTTCCGTTAAAATCGTTTTTTTATTTAAACAATTAATTATGCCTACTCATGTATTGTTCCCGCGAATGCATATGTCTGCAAATTTTTAGTCATTTGCATTGAAGAAAAGGCAGTCAAATTAACGTCCAAGATTTGACCCAAACGATTGAACTAAAGAAAAGCGTTTAATTAATTAATACGACAAAACGAATTATAATGTTAATTGTAGCACAAAACGTCTCTACCGGTGGTTTTTCTAAGACTACGATAAAAACACGAATTTTTTGAATTCGAGTTTTGGTTGAAGTTTTGTTTCGTATCGTATTGAAATTTGACACGAATAATCGCCGATTTATATATAAACAAATATATGAGCCTTCAAAATTTGAAACTTTATTATTTATTTATGAAGCATAACGTACACAATTAACGTAAAAAGTGAAATTATGTATAGTTCATATCAATAGCTACAATCCGTAAAAGTTTCAAGTTTCTACATTGTAAAGAACAAGAGAATTTAAGCATTTTCCATTAAAATCGTCCTTTTTTTATTTAAAAAATTAATAAATATAAAAAAATATTAACTATTCGTGTATTTGTATTGTTCCCGCGAATGCATATGTCTGCAAATTTTCATTCATTTGTATTGAAGAAAAGTCAGTCAAATTAACGTCTAAAGATTTGATGCAAACTATTGAGGTAAAGAAAAGCGTTTAAAAAAGCGTTTAATAATAACAGAAATGATGCACTTAATTCCAGAATATCAATTTGGATTCCGAAACAAATATGGTACCATAAAGCAAGTACATAGAATAGTTAACAAGATTAACGAAAACTTAAACTTAAACAAAAACGTTACTCGAGCACTCGATAATGTTTAGCATATTGGACACTTCTACAAAATCAAGAAGCTAATCCCATATCCTCCCTCAGAAAAGAATACCCTTTTCTGAATGCCATAAAATCAGGGGTACCACAGGGCAGTGTACTAGGACCTATCCTGTATTTGTTGTACAAAAGAGATCTTCGTACTAAACCGTCGTTACAATAGTCACATTTGCGGACGATACAGCTGCTCTGTCTTCACACGAAGACCCAATGATGGCATCAAAAAAATTAAGACTCGCCTTAAAGGCGAAATTACACGGTTTGCTTTTGCTTTTCAATTTGAATGAAGCATCCAAATTGATCCATGTCAACATAAAAGTGAATCATTCCATATCATTGAATGTTGTCGTTCAATGGCTTCGAAAGAATTGAACATGCTCAATATTTTCAATTTTAGCGTTCAATCTTTAATGCAGTTGAACTAAAAATGGATGTGTGAACAGAAGAATTGAATGATTCTTGTGGAATCGTTCAATGGAACTATGGAATTAAAACACAGAGGGTTATAAAACTGAGATTGTCGTGGAAATGCTATTAAATCTCTAATTGAAGATTTGAACATTAGTGGTATAACCGAAAAAGACATGTAATTGAAAATTAAAAGTATCCATACTCGTTATACTTTTTAGTTAATTATGATAAAACAATCGAGCGTCTCCTAAGGCTTGTCTTCTTGCACCCACCAACGACAGCGTTTCCATAGCCTCTTTTTCGATAATTGTTTTAATAAATGATCACATATTAATGTAACTCCTAAACATATAACTTCATTTTCAATATCTTTCGAAAAATATGTGTTGAATAAGTTCACTTTCCATATATCGAGTAAATAGAATTGCTTTCATTTCTGCTCCCTTCAACCAAAGTGATTCAATTCGGTTGAACCGTATAATTTCGCCTTTAGAAAACTGATTTTGTAAACGGGAGGGTAAACTACTTCTTCTTCTTCTACGGCACTACAGCCCAAATTGAACCTTGACCTCCTTTATTTTTTGCCTCCACCCTTGTTTGTGGCTGCTCTTCTCCATAAACGGACTCCTAAAAGGGCTTGTGCCTCGCTGTTTACAGGGTCTCCTTCCTTGCATTCTGGCGTTCAGTTCTCTTTTTGATAGCCTATCCTCTCCCATTCTTATCACATGTCCGGCCCATTGCAATCTTTGTATTCTAATGAAGTCTTACAGGGGTGTTTTCTTATAAAGTTCATAAAGCTCGTTGTTGTATCGACTTCTGAAGATTCCGTTTCAGTACTTTCCTTTCGAATGTGTCGAGTTTGTTTTTGGATGTTTCTTTCAGGACCCATGCTTCACTGCCATAGCACGCTATTGGTCGAATTAGGGTTTTATAGATTCTCATCTTTGTATTTCGGTGGACACGTTTAGATCGAAATATATGGGAGAGGGCAAAATAAGCTCTGTTTAGCTGCGTTATTCCCTTCCGTATTTCTCCATCTTCTGATCCGTTGGCATATATTTCTACTCCCAGGTATGTAAACTTTCCAACCGTTTCAATGTTATCTTCATGTATAATTATTGTGGGATTATATTTCTTCTCATCTGTATCATTACTTTTGTTTTTTCTGTGTTAATTTCCAGACCTAGCCTTTTTGTTTGCGTTTTAACTCTGCGTATGTTTCCTGTGCTCCTGTTAATGTTCTACTCATAATATTATTATCATCGGCATAAGCGGTCAGTTGAACCGTTCGGTTGGTCAGTAGGTTTGCTCCTCCAGTTTGCATTTGACTAACCGCATACTCCAGTGCCAGGTTCAATGTTGGGGAGAGTCCATTTTCCTGCTTCAGTCCCTGTGAAATTTTGAAGAAGTCTGTCCGGTGGTTTTGTATTCGTACATATGCCTGAGTTTCATCATTGTGGCTTTAATGAGTCTAATTAGCTTGTGTGGTATTGGCAATTCAGCCAATATATAGTATAGTTTGTTCCTTTTGACTAAGTCGTATGCCTGTTTGAAGTCTACAAACACGTTGCGCCCTGTTCCCATGATTTGCTCAAGATCTGCTTGACTATAAATATTTGATCCAGTGTCGATCTTCCCTGCCAGAAGCCCGTCTGATACTCTCCAATAATATTTTCTACTAGTGGTTCGAGCCACTGGTTTATAATATACGTGACGACTTTATATGCTATACATAGTAGAGAAATTGCACGGTAATTTTTGCACTGGAGTTTATCTCCTTTTTTATAGATCGGGCATAATATATGTACTTTTCTTCCAGTCGTCGGGTATTTTCTCTTCTTGCCATATGTCTTTGATGAGCGCGTGGATGTGACTTGCTAGGTGGTCGGCATCTACCTTATACAGTTCTGCTGGTATTTCGTCACTAGCTAAACATTCAAGCTAAACCAACACCTTTAAGTAATTACTAAACATAACAATCCAGTAGGTTCTAATAATGATTTTAAGCTCAAAATAACTAGAAAATGGCAATCAATAAATAATGTCATTTATGTATTTTATTAAGTAGAGAATATGTCTTATCATTACTGAAATTGTAGCTTTGTAAACATTATATTTATTTTCAAAGTAGTTTACAATGTATACAAGTACCAATCATACCAAATCTGATACATATTACCTCAAGATAATGTATAAAATAGGGGTATATTGTGGTGTGTTTCCTTGGGATTTTGAATTTATGTGTTTAGGAAATTTCTTACAACTGCTGTTTAATTTTGTTTTGCTTCCATGGAACATTGTTGCAGTAAAAGTGATTGGTTCGTGGTATAATGCCCAGGGTACGTGGACAGGAGAGATTTTTCTAATGATAGCTGGTTGTCAATATGCCCTTTTTACTATAACCATAATTTATATGTTAGTTTTCAAAAGAAAATACTGGAGATTATTGTTTGACAAACTTGAACTTTTGAAAAAACCCATGCAGGAGAAAGTTTTTCAAAAATCATGTCGATATATCCTATTAGCAACGTGTTGTGTAGGTACATTTTATTTGGACATCTCTCAATCTCCTAATTCGAAAGTAAGTTTCTTGAGAAAATACTTCATGATACTATATATTCAGTTCATAACAACAACAGCTTGTTTAGAAGAACTTAATGATGTCATATGTAAAAGACAAAAGGACTGTTCTGATCAAATAAAATTATTGTTTATAGGAACAAAGAAGAACATTTATATTAACATTAAAAAAATTAAACGCGACTACAGAGATATATTTTGGATTGCAGATAGTACGAACTCAATATTTCAGATATATTTCTTGAATTTACTGAGTCTGATATTCTTTAAGTGTATCAGCGACTTAAATATATTCCTATCCAGTATATCGCAACCTTCCAATATAGTTACTAGCAAGTTTCTTTTGCGGCCTATCACATATACAGGAATACTCGGTGTAAGTTTATTTAATGCTTAATAATGTAATAAAAATAAATACTAACGCCCCGGCATCCATGTCACCATGATCTTTCGTTTGTGGATCGAGGTTGGCGGCCAGAATTCTAGTGGTTCAGAGAGAATCAAGTATGCGCTCTCTGAAGAAACTCTAACAATGGTTGAAACTAGTTAAAGTGCTTTTGGCTCTCTCTGAACTAACTAAAATAAGACTGAAATGGACCAATAAGTTTTCAATTTAAAAATCTTTTAGTAATATTTTTCAATATCCAGATTTAGCCATACAGCTCACACCAGGGGAAAATTGACTCATCCCAGATACCTACGGTATCAAAAGGATTGAGCTCTGGTGGGACTCTTTCCGTGTTATCGAGTCTTAGGTGACTTGGTATGCAGGTGTCTCCCAAAAATTTTCGTACACATCTGGCCGTTGCGAGTAGTACATCTTTCTGCATGGTCTTTCGAGGAGGTTCTTCGGAATGACTCCAGTAGTAGACATAATAATAGGTATCGCCTGGGTACTTTGCATTCTCCATTGTCTTCGTATTTGAATTTCCAGATCTCTGTACTTGGCGATCTTTTCAGTAAATTTACTATGTAGATTATTATTGTTAGGTATCGCCACATCAATTAGTGTTGTTTGTCTTGTTAATTTATTAACTAGTACGAGATCTGGTCTATTATGTGCCACTGTTTGGTCTGTGAGCACAGTGCGGCCCCAGTATAGCTTGTAGTTGCCATCCTCAAGCATACTCTCAGGAACGTACTGATAATACGGGAGATGGTCCGTTTGGAGAAGTCCCAGCTTGATCGCTATCTCTTGATGAAGGATTTTTCCCACTGCGTCATGCCGTTCCTTGTATTCAGTTGCAGCAAATGCCTGACAGCCACCTGTAAGATGTTGGATGGTTTCTTTGGCTTGACATCCATATCGGCATCTGTCGTTTTGAATCTGAGGGTCTTTGATGATATATTTCAGGTAATTTCTGGTTGGTATAACCTGATCCTGAATGGCCAGTAATGAACCCTCCGTTTCAGGGAACATCTTTCCTGACGTCAACCAATAGTTCGACGCTGCATTGTCGACATAGTATTGGCTGACCTCATTGGGATGTTGCCCGTGCAGGGGTTTACCCATCCAGTTGCCATTTTTTCGTCCTTAGTGAGGTGGTTTATGCTCATTTCTGGTTCCCTCAGTTGTATCGGTGTTGTGTCATCTACTGCGCAGATAGCGCGATGTAGAATAGATGTTTCAGCTTGCATCTGAAAATAAGTTCTTAAATTAGCAATTTGTTTCTCTAATTGCTCACCTATATTCATAAGTCCTCTTCCTCCTAAATACCGCGGTAATGTCGTTCGTTCTATTGCACTTTTAGGGTGGTGTTTTTGTGCTTTTGTGGGGTGTGTTCGTACTTTTCGCTGAAGATTTTTTATATCCCTTTTTGTCCACTTAACAATACCAAATGAATAGCTAAGCGCTATTCATAAGCGCTTTTTCAATATTATTAATGTTGCTATTAGGATTGAAAACTTTACCTTTCAGTTGCCAGATGACACCAGTCATCTACTCCATACACGTCAGTTGCAATGCGGGGATTAACTTTCATGGCTTGGTCACTTCGAGCAGAGAGCAGCAGGCCTACGCCTCTCCGATGATGACTCCAATAAGAGTCGAAAATCGTCGACTGCTGGACTGCGCTCCCTGTTCTAAGTGAAGAATAAGACTGTTTTGTCTTCGGATTGCAACTGAATAAAAATATACAATCGGTATACATTTTTATAAATTAAGACTCTGAAGAAACTCTAACAAGAGTTGAAACTATAGAGTGCTTTTGGCGCTCTCTGAACTATCTAAAATACGACGGCTCTTGTTTCGGTTCAAGACTAAATAATTATTTATTATGTTTATTAGTTCTATTCTATAGCCGTCGTTCAGACAGCTCAGTTGGCCGAGGCGCAGTAGATCGACAAGTTTAGTGGATATGCGATCGAGATTCGAGCCCCAGCTCGGTTATTTGAAATTAATAAAAAGGCCAACGTCATAGTATAAAATTCAATAGAATCTACGACTTGGTCTGAAATAAACAGGTGTCTGATCGACCTATGGAGGAGTGGTACAGCAAGGGATAAGGGCTTGATAAGGGCATAGATCCCTACCGAAGGGCGTTGACGCCAAATAACGGTGGAATTTTACCGTGCTGGACAGACGGGTAGTGAGAAACAACCTGATAGATCTCCCTCGGCCTTCTTAGCTTCGGCGATTCGTTGGCTTGCAAATTTTAGAAGCCACGAATGGTGCAACCAGAAGATTGGTTCTAATAATCTTTCTTGATCTTTCGTTTGTGGATCGAGGCTGGCGGCCAGAATGTTAGTGATTCAAAAAGAATCAAATATGTGCTCTCTGAAGAAACTCTAACAAGAGTTGAAACTAGTTAGAATGCTTTTGGCGATGCAGTGGCGTAGCGTGAGTGTCGGCTGCCCGGGGCGGAAGACAATTTTCCCGCCCTCTTATTTAGGTATTTTAATTTAATGTATACTATACATTACACACATTAATTATAGAGAACTTTTCGGCGAGAATAGTCATCATTATTTTGCATTATACATACAGGTCAGATTTTAACTAAAAAAATTATCTAAGTTTTACAATCACGTTTATTAATATAAAAATTCTTTTACTTAAACCAATTAGATATATTGATCATTGATATAACTTAGGTATGGTCCTTCACAGAGGCATTTTTCAGTACGTCACAAGTGACCGAAAAAAAGGTATACTCTTTCTCAGAGGCATCTTTCAGTGCGTCACAGTTTTTCGTTTTCTTTCTAACGCATTAAATTGTATGTGACAGAAAAAAAGGTACATCCGTGATCACAATCATTTATAACATTTATTCTAGTTGTTGATAGATGGTGCTATAATCGAACAAAAAATGATTTACGAATTATATATACGACTATAATCTGTACAATTTATAAAACTATACAAATTAAAGAAAATACAATTTTATAAATGCAATAAACACAATTGATTTGTTTTTATACCAAATTGCAAATAAAAGGGTTATACTGCAATACCCTTTTCATATTTGGCTGATTACGATTCTGACAACGGTCACATTTAACTTAAATGTCATGTTACAATAAATGTTATAAATGTGTATTATCACGGAATTACCTTTTTTTCGGTCACTTGTGACGTACTGAAAGAGCAGGACCATAAGTCAAGTGAGTCTGCATTAATTAATTTATTTTCGTTGCCTGTAGCATCAACGAAAGTCCGCAGTCGAAGTCTTTCCAGCTTGAAATCCTGCTAGTCAATTTAGTCAGATGCGTAGTCTAGATTACATTCAGTGATGTCTGGATCTAAACAGCTTTCGTCTCAACTCATTTTCACAAGACAAGTTAGCATCTCTAGTTCCGTCATCAAAAATATGCTTTCTTGTTATGCGCCTCTGAGGTGTTATCGAAATTACAAGTTCTTCACACATATTTTTTGCAGAACCTACAGCGCCATTTGCCCATTCCTCTCTTTTCTCTGTCAATATGATCTGCAAAGCATTTACTTTCTGAGTTCACACTCTTATGTCAAGTCCCCTTGTTTGTAAATATTTTTGTGCATCATTTACTTCATGTAGCACCGGTTGCAACAGGCCCAAAAAACAAAGAAAGGAAAATGACTGCATCGAAACTAATAGTAAAGCACCTGCATCTGTCCTAGTGTTTTAAGCTTTCACCTGCCTCTGTCAGTTTTTACAAAGTGACGAGATTGCCTTTGTAATGATGCCATGTCACATTTATGGCATCGCCTCTTGCACTCCACCGCGTGTATTGAACCCTTTTTAAGCTTTTGACTTTAGCTGCTATCAGTACTTCCCAACGGTGTGTCGATAAGGAAAAAAGAATAGGAGCGCTCTAAAGTGCCGAAAAAAGTTACTGAATCCACCTCAACTGAGGCAGCGTGTAAACAAACTAGGTTTAACGAATGATTTGAGCAAGGTACGAATTCAGCTTTAGGGTTTATTTCTTGAATCCTTTGCTGAACTCCTGAATACTTTCCAGTCATAACATCAGCATTATCATATGCTTGGCCTCTACAGTTGCTTATATCTAGGCCATCAGCTTGAATATTGTCCAAAATCATCTTTGGAATGAGTGTGGAGACGATCCACAACATGAGTGGATTGTGTCTCACTGGTTTTCAAACACTTAAGTATTTTCTTTGTTCCACACACTGAGTAACGTATAGGGTAGTAAAATAATTGCCGATGTATGTAATAGAAGTCATTCTCGCTGATTGTTAGTCATAAACGGGGAATTCCCACAAATCAGTATAGACGTTGTTGCCAGTCGCTACAAAATATCATTCAAAGAAAAGGAATTCTCCGAATTCGTCAAAAAGTAAGTAATGAAAAATTCCGTGCTCCTTTCAATCGGTCCGAATTTGTAGTTGCGATAAAAATATAAAACGGTTCAAATATTTACAAAATATTTTTATTATTTATTGTTAAATTTTGCCGCCCCTAAAAAGTGCCTCCCGGGGCGGAGCGCCCCTGCCGCCCCCACTACGCTACGCCACTGTGGCAATGTCTGAACTAACTAAAATAAGATGGCTCTTGTTTCGGTTCACAAAGAAATGATTATTTATTATGTTTATGAGTTCTACTCCTATTCTGAGTATTGGGAATTAATCTTTGTTGGACTTCTACCGTGCTGGACAGGCGGGTAGTGAGATGCAACCTGATAGATCTCCCTCGGCCTTCTTAGCTCCGGCGATTCGTTGGTTTGCAAATTTTAGAAGGCACGAATGGTGTAACCAGAATATTAGTTTAAATAAAGTTTTATTTTTAATATTGTTAATATTAAAAGTAAAACTTTTGCTCGGCTTGATAATATATGCCAAGGGCGTGTTCTCTATGTTATATACAGGGTGTTTCATTAATTAACTTGATGCCAGTTACCACCAAATAGCACAAAACAGAGAAGAGTGGAGAGCTCATGGAGAGGTCTTTGTCCAGAAGTGAATGCAAACAGGCTGAAGAAGAAGAGGTTCATTAATAATTAGAAATATTTTAACTGTAGATTTCTAGGCTCAAAATATTAGTTTTATATTTATATAACCAATATAAATATTGGTTTACCCCAAATCACTGGCTTCTTACTGAGTTGAAAGAGTATATATTTAAAAATTTAAACACTATGTGTACCCAGTACTTAAAAACTATTTAGTCCATTCTTTCACGGTTTTTGCTCTAAATTTTAAAGAACCGCTTGGATTGACATGAAATTTGGCATGCGTATAGCTTACATGTCAAAGAAAAAAGTGATATTGTGCCGATGTGGGCTTTTGCCCTCGGGGTGACTTTCACCCCTCTTGGGGGTGAAAAAATATATGTCCAAAATAAGTCCGGAAATGGGTAAACTAACTAATTTTAAGTAACTTTTGTTCTATAGAGCTTTTTCGCCAAGTCAACACTTTTCGAGTTATTTGCGAGTGAATATGTTCATTTTTCAACAAAATAAACACATTTTTAGACGGTTTTTCGCAAATAACTCAAAAGGTAAGTATTTTGTCGAAAAAACGTACTTAGCAAAAATATAGCCTATAAAAAAGTAAAAAAATGGTGTACGCGTTAGGTCTCTGGATCTCGTAGAACTAGAGTTATAGCCAATGAAAAATATATTCATATTCACCAAATTTCAAATAGAACATTTCGACGTGAAATATCGAAAAAATTAAGCACTTTTTGGGAAAATCCATTATAACTTTTTTAAAGTGTTTAAAAAATCTTTATTTTTGTTTTTACAAAAAGTTTCTAGCATTAAATTTAAGCAAGTTACGCTCAAAATAAAGTTGGTCCCTTTTGTTTTTGCAAAAAAAAATCGGGAAGACCACCCCCCAATTAGCAACTTAAATGAAATTAATCGTTACCGCTCCACAAATTATTTTACTTATGTTATGTGTTTATATGATCTGTAAGTTTCATCGATTTAAAGTGCTTATTTTTGAAAAAATTTGGTTTCAAAGTAAAATTTTTAAAAATTTAAATTTTGAAAAATATGCTTTTTTTCAAAATAACTTAAAAATTGTTAGAGATTCCAAAAATCACGAAAAACAAAAAAAGTCAGATTTGCTTTTCTGAATATCATGTATTTTTTTATTTTTCTGTTAGACAAAAATTGATTATGATTTGGTGTTTCTAAATTTGCATACATTCGTGATCAGTGACTCGTTCAACCCCTTTTAACTATAGCCCTTTCAAAAATAAGGACTTTGAACCGATGAAACTTACAGATCATATAAACAATATATACACGAGTCCAGAAACTTGTGAAGTCGTAACGATTAAGTTCATTTAAGATACTAATTAGGGGATGATTTTCTCGATTTTTTTACCAAAACCAAAAGGGACTAACTTAATTTTGAGCGTAACTGGTTTAATTTTGATGCTAGAAATTTTTTTATAAAACAAAAATGAAGCTTTTTTTAAACACTTTAAATAAGTTGTAATAAGTTTTCTCCGAAATGTGCTTCATTTTTGGTTATTTCACGTTAAAGTATTCCATTTGGAATTTGACGAATATGAACCTATTTTTCATTATCTATAACTCTGCTTCTACTAGGTGTAGATACGTTATGTATACACCATTTTTTTTAAATTTTTTACAGGCTATATTTTTGCTAAGAATGTTTTTTCGACAAAATACTTACTATTTGAGTTATTTGCGAAAAACCGTCTCAAAGCGTGGTTATTTTGTTTAAAAAATGAACATATTCGAATAGTCACAATAGAACTGCCAAATAACTCGAAAAGTATTGACTTCGTGAAAAAACTCCATAGAACAAAAGTTACTTAAAATTAGCCAGTTTATCCATTTCCTGACTTTCTTTGGACGAATATTTTTTCACCCTTAAGAGAGGGGAAAACCACCCTCAGGGCAAAAGCACATATCGGCACAATATCACTTTTTTTCTTTGACTTGTTAGCTATTTGTATGCCAAATTTCATGTCAATCTAGTTTCTAGCTACTACCAGAGGCGTACGGCAGGGGATAGTGGCTGGTTGACCCTTCCCAAATTCTACGCCACTGAAGAAATTGCTATTTTAGTGTAATTTTTGGATTTTGCAATACTTTTTATGTAAATAATATACTCTTCATTCGTAATGATAAAATGATTAGTTTTCGAGATATTTGATATTACAAATGAAGCGATACAATACACTGATCAAAATAACCGTGTCGTTTCATTTTTAACTTCAAATATCTCGAAAACTAATGACTTTATCGTTACGAATAACGAGCATATTATTTTCATATAAAGTATTGGAGAATCCAAAAATTGAACTAAATTAGTAATTTCACCAGTGGCGTAGAATTTGGAAAGGGCCAACCATTCACTTTCCCCCGTCGTACGCCTCTGGTAATAGCCATAAACGTTTGCTTAAGATAATTTAGTAGTTTGTACACTACCTATACTTCCTGTCAAGTATGAAAAGGATACGTCGAATAATCTTAAAATGCTGAGCAAAAATAGTTTTTAAATTTTTAGATAAAACATAACTCAGTAAGGAACCACATTTTATTTAAGTGTTTTAGGTTAAATCTTCGTATTTTGTGCTAAGGTTTCTTCAGTTACTGTATGGACAATTATTAATGAAACACCCTGTATACTTACCGCGGAAAAAGCTGTAGTTACCACAATTCTTAATAAAATTTCGCTGAACATACTTTTTAAAATAGGATCCTATGCAAGAGCTAATATCAGATTACATTGTTGCATATACCGAAGAACAGAATTACATAATATGGAGAAAAACCACATGCCAAAAAGACCAATAATATCTTTTGCTACAAGAAATAGATCTCTGAACATTGTTTTGATAATTCTTATTTCTTCAAATATGTTCCGATGTTTCATTAAGATCAGCTGTTGAAGTTGAATTGACTCATGATTTTCTCTAGTTGTTAGAAGAACTGTTATCTCGATGAAGCATGTAATAAGAACTATCGATTGAAAATAAAATATTAAGGCACGTATACCAGCTATGGTTTCCTTTAAATTCGTTGTACTAAATATCCTGTCTACTTCTCCTTCTTCTTCTTGTAATAGGACTATGTCCTGTTTCTTTTGTTACAGTCTCTGCTTCGATCCGGAGCTCCAGCTCTCGTACCATCATTTTTTGGGTCTTCCTATGGGTCGCTTGATGTTGGGCTTCTGTGTCTTCGACCATTGCGCCATACGTTCAGGGTCCATCCGATCTACGTGGTCTCTCCACATGCGTCGTCGCGCTCTTGTCCATCTCACTACGTCTTGAACGCCTAGCTCTCTCAATGTGTCTTCGTTTCGTATTCTATCTCTGAGAGTAATACCTCTTATGGATCTTAGGGTTTTCATCTGTCTATTTCAGAAAATGTTATTATTGCTATAATGGTAATCACAAGAACGAGAAAAAATATTCTTCTGTTTATTGAATCTTCGTGTTTAATTCTTTCGTATTTGCTAATATTTTTGATGATTTTTTCCAAAGAATATTTACTAAGTAGCTAAGTACATGCTTAATATGGCGCCTAACGTGGAGCAGGAAATTATGGTATGGATAAATAAATAATTAATCGCTACCACACAGTGACCTAATGTTAGCACCATTTTCTGAGTCGCAAAAGGTCATGTATTAAAAAAGTACTTTGGTAATTTCCAAAAAACTTCACAAAAAATATTGGAAAAGTACTTTCTAATTTTACTATATGCAAAACCATTCGTACAATTTGCATTCTACGTAAAATAGAGAAATGGAGAACAAATGGAAAATTAAACAAAAACAAGATCTGACTGATATTTACCAGAAACTAATAAAAATTTTTGTTTTTGGCCATGCTTAAAGAACCAAAATAATTCATTATTGGCTACTTACCGCGCAAATAGCTGCATTTACCACAATTCTTAATATAATTTCGCTGAACATACTTTTTAAAATAGGATCATATGCAAGTGCTAATATTAGATTACATTGTTGCATATATCGAAGAAAAGAATTACAGAATATGGAGAAAAACCACATGCCAAAAAGGCCATTAATATCTTTTGCTACAAGAAATAAATCTCTAAACATTGTTTTGATAATTCGTATTTCTCCAAATATGTTCCCATGTTTCATTAATATCAGCTGTTGGAGTTGAATTGACACATGATTTTCTCTAGTAGTTAGAAGAATTGTTATCTCGATGAAACATGTAATAAGAATTATCGATTGAAAACAAAATATTAATGCACGAAGACCAGCTATGGTCTTCTGTAAATTCGTTGTCCTAAATATCCTGTCGATTTCAGAAAATGTTATTATTGCTATAATGGTAATCACCAGAATAAAAAGAAATATTCTTCTGTTTGTTGAATCTTTGTATTTAATTCTTTCATATTTGTTAATATTTTCGATGATATTTTTCCAAAGATTTCTTTTAAATATGAGTTGGTATACGATTGCACAAGTAAAAATGACAATATGAAATGAACCAGTTGATATTAAAAATACATCATTCTTTGACAAATAGGAATTTCGTGTAATATTATCGTATAAACCAATTATATTATATGGCCCGATAATGATAATCAAAAATAGTATTACTTGTTGCAGAATATTTTGCCAGCTTTGTTTGTAAACGTTATAAGGAAATAATCCTAAATATGTACCCAGTTTATAAAAGAATTTAAAATAATACGTATCACTACGCAAATTGCCTGTATTATACATAGTTGTTGTCTGTACACATCATTCTAGAAACGGGCATTAACAATAATAAAAATTTACACAAATAATCTACTACTTCATTTACGTAATTTGTATTTAATTATTTTATAGTTCATTATTGATTTAACTCAAATGAAGCTATTGTTCAATGTTATCAAATACTATAGACATATAGTGCAGTCACTGAAGGTGGATGTGAGCTATTACCTCCGATTTCGTAGAACCTATATAGATTTGCATGAAAATTGGTGACTGGTTAGTGTGTTAGAGGATATCTCAAGGAACAAAGGTGACATGGTGCCAACTTGCGCTTTTACCTCGGTGGTGGATGCCACCCCTTCTCGGGGGTGAAAATTATTTTATTGAAAATAACCCCATAATTCGATAGAGGGACAAATTCTAAGAAAAATTTGTTATATAAAGTTATTAAAATAAATCAAAACTTTTTGAGTGATTGAAGATCAAAGATTTTAATTTTTCTTGAGAAAAATGCATGTTTTTAACCGATTTTTCATCAATAACTCAAAAACTATAAGTTTTTACAAAAAAGTTATTATTGCCAAAATTGAAGCTAATAAAAAACTAAATAAACTCTTTACTAGGAAAACCTTTTAATGTTAACTTAAAGTGAGTTATAGGTAATTGAATATATATTTTTTCGGCGAGTAAAAACATCTAACTAAATATTCAAGCTGAAATAACGGGAAAATGATGCATTTTATAACATTAACTTATTAAACATTTGTCAAAGTACTTAAAAATATCTATCAAACTAGCCTCCGAATATGTTGATAGCATTAAAATTTATGCACCAAAATTTTTTCAAAATTTATTTTTTAAAAATGTTTCCAAAAAATGTTATTGTTTTTTTTAATAACTCCATCTATTTTTAAGATATCAGGTTTATCTAAAAACCGTTTGAAATTTAATTCCAAGGGCTATTTAACCACGTTGAACTTAATCTTTTAGATCCCTTATTTTTTTAAAAATACAAGGTTAAATGGCCCCGGTTGCATGGTTTTCACAGCAGAATTTAAGAGTTAAACGTTTCTATCTCGGTTATTTTTTACCCTATGGAAATAGTAGAACAGGTAAATTATTTCACACAGAAAAAACTAAAATTCGGGTTTTTATCATTTTTTACGTATATTGAGTATTTTTGGAGTTATTATCAAAAGAATATGAAAATTAAAATAATTTTAAAAATTATGATTTTTTTAAATTATATCTTTTTTTTCAAAAATATGCATTTTAAACTGGTCAAAATTGTTGAAGTCATTACTTATTCTAATATAAAAAAGTTCTTGTAAGGATTACTATAAATTTTAATTTTTGTGGAAATGGCGTATGTTTTATTTTTCACTTTTTCCTAAAAAATTCGAAAGGGTTCTATTATTTTCATTACAACTTGCTTAATTTTGACGCCATTAACTTGTTCTGAAGCTCATTTAATAGCTATTCTGAAGTACGTTGACAAATGATTAGCAGGTATATTTTATACATTGCATCGTTTTCCCGTTATTTAAGCTTGAATACTTAGATTTGGGTAGTCGTCGAAAAAAATACACATTCAATTGTCAATAACTCACTTTAAACTAACATTAGTTTAGTTCTTTAAGTGAGGAATGTATTCAGTTTTTTATTATCATCAATTTCAGTAATAATAACTATTTTGTTAAAGCTTATAGTTTTTGAGTTATACGTGAAAAACCGATTTAAAATATGCATTTTTTTACTAAAAAATAAAATCTTTGGTCTTTAATAACTCAAAAAGTGTTGATTTATATTAATAACTTGATATAACAAATTTTGCTCTATCGACTTATGGTATTATTTTTAATAAAATAATTTTCACCCCCGAGAAGGGGTGGCATCCACCTCCAGGGTAAAAGCGCAAGTTGGCATCATGTCACCTTTGTTCCTTGAGGTATCCTCTTTTTTAAATTACGATTGTCTGGCATATATATTATACGAGTGACGTCATCAATCTGGGCGTGATGACGTAATAGATAATTTTTTAAATGAGAATAGGGGTCATGTGATAGCTCATTTGAAAGGGTATTCAATTCTCTATTCAATAGTATAAACATTAACATAATTATTTATACAGGGTTTGAATTAAAAAAATGTTTGTTAAATTAATTGAGACAAAAGAAGAATGTATGTAATTTATTTAATTCAAAATACGTTTTACTGATATCAGAAAACAGAAAAAAATATTTATTTGATAAATAAATATTGTTTTTCGCTTAAACTCAATGTTAAAGCTGCCACTACCTTCCTCTTGGCAGTTTGGACATTTCGTTTAAGCGAAAATCAATGTTTATTTTTCAAATAAAAATTTTTTCTCTTTTCTGACAGAAGTAAAATGTATTTAGAATTAAATACATTCATCTTTTTGTGTCAATTAATTTAATTAAAACAATTTTTTTGGACAACCTGTATAAATATTTATGTTAATGTTTATATTATTGAATAGAGAATTGAATACCCTTTCAAATGAGCTATCACATAACCCCTATTCTCAATTAAGAAAATCATCGATTGCGTCATCACGCTCAGCTTGATGACGTCACTAGTATGATATATATGCTAAAAAATCGTAATTTAAAAATAAAAATCGACCTGTTTCGGGATTTTTCCTAAAAGTCGCCGGTTTACTAAATAATTAATTTATGCGTTACTTTATGGACGCACTGTAGTATATTAAAGTATAAGTGGACAAGAATAAAAAACCGCTAAACGCCGTAAAAATGAGTGGCGCATACAATATTTCAGCTACAAAAGATCTGATATGAATATAACGTGGCGCGAAAATGTATTTTCATTTTGATGCAAAACAAAATTCTAGTTTTATTTTAAAATATTTTTTCATAATATTTGCTCAATTTGAAGTAAAACGCGCCACAAAATAGTAACTTTGATACAGTTTGAATTTTGAAACACTTTTGTGGCGCGTTTACTTCAAATTTAGCAAATATTATGCAAAAATCTTTTAAAATAAAACTAGAATTTTGTTTTGCATCAAAATGAAAATACATTTTCGCGCCACGTAATATTCATATCAGATCTTTTGTAGCTGAAATATTCCGAGAACGAAAAACAGACTCTAAATAGAAAGGGCCATAAAATCCACACCCTTGGACCAAAATGGATGGTTGACATATGAATGGGTGAGTCTTTTCATGAAATTTAAAATGGGAGTTGGCCCAATTTTCAATTCAGTCAGATTTAGAAAATCGAAAATGTCGTGTATATTATAGTGTCGCGTGTAGGGGTGTGTGTGCGCCACTGACGAGAACTGCCGTTCTCTGGTAATATTGAGGCCTTTAAAACACGCGCGATTTTTCGAGCACGACGCGTGACGTCGTGCACAGATTTCTACAAAGAGGTAAAATACATTAACACTGGGTACCAAGGAAGAATCACGAGTGAAAGAGATAAGCAAGCAAACCTGGTGGTGGATGAAGACTAAATATGTGAAAGGTGGAAAAACATTTCGAGGAACTGCTAAAAAAATGATGGAGTGACTACTGAAAAAAAGTATACTGTTCTTGAACCCCAAATAGGAAGAGAGGAAATCCTAAATACCAGAAAAGAAGAAATTTAAGAAATAATAAAAGATATGAAAAATCACAAAAGTCCTGTAGTCTGTGCAGATTATCGGAGAATATGCCATTTTTGGGGAAAAGTTATTTACCAGCAATTTTATTGCTGGAATCGAGTCTTATGATTCTATATTTTAATAATGTAGGTATGCAAAGTACGCAGATAGTGTGCTACTTTTTTTATAAACAAAATCGTGTTTTTTTCAATTTTTGCTCTATAACTCCAGATTTTCACTTTACACCAAAAAGACCCAAATAAAATTCACCGTAATCAAATTCTGCATAGAGAGGTGTTTTCCCGATTTACCTCGACGAAAATTTTCCCCGGAAAATGCGGGATTTTCCAACAAAATCTTTAATTTTCAACTAAAATATTAGATAAGTAATTGTTTATTAATAATTAAATAACTTGGTAATATACAGGCTCTTTTCATATAGATTATAATTCCAGAAGTCGATGAAAATTGAATGAACAGTTTTGCAACAATATCAACTTGTATGACTGTGCCAAATTTCAAATCTGTATATACAGGGTGTCCCGGAAAATAGTCCGTTCCTTAAAAGTGTGGGTAGAATGCACCATTTAAAAGAAAACTTTCTTATAAATTTTTTTTCTAAAGTCATCTGTTGCCTCAAAAAAATAAAATAATGTCTTTTACTAAAATTTACATTTGGCAACCCGGCAGTTTTATTTATTTTGACATAGCGAAGATATTTAAAATTGTAAACACAAACAGTCATATCATAATTATTACCTGTAACCCGAGAATACATTGTATTGTTGTGGTATTGTCATGATTTCGATCGCAAGTATCATGTTAATTAGGTACCTATAGTGTATAATTATTGGTGCAAGATTTAGGTGCACCAAGACGATTTACCTCGAAATTTAAGGATTTGAATTTCCAAGTTCCCAGAGCTTAACGATAATAATTATTCGCACTCGGTCACTCTCGGAAGACTCGTTGCCTAACGGTAGGCGGGCGCTCTATCATTAGATGTATTTGTTTGAATTTGTTTGAATCTATTAAAAACACGATTACATATTTTGCAATAAATTATCAGTAGTAATTGCACAAGAGCTCTAAAATTCTATATTAATTTTAGAGATCGAGTGCAATTTGTTGCGATTATTGCATGAATACTTACTTTACTTACTTAGTCCTAAGCCTTTCTACCTTTAGGTGTAAGGCTAATGCATGAATAAAACTGTTCAAAACCAAAATTTTATTGTAATTTATATAAGTAAGTACAAATTAGTACAATTAAACAAACAATTGTTATAAATATTAATTTGACGGTTGAAAGTCATCACTTTTATAATTTTTAAAACATTAATTGTCATTAATGTCACTGAATGTATTTTTTCGTAGCAACGAAGGGCATCTGACGTAATATACTTGACGACGGGAAATTATCAAAAATTATCGATTTAATTTAGATTTCTGTAGCTTTATATTGGTCAGAATCTCCTATGAATGAAATAATCAAATTAATAATATCTAATTGTTTGAAAATAATATTAATATAAGTTGATCATTAATTAGACAAATAAAAATGTTGTTAAATAATTATAAAAAATTATTTTTTCGCATTTTAAGAATTTTTTAGGTTAAAACTAATTATTTTAAAAATGAAAATTCATAGCCTGTCAGCGAATAGATGGAAAACTATTTATCTAACTAAACTATCTAATTTTAAGATGGGGTACAAAAAAGTGCAAAAAGTTACAAAAACCTGGAGTTTACAAATTTTATCGTGGTAAACGAGTTAAATACGGACTTTAAAGCAGGATTTGATAATTTTGAAGGAAAAATATAGAAAAACGTTTAATTAGCAACTGAGTTTTGAGGTTATGGACGAGAAAATGGGTAGAAACCGTTTTTTCAATTTTTTTTCTTTCCGTTCAGAAATTAAAAATTCTGCTCCTGCCATTCTAAATAAAGAAAAAAAAAGTACATATTAGCCCAGTAAATGACCGTTTTGGAGTGTAAATTTCAAGGGCAACTCAGAATTGCAAGAAAATTTGGATTTAGGTTCTATACTTACCTTCCACTTCAAAGTTGAATTTGTGCCGTTGGTTGCTTTTACTTGGGGGGTGACAGTCACCCCTTCTCGGAGGTAAAAAAACATTGTTTAAAATAAGTCCGGAAATGGATAGATTGGCTGATTATAAGCAACTTTCGTTATATAGAGTTTTTTACCTAATCAGTATTTTTCGAGTTATTTGCGATTGAAAATATTTATTTTTCGACAATAAAACTACGTTTTTAGACAGTTCTTCGCAAATAACTTATAAAGTAAATATTTTCTCGAAAAAAATATTCTTAGGAAAAATGTAGCTTATAAAAAAACGAAAAAAACGGCGTAGTAGTAAAGTCTACAAATCGAGTAAAAGCAAAGTTGAAGCTTATGAAAAATACGATCTCATTCGTCTAAATCAAAATCGAATATTTCAACGTGAAATCACCGAAAAATTAAGCAATTATCGGAAAAAACCTATTAACATTTCTTAAAGTGTTTAAAAATAGTTATTTTCCTAACTAGTGCGGAAAGTGATACTTTCCCGCACGCGACTGCCGTTGACCCGAACGATGCGATAGCGGAGTTCGGGCAAGCAGTCGAATGCGGGAAAGACACTTTTCGCATGAGTTAGGAACAATATTTTTTCTACGGCCGTATGTTTGGAAAAAAGTCACAACAAATAGAGTTATATCAATTTTTATTTACTAGTAAATACAACAAAATATTTAGTGGAAAAAGAAGAACGTATATTTATGGCTTCGTAATATTAAAGATAAATGAGCAATTCGTTGCATTCTGCAAATTTATAACGGATGCAAGCTGATCCTTGAATTGGCACTCTGTATTCTCCCTCGACATGTGCTCGCTGTGATCACTCGACGTAGATGTAGATGGTTCTAAAGAATCGATACTTAAAATTTTGTTACACACATCTCTTTTTTGCTTTTCAGAGTCTTTTAGGTAACCTTCGGCTACAGAGGTTGTTTTCCAACCTCCTAGACGTTTTATATTTGTAATCGTTTCTCCAGAATCGGCTAGGAAGGTTGCTGATGAGCGTCTGTAGCTGTGTCCTGTGTAAAGTTCAGGACTGAGTAGATGCAAAAAGTCTGCAATTTCGGAGGGGATTTTTCCAAATGTATTAATTCCTACACATTGCACTGTACATTTTCCTTTCTGGTATTTTATAAATAAACGCCGATAAGTTGTGGTTGAAGGTCGTAAACTGACGTATTCTCTGTATAGCTTCAAAAACATTCCATTGTTTATTTCTTCTGAGACAACAAATGATCTCGCAGAGTTGTTTTTTGAGTCCGTAATTTTGACGATTATTAGATTCCCTTTGTCTTAAATATCGTCGAGAGTGATTTTCGTAAGTTCGGTTCTGCGACAAGCCCCAGATAAACCAAAAATGGTAACTAATTTTATCATAAGATATATCTCGTTTGGTGCGTCTAACATAAATTTGGCTATACGCTCTGAGCTTCGCTGGTGTCGCTCCTAGCGAATTACTAATGCAACTTTCACCGGTAATTTTTAAATTTATTATTTAATTGTTATCGCTTAATATTTACAACGCAAAAAAGTAATTAAATTGTAATCAATTTTTTAAATATTTTGCTAATCATTTTAACGTTCTAATAATGAAATATTAATTTCTTACTTCGGATATTTTCACAATTATCGTGTAGATCGCGCTTAGATTAATTTATAATTACATATTACGAAATATTAAAAAAACTTAAATTCAGTATTTAAAACGTAAATATATTTGAGGTAAAAATATACACCACAGCTTTGACCAACTAATATTATTTCCAATTAATGTTTTTAATTTCAATGTTTTAAATTAATCACTTTGACATTTATGTCAAATTTCCAGTAAAAGCTTAAAGACTTGTCACTACTGGCACTCGCGAATTTTTAATTATCCCCTCTACCTACGAGATCATAGCGTATATCTTCTTTAAATTTGTTTATTGCAAAATAAAAAAAGCATACTCTGTCCTTTGAAATAACACTTTTTTTGCAAAAACTTTCTTTGTTCATATATTTTAACTTAGAGAATACAAGTTTATTATTTTGAAATATATATAATTGTTTAAACAATATTTCACAAACAATAATCAAATTAGTTTGATTTTTGTGGAATTAAAATATTAAAATATGACAAAATATAGAATAAGAAAATAATATATTAGTTAAAGATTGGAAAAAATTTTGGTGGAAACCAACTTGTGTGAATCGAACACCGCTGTCCTGCGCGTAGCACCAGAAATTAATGTTTATTTAAAAAAATTCCTGACGCCGTGGTAGTTAACCGATTTTAATTTTGCAAATTGCAAATGAAACGTACAGTATTCTTGTATATGTAAAAAAATTCAACTTTCTATCTGCTTTATTTTCAGTCCTGCAACATTTTGAAAAAATTAATTTTCTTTGCGAAGGTTGGATTGCAAAATTTATTTTGCAAAATCTGTTAAACCGATCTTAATGTTTAAAGTATTGTTTTACTATATCATAAAGTTTTTCAGAGTAAAATATGAATGTCGCAATTTACTTTCAAACTTCTTATTTTGCACAGTAACATATTCGTTGTCGAAGTAATCCAAAACAGACGTATGTTCGCGGAATAGGGTATAGCATAAATGGTTGAAAAATGTAAAATGCGAATACTTAACTAACCCTATATTGTAGGAAATTTAATTACACAACTTTTATCTTGATGCAACTTTTCTTGTAGGTGAACACTTTTAAAGTTGTAATCAAAAACCAAGAAAAAAATCGAATTTTTCCTTAATTTTTTGACATTTTGATTATTTAAACAATGTTCCGGACCTTTTTGAGTGGAATGATAACTCAATTATTATTATATGAGTTAATTCCAAGCAATTGCTGCAAAAAAAATATGAGTCACCTCTCAACGTCTATCTCAAAACAGATGCGCACTGGACTATACTTAATTCTCACTAGTTGATAATATAGCTACGTATTGAGTATATGTATATAGTGTGTGTTTCTGGTAAATCCGATGTGACGATCAGGAAAAGTAGTGAAGCTGACTTGTTGACCCCCGATTTTATGGTACAAATGGTAGATTCAGCGATACCATGCCTAACGGAGAAGCTTCTATTGGATATGTATGATCTAAGTCTGAGATGGAAGTGATTCGATAGAGTATTTTATAATTTAAAAAGCAGTCTCGGGTGCCTTTTGCGATCTACGACTACATTCTTTTTTAATCTAGATACATTTTGACATCTTTAAGGGGGAGTGCAATTAGAACGAAAATATGCATTGTTTCGGAAAAATTCAAACAATCTTATATTTTACTAAACCTTTTTTTGTTAGTTTATATACATATTAAAGCAAAAATAGTATGGTATAATTAGACCCAAACCCAGACATCCAACGTGAAAGTTATCAGAAAGTTACGTATTCAGAAAAAAGTCACACCATTTTGAGCGTCGGGTTTGGGGGGGAAAGGGGGGAGAAATCTGCAAATTCGAGTTTTTACGTTTCTCGTCAATATTTCGAAAACTAAGCGGTTTAGCATGAACAACCTTCTACACAAAATTGTTCTACATTAAATTTGAAATAAAAAAGGTTATATGCATAACCCTTCTAAAATGAACGGTTCCATAGTTACGGAGGTAGTATAGTATAATTGGTCCAAAAAAAGGCCTAACCCAGACATCCAAAGTAAAAGTTTTCCTTCAACACCAAATTGTTCTATATGGTACACATATTGTTCAGTAAAAAGTTACGCCATTTTGAACGTCCTGTTTGGGGGGGAGATGGGGGAGAAGTCGGTAAATTAGTAGTTTTTTTACGTTTTTCGTCAATATTTCTAAAACTATACTTTAGCGTAAAGAATGTTCTATAGAAAAATGTTCTACATAACATTTAAAACAAAAAAGGTTCATACATAATTGTTATAAAATCAACGGTTCCAGACTTATGGAGGGTGAAAAGTGGAGGTTTTCGATACTTTTTATATTTACCGATTTCTCCCCCCTCTCCACCCCCAAACCAGACGCTCAAAATGGTGTGACTTTTTTCTGAACATTATGTGGACCATATAGAACAATTTGGTGTTGGAAGATAACTTTCACTTTGGATGTCTGGGTTTTTGGTGTAGTTATATCATAAATATTGCCCAAAAAATATAAAAAGTATCGAAAACCTCGACTTTCACCCTCCGTAACTCTGGAACCGTTGATTTTATAACAATTATGTATAGAACATTTTTTATTTTAAATTTCATGTAGAACATTTTTGTGTATAACATTGTTTACGCTAAAGCATAGTTTTAGAAATATTGACGAAAAACGTAAAAAAACTACTAATTTACCGGCTTCTCTCCCATCTCCCTCCCAAACCGGACGCTCAAAATGGTGTAACTTTTTACTGAACAATATGTGGACCATATATAACATTTTGGTGTTGGAGGAAAACTTTTACTCTGGATCTTTGGGTTAGGCCTTTTTTTGGACCAGTTATACTATACTACCTCCGTAACTTTGGAACCATTCATTTTAGAAAGATTATGCATAGGGCCTTTTTTATTTCAAATTTAATGTATAAAGGGTTGTTCATGCTAAACCGCATATTTTTAGAAATATTGGCGAAAAACTTAAAAAACTACGAATTTACCGATTTCTCCCCCCTCTCCCCCCCAAAACCGACGCTCAAAATAGTGTGACTTTTTCTGGACATTGTGTGGACCATATAGAATAATTTGGTGTTGAAGGATAACTTTCACTTTGGATGTCTGGGTTATGCCATCTTTTGGATCAACTATACTATACTAAAAGTTCTACTCGCAGATTTGGCCGCTAATTGTTTATTAATTGTTTAAACAATAACAAATGTTTTGTATAATTAATTTTAATAATATCGTTGAATTCATCATTTTACTTTGATTAAATATATTTTTATTTAGTTTTTGATTATGCTGAATCCGAATATGACATTACAATTTAAAAATTCTTATACAGAAGCTCTTATACAGTATGTGTGCGTAGCTAGGAACCACATGCAAAAATTTTTAGTATCAATTTTACGAAAAAAAGTTATTCTTCGTGAAATGCTCTGGATAGTCAAAAATGTAAAACTCAACCGTCACATATCAAATTTTATCAATTTTATACGAGTTATGTCAAAAATATAAATTTCGTTAGAGTAAAATAACTTCATATTCCACAATATCAAAAAATGTTATTATGAAAAGTTGTTTGAAATTAAAAACTATGTTTTAATATACAATTAATGCTCTACCTGGTTTAAAATCTAAGATACAACTAACATATATCAAACTTTTGCAATTTTATAGGAGGTATGTAAAAAATATTAATTTTACTTAAGAGTTAAGTGCCGTTATTATTCCCAATATTTTAATTAGAAGGATGTAATTGAACTCTGAAATATATTTTTTATTTCTAAATAACTTTTCTTAATATCAATTTTTGATATTGTGAAATATAAAGGTACTTTACTCTTGAGTGAAATTCAATTTTTTTGACATACCTCGTATAAAATTAATAAAATTTGACATTTTATGGTTGCATCTTAGATTATATACTATTGTGGATCAATCTATCAATCAAAGATAGAATAAAATTTTTAATTTTTTTTTAATATAACGCGGGCACATAAATTTGATCCACCCTGTACATTGATTTGTAACTATTTATTATAAGTAGTTTTTAAGAAGTGATTTATCGTTAGTAAGCTTTTTCCCTGAAAAATAGAACACATTAGGAAAGAAAGTGATATGAATAGACCATAATTGTTAAAGAATTACATTAAAATAACTCAACCGTGCACTTTGCCGTACGCTAGTTTACAGTGCGCCAATGTTTGTGAGAAGGGTGACTTTAGAGTTATAAATAAAAAATTACAGAAGCTACAGATTTAATTTTAGAAAAATCTTTATAAAGGGTTTTTTTTTGTAAAATTTTCTGAATTTTTCAACGGTTAAGTCAGTTTTTTTTTACAATTTATATTTTCGGAGTTATTTAAAAAAACATTTAATTTCGCAATTCATTTGTTTAATAAAAAATGAAGCACCTACTTCTCGAGTAGATCTTCAAGAAGAATTACAAAAAGTTCTACCTTTTTTGATTTTTTCCGAAGTGAAAATCTATATTATGCACTCCCCTAAGGCTGTTATTGGTGTATCTTTTTATTTGCTCTATCGTTTCTACCGACTTTGACTTGTCTATATTTAGTTTTTCATTGATGTAATTTATTTTCATCCTTTTACATAAAGTAGCAAGCTAAGCACAACGAGATTCTTATTATTAAAAAATGCCAAATCATACTTTAAGAAAATTGTATTTAAATGTAAAATCAATAAAGGCCATTTACTATAACTTATATAGGAATTCCTTCAACAATATTAAAAACTACATTGCCCATTCTTCAGTCTCCGAATTTTCTTATCAAATTTCTCTCCAAATTTAATTTTAAAGTGCAGTACGTACCTATTATGTACACAAATACTAAAGGTGATCAATTAGATACTCATTATTTAAAAATAATGTATAAAATTGGTGTGTGTTGTGGAGTACTTTCATTGTCATTTGATCGTCAATTTTTGGGAAATTTCATGCAGTTACTTTGTAACTTCCTTCTGTTTCCATTGAATGTTGTTGTCACCATTAGTATTACTTCCTATTTTACTTCTACAGAAGCATTGATGGAGAAGATTCTAACAATAATATCTTGCGGACAATACGCAAATTTTACTATAACCACAATGTATGTATTAATATTTAAAAATAAGGCTTGGAAACTAATATTCAATAAACTTGATGGTTCAAAAACAAAATTTCAAGAGATAGATTTTCATAGAACATGCCGACATATTTTATTAGTAATATGTTATATTGGTATATTTTACGCACAAACCATATCTGAATATAGTAATCTGATGACAGTTCTCAGAAATATGTACTTCTTAATAGTATATATCCAATTAATTGCTACAACCGCCTGTCTTCAAGAACTGATTGATATCATATCTCTGAGGCAAAATCATTTGTATGATCAAATCAAGTTATCATTCACAGAAAAACAGGTGAACGTTTATAGACCAGGGCGCATCTGTAAAAATATTAGTACATTTGGACGTTGAGAGGTGACTCAAATTTTTTTGCAGAAATTGCTTGAAAATAAATCAAATAATAATATTTGAGTTATCCTCCCTCTCAAAAAGGTCCGGAACATTGTTTAAATAACCAAAATGTCAAAAAATTAAGGAAAAATTCGATTTTTTTCTTGGTTTTTTGATTATAACTTTAAAAGTATTCATTTCCGAGAAAAGTTGTACTGAGATAAAAGTTGCGTAATTAAATTTCCTACAATATATAATTGTTGAAAAATTTAAGAAATAGTCACCCTTGTTGGAAAATAGCAAAAGTTGTGAAAAAAACATACAAAAACAAGTATTCGCATTTTACGTTTTTCACCCATTTATGCTACACTTAGGACCTTCATATTTCACCCTGAAAAATATTATGATACAGTAAAACAATATTGTAAATTTCATTAAGATCGGTTCAAAAGATTTTGCAAAATAAATTTTGCAATCCAGCTTTCGTAAAAAAAATTCATTTTTTCAAAATGTTACAGGATTGAAAATAAAGCAGATAGCAAGTTGAAAATTTTTTTGCATATAGAAGTGTACTGTACCTGTCATTTGCAATTTCGCAAAATTAAAATCGCTTAACACCACGGCGTCAGGAATTTTTTTAAATAAACATTATTTATTGGTGCGACGCGCAGGACAGCGGATAGGTTGCTCTGATTGGGCATTCCAATGACCTTTGATAATATTTGATAAATTTTAATTTTTATGACATTTCGATATAAATAAATAAATTTGTTTATTGCAAAATAAAAACACATACTCTATCCTTTGAAATAACACTTTTATTAGCAAAAACTTTCTTTGTTCATATATTTTAATTTAAATAATAAAAGTTTATTATTTTTAAACATATGCAATTGTTTAAACAATATTTCACAAACAATAATAAAATTAGTTTGATTTTTGTGGAATTAAAAAATTAAAATACAACAAAATATAGAGTAAGAAAATAATATATTAGATAAAGATTGGAAGAAATTTTGGTGGAAATCAACCTGTGTGAATTGAACACCGCTGTCCTGCGCGTAGCACCAAAAATTATTGTTTATTTCAAAAATTTTCTGACGCCGTGGTAATTAATCGATTTTAATTTTGATAATTGCAAATGTTAGGTACAGTACACTTCTATAAGCAAAAAAAAATTCAACTTGCTATCTGCTTTATTTTCAGTCCTGTAACATTTTGAATAAATGAATTTTTTTTGCGAAAGCTGTATTGCAAAATTTATTTTGCAAAATCTATTGAACCGATCTTAATGAAATTTACAGTATTGTTTTACTGTATCATAAAGGTTTTCTGGGTGAAATATGAAGGTCCTAAGTGTAGCATAAATGGTTGAAAAACGTAAAATGCGAATACTTGTTTTTGTATGGTTTTTTCACAATTATTGCTATTTTGCAACTAGGGTGACTATTTTTTAAATTTTTAACCAATTTTATATTGTAGTAAATTGAATTACGCAACTTTTATGTCAGTACAACTTTTCTCGGAAATGAATACTGTTAAAGTTATAATTAAAAAACAAAGAAAAAAATCGAATTTTTCCTTCAATTCTTGACATTTTGATTATTTAAACAATGTTCCGGACCTTTTTGAGAGGGAGGATAACTCAAATATTATTATTTGATTTATTTTCAAGAAATTTCTGCAAAAAAATTTGAGTCACCTCTCAACGTCCATCTCAAAACAGATCCGCCCTGGACTATTATAATAACATAAAAATATTTCCTTGTGGCATTTTTATGATTAATTATTTATATGGGAAATAAGCCACAATTAAAATGAAAAAAAATAATTTTTTTTTTATAATATTGGCAATATATATATTGCAATATATTGCAATATATTGCAACTCATAAATATTGGCAATATCATTTTAAAGTCTTCTACTTTAAAATGTATAATATATGTCTGAATTGCCAATATAAATGAGTGAGATTAAATAAATTATTAGAAGAATTTTTTTTGCTTAGCAACAACACTTTAGTTTATTTTAGTAATATTTTGTATTTTGACAACGGCACCCGATTTGGGCGTCGAAACGTTAATAAAATTATTTTTTTCATTTTAATTGTGGCTTATTTCCCATATAAATAATTAATCAACATAAAAATAATTAAAAACCAGTATAGAGATATATTTTTTATTGCGGATAGTACAAACTCAGTATTTCAAATAACCTTTTTCAATTTAGTGACCCTTACATTTTTCGAGTATATCGGCGATTTAAGTAAAATCTTATCCCCTATATTACAAAATGATCCGTCGAGTAATCTAGCTCATAATCTTCTTATCCGAACAGGTACACATGCAGGAATCGCTAGTGTAAGTTTTTTATATAAAATAAACGGTTTCGTTTTGATTCAAATCGAGTCTCTTGCCATCCTCTGACACAGTGTTTCTGGGTCTACCCGTTATCAAAGAGGCTTCGCAAGGAAACTGATTTGAATCAAAACACGAGATGTTGGTATAAATATTCAAATATCTACACCTGATTATGGTTAGACTCACCTCTAATGGGGAACGATTAAATGAATGAAAATGAATGTCGAGTAAGCTGTTAGCCCAGATATAAAGGGTGGTCCTTAAGTACTTGTACAAAAAGAAGCAGTAGAATCTACACTCTAGAATATTACGATTTAACCCAACTTACTTTAATAAAATGTTGATATTAAGAAAGATACAGAGTGGTAAAGTTGAAATTTAAAATTTAATTTTTTGCCATAACTTTCATGTTTATGGAGATTTATTTACAAAAATTTATAAGTATAGGTTTTGAGTATGAGGAATTATAATTTGATGCATAATTTTCATGTATCTCATAGAGGACGCCACATATGCCACATATTTGACATACACTTGCGCTTAACTTTTTTGCTCTTCTAGTTAACACTATTTTTCTGATAAAATATTAAAGATACGATATTTCAACAAAAAAAGGTATACTTGTTAATAGCTTCAAAACTGAACATTTTTCGAGATAATCGCATTTTACAAATCAGCTGCATAACTCTGTTTAACGCAATTATTCCAGGCAACGAAGGAAAAATAGAAAAAAAATCAATACTTATAAATTTTGGTATGGAATACCTTCAACTAAAGTTGATAGTTTCCAAAACATTAAACAAAAAATAGTATACGCTATTATTTTTTACATACATCATTAATAGTCGAAGAGATAGAAGCGGATTTTGTGCGTGATAAGTAATATGGAAAAACTATATGGGGATATGTTAAACTAGTTGTGTACATTACTTTCCCCAACGGCCGTACACCAGAGTTGGGGCCGAGGGTAGATATAAGGGGTCAAAGTCGCGGTTTTTATTATTTTTTTTGTGGCGCTCTTGATAGAGATAGTCCACCAAAATTTGGGAATAAGTAGATCATGACGTAACCAATTAAAATCTCCAGGGGCGAAAACCTGCGTGGCCGACAAAGGGATGGGGGAAGGGGTGAATATAAAAATTATAATTGGGTTTTTTGTGACGTTCCTGATCGAGATAGTGCACCAAAATTTGGGAATAAGTAGACCATGACATAACTAAGTAAAATCCCCAGAGCCGGAAACCAGATTGGGGACGAGGGTAGTTATAAAAGATTAAATTCGCGGTTTTTATTTTTTTTGTGACGTTCATGATCGAGAAAGTGCACCAAAATTTGGGAATAAGTAGGCCATGACGTAACGGATTAAAATCTCTAGCGGCAGAACGCTGCGTGGCCGACAAAGGGGTGGGGACAGGGGTGAATATAAAATTAAAAGGGGTTTTTTGTGACGTTCCTGATCGATATAGTGCACCAAAATTTGGGAGTAAGTAGGCAATGACCTAACTAAGTAAACTTCCCAAAGCCGGAAACCAAAGTGGGGGACGAGGGTAGTTATAAGGGTTCAAAGTCGCGGTTTTTATTATTTTTTTTCTGACGCTCATGATCGAGATAGTGCACCAAAATTTGGGAATAGGTAGGCCATGACGAAGCTAATTAAAATCTCCAGGGGCGGAACGCTGCGTGGCCGACAAAGGGGTGGAGACAGGTGTGAATATAAAAATTATAAGGGGTTTTTGTAACGTTCCTGATCGAGATAGTGCACCAAAATTTGGGAATAAGTAGATCATTACTTAACTAAGTAGAACCCCCAGAGCCGGAAATCAGAGTGGGGGACGAGGGTAGTTATAAGGGGTCAAATTCGCGGTTTTTATTATTTTTTTAAAGCTCATAATTACGTTTCTAAGTATAATTAAGTAAAAGAAGAACAAAAAATTACACTTTTTTCGAATAAAATTTTTATCCCATGCCTAGATTACTGTCACATTGGAACTACTAAAATCGTTTATCTATAACAAGAAATCGAACTTAACTGATAAGATTTGGCAACATAGAGAAATAGTCACCGTTATCACAATGCCTATTATTACAATATTGTGTTTTCGTCTTTGATAGTGTCGCCTACTTCCGACGCACTGTTGTCAAAGGTTCGCAAAACTTTCGAAAAACGGTGCAGCAAAACTTTCGCTCGAATTAATATTAATGACACACTGATGTAGCTTCTTAATACTTGTAGATGTAAATAAAATTATATTTTCCAATGAAAAACCATGATTTTTTTTCTAATTTCATCATTGTTTCTATTAATTAATAACAAAAATTTCGAGAACAATAATTATAACAAATTGAAGAGTCTCAGATGCAGAATGCACCAATTTAATAAAAATTAAAATGGTAAATAGTAATTTAAAACTGAGACTTTTCGTGTTGAAAGTTCTTTCTGGTACATCCTTAATCTGCGACTTTTTCAATTAATAAGACCGCAGACGACGAATATAGAAAACGAAAAGGAAACCATCACATTCCGTTTTCATTCGTCTAGGAAAAAAAGGACAGAAGAGGAACTTTCAGTACTCAAAGCCGAGTAAAGATAGAAAAATAATAAATGATGGTTTTGCTTGTTTTCGATTCAGAGGGTTGCACACCCGCTGGACAGGCTGTTTCTACCATTTCAGGCGTCCTCAGCAGCTTTCGTTAGTGTGCACTCCTCTAACGTAGCGTTTAAAAGAGTGCACACTAACGAACGCTGCTGAGGACGCCTGAAATGGTAGAAACAGCCTGTCCAGCGGGTGTGCAACCCTCTGAATCGAAAACAAGCAAAACCATCATTTTATTATTTTACAATAATTATAATTATTTGCATAAATCAATGTTATAAAAATGTTTTGAAAAAGATAAGAAATTTTAATTTTTTCTTTACATTTTTTATGAAAATATTGTGACACCGTTTTTAACAAAACTAGCTGACCCCACCTAGCTGTCCGCCCTTTTGGATTTTGATTCTACAATGAATCAATTGTGCAAGTTACGGACATATATTCTCGATGACGAGCATAACCCAAAAATTTTGCGTATTCACCCTTGTCCGCCCCTGGAGATTTTATTTAGTTTTTTCATTATCTACTTATTCCCAAATTTCGGTACACTATCTCGTTAACGAAGGTCACAACAAACCCCTATATTTGTATATTCAATCCTACCCACCTCCCCTTTATACCCAAGCAGCGTTCCGCCCATGGAGATTTTAGTTAGTTATGTCATGATCTACTTATTGCCAAATTTTGGCGTACTATCTCGGTCACGAACGTCACAAAAAACCCTTATAATTTTTATATTCACCTCTGCCCCCACCCATTTGTCCCCCACACAGCGTTCCGCCCCTGGAGATTTTACTTAGTTATGCCATAATCTACTTATTCCCAAATTTTGGGGCACTATCTCGATCACGAACGTCACAAAAAACCACTTATAATTTATATATTCACCCCTGCCCCCACCCCTTTGTCGGACACGCAGCGTTCGCCCTTAGAGATTTTACTTAGTTACGTCATGAACTAGTTATTCCCAAATTTTGGTGCACTATCTCGATCATGAGCGTTAGAAAAAAAATAGTAAAAACCGCGACTTTGACCCTTTATAACTACCCTCGTCCCCCACTCTGGTTTCCGGCTCTGGGGATTTAACTTAGTTATGTCATGGTCTACTTATTCCCAAATTTTGGTGCACTATCTCGATCAGGAACGTCACAAAAACCTAATTATAATTTTTATATTCACCCCTTCACCCACCCCTTTGTCGGCTACGTAGGTTTCCCCCCTGGAGATTTTAATTAGTTACGTCATGACCTACTTATTCCCAAATTTTGGTGCCCTATCTCTATCAAGAGCGTCACAAAAAAAATAATAAAAACCGCGACTTTGACCCCTTATATCTACCCTCGACCCCAACTTTGTTTTCCGGCCGTTGGGGAAAGTAATGTACACAACTAGTTTAACATATCCCCGTATAGTTTTTCCATATTACTTATCACGAACAAAATCCGCTCCCAGCTCTTAGACTATAAGATAATATTAATAATCTGTTGGAAATTGGAATCAGCTACATAATAATTCTGTACCTGGTAATTGTATTCTGGTATAAAATCGTTTATTAAAAACTATTTAAAATGTCATCCAAATGGATTGAAAAACGTTTTCGTTCTAATTCAGAACATCTTCAGTGCCTAGAATGAAGTATTTCCACGTTAGTTTAAAGCAAAAAAGTTAAAATTGTGACTGTTAGAAAGAAAAAACATGTGGGAATACTTACATTCTGCTGAGTAGTTTGAAACTAGTACACTATTTAAAGTGGTAGCCCCATAATATATGGTTTACATATTATATTTTAATAGAATATGGTAACTACAAGTCGATGTTGTTAGATATAATAGAATGCATGCTCAAAAGGACAATATATTTTCCTGCTCGAAAATGCTAGGTACTTGCCAGTTGAATGGGCACAGACAAACTGAGAAAATAGGAAATGGACATTAAATATGACAAGAGTGACATGACATGACAAGATAAAGCCAATTTTTGGTTAAAGCTTAGAAAGTGTAGTTTGATTTTGGATTTTTAGTAAAATGTAAAGGTTGTTAATAAATATCTGAAAATTCAATTTAAATTATTTAAATATTATAATCTATTGTAAAGTCTCAATTAGCAACTCTCTATTCCAGAAAAACTTATGGATTTTATAGATTTAATGTGGGTATATTTCATGGTTCAAAGTGTGACGTCATCGAATGTGAAATGACAAGATGTAAGTTAAATTTAGTTAAATAAAATGAAATATACTACATACTAAACAATTAATGGACTGATGTGGAAGAATAGGAAGCTAAATAAACCAAAAATTCAGAATTTTAAGAGTTTTTCCTCTTATTGGGATTTTCCCATTGATTTTAAAATAACGTTTATTAAACGTCATTTAATGTTTAACGTTTCGACAAACATTTCGGACAAACTACGTGACTTCTCGTATTAGGCTTTTATAAAATTAGATGTTGTTCACTGCTGTGTATGACGAATACTGGCTACTGCTAATGATTTATCGTTTGTTTACTAATAAAGGATATCTAATTAATTATCATGTGCAATTGTGAACTATTATTAAATAATTTCAAACAATACTTAAGGAAAATTGTAATCAATAAATGCCATAACTAAGTACATTGTCTATCCTTCATCCTCTTAATATTCTCATTACATTCCTCTTTGAAATTAATTTTAGAGTGCAGTACGTACATACCATGTACACAAAAAATCTTGAACAGAACCAATTCGATACTCATTACTTGAAAATAATGTATAAGATTGGTATGTGTTGTGGAGTACTTCCATGGGCATTTGATCATCAATGCTTGGGAAATCTCGTCCAGATACTTTGTAACTTACTTCTGTTTCCATGGATACTTGTTGTCACCATTAGTATTACTTCATATTTTACTTCTACAGAAGCACTGAATGAGCAGATTCTAACAATAACTTCTTGCGGACAATTTGCACATTTTACTATGACCACAATATATGTGTTGCTATTTAAAAACAAAGAATGGAAACTAATATTCGATAAACTTGATAGTTCAAAAACAAAATTTCAAGAAAAAGATTTCCATAGAAGATGTAGACATATTTTATTATTAATATGTTTTATAGGTATATTTTGCGCACAAGGCATATCTGGACATGGTAATTTGATGACAATTCTCAGAAATATGTATTTCTTAATAACATATATCCAATTAATCGCAACAACCGCCTGTCACCAAGAACTTATTGATATCATATCTCGAAGACAAAATCACTTGTATGATCGAATACAGTTATCGTTCACAGAAAAACAAACGAACTTTTATAGTAACATAAAAATAATTAAACACCAATACAGAGATATATTTCTTATTGTGGATAGTGTAAACTCACTATTTCAAATAAGCTTTTTCAATTTATTGACTATCACATTTTTCGAGTACATTAACGATTTAAGTAAAATCTTGTCCCCTATACTGCAAGAGGATCCGTCGAATAGTCTTGCTCATAATATTCTTATACGAACAATTGCACATGCAGGAATCGGCAGTGTAAGTTTTTTTTACAGTTAAATCTACATCTGTAACATAATAATCCATTATAGTCCAGAAAGCCACTGCGGATCCGCTAGGAAAAATATTCTAATTCGGATTTTTTGCACAATCTTACTCAAAAAGGACTCCTTTTAACAAATTTGCATGTTGCCAGGACCAAAAAGTGGTCAAAAATTTTTTAAACGTTTTTTTTTTTTGTTTTTTTCCTAAAATTATTTTTTTTGCATGGAAAAAAGTTTTTTTCGGTTTTTTGGATCATTCCAAATAAAAAAGGTCTTTAGTGACTTTTCTCTAAAAATGATACTTTTTGACATATAAGCGATTAAAAATTCCAAAAATTGCGAAATCGGCCATTTTTAACTCTCAAAAACTATATGAAAAACTGAAAATTTAAATGTTGCCAAGATAGGTAGATATTCTTTAAACATCGATTGATGAAATCCCGAAGAGGTTTTTGCAATACAATATTCAAAACTCCTTTGTTTTTTAGTTGCTAATCAAGCGTGCGCGACACTATTTTCCACCGACAGTATGGTGCAAATGAAAGGAATAAATTCGTTATTTCCTAAACCGGCGACTCTAAGGAAAAATCCCGAAACAGGTCGATTTTTATTTTTAAGTTATGATATTGTGGCATATATGGTATACTAGTGACGTCATCCATCTGGACGTGATGACGTAATCGATGATTTTTTAAATGAGAATAGGGGTCATGTGCTAGCTCATTTGAAAGGTTCTTTAATTCTCTATTCAGTAATATAAACATTTACATAATTATTTATACAGGGTGTCCAAAAAATTTTTATTAAATTAAATTATTTGACAAAAAAAGAAGTAGAAGGACACGCTGTATAAATAATTATGTAAATATTTACATTACTGAATAGAGAATTGAAGAACCTTTCAAATGAGCTACCACACGACCCCTATTCTCATTTAAAAAAATCATCGATTACGTCATCACGCCCAGACGGATGACGTCACTAGTATACCATATATGCCACAATATCATAACTTAAAAATAAAAATCGACCTGTTTCGGGATTTTTCCTTAAAGTTGCCGGTTTACGAAATAATGAATTTATTCCTTTCATTTGCACCATACTGCCGGTGGAAAATAGTGTCGCGCACGCTTGATTAGCAATTAAAAAACAAAGGAGTTTTGAATATTGTATTGCAAAAAACTCTTCGGGGTTTCATCAATCAATGTTTAAAGAATATCTACCTACCTTGGCAACATTCAAATTTTCAGTTTTTCACATAGTTTTTGAGGGTTAAAAATGGCCGATTTCGCAATTTTTCAATTTTTAATCGCTTATATGTCAAAAACTGTCATTTTTAGAGAAAAGTCACTAAAGACCTTTTCTGTTTGGAATGATCCAAAAAACCTAAAAAAACTTTTTTCCGTGCAAAAAAAACGATTTTAGGAAAAAAACAAAAAAAAACGTTTAAGAAATTTTTGACCACCTTTTGGTTCTGGCAACATGCAAATTTGTTAAAAGGAGTCTTTTTGAGTAAGATTGTGCAAAAAATCCGTATTAGAATATTTTTCCTAGCGGATGCGCAGTGGCTTTCTGGACTATTATGCAACGAGCATTTAATTATGGTTACTATGATGCAAGTATGAGCCGCGAAGCGGCGTGTTCGTATAAGATACGAGCATCATACTGACAATGAAATGCCAGTTGTGTATATGATTTTTTTCTATGATCATTTATAGTATGATACAATTGATCCAAATAATGGCATAACCCAGGCAGCCAAAGTGAAAGTTATCCTCCAACACCAAATTGTTCTTCATGGTCCACATAATGTTCAGAAAAAAAGTCACACCATTTTGAGCGTCGGGTTTAATTGGGAGAGGGGGGGAAATCGGTAAATTCGTAGTTTTTTATGTTTTTCCTCAATATTTCTAAAACTATCCGGTTTAGGATGAACAACCTTCTATACAAAAATGTTCTACATTCAATTTGAAATAAAAAATGTCCTATGCATAACCCTTCTAAAATGAACGGTTCCAGAGTTACGGAGGTAGTATAGTATAATTAGTCCAAAAAAAAGGCCTAACCCAGACATCCAAAGTTAAAAGTTACACAATTTTGAGCGTCCGGTTTGGGGGGAAAATGGGGGAGAAGTCGGTAAATTAGTAGTTTTTTTACGTTTTTCGTCAATATTTCTAAAACTATGCTTTAGCGTAAACACTGTTCGATACAAAAAAGTTCTACATATAATTTAAAACAAAAAAGGTCCTATACAAAATTGTTATAAAATCAACGGTTCCAGAGTTACGGAGGGTGGAAAGTGGAGGTTTCCGATACTTTTTATATTACTTGGACAATTGATGATGTAGATCTACAGGAGGATACTAAAAATATCTTATGTGGACCATGTCACCAACATTGAGGTCCTACAGCGCATGACAAAAGAAAAAGAAATGCTTAATTTAGTAAAACAACGTAAGCTTGAGTACCTTGGCCACGTGATGCGGAACAAAGAAGAATATCGAGTTCTTCAACTCGTCATGCAGGGCAAAGTATTTGGCAGGAGAGGACCGGGACGCCGTCGTATCTCGTGGTTGAAAAACCTCCGATAATGTTTTGGGATAACCTCCGCGGAGCTGTTTCGCAGAGAAGTCAACAAAACAATGATAGCCTTGATGATCGCCAACATCCGGACCGGATAAGGCACTGAAGAAGAAGAAGAATTGATGATGATTTTGGGTGGTGAGGTTGACGTTTCTTCAAGGGCCTATCACTAACATACCATCGGCCACTGAAATAGCAAATTTTATTTACAACACACTATCTTGTTAAAGAAAATTTCTTTCATCAGTAATACTATTATAAATTGCCCCAAAAATATAAAAAGTATCGAAAACCTCCACTTTTCACCCTCCATAACTCTGAAACCGTTGATTTTATAACAATTATGTATAGGACGTTTTTTGTTTTAAATTCTATGTAAAAAATTTTTGTATACAACATTGTTTACGCTAAAGCATAGTTTTAGAAATATTGACGAAAAACGTAAAAAAACTACTAATTTACCGACTTTTCCCCATCTCCCCTCAAACCGGACGCTCAAAATGGTGTAACTTTTTACTGAACAATATGTGGACCATATAGAACAATTTGGTGTTGGAGGAAAACTTTTACTTTGGATGTCTGGGTTATGCCTTTTTTTGGACCAATTATACTATACTACCTCCGTAACTTTGGAACTGTTCATTTTAGAAGGATTATCCATAGGGCCTTTTTTATTTCAAATTGAATGTAGAACATTTTTGTATAAAAGGTTGTTCATGCTAAACCGCATAGTACAGTATAGTATAGTATAGTATATGGCTTAACACCCCATGTGGGGTTTCGCCGCTTTCGCTTTCTATATCCATTTTACGGGATGGATCAGTCCCCATGATCATTGTATTTGTTCACTAATATGTCTCAATTTCGTCCGGTCTATTGCCTTCTCTTTCCATTTAGTAATTCCTGTCCCTATTAGGTCCTCCTCTACTTCAGTTAACCATTTCGATCTGGGTCGACCACGTCTCCTTTTTTCCTCCTGGTTGCCACAATGCCATAGCTTTGATACTGGTTCTGGTCCTTGCCTCCATATATGACCCAGCAATTTGGTTCTTTGTACTTTTATTTTCTTTACTATATCTTCACCATTTAATTCTTCTAAAATTTCTTTATTCATTCTCCTTCTATACTCTTGTTCTTCGATTCTCACTGGACCCAGTATTGTCCTTATTATCTTCCGTTCATTTATCCTTAATTTCTCTTCTTCTTTTTTTGTCATTGTCATCGTTTCTGCTGCATACATCGTTATTGGTCTTATTATTGTTTTATATATATTCATTTTTGTTTGTTTGGTCAATATTTTACTCCTTAGTAGTTTTCTATTTGCTTGGTATACCCGGTTTGTCGCAGTTATTCTTTCTTCGATCTCCGTTTTTCTTTCCCCTTTGTTGTTTATCATAACGCCCAGGTATTTAAATTTCTGTACTTCCTCGAATTTTTTATTTCCTATCCTTATCTCTCCGTTTTGCTCTGCTTTTCCGAATCTCATTAATTTTGTTTTCTTTTCATTAATTCTTAGTCCCATTTTCTTTCCCTCTTCTTCAAACTCCATTAATAATTTTTTCATGATTTTTCGTGTTTTTGTTACTATCACTATATCATCTTCATAGTGCTAAACCGCATAGTTTTATAAATAATGACGAAAAATGTAAAAAACTTCGAATTTACCGATTTATCCCCCCTCTCCCCCCAAACCTGACGCTCAAAATGGTGTGACTTTTTTCTGAACATTATGTGGACCATATATGTAGAGCAATTTGGTGTTGGAGGATAACTTTCACTTTGGATGTCTGGGTTTTTGGTCTATTTATACCATACTATTACAACAACAAAATATATTCAAATTTATTTATTTTGTAACACAAATTAAGTAGCTATATGATTGAATTATTTATTTTGTTGAGGTGACTAATTTGAGATTAAATTTTCAATATCCCTATCATATCAAAGTGTATGCTCATTGAGATTGCTCATTACGCATGGATCACTTTCGAGACAGGAAGTCATCTCGCAATTTTATTGGTTAAAAATCTGTATCATAATGAAACTCTATGTCATAATGAAGTCCATGTAGAAATGAGAGTAGAAAACAAGTGTGTGCTTTAAAAAATGTTTTGTGGTATTGAAAGGGTGGAGAGCTGAGTGAGTTAAAAAAATGTCAAAATGACATATCCTTATGTAATACAAAAATGTATTTATTTATTTATTTATTTATTTATTTACGGGTTTCCCCAATTTCATAAAAAATATACATATATAAACAATAAGTAGAAGTAAAAGTAGTAGTAGTAAACTCCAGTAAAACAGTAAAAAAAACAAAAAATAAAATTAAATGAATTAAATGAAAGTGTGACAGCATAAAACTGTAGTAAGTACACTACAATAAAAACTAAATTTAACGTACACAAAATCCACGTTATGCAGTGACAATACATAATATTAATATAATATAAACCGACATTAATCATCTAACTACAGACAATAAAAAGTTAATAAATTACATAATACAAAACCATTGTCCATGGCAAAAATTAACAAATCTATTGAAAATATAATATTAGACATTAAACATAAGTGCTGACCGGAAAAATTGATTTTAGTCGGTTTTTAAATACTCTACTGGAAGAAGAGAATAAATCGATGTCCAAATCATTCAGACGACTCAAAGTTCTATCTATTGGTGAGTTAAGACCATAGTTTGTGGAATGATGAGGTACATGGACAAGTTATTATTTCTCAGATCATGGTTTGGAATATTAAAGTTTATTAATTTTAATAAATCAGGGCAATTGATTTCACTATTTAATAGTTTATAAATAAAAGCTAGATCATTTATAATTCTACGGTCTTTTAAGGAGTGCAAATTGAGATCACTACGGATGATGGTATAGTTGTGGTTTAGTTCAATAACATTATATCCCAATCTGTACGCTGCAAATCTTAAAAACTTATTTTGAACTCTCTCGAGACAAACAACATGAACATTATAAAATGGTGACCAGACAATAGAGGAGAATTCTAATATAGATATAACCAATGATGAGTAAACAGCCTTTATTGTATTAAGGGAAAGATCAGCACAACTGCGAAGTATATAACCCAATACTTTTGAAGCCTTTGCTGTCACATAGTTAATGTGATCCACAAACGTTAAGTTTTCATCGAATATTACTCCTAAATCCTTTACTGTTTTAACATAAGCTTTACTGTCGATGACATATTATGATGATTGATATTTTTTTGCAACTTTGTGGAAGCTAATGAAATGACATTTATTAACGTTTAAAAAGAGTCTGTTTTTGTTACACCACTCAGCTAAATTATTGAGATCGTTTTGAAGGAGCCTACAATCTTCATGATCTTTGATAGATCAAAAATATTGTAAATGTTAAATTATTTTGTTCACCTATTTTGAAGAAATGTGAAAACCTTAAATTATTTATGTCTGTCTATCCCAGAGACTTTGTAAACACAACTTCAAAAGAATTTCCTACTATTTGAATATGACGCCGTGGGGAAAAGGTCCTCTGCTTCTCTACTGGATCCAACTGGGAAAAAACTCAGGGAAAGTTCCTCTCTCTTAGACTTAAACTGGGGAAAACTTACATCTTTGTTCTCGACTTCCTTTGCTCATAAACTTCGGGTGGTTAATACTTTTCCATATGGCTTAACAAATAATACAGAGAAAATATATTTAATATGTTTATTTAAAAATCAAACTAATTACTGTTCAAAATGAACAAAATAAAAACCTGAATCTAACATAAAAAAATGACAATACAAAAATTTAACTTTTTAATACAACAAAAAAATGACTATGATATAGCAAAAAAATTACACAGCAATATATTCTTTTAATACCTCACTAAAATGGAAAACTTAACTTTTTTGGGTTTAGGACCTAATCTTCACAACCCAATAGGTCACCATAACGCTCGAGAAACTGCAAATTTAGCATACTTGTCTCCCTTACTATAAACACTTAAAGAACAAATTACGTCTCTTTTTAAAAATATCCATAGACTTTTCCGATATGTGCAATTTCAAAGCATGCTTTAAGAAAATTGTAATCAATAAAAATGTCATTCACTATAACTTAATACTTTTAACAGTCTCTTAATATTCTTAGTAAATTTCTCTTTGAAAATAGTTTTAAAGTGCAGTAGGTACCATGTACACAAATATTGGACGTATCAAATTCGATACTCATTATTTAAAAATAATGTATAAAATTGGTGTGTGTTGTGGAGTACTTCCATGGGCATTTGATCATCAATGTTTGGGAAATTTCTTGCAGTTACTCTTTAACTTTCTTCTGTTTCCATGGATAATTGTTGTGACCATAAGTATTACTTCCTATTTTACTTCTACAGAAGCACTGATTGAGCAGATTCTAACAATAATATCTTGTGGACAATTTGCACTTTTTACTATAACCACAATATATGTGTTAGTATTTAAAAACAAAGACTGGAAACTAATATTTGATAAACTTGGTGGTTCAAAAACAAAATTTCCAGAGATAGATTTTCATAGGGCATGTCGATATACTTTATTATTAATATGTTTTATATGTATATTTTGCGCACAAAGCATATCTGGTCATGATGATCTGATGACAATTCTCAGAAATATGTATTTCTTAATAACATATATCCAATTAATCGTAACTACCGCCTGTCACCAAGAACTTCTTGATATCATATCTTGGAGGCAAAATCACTTGTATCATCAAATAAAGTTATCATTCAGAGAAAAGCAGGTGAACGTTTATAGTAACATAAAAACAATTAAACACCAGTACAAAGATATCTTTTTTATTGCAGATAGTACGAACTCACTATTTCAAATAAGCTTCTTCAATTTATTAACTATTACATTTTTCGAGCATATGAGCGATTTAAGTAAAATCTTGTACCCTAAACTGCAAAATGATCCGTCGAATAGTCTTGCTCATAATTTTCTTATACGCACAATTACACATGCAGCAATCGGTAGTGTAAGTTTTTTTACAGTTAAATCTATATCCATATCATCATCATCATCATCATCATCATCATCATAATTATCAACAGCTATTCCATCCATCATCGGATGTAAGCCTCCCTTGGGTGTGTCCATTCATATCTGTTTGCTGTTTTTTGCATCCATTCGCTTGACGTCATCAGTCCACTTTGTTTGAGATCTGCCTCTACTTCTTTTGCTTACCCTTGGTCCCCACTCGAGAATTCGCTTTGTCCAACGGTTGTCTTCCAACCTCCCTAAGTGTCCTGCGCAGTTTCATTTAACATAACAATCTTCTATATCGCATCTGTTATTTTTGATCGTTTTCTTATATCTTCAATGGACTTGCGATCACTGAGCTTAAAGGCGGGTTTACATTACTAGTGAATAACGAACGTGGTTCACACTAAAAAACAAGTGTTTTCTACGCTTCTGTGCAATACGTTTCGTGAGAAACGTTATTGTGTTTACACTGGGCACGAGAGATTTATGTGTTAGTAGTGGACATGTCATCATCATTTGTATTAAGTCTACTATTCATAGGCGTAACCAGGGGGGTTTTGGGGGTTATAACCCCCACCCCATTTGGATGTACTTTGAGCTTTATATGCAATACCATTACTATTCCATACCCCTCAGAGGCCATCCAGTACTTGTAACCCCCCTTAAGATAATCCTGGTTATACCGCTGCTACTATTACAACAAAGGGTATTAGAGGCTACTATTACATCCTGCGAAATAATAGCTATTATGTCTCTAGTACATGTTTTGCATAAGAATTTCAAATTTCGAGGTGAGCAACAATTCTTTGGACTGCTGCGTTTCGTGCGTCATTCTTTTTATACTTTTCGTCAGAATCATTCCAGAGTACAGGATCACTTTCGTACAATTCTAAAAATCTAACATATAACGGTCTTCCGTTCATTCAAATGCTCTTTTTGAGGGTAAAAACACGTGCTTAATCAAATACAAACTCTCTACGACTGTCTTTAGAGCGTGAAATATTTAACATGTTTAATGTCTATCGTGGCGTGGCGTAGACCATTCGTGATACAATCGTGCTGCACGAACATCTGTTATTAGTCGTGTAGCACGGAACAACTACGTAAGCGTGAGCTACGTTCGTTATTCACTAGTAATGTCAACCCGCCTTAATGTTAAGCATATTATGTCAAAATAATTCATTTCAACGAATTATCAGTAGTAATTGCATAAGAGCTCTGAAATTATTGAATTTTTTCCGAGTGACACTTTGACAGTTTTAATTTCACGAGCCGAAGGCGAGTGAATTTATGTCAAAGTGTCACGAGAGCAAAAATTCTATATTAATTTCAGAGGTCGAGTGCAATTTGTTGCGATTATTTCATGAATAAAACTGTTCAAAACCAAAATTTTATTGTAATTTATTTATGTAAGTACCATTAAACACACAGTTTTTATAAATATTTGACTATTGAAAGTCATCACTTTTATAATTTTTAAAACATTAATTGTCATTAATGTCACTGAATGTATTTTTTCGTAGCAACGAAGGGCATCTGACGTAATATACTTAACGACGGGAGATTATCAAAAATTATCTATTTAATTCAGATTTCTGTAGCTTTCTATTGGTCAGAATCTCCTATGAATGAAATAATCAGTAGTAATTGCACAAGAGCTCTGAAATTATTGAATTTTTCCCGAGTGACACTTGGACAGTTTTAATTTCACGAGCCGAAGGCGAGTGAAATTATGTCAAAGTGTCACGAGAGCAAAAATTCTATATTAATTTCAAAGGTCGAGTGCAATTTGTTGCGATTATTTCATGAATAAAACTATTCAAAACCAAAATTTTATTGTAATTTATTTATGTAAGTACCATTAAACACACAGTTTTTATAAATATTTGACGATTGAAAGTCATCACTTTTATAATTTTTAAAACATTAATTGTCATTAATGTCACTGAATGTATTTTTTCGTAGCAACGAAGGGCATCTGACGTAATATACTTAACGACGGGAGATTATCAAAAATTATCTATTTAATTCAGATTTCTGTAGCTTTCTATTGGTCAGAATCTCCTATGAATGAAATAATCAGTAGTAATTGCACAAGAGCTCTGAAATTATTGAATTTTTCCCGAGTGACACTTTGACAGTTTTAATTTCACGAGCCGAAGGCGAGTGAAATTATGTCAAAGTGTCACGAGAGCAAAAATTCTATATTAATTTCAAAGGTCGAGTGCAATTTGTTGCGATTATTTCATGAATAAAACTGTTCAAAACCAAAATTTTATTGTAATTTATTTATGTAAGTACCATTAAACACACAGATTTTATAAATATTTGACGATTGAAAGTCATCACTTTTATAATTTTTAAAACATTAATTGTCATTAATGTCACTGAATGTATTTTTTCGTAGCAACGAAGAACATCTGACGTAATATACTTAACGACGGGAGATTATCAAAAATTGTCGATTTAATTCAGATTTATGTAGCTTTCTATTGGTCAGAATCTCCTATGAATGAAATAATCGCGTTAATTTCATTAAAACATGAACATAATAAGATAAATTTGAACTAAATTAGTAAATAATACCGAAATATTAGGTTATTGCATGTATTGTAATATATTATAAAACCGTATTACAAGGTATTCTACTTTCCCGAACTGGTGCGGGAAAGTGCAACTTTCGGAAGAGAAATGCGTGCGGAAAAGGGACTGTTTTAGCACGGCCGTAGAAAAATAATTAAACACAAGTACATTTATATATTTTTTATATATTTTTATATTTTTTATTGCGGATAGTACAAACTCAATATTTCAAATAAGCTTTTTAAATTTAGTGACTCTTTTACTTGCTGATACTTTAAGTCAAGCAAGAGAAACTTATAAGAGACAACAAAATGTTAGGAAGAAAACTCTGATGATTACAACACTGAGCCTTCGGCTCATGTCGCGAACTTTATCATCGTGAGTAATAGCCACCATTACAAGACATGCTCGTTGCATAATATACTATTATTTCACCAGTTTTGTATATTTGTTCCAAGTAATAATTATGTTGAATTATTGTAGCTATGTATTCATATAAATGTATATAAATTTCATCTACACACAACCCACCACCATATTTCTACATATGCCTATTTTTACCCTACCTATTCAATCTGTCATTACCAACCTGTAACACTCATCTATAGTAAAAACCAAATCAAAAGTCTAATTTTCTTTCTGGGTCCCGTTCATGTTCCTTTCTCATTAATTTCTTCACAGACATTTCATACCCCCCCCCCCATCCCCTACTGTCTTCATCTTATAACGGTACCCGGATCCCTTAGGGATCCGGGTAGCCTGCGAGGTCTTTAGGAATTAGTCGCCTAAGTTTGAGCTTGTGCTTTCTTAATGATACATCCCCCTAGATTATTTAAGACATTTTTACACCTCAGTCACCCCCATTGTGATTTCTTTTTCCTTTTAAACTTGCACCAACAGCTACCAATAAGTTAAATAAATTCGATAACTTTAAGTCAACACAAAATTGCTTTTTTAAATCTTAGGTCTATTGACAATAAGATTTGTTTACTGACTTTAGTTCTCGAGTACCTACATACATTTGTGTAATGTAATTTGCCTAACCACCTACACTAACAGTATAAGTGAATACATTTTTAACTATTAACATCTAGTTTACTGAATTTTAAATGATAATTTTCACAATGGAGTGTGTTGTTACATCATTTCTAACTTTAACAAACTGTACACCATAGTCATTAAATATGACAGGTTAATTTTTCAACTTCCTGTGGAACTGTCATTTCTGTCTTGTCATCGTTCAGAGGTTTCTATTCATTTCATTATCACTTGCTGCTACATGCTGCTACACTTCCACCATATGAACAAGTCATATCACAGCCCAGATATTACCTGGGGCATATTAGCAAATATTTCAAACATGCACGCTTAAGTCAGTAGTTTCAATCGATGTTTCCTTGACGGATTACTTTTACAGGGCTTTGACCCTAATATTTTTGTAAATTATATCTTGGTGGTTAGCATGTAAACTTTACGTGAGTATAACCTACAACTTTTCTTGACCGTAGTCAAAATTTCAAAATCTTTGCATTATTTTACCAGGTTATGTATATTCATTTTAGGTAAGCACTGATGATGACTGGTAAACCAGTCGAAAACTAGTTATGTGATTGTGATGTAGCCCTTTTTAGGGATTTTAAATATACCATTTATAAAGGAGTTTACTATTTTTTTATGTACTACTTATACAGAGTGAGTTTTATGTATGGAACTCCTCAATTATCTCGGCTTGCACGATTTTTATATGTTGTAGCAAATAAGGATCTTGTGATGCGACCAATATTATGGTGGTATTTACATTGTGGTCAGTTCTTTCTGACCACAATTTCTTATTTCAAATTTAATACCCTATATATTTCATTGATACCCTATATATTTTTTGGGATTTGAAGTCCTTAAGAAATACTGATTCTTTTTTATATGATATTCCCTATACCTAAATGCCATAATTTCTGAGCCATTGCGACATTTAATGTTGTTCTGAAGCTATTTCCTTGTGGCATTTTTATGATTAATTATTTATATGGGAAATAAGCCACAATTAAAATGAAAAAAATAATTTTATTAACGTTTCGACGCCCAAATCGGGTGCCGTTGTCAAAATACAAAATATTACTAAAATAAACTAAAGTGTTGTTGCTAAGCAAAAAAATTCTTCTAATAATTTATTTAATCTCACTCATTTATATTGGCAATTCAGACATATATTATACATTTTAAAGTAGAAGACTTTAAAATGATATTGCCAATATTTATGAGTTGCGTTCCTGGGACGACTTACTGAAAGATAGTTCATTCGATTACATGAAATTAACCCCAACTCAAGAATATCCGACATTTATTTAAAAAAAAATTAAAACAAATTATAAAAATATTTTTTTCGGCCCAGGCAGTTATTATTTTAGGTTCTATGGACCATTATAAACAAAAAAGGCCTTTTGTATTTTTTCTCTAAAGTTGATCGTTTTCGAGTTATAATCAATTTAAAACTAAAAAAAACACGAAAAATGCCGATCTTCAAGGCTCAAAAATACAAGTAAAAATATAATTTTTGAAATTACAAATTACCTAAATTCAAGTCCAAACCTTCTTCTATAAGCTTCCGATAATAATTTTTTGCATGTTTTATTATAAAATGTTGTTTTTAATTGTTAATGAAGCGCTTATAAGCGAACAGGCGATCGGGCTGCATTAACAACTAAAAAACAATGTTTTAAAATTAAATAAGCCCAAAATACTTATCGTAAACTGATGGACTAAGGTTTGTATTTGAATTAACCTAGTACATTCTACCGACTTAAAGCAAGAGTAGCTTTTAGTACTAGAATACCTCATAATTTAATAATCTGGTGTCAAAAATGCTCAAAAGTTAAAGACAAAAAAGTTATGGGATATAATAACTGTTGGCCCACCCAAAACGGGCACCTATGGGCGGTACTATAAATTCGCATTGATGAAATACCTAGTTTTGTCTCTGGAAGAAAAAGAGGCGTACCAGTTTTCGTTTTTCTAAATAGATGCATTCTGGAGGTATTTAAAAAAACTAATTACAAGACGCCATTTTTAAAGATCTCTAGCTCCCTTAAGAAGCATTTTCGAACTAGGAAAATTGGGTTAAATTTTCTTAAAATTATCTTTTTCTTGTCGAAAAACTATCCCATTTGCCGGGATAGTTTTTGGACACCCTGTGCCCTGTGTATTATTGTGAATGTATAGAAACTTATTTCGAATACTTGTAAAGGTTAATCTGTTTTATTTTTTTTGCATAAAAACGACACATCGTATAAAAAAAGTGACGATAGACGTTTTGTCGAAAATTGAAGGAGAAATTCATAAATGATCTTTAATTTAAAATATCTCAGTTGCGTACTTTTTTATTTAAACAAATTTAGACCACTATCCGTGTGTGCGCCAATGGTGAATAAAAATTTCAAGAAATGCGCTATAACTACCTCTTAAAACCCATCAAATTTTATTCGCATATCCCAACCGATTTTAGAGAAATAAGTAAATCGTCAGTTTGTAAGAAAAAATTCAACGTCCCTTATCTCGGAAACGAAGCATTTTCGGACACGTTTATCGAGCTAACTGTCCTTATTTATTATTTTTCATTATTTTTATAATCCCAGTATTTCTAGCGTATTTAGGCCAATGAAACCAATTGCAGCAAACATTTTGCCAAAAGCTAATATTCTCACTTAGAACCGCCAATTTTTTTGCATTTTGCAAAGTTACCAAAGAATTTTTATAAAATATGTAAAATATGTAACTAGAATATATTAGGTTTGTTCTAGCATCAGTTTCAAACGGCTTGAAACCATCAGCGAATAGTGGACCAGCGCTAGTAGAGGGGATAGCACTGGTGACTGTATTATGTTCTCTCACTCACCAACTGTTTGCTGACGGTTTCTGACTAGTTTGACTGTTTGCTTAAACAAACCTATTATGTAAACTCATATGGATAGCTGTAAAAAAATTACTAAAAACTAAATATGATATTTCTGAGACTGCAATTTTATAGACGTCATAGAAATTTGAATTTGTTCTCCTGAAAAGTAGCAAAAATGGACATATCAGCTTTTGGCAAACGACCACTCAATTATATGTTATAGTTTGTGAGTCCTGTAATAATCCGTTAATAAATTATTATTTTTTTAATTAATCACAAAGTTGTTCTTTTTTATTCATCTAACCAATTCCTTTCTAAAAGTACTATTTACTCGTGTACTCAAATCTGTCAAATTTCCTCAACCAATTTTCAACCTTACCTCATAGATAAAAATGTTCATTTTTAATTAAATATTTCTAACAGATTTGGGTAGGTTGTTCTGACGCCGTGAATACCTATTGGCTCCCGACATCATTTAATATTGCACTATTAATTTGCATCTGGATTTTTGTTTACATTATAAGCGTACCTACAGTCGGAAAAATGAAAGAATACCCATGAACGAACATATAAAACACGCTGTATTTTCCTGTCACTGTATCACAAAGAAAATTACCCAGCGCAAGTACATGTAATAATAATTATTACGTGTACTTGCTCTGGCCAATTTTTTGTATGACACGGTGACAGGAAAATACAGCGTATTTTATATGTTCGTTCATGGGTATTCTTTCATTTTTCCTACTGTAATACCCTATGTACTAGTGCTAGGTAGGTACCTACCTATTCGACTATTCCATTTTGACTGCGCGTCTACCAAAGGGCGCCAGGGCATCGACTGCTCGCGGGCGCTACATGGGCTAGAACCGCCTCTGTTGGTCCGCTTATAAACCATAACTATCTAATTAATTATCGTGGCCAATATTGAACTATTATTAATTCATTCCAAAGTATGCTAAGAAAATTATAATAAATGTCATTTATTATAACTTCTATAGGAATTATACGACAATATTAATAACTAGACTGTTTATTACTCAGTCTCTTAATATTCTCATTAAATTTTTCTTCAAAATTAATTTTAAGTTCTTAAAGTACTATGTATACGTATATTAAATGTAAAAAATTCGATACTTATTACCTAAAAATAATGTATAAAATTGGTGTGTATTGTGGAGTACTTCCCTGGGAATTTAAACGTCAGTGTTTGGGAAATTTCATGCAGTTACTTTTTAATTTCCTTATGTTTCCATGGAATGTTGGTGTCATAATTAGTGTTACTTCTTATTTTACGTCTACAGAAGCATTGATGGATCAGATTCTAACAATAATATCTTGCGGACTATATGCACAATTCACTATAACCACAATGTATGTATTAGTATTTAAAAGTAAAGATTGGAAACTAATATTTGTTAAACTGGATGTTTCAAAAACAGCACTTCAAGAGAAAGATTTTCATAGAACATGTCGATATATTTTGTTATCAGTATGTTGTTTAGGTATATTTTACATACAAACTATTTATGAATATAATGATCTGATTGTAATTTTCAGAAATTTGTATTTCTTTTTAACATTTATCCAATTAATCTCAACAACGGCCTTTCTTCAAGAACTTATTGATATCATATGCCTAAGACAAAATCTCTTGTATGATCAATTAAAGTTATCACTTACAGAAAAACAGTTAAACTTTTATATTAACATAAAAATAATTAAACAAAAGTATAGAGATATATTTTTAATTGCGGATAGTACAAACTCAATATTTCAAATAAGCTTTTTGAATTTAGTGGCTCTTACATTTTTCGAGTACATCAGCGATTTAAGTAAAATCTTGTCCCCTATATTACAAAATGATCCGTCGAGTAGTCTAGCTCGTAACCTTCATATCCGAGCATTTACATATTCAGGAATCAGTACTGTAAGTTTTTCTATTGTGATATCTACATCCATAACGTCATCATCATTAATCAGCCAATCGCATCCACTGCTGTACATAGGCCTCCCACACACACACACACACACACACACACACACACACACACACACACACACACACATGCTCGTATCAACCCCAGCCCCGGGGGACATGTGTGTCCCAATGGAAAAGTGGGACCCACATGTCCGAAGATCAAACCGGTCACACCCCATGATGGAGTGGTACCTATATGACCACCAAGCTATACCACCACCCCTCCCCATCGAAGGACATACCGAATGGGGAGGCGTTGAACTTAACGTTACTTTGGATGCCCTGGGTAATGGGACATCCTCTGTATTGCTTCATGTGGTTAAGCCACCTGACTTTAGGGGTAGCTAGAAGAGCTTTTCTCCCTATTAATCACTTAGTTAATTTGTTACTTTACTTTGGACTTGTGTCCTAAAAAAAATGTGGCACCGATCTAAATCGGTGTCTCGCTGTCCAGACCGTATGTACTCCGGTCACTTAGCCGCCGAATTGGCAAAATAAATTTTATTCTCCTCAACGGCTGAGCGCCCGAAAGGTGTGACTATCAAGCCCACGTCTGTCGGTACGTCATCTCGATGCTGAACTTCCGCGACTATGGTCCATTTGGCCTACCTGAAGGGTACTTAGTGCCAGAAGGGCGACGTTTGTGCTTCGATTATCCTGTGGCTATCTCAATTCTGCATTCTTAAGGGTTTCCTCCATATCCAGCTAACTGCTGTTTAGACCAGGGGTCACCAATTAGCGGACCGCGATCCGCATCCAGACCGTGAGCTAGTTTTGTGCTAGCTGTGACCATATCTGGTGCTAGTTTTGTGAATAAATTCAGAATATACGTAGTGTTTGGCAATTTTGAAAATGTTTGGCCATGAAATTGTGTACTATCTTTGGCTCAACTTATGTGTGCGAAGCCGCTTTATCAAGAATGAACTTTATTAAAAATCGGTAGAGATCTCACTTAACAGATGAATATCTCAACTCCCTAATGAGACTCAGTTGCCCTAAACCCACTCCAAACTTCAGACAGGTTGTACATAAAAAAAGTCATTTTTCTCTCTGATAATATAATTTTGTAAAGGGTTTTCACCCTTATTGTTATACTTACTAATCATTAATTTTGACATTAAGTAAGCTGTAATATAAAATTGTCATGTGCATTTTTTTATATTTATTTCCTCTCTACTATTTGTTAAGTAGGAGTACTTTTCAGATGTGCATTTAATTAAAATAATTTTCAGATTTAATAATTTTGCAGCAAACACCTTGCATTAAAACTAATGTAGAAAAGATAACATGTTAATTAGCATTTTGTACTATGATTATTTATTTTAAATTCCTCAGTAATGTATCGGTAAATGCGTGATTGATCCTTCCAGGAACATGTTCCCTGGTGGAGTGAATCATGGAAAATAGCAGTCAAAAAAGCATTAAATAAATACCGGAAGACTCGTATGATTACAGACCTAATAAATTTCAAAAAACTTAGGACCAATTCCAGGCGCATTTTAAAAGAAAGTAAGAAAGCCTCATGGAACCAGTACGTTAGTTCAATCACAACAGACACCTCACCCTCGCAAATGTGGTCAAAAATAAGACGTATGAAAGGTAATAATACGTCCACCAAAATGTCTGCCATCTCTCTGCAAAATCAAGCAATTACCGATGATCAACATATTTCAGATATCTTTGCCTCACACTTTTCAGAAAAATCAAATATTTCGAATCTTTCCAATAACTCAGATATCAATATTTCCAGTCCCAAAATGTTGCTTAGCAGTAGTCCTATTAATCTTCCTTTTAATCTCCTAGAATTAAACGAAGCCATCTCCTCACTAAAAAACTCATCTGCTGGTCCAGATGAGATACCATCAATATTCTTAAAAAATCTTCATCCGGATACACATTTCAAACTACTAAAGTTATATAATGAGATTTGGTCTCAAAAACAATTCCAAACGTTATGGCGACAAGCCACTACAATCCCTATCAGAAAGAATGACTCATCTCCAAATCTACTACAGTCATATAGAATATAGACCAATCTCTCTCACTTGTTCACTATGCAAACTGTTAGAAAAGATGGTCAATAAACGCCTGCTATGGCATCTAGAAAGAAATAATTTTCTTGGCCCTTTCCAAACAGGCTTCAGGTCAAACAGAAGTACAATTGACAACTTGGTCACACTACACACCGAAATAGTTGACGCATTTTCGAAGAGAAACGAAGTCATAGCAGTAACTCTAGATATTCAAAGTGCCTTCGACACTGTACAAAGACCTCTAATCCTCAGAAAATTAGAAGAATACAATCTAACTGGTAACATTTATCTATTTGTAAAAAACTTCTTAACAAATCGATCTTTTAGAGTATTAACAAATGGAAAAATATCAAAACCACACGCACTAGATAACGGTTTACCCCAGGGTTCTGTCTTAAGTACTACCTTATTTATACTTAGTATGAATGACTTTCACTCTTATATTGAACCACCAATCAGATACTCGATATATGCCGATGACATTATATTATAGTGCCAAGGCAGAGTCGCAGCTACCACCAGCGCTTTGCTACAAAATACAATAAATAAAATAGACATCTGGTCTGCGCGTGCTGGATTTGTTTTCTCAGCTCCTAAATCCAAAGTTATCCACTTTTCCAAAAAGTGTAGACCAAATTCACCCTCTATAAGTCTAAACGGACTTCGTTTAGAAACAGTTAACTATTTGACACTTCTGGGCGTCACCTTTGACAAAAAGCTTACTTGGAGACAGCATATTCAGAAACTTAAAGGAAACTGTGCCCAAAGAATCAATTTACTTAAATCTCTTTCGAGCTTCTCTTGGGGAGCTGATGAAGAATCTCTCCTTAAAATATATAGAGCGTTAATTCGCTCTAAGCTAGACTATGGCAGTATTTTTTATATGACATCCAGTAGCTCCTCACTAAAGTCTCTAAACCCAATTCAAAATACATCACTACGACTATGCCTCGGTGCTTTTAAGTCCAGCCCCGCTGAAAGTATCTATGTAGAAGCTTCAGAGCCACCACTCCACCTAAGAAGGCAACAACTTCTACTTACAGACTTTGCAAGAATATCAGAAAATCCAAGTAACCCAGTAATAAATCTAATCAAATCCATAGAGCCTCCCACAGAAAATGCATCCAATCACACTCTCACGTTACCACAAATATTATCTCCTTTATTGAATTCTATCAACCTTTTACATACTACTGCTATTTGTACTCCTAATGCAGCCCCTTGGCTACACAATCTTCCAGTACTTAATACCGATTTATGCAGATTCGATAAAACAGAAACCCCAAACTCACTCCTCAGAAAATCCTTTCAAAACATTCTCAACTCAACACAATTTGAGGAAATATTATACACCGATGCGTCCAAGAATGAAGACTGTTGTGGCTGCGCTGTGTCCACAACGACGACGACAATAAGTTCTGTGCGACTACCTAGAAGCTGTAGTGTTTACACCGCAGAATTGTATGGACTACTTCAGGCACTAAAGACTTCACTTTACCCTACTTCAAATGAAAGCAAGAAAATCGCCAAATGTAGGTACAGATTCTCTCTCCTCGATTCATTCGATAAGATGCATCTTCACAAAAAATCCATTAGTCCAGGAAATACACAACATCTGTAACCAACTATATTCCAAAAACATAACAGTCACAATGGTTTGGATTCCATCCCATGTTGGTATATTGGGAAACGAAAAAGCAGACCAGGCCGCTAAGGCAGCATGTTCTTCTGACACAGCCTTCAAACAGGTCCAAACCTACACGGACCTTAAAATATTGTTTTAACAAAAATACTCTCAGCTCATGGGTAGACCAATGGAATAGAACAAAAACTAAGCTGCACGAAATTCAACCTAACTTATCTCGGCCCAATATGTCATCCATGAACAGGAAAGAAAAATCAGTTATTCCCCGACTACGAATAGGGCATACACGTCTCACACACGGATACCTTATGGCGTCAGAAAACCCTCCAGTATGCCATCTCTGCAATACTCTCCTCTCTATTAAACATGTAGTAATATACTGCTGTCAGTATGATTTCTCTAGAAACAAGTTCAAGTTAAAAGGGAATTTAAAAGACATCCTCAATGTTCCAAATGGTTTTGACTGTGTTCTAAAATTCCTAAAAGAAACAGGTTTATTCCATCTAATCTAACCAGTGCACAGTGTTCAATGTGTAAGTTTTATTGTTTGCCTTCACTAATAAGAACTGATCGTACCAAATGTATATTTTGTATTTATAATGTATGCATAATGTATGTATATGTATAATTTGTATCTATAATGTTGTAAACTATGTAATCTGTTCCCGTGTTAATGACCAGTAGCTGTCGAGACACGTTAATTACAAATAAAAAAAAATTCCTCAGTTTCCTTTCAACAAAATTGAAGATGTCTAAAAACTTCACTAGCATTCAAAATATAAATTCCTAATTTTTAAAATATTCTTAGTAACAATTTACAATACTGCTGTTTTCAAAATATACTGATAATAACATCAAAACAATACACAATGAATTTATATTTTATTTATATGCAGGTGGTTTGCCAACGTCGACGTCGCGGTTTACCTAAAAAACCTAACCGTCGTGGTTCAAGTTAACATAGAAACAAATGCAACCGCTCAACATCGAACATATACTCTGGGCTAATTAGCAAAATTCATGGAAAAGTTATTTACCAGCAATTTTATTGCTGGAATCGAATTATAAGATCCTATATATTAATAATATAGGTATGCAAAGTCCGCAGATAGTGTGCTACTTTTTTTATAAACAAAATGGCGCCGACAAATCGTATTTTTTTCAATTATTGCTCTATAACTCCGAAGATTTTAACTTTACAACAAAAACACCCAAATAAAAATTCACCACAATTACATTCTGCATAGAGATATGTTTTTCACGATTTGCTCCGACGAAAATTTTCCTCGGAAAATGCGGGTTTTTCTAACAAAAACTATAATTTTCAAATAAAGTTTTAGGTAAGTAATTATTAATCGATAATTAAATAACTTAGTGACATCAAAGATTTCTTGGTATAGATTGTAATTCCAGAAGCCGGTGAAAATTAAAGGAATATTTTAGCAACAATTTAATTGTTAATTAACAATTTACGATCGCAATAATAACCAAAATAATCATGATACATTGATCAAACTTATAAAGATTATAAAGATGAGATGCTTGTTTAATATTTTATCGACAAAATATAAATTTTTCATTTTTTTGCATAATCTTTAAATTTTGAATAAAAAAATAGTTATAATACGTAGTCTAATTAGTAAAGTACAAAGAAAGGGTATTTACCAGCAATTTTATTGCTTTAATCGAACTATAAGATCCTATATATTATTAATATAGGTATGCAAAGTCCACAGATAGTGTGCTACTTTTTTTATAAATAAAATGGCGCCGACAAATCGTATTTTTTTCAATTATTGCTCTATAACTCAGAAGATTTTAACTTTACACCAAAAATACTCAAATAAAAATTCACCCCAATTTAATTCTACATAGAGGCATGTTTTTCCCCATTTGCTCCGACAAAAATTTTCCTCGGAAAATGTGGGTTTTCCCAACAAAATCTTGAATTTTCAAATAAATTTTTTGGGCCAGTATATATCAATAATTATATAGCTTGGTGAAATAAAAGCTTTCTTGGTATAGATTATAAATTCAGAAGCCGGTTAAAATGAAACGAATATTTTAGCAAAAATTCAATTGTTAATTAACAATTTACAGTCGCAATAACAACCAAAATAATCATGAGACATTGATCAAACTTAGAAAGATTATAAAAGTGTGATGCCTATTTAATATTTTGTCGACAAAATATAAATTTTTCATTTTTTTGCATAATCTTTAAATGTTTAAAAAAAATTGTTATAAACAAATTAACATTTCTTAGAAATTGTTTATTATATTCTAATTTTAAAAAATATTTGAAATGCGTATTTCATAGGTCTTGAAAATGAATGCTTTAAAAAAATTTTCCAACCATTTGCAAAAAAGTTAGGAAACAGCAAAATAATTGTTTATAATTTGTTTTAATTGTTTCAAAGCTTAAAAGTGAGTCTATGGTACAATCTAATTACTCACAAAGAATGTCAAAAATTAGTGCAATGGTTATATTTTAATCAAATATTAAAAAAAAATTTTCTTGTAATTTTTAGCGCGAAAGTAGGCTTGATACAAAGCCGGAGATAAAATGTTCACTCGAAGCGATAGTCCTGTCGCCAGGGGGGGTACAACGGCCTCCTTAATTCAGATGGACTTACCCAAGTTTTTTTTATGTATTTTGACCCGTAGAACACGAATTTTTTGGGTAACAGTTGATCCGGATGTCGATAAGATTGTTATAAACAAAGAACTTGAGGAATTACATAGCAGCGATTTTTCGCAAAACAAAATATTTTTTTGTATTTTTTGGGTGATTCTCAGCAAAAAATGATCTTACAAGTTTTTTCGTAGGACCCGTAGTTTTCGAGATAAACGCGGTTAAACTTTCAAAAAATCGAAAAAGTGCAATTTTTGAACCGGAATAACTTTTGATTAAAAAATAAAATAGCAATTCTGATTACTGCATTTGACAGATCAAGTCAAGTTCCATCGGTTTTGATTGTTTGCATTGCTAAAAAATAAGTTTTTATTTGTTAAATAAAGGTATAAACACATAGTGTTTCCCGGGCCCAATGCATGCGTTTTAATGGACGTAATGTACGTAGAAATTCTGTATGCGCGCCTACTCGTTCGATTTCAAATTAGAAATGCATTGAAAACATCATTCAATCACTATGTGTTGATAGCTTTGTTTAACAATAAAAAAATTAATTTCTAGCAATGAAAATAATCAAAACCGATAGAATTTTACTTGAACTTTCAAATGCGTTAAGCATAATTGCTATTTTATTTTTAAATCAAAAGTTATTCGGGTTCAAAAATTACAATTTTTTGAAAGTTCAACCCCGTTTATGCCGAAAACTATGCATCCTACCAAAAAACTTGTAAAATAATTGTTTGCTTAGAATGACCGAAAGAATACAAAAACATGTTTTGTTTTGCGAAAAATCGCTGTTATGTGATTCCTCAAGTTCTTTGTTTATAACAATCTTATCGACATCCGGATCGACTGTTACCCAAAAAATTCGTGTTCTACGGGTCAAAATACATAAAGAAAACTTGGGTAAGTCCATCTGAATTAAGGAGGCCGTTGTACCCCTACTGGCGACAGGACTACGACTGACACGCTTAAATTCGCGCGAGTTGTGTATGTGGGCGGGTAGCTACGGTACTGTATTATTCTACTTTCGCGCGTGTAAATTACAAAAAAATATATTTATAATCTTTAATCAAAATATAACCATTAAGCTGATAATCGATATTGTTTTATAAATAATTAGCTTGTACTTTAAACTCACTTCTACGCTTTGAAAGAATTTAAAAAAATTATTAACACCGTAGTAATCGTATGTTTACTTTGCTGTTTCATAACTTTTTTGCAAATGGTTGCAAAAAAGTTTTAAAGCATTCATTTTCAAGATATTTGAAATGCGCATTTTAGCTATTTTTTAAAATTATAATATAAGAAAAACTTTCGGAGAAACGTTAATTTGTTTATAACTATTTTTTTTAAACATTTAAAGATTATGCAAAAAAATAAAAAAATTATATTTTGTCGACAAAATCTTAAATAGGCATCTCATCTTTATAAGATTTTAAAGTTTGATCAGTGTATCATAATTATTTTGGTTATTATTGCGACCGTAAATTATTAATTAACAATTGAATTGTTGCTAAAATATTCGTTTAATTTTCACCAGCTTCTGGAACTATAATATAAACCAAGAAGGCTTTTAAGTCACCAAATTATTTAATTATTGTTAAATAATTACTTACCTAAAACTTTATTTGAAAATTAAAGATTTTGTTGGGAAAACCCGCATTTTTCGAGGAAACTTTTCATCGGAACAGATCGGGAAAAACACGTCTCTATGCATAATTTAATCACGGTGAATTTTTATTTGAGTGTTTTTGTTGTAAAGTTAAAATCTTCGGAGTTCTAGAGCAATAATTGAAAAAAACACGATTTTCGGGCGCCATTTTGTTTATAAAAAAAGTAGCACACTATCTGAGGACTTTGCATACCTATATTATTAATATATAGGATCTTATAATTCGATTCCAGCAATAAAATTGCTGGTAAATAACTTTTCCCAAAAATGGCCTATTCTCCGATAATCAGCCCAGACTAATATGCAACCGCGAGTTTTACGCGGTTTACGAGCATTTAAACAGGTTCATTGCGATGTTTACGTTGGCAAACCGCCCTATCTAAACTAAAGTCTCTGCTCCATAAGTTTGTACAGGCAAAACACATCGGTTATAAATCTTTCGCTTGAGCCACATGGGAATTGAACTTTTTAGAATATGGCTTAATTTGCCAAATGCTGTCCATGTAAGGCCTATTCGACTCTGTATTTCATGTGTTTGATAATCTCTGCTTATTTTGATCTCGTGTCGGAGATATTTGTAAGTGTCTGTTTGTTGTATGGTATTATTGCCAATATTTAGCACAAAAACAATGTCCACTCATTACGAAATTTATCATAAGTTGAGTTTTCGCAAAGTTTATTTTTAATCTTGCTCTCTCAGACATAGTTTTAAGCAAATGTAGCATAGAAACTGTATCCTGTAAGTCATCTGCGATTAATACAACATCATCCGCAAACCTCAGATGATTTAATCTCTTTCCATCTATATTGATGCCCATATCTTGCCATTGAGTGTTCTTAAATATTGACTCTACAATCTATTCCGTCTTTTACAAAAGAAAAATAAAATTGTATTTACTACTATTAAAAGATAATACAATTACTGTAATACAAAAAGCAGTTACGCACAGACTCGCACCGCATTACACTTCAATCCAGTGTAACCTCACATACTCTCACAATCAAAATATCAATAACTGGAGTATATAATGATTGGAGTATGGACAGTGTGGTCCCTCATGCGCTTGCTTCGCAAGATCCTTTGGGTACACACTCTACCCCTCTTCCAACCATTATAACTTCGTTCGAACTTATAGATACGAAATTCAACTTATACAAATAGTATATAAATTACTCATATCTCGCCGTAGCGATGACGGTCGCGAATTCAATGCTTTTTCCGATCCAGAAAGTGCACAACATCGCTACAAAAGTTTTCACTTCGAAAATACTTTAAACTCTAATCAGTTATAATGATTGGAGTAGGGATAGTGTGGTCCCTCATGCGTTTGCTTCACGAGCTGCTTCGGGTGCACACTCTATCCTTCCTCCAACCATTATAACTTCGTTCGAACTTATAGATACGAAATTCAACCTATAGTATATAAATTACTAATATCTCGCTGTAGCGATGACGGTTGCGAATTCAATGCTTTTTCTCAATCCACAAAGACGTGCTATACCTATATTATACACGTGTTGCGTGCGTCCTATACTATTTATATATACATACACATAATATATATGTATCACAAACGCGAAAATTTCAAACCACTAAGCCTGTTATCACATCCGTACAAACTGCTTACCAAAATAATAATTACTATACTAACGACTATCAAATAAATTCGATAGTTACCAGTTTGTTGACATAGTACCATAGAACACCTACAGACCAGATCCTATTGGCCAGATCCCTACGTCATTACGTACTTTTTGGACTATCCGCTGTCTTAACCAAGATTTCCAATACGTCAAGAGCCGACGAGCCGATCTAATCCCACCACAAAACGAGCAAAATTTGACCAGAATGGAAAATTTTGGTGGAGGCGTCCGTATTAGTTCTTATGGACGAATCCACCAAATCGCAGTTTGTGGTCCAGAAACAGTCCGTTTACTCAAGCCTGTGTTTATGTTACCGTTAAAACCCGATTTCAGTTAAAACCCGAATTTACTAGGAAAAACTAGTTTTAACTATGCGCTTTAGACAATTCTAGTTTTAACTAGTCAAAACTAGATTTGACTGCTACATTCAGTTAAAACTAGAAATCCCGACCGGATTTAATTTAGAGTGGTTTATACTAGTTCAAAGTAGCTTTTTTGGAATTACTGTCGAATACCAGTTAAAATTGTTGCAAGAGACAAGTATGTCTTACGGCTTGTTCGGGGTAGTGTTAATGACGAAGGCGGCAGGTCGGTCGGTAGCAAAGTAGTGTGTGAAACTGTTGATTGTTTTGCACCGTTTTTATTGGCTATATTACACCACTGTGTATTATTCACCATTAGTGATAATATCGAAGATCAGATTGAGAGCAGTGGTATAAGAACGTGAAAAGAACGTGTTTTGGAAATGATTTTACAAATGGAAGAAACAGAGAAGAAAAGAAAGAAAGTCACTACAATGTTGTGAACAAAAGCATATTATATAATAAATAAATGGTCGAAGTACAAGATGCGGAACTATCTGCCAAGAAAACATCATTACAAAATCGAATACTAAAATGATTTAGAATTTTTGAAGTTGGCGAAATAAAAAAGTTAGCTTCTAAAATTGATCCCATCAAATATTATATACACATACCTGTCGAAAATAGTTTTGGCATAACTGAAGCAGCCCATGTTGCTATTTTTCATGGAAATCGGGATAGGTTGAAGACTGAAACCGCCAGGAAATAGGCAAATATAGCTTTTTATTGATATGATCAACACTTTTATACCAATTTGTAAAACCTGCCAACGGAAGAAGAGTAAAAATATAAAAACGAAGAGAGGTCTTGTGTCCAAACCTATATTGCATTCAGAAATGAATAGCCGCTGTTAGGTAAATTTGATCGATATGCAATCACAAGAGAATCGCATATAATATAAACTACTCTAAATGAAACCCATTAACGATTTCTAGTTTTAACTGAATTTAGCAGTCAAATCTAGTTTTGACTAGTTAAAACTAGAATTGTCTAAAGCGCTTGTTAAAACTAGTTTTTTTAGTAAATTCGGGTTTTAACTGAAATCGGGTTTTAACGGTAACATATACAACGTTCTTATACAACAAAAATATGTAAAAAAAATATTAAAAATAAAAAACAAAAATATGGCAACATTACTACAGATAGAACCGAAATCCTCGAGGTGGTTGAATCCTTTCACCGCGAGCGAAATGTATGAGAGGGACCAGAATTAATGCCAGATATAACACCATACGAAGTCAAAACACCAGTTTTGAAAACAAATAAAAATCCCCTGGAAAAGTCGTAGTAGTGATTTAGCCAAACTTTTTGCCAAGGCCAACAGTTTGGACAGCTTGGATATTAGTGCACCCTATGTAACCCACAGCTAAATCTTATGTTTGTGCGTCACAGTGTTGCCATACTGTTTTCTTTATTTTTTTCATAATTTCAATAAATGTTAAATGTACCTACAAGAATAATAGAATAATTTTATAAGAACGTTTACTTCTCCGTCATTATACCAGGTAGTGTATTCTTTTATTTATCTTAATTTATTATAATCATTCATCTGTTTGATTTATCTATTTATCTACTTTTTTATAACAATTTAAATTATCTTTGATTTAAAAAGATGTTTACAGTTTATCTTCATTGATCTTTCTTATTTATCGGTTGATCTTTTTCTTATAACAATTTTAAGGTAACTTTGATTTAATATGCCTCTTTTGAGCTTTTTGTATTAAAAATCTTTACTTTATTGGTGTTTCAAAACTCTTTTTTAATTTATTGTATCATTCATCTGTTTGATTTATCTATTTATCTACTTTTTTATAACGATTTAAATTAACTTTGATTTAAAAACATTTTTACAGTTTATCTTCATTGACTTCTTTTATTTATCAGTTGATCTTTTTTATAACAATTTTAAGGTAACTTTGATTTAAAATGACTCTTTTGAGATTTTTGTATTAAAAAAACTTTACTTTATTGGTGTTTCAAAACTATTTTTTAATTTATTATAATTATTTATCTACTTTTTTATAATTCACATCCCTCTTTTGAGCTGTTTGTAAAAAACAAGTAATTGGACTTCGTCCTATTTTTATCGTCCTAATCCCTAATTGGACAAGTAAGTCCAAAATTTTCACCCAAAGTAATCGAAAGTAGAACTGGAAGTCGATATTTGAACCCTTCCTGTAACTTTGCGTCGATTGATATACGATTTTACTAATTTTGAGTCTTATTTACTAAACTGTGGGTCATAATTGTTTAAACAGAAATGACTTCAAAATCGAAATTAAAGATTCATACTCGACTTTTTAATACAACCTCGGTTTATAAGCTTTCATTTGACACCTCATTTGTTGTTCTACTTGGTATAGTGACGAAGGAGTTATATTTGCGGTCGGACGGACAGACGGACATACAGCCTATGTCAAATTTCTCACCTTTAGTACCATCCTTGGAGTATAAGCTTTCATTTGACACCTCATTTGTTATTCTACCTGGTATAATGACGGAGGAGTTGAGTTTACAAACAGACAGACAAGACGGACAGACGGACGTGGATAATTCAACGTTTTCACATTTTTTCAAAATTGATGAAAACAACAATATAATAAACTTTACTTAATTGGTGTTTCAAAACTACTTATTTTTTACACATTACACAATATTACAAGGTTTATAGCAAGTTAAACTTCACAATGATTTAAAATTATCAAGTAAAAACCTATTTATACATAACATATTATAGGGGAGTGTAATTAGAACGAAAACATGCATTCCTTTGAAAAAATTCAAACAAGATTATATTTTTCTAAACCTTTGTTTGTTAGTTTATATACATGTTAAAGTAAAAAGTTCTGCTCGCAGATTTGGCCGCTAATTGTTTATTAATTGTTTAAACAATAACAATTGTTTTGTATAAATAATTTTAAAAATGTCGTTAAATTCATCATTTTACTTTGATCAAATATGTTTCTATTTTGTTTTTGATTATGCTGAATCCGAATATGGCATTGAATTTGAAAATTGTTATACAGAAGCTCTTATACAGTGTGTCTGCGTAGCTAGAAACCATATGGAAAACTTTTTTATTATCAATTTTACGAAAAAAAGTTATTCTTAATAAAATGCTCTGGATAGTCAAAAATCTAATACTGAACCATCAGATATAAAATTTTATCAATTTTATACGAGGTATGTCAAAATATGAATTTCGGTAAAGAGTAGGTACAGCACCTTTATATTCCAGAATATAAAAAAATGCTATTATGAAAAGTTGTTTGAAATTAGAAACTATGTCTAAATATACAATTACATCATTCTAATCGAAAAAAAATTCAATTTTTTCTCAAATTACGAATACTCATCATCATTTTATTAAAATTATAACTATTTTATTATCAATTTTACGAAAAAAAGTTATTCTTCATAAAATGCTGTCCCTGATATAAAATCTAAGATACAACCATCAGATATCAAGCTTTTACAATTTTATACGAAGTATGTAAAAAATATGAATTTTTCTTAAGAGTTAAGTGCCTTTATTATTCACAATATTTTAATTAGGATGTAATTGAACACTAAAACAAATTTTTCAATTCCAAACAACTTTTCTTAATAAAAATTTTCGATATTGTGAAATGTAAAGTTACTTTACTCTTGAGTGAAATTCATATTTTTTTACATACCTCGTATAACATTAATTAAATTTGATATTTGATGATTGCATCTTAGATTATATGTGATGCAGATTATTTTATAAAGAATAACTTTTTTTCGTAAAACTGATAATAAAAAAGTTATCAATAGGATCCAAGTTACGCAGACATACTGTATAAGAGCTAAAAAAAAGTTTTTTGCTGAACATTTATTATTGTTGAAGCTTATTATTAAATGTATTTTAGGTAAGTTTTGCAGAAAAAAGTTTTGATCACTTTGTATAAACATTTTTTAGCTGGTAATTTTCGGTTTTTGTATTACATTTTTGTTATCTTTCTTAATTTTCTTAACAAGAAATAGTTTATCTCATTTCTAAAGTAAAATAATTTAGCGCATTTTAAAGACTGCATCCTAAGCTTTAAAAAAGCAGTTATACAACTGTAATAGATCTGTTCAAACTTGAGTAATACCCTCTTAAAGTGGTGGTAATTCTATAAAACTACGAAGATTTCAAAAATTACATTTTTTGAGACGTCATATCATTTGAATTAAATTTTTGAGATTTTTTTTGAATGAAACATCATTTAATAAGATGCTTGAAAGGTAATTTGTGCAAAATTGAGAGTTTTATAAGAAAGTTACACATTTTTAAATCATTTTTAAACAAAATTCATCTCACTTTCCGCCCCCACTGTACTTATGACCATACATTTTATTTCTTTCTATTATAAATATAAGATAGCTTAATGATTCTTTTTTCATGTTCAATTTGTAAAATTTCATTTTATTCATTAGTTAAAGAATTACATTAAAATAACTCAACCGTACACTTAGCCGTACGTTAGTTTACAGTGCGCCAATGTTTGTGAGAAGGGTGACTTTAGCGTTAAAAATAAAAAATTGTAGAAGCTACAGATTTTATTTTAGAAAAATCTTCATATCAGGTTATTTTTGTAAAATTTTCTGAATTTTGCAATGGTCAAGTCAGGTTTTTTCTGAAATTTATATTTTCGGAATTATTTAAAAAACATCTAATATCGTAGTTCATTTGTTTAATAAAAAATGAAGCACCTACTTCTCGAGTAGAACTTTTTGATATGTTGTTTACTAAACATTTCTTAATGAAATTTAAAAAAGTTCTATCTTGTTTGATTTTTTCCGAAGTGAAAATCTATATGCATTCTCCTATTAAAACATACCTAAAATACACAAATGATACATTTCACACACAAATATAATATCACAAAAAATTGTGTTACATGTCATACTCGGATTCAATGCCAAAATCTACACAGACATATTAGGGTTCGCTAATATCCAAGCTGTCCTAACACTAGTCGTTGATCCCTCATACATATTCCTCACAATCTTTACATATTCACCAGGGACTCCTTTCTTATTTAGTGCCCACCACAGAACCTCTCAAGGAACTCTATCAACTGCCGCTTGCTCCCAGCTCAATCCCCCTGGGATTGAGTTCCGTTTCAGTTTAGTCAGTTCAGTACACTGATTGAAACTGATTTCATGATCATACGTTCTCTTCTTAAATACACTTTCGGCTGCCCTACTTGTATACCTCGAAGTAGAAGTGGAAATTAGTAAGGTTGCGCTGGTATCGAAGCGCGTATGGTTCTCTGCTGAACTCCGGCCTGAAGGCATCATATCGTTATACTGTTATTACCGGAAAAGCTTGTCTAATACCTGGCTATTGGAATATCCTGAGAAAAACTTTTCCTGGACTAATAATAAAGTGATAATAAAAATGCCTTCCTTGTTTATCGATCAGTTTTTACATTGGTATACAACTTAATATATTTTTATAATTGCTTTTAGAGCCGATTGTATGCACTCTTCGTTTACATAATGTACACAAACATAGAACAAAACAAACTTGACACCTATTACCTAAAAATTATTTACAAAATAGGTACATTCTGTGGAGTATTTCCGTGGAGCTATGAATATCAATGTTTAGGAAATTTCTTACAAATACTTTTTAATTTCCTTCTGCTTCCATGGAACATTCTCCAGACGATCAGGCTTTTCTCGGTATTTTCTTCCATGGGGATATCGACAGAGAGTATTCTCATAATAATATTTTCTTTTCAATATGCATTTTTTACGATGACAATAATGTATATGTTGATTTTTAAAAGAAATGATTGGAAACTAATATTTGATACTCTTAATATGTTGAAAACAACCGTTCAAGATAACAAGTTTCAAAGAATATGTCGATATAGTTTATTAGTGATATGTTGTTTAAGCATTCTTTATTCTAACGGTGGTCTTCAACACGGGGATTGGAGGAAGAGTGTATTAAAGAAATACATCGTAGTAATATATTGTCAAATAATTTCTATAATTGGCTATTTAGATGAAATTATTGATGTCTTGTGTCAAAATCAAAACGATTTATATAATCAAATAAGTTTACTGTTAATAGAACAACGCGACAAAATCTTTACTAACATAAGAACAATTAAACATCGGTATGGAGACATATTTAGTATTGCGAAAACTACAAACTCTATATTTCAAATATGTTTCTGGAATTTATTCACTCTTACATTTTTCGAATGTATTAGTGATATCAGTTTGATCATAACTATTATATTGCCACAAAAATCTTTAAATAGTTTTGATAATGATATTATTATAAGCTTAATGATTTATACAGGAATATTTTGTGTAAGTTTATTGTCTAATTTAATATAGGTCCACTCATTATTTTTAGTATAGGTACTTATCGATACATAATCAATTCAATATATTTTTTTAACTGCTATCCATACACCAAGTCCTGATCGGAGATAGCAGCTACCGCTCACTGCGGCTACAGTTACGACTAGTGATCTGAGTCGAGAATATTTCCAAGCAAATATTCGCAAACATTGGAAAGTTTCCGGGAATATTCGCCTATAAAAAATGGAAATTTTCTCCTGACCGCGAATATTCCCGAAAAATTTCAATGGAAAATTCTCGATAACATTTCCGACACCTTTCGAAAATATTTCCGAGAACTTTCCATAATATTTCAGAGAACTTTTGAGAATATTTCCTAGAACCTTTTGGACATAAGAGTCAGTGACGTGACATGACGTGAATTTACGTGGAAGTAGCGCTATTTAATTCACACGACCAGCGAACCTACACCACTGCCAGTTGTTTTTAGTTCCTTTTTGTGGTTGAATGATTTGTTGATTTTAATTTGAAGTTAATTGCAAATTAAAATATTAGCTTCATTATTTTTATAATAAAAATGTAACTAGTTCCTACATATGTCTTGCAATTTAATAAAATCCAGCTTCAAAACTACAATAAAGTTATATCATTAAAACTTACTATAAAAACTAGGTAGGGTTCAATCCTTAATTGTATAAATAGCCTTATTGCGTCTAAAAGTGATTTACAAAAAATGCTTATGGTGATAGAGGAAGAAAATTAAAAATGTTCACGGAATGTTAAACAAAACTTTCTGGATGATGAAATATTTTGGATAAACTAAAAGTAACAGTTGTGTTAACACCGATTGTGAAATGGATTACTTTATTGGAAGGCAATATGTTTAAAACATACCAGGTTGAGGCATTTAAGGATATAGAAAACATTTTTACCGAGAATATTCCATTACTTCCAATCAGTAAGTTTGAGGAAAACGAATGCTTATCTGAATCAGAAAAAAGAAAAATGACCCTTCTTTAACAGGACAAAGCTTCACTGCTGAAGAGCATATAATATTAGCTATGCACTGTATAGACAAGAAAATAACCAATCATCTAAAGTTTATTGACAGAAAAGAAAACATTTTTACAGAACTAACAATGTCTGTGCAAAAGCAGACCTTTGATCAATAAATTTTATTTGGCTTGCAGCAGATCAGTAGATTGTATAAGCTGTTAATAAATAATGTGCATCAAAACTTCTTTAAAAGATTTGGCAATTACAATACTGGGGTTACCAGCTTCCTACGCTGAAACAGAGCGTAGTTTTAGCACATACCTACTCTTTCATACATAATAAAAGGAGCAATAAATTTGCTATAGATAGAGCAGGAAGTTAATGTATATAGTTCATAATGAAAAACTCCTAAAAGATCATAAATATGGGAAAATGGCATGTGATGAGAGTCCTTCTAGAACTCATCTGTTGGAACCGGGGCAAGGCTCTAAATCCATATCAGAAAATGAAAGATTAATCAAGACGGAGAGAGACTCTTCATCATATTCTCTTTATGATACAGAGTCCTGCTCGTGTGAAGAAAATTTCTCTAGTTCACAAGAATAGAGTCTTACTTATTTATATTTTTTATAATTATAATTTCTAAGAATTTTTTAGTTTCTTTTGTTATTATTAGTTAAGAAAAAAGTTCCTGCTTTAATACTATATAGGAATACAGATTACCTGAATCACGTTAATATTGGTTTTTTTATCTACCTTATTTTAAAATTTTTTTAAATAAAATAATTTTTTTAGGTTTAATTATGACTAATAACAAATATTCCGAGTACTTTTTAAATCAAGTTAATTAAATATTAGGTAAGTATTTTTGAACGTTTAATTTTTAACAGATTTTTTCTGTAGTCGAAATACTACAGCAATAAATAAAGTTAACTACTGATTTGTATAATTTATTATAAGAATTTAAATAAAAATACAATATTTCCATAAGTTTCCGAAAGATTCCAATATTCCCGGAAAGTTTCCGGAAACTTTCAGGCCTTTGAATCTTCCCGGAAATTTTACATCACTAGTAACGACGGAGCTTCTCTTCACTACAGAATACCTCCACCGGCGGCAGAGTTCCGACTCATTCCGTCGCATAACTGCCGCTTGTTCCCAGCTCAATCCCCTTGGGGATTGAGCTGGGATATATATTTATTTGGAATATATTATTTGGAATATATATTTATTTGGAATATATATTTATTTGGGATATATATGGGAATATATTTATTTTTAAGAAATCATGTAATAGAACTATGACTTCTTACGTGCGTACAAAGTACACACACATTTTTTTTTATGTAATTATGTTTATTTACAGTCTACGTCATTAAAAGAGTATTAAGTAAATTTGTTCCATGTTTTTGGACATGAAGAAAATACTTCCAATGATATTTCATCTTATTCTATTTATGTTTTAAGTTTTAAAATAGGTCCTGAGGCCAGGTTCTATCTAGTCTCCCTGTGGCAGGGCCATTATGGAATAATTCCCTTACTAACTCATTGTCATGGTGAATGGTACACTCATTTTGTGACTCCGTGGCTCGATGGATTTCTTCTCTGATGAAAAGTATATTTAAGTCTTCGTGAAGTGTTCAGTACACTGATTGGAACTGATTTAATGATCCTCCATTCTCTTCTTAAATACACTCTCGGCTGCTCTACTTGGATACCTCAAAGTAGAAGTGGAAATTAGTAAGGTTGCGCTGGTATCGAAGCGCGTACGGTTCTCTGCTGAATTCCGGCCTGAAGGCATCATATCATTACACTGTTATTACCGGAAGAGCTGGTCGAATACCTGGCTATTGGAATGTCCTGAGAAAAGCTTTTCCTGGACTAATAATAAAGCGATAATAAAAATGAATTCCTTGTTTATCGATCAGGTTTTACATTGGTATACAACTTTAATATATTTTTATAATTGCTTTTAGAGCCGATTGTATGCACTCGTCATTTACATAATGTACACAAACATAGAACAAAACAAACTTGACACCTATTACCTAAAAATTATTTACAAAATAGGTACATTCTGTGGGTATTTCCATGGAGCTGTGAGTATCAATGTTTAGGAAATTTAATACAAATACTTTTTAATTTTCTTACGCTTCCATGGAACAATCTTCAGACGATCAGGCTTTTCTCGTTATTTTCTTCCATGGGGATATCGACAGAGCGTATTCTCATAGTAATATCTTCTTTTTAATATGCATTTTTTACGATGACAATAATTGTATATGTTGATTTTTAAAAGAAAAGATTGGAAAATGATATTTGATAAACTTGATATTTTGAAAACAACCATTGAAGATATCGTGTTTAGAAGAATATATCGATATAGTTTATTAGTAATATGTTGTTTAAGCATAGTTTATTCTAACGGTGGTCTTCAACACGGGGATTGGAGGAAGGCTGTATTAAAGAAATACATCATAGTAATATATTTTCAAATAATTTCTATAATTGGCTATTTAGATGAAATTATTGATGTCTTGTGTCAAAAGCAAAACGATTTATATAATCAAATAAGTTTACTGTTAATAGAACAACGCGACAAAATTATTACTAACATAAGAACAATTAAACATCGGTATGCGGAGATATATTTAGTATTGCGAAAACTACAAACTCTATATTTCAAATATGTTTCAGGAATTTATTCACTCTTACATTTTTTGAATGTATTATCAGTTTGATCATAACTATTATATTGGGACAAAAATCTTTAAATTGTGATTTAGCTTAATGATTTATACAGGAATATTTTGTGTAAGTTTATTTTATACATTGCTGGATTTACATAGGGGCTGAATGGGCTATAGCCAAGGCGGCAATTTTTGGTAAAAAATTAAAAAAGGGCGCGGGGAGGGCGGAAAATTGTGGATAGCCCAGGGGCGGCAAATCTTCAAATCCGCATCTGATTGTATAACTCAGCGTTTCCCAACCGGTGGGTGGCGGGCGAATTTCAGGTGGGTCGCGGCCAGAGACCTGTAAAAGGATAGACTTGGCTAGGGATATGCCACTCAATGCATCGAGATGTAACGTCGACATAATATTGAGTGGTCTAGCCATCTGTGTCAGTCACATGCGCGGGATCATTTGGTTAAAAGAGATAGATAGACCACCGATCGACTGCTTCCATGCTGTTTCCGCGTTACGCTTTTTTGGTGAGTATGCCGAGTCTACGCTTTATAAATATGTCAGTGGTCGCGGCGTGGCTCTTACGGTAGCTGAATAACGTACATATATGTATCATCATGGGTGTGGGACGGGTCGCGAATATGAAAAAACATCAGAAAGTAGGTCGCCTGACATAAAATGTTGGAAATCACTGGTATAACTAGTAATATTACCCGTAGCTCATTTCTTTTTAATAGATGTCGCTACCGAACGCAATGACGTGCTGGAACTTTTCAAGCTGCAAGGTGATTTTATAGAAAAGCGGCCCCCCATCCTCATTTTACCTTCTATTATCAGGATGCTTCATTCGTTATTTATAAAATCAAAAAAACAAAAATATAAATTATTTTTAATAAAACATAAAACTTTGAATTCAATGAGTTTTTTTAATTTGCTATATTTTTTTATTTAATAATAAGCAATCTTACAAATATTAAATGACATATATGACAATTGCAGTAAGGCAGAAATCATCATAAAACGATTTGTCTTGATCAAATCGTTTTTCGATAGTTCCAATAATTCCGTCAAGAATGTGCAAGACGTGTTTTCATTTTTTATTCTACAGAAGGTTTGAAGGAAATTGGAAAACCATAAATATACCTACCTACTTGTATGTATGAAAATAAATATTATCTGTAGCAATCTATTTATGTATATAGAGTCTCATTCATTTACATAAACTGTATTTTATAATTAAAAAAAAATTTAATCGTGTTGAAATGTTTTAATAATACACCCACGGACAAAAATATTGCATTAATATTTTGAAATTAACGTGTGGAATAAAATTTTTTGTGCTGCCCCCAGTGTCACAGAAATCAGATTTCTTTTACGAATGCGGTGTTTTAAAGTATTATATAAATGTTATAATCGGATTTAAATTTGATGTGGGCTATATGGTGGCCAATATAATTTTTAAATTGAATCTCATCAAGGTAAGTATTCACTATTCTACCGACATAAAGACCTCCGTTATGGTGCATTAACACGAATTTGTTATCCGATATGGCTGGCAAATGGCAACACATGATTTTCTAAAATGTTTTTAATGTACATATCAGCTGTCATTCACCCAATCACCTCCACAAGTTCGGTATCTCCTTTCCAAGAAATACCACTCTATACGCTCTGAGCTTCGCTGGTGTCGCTCCTAGCGGATGACTAATTCAACTTTCACCGGTAATTTTTAAATTTGTTATTTAATTGTTATCGCTGAATATTTACAACGCAAAAAAGTAATTAAATTGTAATCGATTTTTTTAAGATTTTGCTAATCATTTTGACGTTCTATTGATGAAATATTAATTTCTTACTTCGGATACTTTCACAATTATCGTGTAGATGGCGCTAAGATGAATAGATTAATTTATAATTACATATTACGGAACATTAAAAAACGTAAATTCAGTATTTAAAACGTAAGTATATTTAAGGTGAAAATATATACCACAGCTTTGACCAACTAATATTTTTTATAATTAATGTTTTTAATTTTAATTTTAAATTAATCACTTTGACATTTATGTCAAATTTCCGGTAAACGTTTACAGACTTACCACTACTGGCGCTCGCGAATTTATAAATATCCCCTCTACGTACGAGCTCACAGCGTATAGCACTATACCGCCACCATCAAAATTAACGCTCTGTATGAGGTTACATCTGGCATACCGTTCATTATAATATGGAAGCAAGATTGACAAAACTTCGTCTACAGAAGAGTTGGTGAACAGTATGCCATTTGTAACCTCATACAGAGCGTTAGTTTTGGTGGTGGCGAATAGTGCTGCGGAGCGTGATTGCTTTGAAAGGACATACCGAACACGTGGAGGTGATTAGGCGAATGCCAACTGACATGTACATTGGAAACATTTTAGGAGATCATGGTTTGCCATTTGCAAGCCACATTGGATGTGACATATTGGTGCTGGGATTCAATTTAAAAATTATATTGGCCAGCATATAGGCGAGATCAGATTTAAATCAGATTTAAAATGAATTATTTGATAACGATAGAAACAACTTAACTCAGAAAATCAATGCAACTGGGCCAGACATATTGAAAGAAGAAGTAGAATACGCAATAAGAAACGCTAAAAATGGAAAAGCAAACGGACCTGATGAAATCCCTACAGAACTGCTGAAGCTTTTGCTTCATAATATTGCATATATTCAATACAATATACAGTACTGGTATAATACCGCAAGAATGGTTGCTGTCTACGTTTGTTACCATACCGAAGAAAACTAAGGCAATGCAATGTTCAGATCATCGAACAATCTCCTTGATGAGTCACCTGCTTAAAATATTTCTTAGAGTCATCCACAACCGAATCTATCAAAAACTAAACATCGATATTAACGATACACAGATGGGATTCAGAAAAGGATCAGGTACAAGGGATGCTCTCTTTGCCTTGAACGTTCTAACACAGAGATGCCTAGATGTTAACCAAGAGGTACACGCCTGCTTTATAGACTTTGAAAAGGCCTTTGACAAAGTACGCCACAGTAAACTCAAAGAAATCCTGGAGAGTAAGAACATTGACACCAGAGACATACAAATAATATTAAATCTGTACCGGAATCAACGAGCTCATATAAAAATAGAAGACCAAACATCGGACGAAATAGAAATACGTAGAGGGGTACGACAGGGTTGTATATTGTCACCGCTCTTGTTTGATATCTACAGCGAACAAATATGCCAAGAAGCTCTCTCATATGCAAACGAAGGGATAATAGTCAATGGAGAAGTTATCAATAACATTCGATATGCTGACGATACTGTGATAATGACAAGAACAGCGGAAGATCTACAACATCTAGTTGAAAGTATGAATGAGATATGTAATAACTACGGCATAAGGATGAACGTCAAAAAAACCAAATATATGACCTTCAGTAAGAATCCAATTAATGACACTAGTATCACAATAAACGGTACCCAACTTGAAAAAGTAAACGAATACAAATACTTGGGAACCCTTATCAATGAAACAGGTGACCAAAATCACGAGATAAAAAGACGTATTGAAATTGCCAGGTCTACTTTTATAAAAATGAAAAAATTATTTTGTAATCGTGGTATTAGTATTCATCTACGAACTAGAATATTAAAATGCTATGTATTCAGTACTTTGCTCTACGGTGTTGAGTCATGGACTCTTAAACAGAGGAATATTAAAAATCTTGAAAGCTTTGAGATGTGGTGCTACCGCCGTATACTAAGAATAAGTTGGGTGGATAAAATTACAAATGAAGAAGTAATACGCAGAATAAATAACGAGCCAGAAATTCTACTGAATATAAAAAAGAGAAAACTTGAATACTTAGGCCACCTGATGAGGGGACAAAAGTACACATTCCTACAAAATATAATGCAAGGAAAAATCCAAGGACGAAGAAATCCAGGCCGTAGAAGAATATCCTGGATGAGAAATTTGAGAGAGTGGTTTGACTGTACCACTAACGAATTGTTCAAAACAGCAGTAAATAAAATTAGAATCGCCCTAATGATATCCAATCTCCGATAGGCGAGGCACTCAAAGAAGAAGAAGATTTAAATCCATTTATAGCATTTATATGGCAATTAAAAAAATCGCATTCGGAAAAGGAATCCTATTCCTATGATACTGGGGTGCCAAAGATAGCAGCACCAAAAATTTCATTTCACATACATATGCAATATTTTTGTCCGTGAGTATATTATGAGCAAAATTAACATTCAATTAGAAATGAAAAAATATTTTTTTTGTTACGTCTAAAATTTTTTGTGAAAAAACCTAGAGGCCGCGACCTCTCGGTGATTGCACCGATTTATTTATATGGCCAGCACGCCACTGACCGAACGTCCGATACGCAGAACTATTTTAATAGTTCTGTTTAACCTTCCGATGACCAACCTTTTTTTGTTACACGGATGACCAAGTTGGGGGGGGGAAATGACCCCAGGTCAAAAATGTCAAAAATGACAATTAACAAAAAAATTAAGTTTTTTTTGACGCTATTTTACTAAACATCACCTTCAGAATATATTTTTTATTCGTAAAATATAGGGAATTTTTTTTATTTCAAAATATGAGGATATCAAGAATGATATTAAAGTCAAATAAAAAAATAATGAGTTAAAAATTGAAAATACTTTTGAATTTATTAAAGAAAAACATACGCTGGGGTCACTTTTTCCCCCTCTTGGTCATCCGAAGGTTAAATAGGCAACTAGGTTTCGTTTCGATTCAGAGGTGTTCAGATAGTCCCACTAAAGACGTCTGGAGAGACAGAAACGTACATATGGGGATCGTGAATGGACTTCTGAACCGAATTGAAACAAGCTGTTTTTAAATTTTTCATTTTACTCAAATTTTAAGTACAAGGAATCAACTTTCGTTGGAATTTCTCCTAGATAAATTGACGGAATGTGACTGCATATTGTAGAGTCTCTTTCGTATTCTTTATTCGTCGTCTCCTTGCCCTATAAATGGTAAAAGGCAGAGATTAAGGATGTTACCAGATATTGGTTCCACCAGAAATTTCAGATTTATTGTTTAGATCTGGGACTTCTAATTTCTCTACCTGTGATATACTGTTTGAATTCTCCCGTAAGTCTTGATTTGGTCCCGTTTTAGATGTTCACAAGTCACACAGTTTGCATCATTTTTTCACATCTTGTCGACAATTAACCCAGTTACCTCTGTCGATTAATATATGTTTGGAAAATACTAAAAAATAGGAAAACCCCATTAACGAATATAGAAGTTTAAATAAAATAGAAGCAGAACAATGGACCGCCTATATAGAAGAACTATATAAGGAAGATACTATAATACCTAAAGAAGAGGAAGAAACAGGAAATGACGAATCCAACATAGACACAGAACTAGAAATCACAAAAGAAGAAATAAGGAATAACATACGTAAATTAAAAAAACAGAAAAGAACCAGGACCCAATGGGATACCAAATGAACTCCTAAAATACGGAGGAAAAACCTTCATCGAAAACATAGAGATCCTCTTTCAAGAAATAATATGTAGCCAGCGTGTACCAGAGCAGTGGAGGACGAGTATAGCAATACCTATACACAAGAGAGGAAACAGCAAAGACCCTAGCAACTACCGTACCATTACCTTGCTGAGCACAACTCTTAGTGCCGGCGCAAATTGATCCTAAGAGAACACAACCTGGCACCGGCGAGGTGCGTAGAGAGTTCTGCGCATCCTAATATCAGTGAATACAGTGCCAGGGCCTCGATTTTTCTTCGTATACTAAACAGATACGAAACGAATACGTTCGATAACGAAGCGAAGGGTCAAAAATCGAGACCTGGGTCTAGCATGCGAACGTTTGTCATCGGCGTACAGTTTTCTGGTGTCGTGGGACGCGTGACTCAATTCTCAGTTGCGGTTTTGTTTTCGAGATGGACGTAGAAAAGCTAATAGAACTCGTTCGGAATTACTATTATTATAAACAACACTGATTGTGATTGGATCGTCGTTGCAAAAACTGCTTACCTATTACATATATTTATATCTTGTCTACATATTTTATTTTTAAGCATGAACAAGCCCGGTATGATGACACATTTTATTTGAGGGTTGTGCGATATTCACAGATATGCTTAACGGTTTTTAATGATAATGTTGTGTAGATTTAAGAAATGAATGATATTTACAAAATGTTTATACCTATAGAAAAGGGATTACGCCATCATTTTTGTGACATTGTATTTCTAGGCCTGGATCCCGCGTACCAACAAAAAGTTGATTAATAGCAAGCTGAAAATTTGTTAATAGCTTAACGGTGTCTCGTCAGACAAACTTTGATGTACGGGAACACTGAAACAGGGGAAGTTTTAATTGTGGAACAGGTTAAAAATTTGGAACGTCAGACTACAAAAACGTTCCATATATTTTGCCGGCCATACCTTCCAATTGATTTGTTACCATTTCATTAAACTGTCATGGAAAAATTAGACTGGTGTTTATCACTAACTGGGCATTTTAATGAGTGAAACAGGAAGAACATGTCAAATAACAGGAATCATGTTGGTTAGTAACAGCAGTCTGATTTTTGAATGAGAGTTTAATGATAGGGTAACAAATCGATTGGTTGTTCTGTCCGACAAAATACATGGGACGTTTTCGTAATGTGACGTTCCAAATTTTTAAACTGTTTTACTATTAAATCTTCCCCTGTTCCAGTGTTCCTGTACATCAAAGTTTGTCCGAATAGACACCGATAAGCTACTAATAAATTTTAAGTTTGCCGGATCCAGGTCTATAAAGTATGTTTTGATTTTAAAATAAAAGGTGTCCTTCATTTTGTGTAGGTTCATTTAATAAAAATAAAAGTTAAGTTTCTGTAATACTTAAGAGGCGGCATTTCGAAGACTTGCATCATATTGAAAAGATGAACCGCACGGCTCTGCAGTTAGTGTGGCTTTTGCCAATAAATCAAAGTTATGCGTTTACAAGAGCATATTATTTGAAAAATAAGGAGTACCATAATGTGTCATAATTATAATCTCCTTTATACAGATCAAAAAATTGTTTAGTATGTATTTCTAAATCCACACAATCATTGGAAAATGATTCATGGTAAAAAATATCTATTAATGACACTGTTATCGACAAAGTCGATCAATTTTAAACTTGTCATCATATATTTATTAGACTTTTGTTTATCGTTAAAAATTAAATGATGGTTGTGAATTGTATTTTTTGTGTTATTTAATATTTTAGCAAAAACATAATCAGCAAAAATCTTATTTAAAACATGCGAACCGTTTTTGCAATCACAATCAATGCAGTGTTTAACTTATGCTTGTTATTATAAAGGTATGTAGAAATAGAATACTCAGTGTAAGATATCTTTTTATGCACCCCGCTTATGATCAAATTCGATGTTTTCGAAAGTCATACCGCTAAGACTACTAGGTAGACGTGTAAGATATTTTTGAAACGTTACTAGTTACATGTACGGAACTACCGTTTTTTAGTTGCCTACTCAATTCAGTACAAGGATCAGATACATCAGTATTTTGTAATCAGTATTTGTACTCAGTACCACTGAGAACCGGTATCAATAGTAACCGTTACACGTTTGCACTTATTTTGCCCGTCTCTATTCGTTACGGCGACAGCCGACGGTCGGGTTAGCTTGTGTTTAATATGCGGCACGCTAGAAAAATAACTGCACAGGTCACCCGTCAACCGGCGCAAGTTGTGACTCGCTTAGGTTCAATAGGCGCCGGGACTTAAACTCTTAACAAAAATACTTGCCAATAAAATAAATGAAGAATACACAATTAGTGAGGAACAACAAGGTTTGCGGAAAAATAAGTCCACAATAGACGCCATATTCATAGCCAGACAAATTGCTGAGAAAATTGGAATGTAATACACCTGCATTTATGAGCTTTATAGATCTGACTAAGGCTTTCGATTGTGTAAGATTGGAAGATGTGCTAAGATTGCTAAAGGAGAAAAATCAGCCCAACAAGATGATAAGGATAACTAAACACATTAATACGAAGAACAAAACCAGAATAAAAGTCGAGAATGAACTAACATCGGAAGTAGAAATCAACTCGGGAATCAGACAAGGGGATAGCTTGAGTCCATTGTTTTTTAATTTGGTCATGGACAAAATCATAGAAAACATTAAAGGTACTGGAAAAGGATATAAGATGGCGGAAAAACAAATAAAAATCCTCTGTTATGCTGACGACGCAATCTTAATCTCCGATAACGAGGATAATCTACAGCGAATGGCACAAACTTTCAATACAGTGGCGAAGAACTACAACATGAAAATATCAACAGCCAAGACAAAATCCCTGGTAGTGTCAAGGGAACCCATAAGATGCAAATTAGTAATTAACAACGAACTAATTGAACAAGTCTCGAGATTCCAATATCTGGGAATCAAAATATGTAGTTATGGAGATGTTAAAGAGAGCGACGAAAAAACAAGCAAATAAAGCCAATTGCGTGTCAAGATGTCTGAGCAATATCATCTGGAAAAACAAATATATGAGGCTGGAAGGGAAAGTACGCATATACAAATCATGTGCAAGACCGATCATGACGTATGCGATAGAAACAAGATGTGACACTGCAGAAAAGAAGAGGATACTGAGAACATCAGAAATGAGAACGTTGAGGTCAATAACTGGGAAAACACTGAGAGACAGAATACCGAACGACAGAATAAGAGATATCTGTAACATACAAGATATAGTACGGTGGTGAAGACAGAGACGACGAGAGTGGAATCAGCATGTGACTAGAATGGACAGTGAGAGAATAGCCCGTATAGCCAGGGATTCGAAGCCAACAGGCAAGAGACCAATAGAAAGGCCCTTTAAAAGGTGGCGAGATAGCTGGCAGTCAACATCACAGCTACGAATACAAGCTCAAAATCGGTAAGGAACAGGCCAAGAGGCCTATTATAAAAAGAAGAAGAACAAGAAGAAGAAGACGAAGAAGAAGAAGAAGATTAATATATGTCTTTCATCATTAAAATGACATTTACGGTTATTATTAATGTTTTATCGTTTGTTATCTTATAAAGCACATCTAATTATTCATCGTATGTAATATTTAACTAATATCATTCATTATTCTCCAAACCAGTCAATTACGAAAATTATGTTTAGTCCAGGATGTATGCTCGCCCCCGTTACGGAAATTATTCCGTTTTGTTTTTTTTTTGTACAAAACTTACTCAAAAAGAGGTCCTTATAACAAACCCACAGGGTGCCAGGCGGTACCGCGGTCGGAAAATGGTTTAAACAAATTTTTTAAATAAATTCAAAAAAGGCTTATCTTATAGTACATTCTTTCACGATTTTTGCTGTAAATTTTAAAGAACCGCTTGGATTGATATGAAATTTGGCATACGCATAGCTAACATGTCAAAGAAAAAAAGTGATATGGTGCCGATGTGTGCTTTTGCCCTAGGGGTGAGTTTCACCCCATCTCGGGGGTGAAAAAATATATGTCCAAGCTAAGTTCCGAAATGGATAAAACTGACTAATTTTAAGCAACTTTTGTTCTATAGTTTTTTCACCAAATCAATACTTTTCGAGTTCTTTGCAAGTGAATATGTTCATTTTTCAACAAAATAACCACGTTTTTAGACGGTTTTTCGCAAATAACTCAAATCGTAGTAGCAGGGCCGCCGAGAGGGCGGTACAGCCGGTACATTTTACCGGGGCCCGGCGATGTAAGGAGCCCGGCGTCGACCAGACCAAAGACGTAATTTTTCCCGTTTTTTTTGCCCTTACTTTATGTTCATAATGCGTCGTCGCGTGGTCCGTAATACTCGGCTATATTTAATATTATGACCTTTGATCGATTTGGTGTAAAATTTTAACAGCAATAAATCACAGGTGTCAAGTACTACAGTGGAGTCAAATAAAACTATGGTATGGATATGGAGATTAAAATTATATCAGGGCCTCTAGAAGATTTACAAAAAAATCAGAAAAATCTATGTTGAAGAATCTAAATTAGTTACCAGCAACTATGGAATAAATCCAGTATTTACATCAAATAAAGAAAATCGGCGCAAAAAGCCTGTGAGATTTATGATGATTTGCCTGGGCCTAGTAGTGATGCGACTGATAATTTTGAGCCCGACCATTGATTAAGGTATTGGAGGACCTCAATCAACGGCCCGACGCAATATTTCGCTGGGAAATATTTAATATTGTCATATAATAAGCAATTTAACCAGGAGATTTAATGCGGAAAATAAAATTAATTTGTTATTTAAAATGTTATGGATATTCCGAGATGAAGATGAAGACAATATTAAAAAAAATGATAAGTATTACTTATGTATTGCGCAAGTTTTATAAAGAAGATATCAGTGAAGAATTGATAGATGAAATTTTTCATTTGAGAGCGATACACACCGATAATATTGGTGAATCTTAACTTTGTTCAATAGATTGCTTAATAAAATTAAACATCTCAAATTTGAATCGTTATTGCGTTAAGAATATTTTGCACATTACCAGTGACAGTCGCATAAGCAGAAAGATCCTTTAGTTTTCTTTTTCGCATAAAAAATGCTATGCGGTAATGCTACTATGAAACAGGATCGATTGGTTGCCTATCAACTTTGTGAATTGAGAATGATTTGGCCAAATCATGCGATTTTTCGAAAATTAGAGACATTTTTGCCGATCAGAGAACTCGAAAAACACCAGTATTATAATATTTTCACTAAGTATTATAAATATAATCAAAATTTAATAAAATTTATATTTGAAATGTTTGTTATTATTATTTATTATTAATAATTTTATTTCTATAAAAATTAAACAATTTTTTTCGCTCTTCACTGTTGCCGGGGGCCCTTCACTTTTTACCGGGGCCCGCTCATCACTCTCGGCGGCCCTGCGTAGTAGGTCTGGATCCCGCGTATAAAAAAAAGTTGATTAATAGCAAGCTGGAAATTTGTTAATAGCTTAAGGGTGTCTAGTCGGACAAACTTTGATATATTGGAACACTGGAACAGGGAAATTTTAATTGTGGAACAGGTTAAAAATTTGGAACGGTCATACCACGAAAATGTCACATGTATTTTGTCCGCCAGAACTTCCAATTGATTTGGTACCCTTTCATTAAACTCTAATGCTAAAATCAGACTGATATTTATCACCAAATGGGCATTTTAATGAGTGGAACACGTAGAACATGTCAAATGACAGAAATTATGACAGGTGATAAATAGCAGTCTGATTTTTGCATGAGTGTTTAATGAAAGGGTAACAAATCAATTGGATTTTGTGTCCGACGTTTTCATGGTCTGACCGTTCCAAATTTTTAACCTGCTCCACAATTAAAACTTCCCCTGTATCAGTGTTCCCATATATCAAAGTTTGTCCGACTAGACACCCTTAAGCTATTAACAAATTTTCAGCTTGCTATTAATCAACTTTTTTCATACGCGGGATCCAGACCTATAGGCATTTTGTCGAAAAAAATATTCTTACCAAAACTATAATAGCCTATAAAAAAGTGAAAAAATGGTGTATATATTAGGTCTCTATACCTAGCAAAAGCAGAGTTATAACTAATGAAAACTAGGTTCATATTCGAAAAATTCCAAATAGAATAATTCAATGTGAAATATCCAAATAATGAAGCATTCTAGGGGAAAACACACTACAAAAAAAGCTTTATTTTTGAAAAAATTTCTAGCATCAAATGTAAGCAAGTTACACTCAAAATAAAGTTGGTCCCTTTTGTTTTGGCAAAAAAAATCAGGAAATTCAATTAGCAACTTAAATGAAATTAATCGTTACCGCTTCACAAGTTACTTTACTTATGTTGTGTTTATATGATCTGTATAAGTTTCATCGATTCAAAGTGCTTACTTTTGAAAAAGTTTAATTTTAAAGTAAAATTTTTAAAAATTTTAATTTTGAAAAAAATGCTGTTTTCAAATTACTTAAAAATTGTTATAGATACCAAAAATCTTTAAGAATAAAAAAGTCGGCTTTAGTTTTCTGAATATTTTGTATTTTTTTGTTTTTCTGTAAGACAAAAATTGGTTAAGATTAGGTGTTTCTAAATTAGCATACACTGGTGATAAGTGACTCGTTCAAGCCCTTTTAACTACAGCTCTTTCAAAAATAAGGACTTTCATCCGATGAAACTTGCAGATCATATGATCAATACATACGCGAGAAAAAAACTTGTGAAGTGGTAACAATTAAGTTCATTTGAAATGCTAATTAGGGGGTGATTTTCCCGATTTCTTACCAAACGAAAGGGACCAACTTTATTTTTAGCGTAACTTGTTTACTTTTGATGCTAAAAAACTTTTTTTAAAAACAAAAATAAGCATTTTTAAACACTTTAAAAAAGGTAAAATGAGTTTCCCCAAAAAAGTGCCTGGTTTTTTGGTTATGGCACGTTAAAATATTCCATTTGGAATTTCACGAATATGAACCTATTTTTCATTAGCTATAGCTTCTACTAGGTATAGTGACCTAATATATACACCATGTTTTTTACTTCTTTACGAGATATGTTTTCCGATTCGTTTAAAAAAAAACGAATCGGAATAATTTACCTAACGGGACGAGCATACAGCCTGGACTAAGTCCATAAATGGCATTTACTTTTATTGACAGGAATTGATAAGAATTATATGACAATATTAATCACTGCATAGCGTTCAGTCCCTTATTCTTATTACATTTTTTCGCAATTAGTTTTAGAGTACAGTACCATGTACACAAAAAATATTGAAGGTAACAAGCTTGATACCCATTACTTAAAAATAATGTATAAAATTAGTGTCTACTGTGGAGTACTTCCCTGGGCACTTGATCGTCAATGTTTGGGAAATTTGATGCAGTTACTACTTAACTTTCTTCTGTTGCCATGGAATATTGTTGTCACCATTAGTATTACTTCTTATTTTACCTCTACAAGTTCATTGATAGAGGAGGTTCTAACAATAATATCTTTGGGACTATATGCTCATTTTACTACAACCACAATGTATGTGTCAGTAATTAAAAACAAAGACTGGAAACTAATATTTGATAAACTGGATGTTTCAAAAACAGTCCTTCAAGAGAAAGATTTTCATAGAACATGTCGACATATTTTATTATCAATATGTTGTTTAGGTATATTTTTCGCACAAATAATTATGACTAATTATTATAGTGTGATAGCACTTTTAAGAGGTATATATTTCTTAATAACATATATCCAATTAATCTCCACTACTACCCACCTCCAAGAACTTATTGATATCATATCTCGAAGGCAAAATCAATTGAATGATCAAATAAAGTTATCGTTCACAGAAAAACAGATGAACATTTATAGTAACATAAAAACAATTAAACAAAAGTACAGAGATATATTTTTTATTGCAGATAGTACAAACTCAATATTTCAAATAAGCTTTTTGAATTTAGTGACTCTTACATTTTTCGAGTATATCAGCGATTTAAGTAAAATGTTGTCTCCCATATTACAAAATGATCCGTCGAATAGTCTAGCTCATCATCTTCTTATCCGATCAATTATATTTGCGGGAATCGGTAGCGTAAGTATTTTTATGATTAAATCTGCATGCATTTCTTAAAAACTTCTTCTTCCTCAATTTGTATAGACATGACTCTCTCTGTTTTTTTCAATGTGTCTCCAGTAAGTTCCATCGTTTTCGTGGTCTTCCCACTGATCGTCTTCCTATTGGGGAACCGTGTCTCGCTGTCCTTACTTATGTGGTCATTCCATTTCAACCTATGAATTGCCCCAATAACTGAACGTTTGTAGGAGGACTCTATAGTTACGTCTATCGCTACCCACATAACAATTTCATGTTCTTAGTAAATTCATAGAACATACTTTTCAGAAAGAGTATATGCTGAGAATATGCGTAATTACCATTACGAAGGTGCAGAGCAGATACTGAGTATATACTACATTACAGTACTTAAACGTTCTATTTATATACTTAGAATGTACTGCCGCACTTCTTTTCAGTATATACCAAGAATATACTACTGCACATCCTTTTAGTATGTGGGAAGAATATGCTTTTAAGATTATTCCAAGCAAATGCTATATTGCTCAGAAGTATGTTTTCAGCATCACCTAATCTCATCCTAGGTTCTACCAACTATCCTATTTACATATTCAAATTGCATACGAGAATGTAATTAGCACATTTTATAATATTACTTAGAAATTAAGTAGGTACACATAAATTTTAGTTATTTATATAAATATTATATAGGCAAGTATATAATATATCCTTACTTAAATTATATTTAGGTATTATGTGCATATCAAAATAAACATGCTGAATTTATAAATATAATACCTAAATATAAATATTATATAATATTTATTGAAACTAAACAACTAAAATTTATATAATTTGTACTTACCTACTATTTAAGTAATACTGAGTATGAATTTAATATTTTCCAGCACCACAAACAAAATAACAAAAAAAAAACGTCAAATAATTGTCAAAGTGTGGACACGAATTTTTATTCTCCGCATTTTATAGTTTGATTTTAACGATACAAACGAGCAGTTCTCGGTGTATTGTGTGTTATTGTGTTAATTAGTGTTCCTTTTGTTAATTTTCTTTATTGTTTATAATAGGTAGGTTAGGTAAGTAATTAAAAAAATATATAATGGATGAGACCTCGGGTGGCACTTCGCCACCCGAAAATAAGGATGCAGAGGAGGATAGGTATGTAAATAATTTTATAGATTTAAATAATAGATATAGAACTGAGGATAAAGATCCATATTTTGTATATATTGAGAGTACTGATAAGCATTTGGGAAGAATTTTCCCAATCCGGATTGGTCACGTTTTGTTGACTGACAATTATATAAAATCCGATGTCCTTGATATCAAATCGGTTGGTCTTAATCGCGTTAAAGTTATTTTTAAGTCGTATGAAAAAGCTAATTATCTAGTTGATAATAAAATTATGTCAAATAATAACTTAGTAGCGTATATACCCAAATTTTTTACACACAAGAAGGGTGTGTTGAGGAATATTGACACATACTTTTCTGAGGAATATTTAAAAAATGCCATAATATCTAATAAAGAGGTGGTTCAAGTTCAACGCATGAAACGAAAGGTAACAGATAAAGACGGTAATATTTCATATGTAAACAGACAAATGGTTATTGTGCAATTTGTAGGAAATGAACTTCCTCAAAATATACAAATTAATTTATGCAATTTCTCTGTAGAACCATATATATTCCCCGTTGTTCAATGTTTTAATTGCTTGCGATATGGACATTCTGCCAAGCAATGTAAAACCAAATCTTCTCACTGTCGAAACTGTTCTAGCCTAAATCATACGTCAGACTCTTCTTGCGAAAAATTCTGCATTTATTGCCAAAATAATGAACACTGCTCTACATCCAGAGATTGTCCAGTATATAAGAAACAAAAAAATATCAAACAACTCATGGCCAGGGAAAATATTACATTTAAAGAAGCTGAAAGAGTGCATGATAATCCATCTTATGCCAAGATTTCTACAAATAATAGATTTTCAGTTCTTAATAATTCCACTAATTTTCCCTCTCTGCCACTCCCTAGTACGTCCCAAACTCCAAATTCTAGCTTTTTGCTACGTAAACCCAATGTTCGAAATACTTCACCCAAAAGACAAGTGAAAAAACGTAAACCATCTGCTCCGGAGTCTCCACCTATTTCTCAGTCTCTGCCTACTTCTTCCCATTTTCAAACAAAAAAAACCAAATCTTCACATAATCCCATCATACCAAATCCTCACAGAGATGACTTTATCCAATATAAGGAAAAACTAACAAGTCAGATAATAACCGTAGTTAAACAAGTAGTTAATTCAGATTCATCCGCAACAAATTACAATTTAGAAGAAAATATTAGAAATATGATCTCCTCTATATTAAGTTCTTCAAATCTAATTCCAGAAATGGATATTGAATCTTGTTCTGATGATTCAATCCACTAATAAGATAAGTACACTCAATAGTAAAAACATTAAAGTTATCCAATGGAATATTCGTTCTTTCTCTAAAAACCATCCAAGTTTATTAAATTTTTTACACAATAATCCTGTAGATATTATAGCTTTATCAGAAACCTTTAAAAAACCAAACCATTCTTTTAAACTAAAAGGGTATAAGATTATCCGACAGGATCGTGCAAATGGCTTTGGCGGTGTTGCCATTGCAGTTCGCCAAGACATTAAATTTATCAATTTTCCTATTACTTTTGCATATAAAAAAGATTTAGAACTTTGCGCAGTTAAATTTCCGTCCTTAATTATCATACTAGTATCGGTGTATAAACCACCTAAATTAAATGTTTCTAAATCAGATTGGTCAAATATCTTTCGGCAATTTAATTCTCCTGTTATTTTCTGTGGCGATTTTAACAGCCATCATACACTTTGGGGATCTCATATTAATAAAGCTTGTGGTAATCAATTAGTAGAAGCCTTAGATGATAATAACTATGTTGTTCTCAATAATGGTAAACCAACTAGAATTTCTCGTCCAGAAGAGCTACCTTCGGCGGTAGACATTACATTTTGCTCTGCTAGTTTGGCTAGTGATTGTTGTATATGGGATGTCGTACCAGATGCGTTAGGTTCAGATCATTGTTTAATCAAATTTGAAATTATTAGGGATAGAGTTATAATAAATAAAAATCCAGCATCTAAATGGAATGATAAATTAGCTGATTGGTCTGCATACTCCACTATACTGGAAAATTCGTTAATTAGTACAAACCAAAATCTAAACTCCAATCTACTAAGCTTCTCTATTTTTATGGAAAAGGTCTCAGAAGCAGCATCCGCAACTATTCCCCTAAAAAGAGCAAGACAACAAGTAACTCAACGTCCAATATGGTGGAATACCGAATGCTATGATATGTTTCGTCGCAGAAAAGAAGCCCTGAACCAGTATAAACATGTCTCAAACTATACAAACTATTGTCAATACCAAAATGTAGCTAGTCAAACTAAATTACTATTTTCTAAAAAAGCTCGAGACAGCTGGATATCTTTCATAAGCAGTATTAATAAAAACACGCACCCTACTAAAATTTGGCAATTTATAAAAAAAATATCAAACAAAGACTCAACGGGATCGGGCAGTATATCAGCTGATATGGTGGACGATTTTTTTGAGTTTTTTATTCCCAAATTTGCATCAAATAAAATCGACTTCAGTAAATTCAATAGTAATGTAGCATGCAATGAATCATTTTATATGCCTATCAGTTTGGAGGAATTACGATTAGCAATCAAACAATCTAAAAGTACAGCACCGGGTTTTGATAGCATTACATATAAAATGATTGAATACTTGCCTGCAATTGCTAAAGACATTCTTTTAAATATTTTTAATAGTTGGTGGTTGCAAGGTTTATATGACCAAAGTTTAAAAAAAACTGTAATTTGCTTACTTGCTAAACCCAACAAAAATTTAAGTCTACCTAACTCTTACAGACCCATTTCATTAATATCATGCATTACAAAAACATTTGAGAGAATTATCAAATTAAGAATGGAATTGCATTTTGAAAGTAATTGTTTATTACCTATTAATCAGTTTGGATATCGCAGAGGCAAAGGCACCTCTGAAGCATTAGCTCACTTAGTTTCCGACATTCAGAATGCACTTTCCGTTAATCTTATAACGGCATGCTTGTTTTTAGATATTAAAGGGGCTTATGATACTCTGGATATTGATATTCTAACTGTACAGCTCATAAAATACGGTCTAAATTATAAATTCGCACAAAGAATCACAGATTTGTATAGGGACAGAGAAGTTTTCATTCGAGATTCAGAAAATCACATTTACGGCCCTCGATTATTATCAGTCGGAATTCCGCAAGGTTCAGTCCTAAGTCCAGTACTTTTTAATATCTATACTGCAGAATTGCATGACATGTTAAATGAAACAAATAATACAATTAAAATCATTCAGTATGCAGACGATTTCTGTATATACAGCAGCCGTAAATCATATAATGAGTGTTTATGCGATTTGGAACTGATAATGCAATGTGTAAAAAGATGGTCTATGGCTTTTAATTTCACGTTATCCCCTGAGAAATCTAGCATCACCTTTTTCACTAGACATAGGTTAAGTTCCCCTACCAGTATAAATTTAAGTAATGTTGATATTAATGTATCCTCTCACCATAAGTATCTGGGCGTGGTTTTGGACAAAAAACTAACCTGGACACTCCATGTGAATCACATTATCAACAAATGCGAAAAAGGTTTAAACATGCTTCGTTGCATATGTAAAGCTAGATGGGGTGCCGACCCAAAGATAGCATTAATGTTCTATAAATCGTATATTCGGTCAATCATTGATTATGGATGCTTTTTATATGGTTCATCGTCAAAATCTAATTTATCAAAAATCGATCATATTCAGTATAAGGCAATACGTATATGTATTAGTGCGTTTAAGTCAACGCCATGTGCTGCAATTCTAGCAGAAGCGCAGGAACCTCCTCTAAACCTTAGAAGAGAATTCTTGTCTAATAAGTTTCTATTAAAGACCAGGACTTTAGACTCACATAAATTATTAAGTAAAATTAACAGTCTCACTGAATATAACTTAACAAATTCTTATTGGAGAATTAAAACTTCTCCCCCTCTTACAGATGCTTATCTAGAAACTAACAACTTTAGCATTAACACTAAACAAATATTACCCATATATAACCTTTCTATTGAGGAAATCGCAATCTTTCCAAAGATCATAAAACCTACATACAGAAACTTACCATGCCAAAACAATAAAATTGTAAAATTAATCTTATCTGAATTTTCTAATTATAAATACATCTATACAGATGGTTCAAAAACATGTAATAGTGTAGGTAGCGCTTATTATGTTTCTAATATAAAAAGTGGTAATTCTTTTAGACTACCTAAATGTACATCTATCTTCACTGCCGAACTTTATGCTATTGAAAGAGCCCTAACTTACGCGGTTGAACAGAACTTTGGAGACACGGTTATACTATCAGATTCTTTATCTGCTCTTGAGGCAATATCGCAACCAATAACCAAAAAACACAACAATGAGTTGTTATGCCATATTAGAAAGACAATCGCTCGATTTAAAAATAATAGCAGTGACTTGGTCTTTATCTGGGTAAAAGGACATGCCGGAATCAAAGAAAATGAGATAGTGGATGAAATGGCAAAGAATTCAGCAACTTTAAATGAAATAGTAGATTTAACAATCTCCAGCGATTACATTCCCAAATTGCATAAAAAATTAAGAAAAAAATGGGAAACTATTTGGCTTAAGTTTGTACAAACTTCGAGGAATCCATACACTAACATACACCCACAACTTCCGCAAAATATCCCACATATATTTGATTATCACGTTACTCGATTTTATTCCACATCCCTAAGTCGCTTAAGATTAAACCATGGCAATTTTCCTGCACATTTAGCTAAAATAGGAATGCGTATCAATGCGTATCAACTCTCTCTGTTCATGTGATAACTACTCTACTGCAGATTTAAATCATATATTCTTTAATTGTGAACTTAATAAAAACCATACGAAAGCACTAATTGCTAGACTTCAGGAGCGGAATGTAAGTTTACCGCTGAATATTTCACATCTACTAAGGTTCAATACCAAAACTATTAATGATATTATCATACAATTTCTTAAAGATTCTAAAATAAAAATTTAATATGACATCTTCAATCTTCAACTTCCAAATATCTGTGGCAAAAAGTTTATCTAATGCCATCCCCTCTTTGTGAACACACACACACAAACAAAATAAAGATATTATGTATGTCCCAAGTCTTAGTTCCTAGTATACTTTGTCGTTCGTCTTCCTCCTAACATAGGGTGACCAAACGTCCCGTAAAAACGGCATTGTCCCGTTTTTTAACGATTTTTCCCGGTGTCCCGAAAATGTCTCTCGGGACGCCTAAATGTCCCGTATTTACGTTGGGTTGATTTTATGCATCTGACTATATTTTCTCTCTTTAATTCTTCATCAATTTCGGCATTTGATTTCATTCTTATTTCTCCCTATATTATTACATTGTGGCGCAGTATTGTTCTCATTATTTTTCTTTCAAATTTCAGAAGGTCTTCCTTCCTCTTTCTTGTTAGGCGTCGTTGTTTTCATCCCATATGTAACAACAGGTCTTATTAAGGTCTTAATTATTGTCTTACACTTATAGGTTTATCTTTGTTCTCTTATTTAGAGTTTTGCTTCTCAGCAGATTTCTATTCAATCCATATTTATGTTTTTTTTGGCTTTCAGAATTCTTTCCTCTGTTCTCTCTTTTCCCTATTGTTACTACTAAGTAGCTAAAGGTGGATACAGTTTCAAATATTATTTATGGTTTTGTGATATTGTAATCGTACGGCCTTACTTCTTCATCACAGTCTTCCTTTGCAGTGAATAGCATTTTTTCGTAATAATCTTCCCATATTCTACTGTTCTATTTGCCTTCAAATAGGGATTCTTGGTGACTTTTTTGTAAAATTATTTTATTTTATGGTCTTTTCTGTCCTTTTCAATATCCTCTAGCGAAACCAGTCATTTTTCTTCTTTTTATTTGTTGCGTTAGCCTTATTTATCGCTATTTTGTATTCTCTCCTGTTTTGTTTTGACGGGTTGTTGATTTATGTCATTCTGGCGGAGTGTTTTAGTGTTCTGTCTGTTTCGCAGCCTTGATGTAATTTATGATCATGTAATTTACGTAAGTAAATTGAAAAGGATTTATATTTCCCAAATTAGCTAAAAGACCATGTTTCAATAATTACGTCTCTGTGTAGGCCCCTCGGTTAGCTGGAGGGTATCGCCCCAAACCCTCCTTGGCAGTGGTGTACCCAAGGGGGTTAACCCCCCCCCCAGAGCATATGAAAAGTATATAAAGAATAGTAGGAAAATGTAAATTATGTTTCACAAACAATACAAAAAAATGTCAACCCCCCAGAGAAAAATTCCAGGTGCGCTACTGCTCCTTGGATGTGTCCCGTTTTTTCAAGTTTATGATTTGGTCACCCTATCCTAACACTAACAACATCAAGCATGCATCAAGTATAGATTGGATACAAATACAAATATTGCCTGTGCACTCGTGCACTGTGCCTCCTGTTTAGTGTTTGTGTTTTTATTTTCATAAAACCTTTGTTAATTCCTATGCAGGTAGAATGAAAAGGGTCATTTCCGTTTGCATTATTCCGATCTTTTACGATCTGGTGATGGTGTATTCTTTCCAAACATTAAATTCCAACGATGTAAAAAATACTCATGGTAAAATCAAAATGAAAACGATTTTTTTCTTTAATACAAATTAATTTTTAAACTTTTTTATCATACCTACAATTAAACCAATTTTGAGAAATGAATTCGTCTGGGATACCTATGTACATACATAAATTTTATTAATTATTATAAAAATAATAAGTAGAGGCTAACGGTATTCTTCCTATACATACATATAGTCCGTCCGATATAACTTTTCCCATGCGGTACGATTCATTTTCAATCAAATTAAGTCAAAACATAAATTGAAACGAACGTCGATGTGTATATACATTTTGTATACTGTATACTATTGTATACTACACACATCGGCGTACGTTTCACTTTCTGTTTTGACTTAATTTGATTGAAAATGAATCGTACCGCATGGGAAAAGGTATAGCGGACGGACTATACATATTCTTTTTAAGATATTTTAAAAGTACATACGTACAAGTATGTGTTAAGCACATACTTTTAAAGTACATTCGATGAAGGTATATTCCAAGAATGTACTTTTACGAATATTCTGAGATACTACGTACACGAATGTGCTCAGTATATTCGGTACGAGAATATTCTTTAAAGTATATTCAGATAACATGAAATTTAGAATGTTTTTATGGTATAGTCACAATCACTGAATAGTTTACACCTTTATTTTTATATTGTAAAACTGTAAAATCGCAGTGTCGTACGGATTTACTAAATGTCAAATTGCTTGTCAAAAATTTTAGTGCGTATTGAAGTATAAAATAAGAAGTTATTAAAAGCGTCCAAAATGCCGTTTATATCACGCGCAAAACCAAAAGTAATTGCCAAACTCAATAATTTTAACTCAATTTTATTTAAAAAAAAATGCCTTTCTATACCTACTTTCCGTTTTGTTAAATTTTTTAAAATAGATTTATTTTATTTTGATTTTTTAATTTTAATCAACCTATTCTGGGTCCGCCACTGGTAACGTCATTTTGACGTAAAAGGTGCGTTAGAGGTATATATTAACATAGAGGGAGCCCTGTGGACGGAGCCTACCTTCCGCGCTTCCTGACGACAAGATCTCATGGACTGGTTTGCTTGTTCAGTGTGAATATAGGCACGGAAGAGGAGGACAACTGTAGCAGCTTTACTATACGTAAGAGTGAAACAGCACTAATCCAAATAAAAAAGATGGTGTCGTCACTTCGCTCTGAATGACACTCTCTCTATGCTAATATATAAGGTCCGCTTGCCACTATGCTAAATTTAGTACTGAAATTAGTACTAAAAATATTGTATCTACAAATTAGATGCGCGCGCCGATTTAGTACTAAAAATTAAAACATGTTCTAATTTCTTGTACTGAAATTGACACAATATTAAAAAGTGAGGTTGTATTGTATATTAGGTACTTAATAAGTTAATGGCTTGCAACTTGCAATCTCAATTAGTAAAGCTCCTATCTATGAACCTTGAGTAAAGCTCATGTAAATTTAGTAGGTAGAGCGCATGCCTATATGCTGATTACAATTCGGATAGTTGCAAACACAAACTTGGCACAAACTGACTTTTTCATACTAAATCGACTCGCGCAACTAACCAATATTTTTAGTACTGAAATACGTACTGAAATTAGTATAATGGCAAACGGGTCTAACTCTATGGTTTAAGCCTTGTTTAAGCGAGGTAAAAATTCAAAAAATTGGCCACTGGATATTAAAGGGTGCCATGAAACTATAAGATATTAAAGGGTGTAAACTATTCAGTGATTGTGACTGTACATGCTACGCTTGTACTACGCATGTACTAAAAAGAATATACTCTGTCGAATGTTAGTAGTATATGATGCGAACATGTTATGTTGGTATATACCTCATATCTGGGAAAATTTGAATTTTTAAGTTGTAGGCCTCATGTCATAAGTATGATCAAATCCGTTTACTATGGCAAAAACGGTTTTTCAAGTTCACTAAATTATATAGTACCTTCAGTTATCAAATTTGAACTTGGATGCACCAGACACTATTTGCCAATACCTTTGATCGTATCTATTAATTAAAGAATTAGAAATAAGACAATTATTTATTTATAGGAGCGGTTTTAAATACCTAATATAGCAAAATAAGTTAAAAGCAAATTTATCAATTAATAAAAGGTGAGTATATGTAAATACATGTTACGGTACCTTTACATGGAGTGGCTCGTCTTCTTCTCCCTAGTACTAGGCTGGATTTCTGCTTGGTTTTCTGGCACTTTGTATGGGGTTAAAACTGTTTACAAAATTGGGTTGTTTCACTGAAAGTTTATACATTACTAAAAGGGGCGTGCGTGCGTGCGTGCGTGCGTGCGTGCGTGCGTGCGTGCGTGCGTGTGTGTGTGTGTGTGTGTGTGTGTGTGTGTGTGTGTGTGTGTGTGTGTGTGTGTGTGTGTGTGTGTGTGTGTGTGTGTGTGTGTGTGTGTGTGTGTGTGTGTGTGTGTGTGTGTGTGTGTGTGTGTGTGTGTGTGTGTGTGTGTGTGTGTGTGTGTGTGTGTGTGTGTGTGTGTGTGTGTGTGTGTGTGTGTGTGTGTGTGTGTGTGTGTGTGTGTGTGTGTGTGTGTGTGTGTGTGTGTGTGTGTGTGTGTGTGTGTGTGTGTGTGTGTGTGTGTGTGTGTGTGTGTGTGTGGGTGCGTGCGTGCGTGCGTGCGTGCGTGCGTGCGTGCGTGCGTGCGTGCGTGCGTGCGTGCGTGCGTGCGTGCGTGCGTGCGTGCGTGGGGGTGTGTGTGTGTGTGTGTGTGTGTGTGTGTGTGTGTGTGTGTGTGTGTGTGTGTGTGTGTGTGTGTGTGTGTGTGTGTGTGTGTGTGTGTGTGTGTGTGTGTGTGTGTGTGTGTGTGTGTGTGTGTGTGTGTGTGTGTGTGTGTGTGTGTGTGTGTGTGTGTGTGTGTGTGTGTGTGTGTGTGTGTGTGTGTGTGTGTGTGTGTGTGTGTGTGTGTGTGTGTGTGTGTGTGTGTGTGTGTGTGTGTGTGTGTGTGTGTGTGTGTGTGTGTGTGTGTGTGTGTGTGTGTGTGTGTGTGTGTGTGTGTGTGTGTGTGTGTGTGTGTGTGTGTGTGTGTGTGTGTGTGTGTGTGTGTGTGTGTGTGTGTGTGTGTGTGTGTGTGTGTGTGTGTGTGTGTGTGTGTGTGTGTGTGTGTGTGTGTGTGTGTGGACTTGGATGTAGTACCTAGAGGACCGTATTGGTAACGTAACCAAGACATACATACACGAATTAAATGAAATATAAAATAAATAAGAATAATTAGTAAAAATTAAAAGAAAAAATGTGTGGAGGCACGGAACAACCTTTCAAACTCATGTTCAGTGATTAAAATCGGTTAAGCCGATTAATCATGTTTAGAAATTATCGAGCTCCAGAAGTATAATCCATTTAACAATTATCGCCGGAATGCTCGAGTTGTAGTGATTACGACGTTAAATTTAATCACGCAATCCGAGTTCATTTTTGCGCATACATTTTTGCGCCACGTAATATTCATATCAGCTCTTTTGTAGTTGGAATATTGTGTGCGCCACTCATTCTTACTGCGAGGCGTTTAACGATTTTTTATTCTTGTTCTTATTATAATTTTTTATCAATAAAATCGATAAATCACCAATAAAAGGAAGATCGACGATTAAAATTTAATATGTACACTTATAGAAACAAAACAAAAAAAATATAACTTCAATCAATCAATCCAATAATATAAAAGTTATTAATCGTAAGCAGCAGTTAAATGTCATCCAATCAGAAAGCTCTTATTAAATTAAATGTCACTTGCTACATAATAAATCGACAAAAAAATATCTTTTTTATTTATCGATCAGATTGGTATGCAATTTGTATATATTTTTAAAATTATAATATTGTAGTGACTTTTAAATAGTTTTTAAAAGCAACAGGTACGTAATAATTGTTAATGTATCATGGGTATAAACCTACCTATTTGATCTGCCAAAATACATAGTATGTAATACTTTTATTTATATAATTTGATTACCATCAAAATTTCTATCAATATTCACCTAATATATTGTTTTTTTATGTTTTGTTGTATTTTTTCAATTCTAAATCATTTCAATTCAAAATTAAAATAATTTGATCAATTTTCAAAATATCAAAATATCACAAGTTTAATCCGTTTAGTTAGTCGATCTTCGTAAATAATGACACATAGTGTCCGTGGCTAAGCGGAGAAGGCGAATGAATTCCAATACCAACCGCTCTTATCAGCGCTGGTTCGAGTCCCAATAGAAACTTTCTTTTTTGTTTTTTTTTTTTATACATTTTATGATTGTAAGTATATTTATTATATAATTGTATTTTCAGAAAATACGTATTTAGTTAAAAAAAATTTCGACAATTAATGTTCAGACATCATTTGTGGCTTGTTTAATGTGTTTGTGTGTGTTTTATTCTTTTATTATTTTAATTTTTGGCACTGTTCTAATAAAAATGTTTGAGAAGTAGTAAGTATAAATTAGTTTAATATTTAAACAAAATATAAATAAAAAGTATATTAATTTCGTTTAAATCATATAATAGAAGTATAACTTCTTACGTGCGTACAAAGTACACACACATTCTTTTTTACATACGGTACAAATATGTCTAATTCAGAACCCAAACCTGATTAATAAATAATATAAAGTTTTTATGACCTTAAAACAACACCCTGTAATTTGAAATTTTCAAAATCCATTTGCATATTTGAAAAGAGCACAAAAAATAAGTTTATAGGTTCGCTTCATTTTTTAAGTAAATAATTCAATGACTTGAATTTTGATATTATATTGAAATTTTTAACAACTCTGAGGTTAAAAAGCAGGTAGTATTAACTTTTAATAATAAACTATTAAAGTTAATGATTAAATACTCATTTTAAAAATAATCAATACTTAATTACTACGTTGGAATGACCCACTTATTAATCACAAGAAAAATCGAGATCCGGATTAACAAAAAAAAGAATGTGTGTGTACTTTGTACGCACGTAAGAAGTTATACCTACTTCTATTATATCATTTCAACGAAATAAATATAATTTAGACAGTTTATTTTTATTTTATCTAAATATTAAACTAATTGGAATGTTTACCACTTTCCAAAAAAAAAAGAATATTAATGGTCCAGATTTGAACCCAAGACCTCTCGATCTGTAGCCGAATGCTCTAGCAATAACGCCACGAGCTTTCTGTTTATATAGTTTCTCGGACATAATGACAAAATGACAATTCACGGTAACAAACAGACAAAGTATAATAATATATAAAAATGTTTTTAATACTTATCTTACTTCCCAGGAACACAAATCCAAAGACACAAAAATTATAATAAATATATTTACTAAAAACACTAAGATATTCTTTTCACACCTTTTTTGCACTGATATATACATAACTTGAAAGATTTAGCAACTAACGTCATACTGTCTGTGTGCGCATGCGCGCAGAATAATAAAAATTCACTCCCAGTCGCGCCTAAAGAAGTATAACTTCAAAAATATAAAGTAATTGTGATCTTCAAACAACACCCTGTACCTATCCGTTTGCACATTTGAAAAGAGTACCATCGAAATTTTTGTTAATTCTGAGTTCATAAAAATTTCGACATAATTTCAAAATTGAAGTCATTAAATTGTCTGCGCAAAAAATGGAAGCGAACCTAATTTGAAAATTTCAATATACAGACTATTGTTTCAATAAGGTCACAATTACATTATGTTTTTTGTTAATCTGGACCTGTATTTTTCTTGTGATTACTAAATAGGTCGTTCCAAAGTGGTAAATAAGCATTGATTATTTTTAAAATGAGTATTTGTTCATTAACTTTAATAATTTATTATTAAAATAACTTTAATAATTTTTATTAAAAGTTAGTAATATCTGCTATTTTTTAATCTCAGAGTTCTTAAAAATTTCAGTATAATTTCAAAATTAAAGTCATTAAATTGTCTGTCCAAAAAATTGAAGCGAACCATTAAACTTAGTTTTTGAGCTGTTTTCAAATATGAAAACGGATTTTGAAAATTTCTATATATAGGGTGTTGTTTCAAGGTCACAATAAATTTATAATTTTTTAGTCCGGCCGATATTTTTGTTTTGATTAGTAGTTGGGTGTTTTGGGTTATAAATGAGACATGAGTGTACCAAATATCAAAACAAGAATGTGTGTGTACTTTGTACGCACGTAAGAAGTTATACTTCTACTACATATTATGTGATTTTTAGGACTATACCAAAAATTTAAAAAAATAAAAGAATAAAACGCACACAAACACATTGAAAAATGCCACAAAGAAAAAATGATTTCTGGACGATAATTGTTGGCAAAAATTTTAAATACGCATTTGCTGAAAAAAAAAATTATATAACAAATATACTTACAATCATAATATGCATAAAAAAATAAAAAAATAAAACTTGCATCGGGAATTGAACCCTTGAATTTCGTGCCGCTTTGACTCGTAATCGAAGCGTAGACTCACTCGTCCAATCGCACATTATTTATCATGTGGAAAAATACGGTAACTGAACGGTGTACTGTTTGACAAATGTTTTGAAAATTATGTAGTTTAAATTTTGTGGAAGAAAATATAAAAATATAACAAAACAGTAAGAAAACAATATATTAGATGAAGATTGCTAGAACTTTTGTTGTTAATCAAATTAAGTATGTAAATCAAAGCATTACATACCTACTAGATAAATAAATCTACGCCAAAATATCATAATTTAAAAATAAAAATCGAACCTAATTTGGGATTTCTCTCTAAAATCCGCATTCTTGAGAAAATAAATGTATGTATTTCAACCTAATGCAAATGTACAATTACAATATGATTATAATAAAAACTAGGTACTTACCAAATTAGAATGAGTTTTCCTTGTCCAAAATAGTCCAAAAGTCCAAAAATATAGGTATATGAAAACTATTTAAAAAGGCAGTATAACTATTAACTAACTTTTGTTTGTTGTTTCTTTTCACACAAATTTTAAAACGCAACAACCATAAATAATCTAACTACAGCTGTGCCACAGCCACCATATTGAATAATTTTTGACATGTCATTTGAACATCCAATCAGAACAAAGTTATAATGCGCATGCGCCCGGTCGCTAGGTTTTCCCATATAAAAATTTACCCTCTATCGCCGGTAAAGAAGTATAACTTCAAAAATATATATACAAGGTGGTTCTAAAGTTATGGACGCAGAAATGAATGGGCAAAATCGATAAAACACCCTGTAATTTGGTTATAAAAATCGGTGGAGCAATAAATGTAGTATATTCTAGAACCGCCTAAGCGACCTCTATTCACCATTCAAGCATATCCGTTTCCCAATTAATGAAACACCTTGTATATAAAGACGTAATTTATTTTTTATTTCACAAATTCTTGATTTACCTCTTAGTTTCTATTTCTCTATAAATTATTAATATATAAAAATATTTGCCATACTTGTGGGATCGGCACTCACCTGAGGAACCTCAGACGTTCGGATACACTAAGCGTCTCTTTGTAAAGACAATGAAGTCGACTTTACTAAGTAACAAGACATTTTTTCAGCACACACACTACACATGACACTATAGTCTGATTGCAAAATCAACTGTATCATGCCAATGGCCTTAGTTGTAGAGGCATTTAAGCTAAATAAAAAAAATTAACAATATCCATTTTGTTTTAGATACTAACCGTCATAAGCGTCATGTCCTGCGATAAAGCAGAAAAGGTCGCATTCAAAATAGCAAAATTATGTAACAGTCTACACGCAGATGTCCAAGATCCAATCCTGGAAGAAGAGCTTCGTGGTTTGTCTACTTTCATAATAGAGCTGAGACCAAAATTTACTATGTATGGTTTTTTCTATATAAATCAGCAAATGATACCGGTATTCATATCGGCCCTTACAACTTATCTCATTATATTAATCCAGTTTAAAATTCAAAAATAATCGAACGCTCCATAGAAATTCATAAAATGTATTTATTTTTACTGTAGGTAGTTATTAAAGTGTTCTGGAATTTGTTTTATTTATTTATTGTAAGGTAATTTATGGGTCAAGACACGAAAGCTGCAATACCTGGGGCATGTTATGCGTAATGAGAGATACAACATACTTCAATTGATTATACAGAGGAAATCCAGGTCAAGAGAAGTGTAGTAATGAGAAGAATCTCATGGTTGCATAACTTGAGGGAATGGTACGGATGCACATCAACCGAACTATTCAGAGCAGCAGCATCGAAGATTAGAATAGCCATGATGATTGCCAACCTCCGTCGCGGAGATGACACGTGAAGAAGAATTTATGGGTCTCTCAGGGAACCTGTAACCTATAGATAATGAGCCCCCAGGTGGTATATAAAAGCAGTAAAAGAATGGCCCACAGCAAGAAACAAACACAATGTTCTAACATCTGTGACAGAAATAACTGCAAAGCTTCCTTGACCTTTGCAGTTATTACTGTCACTGTATTTTGGAAAGATTGCCAAACTTATCCATAACCTGACTAAGAGAAAGCTGCCGTTTAAAAGAACACCAGACTACCAGCTTTCCTTCACCTCACTCAAGCATAAATTGGCAATAGTCCGTTCTTTAACGGCAAAATATTGCAAAACCTCTAAATTTTAAACAACCGCTTGGATTGGCATGAAATTTGGCAAAAGTAGCTAACAAGTCAAAGAAAAAAAGTGATATTGTGCCGATATGTGCTTTTGCCCTGGGGGTGGTTTTCACCCCCTCTTGAGGATGAAAAAATGTTCGTCCAAAGTAGGTCCGGAAATGGATAAACTGACTAATTTTAAGTAACTTTTGTTCTATAGAGTTTTTTCACTAAGTCAATACTTTTCGAGTTATTTGCCAGTAAATCTGTTCATTTTTTCAACAAAATAACCACGCTTTTATACGGTTTTTCGCAAATGACTCAAATAGTAAGTATTTTGTCGAAAAAACTTTCTTAGCAAAAATATAGCCTGTAAAAAATTTAAAAAAAATGGTGTATATATCACGTCTCTATACCTAGTAGAAGCAGAGTTATAGCTAATGAGAAATAGGTTCATATTCGTCAAATTCCAAATAAAATACTTTAACGTAAAATAACCAAAAATGAAGCACATTTTGGGGAAAACTTATTACAACTTATTTAAAGTGTTTAAAAAAAGCTTCATTTTTATCTCATAAAAAAAATTTCTAGCATCAAAAGTAAACAAGTAACGCTGAAAATAAAGTTAGTCCCTTTTTTTTTGGTAAAAAAATCGGGAAAATCACCCCCTAATTAGTATCTCAAATGAACTTAATTGTTACGACTTCACAAGTTTTTTGACTCGTGTAGGTATGTCTTGTTTATATAATCTGTAAGTTTCATCGGTTCAAAGTATTTATTTTTGAAAGGGCTGTAGTTAAAAGGAGTTGAACGAGTCACTGATCACGAATGTATGCCAATTTAGAAACACCAAATGTTAATCAATTTTTGTCTAACAGAAAAACAAAAAATTACATGATATTCAGAAAAGCAATGCTGACTTTTTTTGTTTTTTTGTTTTTCGAGATTTTTGGTATCTCTAACAGTTTTGAAGTTATTTTGAAAAAAAAAATGTATTTTTCAAAACTAAAATTTTTAAAAATTTTTCTTTAAAACCAAATTTTTTTTAAAATAAGCACTTTGAATCGATGAAACTTACAGATCATATAAACACAACATAAGTAAAATAATTTGTGGAGCGGTAACGATTAATTTCATTTATATTGCTAATTAGGGGGTGGTCTTCCCGATTTTTTTTTGTCAAAACAAAAGGGACCAACTTTAATTTGAGCGTAACTTGCTTAAATTTAATGCTAGAAACTTTTTATAAAAACAGAAATAAAGCTTTTTCTAAACGCTTTAAAAAAGTTATAATGGGTTTTCCACAAAAAGTGCTTAATTTTTTGGATATTTCACGTCGAAATATTCTATTTGAACTTTGGGGAATATGAATCTATTTTTCATTGGCTATAACTATGGTTCTACAACATCCAATGACCTAACGCGTACACCATTTTTTTTTTACTTTTTTACAGGCTATATTTTTGCTAAGAACGTTTTTTTCGACAAAATACTTACTTTTTGAGTTATTTGCGAAAAACCGTCTAAAAATGTGGTTATGTTGTTGAAAAATGAACATATTCACTAGCAAATAAATGGAAAAGTGTTGACTTGACGAAAAAGCTCTATGGAACAAAAGTTACTTAAAATTAGTCAGTATACCCATTTCCGGACTTATTTTGGACATATATTTTTTTACCCCCAAGAGGGGGTGAAAGTCACCGCCAGGTCAAAAGCACACATCGGCACAATATCACTTTTTTTCTTTGACATGTAAGCTATGCGTATGCCAAATTTCATGTCAATCCAAGCGGTTCTTTAAAATTTAGAGCAAAAACCGTGAAAGAATGTACTACAATGGCTCCAATCCTGGCATATCCTAAAGAACAGGGTCTTTTCATGCTATGCAGAATCCCTACCTTAAAAATACCAACACTAAGTAGGGGGGACAAAGTTGTCATAAGAAGACCCAAAATTAGATATTGCCGTCTGAATAAATGTTCTTGAGTGTATGTATTTCTGGTTATACAGGAACGAGATGAAATTTTAAATGTAAGTAAAACCACTAATCCCAAAATAGAGCCTTTTATTGACACGAAGTCCGGTTTTATACTCGTATAATTCTAATTAATTGTTCTCTAATCTGTTACGTGTTTTTATATATGAGTTTCGAGGTCAAAACTCCCCGCTGCAGGCCTAGTTACATTATAATGAAACAAATAATTATTATAGTTTAAGCAACAACAATATGCAATAAGTAAATAAACGTGTAGGTTATACACGACCTCCAATAACATTTATAAAATTAGGCTATAACCTACTTCTTCTTCTTCAAATGCAAATCCACTAATGGATGTTAGCGATCACATTTTCCATTAACTCTCTGTTTCTTGCAATTCGTATCAGAGATTGTATGTCGTTAATCCCTGTCCATTGCAGTAGTGGGCAAATGAGAGTTCTGGCCGCACAACCCCCACCCCTTTTTGTACCCCCCACTCCTACCCTGTATACCCCCCACCCCTAATTATACAAAGGTGGGGGGTATACAGGGTAGGAGTGGGGGGTACAAAAAGGGGTGGGGGTTGTGCGGCCAGAACTCTCATTCCACCATTTTATACCCCCACCACATTACACCTCCCATCACATTATACCCTACCACTTTATACCTCCCACCATTTTGTATACCTCCCACCATTGACCAGGTCAACAACCGGTCAAGAAGACAGCGACCGATCAAGAAGTCAACGACCGGTCAAGAAGTTAACAAACGGTTAAGAAGTCAACGACTATTGAGGAATGAAGGGTGGGGAAGGTAAAATATATTAAATAAACAAGAATTAGTAACAACTTTATTTTTATGTGATACATTTATGACATTGGTATTTGTATGGTAGGTAATTGCTAAATAATGAAGTAGAACAGTGTTCCCAGCAAGGTAGTTTCATTTGTATAGCTTCATTTCCGCGAATATGTGGTGGAAGTTCATCCCACTTATCTAGCAAATCGAACCCATCTACGTGATCCAGAAGGTACCACGCTGGAAATCGCTCCATCTCTTGTTTGTTAAATAAACAAAAATCTTTACGACGAAGGTAATGATCCGTTATCACTTGCTCTAATAAAGGATTATGTTCAACTAGATTTAAAATACAAATATAGCAGTCACTTATAGAAGGAGGATACATCACCCCATCACAGGTGGAAGGCCAATGATGATAACAGCGAGTAATTTTCTGTCGAATATGCGGATCATTTTTCACTTCATCTGGTAGTTTATGTTCAATTTCTCGTAAATCAGATGTTTTCATATACTGAAGATATTGTAAAGGAAAATCACGTAATTCTTCAGAAGAAAATGCACTCAACGGAATAGCAGGAAAGTGTTTACTGTAAGAACCCATGTTGGATACTAAATGTTTGATTAGATGTCGAATAAATAGTCAACACAAAAATAACTGGTTATACCTCACACTCACAGATACCTACCATCTCGATACCCCCCCCCCTCACAGATACCTCCTACCCACAAATACCTCCCACCCTCACTTACAGAGACTTCCCACTTTCAGACACCTTCTACTTATAAACTAGACGGACGTAGAGAATCAAAGGTTAGGTAACCTGTCTATCGAGTGAGTAAACATGTCTCAATATAACTTTAGTGGTAACACACCCGTTCAAAAATATATTGTGGAGAATAAAAAAGATGTAATAATAGCAGAAAGAAGCTTTCAGTTAAATAGATCAAAATGTAAATTTGTATCTATTGGAATAAAGTATGGTGCGGAGTGTATACCAGTGATAACTCTATGCGGTAATCAAGGGCAACGGGTGATATTCACGGAAGAAGATTGGAAAGATTTACTATACTACCAAGGAGTAATTACAAATTATCTGTATACAGTGGGAGATAGTGTGTCTATAGATAGAAAAAACTATAGTGTAGAATTTGAAAAGGTGCAGGAAGCTAAAGTAATAAAAATATCTCAAACTAACTCCTATATATATTTGGGGTACGAAAGCATTTGCAAATTATGGGAAGTGTTACCGCTTATACAACATCATATTAACCATTTAAAACAAGGAAGTTTCGATGAATATTTGAAGAGTCTATATCAACGATTACGAAACAACACAGGTAATTTTTATGAAAACGTGTTAAGAAGTGTCGACGCAAGCACCCACATTCGCTTTGAAGATTTAAGTAATATTTTGGAATTAGTGTATGTGTATCCAGAAGTTCTGAAAGATGTCTACACAAACTGGGAAAAAAGTAACTTTTAATGAACATCTTAACAAAACACATGTTCTACGAGTTTGGAAATATGCACATCATCAAGCACGGCAAAGGTATTGGGAAATGTTTGTAATAGATACAATCAGGTTTAAAAAAAGAATTGAAAAAACTTCAAAAATAATATCCCCGATTTTAAGTTTAAATCATAGAACGTATGTATACAATAACAGGTTTAAATAAATATTAAAACATAAAAGTCTTTTATTTATAAAATTTATTAAATACAAAATGTTTAACATATCTAATAACCACATTTAAAAGTAAAAAAGTAACACAAATAACTAAATACCAGGATAAACAAATGTTTGATAAATATTCTCTTCCAACTTGAGTATCACCTGAACAGCTATATAGTTGACGCCATTCCGTTTCATCGTTTAAGTAATTTGGGAAGGGTAACCGTAGTTTGTACACTGTACTGTTACTTGGTATGTAAGCAAATCTAAGTTCCACCCCATTTAGCTTATAGAGGCTCATGTTGACCCACTGTGAAGGCCAACTATCATTTTTTATACCATTTTTATCAAAACATATATGGATATCTTTCACAGCATAAGGTTGGTAAATATAAAGTACTCCCTGCACAACGGTATGTAAAATGAAAAGACCTGCTCCAGACATTATTTAAGCGTGAACTAAATCCGTTTAGTTACGTTCTCTATATTTATATAGCATTATTTTTACTAATCCAAGAGTTGTGACTTTTATCCATACCTAACCATTTAACATAAACTCGATTAGCTTTGCGTTGTAATATTTTTTCTACAAGATATACATCCGAATATTTAACTTTTTGAAGTTCTTCTGTGTAAAAAGCTCCCTTAATCTCCTCTTGTTTGGAATCCTCAAGTAAGTAGGTGGTCGGGTTGGTAAACTGTACTTTTTTAATCTTAAATATTTCAGTGGTCCAAGATGGTGTGTATGATTTAGCAAACGCGTGACGATATTTACTTATTCGAACATAATCCCCTTCTCGAAATTTGGGTTTACGTTTATCGACGGTTTTTAACCAGTTGTAAGCAGTTATATACTTTGCATTTTGATCATTAACTTTACTTGGAATTTCCCCCGTAGTTGAGTGTCTGGTATTATTATACTGTTCAACGATAGACGGTAGTATTTTAACCCATTTATAAGAACCTTGCAGACTAAACTGTTTCCACAACTTCGACTTAAGAGTCCGTATCACACGTTCAGCAATACTCGCTTTTAAATTAGAATATGTGCTGTAATGATTTATACCATAGGATGACATCAGGTGTTTAAATTGTGAATTATAAAATTCTGTTCCATTATCTGTTTGTAAATGTTTAGGGGATTTAGACATTTGAGATAAAAATTTTTTCATACATTTGGTGACTTCAGCCCCTGTTTTTCTTTTAACTGGTGATGCCCAGACATATTTACTAAATGTATTTATAACGATAAGGATATAGTTATATCCATTGTTGTATTTAACAAATTGTGACATAATAGCTAAATCTGCCTGGCATAAATCATGCAAACCTTTAATTATAACATGTCTTCGTTTAAAGTTTTTTCTTGCAGGTTTATGCAGTTCTTTAACGACTTGTTCTTTAAAATTAAACATTTTTTTCCAGCGGGCACTGAAGGGTAATATGAACAAAAACGTTAGGACTTGTATCAAGTTTAAACGAAAGTTTATCACCTTTTTTTATATGTAAACCAGGTAATTGACCGTATTTATACTGTGTAGAATTTATTAAAAGTAATCCATTAAAACTGTAATGCTGTATTGTTTCAATTATACCGTCCACAGTAAATATATATGACACACCCCCATTATCTAATACATAAAACTCCTTGTTCAAACTTGTTTTTTTCTCCCCACTTAAAGCTATAATACATTTACTGTGGTAAGAAGTTGGATCACAAATAAAATATAACGGATTTGTAGAATTATCACAAGACTTTAAATCAGTTAGAAAGTGGCTCCCAAATTTATTAATAGGCATTATTGAATTATACCCCCCTCTCGAAGTTCCTCAATAATGGAAATGATTTCGTTACCGTGAGCGTTATTTCCTGAAGATTGTGATGCTGCAAGCAGTCCAAGTCTCTTTATGATTTCATTGTAATTGTCAAAGTATTTATACTCTGTCGGCTTCGTAGTTAACCGTTTCAATGTTAAAGCACCGCCTTTTTTACCGGTAAGTTTTTTAGTGCGTTGTCTAGTTGTTACACCAAGACCTGAAGGTAGAGAACTCAACCTTTGTCGGGGAGGTTGTGGTCTAGTTTCTAACACTGGTTGTATGATAAAATGATACTTATCTTTTATTTTAGACTCAATTCTTCTAATTGGTAATTCAGGGTTATTGTCTCTATGAAGAGCATTGGTCCTCCGTAAAATATCAACATATTCGTTAACATCTTCACGTTTAAAACTAACAGGGTTAGCCTTAAATAATAATTCATAGAGACCTGGAGTCCCTATATACTTAACATCGTTTATAATCATATCCGGTCCTTCAAACTCAATATTCGAATCACCAATTGAGAATTTTTCGTTTGCTAAATCGTGATACACTCCTAATGTATTATCAAATTCACCTTTTACATCTTCTATATTATTTTTAACGTACTGCCGAGGTAAAGGGTTAGTGAATACTTCATAATATTTCCTCATTACGTCAGGATTATTAATCATACTGTTAAACTCTAGTAAAGTTTCTTCATATAATCGATTGAAATCTTCACTACTATTTCCTACATGTTGTGATGTAAAGGTTGAATTTTCTGCACTATCTCCCCCATGACTTGTTTCGAATGTTTCTTCGATCGCGTTAGGCTGGACAATAGAGAGTTCCCCAAAGTTAGTATGTGTGTTAGATGAAGTAGAACCTTTATTTGGTGATGAAGTAGATTCTTTAATTGGTGATGAAGCTGAAAGTTGGTAATATTTTTTAAGATTCGGCGCGCTTAATCGACGAGAATTAGATACAGAAGATTCAAATTTAGGGTTGACAGGTTCTTGTTTTATATTACTTGTAGGTTCTAATTTTAATAACAACTCCTTGAGTGGTTTTGTTATGGGTTGATAATTTTTTTCTAGCTGACTTTGAGACTTGGTAATATCACTTTTTAAACTACGGTATTTACGTTTTAATGCCTGGCGGGTTTTTAACAGCTGTTTAACAATTCGAGTATCCATTTTTACTAACACTAACTAGGCACACTTCTTCCTTTATATATGTACGAAAGTATCAAACCCTTTGCGATATTTTCCTGAAGATAACAAACAATCCTTATCAATCACTACAAACCCATAGTTATCTTTCCAACAAAAAGAACTAAAATCTTTAAATTTTTGAAAACTCATATCAATATTAACATGGTCATCATATATGTGTTTTAAATTCGTCATATCTTGTTGGAAAATCACTAAAAGATTGGCATTATCTCGCACCAACTGTTTCGGTATAGAGCTATAAGTTTGTGATAAGTAAAAACAATCGGTAAGTTTATGTCTACCAAAACAAAAATAACTTTGAATAAGTTTTTGATCGCAAGAAGCTACATCATCAAAGATTATTATTGAATAGTTTTTAATGTCTTCTGGAGTAGGTATGTTTGTGGAATCACTATATTCTTCATACCCAATTTCAGATATCGGTTTAATTAGATTACGTAGGTATACGTATTTTGGTTGATGAAGTGATTTGGAATAAACATAAATGTTTTGAAATCTTAAACCATTAGGATGAACAATCAACGATAATAATGTATTCGTCTTACCACACCCACTCGGCCCTATAATAAGACAGCGTTTTGAATCACCACCAAATAAACCACCATGTTTTTTTATTTTATTATCCTGTACAACTACATCGTGGTTTGTAATAGGGAGAGATAGTTGTTGTTTTTCGATCTTCATTATATCTACGAATGATGTGGGTATATATAGGGTGTCAGATTATATATAAAAGGAAGTATAATGAGGCAAAAAAGGATTAGTAGAGATCCAGCAGTAAAACGAAGAGGTCGCGGATTATTAAATTCTATCATTAATAAGCTACCAGTCGAGGTACACATCCCAGGTTATTCGTATTGTGGACCGGGGACTAAGCTAGAGAAGAGACTTACACGCGGTGATTCAGGAATAAATTTATTAGACGAAGCCTGCAAAGAACACGACATTACATATTCCCAACATAAAGAACTTCGTAAAAGACACGAAGCTGATAAATTACTAGAAAACAAAGCTTGGGATCGGGTGAAATCCAAAGACGCTACATTTGGTGAAAAAACAGCAGCTTGGTTAGTTACAACGGCGATGAAGGGTAAACGCAAATTAGGTATGGGTTTACGTAAAAGATTTAGACGCAGGTTAAATAAAAAAGGTGGTTCCTTAAAAAGAAAAAAAATTAATTTAAAAAAACGTATTATTAAAACACCTAAAAAAGGAGGTTTTTTACCTTTATTATTACCATTACTCGGGGCTTTAGGGGCTGTTGGGGGTGGGACAGCTTCGATTATGAAGGCCATTAACGACGCAAAAACCAACCGTGAACAAATTGTTGAACAAAAACGGCATAATCTGGCTATGGAAAAAGGAGGTAAAGGGTTATACTTAAAACCTGCTAAAGGGTATGGGATGTATCTAAAACCGTATTCAAAAAACTAATATTCCCCCATCATCCGTTAACAGATGTCGATGTAAGAAAATATGTGAAATTATTAAAAATCCCTCATTTTAGAGGTGTTTTCATGAGAGATACGTTACCAAATAAAATTCGAACAAATGAAAGCGGTATTATAAATATGGATTCAAATAGTGGAAAAGGTACGCACTGGACAGCTTATACAAAGGAAGACAATAACATTATATACTTTGATTCTTACGGTGATTTGCCACCACCACGCAATGTAATCAAATACTTTAAAACTGGTGGTTCTGTGAACATAAATTATAATTATGAAAGGTTGCAACATAATTCATACAATTGCGGTCAATACGCATTACAATTTCTATATAACCACTATAAGTAGGTCCTGTGGATCAGTATAAACAATACAAGCCTCTAGCAAATATGTCGTACAACTTTACCCTGACCGGGAAGTCTTCCACCTTAAGTTATAATTTTAATCCACCCATCTACTTGGATGAAAGTCTTGATTATGAAGTTGGTTTAACAAACTTTTATTCTTTTAATTCCATACCCAACATTGACGAATCTAATAATGTATTTCTCTTTGGTCGCCGTAATTTCACTTATACAGCTAATATCCCCTTAGGCTCATATGAATTAGAAGATATAATTCAGCTTTTAAGGAAGTTGATGAAAGAACGAGATAAAACTGCTTATATTAATATCACCCCAGATAAAAACACATCTAAAGTATCTATTGAAAGTAATTGTGCACTATATTTCACTACTGAAAACTCTATAGGTAAAATTTTTGGATTCAAGAAAAGAGAACTGGAAGCAAATAAAACACATGTTTCTGATGAACCAGTAAATATTTCAGTGACAAACGCAATCTGTGTGGACTGCAATATCGCTTCAGGCTCGTATTTAAATGGGAACCCAGTTCATATAATCCACCAGTTTTTCCCTACCGTACCGAGCGGGTATAAAATAGTTGAGTCACCTCAAAATATTTTATATTACCCCATCAGCGTTAAGACGATCAACAACATTAGTATAAAAATTGTTGATCAAAACGGTAAATTACTTAATTTTCGACAAGAAGAGATTACTTTAAATTTACATTTACGACAGCGATTATAATGGTTTTAAACTTTTCTTACCAACAACCACATTACATAAAAAACTATAAAAGAGACAACCGAAAGCAAAAATCTAACAGTTTCAAAAAAACAGTTGCAATATTAACACCATCTAATCGATTATTATTAAAAAAGCTTGGCTTCAAAGTTTTAGTGTGATGGAGGTGTTACATGTAACTGGGCAACCTTATAATGACACGACTATACAAGAATACCAATTTCACGCCTATTCACCATATATTCCCGGAAAATTGAACTATAACGATGAAATACGAATTCCCATTCAAGATCTAGACGCGTACACGTTACCTTCAACATCATATCTCGACATAGAGGGGAAGCTACTCACACATGATGATAAGGAGCCAACAAAACTAAAATTTATAAATAACGCTATTTCCTTTTTATTTCGCGAGCTTCGGTATGAATTAAATGGAGTTAAATGGAGTTATTATAGATTCTGTTCGAGAGGTTGGACTGGTATCAACGATTAAAAACTATCTAAGTCTCAACGAAAACGAAAGTATTCTATTCCAAAATGCTGGATGGTTTCCAAAATCAGAAAATGAAAAAATAATAGTGGACGCTCATGGTAACTTTAACGTTTGCATACCATTACGATTATTATCAGGTTTTTTTGAAGACTTCAGACGAATTATAATGAATTGTAAGCAGGAGCTCATTTTAATACGATCAAACGATGATGTCGATGCAATTGTGAGTATTGACGAAACCGAACGCCCCAAAGTCGAAATTACAAAATTACAGTGGAATGTAGCCCATGTTAGCCCAAGCATGCGTGAACAACTACGATTAAATAGTATAGCTCATAAAAATATTGAGCTACCAATTAAATTTCGTTCGTGGCAAATGATTGAATACCCATCATTAAATAATGCGACACGGCATACGTGGGCGGTAAAAACCAGTACTAACATTGAAACACCGAGACATATCATTATCGCATTTCAGAAAGGGAGAAAATCAAAGATTACTAAAGATATGAGCAAATTTGATCATAACGACCTTAAAAATATAAAGGTATTTTTGAATTCTGAACGATTTCCTTATAATGATTTACAAATAGATTTTGACACTAACAAATTCGCTCAAATTTATGAGATGTTTGGAAGTTTTCAGACAAGTTATTATAATTTAAACTTAAACCAACCGATATTTAACCCGCAAGATTTTAAAACTAAGACACCACTAATACATATAGATTGCTCTAGACAGAAAGAAGTGATCCAAAATGGGTCCGTCGTTCTCCGTATCGAATTTGAAACAAATACACCTTCAACAACTGATGTATCTGCTTATTGTTTAATTTTACATGAGAAGGAATTTACATACAATCCACTAACAAAAATAGTAAAGCAGTATTAATAAACAGATGTTGTAATTGTATATTATTTGATAGTATCAATTATAAATGTTAGTTTACGATGTATCGCTCACATGAAAACACGTTAAATAACTTTATAGATCATTTAAAAGAACTTAAAAATCAAATTCAGCAGTACGAAGCCCTAAAACAGGTTATTCGAAAACTTAAACAATTGAAAATATGAAACTTGTTATTGACATTCAAGGTTTTAAAATCGAGAATAATAAGTTTATTTGTAAAGAATTAGCGTGTTATTCAGGAGATAAAGTTATAGTATATATTTTTAAGCCTCCTTTCCCATTACGAATGTTACCTCCCAATTTAATTCAGCAGGTGACATGGTTAAGTAAACACCATCACTGCATTTCTTGGAATGAAGGTTATACCCCATTGTACGAGTTTAAAAAAATTATAAGGGAAATAACAGAGAAAGCTGAAATAGTCTATGTAAAAGGATTGGAAAAAGCGAATTACATAAGAAAATACTCTACTACACCTGTAGTCGAAGTAGGTGAATTTCCACCACTACCAGTATCGGAAGCAAAATGTTTTTACCACTCTGAAAAAAAATGTATATGTGCTCTTTCAAATGTATTTTTTATATATGATAATTTTGTAATGGAGTAAATTTTAATAAAAAAATTATATTTTATACTTTTTTATTTTTAAACTCAAACTACAATAATAAATTCTATCTATAGTTCACTTGTACCTACAGGATCCAGCCAAGCAACCTTCACACTCGTAGGAATGTTGACACCATGTACGCATGAATCATGGGATCCTTGGTGGTGTCAGGTGTTCCATGAGCTTAACAGTTCACAGGATTTTACCAAAACAACCTTCACATCTGCAAGGATGTTGATACCGCGCACCCTTCAATCGTTTTAGAATCCTTGGTGGTAGCAGGTCTTCTATAGGCTTAAGACGCTCCAATTGTTGGTATTGAACAAGTTTTGGGAAAAGGTCATCAAAAGTTGAAGTCTTTTTTTGGAATTGTTCCACCCAAAACCAAACTTCGGAAAGTTCAAAAATTCTTTGCAAAGCTGTGTCTAATAGATAACGCATTGTCGGGTATCTGTTAACGTACACACGCAACTTTATGCTTAGACACACATCATCAAACATGTTGTGTTGTCCGAGTTCACAAAGTACCTCTACCCAACAGTTTACACAAATTTTATTTAATTTTTTTTTGTTGGTGTAATATCCAATAGATGTTAGGTTATGTATCGATGTTTCACTGGTAACTAATTTATTCACTTTATCCATAATAAGTTCAACACTTTCTTGATGCATGGTTATAGTTATTTTTACTCATAAACTGATTTTATGATTACATCAATATAGTTATATACCATCAATCCCCCACTCCATCGCATCAAAACAGGTTTTAAAACTTGTATCGCTAACTACAAATTTTAGAGGTGAACCAGTTTTTTAGCAAAGTTAGAGGTTAACCAACTTTCTTTGTTCCCAATGTAAATTTAAATCTAATAAGTAGTACAAAAATATTTTATAATTTATTACAAATTGTATATAAAACAGTTAGAATTACAATTACAGTTAAAAAACAATCATAAATTTTAAAGTTTTCAAGTTTCGGTTTTGATTTAATTAACATATTCGGTTTATCGTCAGGTTCAAATGTTTTCGATTTCAGTAGTCTTGCAAACAGACATGTTGAATACTTTATGTGTTCATCAATAGGTATATCGTATGATTCCCATTTGTGTATTTCGATTTTACAGTGGAAACAGCAAACTACATCAGCAACCCCTGTATGGTAAAACCCAGCTTTGCTTAACAACACGGGGTCGACTAGTCCTCTCCAATATTGAAATGATAGTAAACGATTCTCAAACGAACACATACTACCAAAGTTACCATCGTCAAGACACATGTTTGACTAAAAAAGTTATACGGGAATATAATTTATATAATATAAAATTAGAATGGAGGGGGGTATAAGCCCATATATTTTTAAACTCACCACATTAATAACACTAATTACGCTATAAAACAGAAAAAAATAATAACATTAATAAAGAGTAAAAACCAACAATAAAATATAAAACCTTGACAGCTTATTTATTCTTTTATTATCTAACTATCCGTAACCGGATATTCACCTTTCTTTGCCGTCTACCAACCTCCCGTATTACCAAAAAAGTAAAAAACCAACAATAAGAGATAAAACCAATAAAACTTTGACCGCTTTTTTAACTTTTTGTTACCTAACTACCCGTGACCGGATATTCACCTTTCTTCACCATCTACCTACCCACCTCCCACCCTCATTGTTTGATCTGGTAGTGGAGAGTGGTACCTGCCACAGAAATCGAAAATAGTCGCACTCAAGAGTTTGAGAGGTATAGTGATCTGTCCGTGACCGGATAATCATTTTTTGTCCACCTACCCAACTTCCACCCTTATTAGTCTGGTGGTGGAGGTGCTACCTGTGATAGGAATCGAAAATAGTCGCACAGAAGAGTACGAGAGGTGTACTGATTACGGGAATCTATTCTCCATCAAACATGTTAGTAAATGTTAATAGTGACGTATGTGATTCTAGCACGGACTGGGTGGTAAATAGCGACACTATTGATCCCGGCCCATGCGATTCTACAACAAACCTGCTGCGATCTGCATGGAGTCTCTCAACAATCCCGGAGGACTCTTCTTCAGAGGATGACGGGGTGGAGGATGAAATAGATGAAGAAAATAACGTTGATGATAATATGGTTATAGAAAACGGACGTGTGTGTGAGATAGAAGAAATCTGTTGGCAACCTATGATTGTACCACCCGATCTTGTCGATGTAATCATAGAACTTTAAGTTATAATAATTTGTAACATGTTAAATTATAATTTACTTTGTATACTTATATACCATCCGAAAATGTAATTGATAATAAATTATTTACAAACTTATTTCCACCCTTTCGTTACAACCTGCAAACTACAATTTTTACCGTTTTTTCATTTAAAACTAGATTAAATAGAACTTTAAATAAATGTTTAAATTAAATTTTATACTACAACCTGCTAAGTTATATTTTACTACCCAAACATAAAATTAATACTAAACTGTTTGATAATAAAAACTTATTTTTTACTCTTTAAGTTAAAAGCGGTTAAGATGGATATTAAATTAAAATTTATTACTTTTTATTTAAAACTACTTTTAAAGCGATCGAATTATGGTGTAAATGATGATATAAGCCTTACTAAGATGGAGAGAAGAAATTTTATAAAAATTAGACTGACCGAACTATAGAACTTGGTTCACAAAAAGTTTATTCAAAATGGTAATAAAGTTATGCTAGAATAATTATGAACTTGATAGGTATAAAAGCTTAATTTAAAATAATATTTTAACTTTTTTTAAAGTAAATTTGTTTATTACCCCCTTCGACATAAATATTATTTTATAAAAATTAAATACTTCTCAAGTTTAAAGTAAGAAAAACCAATGAAATTGTTAAATACGTTTTTATTAAAAATAAACAAATAAACATAAATATAAAATTTAATATATATACACTTAAAAAATAATTAATACTAACTAAAAATAAACATAAATACAAATATTGATCCAATATATACACTTTTAAAATCATTAATACTAACTATACAGGGTTGCAGGGACCACCTACGGGGTAGAATCTGTAACAAAGAAATAGCAACATTATAGAAAACAGCAATTACAGAAAACAACAACATTTTAGCAAATTAAAATTCCGTAATAGAAAATTTGTAAAAATTCGTAAAACTGTTTTGTTATGCTCGTAAAAAGGAAAAGTTAGATTACGTAAAAAATTGTATTAATATATGAATAACGTTAATAGAAAAACGAATTAAAAATCCGTAATAGAGGATTTGTAAAAATTCGTAAAACTGTTTTGTTATGCTCGTAAAAAGGAAAAGTTAGATTACGTAAAAAATTGTATTAATATATGAATAGCGCTAATAGAAGAACAAATTAAAAATCCGTAATAGAGGATTTGTAAAAATTCGTGAAAAACTGTTTTATTATACATAAAAGTAAAAGTTAGATTAGGTCAAAAATTGTATAAAAAACTCACACAACATATACCGCTTTATGCACCTTCATCCCGCATCCCGCATCTCAGGACATCACCAGCGACATTTTTGTTGAATAAGTCTGTAACAAACGAAAAACGTAATCAGTATTGCAATTGTTAATATTAGCATTGCTCTAAATTTTGTTAGTATAGTCGGTTCGCTAAATTCAGGCACAATTAGATAGTGATTTTAGTAAGTAATTTTGTCAATTTGTTAAAATTTGTGAAAAAATAATTACTAAATAGTTAATAATTACTATAGCAAGATGTAGAACAAATTAGAATATTATAATGGTGTACAAAAATTAATGATCACGCTTAATAAAGAATAAATTAAAATTTCGTAATAGAAAATAAATTTAATTTTCGTTTGTAAAAATTCATGGAAAACATTATCACTATTGTGATTGTCATTATTAGCATTGCTGTACATTTTATTAGTAAAATTGTTGCAACATGTTATAATTAAAAATTCTTACCTCGAGAATCTGACCTCACAGCATTGGCCAGGGAAGCTTTTATATTAATGAGATCCTGTGAAAGCCGGATATTCTCCTCGTGAAAAGCCTCGGAAATTTTTTCACCATATGAAAAAATGTTTTGGATGGCTTTTTTAAGGAGTTCACTTTCCTTTAAATTCTCATTTAACCTTTCCTGAATGCGGTCTTGATGACGTTCAAGAGCCGACACAAGTCCTCCCTTAAAATCCTCACATAATGCTTGGTGGTAAGCTTCTGCGCGGTTGGGGATTTGGAGAACTCTCGTCACTACATTAGTGAGTGACGGCTCTGTTCTCGATATAAGCTCTTTTTCCCAGACTTGGGTCTCAGTCATAGGTTTCATGGGTATTTCCTCTTCAACTTGGGGTTGAGTTATATGTGCCTGTGTTAACCCCTCTTCAGGTGATGATCCCAATTCGGAGATATTTAATATATCTCCGATAGAGGGGTAACCCTCGATAGAGGGTTTGTTGCAGGTTTGAAGTGAAGGGTGATCAGATGTCCCGTCTTCAGAGTCGGAAATATCTTCAAAAGATGTAGAGTGGTGTTTTGATGTTTGCACGCTTGGAGAAGCGTGCACCTCCGCCGCTACTTTGAAAGTTTGCGCCGCCACCGCTTTTTTTTTTTAATTTTTAGAATTAAGCGTCCCATCTCGCTGCGTGGCTGATTTAGGGGGAGTGTTTCGCTCCCCACATAAATGACGCTTTCCTCTGACGGCGCTCTCTTTCTGCTATCCCTCACTCCCGATACCGATGGAGGGACGAACGACGAATCAACACTAAATACATCCCGTCTTTTTTTCGACGGCGGCACCTCCGACTCTTCACACAGAACACGCTTTCCGACACTTACACATTGCGTGTGACATTTAAGAGTTTCGAAATTTAAAATATTATCTAAATCCATTTCACCGGCGGATGGAAAACAAGACTGGAATAATCGAGCGAACATCTCAAACTGCAATTTATAAGTGAACTCAACCAAACAAAGTGGTAGGGTAGATCCAGTTCTAAATCGACCCGACGCAATACCAGTTCTGAAACCAGTTCTCAAACAAAGAAAGGTGGATAACCGGTCAAGGCTTTGGTTTACCTGACACTGGTAGAGGTTTTTTGTTTTTTTTGTCTTAAAATTTTTTTTTTTTTTTTTTTTCTTCTCAATTTTTTCATTTTTTTTTTTTTTTTTTTTTTTTTTTTTTCTTCTCAATTTTTTTTTTTTTCTCAATTTTTTTTTTTTTTTTTTTTTTTTTTTTTTTTTTCCATTTTTTATATTTTTTTATTTTTGAGGTTTTTTTATTTTTGATCCTACCACCACCTTCCAACCACTCTAATGAAAGATCTTGACGGTTGGAGTACAAAACTATCGTTATTTTTTAGAAAAAATCACGCATGGTGAGATAAAGCGGTAAAAATTGTTTTTTTTATCCTACTTACACATTTCAACCACTCTAATGAAAGGTCTTGACGTCTAGAGTGTAAAGCTATCATTATTTTTAGAAAAAAAATCAAGCATAGCTCGATAAAGCGGTAAAACCTGTTTTTTCATCTTACTACCACATTCCAACCACACTAATGAAAGGTCTTGACGTCTAGAATGTGAAGCTATCATTAATTTTTAGAAAAAAATCATACATATCGCGATAAAGCGGTAAAAACGGTTTCATCCTACCTCATAGTCAGTATATACTAATCAGTATATAAATACTAATCTGTTATTACTTGAAAATAACGAGGATATCCAGTTTAAAACTGGTATCCAACTGGTATTTCCAAAACTGGTATCACCAGTTTAAAACTGGTATTTCCAGTTCAAAACCGGTATTCGAAAACCGGTTTATATTTATACATCACACTTCTTTCGTTGTTGTTTATTTTTGTGTCATACGTTCACCAAGCTTCAGTCAAGAACCATGCAGTGTGACTCCTGTTTAAAAGTTTTATCCAGCAGAAGCAGTGTAACTCGACATAAACGGGAAAGTTGTCCACAACGGTTTAATAATAAAGTGAAAAAGGTGAAACTTTCAGGTGTTGATACATCAGCTAATATAAACTATTCGGCTACTGCAGAAGCAACTTCCCGTCCTACCGCAGAAGCATCTAATACCCGTTCAGTTAAGACTAGATCCAATATTATAGAATGTCAAGATTGTTATAAAAAAATTTGTGGAAGAGGGCTAACAGGACATTTACGTAGTAATTCACACAAAAGTGTTATTAATTATCTAGACAGTGGGGTTGAGAAACTATCAAGTTCGTTTAAAAATCGTATTAGTAGTTACCGTCTTACTAGCAGCAAACATCACACCGACCACTTGGAATTTTTTAATGAAATTGAGGGAAATGTTTTGAGTCTTCTACATAACTATTTACACGAATTTAAAGTGATAAAAGTTAATGTCGAACTTTACTCTATGTATACAATACCTGAAAAAGATACTTATGATTTAAAATCATTTAATACTCAAAATCAAATTATTACTATTTCTACTAATCTGAAACAAGCATATCAAGATTTTATTAGTGAAATATTACCCAAGGTTTCGGAAATACAAGAAAAGGATTCTGGATGGAGTCTTTTACAAATCCAATCATTAGAAGTTAATATCAATAAGTACAACCCTCTACGATCTTCTTCATATATCAGGTTGCCACGACAAATCGAGGTAAAAAAAGCGGTCATTAATATAATGAATAAAGATGAAGCATGTTTTGGTTGGGCGGTAAACGCATCCATTTTTAACCCGACAGGTAAATCCAATCTTACTACTTCTTATCCGCATTATACTAGTCTCTTACAGTTCCATAATATAGAATTCCCTATGAAATTGTCAGATATACCAAAATTTGAATTACTAAATAATATTTCAATTAACGTTTTTGGGGTCAGTGAATGTTTTAAAAATAATGTTACACAATTGGAAATCGTTGGACCACTGTATCATACAAAATCTAAAAAATCTACACATGTTAATTTATTACTTATTTTTGATGATAACGGGAATAGTCATTATTGTTATATTAAAAATTTATCACGGTTAATATCAAGTCAAAAATCACATCATAATGGTCAGACTTTTTTATGTAATGGTTGTTTACAATTTTTCTCATCCTTGGAACGTCTTCACAAACATGAAGACAATGATTGTAACTTTGTATATACTAAGCTTCCAACTACAGACATGATTCTCAATAAATTTGGGCGTCTACAAAAAGAAAATATCTTACAGTTTTCCAACTTTCATAAACAAATGCAAGTTCCGTTTGTTATATACGCTGATTTTGAAAGTATACTACAACCGATACAACATGCGACATCTTCTGATAATTCCTCATTCACTGTTAAAACCTACCAGCACACACCATATTCATTCGGTTTTTATATTAAATGTTATTTTGATGATAGCTTATCACAACTTATTATTTACCGTGGTGATAATGTGGCTGAAACATTTATTCAAAAACTAGAAAAAGAAGTTTACACTATTTATCATAAATACCTTAAACATATTAAACCCATGAAAAAACTCACAACGGCAGAGGAATTACAATTTTTTGAAAGTAAGTGTTGTCACATTTGTGATAAACCATTCGATATTAACGAAATGAAGGTTAGAGATCATTCGCATTTAACGGGGTTGTTTTCGGGAGCAGCTCATAACGCTTGTAATTTAAATTACAAATTACCAAAATTTATTCCTGTTTTTATGCATAATTTAACCAATTACGATGCACATCTTTTTATAACAAAATTAGCTCAAAATAATGAAAAAATTGATGTTATTGCACAAACTAAAGAAAAATATATATCATTTACCAAATTACTTTTAGTTGATCGCGGTCTAGAGCAAAATACATATTTAAAATTAAGGTTTGTAGATTCTTTCAGATTTTTACCTCATTCACTAGATAATTTAAGTAAAACTCTCAACGGTGAACAATGTCTAGAGTTACGAAAATATTGTCGGTCAAATGAAGAGTTCGGATTGTTACGGCAGAAAGGTGTTTTCCCTTATTCATACTTGGATAACTTTTCAAAACTTAGTGAGGTATCTTTACCTGCACAAGAACAATTCTTCGATGTTTTAAAAGGTGAAGGTATTTCCGATGAAAAATATTTACGAGCTAAGCAAGTTTGGGAAGTTTTTGATTGTAAAAATTTAGGAGAGTACTCTGATGTTTATTTAAAATCGGATGTTTTATTATTAGCTGATGTTTTTGAAAATTTTCGGCGTAATTGTTTATTTAATTATAAATTAGATCCTGCTCAATATTTAACAGCTCCATCACTTAGCTGGGATGCCATGTTGCGTAAAACTAATATTCAGCTTGAATTATTAACAGATATTGATATGCTTCATTTTTTTAAAAAGGGTATACGTGGAGGTATAAGTCAATGTAGCACTAGATTTGCTACTGCAAATAATCAGTATTGTGAAAATTATGATTGTTCTAAACCTACTTCCTATATTCTTTATTTAGACGCAACAAATCTTTATGGTTACGCTATGAGTCAATATCTTCCACATGGCGATTTTCGGTGGTTAGATGGTGTAGAAATCACTAATTTTGATTGTTTATCAATCGATGATGAATCTCCGAAGGGGTATGTTTTAGAAGTTGATTTAACATATCCTGAAACATTGCATGATCATCACAACGACTTACCGTTTTGCCCTGAAAATATAATACCTCCTAATGGTAAAGATCCCAAACTTGTATTAACGTTGTTACCGAAACATAAATATATTATCCATTATAGAAATCTAAAACAATGTGTTGAACAAAGGTTAAAGGTAGCTAAAATTTATCGAATTCTAGAATTTTCTCAATCACCGTGGTTAAAACCTTATATTGAATTGAATACGAATTTACGCAATTCCTCAGATAATGAATTTGATAAAAGCACATATAAGAATTACACCAACTCTATTTATGGGAAAACTATGGAAAACGTTGATAAAAGGGTTGATATTAAACTATTATCCCACTGGGAAAACTTACCCGGTAGTATCGGTGCTGAAGGATTTATTAGTATGCCGAATTTCCACTCAGTTTCAATATTTTCTGACAATTTAGTCGCAATTCAAATGAATATTTTAAAAATTGTTTACGACAAACCCGTATATGTCGGTTTTTCGATTTTAGAAATATCCAAAATTCGTATGTATGATTTCTTTTACAACTATATTAAAGCTAAATATATGGGTGATGCAACCCTTTTGTATACCGACACTGATTCTTTAATTTTACATATTCAAACAGAAAACGTGTACCGCGATATTAAAGAAAATCTTGATTTATTTGATACATCTAATTACCCAGTAGATAATATTTTTAATATACCCAAAACACCATCAGTAGTTGGTAAATTAAAGGATGAGTTTAAAGGTCAACCAATTACAAATTTTTGTGGTACTGGTGCCAAAGCTTATTGTGTGACATTGAGTAACAATAAACATTTTAAAAAAGCAAAAGGGATTTCCAAAAACGTTATAAATAAATCTTTAACATTTACGGATTACAAACAAGTGGTTGATAATGTTAATGCAAAGATTTATCGTAAAATGTATACATTTAAGTCACATTTACATGAAATGTATACCGAGTTAAAAAATAAGGTTGCTTTAACTTCCCACGATGATAAGAGGTATGTTATACCTGGGGCTATTAATACATTAGCGTGGGGTCATTACAAAATAGATGCCTTTATACCTGACCAACAACAAAACAATCTCGATTATTTAATCCAACAAGCTAAACTACTTCTACCAGAACAAGAAAATAATGATGGGCGCGAATTTTATGTAGATAGTTTTGAAATGGATTTATTATGAAATCGTAGTGGGGGACTAACCATCTGTTGGTGGGGGGTTTTAGTTTATAACGTGTTGTAGAGAAAACTTATACAGTTGTTCTTCAGCTTCACTGCTAGTAACTTGTATTTACAATGTGGATGTGTTACGTTACCGACATAGAAGTTACGGATTTAAAGAGTGGTGTCGAAAGTTTACACCAACTTTTCTCCAATTTGGAATTTGATGCTTCTCATGAAGCCATTTATGGTGCAGTGCGTCCATCCCCATATTCTTCAGAATATTGTACAGAATTAGCTAGAAAATATGAAAAAGGTGTTGAAATTTGTGACTTATATCTTAAAAACCAAATCTGTTTATATGGATTTGTATCGTTACTAAAAGTTGTAGAATTGGATGGTTATTTAATTCGAATAAAAAAATTTCTCCCATCTGCTTTATATGGGGAAGAAGGAAATAACGAAGGTGATACTTGTAGTAATGAGGACATTGATGTAGACATTCATGATTCTGAAGATGGTTCAAGTAAATCATAAACGTAATAATATTATAATTAGATTTTATTGTACCAGTGATAGTAATTAATAAACACATTTTTTGTACTAATAACTGTTTTATTTTAATGAGGTGAACTCCCACTACATATTCTCAGTACTAAATGAAACTACCTTGTTGGGTGTAGATGGTGTAAATGTATTAAATAAAAATCAATTGTTACTAATTCTTGTTTATTTAATATATTTTACCTCCCCCACCCTTCATTCCTCAATAGTCGTTGACTTCTTAACCGTTTGTTAACTTCTTGACCGGTCGTTGACTTCTTGATCGGTCGCTGTCTTCTTGACCGGTTGTTGACCTGGTCAATGGTGGGAGGTATACAAAATGGTGGGAGGTATAAAGTGGTGGGGTATAATGTGATGGGAGGTGTAATGTGGTGGGGGTATAAAATGGTGGAATGAGAGTTCTGGCCGCACAACCCCCACCCCTTTTTGTACCCCCCACTCCTACCCTGTATACCCCCCACCTTTGTATAATTAGGGGTGGGGGGTATACAGGGTAGGAGTGGGGGGTACAAAAAGGGGTGGGGGTTGTGCGGCCAGAACTCTCATTTGCCCACTACTCATTGCCTTATATGTTTCGGGGCCAGGACATTTTCTTGCGTCCTATTCCTCTCTTGCCTTCAATTTTACCCTGGATTATAAGTTGAAGGAACTGGTATTTTTCGTTTCGCATGATGTTTCGTATGTTTCGTTTTTCTTTTCTTGATGTTTTCGAAAAGCTGGCGTTCTTGGTTGATTCTTTTAAGGACATCTATATTTGTGACTTTCGCCGTCCATGGTTTCTTTAGGATACGGCGATAAAGCCTTATTTCGAAGGCTCCTAATCTGTTTATATCCCTCGTTTTGAGTGTCCAGCCCTCTATGCCATATAGCAGCACCGACCACACGTAGCATTTAGTAAACCTTAGTCTCAGTGTAAGGTCGAACTCTGAGCAGGTCAGTACCTTCCTGAATTTTACCAAAGCTTGTCGAGCTTGCTCAATGCGACATTTTACTTCCCTGTCCGATGCCCAGTCTTCAAAAAGCCACGTTCCCAGATATTTAAATTTGCTCACTCTTTCAATGGACTTAGTATTCAGTGTTATGCTGGAGTTTTCAAATGCATCCAAGTTTCTGGAGTTGATCATGAATTTGGTCTTTTTGGTATTAATCTCTAATCCCATTCGCTTACTGTATTCTCCGATTATAGTGACAAGTTGTTGAAGATCTGCTATGTTGTCACAAATTAAGACAGCATCATCAGCATATCGTAGGTTGTTGATCAATACTCCATTCACTTTGATTCCCATCTCTGCATCTTCCAAAGACTCTTGAAATATGGCTTCCGAATAAATGTTAAATAAAAGAGGAGAAAGCACACATCCCCTGCCGAACACCCCTTCTTATATGTATGGGTTTGGATATAGAATTGTCTATTTTTAATTGTGCTGCCCGATACCAGTACAAGTTTTCAATGCATCTTATGTATTTTTGGTCTATATCAAGCTTCTTGAGGATCTGCATTAACCCTTTGCGGACCGAATTAAGTATTAAACAAAAAACTGCAAAGTTATTACAAGTTAGGGATACAGTGATACAAAAGATAACGTCAAGTGTCAATTAAATTTTTTTTATATAAGGGGTGGTTTAGTTTGGAGGTGGTTCCATGGTGGAACCACTGGTACTGATTAGTACTATCTCAATTTTTATAAAATGATAATAAATATTCATAAAGGAGGTAAGTTCACTTTATTTTTTATGATATTCTAAAAAACAATTGATTTTTTCAGATAAACATAGTCCCACCTTACATACAGTGCAATGCCACCTCGTTCGATGAGGTTGGTTTCTTGTACTGCATCGAGCACATCTTACTTTGGTTCCATGTATTGGCATATGCTCCGACTTGTTGGTGCGTATTTCAATAGGAACGCAGATTTTAAATTTATTTACCTCAGAACCGGACGATTTTCTTCCTTTCTGAGTAGGCGAAGGAGTACCCATAAGTCCTGCAGAAACTGCTAACCGAAATTCTTTTAGAGAAAGTGTTGATGCACCACCAGATCGTCTTTAAAAATAATGAAGGCATTAACAACCGTTAAGTCAACAAAATGCCAGAATATTCTAGGCCACCATTTCTTGGATTTGCGGTTAATTTCGTAACAAGATTTGAGCATATCTGACTTGTCCACATAACCCATATGCTCGTTGTAATCTTTGACCAAATTTTGGCAAGTAACATTTTCTTTGGAGCCATCCTTTTGTTTCCTTGAAATAAGTTTAACATCAGTAGGATCATGAAAATTACTCATAAAATAAACTGCTCTGTTATCCATCCATTTCACAGAAAGTACACCAACATCACTTATCTTCCATTGAGTGTCTCCCCTTTCCATGGTTTTGTCCTCTAGAAAATTACATTCTGACAAATATTTAGTATTAGCTTTTACTGTTCCACATCCATATATATATACTTGGATCTAAGTTGTTCCAAAAGATCATACGAAGTAAAATAATTGTCCATAAATATTTTATGGCATTTTCCAGCAAGACTGCTTGTGAGGTCTTTTACAACCCGTGCACCTAAGCCTTTTTCAGGTAAGTTGTTAACTTTACCAGTGTAGATTTGAAATTCTGAAACAAAACCAGATTCATTAGCACGAATCCAAACTTTGTAGCCCCGTTTTACAGGCTTCTTGGGCATATACTGGCGTAAAATGCTTCTACCTTTGAATCTAATCATTGACTCATCTACTGACTGGCATTCACTTGGCTTATAATATCGAATGAAATTGTCAGATAACCTATCGAGCATTGGTCGCACTTTATACAATTTGTCGTAGCCAACTTCACTTTTTTTCGGTTCAAGACTGTTATCATTTAAATGAATATGTCCCAGTAAACAACTGAATCGATTGCGAGACATATAAGATGCAATAAAACCATCACGTAGATCTGTCCTCGAAGACCAGTAATCCTTGTAGCTTGGTAAATGCTTTATTCCCATCAGAATGTTTATCCCCAGGAAACACTTCATTTCTTCGCGATTAGTGGGAGTAAATTTGTTAGCATTTCCCTGATTCATTTGGGTTGCATAGAGATTTGTTTGAAACACTAATATATCTAACAGCTCCTCTGAAAATAACAACATGAACAACTCCAACGGATCTTCAAGTAAATCCGGTATGTCAGGACCCACTTCTTCAACAAAAGATGAAGGTGTCTTGTAATAAGTTTGAATATTTTCTGACCATTTGACAATCTCATTTTTCTTTGCATGTACATTATTATTTTTTTTCCTTGCAGTTTGTTTTTGTTTTGTAAGCTTTCTTTTCCTTTTCTCAAAAACAGATAGCGGCGTACAATCATCCGAATCACTGAAAACACTTTCGTTATTTTCTTTTTCATGTTCACCTTCGTCAACCATTTGATTCATTTCTTCCAATGAATGTTGAGTGCCCGGGATGCCGTTATCTGGTTCACTATTTCCAAGATCCTCAACATCAGAATCAATATCTGACGCTTCTGACTCTCCGTCAGATGGTATTTCCTCAATCAAAGCAAATACACCATCATTACCTATAGCTTCTAAATTATTTATTGTCCATTGTTTTCTTTCTGTAATAAAAATGAAAAAAATGTTCAGGAACTGTAAAGTCTTTCAAATCCCGTATCAATATATTACCCCTCCCCAACCTTTAGTCCTACAAGCCATCCTGCAAGGAAAAATATTTGGAAAGCGAGGTCCAGGAAGAAGAAGAACATCCTGGTTAAAATAAATATTGCCATGATGATCGCCAACATTCGTCACGGATAGGCACATCAAAAAGAAGAAGAACCTTTAGTTCAATTTTTAGACAGCCACGGTACACAAAGTATTTAGACCTTCTGCCTTCGTTGTCTGTCCCAAAATAAAAAACAACAACAAAAAATAATAAAAAGTACTTGTGGGTCCATACGGAACCACACCTTTTAGACGACTTGAAAATATAAAATATACAAAAATATCAGAATAAATTGTATACGATCTCTTTAAAACCATCAAAATTACCTAATTTAGCTGTTCTTACCTGCCATTATCAATTTGTTTACGTTCAGTAGAAATTTTAGTAGTTGGCGCGCAAAATAGCGAAAAACGTGTCACATCAATCACCTACTAGAACACACTAAAACACTCCAAAACCTGATCGTATGCATGGCCGATAGTGTAAGAGAGGGGATTAAAGAATTTGTCTGTGGTTCCGGCCGACGCTTACCGGGACAGTAGGATAAAAATTCTTGAAATTGTGGTTCCACTATGGGACCACTGGCCCACAAAGGGTTAACTTGTGATGTTGGACACGATCAAACACTTTCTCGTAATCTAAAAAGCACAGGAATACGTCCTTCCTCTGATCATAACAATTTTGGACCAACACCTGTGTTGCTAGTATTGCTTCTCTTGTTCCTAAACCTTGCCTAAACCCAAACTGAGAATCACTGATGTTCCATTCACATCTTTGAAGTTATACTTCTTTAGGCACGAGGGTGAATTTTTACATTCCCTGGTGCATGCGCACACCGACAGTATGGTATTAGTCGCTACATCTTGTGAGTTATGTAGCGCAAATAAGGTGTGCGTGAAAAGAATAGATTATTAGTGTTTTTAGTAAATATATTTAGTATAATTTTTGTGTCTTTGGATTTGTCTTCCTCGGGAATAATATATTTTATAATAATAGTAAGTATATTTAAAGTATTTTTGTATACTTCACTTGGTCTATTAAATTTGTCAGTATGTATGAGAAATATTGTAACCTGTCAAAGCAAATAGCTCAGTGGTAGAGCGTGTGACCGGAGATCGACAGGTACCCGGTTCGAATCCGTGTGTTTTCTAATTTTTTTTATTTTTGGTATTGTTTTAATAAAAATTTTTGGAAAGTAGTAAGTAAAAATTAGTTTAATCCTTAAATAAAATACAAATAACCTGTTGAAATTATATTTATTTCGTTGAAATCATATAATAGAAGTATAACTTCTTACGTGCGTACAAAGTACACACACATTCTTTTTGTATAATCTTTGATGTAGTACATATTTTCAAGAATATTTTTAAAGTGTGACTCATCAGGCTAATGAGTCTGTGATCCTCGCATCTTTTTGCATTGACTTTTTTGGGTAGGGGAATAAATGTAGAGAGCAACCACTGTTGAGGATAGCAACCAGTTTCATAAATAAAATTAAATATTTTATGTAGTGCTGAAATTCCCCTTTCATCCAGTAGTTTGAGTATTTCTGAAAGGATTTCATCAGGTCCAGATGCCTTATTGTTTTTTGAATATAATATTGTGTTTTCTATTTCCTCTTTAGTGATTGAAGGGCCAGTCAGCTGGTCGTCTGTATAAACTTCACTCATGGGTCTTGCGTCATAAAAGAGCTCCTGGATATAGTTTTCCCATATATGAATTTTCTCTTTTTCACCTAGCACTATCTGGTTATCCTGATTAACTATGGTAGTTGGTCTTCGTTTTCTGTATATTCCAGCAGTCTCCTTAAGCTTTTTATGTAAATTGTCGTGCTGTCGTTGTAAATGTTCTAGATCAATACATTGTTGCTTAAGCCATTCATTTTTTGCCTTATCTTTGCTTTTATTTTCCTGTTAATGTATTTATACATATTGCTGCCATCTGGGTCATTCTTGTGTCGTCGTCGTTCATCCATTAGTAATAGTATTTCTTCTGTCATCCATTTTTGCTTCTTGTTCTTTGGTTTGTACCCCAAGTTGTTTTTCATGATGTCTGTTACAGCACTTATAATCGTATTCCATGTTGGTGTTAGATCTTCGGTAATGTTCGTCGTCAATATTTGAATTTGTGTGTTTATTTCATTACTTATTTCTGCTTGTATCATTGGATCTTTCAGTTTATCCAATGCGACCTGTTGTTGAGTTTCAGGCTTGTTTTTGCATGAAAGAGCGATCTTTATGACGGCCACTAATAGTACATGGACAGAAGGCACATCTGCTCCAGGATATGTGCAAGCTCTTTTGACAGTTGTGCTGAATTTACCGTTGATGAGAATGAAGTCTATCTGATTTCTTATTATGTTCTGAGCCCTATCGGCTGGAGATTTCCAAGTATAAAGGCGACGGGGGTGGAGTTGGAACCATGTGTTCACGAGGCAACAATTCAATTATTGGATAGAAACACCGTCTAACACGTGGATACATGATAAGCAACCCTCCAGTTCCGTATCCGCAACACCCGTGTCACCGTCAAACACGTAGTTGAGTGCCATCTATACACCAACATTCGAACACTACATTAATTGGATGAATACCTAACAGCTACTCCTTAGTTCCGCTAGAAATTTCAATGACGTGATCATGTTTCTCAAAGTCTATCAGTTATTTATATACTGCGCCATATAAATAGTGTTCTTGTCATTTTTGTACACGTTGTAATTCTCCATACTTATAGAATAGAATAGAAATATGCTTTATTGTCACTGAAAATTTTTACAATTTTATGGACAAAGCTTACATACAGTCAAAAGAAAAATAATATCAATAACAAATAACAACTACAATTTAGTAAAATTAGATAAATCGTCAATATAGAGTATATAAGATATAAAAGCAAAGACAAAAACAATTTATTGCAAAATTTATATAAATTGCAAATTGAAAATACTTACAACAAATAAAATACAACATTAGGAACTGGCAAGTTTAAGCTACTGCGTATGAAACCCAATTTTCTTGGTTATTCATTAAGAAATTCTTCTATTGTATCTTCTATTCTTTAATAACATCAAATTGGGCAGCTGTACTAGAACCCCAAAAAGGAAGACCATATCGAAGATGAGACTCGAACAACGAAAAATATGTTATTTTAGATGATGCTAAATTGAGTTCCCTTAGACAGATCTTATTGCATAGTAAGCTGAGGCGAGTTTCTTGCTTAACGAATCGATATGAAGGGACCATTTGAGGTTGCTGTCTAAAAAAATACCAAGAAATTTTACAGAATCAATGGTACTGATCTGGCTGTTATTAAGAGGCAAAGGTTGAAGAGCTCCTTTATAGGATAATGCTACTGTTTTATCTACGTTAAAAGAGAGTAAATTAGAGTCAGACCAAGTCTTTATCATCAGTAGATCCGAAGTTATAGTTTCATGAAGAGATGCATAAGTGGAGTTGCTCCAAATGATACTGGTATCATCAGCAAAAAGAAAAATTTTCCCATTGATTTTTAAATTAGTGATGTTATTTATAAAGACAAGGAACAGAAGAGGACCCAATACTGAACCTTGTGGTACTACACATACAATGTTTTGAGACTAGAGTCAGTATCATTTGCTCTAACTAGTTGTTTCCTATTATTCAAGTAGGATTGGAACCAATTCAAGGAAATACCTCGAATTCCATAGAAATTTAGTTTTTTAATCAACAGTGGCAGTATAAAGATTATTGTTTAGTGCTTGGTAAACCTCATGCAGTACAGAAAACATGGCATCAGTGGTACATTTATTAGTTAAAAAGCCGAACTGATTTTGTGATAAAATATTGTTATCAACGATAAAGGACATAAGTCGAGTTTTAATGAGTCTCTCAATAATTTTGCAGAGTACCGGCAGTAATAAGGCAATCGGTCTATAGTTGCCGCCATCAGATTTTTCACCACCCTTATGAAGGGGAATAATAATGGCTGTCTTTAGGCACTCTGGAAATTTACCTTTTTCGAAGGAATCATTAATTAGTGAGACGAGGATTTCCAACACATTTTTGGTGAGATTAGAGAAAATTTTTATAGATAGTCCATCAGTACTACAGGTTGATTTGCTTTTGATACTATCGATTGTTTGGATCAGTTCAGATTTATCGACTGGTCTTAAAAATAATGAATTCGAGACCTTTCTTGAATTAGGGAGATAGGAAATTTGATCTTGTTGCGGCAAAATAGTTGATGTTATATTTTTACTCACATTAACGAAGTATCGTTTAGACTTTCAGAATTTGGAAGGGAAAATTATTGAGCTGTGTGAGTTTTATTTCGAAGATCGTTTATTATAGACCAAGTTTCTTTTGCAACACTTTTAGAGCTTCCCAGACGATTTTGATAATAGGTTTTTTTAGCTGATTTGACAAGTTTTAGATATGCTATCCTGTACTTCGTGATATATTTAGTGATAGAAACATTGGTAGTAAATTTCTTGATGTATAGTAGTGAACGCATATTCTTGGCTGATATGCGGATACCTTTCGTAACCCAAGGTTTCCGATGTTTTGGCTTAATAGGAAATGCCTCATTGAAGATGCGGAGAAGCTTACCTAGAAAAACACTGAAATTATAGTCCACATCTATAGAAGGAAAGTGCCACTCAGGAGTTAAGCATAAATTTTGAAATTCACGAAAATTCTGGGCGGAAAAAATCCTACCTAAACGTCGGGTTTCTGAGGAGGATTTGCTTAAGATGTTAAACTTCGTATACACTGCTTCATGATCAGATAGTCCCGCATTCATGACTGTAGAGCAGACATCAAGGGGTGAGAAATCTGAGACAATATAATCGATTATGGTAGATGTAGTTTTTGTAATCCTTGTAGGAGAATACGTCTCTGGTAATAGCCAGAAACGATTGTTTAACATTATTTTATAGGGTGTACAGTACCCACACTTTTTGCCAAGTATGAAAATGAGACGTCAAATAGTTTTAAACCACCGAGCAAAAATATTTGTGAAATTTTTAAATAAAACACCCTGTAACTCTGTAACCAGCCACATTTTATTTAAGTGATTTGGGTTAAATCCTAATATTTTGAGGTCTAGAATCTATAAATCAAAGATTGGACATTCTTAATGAAACACCCTGTATAACGATATTTTTTAAGTAATTCACCCCCTATTGAAGGGATGAAAACTAAAAAAACGACCCCTGTTATAATATACTCGTTATACGGTATAATACCTCAAATATTCCAAGTTTTCAGCCGGATCACTTTTACAGTTTAAACAAAAGTTTCGATCACGTTTTGACCAATTTTGAACACTGCGTCGTGTTGTTTAAAAATTTCGCTTTGGAGAGCCAGTGGAATATTAACTTCGGTGACATTCCCTTGACTTTTGTAGGCGTATAATTCTTTCCAAAGTGAGAAAGGACCTATAAGCGGCAAGATCAGCTTCCACTTCAGCTGGACCAATTCCATCTTCTTCTTCAGGTGCCATCTCCGCTGCGGAGGTTGGCAATCATCATAGCTATTTTAATTTTTGAGGCAGTAGCTCTAAATAGTTGTTTTGAGCTGTATCCAAACCATTCTCGCAGATTCTTCAGCCATGAAATTCGTCTTCTTCCGATGCTTCTTCTGCCATCTATCTTTCCTTGCATTATGAGTCGCAGGATGCCATACTTCTCGCCCCGCATCACATGTCCGAGATACTGTAGTTTTCTTTCTTTAATTGTAAGTTCAAAGGTCTTCAAAAATTTTTCAAAGGTCTAAAAAAATTCTTTTATAGGTCCACCAATTCCATAGACATCGTTAAATTCTAGTAGAACTTTTCGTAGTTCTTCAGTCTTAGTAGGTAGTCCTTCGGAAGCCAAAAAGAGTTTCATGCTGGTGTTGGTATATCCATCATAAAATACAGAAGCAGACTTAAATATATATCCGCGTCAATGTGTTAAAGAAAAATAAATAAACAAATAAAAGTAACAAACTAACAGTTTTCCAATATATTATTTATTTATAAAATACATGTTGTAAATATATAACGCTAAATTTATATAAAGCACATCTTAACAATATAAGCATTTGTTCTATAATTAATACTTTTAGAAAAATATCTTTACCAAAAACCTTCGCTTAACTAACCTGGCATAACTCATCTTCTAATTAACATATTTTTTAGTGAAAATAAGATGAAATTGATGAAATATTGATGTGAAATTTTTAAATAATCAAGTGGATTCACATAAATTATTGTGTATTTTTATATACAGTAAACAGATTCAAACTATACTCTAAAAAAATAGGTTAAGGATTATTAACTTCTAACTGAAAAATAAATATCCTTTAAAATTTTATGATTTGAAAAATAAATTTACAACAGTTTAGACAGAAAGTAAACAGAAAGTATTTACTTTTTTCGATTTATCGTTTCGACTATTACTTATTTTTCAGACCTAAGTTAATAATCCTATCCTAACCTAACATCTGACGAATACACAGTTTTACAGTGTAAAAACAGTAAAAATTTTACAAATATGTCGAATGAATTTATTAAAAAAAAGTAATGATTTTCGTGATATGTTATTCGTCTTTTAATTACTTTATTTTTAATTACCGTGTTCTACGATCTTGTCGTTGAAGTCGCTCACAGCCATATCTAGAATATCACATGTTTTCATTAAATCAACATAATACCTTCTCTTATTAGGTTATTCGGAAATCTTTATCGACTTATAACGTTATTTTAGCACTCGTCTGTTGAAGCAATCCCATTTATACAACTGTACTCCCCCCACTCCCAATATTCAGATGTATCACACATTATTCTTCAGAGGTAACATCGTTGACGACATAGTTTTGTTCTCTGACAACCTCAAGGAGATATGTACAATGAATGCTACATCAACTTCAGTTAGTGTGTGCCAGTGTGGATCTTAAAATAAACATCTCCAAAAAAAAATTCATGATAAACCTAGTACCTAGGGAAATATCAATATTGAAGACAACGAAGTAGAGCTGATGGAAAAATACAAATACCTTGGACACGAAATAAAGATCACAAGAGACAACCAAACATGCGAACTACGAAGAAGAATAAACTTAGCATGGGCAGCCTCTGGAAAACTTAAAGACATCTTTAAAAGCGATATACCAATTTCTTTAAAACGTAAAACATTTGACCAATGTGTGGTACCTGTGATGACCTATGGCCTAGAGAAAAATGGAAAGGTTAATGCTGTATATATAGCTTCGTAACCGAGTTAGAAATGAAGACAAGACGAAGAACAGGAGTTACCGATGTAATTTCCCAAATTGTCAAACTGAAATGGAACTGGACGGACATGTCGACCGAATCAGTGATGAAAGAATAACCACATATTAATACTTAGGAATATGGTTAACGGATGATGGAAAGAGAAAAAAGAAGTTCAATTTCAAAAAAACATACAACTCAAACACTTACTATGCAGCTGTAACTTTAACATATGTATAAATCAACGCACAAGAAAAATATTATATAGCAGTGTTTCTACATCTTCAGATGTGGTGTATGGATCCGTATCCACACTCTGCTCTCCAATGTGATTGACAATATGTCATAATATAAGGACATATACAGGGTGTTAGTAAATAAGTATGAAAAACTTTAAGGGCTGATTCTACATGAAAAAATAATGCCAGTTTGCTTTATAAACATATGTCCGCAAAAGCTTCGTTTCCGAGATACGGGGTGTTGAAATTTTTATTTCAAACTGCCAATTTATTTATTGCTCTAAGACCAGTTGAGCTATGAAAATGAAATTTCGTCAGTTTTAGGAGGTAGTTATTGCGCATTTTTTGACACACAATTAAGAATTCTGTATTTATCATTTTCGCGCATACGGGTAATGGTCTGAATTTTTTTAAAGGAAAAATAGTACGCCACTGAGATATTTCAAATTAAAAATTATTTTTAAATTCCACGTTTAATTTTTGATAAAAAACCTTTCTTGCCTTTTTTCATATGGTGCACCGTTTTTATGAAGAAAAATAAAATATCTTGACGCGTATTTTTCATTTTTAATACATTATCAAGAAATATCCAATATAATAATACTAAACTGGAACAATAACAGAAAATATTACTAATAAGATTTTAACTAGGTGCAGAGCTACAACATATGTTAAAAATTACCTCCTTTAGAGGTTAAAGAAAAATTTTATATTCGTCATTGGCGCGCGTACGGGTAATGTCTGAATTTTTTAAGATAAAAATAGTACGCCACTGAGATATGTAAAATTAAAAATCATTTTTGAATTGCTGGTTCAATTTACGACAAAAAATCTTTCTTGACTTTTTTCCATATGCGGCGCCGTTTTTATGCAAAAAAATAAAACATCTTAACGTTTACAAAGTATTTGAATTAAGTTTCTATGCATATGAAAACTACCTCAAATACTTTGTAAGCGTTAAGATGTTTTATTTTTTTGTATAAAAACGGCGCATCGTATGAAAAAAAGGCAAGAAAGATTTTTGTCGTAAGTTGAACGAGGAATTCAGAAATGATTTTTAGTTTGACATATCTCAGTGGCATACTATTTTTTTCTTAAAAAAATTCAGATCATTACCCGTACGCGCGCCAATTATAATATAAAATTTTTCTGTAACCTCTAAAGGTCATTTTTAACATTTGTTGTAGCTCTGCACCTAGTTAAAATCTTCTTAGTAATATTTTCTGTTATTGTTCCAGTTAAGTATTATTATATTGGATATTTCTTGATAATGTATTAAAAAATGAAAAATACGCGTCAAGATGTTTTATTTTTCTGCACAAAAGCGGTGCACCATATGAAAAAAAGGCAAGAAAGGATTTTTATCAAAAATTAAACGTGAAATTTAAAAATAATTTTTAATTTGAAATATCTTAGTGGCGTACTATTTTTTTCTTTAAAAAAATTCAGACTTACCCGTATGCGCGCCAATGATGAATACAAAATTCTTAATTATGTGTTAAAAAATACGCAATAACTATCTCCTAAAACTGACCAAATTTCATTTTCATAGCTCAACTGGTCATAGAGTAATAAATAAATTGGCAGTTTGAAATAAAAATTTCAACATCCCGTATCTCGGAAACGAAGCATTTGCTGACATATTATGTTTATAGAGCAAACCGGCATTATTTTTTCATGTAGAATTAGCCCTTAAAGTTTTTTAATACTTATTTACTAACACCCTGTATAACATCAAATTCGGTTTTTTTAACATTTTTAGAACTCAAAATCAAAAACCTCACTTTGTGCCAAAATATGAACCAATATTTCTGTTATGAATATCTAGTCAGAAAAAGCTTGAAGGAGTGCCCAAAAAATGGGATAGTGACAACGTTCTAATATTGGGATAGATATTGAGAGGGGGAGAGAGTTATTCACTTGCGTTAGAGAGCACTATTTAATTGTTAAAAGCACACATTGCTCTTATTTGCACATATTATTATTGCACATATTGCACATACAATGAAAAAAATATAAAATTCACTGAGTTATAGCAAGTTATCTGTTAAGCTACCACCTACCCTTAAACACGTACATCTAATTCTATGAGTCATTTTTCTTATCAGTCAACTGAAGATGCATTATCCTTCTAAACAGAGCAGGTCCGTTCCAGTATCCGTTGAGCATCACATGCCAATATAGTTCTGGCATAAAGTTTTTCTTTAAAATATACATTGTTTTCAATTCTCTATCTTGGCTGAATGGAAAGGTCTCGAGCGGTTGTAGATCGTAGTCGAACTCGGCCAAAATGCATTTACCATAACCTGTAACCAGTGGACAGGACGCGTAGCCATCGTAAGTCTTGCAAAGGTCTTGGCCTTTCATTACTGCGCATAGGTTTTTGAATACCACTGCAGTCTGTGCAGCTAAAAATAATATGGTTATTAAAAACTTTCTTTGGTATTAAATAGACAACGATGTTTAAGTTTTAACCCTTAGTCTCCACCACCAAATTTTGGTACATACTTTTAAATCCCAAGTATTGAAATAGATCTAATTTAAGAATGCTTTGTTAACCCTCATAAGCCTGTGCGGAGTGCAGCTGCACCCCAAACCTTCTATTTCTCACCTATGTTTTTTAATATATTTTTGTCCATTTTTTTTTATTTGCATTAAATTCAATTATAAACATGTTCCACCCAATACATCATTTAAAACGACGTCCGATGTGGACGTTGAATCGTTAATACAATCATTTTTCTAGTTAAATTGTGGCTTATTTCTCATTTAGAATAGTTAATTACCAAAATGCCACAAAGAAATAGCTTCAGAACAACATTTAAAACTCTTCGCGTTTAGGTGCTATTTTTTTGAAAAGTGACTGTGGGGTGCAAATACACCGTCGTTAATGTTTTCCATAATATATGTTTGTAGTTTCAAACTTATACTTTCTCAAGTGTGTTCTCGAGAGATTATGTTACAATTTTACGATTCTCTTGTTTAAGATAGTAATACAATCCGCAAAATTTTACTAGAGTCGGTGCGGCTTCTTGTGTATGAGTATTTATCACTCCGCCAATACACGTGTAAGAATTGTTTGTTTTGGTGGATTCAGTTTATATTTCAATTTCTTCATAAGTCTTGTTGAGTGTAGTAAGTTGGTTTTTGCCACTTCAAGTGATACCTACTTGCTTGTTCATCTAAATTTCTCTATTCTCGTATTTTGTACCGAAGAGGAACTAAGATTTTGATAGACAACGATGATCCGGAATTTAACCAAAAAGTGGCAAACCAAGTACGATAGAGTGATAGAGGAGCTATTGATGCAGTAAACAAAATGGCACAACAATACATAACACAGCGCCAAACACGCAGGTGGCCCATGCTCATGACGTAGAGGAATTAAGTGGACGTGGGCGAGGCCACTTTACCTACAGAAAAGACGTTGAAATGAAGGTAGGCGATAAGATTTCTTTTCAATACATGAATGTCTTCTTCTTGCAGTACCGTCTCCTATCGAAGGTTGGCTACCATCACAGCAATCTCAACTTTGTTGGCTGCAGCTCTGAACAATTGTATTGAACTGCACCCGTGCCACTCCCTTAAATATCGTAACCAGGAAATCCTCCTACGTCCCACATTTCTCTTTCCCGAGATTTTTCCTTGGATTATGACCCTTAGCAGGGAGTACTTTTTTCCCTCGCATTAGGTGGCCTAAATATTCCAGTTTTCTCGTTTGTATTGTTTCTATGACTTCGCATTCCTTTCCCATCTTCAGCAAAACATCTTGATTTGTTACTCTATCTGTTATCTGTCCATGGTATTTTCCACATTCTCCTGTATCACCACATCTCGAATGCCTCAATGTTTTTGACGTTTATCTTTTTCAGTGTCCAAGCTTCCATTCCGTACAACAGTACGGAGAAAACAAAGCACCTTAACATTCTCGTTCTTAATTTCAAATTTATCCCGGCGACATAGGAACTTTTTCATTTTGATCAATGATTGTCTCGCTATTTCTATTCGCCTCTTAATTTCTTTTGTCTTGTCTTCTTTCTCTTGTCTTCTCTACATAAATGTACATGCATATAATAAAAAATACAAGAACTTATATATCACATCATTTAAAAAAATATATTTACCTGCAGCTGCAGCAGTTTTTGAATTTGGAGTCGAACTGCAATCCCCAATGGTAAAAATGTTCGGATACTTGACATGTTGCATGGTGTATTTGTGAACATCGACAAAACCAGCCTCGTTGCATATTTTTTTGTTTTTGGATAAAGACTCTGGTGTAGCCATTGGAGGTACAGCATGGAGCATGGAGAACTAAAAGCAACAAATTCAAATAGTGTATTATTTGATGATATGCAAGCGGAGTCAGACAAGGTGACTCGTTAAGCCCACTGCTCTTTAATATCATAATGGGCGAAATAATAGAAGCAGTACGTAAAGGTCATGGTTACAGAATGGGGAACAAAGAAATCCAAATATTATGTTATGCAGACGACGCCGCATTAATCGCAGAGACAGAAGAAGATATCCAAAGATTAACACACATCTTCAATACAACAGCCAAGAAATACAATATGATAATATCATCAGAAAAAACCAAATGTATGACAATATCCAAATACCCACTACGATGTAAAATCGAAATTGATGGGAAAATAATAAAGCAGGAAGCAAGGTTTAGATATCTGGGAATAGATATAACTAGTTACGGAGATGTTAAAGAAGTACGACAACAAAGCTTAAAAGCAAGTAAAACGGCGGGATCTCTTAATGACACAATCTGGAAGAACAAACACCTAAGACAAGACACAAAAGCAAGACTCTATAAAGTAGCAATTAGACCTATATTGACATACACGGCGGAGACAAGACCTGTCACATCTAAAACGAGACGACTACTAGAAACAACAGAGATGAAAATACTCTGACGAATATCAGGGAAAAGTCTGTTGGATAGGGAGAGAAGCGAAAACATAAGAAGAGCATGCAATGTAGAAGACATAATCGGATGGGTTACAAAACGGAAACAGGAGTGGAACGGACACATTAGTAGAATGGCAGAGGATAGGATAGTACGAATAGCACGAGATAAGTCACCAAATGGACGAAGAAGTATTGACGGACCAAGAAAAAGATGGTGCGATAGTTTAAACAATTTAGGAGGCTAATATTGAAGAAGAATCAGGCTTTGAAGCCTCCATACAAGAAGGAAGAAGAAGAACATAATACAGTGGAACCTCGATTATCCGTCTCTCCATTAACCGTCACCTCTCTTAACCGTCAGGGTACATACAGAAGTTGTATTGACTACATAAGCAAAAATTGTAAATGTAAAAAAATAAAAAAAAAATAATTTAGTTTGTGATGAGGTCACACACGGCTATCCATTGCTGACAGATAAAGAAATCGTTGAAATGGCCACAAAGGCGGACCAAGCAATTTCAGAAGCTGACACAGACTTGGAATTTGACTATAGCTATGTTGTTGGACCTTTTGTAACTGACATAGATTTGCGTAAATAATCTAGAGAAGCTGCATCGCATATGCAATAATTGATCGAGTGGTATTCTCAACAAGAAGAAGCCAATAAAGTAGATTGCATGATCTTATACCGATTAAGAAATTCAGCCGCAAAATGTGACGCAACATTAAAACAAACACGGATTTCAGAATATTTTAAATTGATTCGATTGTACGAACACAAATCCCTCTTATATTGTCAAACAAACCATACAAATGAAATTTGAGAGTTGTACTATGAATTTTTAATTTTTTTTTAATGTTCTGTTAACCGTCTTTTCGATTATCCGTCATACCCTTGGTCCGGTGCCCTGACGGATAATCGATGTTCTACTGTATTCCTCAAACAAATAGACCTCAAGCCGGATGGACTGATGACATCAAGAGAATGGCTGGTCATGAATGAATGCGAAAAAAAGGAAGAGAACATTGAAAACGTTTTTCTTTCTATACTTCCACAAAATTTATTACAACTATGTGACTACAGCTGTTTCGGCAGAGTGCCTTTCTCAAGTGATTTAGTTTACTATTTGTTTGCCTTTTTAAAGTCTTTAACTGAAGAGGTTGCGGAGTGGGGAGCTGTTTGTCTCGAGTTGGTCATTCAGAATTATTGTTAGAAAATGTTCCAAAATAACGATAATTATAATTTCTACTTATATATTCTTAATAAAATTCGTCGCAAAACGAACACATCTGCCTTTTGTAGTTTCCAAATTAACTAATTCCGAGAAAGCATTTGCGTCTCCGGTGGCCTCTCTTTTTGAGTCGGCGATACAAGGAGCCTTGCACTATGAAAACATTCGATTCTAAGATACATTCTGTTTCCCACAGGCTCGGTCGAAATTAAGAACAATCTCTATACCTTTAACTTGACCATGTGTGATTTTAAGCTGTCTCGATGTCGGATTTATGTTTCCTAAAATCAATAATGGCCTTTTGTCGCTACAGGACAGAATTAGAGCTTCTCTTTATTTCTGAAAAGTAAATTAGACACGCATAGGACTTTGATAAATGAGTATCCCTTCTTTTTTGCAAAACCCGAAGGAAAGAAGAATCCTTATGTTTCAGTCGGGTTTAGTTCTCAGTAACTTGTTAGCCACCCTGATGGCTAGACGCTCGCGTTTTTAACTCTACTCAGAATTTCTCTCGAATGATTACATTCTCACTTCACGGCTCGCATTCTCTTATTACCATTACTCGGTTTTTTTCTCGGACTCTCAAATCGCGGTTCATTTTACTATCAATTGTACATAGCAAATTTATGTGTGTTTTTTTGTAGTAAACACACGTTTTTCAATCATTTCAACACCGATTTACACCTTGCTTCGACTCGACAAAGATTATCAGAGTCTAATTATCAACCACTAAAGAAGCTGGTCCCCCTCTTGTGTGACGGACAAGAGATATTCACCAGGTCCATTTAACCACTGGTGAAGCGTCCTGCACAATTATATTTGTATTTTTCAATTTATTAATTTCCATAGATTCTAATAAAGATAGCTTAAGGTCTTTATTTTGAATATGCAGAATTTGAAACTGTTCATTAAAAGAATGATTATGATCTAGACTAGAAGGTTTTTTTTGAGGAGGTGGTAAATATTCTAAATACCGTACCTAGCCGTGTCCACTTAAGGATGGCTAAGCGTGTGTTGGATTCAGAAAGGATGAGTTTACCCCCATGCATTTCCCCCTAAGAAGTCCTGCCTACGGGCACCCTCTGGCTAACTGCCTACCAACTAAAGTCCACCCCCTTCTCCCCCGGTACACACAGTACAAATTCCTTGGCGGATGTAACTTCGAGTGCAGCGGGACAGTCTGTCATGCCTAATACAGCTCAGATAACTTTTCCAAAAGGATAAAAGAAAAAAGAAAAGAAAACAATGTATACAACAGGCAAATAATTATCTATATGATGTCATGCTTAAAATATACATATTTACACATACACACATTCAAACATACATAGTACACACAAATACATATACACATATATACTTCGTCCGTCGTTTAGTCCCATCAATCCAGTACAAGTCTATCCACCTTGATCCTCTCTCGCTCTCGTGAGATCTAGAAGGTGAAGTGCGTATGTAGAAGTGTCTGTTTTCTATTGTTGAAAGCCCTTTTGTTTTGTATTCTGCTATCCGTTTGTCAAAGGTTCTGCCAGTTTGACCGATGTAAGTTTTCGGACAGTCGCCACAAGTTAGTTTGTAAACATCACTCTGTAGTTGTCTTCTCTTTCAGCTCTTACTGTTCTTAATATATCTGCTTAAGTTGTTGTTAGTTCTGAAAGTCATTCCTTTCTTTTTTATGTATCTGGCTATTTTTGTTGTTATCTTGCCAGTATATGTGATAGAGCAGAAGGCACTGGGTTCTTTCTGTGGTGGTGGATAGACTAATTGCAGGGCTTTCTTATGGAGTTTTTGGTTTAAAATTTTGTTAATTGTTTGTTTGTTATAGCCATTGTTTACTGCCATTTGTTTAATGATGTTCAGTTCTATCTCGAAATTATTTTTGACACGGGAATTTCTGTCAGTCTATGTATCATGCTATGGTAGGCTGCTAATTTGTGTTGTGTAGGATGGGATGATGAATTGTGTATAGTTGTGTCAGTATGGGTAGGTTTATGATATACGGAGAACTCATGTTTGTTGTGTAGTCTGGTAATTGTTACATCTAGAAAGTTTATGGACTTATACTGTTCGGTTTCTATTGTAAACTCACATAAAACTGTAGTCACATAGTTGTAATAAATTTTGTGAAAGTATAGAAAACAAACGTTTTCAGTGTTTTATTGTTAGATAAAATGAACTTCCATCAAGTAACGATCGAATCCATCAATTATGTAAAAGGAAGAGAGATTAATTTACACACCTAAGGGAGGCTTACATACGACGATGCGTAGAATTACTGTTGTGCTTCTTTTTATGAGCATTTTTCAGTGCGTCACAAATGATAGGAAAAAAGGTAAGTCCGTGATAATATACATTTTAGTGAGATGACATTTTAGTTAAATCTGACAGTTGTCACATTTTATTTGCAATTTGGCATAAAAACAAATCAATTGTGTTTATTGCATTTATAAAATGGTATTTTCTTTTATTTGTATAGTCTTATAAATTGTACAGATTATATTCGTAGATATATAATTCGTAAATAATTTTTTTTCGGTTATAGCGCCATCTATCGACAACTAGAATAAATGTTATAAATGTCTGTAATCACAGACGTGCCTTTTTTTCTGTCACAAAAAATTTAATGCGTTAGCAAGAAATCGAAAAACTGTGACGCACTGAAAGATGCTCATGAGAAAAAGTATAGTAATGATTTACTGGTAGTGGCAATGAAACAATAGTCAGCGTATGATAGCGTCCGGAGATGTAAATTATATGAAGCCATGAATGAACTTTTTAGTTTATTTAATAAACAACAACACTTTAGTTTATTTTAGTAATATTATGAATGAACTTACAAGGAAAAAGACTCGTTGGAAGACCAAAAAAGAGATGGGAAGACAAAGTAGATGAGGATACCAAAAACCTCTTAAAAACGTGTTCATGGGACAGAACACAGTAAATCTAAATGATTGGAGAAGCGTGCTTAAGGAGGCCAAAGCTCGGTTTAGGCCGTAGTGCCATTGGATGGATGGATGGATGAATGAACTTAAGATTCACATTAAAAAAATTATACAAACTTAAACCAAAAGTGATAAAATGTGTGATTTTAATGACCAAATAGGTAAAGAAGATTATATCTCTAATGTAGCTACAAAAAGCATATTCAGCGAAAGAGCAAAGAATGATAATGGATACAGACTTAGCCTGTTGGGAGATACAACGAACATGACTATAAATAACACGAAATTTAAACATCGTACAAAGCACTAAAAACCATGGAGACCGCCAGATGGGAAAAGAGAATCGCAGATCAATCACATACTGGTCATCAAAATAAGTTAATCATCGATAACAGATGTAAGAACAAATCGCGCAACGAATACTGACTCAGATCACTGCATAGTGCTTGGAAAGATTAGGTAATGTACTATTTTAGTTGGGAAAAAGCCACAATTTTAATTTGAAATTAAGTTTATTTGACTATTTCCGAAGTGGAAATCGAAACGTCAAATAAACTTACAGTCCCTGCTCAATTTATTATACACCCTAGAAATATCAGTTTTTTTTCTTTGAACCCCTTAAAAGTATGTTTAAAGTCATACGGTACTGCTGAATGGGTTAAATAACAATTACCTAATAATCGTGCTACACAATTAAGTTAAAGATGGTGAGACTTTTTGATTGAATTATGAAAACTTGCAGATGGCAATAGAATGGGCTAAAAGGGTGCAATGACTCGACTTTTTTAACTTTACTTTTTTAATTAAATTAGTAGTTGATATTCAAATTTTCGTAAAATTTGCAGTAGTAAGTGTTAATATTAGTCTTTATTAATGTTAGTTTTTAATTTGTTTAATTTATTTTAACATATTGATAAAAATATGTTAATTTCTAAAAGACGAATGTCTTCGTTTGGAATTTTTTCATATGGGTGATTGTAAAGATCTTTTTGTTGACCAAATCTTTTCTGCTCTCTTCTGTTACTGCTCTTTTAGAAAATATTACATGCATAAAAGAGAAATAGCAAAAAAATATGGCATATCTTTATCGTCAGTTCGAAGGTTGAGTCAAAACCTTAAAGAGAAACATCCTGTTACATCGGTTTGGAGGGGTCGGTACGGTAGAAAGATTTCAGTCACCCCCAGAGAGCAAAGAATTTTAAAGAATTTGGCTGTAAAAAACAGAAGAGTCACCCATTGTAATATACGGAATAAATTGGAAGAATCAGAGTGTTCAGTATCAGAGTCCACTGTAAGCCGAAATTTGTAAAGTATGGGATTCAAATCTCATAGGCCAGTTGAGGAACAAAGAAAATAACCAACTAGCACAACAAATGCTCAAAAAACGCTTAGTTTGGGCCAATTTGCATAAAGACTCTATTGTTATATAATTTTTGTGCAAATTGACCGAAACAAAGCGTTTCTTTGACATTTGTGGTGATGGTTTTGGTTCCTTAACTGGCTTATGACATTTGAATCCCATACTGTACAAATTTCGGCGTACAGTGAACTCCTATACTGAACACTCTGATTCTTTCAATTTATTGGTTATATCGCTATGGGTGACTCTTCTGTGTTTTACAGCCAAATTCTTTAAAATTCGTTGCCCTCTGGGGGTGACTGAAATATTTCGGCCATACCGACCCCTCCAAACCGATGCGCGATGTAACAGGATGTGTCTTTTAATTTTTTAGCTCAACCTTCGAACTGACGATAAAGATATGCCATATTTTTTTGCTATTTATCTTTGATACATGTGGTATTTTCTAATGTAACAGAAGAGATTTGCTTAACAGCAGATTTTTACAATCACTCATATGAAAAAATTTCAATCCGAGATATTCGTCTTTTAAAAATGAACATATTTGTATTAATATCTTAAAATAAATTAAACAAATTAAAATAAACATTAATATAGAACAATATTAGCACTCAACACTGAAATTTTACGAAAACTGAACACCAATCACTAATTTAACTAAAAAACTAAAGTTGAAAAAGTCGAGTCCTTGTGCATTTTTAGCACATTCTATTACCATCTGTCAAGTTTTCACAATTCAAAAAAAATTTTACCATTTTTAACTTAAATTATGTATCACAATTATTAAGTAATTATTATTTAACCCAATTAGCAGTTCCATATCACTGTGAAGATACTTTTAAGGTGCTTGAAATTAAAAAACTGCTTTTTCTAAGGTGAGTCTAATAAATTGAGCAGGGACTGTAAATTCAATCTAAAATTTGACTTATTCCCAACTAAAATAGTAAATTACATAGGATGCCACAAGAAAATAGCTTCAAAACAATAGAAAGATTAGACAAAAGACAAAAACAAGAAATTAGATTTGTGCAATCTAAAAATGCTACAATTTTTCGATCTTACTACACTAAATTTAAATAAGACATGGAGTGCATGTAAACAAAGATTACGCTTGTTAAAGGTATTCAAAACGTATCTATTCGTTTCATAGTAACAGTATATTATTAACATCACGTTATCACTTTGTCGCTTTTCTCGATTATTGGATTTTATTGTATAGTGTATGTAATGTATTGGCCATGTAATTATAAACCCCACTGGCGACGCTCATGTATTGCTAATTATAATTATCGCATTATATTTTAGTTAGTTTACAGGTAAAAGAATTAACCAGTTGTATTTGATATGTAGTCAAATAAAGATTTGTTTTGGGTTCATCCAAGTGTTTTTGTGCCGAATATTTCATGGCGACGAGGATAAAAACGTTTTTAAAGTGTGTATAAGTGAATACAAAATGTCGAAAGACGGAAAATTAGATTTATCGTTAAATTTGGAATTTAATCCCAGAATTTGTGAATGGAATGTGTTTATAAAAAGACTAGAACAATATTTCATCGCTAAAGAAATTACAGATGTTAATATTAAAAGAACTATTTTGTTTATAGCCTTTCAGAAGAAGCTTATATCTTATTATCCGACTTGTCCGTGCCTAAAAAACCTGAAGAATGTGAATTTAATGTCATTGTAAAAAGCCTAGATAGCTACTATAACAAAACTTGTTTAGTGTGGGTAGAAAGGGCAAAGTTTTATGGTGCTTCGAAATCAAAAAGTGAAAGCGTACAAGATTGGAGTGTACGTTTAAAAAAACTAGCCGGTACTTGTGAATTTGGAAATAATTTGGAAACGAAATTAACAGATATGTTTATTTCAAAATATAATGATGGAAAAGTAAAGAATACGCTATTTGCACTGAAGTCAGATATCACATTTAATAAAGCTATGGAAACAGCACAAATTGAAGAAGCAGCAATAACTGGCATTAACGAAGTAGATAGCAGAGGTGTGGTGAAAGTGGAACCAGTGCAAGAAAGAGAGGTGTGTCAAATAACGAGTGGAAGTTGCAGTAAGAAAATATTGCAAGTATCACAGCGTCGGGATGGCAGAGCACATCAACAAGAACGTCGATTTAAGGAGACTAGACCTTCAACTTCAGGGATGCAGAGACATAGTTCGGATTTTAATCGTGATGAGTTCAGTGGTAGTGTTCAAAAGTGTTTCAGGTGTGCTAAAAGACATCCGCCTTCAGCATGTCCCTATAAGGATTATATCTGCAATTTATGTAACGTTCGAGGACACTTAAAACGGGTATGTAGAAATAGATTTTTAAATTTATTGGAAGAAGGAACTGAATCATCTGTATTATGTATATCAGCAAATAATGATCCGCCAATTTATATTGATATCAGTATTAGAGGTAAAATGTTTAAATTTGAATTAGATTCGGGCGCCGCGGTCTCTGTCCTACCTTTTAGCAATGCTTTTAGTATATATAACAAATATTTTAATACACAACCGTTATCTCAAGTTAATGTATCGTTAGTTAATTTTTCGGGAGATAAGGTTCATCCTAAGGGCAAAATTAACTTACCAGTAACTTTTTCAAAACAAACAAATAATTTGGATTTTTATGTTATGCATCGAGAAACTCCAGCCTCGCTAGGTAGAAATTTTATTAGGTGTTATAATATGGGTTTCAGGGAACTAAATTTTATTGAAGCAGATAAAAATAATGAAATAATGGGGTGGTTAATGAAAGATTTTCCCACTGTAGTTTCTGACAAATTGGGCACATTTAATAAATTTCAGTTAAAATTTAATATTAAACCAGATGCCAGACCTAAATTTTTTAAACCCAGAGTGGTTCCTTTTTCTTTAAGAAACAAGGTAGAGATGGAATTAGATAAAATGGTCCAGGAGGGCATTATATCTGCAGTTGAATTTTCGGAATGGGGAACACCCATAGTACCGATTTTAAAAAATGATGGGGGTGTTAGGATTTGTGGTGATTTCAAAATAACTATCAATCCTTTTATCGAAGCGGATAAATATCCGTTACGACGGATCGATGATTTATTTGCTAATTTACAGGGTGGTCAAGAGTTTTCTAAAATTTACCTGAGTCAAGCTTATCATCAAGTTGTGATTCATCCATATTTTCGGAAATATACGGTTATTAGTACTCATAAGGGATTATTTGCATTTAATCGTCTACCGTACGGAGTTGTATCAGGTCCATCCCAGTTCCAACGTATTATGGAACAAATATTTCTCAATATGCCAAGTATATCTATTTTTTAGATGATATTCTAATTACAGGAAGGAATAGGGAAGAACACACTAAGAATTTGTGTAAAGTTTTAGCGATTTTACAAAAATGTGGTCTTACAGTAAAAAAAGAAAAATGTACGTTTTTCGCGGAATCAGTATCTTATCTTGGATTTATAATTGATAAAAGGGGCTTGCATAAAAGTCAAGATAAAATTCGGACTATTGAGGAAATCCCAGAACCTACGAATGTGACACAACTAAAATCGTTTTTGGGAAGTATAAATTATTATAATCGATTCATTCCAAATCTCCCAAACATTGTTCATTGTTTATATAAGCTTTTAAAACAAAATGTAGTTTGGCACTGGGATGAAGAATGCCAATTAGCTTTTGACACTATTAAACAAATGTTAGCTTCAGATCTAGTATTAGTTCATTACGACCCAACCTTAGAATTAAATTTAACGGTTGATAGTTCAGATTATGGGATCGGAGCTGTTCTCTCGCATAGTTTAAAAGATGGTAGCGAGAAACCAATCTATTTTGCTAGTAGAACGCTCAGCGATACCGAAAAGGCTTATTCGACTCTAGATAAAGAAGCAACTGCTATAGTGTGAGGAATCAAACGTTTCTACCAATTTTTATATGGGAAGGAGTTCAATTTAATCACAGATAACAAGGCGTTAGTATCCATTTTTGGCCCTAAAAATGGGATACCGGTTACGACGGCAAATAGATTGCAGCGATATGCAGTATTTTTAAGTGGTTTCAATTATAATATGTATAAAGCATGTATCGACACAAAAAAATGTAGCAGACTTTTTAAGTAGATTGCCTTCAAATAAGTCGATAAGGCTAGATTCTTCTAAGTTTAATATAGAGGAAACTGTTAATTTAAATTATTTAGCAGAAAGCGAAGAAATTCGTATTAATGTGAGTGATATAAGGAAAGAAACAGAATTAGATCCGATTTTGTCTCGTGTAACTAAATATGTTATGGCCAAATGGCCCACAAATGTTGAATTAGAAATTAAACTCTATTTCCTTAAACGAAATGAAATATCTATTGAAGATGGCGTCTTATTGTGGGGACAAAGAGTAATTGTTCCTAGTAAAATGCGAAATAAATTACTGAATGAATTGCATTCAGCTCACTTTGGTATAGTTAAGATGAAATTATTAGCTAGGTCTTATATTTGGTGGCCATCATTAAATACAGAAATTGAAGTTCTCAGCAAGAACTGCATTCCTTGTCAGCACATGCAGGCAGATCCTCCTAAGATTCCCTTACAAGGCTGGAGCATTCCTCAAAATGTTTGGTCACGCGTGCATATAGATTTTGCCGAAACACGAAAAACTCATTTTCTTATAATTTTGAATGCTTTTTCTAAATGGGTAGAAGTTTGTCCAATGTCTTCAATCACCTCAATGGCTACGATTGCTAAACTTAGGGAGTGTTTTGCTCGGTATGGTTTACCGGAAGTACTTGTCAGCGATAACGGCCCGCAGCTAACATCGCAAGAATTTAAACATTTTACTTTAATTAATGGTATTAAACATATAACCGTTGACTGATGAATGTACTGGAAGATACGAAACTAAATGAGCGTTTATGTACGACACCAGTGGTTTTAGAAATAGATGGCGTTAGCAGCTTTCTAGGTACGAGATTGAATTTACCTGAGACAACGATGAGGCGTATTCAGGTAGCTTTGGTTATCGGAATTTGGGGTCGGTCGGGTCGATCGGATTATAATAAAAATTATTTATTTCTTTTGATGCATATAAATTTGAGTTCTCATTGAACGATAACAATGGCAATCTTTAAAATAATTATTGGAGTGTACCTATGTATTACTTTCTAAACTCGTTTTTAAATTAGTAAGAATAATTGTACATAGTTGTAATTTGTCTTTTAATTTGAATTCTTGAAACAAATCATTGAATATTCTAAAGTTTATTTAATAATTTTATATAATAATATAATTGATTTAATAAAATATTTATTTAACGAGAAAAATACTCACTGGGTGATTTTAGATAAAATATTGTACATTTCTTATTTGCCTCATAATCTCGATAAAAAATTAGGTAGTTATTTTCGTCGTTAATTACAGTCTCTTCTGATGATTGTATATTTTGTTTGGAGATATTGCAACCGTATTTACTTAAATGAAATTGACTTAGTAACCCGCTCGGCCACTTTAATCTCTTCGAGAGAAAAATGGTAAGGACTCGTAAATTGTTGCAATCGCGATTTCCTACAATTTCTTCCAAGTTTTTTCGTGCGGTCGATATTTTCCGAGTTAGGGGGAAAATAGTGACTAAGTATAATTATTAAATTATTTATTATTAACTTTACTTAACTTTAGGTGAGATATTAGATAGTATCACGATTACATTATTCTATTAAGAGAAATTTCATTAATATCATTTGGCGAATATTACCCAGCCATGACATCTTTTCCTAGACCTCTCTTACCCTCTGTTTCCTTCGAGTTCCAGTTGCCGACAAGTATATCATTCTCCTCGCAATATATGTCCCTAAGTATATCCATGATATTTTAAGCATTCGGTGCAGGCACCTCATTTCAAAGACTTCAAGCTTGTTAGTGGAGATTTGTAGAGTTTGTTATATTTATTATCCATGCTTTCATTCCATACAAGAGAACAAGCCAAACGTAACACTTTAGCGTATTGTATCTCAGGTTGAAACCCAAATTTCAGTGAACAGTCATAAGAGTTTGGAAGTCGATATCCCATTGTTTATGAGAGATATTTTTCATTAAGTTGAGCCCGTTTGAGCTGACAGTCGGAGTGAGTGTATATTTTCTTACCAAGATACTAGACGATTATCCAGTTTTATTCCCAAGAAGTTAATCAATTCTGAATAATTTATTGTAAACTCTTTAGGAACTACTTATTAACTTTTGCTCTCAGAACGAATTTCGAATAAACAATACGTTCTTCAGACACAAAGATCAACAAAAATATACATTCAAAAATACAAGAGCACACAGATCCGATATTGATTATATATTGACAATCAGAAACATCCATCATTCTCAAGTACTAGACATAAGATGTTTAAGTGCAGCTAATATCGGAAGTGATCACAACCTAGTACTTGGAAAAATCAGAATACATCTACAAAAAAAAACAGGAAAAAAGACCCTGTTGAATGTGAGACAAGAATAAATGTAGAACAGCTACAAGACTTGTCAACACGAGATCTATACCAGAGAAGACTGCAAAAAGTACTGAACGAAAACTACATAACACCAGATGAAGACATAGAAGAAAGTCAGAGGAAGATTAGAGATAATATCAAAATATAAGCAACGGACGCACTTAGAGAACGTAAGATAAGTAAACATATACGAAAGAAAAGGAGAACTCCATGGATCTGTGAAGAAAGAAAAATAAAATGCCAAGAAAATCTAGCTAGAATACAAATTCAAAAGAACGAGACAAACATATGAAGAATATAAAATACTCTGTTACGCGGATGACACCGTGTTAGTAGGAGAGTGCGAAAACGACCTACAAAGATTACTGAACGAATGAACGAAAAGAAATGAATATGAAAATATCAGCCCAAAAAACAAAAAGCTTAGTAATATCCAAAAAACCAATAAGATGCAAATTGGACTTAGACAATAAAAGAAAATACCTGGGAATTAATCTATCAGCCGACAATAATATCGAAGAAGAGGTTAAATACTAATAATTAAAGCCAGTAGAACGGCCGGATGCCTAAACGACACAATTTCGAAAAACAAACACCTTAGAGTGGAAACACAGGACCGAATATATAAGTCATTTGACTGAAGTTATTAGACCAGTTATGACTTACACTGCCGAAACAAGACCAGATGCAAGCAAAATACAAAGACGCCTGGAGACCAACAAAATGAAGATCTTAAGAAGGATTGCTGGAAAAGGACTACGGGACAGGGTAAGAAGTGAGGAAATCAGATGCATATATGTGAGATAGACAATATAAATACCTGGGTAAAGAATAGAAAAGAAGAGTGGAATCAACACATAAGCAGGATGTCTGAATCAAGGATAGTAAGAATAGCCAGGGACAAGTCACCGTTAGGCCGAAGAAGTATAGGACGCTCAAGGAAAAGATGGAATGACAATTTAGGGACAGAATGAAAGGCACCGTTGAAGAAAAACAGGCAGTACTGCCTATATAAAAGAAAAAGTAGAAGAAATTCTTTAGGTAGATTTTTGGTAGTATAATGTGCTTCTTTGGAGTTTTACTGAAGATTATTGTTTTCGTTTTAGTGGGAGAAAATTCTAGGCCAGCAGTGTTTGAACAATTCTCTAATTTCTAAATGACTAGTGGGTTAAGTGATTTAGCGATGTCATTGATGGCAATAAGGAAAAGTGCAACGAGTAGACCATTGAGGAATGTCGTTTAATTGGATTTTTGAGTCTTAGGCAAGCCGCACACCAAAGAAACATAAAACGAAAAACATGAAACGTGAAACATGTTTCATGAAAATAAAGCACTGCTAAACAAATCTCAAAGTCCGCCTACCAATGAAACGAGTGTGATTCATGCTCATGACACATTTTTATTTTCGGAGAGTTTCATAAATGGCCGGACGTATATTTGTTTAGCAGTGTTTTATTTCTATGAAACATAATTTACGTTTCATGTTTCTTTGATGTGCGGCCTGCGTAAAAGAACGTTATCTATTCGAATAAGTTTCGTCTATATAGGAAATTACTAATAAATTTTATATTTCCTTGAATTGACCAACTTAATAGAATTCTTATATCTAATCCCCAAATGGCACGCGTTATAAAATATAATAAAAGATAGCCACAAGCCAAACATACTTGATCACATCCAAATGACCCATGAATTACAGATTCAATATCCACTAGGTTGTCTAATGTAGATGTGGACTTTCTAAATCCACTTTGTATAAGGCTAGGTAGCTATAATATCAATAAGTCTAATACTATCTAGTACCTATCTATCAACTGAATAAACTGATTAATTGTAGCAAGTTTTGTTCTATTAAGTTTTTTCACTAAGCTAATACTTTTCGAGTTATTTGCAAGTGAATATGTTCGTTTTTTAACAAAAAAAAAATACGTTTTTAGACGGTTTTACGCAAATAACACAATAAGTATTCAATAAAAATATAGTTTATAAAAAAATAAAAAAAATGTCTGTATAAAGTCTTTATACTCAGTAGAAGCAGAGTTGTAGCTAATGAAAAGTAAGTTCTTATTCGTCAAATTCCAAATCGAATATTTCAACGTGAAATAACCAAAAGAGAATGCACATTTCTGGGTAAACTCATCGCAACTTTTTTAAAGTGTTTAAAAAAGCTTTGTTTTTGTTTTTAAAAAATTTTCTAGCATTAAAGTAAGCACGTTACGCTGAAAATAAAATTGGTCCTTTTTTGTAAAAGATAGTTTTAAAAAAGCGTGAAAATCACCCTGTAAAAGGGAACTTGCATAAAATTTTTTTTTCGAAAGAGATGCTATACATTTGCTATAAATCACAACAGAACACGATTTAAAAAGAAAAAAAGTTGTTTGTGTTTTTCGTTTGGCCCCTCAAGACGAATAAAATCAAATTATTGTTACCGCTTCACAAGTGATTTTACTTATGTATTGTTTATAATATGATCTGTAAGTTTCATCGTAAATTTAGTTTTACAGTATTTTTTTTATTTTGAAAAAAGAAATGCCTTTTTTTAAACTTTCTAATTATCAGTGATACGAAATATCCCAAAGTGTAAAGTTTGCTTTTCTGAATATTTTGTTTTTCTGTAATACAAAAATTGGTTAAGATATGGCTGTTCAGAATTTGCATATACTCGTGATTAGTGACTCATTGAAGCCCTTTTAAATACAGCCTTTCAAAAATAAGCACTTTGAACCGATGAAACTTACAGATCCTCTATAAGCATACATACGTAAAGTAACTTATGAAGCGCTACTGATTAATTTCATTTGAGATGCTAATTAGGAGGTCATTTTTAGATTTTTTTTACAAAAAAAGGGATCAACTTTATTTTGAGCGCAACTTGTTTACTTCTGATACTAGAAACTCAAAAAAAGCTGTTTTTAAACTTTTTAAAAAAGTTATGATGAGTTTTCCCCGAAAAGTTTTTAACTTTTTGGTTATTTCATGTAGAAATATTCAATTTTGACTTTGACAAATAATAAGAACCTACTTTTCATTAGCTACAACTCTGCTTTTACTGGGGCTACGACTTCATATGTCATATTTATATAAAACATTTATTTCACTTTTTGATAAGCTGTATTTTTGCTATGAATGTTTTTTTGGTGAAATACTTCCTTTTTGAGTTATTTGCGAAAATCCGTCTAAAAACGTACTCTTTTTTGAGAAATGAATCACTCGAAAAGTATTTACTTGTGAGGTCAAGACTAGTGAAAAAAACTCTATAGTCAATTTATATTTTCAAGATTTTTGCAGAAACAAAAACAAAAAAAAAATTAATACAGATTAATATGATAGTGGCTGCTGCGTTAAAATTTTGAATACGGGCCACGTAAAATTAACCGCGTGTTCTTGGCTAGTTCCTTGAGTAGGGAGAATTTTACACTTTCCTCTAAGACTAGTTCCAACAAATTTAAGCTAGGCGCGCCACTATACGGGCAGGTTTTAAAGACAACAAAATAATGCATAGGCTTTCGTATCTTTCCGTATTTATCAATCAACGATATAACAATACCTCCTTTTTCAGCACATTGCAACGGTGCTGCTGAAAATAGCGTTAAAACAGTCAAGCATTTTTTGTTAAAAGATATTGATCAAAGGAATATTAATTTATCATTGTCTAAATTTTTATTAACATATAGGAACACAGGTACTTCTCCCGCTAAGATATTTTTTGGAAGGGCTTTGCGAACGCGTCTAGATTTAATTAAACCTGATGATTTACTAAACCAACAATCAAACCCAGTTGATTTAACACAAATTAGACGTAACTTAATGCAAGCGCAAGAAAACAATAAGAAATATTATAGGAGGAGGAGACAGGTAGAGTTTGTAGTGGGGGATATCGTTTTAGTTAAAGATTATAGAAACACCAAGGTGTCGTGGTGCAAAGCAAATATTTTACGAATTTTAGGTAGAAGAGCATATTTGGTAAATCCGTTAGGTAGTAAACTTACGTGGAAAAGACATTGTAATCAAATTAAAATAGTTTTTAATAGTAATTTAGAAGATATTACTTTGCGGAGACGATGCACGATAGTTCAGAGGAAAATAATATTCAAAATAACGAGGAAAATGTTATCCAAGCCGCTACAAACTCAACAGGAAATCTAGGTGGGGAGCCTCAGCTAGACTCTCAAAATGATAGTGATGTTATCCAAGAGTCAGGCATCCCACATAGACGTCCAATAAGATCTAGAAAAGAACCAAAACGTTTTGGGTTCGAAATATAGTATTTAGGAGTTTAGTTTTGTTGTGTTCCTAAATTTAGTTCTAAGTAGGATTTTTGGGTGGGGTGATATAATGTATTGGCCATGTAATTATAAACCCCACTGGCGACGCTCATGTATTGCTAATTATCGCATTATATTTTAGTTAGTTTACAGGTAAAAGAATTAACCAGTTGTATTTGATATGTAGTCAAATAAAGATTTGTTTTGGGTTCATCCAAGTGTTTTTGTGCCGAATATGTCAGTGTATAAATTATTGTAGTCACCGAATACATAGTTAGTGAAAAAATAATCCTGTTACTTAACCTTTTCGCTGCGGAGCGGCTGAGAGGATTTGCATCCCGTCGCTGCGGCGCTAATGGACGTCTCCCGCAGTGAAGCAAATATTTTTGGCTTTTAGGTTACAGTTGACTTAATTGTCGGAATTCTATCATTTGTTTTACTTTAGTATTTTATTTCAACTATTTATTGCCAATTCTAGAACTATTATAATATATATAATAAATAATGTAGTAAAACAAATGATAGAGTTCATTTGTTCTTAGGGTTCTTCCAATTCCTCCATCGAATAATATTTACCCCTTTTTGGTGGCGGCGGCATGATGTAATACTTATTACCAGTATTTTTGATTTCAACCAAAACGTAATAATTAGCGACAATATTCACTTTACGGTACCAACGCATTCGCAATACTAAACACCTTCTCAGTTACCCCTCCTACTCATCCCGCTCGAGGCACTTTAGGTGGGCGGAAATTCATTCCGAAACCATCTGATGACATTATATATTTTATATTTTGTTTACGTTATATTTTGTCTATACGCAAATAATCGCTAAACGCAGCGAAGCGGTTAGCCCTGTTGCATATATGCGTTTCCCGCACATCTCGTGCACTACTGAAATTACGCAAATATGCGGTTCCCGCAGTCAAAGGGTTAAATAATTGAATAATTTACGCGGTTATACAAGTAACTGTTATCCAAAAATATTCAAAACCTGAACGGAAGTAGCCATCTCTTATGTTGCCTTTGACGACGTCGCTGTCAACTAATGTTTACATCCAGTGCATGTCTCATACGAATAAACTGTCTATGGTGTGGAGGCCTGCACGCTGACAGAGACGCTCACGAAAAAACTAGAAGCATTCGAAATGTGGATGTACCGACGCGTTCTTCGTATATCCTGGACTGAACATGTCACCAACATAGAGGTAATCTACAGAATCGGAAAAGAGAAAGAAATCGTGAGCACAATTAAACAAAAAAACTTGAATATATAGACATATTGACATCTAGACATATTGAGACACGATCAGTACCGTCTACTGCAATTGATTGTCCAGAGAAAAATAGACAGTAAGCGAGGGACAGGCAGGAGAAGACACTTGTTGCTCCAAAATCGGCGGAAGTTGATTCGGGCTCACATCGGTCGAACTATTCACAAGTGCTGTAAGCAAGATCAGAATTGTCATGTTAATAGCCAACGTTCGTAACGGACAGGGTACTTGAAGAAGGAAACCAATAATTAAATGTAATTGCATCTGAGCAGATTCACTCAAAATTGTGTAGGCTTAGTGTGACCAACTCCAATTCAGTTCAATGGCATCCCAATGATGTCCCAATCCGGGACATTTCAATGAAAATAGGGCCATTTTTTTCAGAAGAAGATAATTAAAATACAGAAACGCAAAAAGCCTACTGTTTTAGTTTGCGTAGAACTATAATCATCAACATCATCATCATCATCAATGGCGTTACAATTTTTCGTGAGTCTTTGCCGCGTTTACTATTACCTTACATGTTTGTCAATCCTGTGTCACTAATTCTTATTGTCTCATTCCCATTTTCTCCAGATCTTCTTTGACTGCATATTTCCACATTTTTCTTGGCCGTCCTACAGACATTCTTCCATCTGGCCCTCCCTAGAACACATTGTTTATAAGGCGATTGTCGTTACTGCGTATCACATGCCCTGCCCACCTGAGTCTATTGGCCTTTATATCTGACTAGATTTTCTTTTCTGAATAGAGACTTTAACTCGTTATTTTATCTGCGCCTCCATTCGTTTGTCACGCTGTCTCTGCAAAGGCCATATATCATTCGAAGTATTTTACGTTCCCACACCAGCAATTTTTGTATCTCGTGAAAAAGAAGTTTTCCACCTACCTCTACCAAAAGTATACTTTTCCGAACCTGATTGTAGGAAGCAAAGTTGTACTTTTACACCCTAGGGAGGAAAAGTAAAAGTGACGTCATGGTATTTCATTCATGAAATATAACTTATTGACGCCCTGTACAATATCTATTTTCTATTACGTAAGTATCTATACATTTTAACGTTTATTTATAAAACATCCTGTATTTTGCAGAATGGTAAAAAACAGTAAATTGTTATTTTGATTTAACAATAAGTGATAAATTTGATTTAAAATGATATAAATAATATCGTTAATAGATAAATATACAATATATATTTACCTAGTATAATTTAATAATTAGTTATTAATATTAACTAAAAGTAAATATACCTTGTATATTTATCTATTAACGGTATTATTTATATTAAGTGAGGTTAGAAATTGTCGGCGACAATTTGTCAACTGTACCCGCGAACGCACCTATTGTTTACATTAATAATTTGACTTATATTTGACAGTTGACAGTTATATTGTACCTACTTGTTAGTTTTAGTTCTAATAAATTTCGTTGGTTAGTTACATGAATAAATTAAGTAAAAATGAAAAAATGACTTGTTATTTGAGAAAGGTGGAAAAACCATATGTATAACATGGGAGTAAAGTGCTTTTCCTCCCTTGAATGATTACTGCCCTCCGCTACGCGTCGGGCAGTAAACTTCATTCTCGGGAGGAAAAGTAGCACTTTCCTCCCTTGTTATACAAATAGCTATTTCACTTCATTAGATGTTGCATTGCAAAGAAAGATCTGTTTCCTGCCATTATTCTCGTTTCAACTTCTCGCTCTAATTTGTTGTCATTTGTGATTGTTGCTCCTAGATATTTAAATTCTTTAACCACTTCGAAGTTATGATCGTTTATAGTAATGTTTTGCCTTATCACCGTCGTTCTTGTTTTGGGACGACCATGTAGAAATATAATACCATGAAATAAAATGCATGCGTTCTGGATGTGGTATTAGTATGACACTCTAGAAATTGTCGACTTTTTTTCGTCCCACCAATTCAACTTGATGTGAATTCTTAGAAGAATAACGTTTTCAAAATGGAATTTTACCAAAACGTTGAAAATTCGGATGGCCCAGAAGCCTTGTCCGGGACGCCGGGACACGACTTCGTAATTCGGGCCATGTCCCGGATTTTTCGGGCTAGTTGGTCACACTATGTATACTAAAAGATAGCCTTAAATCATCATGATAATTAGAAAAAAAATGAGTACCTAGACTTACCTTTACTGTTTTTTTCTCTTCCGGTTTATCCAAATTTGTGAAAGTAGCTTCGTTTTTAGTAGCATCGACATGCGTTAAGTTCGTTCTTAAATTAACGTTAACATTGCGTTCTTTACAGACTTTCCAAAGAGCATCAGCGTACCTCTTGACACCAAAAATGACGGGTAATGATGTGTTGTATGTGATGGTTACATCGTTCCTTTTGCCTTCCTAAAAAATGTAAAATATTTGGTTTTATCACTGAATTATTATTTCTTACATTTGAGTCATTAATACAAGTTATTAGACTAAAACGAATAACTAGTTATGTAGTACTGTTATAAACTTACGTGCATAGAAATCGGCCCACCTAAAAATTTGGTCATATTTGAAGTCTCGTATTTCCTAAACCTGTTGGCCGATTTAAGTGATTTTTTTAATATGTTATAGCCTTATTCTTCAACAATATCGCTGTAATAATATTATTGCTAAACAGGTACGTGTTATTTTATACCGGGTGTAACAATGATAGTGTGTTTTTTCCTCAAAGTTCGGAACACCCTGTGGAATATTCTAGCGTATATAAAATATTGAAATTAAAACTCAACTGTAGCCTTTGGCTTTCTTAACATTTTAATTTTTGATTTATTCGCTTACGTTGGATAATAAAAAAGTTAGGTATTTTAACAACTAGCAACGTTCTTTATCAATACAGGGTGTTTCTAAATAAGTGCGACAAACTTTAAGGTCAAATTCTGCATGAAAAATAATGACCATTTCATTTATAAACATATGTCCGCAAATGCTTCGTTTTTCGAGATACGGGATGTTGAATTTTTTTACAAACTGACGATTTATTTACTCCTCTAAAACCGGTTGAGATATGCAAATGAAATTTGGTGGGTTTGAAGAGGTAGTTATTGCGCATATTTGACATACAATTAAGAATTTTATATTCACCATTGGCGTGCATACGGGTCATATTACCCGGTTATATTTCCCGTATGCACGCCAATGGTGAATATAAAATTCTTAACTGTATGCCAAAAAATGCGCAATAATTACTTCTTTAAACCTACCCAATTTCATTTGTATATCTCATGCAGTTTTAGAGCAATAAATAAATCGTCAGATTGTACGAACAAATTTAACATCCCGTATTTCTGAAACGAAGCATTTGCGAACATATGATTATAAACCTAACGGTCATTATTTTTTCATGCAGAATTACCCCTTAAAGTTTGTCGCACTTATTTAGAAACACCCTGTATTGATGAAGAACGTTGCTAGTTGTTAAAATACCTAACTTTTTTATTATCCAACATAAGCGAATGAGTCAAAAAGCAAAATGTTAAGAAAGCCTAAGGCTACAGTTGAGTTTTAATTTCAATATTTTATATACGCTAGAATATTCCACAGGGTGTTCCGAACTTTGAGGAAAAAACACACTATCATTGTTACACCCGGTATAAAATAAAACTTACCTGTTTAGCAATAATATTATTACAGCGATATTGTTGAAGAATAAGGCTATAACATATTAAAAAAATCACTTAAATCGACCAACAGGTTTAGGAAATACGAGACTTCAAAAATGACCAAATTTTTATGTGGGCCGATTTCTATGCACGTAAGTTTATTTAGTAGAGACCTCATAGTCCATTCTTTCACGGTTTTTGCTCTAAATTTTAAAGAACCGCTTGGATTGACATGAAATTTGGCATGCATATAGCTTACATGTCAAAGAAAAAAAGTTATATTGTGCCGATCTGTGCTTTTGTCCTGGGGGTGACTTTCACCCCCTTTTGGGGGTGAAAAAATATATATCCAAAATAAGTCCGGAAATGGGCAAACTGACTAATTTTAAGTAACTTTTGTTCTATAGAGCTTTTTCGCCAAGTCAACACTTTTGGAGTTATTTGCGAGTGAGTATGTTCATTTTTCAACAAAATAACCACATTTTTAGACGGTTTTTCGCAAATAACTCAAAAAGTAAGTATTTTGTCGAAAATAACGTTCTTAGCAAAAATATACCCTATGAAAAAGTAAAATAAATGGTGTACGCGCTAGGTCTCTGGATCTCGTAGAACTAGAGTTATAGCCAATGAAAATAGATTCATATTCACCAAATTTCAAATAGAATATTTCGACGTGAAATATCGAAAAAATTAAGCACTTTTTGGGGAAAACCCATTATAACTTTTTTAAAGTGTTTAAAAAAAGATTTATTTATGTTTTTACAAAAAGTTTCTAGCATTAAATTTAAGCAAGTTACGCTCAAAATAAAGTTGGTCCCTTTTGTTTTTGCAAAAAAAAATTGGGAAGACCAACCCCTAATTAGCAACTTAAATGAAATTAATTGTTACCGCTCCACAAATTATTTTACTTATGTTGGTGTTTATATGATCTGTAAGTTTCATCGATTCAAAGTGCTTATTTTTAAAAAAATTTGGTTTCAAAGTAAAATTTTTAAAAATTTAAATTTTGAAAAATATGCTTTTTTTCAAAATAACTTAAAAATTGTTAGAGATACCAAAAATCTCGAAAAACAAAAAAAGTCTGATTTGCTTTTCTGAATATCATGTATTTTTTTGTTGTTCTGTTAGACAAAAATTGATTAAGATTTGGTGTTTCTAAATTTGCATACATTCGTGATCAGTGACTCGTTCAACCCCTTTTAACTACAGCCCTTTCAATAGTAAGGATGACCCTTTAAACCGATGAAACTTACAGATCATATAAACAATATATACACGAGTCAAGAAACTTGTGACGTCGTAACGATTAAGTTCATTTAAGATACTAATTAGGGGGTGATTTTCTCGATTTTTTTACCAAAACCAAAAGGGACTAACTTTATTTTGAGCGTAACTTGTTTAATTTTGATGATATAAATTTTTTTTATAAAACAAAAATGAAGCTTTTTTTAAACACTTTAAATAAGTTGAAATGAGTTTTCCCCGAAATGTGCTTCATTTTTGGTTATTTCACGTTAAAGTATTCCATTTGGAATTTGACGAATATGAACCTAATTTTCATTAGCTGTAACTCTGCTTCTACTAGGTGTAGAGACGTGATGTATACACTATTTTTTTTAAATTTTTTACAGGCTATATTTTTGCTAAAAATGTTTTTTCGACAAAATACTTACTATTTGAGTTATTTGCGAAAAACCGTCTAAAAGCATGGTTTTTTTTGTTGAAAAAATGAACATATTCACTGCCAAATAACTCGAAAAGTATTGACTTAGTGAAAAAACTCTGTAGAACAAAAGTTACTTAAAATTAGCCAGTTTATCCATTTCCTGACTTTCTTTGGACGAATATTTTTTCACCCCCAAGAGGGGGTGAAAACCACCCCCAGGGCAAAAGCACATATCGGCACAATATCACTTTTTTTCTTTGACTTGTTAGCTATGTGTATGCCAAATTTCATGTCAATCCAAGCGGTTCTTTAAAATTTAGAGGTTTTGCAATATTTTACCGTTAAAGAACGGACTATCAGCCTAATCTTAGAAAACAGTACTAATGTATTTTTTGTTCTTTTGTATGGTGTGGAGACATGGACTTTTAATAAACAATGTCTCAATAGATTGGAAGCATTTGAAATGTGGACATATAGAAGAATTCTGAGAATCTCCTGGACAGATAGAATAACCAACGAAGAACTACTAAGAATAATAGAGAACAGCAGGGAGATACTGGATTCCATCAAAATAAGAAAACTACAATATCTGGTTCATATACCAAGTGGTGACAGATTTAAATTTTACTTGTAATTAATGGTATACAGCCAGCTACAGGAAATTCTTCCTTGTGGATAGATATAAATTTGTAAAATTCATAATGCAGGAAAAGATTCAAGGAAGGCGCAGCATAGGTAGAAGAAAAATGTCCTGGCTGAGAAACCTCAAAGACTGGTTTGGATGTAGCTCAACTGAACTCTTTCGGGCTGTAGTGTCAAAAGTTAGAATAGCAATGATGATTGCCAACCTTCGTCGCGGAGATGGCACGTAAAGAAGAAGAAGAATAACTGGTTTTGTAGTATCTTGCCCCATTTTCTGAAGAGGCAGTAGGGTGAGAAGTCTCCTATCCTGGTACGGGGAAAAAGAATCAAACTATTTTATACTTTTTTTCACGTTAAGAATAGAACGTTACGCTTACGGAGATCAGTGTTGCCAAACCTTTCGCACACGGGTAGATACTCGAATGCCGATATACGATTAATTCTAGTCAGTACGGCGTGGCATCGGCGCGCTTCTATCGTCAATAAGAAATACATGGGGCTATCTCCGCAATGTTCTATTCTTAACGTGAAACGCTCTATAGAAAAAAACGGACAGGGCATTCGTGCTTTCTAGACGCGTTGTAATAACGCTTGAGGCAGGATCGCCATTTAATAATGCAGGAGTAATCAGTATTTGGGAACAGATTCGTTTTAATAAATAATAGTAATGAAACAATAGGCTGTTTCATTTGCTGTTTTGAGTCCACTGCTGAGCATAGTCCTCCCGTAAGTAATTCCATTTGCTTCCGGCCTTGAGCACCATGAATCTAGGTCCTCTTCTATGTTTCGTTTTCTCATCCCTTTGTCCTCATTTTCGTTTTCTCATCCTTCTCTCCAACTTGCTCCAGGTCTACCTCGTTTTCTCTTGTCTTCTGGTTGCCATTTTAGTATTTCTTTTGGTATTCGTTGTTAATACATCTTTGTGTATATGACTGAACCAGATAAGTTATTTTGTTGATAAGTCTGTGACTGTTCCTTTAATTCCCATTATTTCTTTAATAAGTTCGTTGTTAATTCTTTATCTTCTAGATTTTCCTGCTGTTCTTCTCCAGAAACCATTTCCATTGATCTCAGCGTTGCCAATGTTTTTTCTTTCAGTGGTCATTCCTTTCAGCTGTGTAGAGTGATACCTTTTTCTATAATCTCGTATATCCTCTTTTTATTTTCTTCGCTGGTGCATTCATCCCATAAAAAACTATTTAACATTGTAGTGACATTTCTACCTGCCGCATTTCTTATGGTTTTGCCTATTGTTTCATCGCGCGGAATATTGATACCTGGATTAGACAGAGAGACAGCGCTGAAAAATCTATTTGAATTTACTACAGCTAGATTTTTCGAGTGTGTAGAGAAACATACTGCGGTCGGACAAGCGAAACGTAGAACAGGGGTTACTGAGAGGGTATCAAAGTTGCTTTCCTACGAAGGTAATTACTTCCATTTACTAAGGCTGAAAATCAGTACACACATTCTAAATTAAATATAAATAAAAGTTATTATAGTCGGTCAGATGTATGACGGGACAGAGCCGGTCGGTCGGCCCCAATAGTCGATTGAGGAAATGAAGCATTTTGGCTCGCAATATTTTCGTCCACCATGGATTTACTTGAAATTTTCACAAAAGGTAGGGAATAGTCCAAGGATCATTTTCTACATCATGCCGCTATCATACGCTAAAACCTTGGGGGTGGTTGCCACCCCATCTCGGGGGTGGGAATTTTTTATTACATTTTAACCCTGTAATTCGATGGAAAATGTGATTCTAACAAAAAAATGTTTTTTACATTTTCTTCGTAAAACTAATATTTTTCGAGTTATTCGCTCTTGAAAATAACAGTTTTTCGACGAAAAAATCGACTTTTTTGAGAATACCTCGAAAAATATGCATTTAATCAAATAAACTGTAGATATCAAAATTGTATCTTTTAGTAACACAAACCAAATTATTTTCTAATAATATCTTTAAGACCAATACAAACCGAGATACGGCATGTTAAAGGTTAGCTTTTTTCGTCAAATGCATAATTTGAAATATTCAAAGCCAAATAATGGAAAAAATTTGCATTTTTCGAGGAAAACTTAAATAATCTTTTTTCAAGTATACAATTAGACCTTTCAAAAAATAATAATAAAAAGGTTCTAGCATGAAAATTACGCGACTTTAATCAAAAAATGTCGGTACCTGCTTTTCTCTACGAAAAAATCAGTGAAAACAACCCCCTAACTACCTTCCTAATTCAAAATTGGTCTTCACCTTTTTGTAGTTCCTTTTATATTTATATTATCAATACACTCAAGGAGTTTGACCTATTTAAAATGCCTAATTTTGGAAAAATATTATATCTCACTGTGTACTGATTGTCAGCCTTAGTAAATGGATTTAATTACCTTCGTAGGAAAGCAACTTTGATACCCTCTCAGTAATGAGACCCCTCAAAAATGATTTTGTTGGATTTTTAAAGAGCTATAAAGACTGTGTAAATTAAATTCCTTAAGATGCCTCAGATTTTAATTGGGGCGGGTTTAAAGGGCTCGAATAAGGGGGTGTTTGCTGGTAAATAGAGGTTTTAAACAGCTATATATGGCTAACTGTTCACTGTAATGAAAATATATGCACAGGGTAATTTTAGTCATTAAAAAAACTAAAATTTAGTAGAATATAATTTTTTTTCATATCTTCAGTATTTTCGGAGATATTTTGAAGTAAAAGGTGAAAAATACCAAATTGCAAAAAATCAATTTTTCTTTAAACTCCAATTATTCCAAAATTAGGCATTTTAAATAGGTCAAACTCCTTGAGTGTATTGATAATATAAATATAAAAGGAACTACAGAAAGGTGAAGACCAATTTTGAATTAGGAAGGTAGTTAGGGGGTTATTTTCACTGATTTTTTCGTAGAGAAAAGCAGGTACCGACATTTTTTTGTAAGTCGCTTAATTTTCATGCTAGAAACTTTTTATTATTTTTTTTGAAAGGTCTGTATGCTGAAAAAAGATTATTTAAGTTTTCCTCGAAAAATGCAAATTTTCCCATTATTTGGCTTTGAATATTTCAAATTGTGCATTTGACGAAAAAAGCTAACATTTAACATGCCGTATCTCGGTTTGTATTGGTCTGAAAGATATTATAGAAAAAGAATTTAGTTTGTGTTACTAAAACATACAATTTCGATATCTACAGATTTTTTAATTAAATGCATATTTTACGAGGTACAGTACAACCTGCCATATCCAGACCTGTCATATCAGAACCTCCCTATATCCGGACGGATCTACGCCGTACGGATCTACCGAGAAAGGCAGTCTTGCTGTTGGACAACGCACTAAAAGAAGAACTAAAAGATGGCAAAATAATGCATTATAGAACCTATAAAACGTGTCGATTACTGGAATGTATGAAGGAGAAAACGTTTCAGAGACTGTAAAAGAACGTGTAGACTGTAGTGGTCTTGATATCCGAATTTTTTCATATCCGGATCGGTCTGTCGCCACATTGATCCGGATATGACAGGTTTTACTATATTCTCAAAAAACCCTCTAAAAAGTCGATTTTTTCGTCAAAAAACTGTTATTTTCAAGCGCGAATAACTCGAAAAATATTAGTTTTACGAAGAAAATGTAAAGGCCGCGTCTCACCATCAAATAATTTGATCAAACAGTTTGAGCAAACTCCGGAAGTACGTCAAAGTGACGTCACAATTGCAGTTTTTTTGAAATTCTAAAAATCTGTGCTCTCACTATCAGTCTAGTTTGATCAAATTTTTTGTATTGAGTTGTCTAACTTGTTTGTACTTTATTTAAAATTAAAATTTTTCATTATTATCCACAATGAATACTCAGGATGTGACGTCACTAACTGTCACTTTCAGTTCGCTCAAACCAGTTTGATCAAATTATTTGATGGTGGGACGCGGCCTTAAAAAACATTTTTTTCTTAGAACCACTTTTTCCATCGAATTACATGGTTAAAATGTAATAAAAAATTCTCACCCCCGAGATGGGGTGCCAACCACCCCAAGGTTTTAGCATATGATAGCGGCATGATATATAAAATGATCCTTGGACCATTCCCTACCTTCTGTGAAAATTTCAAGTAAATCCATGGTGGACGAAAAAATTGCGAGCCAAAATGCTTTATTTCCTCAATCGACTATTGGGGCCGACCGACCGGCTCTGTCCCGTCACACAGCTGACCGACTATAATAACTTTTATTTATATTTAATTTAGAATGTGTGTACTGATTTTCAGCCTTAGTAAACGGAAATAATTACCTTCGTAGGAAAGCAACTTTGATACCCTCTCAGTAACCCCTGTTCTACGTTTCGTTTGACCGACCGCAGTATGCTTCTCTACACACTCACAGTAATCAACTGTGAAAAATCTAGCTTTAGTAAATTCAAAGAGATTTTTCAGCGCTGCCTCTTGGTCTAGATGTTTATAGTCGTAGCAATACTTTATCTCGTTGTTCTGTCATCTAATATGAGATTTTTTTGTTGCCTTCAAAGCACAAGTATTCTCTCATGCTTCCTTTTTGAATTCAGATGCACCTTTAACCAATTTACTCACCTTTCTAAAATAGTCCTCAGCGATGTAACAAATTTTCTGAGGTGCTCCAGGACATTTTACTGGAGAGCTTGGGAATGTAAAGTGAACCTCGCCACCTTTAACATTTTTCAGAACTTCAAAAACGTGTGGCGCATATTTGGGTGAATATATTGAGCATACTTTACTTGGATTATCCAACGCTTCTTGCAATCCAGGAACCTACAAACAATATAACTTAATATTTTACAAACTGTTTAATTCAATTTAAAAACTTAAATGTTGTTGACGACAAAAAAAATTTCCAAACTAAAAGAAATGAAGATATTGTGACAATTATTTCAAAGTAAAGTCAATTATTTAGGTCATATTATAGGCAGCAAAGAAGGAGTGGCCGTGGATAAAGGAAAAATCGATTCCATTAAGGAATGGCTTGAACCAACTGATAAACATCAAGTGAGAAGTTTTCTGGGACTATGTACTTACTACCGGAGGTTCATTAAGAAGTTTGCAGATATCGCTAAGCCATTAACGCGACTTATAGAGGAAGCAATGGATTATTACTGGGATGGAGACTGCCAAACGGCCTTTTAAACTTTGAAGAGGCATTTAATTACAGCGCCAATACTAGGGTATCCACTGCCAGAAGGAGAGTTCATCTTAGATACGGATGCAAGTAATGTGAGAATTGGAGGAGTGCTGTCTCAGATTCAAGGAGGACAGGAACGAGTTCTGGGATATTTTAGTAAAGTGCTTTCAAAACCTGAACTAAATTACTGCGTCACGAGAAGAGAACTTCTAGCAGTAGTAAAATCAGTGGAACACTTCTATCAATACCTCTATGGAAGGAAGTTTCTAATCCGAACCGACCATGCCGCCCTTAAATGGTTAATGCAGTTTAAGAATCCAGAGGGTCAGATAGCCAGATGGATTGAACGACTTCAAGAATACGATTTCAAGATCGAGCATCGGGCCGGAGTTAGCCACAGGAACGCCGATTCTCTATCTAGAAGGCCGTGCCCAGCAGAGTGTTCCCATTGTAACAAAACAGAGTCAAAGGAAGCAGCAGTACTAAGAACAACAGTGGTCAACGACGAGTGGACGCCTACCAAGATCAAGGAAGAACAAGAAAAGATCCAGTTTTACAGAAGATTCGAAAATAGAAAGAAGAAAATCGTCGACCATCTTGGCAACAAATATCAAGCCTAGGCTCAGTAGTTAAGACGTATTGGGCCCAGTGGGACTCATGTATCTTGCAAGACAGCGTGCTTAAACGAGTAATGGAAAATGATGATGGTTCAGCAAGGAGAACACAGTTGGTGATTCCAAAGAGCAGAGTAGCCGAAGTACTTCGTCAGTTACACGACAGTCCATCAGGAGGGCATTTTGGTGTAAAGAAAACCCTTCAGAGAATTCGGGAACGATTTTATTGGATGAATAGTTCCGACGATGTGAAGGACTGGTGTAAGAAATGTACTACATGTGCTACAAGTAACGGACCCTACCGGAAAAGAAAGGCTCCTATGAGACAGTACAATGTTGGAATGCCGTTTAAAAGAATAGCTTTGGATATTGCCGGGCCATTTCCAGAAAGTGAAAATGGATGCAAATACATGTTGGTGGTAATGGATTACTTCACGAAACGGGTTAACCGGTTTTAGAGCTATAAATAAATCGTCAGTTTGTAAGAAAAAATCAACATCCCGTATCTCGGAAACGAAGCATTTGCGGACATATGTTTATAAAGCAAACTGTCATTATTTTTTCATGCAGAATTAACCCTTAAAGTTTGTCGCACTTATTTAGAAACATCCTGTATTGATGAAAAACATGGCTAGTTGTCAAAGTACCTAACTTTTTCATTATCCAACATAAGTGAATGAGTCAAAAAGCAGAATGTTAGACTACAATTGAGTTTTAATTTCAATATTTTTTAAATGCTAGAATATTCCACAGGGTATTACGCACTTTCAGGAAAAACACAGTATTATTGTTACACCCGGTATACAATGACATTTACCTGTTCAGCAACACTATTACTACATCCATATGCTTAGAGAATAAGGATATAACATTATTAAAAAATCACTAAAATCGGACAACAGATTTAGGAGATTCGAGACATCAAAAATGACCCATTTTTAGGTGTCCCGATTTTTTTGGGCATGAGTGTATAAAAACGTTCCATAAACTATGCGTTCTAATAGCAAACCCAATTTTATAATAGTGACCTAAACAAAATAATAACACGTGTAGAATTTTACGATGGTCCATAGTGGTAACACTTTTTATTAGGAGTTTAACATACGAATATTTCGTTGCTCTGTTAAATCACAATTGAATCGATCATTGCGAAAACAATCTAAATCCATATTTTGGGTAAAATCATGACGCTTTTCAACGCCATGTAATTTACATTTAAACATATAAACATTTGAACTTTTTTTGCCTTTCAGAAAGATTCATGTATACCTAACCCATAATACTTATATAAAATATAGTATTATCTCGGAATGTCCAACTATTAATGAAAATATTTTTACGTTTCCTGAAAAATTTACACATTGTAACATTGTATTGTTTTCGCAATGACCGATTCAATTACAGACAAACACCACAACGAATAAAATATCACTGCATCGTAATTTAGCCCACCTTTAGACTCGTTCGGCTGATTTAAAACAGACTGAAATGGTAAATGTACGCGGGCTTTTGCATTTGCGTAGCTTAGTTCAGAATCCAGCAGTCGACTGAAGTATTGGACTTGTATAATATAATAATTATTTGAAAATATTTTGTTGGCCAACCGCCTAGAGCCGAAATACATGTATTGGCTATGATCCCTTTAAATCTCGCTGGACCTGTAGAGTAGATAAGGTAAGTCACGATATATTTGTTTTCACGATATATTTGTTTTCACGATATATTTGTTTTCACGCTATATTTGTTTTCACGTAAAAGTATTTTATATATTTTTTATTTGACTGTTTCTGTTTTATTTTGATTTAGCTATCTTTCTTTTAATGTTTCTATTTTTTGTATATTTTTGGTTCCCATAAGGTAACCAGTGGCGCCCAATATTTTATTTCTTTTTATTTGACATCCTTATTTTGATTTTTCTATTTTTTTTTTTTATTTCTAAGCTAATAAGAGTATATTAATAACATCCCTTAAAGATCCACCCCACATATCTTCCGATTCTGAGGCCATGTTCCAAATTGTGCATAACACGTCACATCTTCTTATGACATATCAACATCTTGTCAAATTTTATTTTCCATCAACGTTTCACTGGCATTTGACGTGTTAATGTTATAATGGTAAGTACGAGTTATTACAGCTAATTATGAAGGGTAAAATCGAAGGAAAAAGTGGTCCTAGTAGATGACAAATATCCTGGCTGAAAAACATTCGCGAATGTACCAGGTTGAACACACAGACGCTTTTAAGAAAAGCAGAAGATATAGACGAATTTGCAATGGTTATAGCCAACCTTCGTTAGTGGAGTCGGCACTAGAAGAAAAAGATTTTGGAATGGATAATAGGAGATACAGAGAAAATTATTTAAAAAAACACGTAAATGATGTAATATCCAAAAATATATTCGAATTATCATTAAGTATAAGACTGTACAAATTTAAAAAACGTTTCTTACCAAATCATATCGAAGTTCCAAGCCCACGGCTATTATGATGTAATCATATTCGATGACGTGGCCGTTTTGTGTTCTAACAGTGTTTTTATCAGGATCGAATTCAACTGCTTTATCCTTAACCCAAGTACAATTTTTTGGTAGTACGTCGCGTTCGTTTCTTCTAGAGGCTTCAATATTTGATATTCCACCACCTAAACAGTTTTTGTTGTTTTAGCAACTATTAACCCCTTAATGTACACATTAACTTTAAAGTTTCGATCAAAAAAATATTTTCAGTGGCGTAGCAAATTTATTTTACCTGGGGATGAGGCGAGTTAATAAATTATATTTTCTTCATAATATACAGGGTGGTTCATCTTATTCGCCTCGGTTTCTGTACGGAAAATCACTTGATATTTAAAAAAAATTTCTTCACAGAAATATACAGGGCCTTTAATACTACAATCTAAAAATAATGTGGATTATACAGGGTGCTCCAAAAAAGAGTGGTATATCAAAGATATATTTTTTCTTAGGGAATGCCCTATATCTGATGACATTACTGAAATAAGCTATACTTTCATAAGGGTTCTCTATACCTAAATACACGGTGTTTTGATTTATTTCGATTTTTATGAAAATGTAAGGTTTTAGAAAAAAATAAATATCTACGAATCTAAGAATCAGTAACAAATTCTTTCTTAATCTTAATAATAGACTATTTAGCATACTTAAACAGATGCTTACTGCAACAAAATTTCTTACAGGGTGGTCAAAATATGAGATTGTTCTATTAACAAATTCAAGCTGTAATAATATACTTATTTTAAATGAAACACCCTGTATCTTACTAGTCTATCGCGTAGAAAATTTACTTAGCTTTCAGTTTGTATTAGGGTTTCCTGTAACTATCTTTTTACAGGGTGGTCAAAATATTAGATTGTTCTATTAACAAATTTAAGCTGTAATAACTTACTTATTTTAAATGGAACACCCTACACCCTGTATCTTACTAGTCTATCGCATAGAAAATTTACTTAGCTTTCAATTCTTATTAGGGTTTCCTATACCTATCTCCCTTCATTTTTCAAATATTTAAAGATTTCCTAATTTGTAAGCTTTAAAAATTAGAATTAAGTACCTATGTCGTGGTTAAAAACAAACACATCACCAACACCGGCAATATACTTAAATATCTTAGTCTAGATACTTTCGGTAATACAATTCACATTTTTATCAATTAATCACACAGAGTGTTCTTATTTTAAATGACATACTCGATATTCTATTCTTTATAATGGAAGATATTTAAAATCTCTTCAATTCCATGTAAACATTCTCAATACACATGTTATTCTGTAAATATAAATTCCCATGTTATTCTGTAAATACCCATTTTTAGATATTTCTGTACAATAGGCTCGTTTTCGTCATAGTAGCCATTGCATTTAATTGTTTGTAATTGCGATTCAAAGATTCAAACAAAAAGTGGTGTTCTTAAATTTACTTAATAAACGTCGGTTTAAGATATGGAAAATACTTATACGGAATGAAATATAATTTGAATATCTTCCAGAATACGGCATCTAATATAGGGTATGCAGTTTAATATAAACATATTATTCAATGTCACATGTAGGCCAAAATCAACTAAAATAATACAACACTCTGTGTGATTACATGATAACAATGAAAATTTTATTAATGACAGTATCTTGTCTAAGTATATTGCCGGTGTTGGTGATGTGTTGTACATAACCACGACATAGGTACTTAATTCTAATTTTTAAAGCTTACAAATTAGGAAATCTTTAAATATTTAAAAAGTGAAGGGAGATAGGTATAGGAAACCCTAATAAGAATTGAAAGCTAAATAAATTTGTTACGCGATAGACTAGTAAGATACAGGGTGTTCCATTTAAAATAAGTAAGTTATTACAGCTTGAATTTGTTAATAGAACAATCTAATATTTTGACCACCCTGTAAAAAGATATGTATAGGAAACCCTAATACAAATTGAAAGCTAAGTAAATTTTCTACGCGATAGACTAGTAAGATACAGGGTGTTCCATTTAAAATAAGTAAGTTATTGCAGCTTGAATTTGTTAACAGAACAATCTCATATTTTGACCACCCTGTAAGAAACTTTGTTGCAGTTAGCATCTGTTTAAGTATGCTAAATAGTCTTTTATTAAGATCCAAGAAAGAATTTGTTACCGGTTCTTAGATTCGTAGATATTTATTTTTTTTTTCTAAAACCTTACATTTTTATAAAAATCGAAATAAATCAAAACACCCTGTATTTAGGTATAGGGAATCCTTATGAAAGTATAGTTTATTTTTTAAGGTCAATTTAATAATGTCATCAGATATAGAGCATTCCATAAGAAAAAATATAACTTTGATATATCACTCTTTTTTGGAGCACCCTGTATAATTCACATTATTTTTAGATTGTAGTATTAATGGCCCTGTATATTTCTGTGAAGAATTTTTTTTAATATTAAGTGGTTTTCCGTACAGACACCGAGGCGAATAAGATGAATCACCCTGTATACAAATAATATATATAAAATCTCCATATATAAGGCATAAAATAAATCTCATTTTACAATGTCTGAACACTGGCTGGGCAATAAAAAAGCTATGTATATACCGCTGTTTATTACACTAACGCTTCGAATAAAAACAGATTTTTAACAATTCAACAAAATTCAATGTATCAATTGTCAATGGTTCCTACTGCAAGTTATTCGATAAATAAATTACATTTTACAATGACAACATAGTCTTGGCAATAAAAAAAGTAAAATAAGAAATATGTAAAAGAAGAAATGTAGAATAGATATTACCGCTATTTAGATATTTATACGCTTTTATACAAATACCAACTTCGCAAGTGCTTGAAAAATTGAAAGATTAAAATTTATTGGTCGCTCGCGTCTAGTGTTGGAAAATTCTCGAGAATATTCTTGATATGGAGAATTTTCTGAGAATGAACCCTATGACGCACTTAGGGATATTGTTGAAGATGAAATAGGGTATTAAAAATCATGAAATTATATACAAAATTATAAGACTAAACAACAGTGTTCTTTATAACCAAAATACAAAAACAACAGAGAACCCAAAATTTATTTGATAAATAAAAAAATATGAAAAAAAAGTTTTTAGGAAACGCTTTTCTTTAGTTCCGGGTGACTAAAATTATAAATATTAAAAAATCAACTAAAAAGCAAAAAATAAAAAAAATTGAAAAAATCCAACACATTCGTCAAAGAAAAGCGTGGGGCGTCTTCATCGAATAAACGGTTTTCGCCCCACGCTTTTCTTTAACGAATGTGTTGGATTTTTTCAATTTTTTTTTATTTTTTGCTTTTTAGTTGATTTTTTAATATTTATAATTTTAGTCACCCGGAACTAAAGAAAAGCGTTTCCTAAAAACTTTTTTTTCATATTTTTTTATTTTTTACTTTTTAGTCTTACACTTTTCAAACATTAAAATATATCGCCATGTTTATTAAAATATGTATAAAACATATGATATAGAAACATAAAAAGTAGTCGGAATCGGCAAAAAATTTGAAACTTCATTGTTTATTTGTGAAGCATAACGTAAACAATTAACGTAAAAAGTGAAATTATGTATAGTTCATATCATTAGCTACAATCCGTAAAAATTTCAAATTTCTAGATTGTAAAAAACAAGAGAATTTAAGCATTTTCCATTAAAATCGTTTTTTTTTTAAACAATTATTAAACATAAACAAATTTTTTTATTGACTATTCGTGTATTGTTCCCGCGAATGCATATGTCTGCAAATTTTCATTCATTTGCATTGATGAAAAGGCAGGCAAATTGACCTCTTAAAGATTTGACGCAAACTATTGAACTAAAGAAAAGCGTTAAAAAAAAGAATGTGTGTAATTTATTAAATTTAAATTAAAATACATTTTACTGCTGTCATAAACCAGACAAAAATGTTTATATCACAAATAATCATTGCCTTTCGCTTAAATTGAATGTTAAAACTTCCAAGAGGCAGGTGGCTGGCGGGAGCTGGCTTGAATATTTAATTTAATCGAAAAGCAATGTTTATTTCTGTAATACACTTTTTTCTGTTTACGGGCAACTGTAAAATGTATTCTGAGTTAAATAAATTACATACATTCTTCTTTTTGTCAAATAATTTAATTAAAAAAATATTTTTGGACACCCTGTACAAATAATTATATAAATTTTTACATTACTGAATAAAGAATTGAATTGCCTTTCAATTGAGCTATCGCATGTCCCCTATTCTCATTTAAAAAAATCATCGATTATGTCATCGCGCCCAGATGGATGACGTCACTAGTATGACTTATATGCCAAAATATCGTAATTTCAAAATAAAAATCGACCTCTTTCGAGATTTTTCCTTAAAGTCGCCTTTTTACGAAATAACGAATTTATTCCTTTCATTTGCATCGTACTGTATAAACAAACATATGAGTGTTCAAAATTTAAAACTTTATTGTTTATTTATGACGCATAACGTAAAAATTAACGTAAAAAGTGAAATTATGTATAGGTTATATCATAAGCTACAATCCGTAAAAGTTTCAAGTTTTTACATTGTAAAAAACAAGAGAATTTAGGCATTTTTCCATTAAAATCGTTTTTTTTTTTATTTAAACAATTAACAAACATAAACAAAAATTTTTTTTTGTCTATTCGTGTATTGTTCCCGCGAATGCATATGTCTGCAAATTTTCATTCATTTGAATGGAAGAAAAGGTAGTCAAATTAACATCCAAAGATTTGACGCAATCTATTGAACTAAATAAAAGCGTTTAAAAATCATCGATTACGTCATCGCGCCCAGAAGGATGACGTCACTAGTATGACATATATGCCAAAATATCGTAATTTAAAAATAAAATCGACGTCTTTCGGGATTTTTTCTTGACCCTGGATTGCTACACTTATTTTCTAAACTCAATCTGCTACATCGAGGTACAGTGGTACCCCAAATAAAATCGACCTAAAATATTTATATATGTATGTTTTAAGAACTTATGACAAAAACAATCTTAAGATAACATGCTAAGAATTTATTTTGTATACAAAAATATTTTATTATATTATTATTCACAAGTTTATTTTCATATTTTCTACACCCACTACTGCAAATTGGTGTAACTTACAAACAAGGTTGGGGTACAAGTGTACCCCAGGTAGCATTCCAGGGTTCAAGTCGCCTTTTTACGAAATAACGAATTTATTCCTTTCACTTGCATCGTACTGTATAAACAAATATATGAGTGTTCAAAATTTAAAACTTTATTGTTTATTTATGACGCATAACGTAAACAATTAACGTAAAAAGTGAAATTATGTATAGGTTATATCATTAGCTACCATCCGTAAAAGTTTCAAGTTTCTACATTGTAAAAAACAAGAGAATTTAGGCCTTTTTCCATTAAAATCGTTTTTTTTTTTTATTTAAACAATTAATAAACATAAACAAAAATTTTTTGTTGTCTATTCGTGTATTGTCACCGCGAATGCATATGTCTGCAAATTTTCATTCATTTGCATGGAGGAAAACGTAGTCAAATTAACATCCAAAGATTTGACGCAATCTATTGAACTAAATAAAAGCGTTTAAAAATGAAAGGTTCTTCTTAACAACAAATAATGCAAGTAATGGATGTGGCGATTTAATCAGAAAAACATGAGGCCTCAGGTTCAGAATCTATTTCTATCATTAGCTCATCCTGGTCATCTACATTCTGCATTTCAATGTACTGATGAGAAGTTGTGGGATTTTATTTTTCACGAGTCGCCAGCTCAGTCATGGATTGGTTTACGTCTAAAGGGGCATTTAGACGGGCTAGTTTTTGAAGCAATATGTTGCCGAAAATATATATTGGGTATGTTTCTGGCAACATTACAGCCATCTAATGAAAATATCACCGTTTGGCTGAGCCATGTGGCCGAAACCTTACTGGTATTTGAACACTATTGCAGTGGAAAACTTTGCAGTGGAAAACTAACTGCTGTGGAAAATTTTGCATGTTGCTCTGAATTTCTTCTTTATTTCCTGTACTCTGTTGAAATTTAATTTGGTTTTGTCAAAACATACAAAGAAAAGATGAATACGTGGTCAAATGAAATCACAATAAGGTTTATTAATGCAGTATATCCAGAGTTGTGGAACTTGGCATACTTCTGGAACTATGGGACAAATGGAAGAGTAGTGCACCCTGAATAAATACATGAAACTAAAACTTTTAGTACATATAAATAACAATTGCTAATCTTGTTGAGATTGGTATTGCGTTTCTTATGTTTGATCTTTCTTCTCTATTCTTGGTCCTATCATATTTATTAATAGTTCGAAATCACTTTTTGACATTCTGGTAAAATTCTTAGGCAAATAACTGTCTAGCATTATTTCCATAGTTAAATTACTCATTGTTTCGCGGTTACTTAGAAAAGCCGTATCCACATTTTCCATTTTTATTTTTTATGTATCGTCTTAGCACGATTAAGGACGCAGCAACTGTCAAGAGAATATTCTCGAGAACGAGAATATTCTCTTCTTACGTCACTACTCGTGTCAAGAGTCGAGCGTGTACAAAATTGCCAGTAAGACACGCTCGTGTCAGAGTCGAGCCCGTACATTAAGGGGTTAATCGAATATTCAAAATAGAAAATTGATCTTACAAATTAGAAAGCTTCGAACAACAAAAGGGGCAAATGAGATAGTAAATTGAAAAGTTACATTTAAGGTTACAGGTACATTTTTTAGAGGACGCAATTTTATTTTTTTGGTATGTAGGAGGGGTTAGCATAAGTTTAAGTTCAAGTTTGTGGGGTTGGCAGCCTTGTCCCCGGTTGCCATCTTGGAAAAAAGGGTGCAAAGGGGTTTTTAATAAAACCCAAAATTTAAGATATTATTTGTATTAAATTTGTAATTATATTGTCTACAACTTCATTCTTGATTATATGACATCAAAGCAATATTATAAAGAGTTTTTCAACAATTTTGTTTAATTTCATTAATTTTTCTGGGTTATACAGCGCTCCAAAGTTGACTGGGTTCTTGAATACCCCTAAGAATATGTTAAAACGAACTATTAGGTTTAGTTTTCCATTATATATTTTTTTATTCATATAAGTAATTTATCATTTTGTTCAGTAGAACCCCGAAAATCCGAACTAATTGAGGGACAGCCTGTTCGGATTCCGAAAAGTTCGGATTATCCGAAAGTTAGCCTAACTAAGCATTCAAAGCTTTCATTGTCGTTGTTTTTAAGTCGCAAAACGTTCTCGCAAGAGTGTGGACAATATTTTTGGACTCAAGTTGACTACGAAAAAACCGAAGTAAGTTTATGTTTAACCTTTATAAGCACTACGTATAAAGTACGTATTTATTTTTAAGAAATTTTAAATGTCAAAGTTCTACTATTCCTACGTGGTTTAATTTTCTGGTTATACTCTGTATAATAAACATGTTTTTAAGTTTTTGTCTTAAATTTTTTAATTTTTTTCACTTTCCGTTGGTTGGGATTGGCGGGGTTCGGATTTGCGGGGTTCTACTGTATTAGAAAGGAAAATCCTCATACGGATAATGGACTCGATAAGAATGGACAACGGAGAAATGAGAAGAAGAATGAACCATGAACTAAGAGACATAATGAAGGAAGAAGATATAGTTAGATTTATTAAAGCGCGGAGACTGAGATGGCTGGGACGCATAGAGAGAAGGAAAAACGACCTACTGACTAAGAAGATCACCAGAAACTGAAAGACCAAGGGGAAGACCCAGAGAGAGATGGGAGGACCAGGTCATGAGAGATATCAAAATTCTGGAAGTGAGAAACCGGAGGGAACTATGCACATATCAAATTAGTGGAAGAAAATTGTAATGAAAGCCAAGTCATACAACAAACTTTGACAACACACAAGTGGAATGCGAAGTGATTCACCGCAAAATAAGCGAATCAGAGAGCTCTAAGTAAGAGCGGCAAGCATTCCATGCGGAATGAAAAGCCCTGATGATGATGATCATTTTGTTAGCATGCCTGTGTTACTATTAATTTATTATCGACCCTTTGCCCGACCACTGAGTCTGGAGGTACAGTGGCATCGCCATTAGACCTTTCGCGAACAATTTCCAGGCAAGATAATATTAAGCATAAATTAATATACAGGGTGTCCAGAAACTCTACCGACAAACGAAGACAGGAGATTCTTCAGATAATTTTAAGATAATTTAACCCAACTCACTTAGTCCGAAAATGCTTCCTAAGGCAGCTAGAGCTCTTTGAAAATGGCGTCTTGTAATTAGTTTTTCTTAAATACCTCCAGAATGCTTCTATTTAGAAAAACAAAAATTGGTACGCGTATTTATCTTCAAGATATAAATCTAATCCATCTGTTGCAAATTTCTAGTACCGATCATAGGCGTCCGTTTTGGGTAGGGCAACGGTTATTTTATCGCATAACTTTTTTATCTTTAACTTTTATGCATTTCTGATACTGGATTATTAAATTGCCAAGTATTCTAGTACTAAAGGTTACTCTTGTTTTAAATCGGTAGGTTTTCTAGAAAAATCGATTTGAAAATTTTTCGCTTTATGAATTAAAAAAAAAATTCAAAAAAAACTGTTTAGAAAGACGAAAACTGGTACATTTATTTATATTCCAGAGATAAATCGATTTCATTAATTGCGAATTTCTAGTACCGGTCATAGGCGTCCGTTTTGGGTAGGTCAACTGTTATTTTATAGCATACATTTCTTGTCTTGAATTTTTGAGCATTTTTGACACTAGATTATTAAATTATGAGGTATTCGAGTACTAAAAGTTACTCTTACTTTATGCTGGCAAAAAACTTCGTTTTTTGTTGAAAAGTTCTTTCAATTTTTTTTCAAATTCCAAAAAAAAAACTTTCAAATCCATTTTTCTAGAAAACAGTGTGTCCTACCGACTTAAAACAAGAGTACCTTTTAGTACTAGATTACCCCACAATTTAATAATCCAGTGTCAGAAATGCATAAAAGTTAAGGACAAAAAAGTTACGCGATAAAATACCCGTTGCTCTACCTAAAACGGACGCCTATGACCGGTACTAGAAATTTGCAATTGATGGAATCGATTCATCTCTGAAAAGTAAATATCCATACCAATTTTCGTTTTTCTAAATAGAAGCGTTCTAGAGGTATTTAAGAAAAACTAATTTCATGATGCCATTTTCAAAGAGCTCTAGCTCCCTTAAGAAGCATTTTCGGACTAGATGAATTGGGCTGAATTATCTTAAAATTATCTAAGGAATCTCCTGTCTTCGTTTGTCAGGAGAGTTTGTGGACACCCTGTATATTTAAAAAGTTGTTTTCCAGCTATTATTTTTCATTTTCTTTTATGGTCCAGGCTGTGGTTCAGGATCTAATTCAGTATCAGAGGTGAATGTTTGCGGAAGAACAGGAGTTAGAATTGGCATCATTGTAGGTAATTCATTTTCGAAAACATTCGAATAATTTTTATATTTTCATGATTTTACTGCAGGTTTCACCAGAACAATTATTGAGGCACACTGCAGAGCATTGGAGGTCTGCTTTCGTCACAGTCACAACCAACTAATACATGTGTGGTGAACATAATTACTTACATATTAAATCAAGTCAATAATGCACCAAATAATAAATACACAAAATTTCCAAAGCAACAACCTGTGCATACTAAGGAGAATCTTAATTTAAAAGTAGATTACATTACTGTACCTATTAGAGTAAAGAGAGGCTGATAATAATGATCTTCACTTGGTTCCAATACAATTAAATCATTCTTTGCCATTATGCGGGCAAATTTTGCTGCTGTAGAACATCCTCCTGTTCCCCCTCCAACCACCAATAACTTGCAACTAAAACAAAAAAGTTTATAAATAATAAATGTACTCAATGTTCTGGCTGAGTAACTAACTAAGAGTCGAAACCAAAAATAATGGTAATAAACTTGGATTTTCCACTACTAACAAACGACAGAAAAAATCACAATTAATAAATGTGACCAATGTATAAGAAGAAGACAAATTTATAATGTTTAGCTTGTATTGTGGATTTTAAAAGAATTTTTGGCCTTATAGACCTTTTCATATTTCGAGTTAAACAATCTTTTGTGTGATCAATGTTTACCTATGAGGTGGTAATAGGTCTGGTGGCTGAGCTATAGCGCCCTAGTCCGGGATTTAGTTGGATGTATAATAAAAATACCATTCTCACTATAATTATATTTCAACTCCACAGTGTTCGTTTAAACATTTAAACAACGGTCTATTTATAAACAATAACAATGTCGCGACTAGCGTGTTATTACTTCATAGCGTGATTAATCGATTGATCTGAATGCCTCGTCACTTCTCTGGTTGGTTTATATAATATACAAAACTAAATAACAACATAGATAAGTTCATTAGCGGTCAATGCCGATCATATTTACATAATATAAACTATATTATATTTTATTTCGTAGAAGTTCTGTTCAATGCTAAGGGTTAACTTACCATGTTATACCTAGTTCAGTAGTTGGCAAACTTTTTAGCCAAAGAGCCAAATATGAACATTTCAACAAATTTAAAGAAAATTGGGAGCCAAATCTGCTTGTTCAGCAAACTTTTATTACACTAAATAAAACTAAAGGGTCTTGTCGGTTAAGATAGTGAAAAATGCTCTCAGCGCTATTCCAAAAATAAACAAGTTGAAAATGCGAGCATTATCATAACGAAAACTTTGTATATTTACGTATTTTAATTCATAATATGGAAAATTGCTATTATGAAAAGTAGGTTAGAATTAATAATTATGTTTTAATGTGCAATTATATCATTATAATTTAAATGTTATGAACTATAAAGGTAGTTTACTCTTGATCGAATTTCATATTTTTTATATACCTCGTATAAAATTAATAAAATTTTATATATGATGGTTGCATCATAAATCTTAGAACATGAAGAGCTTTTTATAAAGAATAACTTTTCTTCGTCAAATTAAAAATAAAAGAGTTATAAATGAAAATGTTGTTAGTATCCGTAATTTGAGAAAAATCTTCAAATATTTTTTTCCATTAGAAGGATGTAATTGCACATATCAGACCATATTTTTTTATACCAAACAATATTATTTCATATACTGTCGGTTCGCTAAACTCAGACACAATTGGCTAGTGATTTTAGTCAATAATTTTGCCAATTCGACAAAAAAATAATTTCTAAATAGTTAATAATTACTAAATATTTAATAATTTTGCCAATTTCGGCAAAATTCTCAAAAAACAAAAAAATTACCTACTAAAATCACTAACCAGTTGTGTCGAGTTTAGCGAACCGACTAGGTATATTTTAATTTCATATTTCGTAGCAAATGGAACAGTCCATTTATCATAAAGGGGAGGGCGTACGGGTATAAACCTTTTTAGAGCTGTTAATAACTTATTGCTTTTAAAATATTATACTCAAATTGTATTTTTGAACATCTTATTTATTTTATATAATAATTAAATTCACTATCAAATGTCATTGATGTTTTATTAATACTTAATTTAAAATTTAGTTTGACATTCACGAAGTGTCAAACTCAAATGTAAATAACAAATAACCTATGTTATGTTTAACAAATCGAGATTTAAAAAAGTAGCCTACTTCCTAATCAACCATTTGAGCTGACGTTTAGTGCGTCGGTAGGAGATAACCGGATTGTGACGTCACATTTTAGAGTTTGAGGTCGATTATCTCGAAGACGGTTAGAGGTATCGAAATGCCGTTTTCAGATTTGGATTCAGAAGGCAAAACTACATAAGTATCCATCGATACACTTGCTCTAAGTATTGCAGGAGCGGCGACGCAATAACACACAGACTTTTGCAAATTTATAAACGAAAAGTTTTCGTTGAAAATGTTCTACATCAAAAAGTATTTGACCAAAAAAATTTTTAAACCCTAGCCCCATCCATAACCCGCCAAAAAATTAAAACGTGTCTTTTCGTTTTTTGGCGATATCTTTTAGGTCTGGATCCCGCCTATGAAAAAAAAGTTGATTAATAGCAAGCTGGAAATTTGTTATTAGGTTAAGGGTGTCTAGTCGGACAAACATTGATATATGGGAACACTGGAACAGGGGAAGTTTTAACTGTGGAACAGGTTAAAAATTTGGAACGGTCAGACCGCGAAAACGGCACATGTATTTTGTCCGACAGAACAGACTTAAACTCTCCGAACAGAGATTAAACTCTCATGCAAAAATCAGACTGCTATTTATCACCAAATTGGCGTTTTAATGAGTGGAACATGTAGAATATGTCAAATGACAGGAATTATGACAGGTGATAAATAGCAGTCTGATTTTTGCATGAGAGTTTAATCTCTGTTCGGAGAGTTTATGTCTGTTCTGTCGGACAAAATAAATGTGCCATTTTCATGTTCTGACCGTTCCAAATTTTTAACTTGTTCCACAATTAAAACTGCCCCTGTTACAGTGTTCCCATATATCAAAGTTTATCCGACTAGACACCCTTAAGCTATTAACAAATTTTCAGCTTGCTATTAATCAACTTTTTTTTCATACGCGGGATCCAGACCTATTTGTTTCTAATCATCGTAGAAACTTCTGTGTTCTTTCATTTTGTAAGGTTATATTTCCTACAAGACTGTATTTTTTACCAAATTTTTGGCGCAAAATCCATTTTTTTAAATGTTGATAAAAAAAATGTGCAAGTTACCTATTCATTTAGACAGGTGCTCTGAAATAATAAATACAGTTTTTTGGTTTTACTGAAAATATGTTGCGTTTGGAGTTAGCGGATATTGGAATTATACAACTCAATTAATAATAAGTCTTACTTAATTAATGTTTACTAAAACCTGCCTCAGGAATTTGCTATTAGTTTGAAAATGGTCAACGTTAAGGCGCTGGTGTGCTAGTCCGGCAGTTCTAGTGAGGAAGTTGTTAAGACCATAGTTAGTACAGTAGATTGGGTAATGGAAACTAACTGTAGCCCTTGTTGTTCTTAGTGAGACATGAATATTAATTTTTTGAAGAAGCTCTGTAGTTCCAGTTTTTCCATGTACCTAGGATGTTGTAGAAAGTAATGAGATCCCAGGATATTAAGAATATCTGCATCATTGTAGTTGTCTAAGATATTAAGTCTATATGCAATTTGTTTTAAAAATGTATGTTCAACTAACTGAAGAGCATTAGTATGTACTCCATAAAAAGAAGACCATACACAAGAGGCATATTCAATATGGGGACAGACCAAGGCACAGTAGAGGGTATGATACTCTCGCATTTGCAAGTAAAGAAGATCCGTTCAATAGCCGTTCAAAAAGGTACATGGCACCATAGCAGTTGCATGCAATAATAAAATTGAATATATTCAATATTGTAATGGATATCATAACGGACCAACTAGATCCAGATATAGAAATAGAATGCAGAATAGCAATTAGTAAAACTACTTTTATAAAAATGAAGTCAATTCTTCACAATAATCATCTCAGTTTAGAACTACAACAAAGAATGGTTAAGTGTTATCTTTGGTCTGTAATTTTGTATGGTGCAGAAGTGTGGACACTAAAAGTATTGCTCATGTTTATTCACAGACGGATGCTGTATGGTGACGATAACTTGGATAGCAAGAAAAACTAATGAGCAAGTGCTAAGGAGGGACAACAAGGATAGAGAACTCTTAAAGACTGTTAAACACTGGAAATGTCTTATCTGGGACATATAGCGAGGGGAAATGGATATAAAATATTACAACCGATACTTTTAAAGGTAAAATAGAGGGTTCTAGAAGTGTAAGAAGAAAATAAGTATCTTGGTTAAAAACATTGGTGAATGAACTCAGATATCAAATGAAGGTAAATTATTCCATATTGCAGAAGATCGAGAAGCCTTCGCAATGGTGATCGCCAACATGGATATATGGCACATGCATAGGCGCCCATACCCATGGCCCCCCCTAGCTTTTCGGGTGTTTTAAACTATATATTGTTATCCATAGTGTACAAAATGTAATGTGCAAAATCTTCAAGTCTGCCCCCCCCCCTCAAAATTTTAATATGGGCGCCCATGGGCACATGAAGAAGATAATATTTAATATCACAATATCATCAAATTAAAAATATACAAAGGGGACTGATCTAGAAAAACAATTATAATCCTAAAAAATCAAGACAATATTATTGTCTTGGTTTCTCAACTATAGTTTCACAATACCCACATTTAAAGAAAAAGGTTTTGTGCACTTTTAAATTAGTATTAATTTATTTTAATACTACAAAATATGTTACATTACCTATATTTGTCTCTAAATGTAGACGAAGTCGAAAAATTTCGCCCCGAAAGGCGCACACTTTTAAAAACAATGTTTCTTAACATATTTAACACAAATTTCGGTATTTTACGTTATTCCTAACCACAGAGATGTATGAAACTGTCCTCAGTGTCTTCTAAAATAAATTTATGTAAGGTTGTAAATCATTTCAGATAACATATACTGCATCGATAATCGGTGTGCTATTTATTCTATTAGCAATCAGTTAAAAATATACTATTTTTTTACCGAGAATTTTGACGGAATAGGCAACTATTAAAATGTCATAAAAATTTAAATAGACTGAAGTGTTTTCAACAGGTTTTCAACTATTTGTCATAAATTAAAACCGGTGTGAAGTATGTACTGTTCACATTCATGGAATATTATAAAATAAAAAAGTTTTAATTTTGATTCCAAATTGCCGCGTTGGGTCAGAACCATAGAAAGGAGTCAAAACAAAACACTCAAATTCAAAATAGCGGTAAAAAATTCATACGCGTAGATTTTATTTTCAAATTTTCTCAAATGCTTTCGCGCAGTGGTTCCGATTATGCTAGCCAAGGTCCATAATACCGTATTAGAGAAAGAAGAAGTATGAGTATGAGGTTATTTTGACACAACAACTATAACCTAAAAGTTATTTTTTGATAAATTTCAAACTGTATTTGAAAATTGATTCTATATAATAAATACATAAAAAGATTGGTTTTAAATAAAAATGGCACACAATATTAAAAAACTGAGTGTTTCAATGAGTAAAGCGGGAATGCCATTTCCAGTACCTACAAAGATTATTAGATTTGTTAGGAAAGGTTGTACTAATAGACCCTTTTTCCACATAGTAGTTGCAGATGTAAGAGATTCAGCTCTTTTTTAACTAACACTTACTTACTTCCTCTGTTTTCCAGGCTAGATCAGATCAGCACGACCCTTCAATAGAACAACTTGGAACTCATGATCCTTTCCCAAATGAACACAATGAAAAATTAACATCCTTAAACTTCGAAAGAATTCGATATTGGTTATCACATGGAGCGATTGCAACAAATCCTGTTCTTGAATTATTAGGTTTGTAATTTGAAACTTCTAAGTAATGGACTGTAGATAATATCGTCGGCTTACTGCCAAAACCAACCAACTCCATTTTTAAAAGTTTTGAGAAATCTACCTTTTAAACTTTAATTTGAAATGAAAAATCGTCTAAATTTAAATAATGATTTAATAATTGAAAAATAGGACAAAAATATTTTTCAGTTATTAAATAATTTTTTTAAATGAGTTTATTTTCAATTTCAAATTAAAGTTTAAAAGGAAGATTTCCCAAAACTTTTAAAATGGAGTTGGTTGGTTTTGGCAGTAAGCTGACGATATAGTGACTTCATTATTGCCATTACTCTGAAATAGCAACAGTTCAGGAAAGCAAAAAAAAAATTGTATGTGAAGTCTTCATTTTTTTTAACTTCCTTATCAAAGTTAACCAAATTCTTCACTCATGTTGATTATGTGTGTAGCTATCTAATGCTAGTATTTCTTTTTGGTTATTGACATTGCTTTACCCTGAAATTCACCCTTAAAATATGATAAGTTGCTATTGTTAAGGCTCCTATATTCAAAATTCGAGGATAAGGGTGTATCAGCCTGCCTTATCGCAGGTTATGGCATTAACACAGGTTTTACTTAAGTCCATTGGTACATAATTCGCAAATATTTTACGGCTATCACTACTTTTACTGTCTTTACACAGCAAATTACGTGTAGTAAAATTCACACTGGTATGGATATGTAAACATTACTAGAATGTCATTCTACTTGAAAATGTCATCATTAACTTAAAGAGATAGCTTTTGAATGCTCTTAGATAAAACTGTTATTTGTATAATTGCAAATTATTAATTCAATTAATAAATGTGATAATTTTTTCACTAACTATGTATTCAGTGATTGTAATAATTTATATGTACAACAAAAACTAATACTCAATCGAGAAAAGAGGAAAAGTGTTAAAGTGATTTCTTAATAATATATTGTTACTATGGAGCGCTTACAATTTTGAACATCTAACAACAAAATACTTGGATCACAGAATATATTATCCTGATGTTTTCTCTGCTTGGATCTTCCACAAATAATACACAATAAATAACTTGTTATTAAGTTCACATCTTAAATCAATTATTTATCAAATACACTATATAATATATCAATATTATTTAATCAACAACTCAAAATATTCCTGATGCCATGTGAAATAATTAAAATTGTCACTGATTGTCAATGTCTGACTGACAATATTCTATTCGACTGAGTGCGTTGTAAGACGAAGATAGATTTGGAAAATATTACCACGGACATTGTGTTCATTTTTTTCAAATCCTGAAAAAAACCAATAAATATTTTTGAAAAATTTGAACGCAGAATGAAAGACTAAATTATTACTGAGGGCCGAAAGTCCCTTAGAGGAAGATTTCGAGGAAGAGAAATAAATAGAGGAAGAGAATAAATAAAAAGTTTATTTTGAATGAGATATTTGAAATTAAAAATCACGTTAAATTTTCTCTTAGTTTTTCACCCCTGTAACTTAAAATAAACATTATAGAAGTTCTCAGGGACTTTCGGCCCTCGCTAATAACATAACCTTTCATTCTGCGTTTAAATTTTTCAAAAATATTTAATAGTTTTCTCAGGATTCGAAAAAAATGAATCCCCATTTGAATAGCATTGCAGCCTAAAATATGTACCCATCCTCTTAAGTAATTTTTCTTGGCTAACAAATGCATTATCACATCTTAGAGCAATATTTAAAAATGGGTGGTACTTATCACACATCCACTCTCGACCACACTGTAATGCGAACTGCCTTGTGGTGCTCTTGCTAATGCTGAGAAAGGCAAAACTGGAATTGGTAATAACAACATAGGCACACTATGCAGATTCTAAGATAACTAAATTATAAGACATTATTTCACAATGAAGCCAAAGCCTAGAGGAACGTATTGTGCCAAAAAACAGACTTTCCGTTTTTTTTTTTAGGGTTCTGGCACTATTGAAGTCGGGGTGTGATATACAGGGTGTAACAAAAATACAGGTCATAAATTAAATCACATATTCTGGGACCAAAAATAGTTTGAATGAACCTAACTTACCTTAGTACAAATATCCACATAAAAAAGTTACAGCCCTTTGAAGTTACAAAATGAAAATGGATTTTTTTGAATATATCTAAAACTATTGGAGATTTTTTATTGAAAATGGACATGTGGCATTCTTATGGCAGGAACATCTTAAAGAAAAATTATAGTGAAATTTGTGCACCCCATAAAAATTTTATGGGGATTTTGTTCCCTTAGACCCCCCAAACTTTTGTGTATGTCTCAATTAAATTATTATTGTGGTACCATTAGTTAAATTCAATATTATAAAAACTTTTTTGCCTCTTAGTATGTTTTTGATAAGGCAGTTTTTATCGAGTTGAGGCTTATTTTTCAATATGTTTACATAAAAATTTTATGGGGGTTTTGTTCTTTTAAACCCCCCAAATGTTTGTGTACTTTCCAATTAAAATATTATTGTGGTACCATTAGTTAAACACAGTGTTTTTAAAACTTTTTTGCCTCTTTGTATTTTCTCGAAAAGGCACCTTTTATCAAGATGTGGCTTCTTTTTTAATATGGTTCAAAGTATCCCTAAAATGTAAATCATAAATAAATTTTCATATTATTACAGTCTCCATAATCATACTTAACCATATACAAATATGTAGTGGATTTGACAAATATTCGAAAATCTCGATAAAAACTGACTTTTCGAAAAAGTACTAAGAGGCAAAAAAGTCTTAAAAACAGTGTGTTTAACTAATGGTACTACAATAATAATTAAATTGGAATATACAGAAAAGTTTGGGGGGGTTTAAAGGAACAAAACCCCCATAAAATTTTTTTGGGGTGTCCAAATTTCACTATAATTTTTTCTTAAGATGCTACTGCCATAAGAATGCCACATGTCCATTTTCAATAAAAAATCTCTAATAGTTTTCGATATATTGGAAAAAATCAATTTTCATTTAGTAACTTCAAAGGGCCGTAACTTTTTTTATGTGCACATTTGTACTAAGGTAAGTTAGGTTCAATCGAATTATTTTTGGTCCCAGAATATGTGATTAAATTTATGACCTGTATTTTTGTTACACCCTGTATATTATACTATATCTTTAAGATTGATGAAATGTTTGTGTAATCTAGGAAAAGTATTATATACAGGGTGTAACAAAAATACAGGTCATAAATTTAATCACATATTCTGGGATCAAAAATAGTTCAATTGAACCTAACTTATCTTAGTACAAATGTGCACATAAAAAAAGTTACATCCCTTTAAAGTTACAAAATGAAAGTCGATTTTTTCTAATATATCGAAAACTATTAGAGATTTTTTATTGAAAATGGACATGTGGTATTCTTATGGCAGTAGCATTTTAAGAAAAAGTTATAGTGAAATTTGGACACCCCATAAAAATTTTATGGGGGTTTTGTTCCTTTAACCCCCCTCCCCCCAAAAAAACTTTTGTGTACGTTCCAATTAAACTATTATTGTAGTATCATTAGTTAAACTTATTGTTTTTAAGACTTTTTTGCCTCTTAGTACTTTTTCGAAAAGTCAGTTTTCATCGAGATATTTTGAATATTTTTCAAATCAACCACATATTTGTATATGGTTAAATACGATTATGGATACTTGGTAATAATATGAAAATTTATTTATGATTTACATTTTTAGGTATATTTTGAACCATATTAAAAAAGAAGCCACATCTCGATAAAAGGTGCCTCCTCGAAAAAATACAAAGAGACAAAAAAGTTTTAAAAACACTGTGTTTAACTAATGGTACCGCAGTAATATTTTAATTGGAACGTACACATACATTTGGGGGGTTTAAAAGAACAAAACCCCCATAAAATTTGTATGTAAACATATTGAAAAATAAGCCTTAACTCGATAAAAACTGCCTTATTAAAAAAATACTAAGAGGCAAAAAGTTTTAAGAATATTGAATTTAACTAATGTTACCACAATAATAATTTAATTGGGACGTACACAACAGTTTTTTAAGGGAACAAAACCCCCATACAATTTTTATGGGGTGCACAAATTTCACTATAATTTTTCTTTAAGATGTTCCTACCATAAGAATCCCACATGTCCATTTTCAATAAAAAATTTCTAATAGTTTTCGATATATTGGAAAAAATCAATTTTCATTTTGTAACTTCAAAGGGCTGTAACTTTTTTTATGTGGTAACTATAAATTAATAAAAGGCACTAAAGTACTTAGGTTCAATCGAATTATTTTTGGTCCCAGAATATGTGATTAAATTTATGACCTGTATTTTTGTTACACCCTGTATATTATTATTTATAATTAGATATGATATCCCTAGTTCAATTAATAAAAGATATATTTTCAATAATATAGGATATTTTTCCTAAGTGATAATCAGAGATAAGAAGTTTATGTGGCAATTCCTCTATAGAGGATATTGCTTAATTTCAACATTTATGTGAAATTTTATCTTTTATTTTTATATGATTTTTACTGTCTTTATAATCCTGATATAAATTTCTAGGTCTTGCAGGATTCTATCCTATTCACCCCAGGAGTTATATGACTGCTTGGAGAAACAGGGAAAAGGCAAAACAAGCTTCTGAAGCTGCTGAACAGACCAAAGAGGAGAAAAGTTAATAACATGTCATTTACTTCTGTGTTGTGTGTACATTTTAGTATGTTTAAGTAGATATAAGTCTATTATTTTGTAAAAAGTCATTATAAACATATAAACTCAACACATATATTTTATTATTATGATTTTACTACATGTTGAGAAGATCAGTGTTATCAACTGGACAATCCAAACAGGTGACAGAGCAGAATGGTGAAGGGAGCATGAGAAGTTGAGACTCTGTATGAGATATAGCTCCATGATGATGATTCCACTACATAGAATAGGGTCAAAATTATTTTACTATGGAAGTCCAAGTCAGGTACCTTCCCCATCATCTGCCTCCACGCATCCCTTTCCTTTGCTGCTTTCCTCCAGTTATTCACTTGCAATATCTCTTTAACATTGGTTCTTTTTTCATTTATCCACCTCTTTCCTGGCAGGGTCGTAACTACGATGTTGGGGGCCCCGGGGAAAACGTGATCTACCAGGGGCCCTACCGGGGAGTTTGGGGTTTACCCCCCAGCGGAATGGGGGGTCCGGAAAAATGTTTGATATTTAACCCCTTGAAAACTCATTTTAATGCATTCCATGACTGAAGTTTCTTGTACCTACGTATTGCTATTTTAGTTGACCTACACAAAAAATTTTGAAAACACCTTATTTTAAGCTAAATAATTTTGCAAGTATGGTATGTTTAACAGTAAATGGTTGAGTTCAATTAGTTACCACTATAAACATCCTGGATTAACCGATAATAGTATAAAAGGCCCGGTTTCAAGTAAAATTCATTTCAGGCTTTATTATGGGAGTACCGTCTAGTCAGTGTTAATTGCAAAAGACCAACTCTGTCTACTTCGGTTGCTTATCGCTCCGGGTGGGTCTTAACAATGGGCCAGGTCAGATAAATTTAATAATATTTACGACCGCACTAATTGAAGTCAACCATTTACTGTTGAACAAACCATACCATCAATATAACATCTTTTCTGTTTTCATAAAAAATATACTATAATAATTTTAATTACATTGTTCGACTACAATGTGGTTCCTTTCGCGTACCAAGATGTAGTCTATTGTAAATTGATTATGACAAAGTAGCTGGGACTGGGGGCCCCTATTCCGTTTGCATTTTAGTTTTTATTTCGCCAAAATGACTAATTTCCTCAATTACAATTTATATCTTTACGAAAGGTCTCAGGGCCCCAGCTTAGCCCGGGTCTACTATTTCAATGACATTGTAGGTTTTATTACGCCGAAATAACTAATTTCCTAAGTAATAATTTAAATTTTTATGTTAGGGTCTTGTGGGCCGCTGCTTATCCCCCTCACTGTATGTTGAGGTCTAGGATGCCACTGTAAGGTCTTTAAAATTGTGTCATTTGAAAATATTTCGTTGGAATCGGCTTTTAAAATACATATTTTTATTTTTCTCGTTAAAATCTATGCACGGCTAACCAAACGAGGGGCCCAACTTGGCCGGGGGCACTGCTCCGGTTGCCCCAATGGTAGTTACGGCCATGTTCCTTGGTCTTCCTATTGGCTGACCTCCCACCATAGTTCCACTGGGCATTCTACAAGTGGTATGTTATTATCCATTCTTATAATCTTTGTATTTTTGCATAATTTGCTATAGAGGGTCCTGTGTAGTATTGATATAACAGTTGATTGAACCTTATTCTCCACATACCATTGTCGCAGATAGGTCCCATTATCTTACTTCCAAAAGAATTAATAAGGTTTATTGTCTTTTCTCTCCTGAACCATGTTTCTACGCTGTATGTTGCTATTGATTGTATGATGATTTTATATATTTTGAACTTTACTTCCTTATGGACTTGTTTGGATTCAAACTACCTAAGACAGATAGAAGTGTGCTTTGTTAGCAAGCATTATCCTTTTCTGTATTTCCTCGCTGCCGTTCTCATTTATCTGTATGCCCACTGCCCAGATACTTATACGGTGTGTCAATTTTAAAACTTACAATGGGCTATATCTCACGAACAAAAGCTGATATCGAAAAATGCTTGAAACCGTTTCTAGGATAGTAAGGGGGAACTAAAATGACATGAAAGCGAACTCACCCCCATCAACCCCCTAGGCCCCACCCATCACAACCAAAAAAGTTTAAATTGCAAACCCCTACTTGTGATACATCATTGAAAAGGCTATAAAAAATGCTATTCAATGGTATAAATAATAATTATACAGGGTGAAGCAATAATTGTGAAACTTTGGCTTAAATGAAAAATTTAATAAGGTTTTGTTGAATTATAAATTTATTAAAGATGTCAATTAAGTAAATATTAATGTGAATTCCGTTGTTTGGTAAAAAATAATATAGCCTATTTTCAAATTATGCACGAATTTTAGCAAATGTTCTAGTAATAGGGCGACATGCTTGAGTAATTCTTTCTCGCAATTCCCCAAGTGAAGCAAATTGAGTTTTATAAACAACTGATTTAGGGTAACCCCATACAAAAAAAATATACTATCCTACTATAAAAAGTACTATTCAATGGTATAAATAATAATTATACAGGGTGTTAATATCAGCTGGCTTACTATGATTTTCTATTTGTAATGCTATCTCCCGGACTATTATTTTAAATGGTAAGTGTCCGCTCGTACTTTTTTTTTGTTAATTAAAACTTAATTTGCCATTTTTGCCTTAAATCAGTTGTTTATAAAACTTAACTTGCGTCACTTGGGAAATTGCGAGAAATAATTACTCAAGCATGTCGTCCTATTACTAGAAAAACATTTGTCAAATTTCGTGCAGAATTTGAAAATAGACTGTATTATTGTTTACAAAACAACGGAACGCACTTTAAACATTTACTTAATTGACATTTTTATCAAATTTGTAGTTAAACAAAACCTCATTAAATTTTTCATTTAAGCGAAAGTTTCACAATTATTGCTTCACCCTGTATAATTATTATTTATACCATTGGATAGAATTTTTTATAGCCTTTTCAATGATGTATCACAAGTAGGGGTTTGCAATTTAAAATATTTTGGTTGTGGTGGGTGGGGCCTAGGGGGTTGATAGGGGTGAGTTCTCTTTCATGTCATTTTAGTTCCCCCTTACTATCCTAAAAACGGTTTCAATCATTTTTCGTTTTCAGCTTTTGTTCGTGAGATATAGCCATTGTAAGTTTTAAAATTGACACACTGTATGTGAGCTGTTTTACTACTTCAATATTTGCGTCAACTATTGTCAAATTTTGCAAGTTTCATTGATTCCTTGCTTGTAGTAGGGCTTTAGTTTTATCTAAACGATGAGCAAAACAAAATGTACAATCTGTAATTAAATTTTAAAATGAAACACGTGATATACTGTTGGATTTCTGTAGTTATTAGATTCAAGATTATAGACAAATTAAGAGGAAACAATTGGGTTGGTGCAGATATTTAATGAGGAAAAACCAAAACTGTTTAACTGAGAAATAATCGGATCAAAGAGAACAAAGAAAAGAAAAAGATATACCACGAAAAAATGGATAGAAAGAATATATTAAATTACACAGAAAATCGAAAAATAGTTTCTGTGATTAACAATTGCATCTGCTTAAAATAATTAACTAAGGGGTAGGCGCAAAATTTCGGCTCCAATGCTTTTTAAATGCATTAATTTTTTTCGAATCCTGAGAAAACTCATAAGTATTTTTGAAAAATTTAAACGCAGAATGAAAGATTACGTTATTACCTATTTTAATGAGTTGCAGGGGAGAAAAAAAAGAGAAAATTGAGTGTGATTCTTAATTTCAAATATCTCATTCAAAAAAAAACTGTTTGTTTATTCCAAGGGACTTTCGACCCTCGGTAATAATGTACATTTTTATTCTGCGTTTAAATTTTTCCAAATTTTTTATTAGTTTTCTTATATAGGATTCGAAAAAAATGAATGCATTTAAAAAGCACTGTAGCTGAAATTTTGCGCCTACACCCTTAAAATAACAGTTCACGGTGATTTATTTTCATAATGTCTTGATTTTGGAAATGGATATAAAAAACTCATAATCTAAGGTACAGCACTGATAAGATTAAGTGTTCTCGGTAGTTATCTGTATATCACTAAAACCACTTATGAAATGTAAAATATTTTCATTACATAAATCAATACTTGATCAATATTAAGGTGTTTTGTAAAGCCATCAATGTAGAGATTAATTTTTTTTATTTATAAATATGGGTTGTGGCAGTAAAGTCAAAGAAGATAGAGATCATGAATTGTATACAAAGAAATTCCTTCAGACAGTCAAATTGTTGCTCCTTGGTACTGGTGAATCTGGGAAAACGACTATCATCAAGCAGATGAAGATTTTACATATCAATGGCTATTCAAATGAGTAAGTTTATATAATTATTTTAATTATCTATATACCTGATAAAAAATCTGATACGTTATTATTGAATATTTACCTCTTTCAGTTTTGTCCACACATTTCTTTACTCCCTACTTAATTCCATCCCTTACGTCTTTATCGTATGACTATTTAAAGCTGTCCTATATGTCTCTTTATGAATTGTCTTCAGTCTCACTGGTAAAAGGAAACCATTTTTGCCAAATACTTGCCAGCTGTCTTATTCATTAGCTCTACCATTCCATCAGATTGCAGATGATAGGCTGTAGTTTATGTTTTCCTCATGCCTAGTCTATCGTAGATTTCCTGGAATAGATCGCTGTCGAAGTTGTTTCCTTGCTCACTATGGATCTCCAATGACGCCCAAAATCGACTTAGGTACTCTTTGATCAAAACATCTGCAATAGTGGCGGCCTTCAGTTCTGGTCTGGAATTATATAGATCCATTTCGTGAAGTAATCCTTCATAATTAACAAGTACCTACAACAATTTTCACTTGCTGGAAATAGCCCTGCAATGTCCAAAGCTATTCTTTCAGGACTTCCAACATTGTATTGTGTCATAGGGGCCTTTCTTTTCCAGTAAGGTCCCTTTCCCCGTTTCGGTAACCGTTCCCGAATTCTCTGAAGGGTTGTCTTTACAGCAAAAATGCTCTCCTGATTTACTGCCGTGTAACTGAAAGTACTTCGGCTCTTCTGCTCTTAGGTACTACTAACTGTGTTCTCCTCTAAGAATCATCATCAATTTCCAGTACTCGTTTAAACAAGCCGTCTTCCATGATAAAGATAAAGGAGTCCCACTTTAACTACTAAGGGTAGGTTTGATATTTCTTGCTAAGACGATTTAAGGTCTTCTTCTGTCTACGTTCGAATTTTCTGTAAAACTGGGCCTTTCTCTTATTCTCTGAACTTAGTAGGCGTCTACTCCTCGTTGACTACCGTTCTTCTTAGCACTGCTGCTTCCTTGGTTTCTGTTTTGTTGCAGACTCTGCAGGACACGGCATTCTAGAGATAGAATCAGCGTTCCTGTGGCTAACTCCGGCCCGATGCTCAATATTGAAATCATATTTTTAGAGTCGTTCTACCCATCTGCCTATCTGACCTTCTTGACTCTTAAACCCACTTAAGGGTGGCATGGTGAGTTAGGAATAAAAACGTCCTTCCATAGAGATACTGATATAATGTTCCACTGGTTTTACTACTACTAGAAGTTCGTGCTCATACACCTAAAATCTCAATACCTGAAAAAGTAATATCCCAAAACATTTGAGATTATTTCATCCTTAATTAATATCGTTTTAGTTTTTAAAATATCTAAAAAAAAATTTTTTAGTGAAAGAAGAGAAAAGATTCCTTTTATAAAGCAAAATATTCATGAGTCCATATTTGACATTGTTAGTAATATGAGTAGAATTAATCCTCCAGTAGAAGCCCAAAGTGAAGAAAGTAAAGCATCTATTGAATACATTCTAAACCTAGGACCAGGTTGTCCAAGTGAATTTACAGAGGTAAGATGCTTCCTTATTCGCTCCGTGCATGACTGACGCGACACCTAGCGTAGTCGCCTGAAATTTTTGACGTTACAAATGATACACATATGAATATGAAATATTTGACGTTAATGTAATACTTATTTACCGTTTTTGATAAAATCTATTATACAAACAATAATTTCGAATGTCAAATAAACGTCAAATTAAAAAGCGCGGATATTTGGAAGTTATCTGAAGAAAATATCAATTTTAAGGGTTCTTTTTCACTTTTTCGTTATAGTTGAGTTGTCGGTGTTAACATTAATTAAGTGTACATCGAAAGCAATTAGGCAGTGTGAATTATTAGTAGGTATCACATTTTAACATTAGCTGGGTCTATTGAACTATTAATTTCGTGGTGTTTGTATAACACAACATGAAAATAGATGGCGATAGGAATATACCACTAGATCAGGGAAGGAAAGAAAGTCAGTATAAAAATATAAATACCTAATAAAAATCCATATATATAAATCCCGTTCACAGCGTAATACGCCTTTGGGTTCCCGTTCGCCAAGCCTGTCTATTCTGCCAGTCTTCTTCAGATAGATTTCTTGCTGACATTGCTTTTGAGATTCCTTGGATCCATGTTGTTGGTGGTCGTCCTCGTTTTCTTTTCTCTGGTGGTACCCATTCTAATATCTTTTTGGGTAGTCTTTCTTCCCCCATACGTCTAACATGTCCGTACCATATTAGTTGTTGTTTTTCGATGTCTTCTATAATTGACCTTTGTACTTTCATTTGTCTCCTGATGTCCTCATTTTTCACATGTTCTAATCTAGACTTTCCCGCTGCTCTCCTCCAAAAATCCATTTCAACTGCCAATAGGTTACCTTTAAGTTTTTGTGATAACTGCCACACTTCTGAGCCATAGACGATTACTGGTTTTAATATGGTATTATATATTCGTTTTTTCGTTTCCGGTCTTATATTTTTTTGCCATAATACTGAATTCAACGCACCTATAACTTGTTTTCCTTTGGTTATTCTGTCTTTTATGGCTTCATCACTTCGTCCTGTCTTTGTCAGTTTTACCCCCAAATATGTACATTGGTCACATTTCTTAATAGTTTCATCTTCTAAGTCGAGGTCATCTGGATTATTTTCTCCTCCTACGCAAAGATATTGTGTTTTTTGGACATTTACTTCGAGGCCCCATTTTTTGTACTCTTCCATTAGTTTTCTAGCCATATACTCCAGGTCTTCTTTGTCTTGGGCAATAACTACCTGGTCATCTGCATAGTGCAACGTATATAACGTTTCATCCCCAATAGATAGCCCCATCCCTTTACACTTCTTCTTCCAGTGCCTGAGTGCTTCATCGATATATATGTTGAACAGTATGGGAGATAAACAACAACCTTGCTTAAGTCCTTTTGTTACCTGAAAACCATTAGACACCTCTTTTCCTATTTTAACTTTTGCTATTGTGTTCTTATAAAGCTCTTTAATAGCATCGATTAGTGTAACGCTGATACTGGTTTTCTCCAATACTTTCCACAACTTCGCAACAGGCACGGTGTCATATGCTTTTGTTAAATCGACTAAGAGTAAATGCACTTCTCGAGATCTCAGTGTTCTTTTCTCAAGTATTTGGGATAAGCAGAAAATACTATCTATTGTGGATCGTCCTGCTCTGAATCCGTTTTGTTCTTCTGACTCAAAAGGGCGGTATTCTTCGCATATGCGTTCTTTTATAATTCTTCCATATAATCTGCTAAGCGTACTCGTAACAGTTATACCCCGATAGTTATTGCAATCTTCCTTATTTCCTTTCTTATGGATAGATGTAATCCATCCTTCTTTCCAACTTTGTGGCCCTGGTTCTCCATGCAAGTGCCTATTGAAAACTTCTGTTAGAATCTCGAATAGTTTGTTGGTTCCATTTTTTATTAACTCTGCATATATCCCCTCTGGACCAGGAGCACGTCCATTTTTCAGCCGTGATACAGCTTTTTTAGTGTCTTCTACGTTGATTGCTAATGGCTCCCCTTGAATCAGGACTTCATGTTGTTCTATGTTTTTGTATTCCGGTCTTTCTTCTACTAACAGTGTTTTATAGTGTTTTTCCCATTTTTCAGGTTCTATGGAGTGTATGGCTATTTGTTCTGTTTTGTTGGATCTGATGTTTTTTATAAACCTCCAGGATTCTCTTGATTTGCGGCCGCCGATGTACGTATCTAATTCCTGACATTTTCTTTCCCAGCTTTGATTTTTTGACTCTATTACCGTTGATTTAAATTTATTTACCATTTCTCTATATTCTCTTTTATGTTCTTGATCTTTTGTTCCCAGCCATCTGTGATATAATTTTTGCTTTTGTTCTTTCATTTCCTGTAGTTCATCATTCCACCAATTATTTGTCTTTCTGGGTTTATTTTCTCTTATACCTAAGGCTTCTTTGGCGGCTTGATGTATTCCTTTTTTTATTATTCTATGTAGCTCTTCTGTTGTTTTATGTTTGAATTCCTGTGGTAGTTGTTGCTCTAATCTTTTTTTATACAATTCTCTAGTACTATCGTTGTCTAAACTTGTTAGATTGTACTGCAGTTGTTTAACTTCTACTGAGTGATTTTCGTTTATGTTTTGATTTTGTTGGTGTTTACAATTTCCGCTTAGAGGTAGTATCATTTTGGCTTTTACTAAGTAGTGGTCACTTCCACATTCGGCTCCTCGAAACACTCTTACGTCATGCACTTTTATTTTAGATTTTTGTTTCATTATTAGGTAATCAATTACTGATCTCAAGTTTCTTGTAGGCTGAGTCCATGTATATGTATGTATTGCCTTATGTTTGAAATACCCATTCATGATCCAAAAAATAAATCCAATGATAAAAATCCAAACTTCAATAATAAGGTAAGCGAAATATCTATTGAAAAAAATTATTATTCAATCATTATTCGTCAGAGTTGTCATATTTCGCCGCTGGCATAGTTTCGTGTATCCCCACCATGGTCACGCACGGACCGAATATGTATCATAAGCATTTTTGAATGTTTTTTGACCATTGCAACATTATTTATAAAATTATTTCTAAAATGAGCGGAATTTAGATATTTTTTATCGGGTGGGAGAAAAATCTTCAAAAGAACCATCCGACCTGTGCGGACGCTCTCAGTCTTTGACCAATCAGCGCTCTGATCCTCTCTGTTTGTTTAGCTCTGTACACTCTGTAAACTCTGACAGTTTGATTAGCAAATACATATATACCTACACCAGTAACGATAATAGACACCCGAGAAACCACCAGGTATCTTTTTTACCAAGAAGAGGATACCGGACCAAGAATCCAACGACCAACTAGCTATTCAGTTAGAAGAGACAAGGAGACGAAGCGATAGTACAGTAGTGTCTGTAACTACTGGACATTCACTGATAATATATTAGTTGCTTGTTCAAATTAAATAAATATACAATTGCGAACCGATACCGATATTACTGAAATGTTGTGGAGCAGCAATGACAGAACAATTAACAACAGTAATTAACAGAATCATAAAACACAATAAAATACCGGAAGAATGAACGAGCGAACTAATTTTACTATTCAAAAAAGTAGATAAAAAGCATCCACAAAACTACAGAGGTATCAACTTGTTAAATACTGCCCTAAAACTTACAACTAAAACTCTACAAGAACTAATGAATCAAATGATAAGTTTAGCAGATGAGCAACAGGGTTTTCGTACTAGAAGATCGTGTACAGTTGCAATATTCGTCATAAAGCAAATAACTGAGAAATTACTAGAGTATAATAGACCAGCCTTTCCATGTCTGACTGACTTGAAGAAAGCATTTCACAGAGTAAGGCTCAAAGATGTTATCAATCTTCTGTATAATAGAGAAGTCCCCATAGATATCATAAAGACTAATGAAAACATTTACCAAAACAACGAAATAGAAGTCAGAACAGATGGACAACTTACAGAACCTATAGACATAGACAGTGGAATAAGGCGGGGAGACTCATTGAGACCTATGCTCTTCAATTTAATCATGGATAAAATCATCAAAAATGTAACGTACAGTGTATAAACGAATGTACACTAAATAGAAAAAAAAAGAATGGAATAACCACATAAGCAGAATGGGGGAGACACGTGTGGTCAAAATAACAAGAGATAAATCACCAATTGGTAGAAGAAGTATCGCGCAAAACTGCAAAAGATGGAATGACAACCTTCCATAGATGTATTTATCCGTTAAGGAACAAGCAGAAGAGGAGGAATAATAGTCCAAGCTGTGGGTGAAAAATAGGTCGATTTCATGATATAATTCAGGAATTTTTGAAACCTATCAGGTGTTGTAAAGGACGATGCCAGGAATAACTTATACTAAAATGTAACCAAAAATTTTGTGCGGTTTTTTATTTATGACGATTTTCGTTTGTTAAATTTGCAATTTTTAAAGATTTTTAATTTTGCAGCTTGGGATATTCATTTTAGAGAAAAAATTTTAAATAGAAAATTGTAGTGAATTAAAAAACCTATAATTTGAGATATTGCAAGTTTAATTTCGTTAATACGTTATTTCAAAACAGCCTGCGAAAGGTCCAAAATGGCCGTTTTTTGCAATTGCATTATTTATTTTAAAAATATTTTTTATATATTTTTTAAGGCTTTAAAATGAAGATATTTCAATACTAAACATAAAAAAAATTGCAGTGCCCGATTTCTGAACTTGTTGCTTAGATATTATAATTTGTTTATCCCAAGAGGTCAAACGTCCAAGGCTATAACTTTTTGAAAAAAAAAATCGTACAGAGTTAATCCAAGATCCACTCTCCTTCTAAAGACTTATATTTTCATATTCTGATGTAAATAAATGCATATAACATTTTTCAACCTCTTATTTCGGGTTTGAAAATAAGAGGGCAAATTTCGTTATAAACATTTAGAACTGAAGCCGCCCCTGTACATGCTATGAGTTTCTAACTTGCAGATTATTGTTGCTGAAGCCAAAATAAAGATTCAAAACCAAATAAAAATATTCTACGGCCAACTGAAGCCGAGATAATTGTTTTTGTTTTCTTAAATCGTAGTGACTTTATTTATAACAATTAAGAAATTATTTCACAGTCATTGACTAAAGAAAGACTGATATTATCTTAAAATAAAAATTATTTTGACCGAAAGTTACATTTAATTATTAAAAATGATTTTTAAAATGTAGTGGAGATTTATTTTTCGTTTCGACTGTGATTTATTGTGTCGGTTGCCCTTAGCAACGGCTAGCAACTTATAATACATTGAATCACGGTTTTCGCTTTAACTTTTAAAGCACCGCTTGGATTGACATGAAATTTGGCAAACACATAGATAATATCGTCGGCTTACTGCCAAAACCAACCAACTCCATTTTAAAAGTTTTGTGAAATCTACATTTTAAACTTTAATTTGAAATTGAAAATCAACTGAATTTAAAAAAATTATTTATTAACTGGAAAATATTTTTGCCATATTTTTCAATTATTAAATCATTATTTCAATTCAGACGATTTTTCATTTCAAATTAAAGTTTAAAAGGTAGATTTCTCAAAACTTTTAAAAATGGAGTTGGTTGGTTTTGGCAGTAAGCCGACGATATGTTAAAGAATAAAAATTATATTGAGCCTTTGTGTGCTTTTGTCCTAGGGGTGAGTTTCACCCCTTATAAGGGGTGAAAAAATATATGTTCAAAATAAGTTCAGAAATGGATAAAACGTCTAATTCTAAGCACCTTTTGTTCTATAGCATTTTTTCACCAAGTTAATACCTTTCCAGTTATTTTCGAGTAAATACCTTCATTTTTCAACAACAAAAAAGACACGTTTTTAGGCGGTTTTTGACAAATAACTCAAAAAGTAAGTATTTTATTGAAAAAAAAAGAGTGTTAACAAAAATATAGCAAATTAAAAATTGAAAAAAACGGTGTACCCACCAACGGTGTACCGGTGTGTCTAGACCCAGTAAAAACAAAGTTCTAGCTAATGAAAAAGAGGTTCATATCCGTCAAATTTCAAAGTGAATTATTTCAACGTGAAATAACCGAAAAATCATGAACTTTTTGGAGAAAAATCATTACAACTTTTTTAAAGTGTTTAAAAAAATATGTATATCTGTTTTAAAAAAAGTTTATAGCATCAAAAGTAAGCAAGTTACGCTGAAAATAAAGTTGATCTCTTTTTTTTTGTCAAAAAACTCGGGAAAGTCACCCCCTAATTTGCATCAAAAATGAAATTAATCAATTTTACTTCAATGTTGTGTTACTCGTGTATGTGTCGTTTATGTCTGTAAGTTTCATTGGTTCAAAGTGCTTATTTTTGAAGGGGCAGTAGTTAAAGGACTTAAACTAGTCAATAATCACAGTGTATGCAAATTTAGAACAGCCATATCTTAACAAATTTTTGCCTTCCAGAAAAAAGCAAAAAATCCAAAATATTCGTAACAGCAAAAACTATTTTTTTACTGTTTGTGATTTTTGGTCACATTAATAAATTTTAAGTTATTTAGAACAATAGATTTTTTTTTTAATTAAAAATTAAAACAGATTTTTAAAACCAATTTTTTTTAAATAAGCCCTTTGAACCAATGATACTTACAGATCATATAAATAATACATGAGCAAAGTAACTTGTGAAGCAGTAATGATTAATTTTATTTAAGATGCTAATTGGGGGTTGACTTTCGATTTTTTTGACCAAGAAAAAAAGAGATCAATTTTATTTTCAGAGTAACTTACTTACTTTTGATGCTATAAACATTTTTTAAAAACAGATTTACATATTTTTTTAAATACTTTAAAAAATGATTTTTTGATTATTCCACGTTGAAATAATTCACTTTGAAATTTGACGGATATGAACCTATTTTTCATTAGCTAGAACTTTGTTTATACTGGGTCTAGAGATTTCATGCACCATACATCATTTTTTTCAAATTTTAATTTTCTATATTATTGTTAAAACCAATTTTTTCAATAAAACACTTATTTTTTGAGTTATTTGTCAAAAACCGCCTAAAAACGTGTTTTTTTTTTGTTGTTGAAAAATTAAGGTATTTACTCGAAAATAACTCGAAAGGTATTAACTTGGTGAAAAAATGCTATAGAACATAAAGTGCTTAGAATTAGACGTTTTATCCATTTCCGAACTTATTTTGAACATATATTTTTTCACCCTTCATAAGGGGTGAAACTCACCCCCAGGACAAAAGCACACACAGGCCCAATATCATTTTTATTCTCTAACATGTTATCTATGTGTTTGCCCAATTTCATGTAAATCCAAGCGGTGCTTTAACATTTAAAGCAAAAACCGTGATACAATGTATTATAAGTTGCTAGCCGTTGCTAAGGGCAACCGACACAATAAATCATAGTTGTAACGAAAAATAAATCTCCATTACACTTTAAAAATCATTTTTAATAATTAAATGTAATTTTCGGTTAAAATAATTTCTATTTTAAGATAATATAAGTCTTTCTTTAGTCAATGACTGTGAAATAATTTCTTAATTGTTATAAATAAAGTCACTACGATTTAAGAAAACAAAAACAATTATCTCACAATAAAACACTGAAAAACGTTTGTTTTTCTATACTTCCACAAAATTTATTACAACTATGTTATTACTACAGCTGTTTCGGCAAAGTGCCTTTCTCAAGTGATATATTTTACAATATGTTTGCCTTTTTAAAACAATTATCTCGACTTTAGTTGGTCGTAGAAAATTTTTATTTAGTTTCGAATCTTTATTTTGTCTTCAGCAACAATAATCTACAAGTTAAAAACTCATAGGATGTACAGGGGCGGCTTCAGTTCTAAATGTTTATAACGAAATTTGCCCCCTTATTTTCAAACCCGAAATAATAGGTTGAAAAATGTTATACGCATATATTTACATCAGAATATGAAAATATAAGTCTTTAGAAGGAGAAGGAGGAAGTGGATCTTGGATTAACTCTGTACGATATTTTTTTTCAAAAAGTTATAGCCTTGGACGTTTGACCTCTTGGGATAAACAAATTATAATATCTAAACAACAAGTTCACCAATCGGGCACTACAAATTTTTTCTATGTTTAGTATTGAAAGATCTTCATTTTAAAGCCTTAAAAAATACATAAAAGTTATTTTTACAATAAATAAGGCAATTGCAAAAAACGGCCATTTTGGACCTTTGGCAGGCTGTTTTGTAATAACGTATTAACGGAATTAAACTTGCCATAGCTCAAATTGTAGGTTTTTTAATTTACTACAATTTTCTATTTAAAAGTTTTTATCTAAAATGAATAGCCTAGGCTGCAAAATTAAAAATCTTTAAAAATTGTAAATTTAACAAATGAAAATCGTCATAAATAAAAAACCGCACAAAATTTTTGGTTACATTTTAGTATAAGTTATTCCTGGCATCGTCCTTTACAACACCTGATAGGTTTCAAAAATTCCTGAATTATATCACGTTTTTTCACCCACAGCCTGGGGTATAAGGCAGCCGCACATCAAAGAAACATGAAACGTAAATTACGTTTCATGGAAATAAACCACTGCTAAACAAATATATATCCGGCCATTTATGAAACTCTCCGAAAATTAAAATGTGTCATGAGGATGAATCACACTCGTTTCATTGATAGGCGGACTTTGAGATTTGTTTAGCAGTGTTTTCTTTTCATGAAACATGTTTTTCGCTTCATGTTTCATGTTTTTCGTTTCATGTTTCTTTGGTGTGCGGCTTGGCTAAGAAGATATTGCGACTGACTGAATTAACTTGGAATTCAATAGAAGTGCGTGCGGCTTAAGTATATACAGGGTGTTTGCTAAAGAATGGGCCATAGCTTAACCTCAGGTTCCTGAGGTTAAAATAGGCCGATTTAAGCTAACTTACCTTAGTACAAAGTTTATAATAACCGAGATACAGGGTGTCAAAGTTAAACTTTTTTTTTTTATTTATTATTGAATATTTCCTGACAGGTATGAGATAACAACATGAAATTTGGTATGTGGGGGTTTTTTGGGTCGAGAAAACTAAATTCCCTACCAAAAATTATGTATTGCCCAGAGGGCGCCACATACGCCTTTCAGCAATCATTTATTACGTTTAATTTTTTTTATCCCTCTGTATAATTTTGACATTAAAATTTTTATTCTCCTATTAGTTTTACTTAAAAAAGGTATACTTCTTTCATCTCCCTAAACTCAACCGTTTTCGAGATAAACGCATTTTAAATCTGCGATACACCATCATTTTTAGCATAATACCATCCGCATTTAAGTTAGTTTTCGGGTGTAACTACAATGATATTATGCTAAAAATGATGGTGTATCGCAGATTTAAAATGCGTTTATCTCGAAAACGGTTGAGTTTAGGGAGATGAAAGAAGTATACCTTTTTTAAGTAAAGCTAATAGGAGAATAAAAATTTTAATGTCAAAATTATACAGAGTGAGGGATAAAAAAATTGAACGTAATAAATGAGTGCTGAAAGGCGTATGTGGCGCCCTCTGGGCAATACATAATTTTTGGTAGGGAATTTAGTTTTCTCGACCCAAAGAACCCCCACATACCAAATTTCATGTTGTTATCTCATACCTGTCAGGAAATATTCAATAATAAATAAAAAAAAAGTTTAACTTTGACACCCTGTATCTCGGTTATTATAAACTTTGTACTAAGGTAAGTTAGCTTAAATCGGCCTATTTTAACCTCAGGAACCTGAGGTTAACCTATGGCCCATTCTTTACCAAACACCCTGTATAGTGTGTTTATCAACTTAACTCACAGCCAAGACTTCCCTGAATAATACCAGTGAACGATCTAATAGGGGAATCCCCCCACCCCCAAGATAGTCCAAGATACAGACAAATTCAACCCAATAAACCCGCTAATTGGTTGAGAAAATTAAGGGAACTTAATGCGTATAAGTTATTATTTATGTCTAAAGTAAAAAACTTACGGCAACTGTGTAATCTCGGATAAAAACAATTATTAATTGTGAATTACTAATTAACATTATTAATTAATTATTAATTACCTAATGAAATCGCGTATGATGATAGTATTACATGAGTGCACAGTCGATTAAAATTATATTAACATGTAGTACATGCTGTTAATAAAAAAGATAAAATTTAATATTGTCTATGAGAGAAACAGTAAAAAAAGATAAAGGGTGGCGTTATCTGTAAGAGAGAAACAAATTATCAAATCGATATATGAGAGATTACATAGAAAAATCCAGATAATATGTTGATAAGAGATGTTGCAGCATTGTGTGGACTGTATATTACTATTCCCTTTATAGTCCAGGGCGCATCTGTTTTGAGATGGACGTTGAGAGGTGACTCATATTTTTTTGCAGAAATTGCTTGGAATTAACTCATATAATAATAATTGAGTTATCCTCCCACTCAGAAAGGTCCGGAACATTGTTTAAAATGTCAAAAAATTAAGAAAAAATTCGATTTTTCTTCGTTTTTGATTATAACTTTCAAAGTATTCACTTCCGAGAAAAGTTGCACTGACATAAAAGTTGCTTAATTATATTTCATATAATATAGGATTGGTTAAAAATTTTAAAAATTGTCACCCTTGTTGCAAAATAGCAATAATTGCGAAAAAAACATAAAAAAAAACAAGTAGTTGCATTTTACTTAAGATCGGTTCAAAATATTTTGCAATCCAGCTTTCGCAAAAATAGTTATTTTCCTAACTAGTGCGAAAAGTGATACTTTCCCGCACGAGACTGCCGTTGACCCGAACGACGCGATAGCGGAGTTCGGGCAAGCAGTCGAGTGTGGGGAAGACACTTTCCGCATGAGTTAGGAACAATATTCTTTCTAGGGCCGTACGTTTGGAAAAAAGCCACAAAAAATAGTCAGATAGTCATATCATTAGAAGTGAAAATACATAAATTAATTTTTTGACAAGGTTGTCAAAACCAAACTTTCAATATAATGGGTTACCACGACTACGATATTGGTTTTCATGACGACGATTCAAAACCATTATAATTGTCTACTGATTTGACTTTTAAATGTTATGTCAAAATAATTTTTTTTCATCGAATTATTGCGTTAATTTAAATTTAAAAGTACTGTACTTTTCATTTGCAATTTGCAAAATTAAAATCGATTAACTACCACTGCGCCAGGAGTTTTTTTAAATAAACATTAATTTTTATTGCTACTCGCAGTTCGATTCACACAAGTTGATTTCCACCAAAATGTCTTCCAATCTTTATCTAATATATTATTTTCTTACTCTATATTTTGTTGAATTTTAATATTTTATTTCCACAAAAATCTAACTAATTTGATTATTGTTTGTGAAATATTGTTTAAACAATTGCATATGTTTAAAAATAATAAACTTTTATTCTATAAGTTAAAATATATGAACAAAGAAAGTTTTTGCTAAAAAAATGTTATTTCAAAGAACAGAGTAGAGGAAAGGCACCAAATTTGAGACACTTTTTTTGAAAAACAAATATAAAACAGAATATTCAAAAGTTTTTAAAACATTTATATTGAACACTTAAATTTAGTGTTTCTACAACAAAACAAAAAATAAATAAAGTGAATAAGACATATATTTTTGCAAAAAAAAAATAAATTTATTTTTTTTGCGACATTTAATATTAAAAATAAAAGGTTGCCTAATTTGGGATAGCCAGGTATCCAAATTTGAGACAGGTACCCCAATTTGAGATACTATTCAAAAAAGCCTTTCCTTCACAGAAAAGACAAATAAATGTGCTGGACTTTATTTCTCCACAGTCTTCATGTGTCCCCCTGCCACATTGCTAACACTTTGCCCATCGTTCTCCATATTTATCGTCGGAAAATTTCCGACAAACTTTGCTCTAATTCTTCTTTGTAGGGTGTTAGAGTAATTACTGAAGCCTTTCCTGATCTGGCATGTGGCTTTTTAGTGGTGTCTCTCTTGTATATAGGGATCGGACAGATGTCTTTCGGAGACACAAGTTGTTGATGAGGTAGTGGTGGACTAGGAGTTCTATGTTCACGCATTGGATGATTTGGTTGTTCATGGTTTGGTTCTATTATTTGTTCATCCCTTTCGTTTTGTGTTTCCAAGTGCTCTTGAATTCCAAATTCAAAGTCCCTAAAAATATGGCGACAAATAGGGACCAGTCCAGTTTTTCGGAAACCATTGCAAGATATTTCCATCGTCGCAGCTTTGTTATACGCTTTACAAAAAATACTGGCAATGGCATAAGGCGACACAACACTCAACTGATTTTCTCTAAGCCAGTTTTCTATTTCTTGTGCGTAGTAAGTTTTCAGCGGTGCCATAAAAGCAACATCCAACGGTTGCATTTTATGTGTAGAATGTGGTGGGAGGCAAATAATCGTCACATGATTCTGTTTGGCCAAATCTATTAGAGCAACGTTTCTCGTATGAGAATAGTGGCCATCAAGGACGAGAAGAACAGGGTCTGCAGCTGAAGGTTTAGTGAATTTTATGAAGTGTTGTAGCCATCTAGTGAAAATATCGGCCTGTACCCAACCTGACACATGGCATTCTGCGACTGCTCCAGTGGGAGCTCCTAGCATCAACTCTCTGTTTTCATATTTTTTCTAGAGAAGATTAATAATGGTGGTACGAAAACTCCTGCAGCATTCATACATGAAATAACAGTAATCAGCTTGCCCCTTTCTGCTGAAGTAAGTGATGAAACCTGCTTCTTCCCTCTCAAAGAAATGACTTTGCTATGTTTGTGCTGAACAATTGTAATACCTGTTTCGTCTACATTGAATATACGTTGTGCAGGGTTAGTAGGCTTAAGATATTCTGGTTCATATAGGTCAAAGAACTTGGATACATTTTCATGAGTAAACGATTTTACTCGAGCAGATGACATTCCCCGAGGAATACGCATAGAAAGCGTCGGATGCCTTTTCAGAAAGAATCTCAACCATTTCTTTCCGGCTGATTTTTTGACTTCGCTAAATGGATGTGGTATTGAGTTTCGTATTGCAAGTTGAAATGCCAGTCGTTTTATATCACGCGCTCTTAGCCCGAAATAACGTTGCTCCATAGTTAGGGCATACTCAACCAACTCATTTTCTAATTCCAAAGGAAGAATAGGTCGGCGGCCAATTGATATCCCGACGAGTTCTTCTGGAGTCTTGTCTTATTTCACGTATCGTTTTAAGGTACCTTTTGGTACTCCAAAAACTTTTGAGGCCTTCAAATAGCCCATCTCTCTATTTCTTACTGTATTTACAGCCCGTATCATATCATTTGCATTCCATTTTTTATTTTTTGGCGGCATCTGCAAACAAAACAATACATAAAAATAAAAATTTTACACGGGGTCCTAATTTGAGATACTCTTAAATTTGGAACCTACAGGTGTCTCAAATTAGGATTTTTCCGTTTAAAATAAAAAGAATTTTTGTTGGTTATGTATGCCACACAATTACCATTTAATTTGCATAAAATGTATTAACTAATATTAAACTACAAAAAACATAACTGGAGTAAATGTAATCATCTTACCTTGATGTGTTGTAAGTTTTTATAAATTCTGAAAAACTTTGTGTATGGTGTAAATCAAATTAACGTCGACAAAGCAACAACGGTCACTTCTAAGCGCCAACTAAAAGCAGATCTACTACTAACTTCACAGAATGATCAGTTTTCAATATTTTCACTAGATGTCAACCCATCGTACACAAATATAAATATGACGGTGTCTCAAATTAGGCGCCTGTCTCAAATTTGGTGACTTTCCTCTATGTGTTTTTATTTTGCAATAAACAAATTTATTTATTTATATCGAAATGTACTAAAATTTAAAATTTATCAATCATTATCAAAGGTCATTGAAATGCCCAATCAGAGCAAACTATCCGCTATTCTGAATACTTTTAAAGTTATAATAAAAAAACGAAGAAAAAAATTGAATTTTTCCTTCATTTTTTGATATTTTGATTATTTAAACAATGTTCCGGACCTTTTTGAATGGGAGGTTAACTCAAACATTAATATATGAGTTATTTTCAAGCAATTTCTGTTAAAAAATATGAGTCACCTCTCAACGTCCAAATGTACTAATATTTTTACAGATGCGCCCTGGTCTATTAAGCTCTCTTCAAACCTCCAATAAAAATTCATTCTTTTTAAAATATTAGTAGAAAACTTTATTTTCACTTAGTGAATTAAGTTTTGATAATGTAAGGCATTAAATGTATTTTTATTACATTTATGTTTTTTTAGGAATACATTCACCATGTTAAGACAGCTTGGGCTGACGCCGGCGTACAAAAGACCTTCAACAGATCCAATGAATATCAACTCATTGATAGTGCAGAACAGTAAGTATACGATATGAATACAGTCGAAAGCCAAGTTAGGTTTAGTAAAGTATAAAATTGCAGTATTTGTCTTCAGTCGAAATCTTCTTCTTTATGTGTGTCGTGTCCGTATTCAGAATTTCCTAAAACCTTCCTCTCTCGGCTGTTGCGTGAAATTATTATTCTACTATGGAACCACACCATTGCTAAATATATGCCATAAAGGTTTCTTTTGATAAATCTACTATCTCTTTATCGACCGGCAAACGAAAAGTGTATCGTGTTGTACTCGGCCGAATGTCTTCTCGAAGTCGGTGAAACAAACATAAAGTTCCTATTACCCATTCTACTGTCGCGCAGAAGGAATACTCTGTTTTGTATAATTCGTATAGTTATGTTGTAAACGTCTGCTTTTCTTTGGCATACAGTGACTCCAACCAATTATTTCTTACGTCTTCGTTGTAAATTTTGTTAAAGAAAGTGGTTAAGTAGGTAATGTGTTCCTCGTCCAAACGTAGCTCAGCAGGGATTTGATGGTCCAGGTGCTTTATTATTTTTGGCTTGATCCATTGCTTTTCTTTCTTCTGGTTTCAGTATACTGTCTAACTGGTTGTCACAGGTAGTATGTGTAGCATTTTCTCGGGAAGCATCGTCAAAAAGATCAGTGATGTATCCCATTCTTTACACTGTTGTTGGTGATCACAAATTTTTCCGTCTGCGTTTTAAGACCATCGGTACATAATTCGCAAATATTTTACGGCTATCCCTACTTTTTCTGTCTTTACACGGCAAATTACGTGTAGTAAAATTCTCACTGGTTTGGATATGTAAACATTACTACTTGACAATGTCATCATTAACTGTAAAGAGATGGCTTTTGAATGTTCTTGGATAACTGTGACTTGTATAATTGCAAATTATTAATTCAGTTAGTAAATATGATAATTTTTTCACTAATTATGTATTCAGTGATTGTAATAATTTATATACTATACAACAAAAACTAATACTCAATCGAGAAAAGGGGAAAAGTGTTACAGTGATTTTTTAATAATATATTATTACTATGGAACGCTTACAATTTTATCTTTAACAACAAAATATTTGGATCACAGAATATATCCTTTTCAATTAACTTTTTATGAAGTCCACGTCTTAAATAAATTATTTATCAAATACACTATCAATATTATTTAATCAACAACTCAAAATATTCCCGATGCCATGTCAAATATTTAAAATTGTCACTGTCTTGTCATCATATTCTATTTGACTCAGTGCGTTGTATGACAAAGATAGCGAATGTTCGATTTGGAAAATATCACCTCGGACATGGTGTCCATTTTTTTCAAATCTTGAAAAAACTAATCAATATTTTTAAAAAATTTAAACGCAGAATGAAAGACTAAATTATTATCGAGGGCCGAAAGTCCTTTAGAATAAATAAAAAGTTTCATTTGAAAGAGATATTTGAAATTAAAAATCACACTACATTTTCTCTTAGTTTTTCACCCCTGTAACTCATTAAAATAAACATTACAGAAGATTTCAGGGACTTTCGGTCCTTGGTAAGAACGTTATCTTTCATTCTGCGTTTAAATTTTTCAAAAATACTTATTAGTTTTCTCAGGATTTGAAAAAAAATGAATCCCATTTAAATAGCATTAGAGCCGAAACGTACTAATCCCCTTAAGTATGTGAGCATTGTTTTCAGTTTTCTAATGTCAGAGGTATAGTCGGTTCGCTAAACTCAGACACAATTGGCTAGTGATTTTAGTAAGTAATTTTGCCAATTTGGTTAAATTGGCAAAAAAAATAATTACTAAATAGTTAGTAATTTTGCCAATTTTGGCAAAATTGGTCAAAAACAAAAAAATTACCTACTAACATCACTAGCCAGTTGTGTTTGAGTTTAGCGAACCGATTATATTTAAGTTGTTTATAGAGGTTGAAACTGTCATGTTTTTTGGAGTCTTCTATTTCTTTACATGAGATCTCGAACCAAAATTCTTTGGCTTGCTTAATGTTTCTTTTTACGAGTTTTTTTATTTCGCGGTATTTATTATCTAATATATCTATTTTTATGTTTCCGTCGAACTTCCATCAGGTCTAGGATTTCCTCTATCATCCACTCATTTTTTGCCAATATTTTAGGTGTTTTTAAAGACTGTTTTACTTCTGCTAAAATCGAGTTTTGTATGTCATACCAACATTCGTCAATGGTTGTTTTTGTTTGGTATATTCTTTATTTTGTGTATTTTTCTATTTATCTGCTGTTAGGGGATTTCTAAGGGGGTAGTAACCATTGTATTATTAAAAAATTATTTAAATATTATCATTTTAGTTTCTTAAATCAAGTAGACGTCGTTTGCAAACCGGACTACATACCAACAAATCAAGATATACTATTCTGTAGAATAATGACTGTATCCATCTCAAAAATAGAATTTGACATGCCAGTACCTAAACAATACGGAGGAGGTAAAGCAGAGTTTTGGATGTTCGACGTAGGAGGTCAAAGAGGAGAGAGAAAGAAGTGGATTAAGGTATTTGCAGGAATTCAGGGAATCCTGTTTCTAATTGCTGCTAGCGATTTTGATCTAATGTTAAGAGAGGATACAAGCGTAAATAGACTTGAGGAATCCTTCAGGTTATTTCAAGACATTTATTCTAGTGAGTAAGTAAAGTAATTATTTATCTAGGTTCTTTACAATAATCTACTTTCTGGTCTTTTTTCATTTTGTTTGTTGTACTCATATAAGGTAAAGTAAAAGAAGAAAGACTATCACAGAGTACCTCATCGTATTCATATATTTTCAACGTTTAAATAAATGGAAATGGATTAAGGGTAAGCGCTGGATTAAACAGCGATTTAACAGGATTAAACAACACAAATTGATAGCGAGGAAGCTCCAATAATATTAAAATCTGAAATCCAACATGCTATAAACAACTCCAAATCTGGAAAATTCCCTAGGCCGGATGAAGTTCACATCGAGCTGATTAAACTTATAGATGAAGACAATTTAAGCGCAATAACTATCCTCTTTTTAAACAATAAGGCACCTGGACCAGATGAAATCCCTTCAGAAATACTCAAACTACTGGATGAAAGGGGAATTTCAGCACTACATAAAATATTTAATTTTATTTATGAAACTGGTTGCTATCCTCAACAGTGGTTGCTCTCTACATTTATTCCCCTACCCAAAAAAGTAAATGCAAAAAGATGTGAGGATCACAGACTCATTAGCCTGATGAGTCACACTTTAAAAATATTCTTGAAAATACTACATCAAAGATTATACAAAAAATGTGAATGGGACATCAGTGATTCTCAGTTTGGGTTTAGGCAAGGTTTAGGAACAAGAGAAGCAATAGTAGCAACACAGGTGTTGGTCTAAAATTGTTACGATCAGAGGAAGGACGTATTCCTGTGCTTTTTAGATTACGAGAAAGCGTTTGATCGTGTCCAACATCACAAGTTAATGCAGATCCTCAAGAAGCTTGATATAGACCAAAAAGACATAAGATGCATTGAAAACTTGTACTGGTATCAGGCAGCACAATTAAAAATAAACAATTCTATATCCAAACCCATACATATAAGAAGGGATGTTCGGCAGGGATGTGTGCTTTCCCCTCTTTTATTTAACATTTATTCGGAAGCCATATTTCAAGAGTCTTTGGAAGATGCAGAGATGGGAATCAAAGTGAATGGAGTATTGATCAACAACATACGATATGCTGATGATGCTGTCTTAATTTGTGACAACAGCAGATCTTCAACAACTTGTCACTATAATCGGAGAATACAGTAAGCGAATGGGATTAGAGATTAATACCAAAAAGACCAAATTCATGATCATCTCCAGAAACTTGGATGCATTTGAAAACTCCACCATAACACTGAATACTAAGTCCATTGAAAGAGTGAGCAAATTTAAATACCTGGGAACGTGGCTTTTTGAAGACTGGGCATCGGACAGGGAAGTAAAATGTCGCATTGATCAAGCTCGACAAGCTTTCGTAAAATTCAGGAAGGTACTGACCTGCTCAGAGTTCGACCTTACAATGAGACTAAGGTTTACTAAATGCTACGTGTGGTCGGTGCTGCTATATGGCATAGAGGGCTGGACACTCAAAACGAGGGATATAAACAGATTAGACGCCTTCGAAATGTGGCTTTATCGCCGTATCCTAAAAATACCATGGACGGCGAAAGTCACAAATATAGATGTCCTTAAAGGAATCAACCAAGAACGCCAGCTTTTCGAAAACATCAAGAAAAGAAAAACGGCGTATTTGGGTCACATCATGCGAAACGAAAAATACCAGTTCCTTCAACTTATAATCCAGGGTAAAATTGAAGGCAAGAGAGGAATAGGACGCAAGAAAATGTCCTGGCTCCGAACGACATACAACCTCTGATAGGCATTGCATGAAACAGAGAGTTAATGGAAAATGTGATCGCTAACATCCATTAGTGGATTTGCATTTGAAGAAGAAGAACTATCCTCTTTATCAAACGAGAGAGTCCCAGAAATCATGGGGGTTACACATACTATTGTTGACGACATCAACACGAAACAACTCAGCTGGTACGGACACGTAAGGAGAATGCCGGAGAATAGAATACCAAGACAGATCCTCGAATGGCAACCAAGAGGAAGACGCAGACCAGGAAGGCCTAGAAGATGTTGGAGAGAAGGAGTTGATAGAGAAATCAGGGACAGAGAACTCGAGGCCGATCTATGGAATGACAGAACGTGATGGAGATTTGAAATCGGAAGACGTCGAAAAACTTTGTGAACCGATATTATATACACTCCGCCAAAAAAGTATCGCATCACCTTAAAAATGGGACATTTTTAATGTCTCATATTTTCTAAACCTGTTGTTCGATTTTAGTGATTTTTTTAATATGTTATAGCTTTATTCTTCAAGAATATCGATGTAATAATATTGTTGCTAAACAGATAAGTGTCATTGTATACCGGGGTGTCATTGTATACCGGGTGTAACAATGATAGTGTGTTTTTTCCTCAAAGTTTGGAACATCCTGTGGAATATTCTAGCGTATATAAAATACGCCTGTAACCTTAGGCCATCTAAACATTTTGCTTATTGATTCATTCGCTTATGTTGGATAATAAAAAAGTTGAGTACTTTAACAACTAGTAACGTTCTTCATCAATACAGGGTGTTTCTAAATAAGTGCGACAAACTTTAAGGGGTAATTCTGCATGAAAAAATAATGACCGTTTACTTTATAAACATGTGTCCGCAAATGCTTCGTTTCCGAGATAAGGGATGTTGATTTTTTTCTTACAAACTGACGATTTATTTATTGCTCTAAAACCGGTTGAGATATGCAAATGAAATTTGGTAGGTTTTAAGAGGTAGTTATTGCGTATTTTTTGACGTACAATTAAGAATTTTATATTCACCATTGGTATTTTATATTCACGTATAATTATCAATAATAATGTACTACTGAATAGAGAATTGAATAACATTTCAAATGAGCTAGCACACGACCCCTATTCTCATTTAAAAAAAATAGTCGATTACGTCATCACTCCTAGATGGATGACGTCACTAGCACAATATATATGTCAAAAATCATAATTTAAAAATCGAATAACGTTTGTATTTTACATTTTTTTCTAAATATCTGTAAATAAAGCAGTTTATAGGGGGTCAAAATATAGTGAATAACCCTGTACAATAATATATAGGTACACATACTTTCGTTATTGTCCTTTTATTTACTAATTATATTACAATTTTAGGTATGTGGAAAAAGTTGCCATGATAGTATTTTTAAATAAACAAGATCTCTTACAGAGAAAAATTGAGCAAGGAAGAAAATTGGCAAAGTACTTTCCAGAATATTCACATTTTAACGTAAGCGATACCAGTGAATATGAAAAAGCAAAATTATTTATGAAACAAAAATTATTAGTGAGTATAGCTTTGCCAATATTTATACTAGTTATAAGTTAAATACTTTTTTTTCTACGGCACTACAGCCCAAATTGAGCCTTGGTCTCCCTTATTTTTTTTTGCCGGCACCCTTGTTTGTCTGTGGCTGCTCTTCTCCATACATGGACTCCTAAAAGTGTTTGTGCGTCGCTGCTTACTGTGTCTACAGCACTTGCTTGGCTTTCCAACCGGTCTCTTTCCCTGCATTCTAGCGTTCAGTACTCTTTTTGTAGTTTCCTTATAATGTAAGATGTTTCCTTATAAAGTTGATAAAGCTCGTTGTTGTATCGAATTCTGAAGATACCGTTTTCCCTCACAGGTCCCAGTGTTCTCCTCAGTACTTTCCTTTCAAATGTTTAGAGCTTGTTTTTGGATGTTTCCTTCAGGACCCATGCTTCACTGCCATAGCATGCTATTGATCGAATTAGGTTTTATAGATTCTCATCTTTGTATTTCGGTGGACACTTTTTCACCGAAATATATGAAAGAGGACAAAATAAGCTCTATTTGTCTTCGTTATTCTCTTCCGTATTTCTCCATCTTCTGATCCGTCGGTATTTAAACTGTTCAACCGTTTCAATGTCATCTTGTATAATGTTTTATGAGACTATATTTGTTCTCGTTTGTATCATTATTTTTGTTTTTTTCTGTGTTAATTTCCAGACCTAGCCTTTTTGTTTGTGTTAACTCTGAGTATGTTTCCTGTGCTCCTGTTGATGTTCTACTCATAATATTAATATCATCGGCATAAGCGGCCAGTTGAACCGTTCTGTTGGTCAGTAAATTTCCTGTTCCAGTTTGCATTTGCCTAACGGCATACTCCAGTGCAAGGTTAAACAATGTTGGGGCCAGCCCATCTCCCTGTTTTAGTCACTGCGAAATTTTGAAAAAGTTTGTCTGGTGGTTTTGTATTCGTACTCATCCGAGTTTCAACCATTCTGTGGCTTTAATGAGTCTAATTAGCTTGTGCGGAATTGCCAATTCAGCCAATATATTTTATACTGTAGTAGGTATGATCCTTTTGACTGAGTCGTATACTTGTTTGAAGTCTACAAACACGTTGTGAACATCAATGTCGTGTTCCCATGATTTGCTCAAGACCTGCTGACTGTAAGTATTTGATCCATTGTCGATTTTCCCCGTCTGATACTCTCCAATAATATTTTATGCTAGTGCTCCACTGGTTTATAATATACGAGAGGACTTTAAATGCTGTAAATATCTGTGGCAAAAAGTTTATCTAATGCCATCCCTTCTTTGTGAACACACACATTATGCTGTAGGTTCATAGTAGAGAAATTCCACGGTAGTTTTTACACTGGAGTTTGTCTCCTTTTTTATTTATCGGGCATACTATACTTTTCTTCCAGTCGTTTGCTATTTTCTCTTCTTGCTATATGTCTTTGATGACCGCGTGGATATGACTTGCTAGGTGGTCGCCACCTACCTTATACAGTAGACGGAGAGGCAGCGCTGAAAAATCTCTTTGAATTTACTAAAGCTAGATTTTTCACAGTTGATTACTGTGAGTGTGTAGAGAAACATACTGCAGTCGGTCAAGCGAAGCGTAGAACAGGGGTTACTGAGAGGGTATCAAAGTTGCTTCCTTACGAAGGTAATGAAATCCATTTACTAAGGCTGAAAATCAGTACACACATTCTAAATTAAATATAAATAAAAGTTATTGTAGTCGGTCAGCTGTATTACGGGACAGAGCCGGTCGGTCGGCCCCAATAGTCGATTGAGGAAATGAAGCATTTTGGCTCGCAATTTTTTCGTCCAGCATGGATTTACTTGAAATTCTCACAGAAGGTAGGGAATAGTCCAAGTACCTTTTTCTATATCATGCCGCTATCATACGCTAAAACCTTAGGGGAGGTTGCCACCCCATCTCGGGGGTGGTAATTTTTTATTACATTTTAACCATGTAATTCGATGGAAAAAGTGATTCTAAGAAAAAAATGTTTTTTGCATTTTCTTCGTAAAACTAATATTTTTCGAGTTATTCGCCCTTGAAAATAACAGTTTTTCGACGAAAAAATCGACTTTTTAGAGGGTTTTTTGAGAATACTTCGAAAAATATGCATTTAATCAAAAAAACTGTAGATATCAAAATTGTATCTTTTAGTAACACATACCAAATTCTTTTCTAATAACATGTTTAAGACCAATACAAACCGAGATACGACATGCTAAAGGTTAGCTTTTTTCGTAAATAATTTGAAATATTCAATGCCAAATAATGGGAAAAATTTGCATTTTTCGAGGAAAACTTAAATAATCTTTTTTCAAGTATACAATTAGACCTTTCAAAAAAAATAATAAAAAGTTTCTAGCATGAAAATTAAGCGACTTATAATCAAAAAAATGTCGGTACCTGCTTTTCTCTACGAAAAAATCAGTGAAAACAACCCCCTAACTACCTTCCTAATTCAAAATTGGTCTTCACCTTTCTGTAGCTCCTTTTATATTTATATTATCAATACACTCAAGGAGTTTGACCTATTTAAAATGTCTAATTTTGGAAAAATTGGAGTTTAAAGAAAAATTGATTTTTTGCAATTTGGTATTTTTCACCTTTTACTTCAAAATATCTCCGAAAATACTGAAGATACGAAAAAAATTATAAACTACTAAATTGTGGCTTTTTTAATGACTAAAATTACTCTGTGCATAGATCTTCATTACAGTGAATAGTTAGCAGATATAGCTGTTTAAAACCTCTATTTGCCAGCAAACACCCCCTTATTCGAGCCCTTCAAACCCTCCCCAATTAAAAACTAAGGGATCTTATGGAATTTAATTTACACAGTCTTATAGCTCTCTAAAAATCATACAAAATCATTTTTGAAAGAAACTTTTTATCGCCAAAAATATATAGAATATTTTTCGAGGTAGTCTCAAAAAACCCTCTAAAAAGTCGATTTTTTCGTCGAAAAAATGTTATTTTCAAGCGCGAATAACGCGAAAAATATTGCTTTACGAAGAAAATTTAAAAAACATTTTTTTCTTAGAATCACTATTTCTATCGAATTACATGGTTAAAATGTAATAAAAAATTCCCACCCCCGAGATGGGATGGCAACCACCCCTAAGGTTTTAGCGTATGATAGCGGCATGATATAGAAAAAGATCCTTGGACTATTCCCTACCTTCTGTGAAAATTTCAAGTAAATCCATGCTGGACGAAAAAATTGCGAGCCAAAATGCTTCATTTCCTCAATCGACTATTGGGGCCGACCGACTGGCTCTGTCCCGTCATACAGCTGACCGACTATAATAACTTTTATTTATATTTAATTTAGAATGTGTGTACTGATTTTCAGCCTTAGTAAATGGATTTAATTACCTTCGTAGGAAAGCAACTTTGATATCCTCTCAGTAACCCCTGTTCTACGTTTTGCTTGACCGACCGCAGTATGTTTCTCTGCACACTCACAGTAATCAACTGTGAAAAATCTAGCTTTAGTAAATTCAAAGAGATTTTTCAGCGCTGCCTCTTGGTCTACAGTTAGCATGAGATATTCACGGGTTGGAAATTTTATAGCAATTTCACTATAGTATTATCATGTATTATATTTCTGTATTATTTTTTTGTAGGGCATTGCTCAAACGCCTGTGAATGTAGAAAAATCGGTCAAACGCGGCAAAAATATTACTGAAAGAATAGCACCAAGAGATACCTACATCCATTATACAATTGCAACAGATACAAATAATATTAAGAGAGTATTTGATTCCGTCCATGAAAGTATTCTTAGAACAACGGTACAAGAAGTTGGGCTTATCTGATTTATATAAAATAATTTCTATTTTTCTTTTAAGAAATAATTATCACACAATATACATACATAAAGAAAATGTTTATTTTTTTGAGTTATTTATTATTAAACAAAATGGATTCTTAAATGAGTGTTGCGATTGCAACTTGTAGAAAATTATGGTGCAACTGACGCTCGCCTTTTCTTTCCGACCAGCAGAATAATTTGGCTAGGTATAAGGCAGGTTTTTTCTACATAATCGTAAATGCGTTGGGTTCTCTGTGAGCCGATTTTATGTAAACGTAGGGTGTGTGGTCCTCTCCCGCTATTTTTGTATAGCATTCGTGTGCCGACTCTCAAACAATTAACATGCACCACTCTGTGTAAAAATATATCGCTAAATGCGAAATTTTCTTTGTAAAATCAATGTAATTCAATACGATTTTTTGTGTTTTCTGCGATATTCCTTTAATTCTTAGATTTTTAGTCTGCTTTTATATAAAAAAAAACAGTTGTTTTTAGAACTCTAGCGACGTATTGGTATAATACAATATTTATGGATTACCGTCGAAGGCGCCGACATGATAAACCAAAAAAGATGTCAAAGTTTTAAAGTTTTCAACCTAACAGAAATATTAAAAATATTGAATAATATTAAAAATATTCCTAAAAGATACTTAATTGAAAACTTATTGGACCATTTTCCTGGTAACACCTCCATGGCTTCTAAAAATTGCAAGCCAGATGGATGCTGAAGCGACGAAGACAAGAGGGAATTCAAAAAATTTACAATTCACGACCCCGTCTGTTCAGCTGGTAAATTCCAACGGAAAATGGACCTAGTTACTCAAAGGAGTAAAACCAATATAAAATTAAATAAAAACGTATAACATTTTTATTCAGTTGCAATGCGAAGGCAAAACCGTCTCATTTTTCACTTAGAACAGAGAGCGCAAACCAGCACTCTTAGGCCCAGTTTTTCAGTGAATGGTTAAAATTTTGGTTAGCTAACCTAGTTTAAATTTTAACCAATTATTTAACCCTCCTAGCGCTTTAAACTAGATTTAAAAAATCTCCGTTAGCTGACCACTTTTTTTCTTATGTTGGCTGCAGTAATTGTACTTGCGCATGTGCAATTCGAGAAATTATGATAAATTTGACAGAATAATAAAAACAATTTCATAACCAAATTAAAAAAAAATTAATCTTCATTTGATTCATAATATCTACCTCGGTTTTATAGCAGGAGAGACTATTTACAATTACTGGGACGATTTAGACTTTTTTGTCGATTTCGCTTGTCAAAGACCACGGTGGTATCGCTATTAGGAACAGATTGACCAGGAAATAAGAAGTTCAACTGTTTGGTAAATAATTATTTTGCTGTAGAGACAATTGTATAATTATCTTTTTAAAATATTACTAGGAATCATGCATTAAATCCTGTTACAGTAGTTATGTGTAAACATACCTGTTACAGTTATGGTATCTTTAAATAATATATTTCTTTATAATTCTTTTCTATATAATAACGATATAATAATAATATGTAATAATTTCCTTATAATAACGGGGTAAAAAAACATAACCTAACTAATCTCTTCTGTCAGGCAATTCTCAAAATAAACAAATTCGACTCTGATGCATTCACTGCACCTATGCGCAAGCGTAACCAAAAAATTCGGAGTTAAACCATCTAATGGGTATCGGTTAAAATCTTGGTCAACTTAAACGGGTTTAAACGCTAACCTAGTACTGAAAAACTGATTAACCATAAATATTTCGGTGACCGAAAAATAAATAGGTTAACCCATCACTGAAAAACCGGCCCTAAATCGACGATTTTCGACTCTATTTGGAGTCATCATCAGAGAGGCGTAGGTTTGCTGCTCTCTGCCCAAAGTGACGAATCTCCGAGAGCTTATCCCCGCATTGCAACTGACGTTTATGGAGTAGGTGTCTAACGACATCTGGTAACTGAAAGTCAAAGTTTTAAAGTTTTCAACCTAATAAAAAAAGATGTATTTGGAGATATTTCTAGTGATATTATTGGGTGTGAATCTGTCTTTTCGAGTTTACTCCTTCTGGTTTAAAAAAAGGGTATAGTATTATTAGAGACCTGGTCGTATTCAAATGAAGTTCAAGAAAAAACAAAAACGAGAATGGTTGAAATAAAAACAATTGAAAATCTTTAAACAGAAAAAATTTATTTACACTTAATAATTAAATTGTACATGAAATAAATACCGATTACCTTGTTTTAAAATACGCACTTTATTTCAGCAATGACCATTTCAGCTGTTCTTTGGCCGTTTGGAATACCTAAAAATAAATTTATTTTTCATTAATACAAATATCTCTATTCTGTTTTTACGTCATGGATGATTATGGTAGGATTATAAGCAACAAGCCGGGGTAACATGATAATGTGACAACTATAGGGACATTGCTGTGAAAAACTCGGTTATCAGAATATACAGGGTGTTAGTAAATAAGTATGAAAAATTTTAATGGCTAATTCTACATGAAAAATTAATGCCAGTTTGCTCTATAAACATATGTTCGCAAATGCTTAGTTTCGGAGATACAGGGTGTTGAAATTTTTATTTCAAACTGCCAATTTATTTATTGCTCTAAGACTAGTTGAGCTATGAAAATGAAATTTGTTGAGTTTTAGGAGGTAGTTATTACGAATTTTATGACATACAATTAAGAATTTTGTATTCATCATAGGCGCGCCTATGGGCAATGGTCTGAATTATTTTAAAGAAAAAAATAGTACGCCACTGAGATATTTGGAATTAGAAATTATTTTTAAATTCCACTTCTAATTTATGATAAGAAACCTTTCTTGCCTTTTTTTTATATGATGCACCGTTTTTATGCAGAAAAATAAAACATCTTGGCGCGTATTTTTCATTTCTTAATACATCATCAAGAACTATCCAATATAATAATACTAAACTAGAACAATAACAGAAAATATTAGAGGAAAGGCTGTAAATATGGGCTGGTCTTGTAATATGGGCTAGGTGGGTTTCACAGCTATTCGTTGCAGATCTCTACATTTTGACTATTTCAAATGGTATTTAACGAAGTTAAACTATCACCGTAGCGATGGCACCACTGTGGTAGATATTTCCCAGTTTATAATAATTGTTTGTCGGTTGGTGGGAGTGTCAAAACTTTTTCGGGTAAGTTGATACATTCCAGTATTTAAAAATAAACACGAATTTCAAAAAAAAGTCTGTGTCACGTTGAAGCTCTATTATTAGTCTTTGATATATGTTAATGAGTTTTCTTCAAATTGTCTGCTTTTAGACATAACTTCTTTTGTTGTGCAAAGCAAGCGTGTTTACAATATGGGCTATGCCTCTGTTTTCATTATGGGCTAGTGGCCCATATTTAGAACAATGTAGCAATGTAGGCAAAACGAAGTAGGAAAAGGCAAAGAAAAAAGAAAAGGAAAAGAAATAAAAAAAGGAAAACGTAAGCAGCTTACCAAAGTCACAAAGAACCAAAAAAAGAAATCGATTTCTAGTAGCGAGGATGAGGAGGAATATGTGCCTGCAGATGATGAAAGCGATTACAATGAGTTTCCTTCCACACAGCCTCCACAAGACGCAGCTGACGTAACGAAGTACTTTTTTCAGAGGATAATCTTGGTGAAATATGGGTCAAGTGCTTCTGTTCCATTTGTGGGCACATAACGAGTGCGCTGGGGCCGAAAAAGAAGAATATGTGTGTGACTTTTGCAAATAGTTTTAGCCTATGAGTTATTTAATGTATTTTTTGCATTTTAGATATTAAAATATATTTGTCACGCATTTATCTCATTTCACACAAATTTAAGACACATTTTTCGGGGTAGCCCATATTTAGGATCATTATTCAAACGGCGCAAAAGTACAATTTGTCATTATTTATACATTTAAAACAGTTGTATATTTTTTAATCAATTTGCACTTTGGGCAGGTTATAAGTAACTAAATGTAGGTATTCTTGCATATCTTTGGAAATAAAATAGAATTTTTATTCTTTTTTTACAAAGAAAAATAAAATGGGTAGCCCATATTTGCATCCTTTCCTCTACTAATACCATTTCAAATAGGTGTAAAGCTGCAAGAAATGTTCAAATGATCTCCTTAACAGGTAACAGAAGAATTCTATATTCATCATTGGCGCGCGTACGGGTAATTGTCTGAATCTTTTGAAGAAAAAAATAGTACGTCACTGAGATATCTCAAACTAAAAATTATTTTTGAATTCCTCGTTCAATTGACGACAAAAAATTTTTCTTGCCTTTTTTTCATATGCGGCGCCGTTTTTATGCAAAAAAATTAAACATCTTAACGTTTACAAAGTATTTGAACTCAGTTTCTATGCATGGAAACTACCTCAAATACTTGGTAAGCGTTAAGATGTTTTATTTTTTTGTATAAAAACAGCGCCTCGTATGAAAAAAAGGAAAGAAAGATTTTTTTGTCGTAAATTGAACGAGGAATTCAAAAATGATTTTTAGTTTGACATATCTCAGTGACGTACTATTTTTTTCTTCAAAAGATTCAGACCATTACCCGTACGCGCGCCAATGATGAATATAAAATTCTTCTGTTATCTGTAAAGGAGATCATTTTAAACACTTCTTGCAGCTCTGCACCTAGTTGAAATTTTACTAGTAATATTTTCTGTTATTGTTCTAGTTTAGTATTATTATATTGGATAGATATTGATGATGTATTAAGAAATGAAAAATACGCGCCAAGATGTTTTATTTTTCTGCATAAAAACGGTGCATCATATGAAAAAAAGGCAAGAAAGGTTTTTTATCATAAATTAGACGTGGAATTTAAAAATAATTTGTAATTCGAAATATCTCAGTGGCGTACTATTTTTTTCTTTAAAAAAATTCAGACAATTGAAGACCTTGGGACCAGAAGGGGACATACCACCAAACAATACTTTGGAGAAAACATCATTTTAAACTTATTTTCAAATCCTGAAATCCAATTTTTACATTGATCTCGGAAGTAAGGCCCATATTCGTTTGGAAATATGTTATTCAATACACAATAAAAGTATCACAAATGTTTATTGAACGGTTTTTGAGTTTTTGAACATTTTTTGAAAAAAATATGAGGCTTATCCCCTTTTGTATAAAAAATTATATTCTAAAAATGAACATAAAATTCAACAATAAAATAATTCAGTTGTCAATATTTTCAGTAGCTGAAAAGGGGTCCAAATGTTCAGTGTCTTTCAGTGGTTTATTATTCTCAGTATCTGGTAGAATCTGTTGGCAAGCACCAATTTCTGTCTACACTGTTTTGTGCAACCGCAAGGTGCACCTCATTTTTTTGGTTCTATTTCCTTGACTTTTTTGTATTTATATATTCGTAACCTATATTTATTTTAGTCTTGCGCTTAATTTTTTTATGTCGTTGGCTATCCTTGTGTCTCCATCTAGAAGGCGCCTTCTTTTCTGGAGATAGCAAGACACCTGGAGAAATCTATGGGGTATAAACCTATTCATTTTCCTACATAAACATAAAGTAAGTATTTTACTAAAAAGGGATAAGCCACAAAAATCTTTAGAATACTAATATTTTTAGGTTTGAAAATGATAACATAAGGGGACAAGCCACACATTTAATAAACATACCGTTCCTAAGTTTATGTTTTAGAAATCGCTGCTACTTGCGCATACTGTGTAGTCTTTGACATCTTCGGTTTCAGGTAAAAACGGATCTTGGTCACTGTGTTCAGAATCTAATTCAGAAACGTCTATTTTCCATTTACATGCACGGGAATGTTTCGCCGCCATGTTGATTACTACTGTGGCTTGTCTCCTTCTGTTGCAATATAAAGTTATGGTGACATAACGGGACTTAACCACAGCGGCGCCATCTATGAGAAATCGGCTGAAATTTTCTGTTTGGGACATTAATATAGCCTTAAAGTGTGCGATTTCTACTTTAACTCATTTTTGACGAAATTGTGGCTTGTCCCCTTTTGGTCCCAAGGTCTTCAATTGCCCGTAGGCGCGCCAATAATGAATACAAAATTCTAAATTGTATGTCAAAAAATTCGTACTAACTACCTCCTAAAACTCACCAAATTTCATTTTCATAGCTCAACTGGTCTTAGAGCGATAAATAAATTGGCAGTTTGAAATAAAAATTTCAACACCCCGTATCTCCGAAACTAAGCATTTGCGGACATATGTTTATAGAGCAAACTGGTATTAATTTTTCATGTAGAATTAGCCCTTAAAATTTTTCATACTTATTTACTAACACCCTTTATAGAAAACTAATAAAATACGGAATATAAAAAGAAATACAAACATAGGTAGCTGAAGAACACACTATATCAGCGATTCTCAATCTGTGGTACATGTACCTCTGGTGGTACATACCATTATTTGCGGTGGTACACAAAACTCAAAAACACAAACACAGCATACACAAATCAGTACCGTGTTAAATTTGATTTTATTTAAAATGTATAAACATTTTCAATTTCTTTGCAACACGAAAATGCAGCAGCTGCATAATACTCTGGTTCGATCGGAGAATGCAGGAAGAGTCTATACCGGTTTCGGAGGTTTTTTCCTCCTCATCAGTAGTCCCATATCCTCTTCTCTCCGATTTCCCCAGGTATCATACTTTGGGCCTTTCCGAATTGCAAAGAACGAAATGCCGCGGATGAACTAGAGCCATCTACCGAAAAACAAAGTAAGTTATCAATCGAAGTAGCACAGAAAACGACAATAAATATCGTTCGCATACCACCAGATTGACAACAGGTGGAATACTTTCTTTGGTTACAACCTCCCGAGATTTTCAAAAATTATAAATCATACAGGATGCCGAGGAAATTAAGATGAGATAATTTTAAATAATTCACAACCCATCTGCTCAGCGTGGTAAAAGTTCCAACAAGAAAGATTCCTTTGTACTCAACAAAAGAGTAAATTAATTAAAATGTATAAACATTTTTAATTTCTTTGCAACACGAAAATGCAGCAGCTGCATAATACTCTGGTTAAATCGGAGAGTGCAGGAAGAGTCTATAAAAGTGCAGGAAGAGTCAGTAAAAAACCTCCGAAACAGGTATAGACTCTTCCTGCACTCTCCGATTTAACCAGAGTATTATGCAGCTGCTGCATTTTCGTGTTGCAAAGAAATTGAAAATGTTTATACATTTTAATTCATTTACTCTCTTGTTGCGTACTAAGGAATCTTTCTTGTTGGAACTTTTACCACGCTGAGCAGATGGGTTGTGAATTATTTAAAATTCTCTCATCTTAATTTCCTCGGCATCCTGTATGATTTATAATTTTTGAAAATCTCGGAAGGTTGTAACCAAAGAAAGTATTCCACCTGTTGTCAATATGGTGGTATGGGAACGATATTTATTGTTGTTTTCTGTACTACTTCGATTGATAACTTACTTTGATTTTATTTATTCCTTAAACTTCCAGCTTATAAAAAAATTATAGTTAAATAAATTACCTAGCTAGATAGGTATTTCAGTTAGGTTGTATCAATTTTTTTTTTATTTAGCTTAATGCCTCGACAATTAAAGGCCACTGGCATGGTACAGTGGATTTTTCCAATCAGGTACCTAGTGTAATGTGTAGTGTGTGTGTTAAGTTAATGTCTTGTTACTTAGCAAAGTCGACGTCATTGTCTTTGCAAAGAGACGCTAATTGGATCCGAACGTCTGCGGTCCCTCCGGTGAGGTACCAACATTAATAAAAATAATTTGGTGGTACATGACTCAAAAAGATTGAGAACTACTGCACTAGATTCACCAGGGCATGGATTGCAGGGAAATCAAGTTGATCTCCTATTATGCATTACACAAAATGTTGAAAAGAAAACGTCCATCAATCAAAACAAACTGTGAACAGTCTTGGAGAAAACTAACAAGCATTAATTGAACCCGGAGTCTTCCCACAGTACTTTTGAGTACACCAAATTATGGTATAGGTACTTATATCCCAAGTATTGAAGTAGATCTAATTTGAGAATGTTCTATTAAATATCATTTATTAGTTATCAGCTGATATTTAATACTTCAAATGTCCTAAGAGGAATAACAAAGGCGGGACTGGACCTTGTTTTGAAAAATGGGGAAATAATTAAATACTGACACCTACTTCGAAGTCCCTACCTACGAAGTACTTCGGTATGATCATAACAATGAACTGTGTACAAGAACTCGGTATGAACTGAGGACAAGACGATACAGGAAAGAATCAACCAAGGAAAACTCAATGCTATCATTTGATCAATCAATATAACGTTACGTGCATAGAAATCGGCCCACTTAAAAATTTTGTCATCTTTGATGTCTCATATTTCCTAAACCTGTTGGCCGATTTAAGTGGTTTTTTAACATGTTGTAGCCTGATTCTTTAACAATACAACTGTAATAATATTGTTGCTAAACAGGTAAATTTTCATTGTATTCTTTTTCTCATGATCATCTTTCAGTGCGTCACAGTTTTTCGATTTCTTTCTAACGCATTAAATTGTATGTGACAGAAAAAAAGGCACGTCCGTGATTACAGACATTTACAACATTTATTCTAGTTATTCTAGTTATCGATAGATGGCGCCATAATAAAAAAAATATATTTTTTTTAATTACTGCAAATGCAAGAAACACATCTGATTTGTTTTTATTCCAAATTGAAAATAAAATGTGACAACTGTCAGGTTTAACTAAAATGTCATGGTAGAATAAATGTCATAAATGTGTATTATCACGGACTTACCCTTTTTCCTATCATTTGTTACGCACTGAAAAATGCTCATGAAAAGGACAATATACCGGGTGTACCAATGGAACTGTTTTTTTCTCAAAGGTCGCATCACCCTGTGGAATATTCTAGCATTTATAAAATACTGAAATTAAAACCCAACTATAGCCTCATGTTTTTTTAACATTCTGTTTTTTGATTCATTCGTTTATGTTGGATAATAAAAAAGTTAGGTACTTTAACAGCTAGACATGTTCTTCATCAATACACGGTGTTTCTAAATAAGTGCGACAAACTTTAAGGGATAATTCTCCATGAAAAAATAATGACAGTTGGCTTTATAAACATATGTCGGCAAATGTTTCGTTTCCACGATACGGGATGTTGAATTTTTTCTTACAAACTGACGATTTATTTTATTGCTTTAAAACCGGTGGAGATATGCCAATGAAATTTGGTGGGTTTTAAGACGTAGTTATTGCACATTTTTTGACATACAATTAAGAATTTAATATTCACTATTAGCGCGCATACGTGTAATATGACCGATCATATTACCCGTATGCACGCTAATGGTGAATATAAAATTCTTAATTTTATGTCAGAAAATCCGCAATAACTAACTCTTAAAACCTACCAAATTTCATTTGCATATCTCAACTGGTTTTAAAGCAATAAATAAATCGTCAGTTTGTAAGAAAAAATTCAACATCCCGTATCTCGGAATCGAAATATTTGCGGATATACGTTTATAAAGCCAACTACCATTATTTTTTCATGCAGAATTACCCCTTTCAGTTTGTCCCACTTATTTAAAAACACCGTGTATTGATGAAGAACATGTCTAGTTGTTAAAGTACGTAACTTTTTTATTATCCAGCATAAACGAATGAATCAAAAAACAGAATGTTAAGAAAACCTGAGGCTATAGTTTGGTTTTAATTTCAATATTTTATAAATGCTAGAATATTCCACAGGGTGATGCGAACTTTGAGAAAAAAACACAGTTTGATTGGTACACCCGGTATATAATGAAAATTTAACTGTTTAGCAACAATATTATTACAGTGGTATTGTTAAAGAATCAGGCTATAACACGTTCAAAAAATCACTTAAATCGGCCAACAGGTTTAGGAAATATGAGACATCGAAAATGACCAAATTTTTAAGTGGGCCGATTTCTATGCACGTAAGTTTATATGGAGTGCATGATTGCTATATGAGATGTGCAGGAGGAAAATACAGATTAGAGAGAGTAAACTAACGAAAATTGGGAGAAATCATGTAATATAAACAAAAATGGAGAATACAGAAATCAAACCTTTACAGTTATAATTACCTGAGCTACAGTTTGTTCTCCTAATGGAATATCATCAGTCCTTAATGCTATTCTAGATACTACTGAACTTGAATCAGAATCTATAATTATTCTAAAACAAAATATAAGCACTTTTTTAATTTCCTGTAGTTACAAATATTCCTCACAACCATAAATAATTTAACAGTCTATAGTGCTTAGAAATTGCTCGCTTAAATTACTGTTGTGTCTTACTTGTAGCTATGTGTCACATAAAATATCATATTCAGTTATTAATAGAGACCGGCATTTATGACAATTGCATATTTGTTGCATATTTTGCATATAAGTAATTGCTTTGTTTACTGTTTCTGCAAATTTTGCAATAGTTGGCATATTATAGCATATTTTCTACAAAATCTGATTTCCAAAATAAAATTATTTCAGAAAAGTAAATAAATTTTAATAGTTTAGTACCTAATGCCAGGTGATAAATTGTACCAACTGAACAATCCACTAGACACAATCGTAGGCATCTGGGTTTTATTACTATATTTTAAGGATATAAATAACAGATTACAATTTTTATAACTTAGAAATAACTTTAAATTGTGTAACTTCCTTTGTATTTCGTTTGCATCACAATTATTAAATTTTGTTGCAAACTCATTAATTTTTTTTTGAGATTACCGTATAACTTGGGGTTAACATTCCACAAGAATTATTTTTCTTTGTAAAGAAAAATTGATTGCAAAATTTTATCATCAGTCTGTCACACACTCATTTTACTTTTTCACCAAGCACTAAACTGAGACAAGTCTTATCTCTTCTGGCATAGACAGAAGCCTGGAGATTAGATCTCAAGTATAAAAATAAGCATATCCACTTGTGATAAGCGCAGTCTCAGCAAGAAGTCATAAATTGTCCCTGAGAGTTCTCCCACACCCATATACATTTGTGAGTGCAATCTCAAGACTGCTCTTGAGACTATTTTTGTCTAAAATGGACACTTAGCTTAATTATGATTGTTTTAGGTGGCTGTATACAAGAAGTAATACACTCAACTCCCGATTAACCGGGATAAAGTAGGGTTAAGGCTTCCCAGATACGTAAAATCGCGGTTAATCCGCAAAATACTATAAATTTAACAGGAAAGGGTATTAAAACGCAAAACACTATTAAATGGTGTAATTAACGTATTTATATTGCATTAAAACATACCTGAATGTTGTATTTGACAAGAATCACATGAATAACACACATACATATTGTAACACAATAAAACACGTTACTGTAAATACCAAGAATATGAACAATAACAGTACATACTTTCAAATATGTAAAAAAAATATTTACAAGGTACAAACTAGCGTGAATTACTTTCTTTGAAAATAATCCGTAACAGTTTTCTGTTTTTGAACAGAGAAACATCTCTTTTTGATTCTACTTCTCATGTTTCGTAACACAATTTTGTCTGCGATTGGAGCATCTTCTTGACTCTCAACGTACTCAAGCAGCTGTTCCACACTCGCCAATGCAGCACTGTGCGACACAGTTGTTTGTTGTTGATCGCGTTTGATCGCGTGACCCCCCTCCTCATCACTTTCACTCTCGTCCTCCCCAACTCCACCTGTTATCTTGTTTACAATCTGCTCATCTGTCAGCTGCTCATACCCTTGATCTTCCGCATCACAATCCAACCACTGCAGTATATTTTTCTCCGTCCACTTCCTCTCCTCCTGGCACATCTTTTATAGCTTCAGTGATATTATTAACAACAAAATCAGTCTCATCAAATCCTAGGAAGTCATAGTCTTCACAAATGTCGGGCATGATTTTTTTCCAAGATCGTACGATAGTAAGCGGTTTGGTTTTTTCCCAAACAGATCATACTTCGTAGATGGCATCTAAGATTGTGAAGTCCTTCCAAAAGCTCTTGAGGTCGTTCCCTTCTTCTATTCTTTTCTGAAGGATAGCTGAGCGATAGTTACGTTTCAGAGAAGAAATAACGCCTTGGGTGAGAGTGTGTCGACGTATCAGGAGAGATATGAGGGGAGGGGTCTATGACCTTGAGAGGGCCCGGCTGCCGGCTGGAGATGAGTGACTCGTCTACTGAGCTTCACAGGACCGTCTCCAACTGCATTTAATTTTCCTTTTTTTTTCTGAAACATGTCCCGGTTAAGCCGCATCACGGTTATTCCGATTACGGTTAATCGGGAGTTGAGTGTAGAATATAATCTTTATACTTGAAATTATATCCCAGTATGCCTAGTTAATAGCTTAATCGCAATAAACCCAAAATGTGTTTCCTATTTAAGTATATTTACATTTGGAAGAAATCAACTTACCCTCCATCAACAATTTCATCCATAGCCAGCATAACAATATCTAGTGATTCCAAGACAGCTCGTTTTTGCATATTTTTCTTCAATATTTGACTTACTGAGTCATACAAGCAATTTAAAACACTCATTAAAATTAGCTAAAACAATATTTAAAAGTTAATTAAAACTATATTAAATATTATAAAAATCGACGAGGAAAATAAAATTCCTGTAGCTGGCTGTATACCATAAAACACAAAAATACGAGATTTTTTGTGAAAGGTATATTTAAAATTCTCTAAATAAGAATTATTATTCCGTCAGACCCAGATATGCTAACTGATGAGGAAGACATTAAGGATGATAACTGTATAGAAGGAATTTGACACTACCTAAAGACGTTGAGGAGAAATTGAAATTCATTGCTCTTCAGATGAAGACTCAGAATATGTACCTTCGGCACTATGGTTAAAAAATTATGAGATCAAAAGTGTTTAGGCCCACCATGAACAAAAACTTGTACAAATAATAGTAAGGTAGGAACATCATGGCGGAATGAGCAGTTTAAAATTGTTACAACATTCATTACAAGACTTTAATGAAGTTTATTTAGGTTGTAATGTCAAATCAATGTTTATGAAATCTAGACCTTCCAGAAATATTCCGCCTACTACTAGAAAACATGAAGGAGGACACTTTCCAAAAAAACTTATTAACAAGTTCGGTGCCCATCTTAAACAAGCGCCACTTGGCTGATACCACATACTTAAATTGTTGATTTAATAACACAGTACTATTGTGTCATCGGTACCTTTGATAAAACCTTAAACCTTAAACAATTAAGGTGTGCTCAGTGTCATCAAAGAGCCAGATGGAGTTGTGAAAAGTGTAATATAACTTTTGCGTTGAAAGAGACCGTTTTCAAACTTTTCATTTAAATTAATTTTTTCTATTACCTTATTTATTAAGGTGCTGTAGTGCCTAGTGTACTCATTTGAGTACATATCTATATCTAATTAATTCTATTTTTTTTTAATATAGTTACATCTGAAGTTTTGTTATAAATAATATTACTAATAAAAACCTAATGCAAAATATATTGATTCTTAAAATCAGATCTCATTGGCGCTAATGGGCTAATCAACCTTAAATTGGCTAAAACAATTAAGATGCTGAATACAAAAATTTTTATTGCTGTTTCTACCAATAAGTAGTATATTCGATATTTGCCTATAATATACAGTAGAACCCCGCAAATCCGAACTTTCGGCAAATCCGAACCAACGGAAAGTAAAAAAAAAATTTTAAAATTCAAAATAAAAATTTAAAAACATGTTTATTATGTGAGAAAATAATTACGTAATATGCTAGCTACAGTATTAAATACTGCAACACTAATGGGTGAATAAAAGCGTCGAGTTAGACTAAACACAATCAATAAAGGAATGTGCATAATACACATTTCCCATGGTATACTATGAACGAAAACATTGAAAAAGATAAGAAACATGAGAAACATAGTGTAATCAATATCCAAATATTACAAATTAAATGAATAATTTACATGGCCGAATTCCCATGTCCCCTGACGAAACAAAACTACTGGCGTTAGCGATTTAATATTTCAGTGATCTAAATATTTTTCAGCTTTAGAATATTGGAGGCATAAACGTGCGGATAAAGTTTCATAAAGGGATCGGTGGCAGTCCAAATCTTTTAAAAATCATCTTCGTTAGCTTCTTAGGCTAACTTTCGGATAATCCGAACTTTTCGGAATCCGAACAGGCTGTCCCCCCAATTAGTTCGGATTTGCGGGGTTCTACTGTATGTTCATAAAAAATAATTCACTTATACATTAACCCTTTAGAAGAACATTAAAAAAATTGGTTTTTGGTTAGTAATTTATATTCCACTATAGTCTAGCTAACAAAATATAAAATTAGTTATCGAAAGTCACACATTCTAACCAGAAAGGTGAAATCGTGAAAAGCAACCAGAATCACGTATCAATTAGAAAAATCTCAGAAATTGTGAATTCAATCATTGGTGGTGCATAAGAAAATATGGTTCCTTGCTGGTCACTTTATATTGTATCAATAAGATATTATATTTTTGTTTATAATAATAACAAGCTGAAAATGCGAGCATTATCATAACAAAAACTTTGTTTATTTATGTATTTTAATTCATAATATAGAAAATTGCTATTATGAAAAGTAGTTTAGAATTAATAACTATGTTTTAATGTGCAATTATATCATTCTAATTTAAATGATATGAACTATAAAGGTAGTTTACGCTTGATCAAAATTCATATTTTTTCAATACCTTGTATAAAATTGTATATTTGATGGTTGCATCATAAATCTTAGAACATGAAGAGCATTTTATGAAGAATAACTTTTCTTCGTCAAATTAAAAATAAAAGAGTTATAAATTAAAATGTTGTTGGTATCCATAATTTGAGAAAAATCTTCAAATATTTTTTTCCATTATTTTATTAGAAGGATGTAATTGCACATATCAGACCATCATTTTTTATACCAAACAATATTATTTCATATACGGTCGGTTCGCTAAACTCAGACACAACTGGCTAGTGATTTTAGTCAATAATTTTGTGAAATTGGGCAAAAAAATGATTACTGATTAGTTAATAATTACTAAATAATTAGTAGATTTGCCAATTTTGGCAAAATTCGCACAAAACAAAAAATTACCTATTAAAATCACTAGCCAGTTGTGTCGAGTTTAGCGAACCGACTATATTTTAATTTCATAGCAAATGGAACAGTCCATTTATCATAAAGGGGAGGCCGTATACTCGTATAAACCCTTTTAAAGCTGTTAATAAATTATTGCTCTTAAAATATACTCAAATTGTATTTTTGAACATCTTATTTATTTTATTTAATAATTAAATTCACTATCAAATGTCATTGATGATTTATTAATACTTAATTTAAAATTTAGTTTGACATTCACGAAGTGTCAAACTCAAATGAAGACCACACAGAAGAAAGGCGAAATGTCAATTTTTTATTATTTTTGGTTCAGAGCAGCAATATTTAGGTTTTTAGCAGTAGTTTTATGTGAGTCATTCAAACATGGGAAAAAGACGAATCCTCATAGCTTAAAACACATTATAAAATTCTTCTTACAGGGAAGAAAGGCAGATGGTATCAATTTCAAATTAAATTTTCTCGAATTAACCTCTTTGTGACATTTCGCCTTTCTTCCATGTGGTCTTCAAATGTAAATAACCTATGATTTGCTTAACAAATCGAGATTAAAAAAACTAGCCTACTTAATAGCAACGATTTCAGCTGGACGTGTAATGTGTCGGCAGAAAATAAAACGATTGTGACGTCACATTTTAGACTTTGAGATCGATTATCTCGAAGACGGTTAGAAAAATCGAAATGCTGTTTTCGGATTTGGATTCAGAAGAAAAAACTACATAAGAATCCATCGATAAATCTGATCTGAGTATTGCAGAAGCGGCAACGCAATAACACACACACTTTTGCGAATAGTAGTTGCGTGTCAGTAGTTATAGCAATAACTATGAAAAGCAAAAAGTCATAGCGATAGCTAAACGATATGATAATAAATGATCAAGTTTATGACTCGTCAGAGCCGGATTTAAGGCAGTGAGGGCCCCTGGGCAGAAATGGTGTGGGGCCCTACCTCCTACCATTAAAAAAATTGTTGTTATAACTATATGGTATATACAGCTAATTACAAGGTTTTCCATTTAAGAAAATAAAAGAAAAATGTTGATCTACGTTTATAAATATATCTTTAAATAATAAAAAATACAAGAGCTGTATCTTGTTACAGTAAAATATTAAAAATAAACATAGTAAGATGTATGGTTTAAGTCCAGGTATTTCTCGAGATTTTTTAATTGAAAATTCCTTGATTATGTCAGACATGTCTAGTTGCTTTAAGACATCGTGTTCAATGCTAATTATACAGAGCTGACTTCAACGCTCTTGGCTCATCATAGACTGAGGTCGATGTTTAATTAACGTAAGTTTTGAGAATGATCTCTTTCCACTGCAGTTAGTTAGCATCACAACTAATTATAATCGAAGTGCCACCTCAATGTTGGAAACTCATTATTTACATTCTTTTGTTTTAGCAGTTGGTACATTTGAAGTTCTTTACTTATATTTGATGAGCTGATTTCCTCTTTAAATGAATTGAAAAATTCTACAAATTGTACCAGTTCAACACCCAGTTTTTCATCTAAATCTAAATAAATGTCAGTATAAAATTGATCACAAGATAAATTCTTTTTTGAACACTTAACATTGTCGAAAAAAAATGACAATTCGCAAATTATTTATCGGAGTTGACAGTTACTAAGCTACATTGTGGCTTGGCAACACTAGATTATTGTTACGATTTCGAACTTAGTGCAAAAATGTATAGGGATTTACATAAAATTTACTACAAAATTAAGCAGGATTTGTAAAGCTTTAATTTTGTTTCATTTTATGAGGTTTTAGAATAAGCAAAACTTTTTATCAAGAATGACATTTTTCGGTAAAATTGAAAATAAAAAAGTTTGTCCTCTTGGGCACCCCAATCGTGGACACACTGAGTAAGCTTAAATGGGTGAGCTTCAATTTCATTGGTGGTTAAATTTTCCAAATGTTGTTAAAATCCAAAATTGGAATGAATAGATTCATATGCAGAAAGCCTCTGGCTTAAAGAGGAAATGATAAGCAAAATGAATAATAGCAAATACATTAGACTATAATACATCCAACTCCCACAGAAAACTGGAAGCACGTTGCCACTAGCGCCTCTGCCAGCTTGAGTTGAACTACGTTTTCTCAACGTAAACATACAAATTTAATTTTGTTAATTTTTGGATAATTAATCAGCTAATCTTGGGCTGTAGTATAAGAACTTGAGTCATAAAACGCTTACCTCATTTTCATGTGAACTGCCCATAACATAAAAGAATAAATCTACATTACTTCTATACACACAAGTTAAACCATCCAACATGATAATTTCTGCGTCTGCCCTATGAGTTTTATTGAACAAATTTTTCTCAAAAGCTTTCTGCTCTTTTGCTGTAGGAAATATATCTTTATCGTAGTATTTAGCCAGCACTCTATTACCGTCGTAGTCCAATATAGCAATACCTTTTATGGTATATAATGTTGGTTCCTACAAAATGCAAATCATAAATATATAACACCACAACTATATATAAAATGTTCCCATTATGTATAAATTCTTCTTATATAACTGAACCTTCAGGTAGCAATTACATGAAGAGTTCAGACATTTGATATTCTCTTGGGAACCCTGAATATTTATGAATATTTGGTTTACTCTTAAATGAATAAATAACTGAAAACCATACGTTATTTAACTGTAGTATCAAACAATATAATCACAATATAATTTAGAAGTCGTTCAACTTGAAGAATGACTTCAACACAAGAAAAACTACTTTTCTGTTGGAATCACATTTAAATGCCAACATGAGAATCCATTCTCAAAAGCAAAGTGAAAATATACATAAAAATAATGAATTAAATTTTGCTCTCCCTTACCAGTAGTATTCCTTCCATTTTAGTATTACTTTAATTAATAATGGCTTAGAATAAATTTACAAAAATTACACGTCTACAACTTAATAAAATCTGTTGTGTTGTTCCTTTTTTTACACTTTGACATTTACTCTGACATTGACAGAGGCCATTGAAGTCAGCCACGGCAATTGACGGGTGACTTACCTGGCCTCGATCATATAAGCAAACAAGTAATTGGACTTCGTAAGTCCTAGGTTTTCACCCAAAGTAATCGAAAGTAGAACTGGAAGACGATATTTGAATTTTACGTGTAACTTTGCGTGGATTGATATACGAATTTACTAATGTTGAGTCATTCTTACTAAACTTTGACATTTGTCACCTCATTTGTGATTCTACCCGGTATAATGGCAGAGGAGTTACATTGACGGTCCTACGGACCGATTGCCCAGGTCAAATATCTCACCTTAGTACCATCCTTGGATTATCAGCTTTTATTTGACACCTCATTTGTCATTCTACCTGGTATAATGACGGAGAAGTTATATTCGCGGTCGTACGGACCGACGGAAAGACAGCCTAGGTCAAATATCTCACCTTTAGTACCATTCTTGGATTATAAGCTTTCATTTGACACCTCATTTATCATTCAAGCTGGTATAACGATGGAGGAGTTATATTCGCGGTCGGAGGGACCGACGTACAAACCGCCTAAGTTAAATATCTCACCTTTAGTACCATCCTTGGATTATCAGCTTTCATTTGACACCTCATTTGTCATTCTACCTGGTATAATGATGGAGGAGTTATATTCGCGGTCGTACAGACCGACGGACAGACCGCCAAGGTCAAATATCTCACCTTTAGTACCATCCTTAGATTATCAGCTTTCATTTGACACCTCATTTGTCACTCTACCTGGTATAATGACGGAGGAGTTATATTCGCGGTCGGAGGGACCGACGCACAGACCGCCTAGGTCAAATATCTCACCTTTAGTACAATCCTAGGATTATCAGCTTTCATTTGACACCTCATTTGTCATTCTACCTGGTATAATGACGGGGAAGTTATATTCGCGGTCGTACGGACCGACGCACAGACCGCCTAGGTCAAATATCTCACCTTTAGTACCATCCTTGGATTATAAGCTTTCATTTGACACCTCATTTGTCATTCTACCTGGTATAATGATGGAGGAGTTATATTCGCGGTCGTACAGACCGACGGACAGACCGCCAAGGTCAAATATCTCACCTTTAGTACCATCCTTGGATTATCAGCTTTCATTTGACACCTCATTTGTCATTCTAGCTGCTATATTGCCGGAGGAGTTGTGGTTACGGACAGACGGACGTGGATAATACAGATTTCACATTTTTTCAAAATGGGTGAAAACAATAGTCACCTTTTAGTTCAAAAAATTTGGAGTGTGGCGTTTGGGTTGTGCCCAAAGAATATCACGAATATCAAGTTCTAATTATTTTGTGTTTATTTGTATAATTCTAGATGCTGTGTTTCACCTTTTTTATTAGTCTGCCAATGTTGGTATTTTCTTGTTGCTGAATTCTTCTTGACGCTTTGTAGTCTTACGGGAGGACTACGTTCAGCAGAAAACAAATATAGGCTAATTGATTAGTGGTCTTACGGTTTCTCCCACATATAAATTGTTGCATTCACACCGTTTAGAAGCAGTTCTCTTATCTCTCGTGTTTTTAGGTTTGCTTTTGGAAAGATTTAGACGTCTACCGTATCAACAAGCTATTAAAGAAAAACTAACATAATGGGTCTATTGAATAAAAATAAGTATTTGCTTTTACTTACAAATATTTAAGTATTTACTTATAATAGTAATTGAATAAAGTCATTTCTTTAATGCTTTATTTAATTAATATTAAGTAAATACTTAAATACTTGTAAGTAAAAGCAAATACTTATTTTTATTCAATAGACCCATTATGATGAATTTCTGCATGAATAAGTAAGTATAATATATGTTTAAAACATTTTGAACTCTTTTCTTCTTCTTCTCGTTGTCCTTATGCCCTATAAGAGCGTCGGTCTTTGGTATCACCCATGATACTATAAATAAAGAGATAGTATTTTCCCGTAGCTCAAATACGTCCGAGTTCGCGCATTGATTACGTAACTGGAGACCGGAAGTTGAATTTGAATTCTTGTTAAAGTTAAATGGGATTTGTATGCATTATGTGATGAAATTATTCAATTAGCAAAATAACATTAAACTTCAATGTATTCGAAAAGAATTTAGTGTCGAGATTCCAGTCAAAGTAACTCTCAAAGATAAAATATAACATACAACCGCGAATAATTCAAAGTAATTAGAATGATTACGAACATGCCGGTCTCCAGTTACGTCACGACTTCCGGATGTGCATTATATTATCTTGTTATTTATAGTATCATGGTATCACCTATCCATCTTTTACCCATTTCTTCCACGCCTTCCGGTCTCCTGCCATTTCCTTCATCTGTTGCACTGTTTTCCCTCTATTTTTCCCGATTTCCTCGATTTGTTCCATCCACCCCTTCTTCTTTTCCCCTGTCTTTTGCCATCTGTCACCTCCTTTACTAGTCTGTTCTCGTTCATCCTAGTTATATGTCCAAACCAATTCAGTTTTTTTTATTTTTTTCTCTATTGGTTCCTGACTTACGCCCGGTTTCCTAATCAACTTAAAGTGAACAACTAAAGTTGACATTTGCCCATATGAATTGCATTGATAAAGGTACCAACTTAAAATTTAAAGTCCACTTTAACTGATTATGAAACCCAGCGTTAGCACGTTTCTGATGTTTTCGTTCCTTTCCCGAACTCTATTCCTTTTCAAAACATGGAAATTTGGATTCGACAATAATTAGTGAATAACTGGAGATATTTTATTGAATATTATTTATTCTCATATGTTTAAAGTCAAATTTTAATCCAGATTTATATCAGTGTGTTACGTAATAAACTTAAATAAATGATGACTTACCTTTTACTAATCCCTTCGAGAATCCTAAGTTTACCTATTGAATACCTTCTTGGTACCATGACTCATATCGTTGTAGTGACCATCCTTTCTAGGTTCTATTGGGACAAGCACAAGACAAAACCGCAATGCTAAAATATATAGCTCTAAAAAGAGCTTGATAAGGACCGAAACAGGTACATATCAGAGTCACAGCAAGGAAACTTTTAAGTACCTACTTGTAGCATTAATTGACCTACCTACGCAATGCTTGTACTAAGGCGCAAAAGTCTTCCGCAGTGGGACTAGCCTATCTGAAATCTGCAAACATAGACGTAAGGTATACACAAAACATCTTTCAAAGTCGTAGTGTCGCAAAAGATTTATCAGACCTATTGGAATATGTTTTTGTAATGTTCATATAAACCACCCTTTAGGTTGTTATTTAAAATGTTTATAAAAAAAATAAGTAGGTTGTTGTTGATAAAAAAGAAAGTTGAAGTTGTTGAATAAATAAAAAGAAGTTTTATGAAAAGTCAAATCTCTAGTTCTTTCTTAAATTAAATATATAAAATCTAATAAGACCAAACGACTATTCTATTCTCGACGATTTAGAAACCTAAAGCCTAATACTCACTAATAGACCAGATTGCGCTATTCTTATTATTAGGCGGTCTAAACTTGAGACATATACATGATCTAGAGACACCGATTTTTCTCTCAACTATCATCCACACTGTGATGTTAATAATTATTTTAGTCTCATGTTCGCAAAAAACTATGGCGGAAATTGGTTTGTGCAGAATGGTTGCCTGTTTGGTAATAATTAGTAGTAGGAATAGCAAATACTCGTAGGCAAACTATGAAAACTTTTTGTGAGAAGATTAACTCCTCGGATTAAACTTTTTTTCGCTCATGTATTTGTTTTTTCTATTTCCTCCAGTGAATCCATGGCCGCTCTTCTTTTCTCCCGGTTTTTGTAATCGGGACTCTTTACATCCCACAAACAAAAGGAGGCATGAAGGCCGCGTCCCACCATCAAATAATTTGATCAAACTGGTTTGAGCAAACTGAAAGTGACAGTTAGTGACGTCACATCCTGAGTGTTCATTGTGGATAATAATGAAAAATTTTAATTTTAAATAAAGTACAAACAAGTTAGACAACTCAATACAAAAAATTTGATCAAACTAGACTGATAGTGAGAGCACAGATTTTTAGAATTTCAAAAAAACTGCAATTGTGACGTCACTTTGACGTACTTCCGGAGTTTGCTCAAATTATTTGATGGTGAGACGCGGCCTTAATAGTCTTCAATAAATTTTAAAAATTTGTCGTTTGACCAAATGGTAAACAAAATCAGCAGAGACCACGTGCACTTTGTTTGAAAGCAAGACAGAGTGGGGCCGTCGCGTGTATATATTGAACAACGTGTCTCAACGTTACATCAAGTCCATCAAGTCTCCTACTTCGATCAGATCAGAAGACTTCAAACCTGCGATTTTTGGTCTCGGAACGGCACGTAGTTCGGGTTTGATCTATTCGCGATGAAAAACAAAGTAGCTGACCTCTGGTGGAATAAATTTAAACTACTATAAGTGGTATAAACAAACCAGAAAATTGTTGATTTGAATGGAATTTGGTCACTATTAAGAAATTTTTAGTAAATTTCAGCATTATCAGTACATATGTCAAAGTGATTAATTTAAAACATTGAAATTAAAAACATTAATAGGAAAAAATATTAATTAGTCAAAGCTGTGGTGTATATTTTTACCTTAAATATACTTACGTTTTAAATACTGAATTTAAGTTTTTTGAATATATCGTAATATGTAATTATAAATTATTCTAAGCGCCATCTACACGATAATTGTGAAAGTATCCGAAGTATGTGATAACAATTAAATAATAAATTTAAAAATTACCGGCGAAAGTTGCATTAGTAATCCGCTAGTAGCGATACCAGCGAAGCTCAAATCGTATAGAGCTTTTCATTCAGTCATGTGTTTCGAGCTTCTGTCATATGTTGTATAAACCGTGTATATTAATAATTATACACAGATTATACAATATATGACAGAAGCTCGAAACAAATGACAATCGATGAAAAGCCCTATTAGGTAGGTTGAGTCTTTTTCATGAGCATTTTTCAGTGCGTCACAAATGATAGAAAAAAAGGTAAGTCCTTGATAATATACATTGGGTGCGTTCGGACGACCATAGCGGCTGACTGTAGCAGAAATCGGCTGAGTGGTTGTATCCAGCCGGGAAAGCTTAGTAAATCTCTCAGCGGCTGACTTCCAGCGGGGACGTCTGACAGCTACTGCTGGCTCAGCTGTCCAGCCGCTGTGGTCGTCCGAACGCACCCATTTATAACATTTATTCTAACATGACATTTTAGTTAAATCTGACAGTTGTCACATTTTATTTGCAATTTGGCATAAAAATAAATCGATTGTGTTTATTGCATTTATAAAATAGTATTTTCTTTGATTTGTATAGTCTTATAAATTGTACAGATTCGTAGATATACAGTGTGTCCATGGTTAGGGTGCCCAAGAGGAAAAACTGTTTTATTTTCAATTTTAGCGAAAAATGTTATTCTTGATAAAAAGTTTTGCCTGTTATAAAACCCCATAAAACGAAATAATATTCAAGTTTTTCAAATCCTGCTTAATTTTGTAGCCAATTTTATGTAAATCCCTATAAATGTTTGCACTACGTTCGAAATCGTAACAATAATCTAGTGTTGCCAAGTCACAGTATAGCTTAGTAACTGTCAACTCCGATAAATAATTTGCGATTATCATTTTTTTTTCGACAATGTTAAGCGTCCAATAAAGAATTTATCTTGTGGCAAATGTCATTATTAAAATTATTAGATTAATAATTATTTAATTAATAAATAATTAAATGTTTCAAGGAGAACGAAAAAGTCTTGCTTCATAATCCAAAGAAGCGAAAGGGTTATTCTCCCAAGTTATTATTGTTACAATTTCGAACTTAGTGAAAAAATTTATAGGGATTTACATAAAATTGGCTACAAAATTAAGCAGGATTTGAAAAACTTGAATTTTATTTCGTTTTATGGGGTTTTAGAACAAGCAAAACTTTTTATCAAGAATGACATTTTTCGTTAAAATTGAAAATAAAAAAGTTTTTCCTCTTGGGCACCCCATCCGTGGACACACTGTATAATTCGTAAATAATTTTTTTTTCGATTATAGCGCCATCTATCGACAACTAGAATAAATGTTATAAATGTCTGTAATCACAGACGTGCCTTTTTTCTGTCACATACAATTTAATGCGTTAGAAAGAAATCGAAAAACTGTGACGCACTGAAAGATGCCTATGAGAAAAAGAATATATCACGAGCTGGTATATTGCCGTAGCTCAAATACGTCCGAGTTCGCGCATGATGACGTAACTGGAGACCGGAAGTTAAATTTGAATTCTTATTAAAGTTAAATGGGATTTGTATGCATTCTGTGATGAAATTATTCAATTAGCAAAATAATATTAAACTTCAATGTATTCGAAAAAAATTTAGTGTCGAAATTTCTGTGAAAATAACTGTCAAAGATAAAATTAGTATAAAATACACTTAGCATACAACTGCGAACAATTCAAACTAATCGGACATTACGAATGATTACGAACCATTACGAACTTGCCAGTCTCCACTTACGTCACGACTTCAGGATGTGCAATATATTATCTTGTTATTTATAGTATCATGGGTATATCTATTATCTACTGAGACATCCTCAGACACGTCCGAGTTCAAAATCGCGCAACGTGTATATTGGTGTGGACTAGCCTTTAATGAGGAAAGAAAATTATGTATTTTATGAAAATATAGTCCGTCTAGACTAGAAAGTATCCGGAAAAAAGAAAGCAAAATTATAATTTTACGGTATTTATTTCTATCACTTGAAATATAAAATTTCAACAAATAATTCATATAATTTACTTATACAACCTCCATTTAATTAAGTCTAAACACTTAACTAAACGTCCAGGTACACCCGAAACTAGGTCAAGGCCATAATTTTCGGTAATGGTGTTCCATGCCTGTAAAACTGACCGAATCAAACCTTTATCTCGTGGCGCTACTCGTTCCACTTCAATCTTCATCAGTCCCCATATGTTTTCCATGGGGCTAAGATCTGGAGATGCTGCTGGCCACGGAATTGTTGCCAATTCGTGTTCTTGCATCGAAGCTTGCAAGTATGACATCTTGCATTATCTTGCTGAAAACGCCACCCCTCTGGATATAAAACATGAGCCGTTTCAAGAAGAAAACCATTTGGGATGTCACAATATTTCGCACTATCAACAGTATTATTAACTATACACAGAGGTGTAGCACCACGCTGAGATATTGCTCCCCAAACCATTATTTTAGTGGGAAATTTGAACGGTAACATTTTCTCTTGATAGGACTTTTAGATGATTTGCACCAAGCTGGAAACAACTTTCATCAGATATAAAGACATTATTAAAATTATCTTCTCGAAAACGTTGAGAAAAATATATTCTTCGTTGCCTTTGCAGAGGTGTTATTGTAGGGATTTTTTTTTATTCCTTGGCCTTGCTTTTTCAGTGACATGCGGACAGTTTCTGGGCACTTTTTTATTCTTCTTTGATTTCCAAATATGTTGGCTAATTTTCGAAACCCTAGGCGCGGATTTTGTCACCCTCAAGCCACTAAAGCATTTAAATTGTTTCTGCGAATCTTACGCGGTCTACCCGAAACTGGTGAATGTCTCATATCTATGCAATTTTTTATCCTCTTTATTGCCTCATACACTGCACTTTTTCCGAGTTCAGTCAATTGCACTAATGTTTTAACGTTTCGGACACCCTTTCTATAAAAATATTCCACCACTTTTCTTTTTTCTACTTGCGACATTATTTCACAAATCTTAAGTCTGTTTACAAACAACAATATTTGACAGATGGTGTTGTCATGAGATTTTGTCCATAACCTACTATCGGCACAACCTACTTGATGCATTACTTTTGTCTTAAAATATTGCAAAAAGGAAATCTATTAAAATTGGGAAAAATATAAAATTCCGGATACTTTCTAGACGGACTATTATGTTAGTTCTATAATAGTATATTTTTGTTTCTCGTTCCATACTTTGTTCGAGACTTATTAGGAAAAAATGTAAACAAAAAATACGGTTACTGTCGTAAGCAAAGCCATTTTTAGTAACATCAGTGGAAATTGTTGAGTAATAACAAGTTGATTAACAAATGTAACTTATATAACGAAACAGGTTCAGGAACAATAAATTTATTTTTTATTTAATATGAAATAAATGTATAATATTTAACATTGTATTTTTATTAAAATATATGTCTTACTTTAAAAATGACCATTTCAGCTGTTCTTTGGCAGATTGAAACACCTATAAATAAATTTATTTGTTCAATTATTAAAATATAATTCGTACACAAATACAAAAATACTGCTATCTTTACAACTACGGTAATGTATAACTTTAACTTTTTGACACTACTTTTACAGGATATACTTATCCTACCAAAACAAAGAATGTATCGCAGTAGTTACCTGGGCTACTGTCTGTTCCCCGATTTGAAGATCATCGTTTCGGAGAGCTATTCTAGAGATTACTGAATTAGAGTCTGCCCCCATCATTATCCTAAAAAATAGTCATAAATGATTTTGGCCAAATTTTAAAAAAGAACAGAATATGTGGGTGGTCCTATATAGCTATTTGTATAACAAGGGAGGAAAGTGCTACTTTTCCTCCCGAGAATGAAGTTTACTGCCCGACGCGTAGCGGAGGGCAGTAATCATTCAAGGGAGGAAAAGGCACTTTACTCCCATGTTATACATATGGTTTTTCCACCTTCCTCAAATAACAAGTCATTTTTTCATTTTTACCTAATTTATTTATGTAACTAACCAACAAAATTTATTAGAACTAAAACTAAAGTTGGATTTATAGTTTGACGTAGCGTAGACGTAGACGCAACGTAGACGTAAGAAACGGACTGGAAACGGAAGAAAATATTATGTCAATTTATAGATCGACGTAGCGGAATTTTTGCGCATGAGTAGAAAGAGTAAACAATGACTTAATTCTAATTAAACAACATAGAACATAGCCTATAAATTATACGAACAGTAAACAAACTTTGTGTTTATTTATTTATACTTATACTATTATTTATTATAATATTTATCTGTTTTGTGTGTTACATGGATTAGGAAATAAACGAAAGTATGCTCTTTGGTGCCGCATGCCGTGGGATTTCCAACTATTTTGTTCCATTTCCTGGTCTTTAAATGTTTATTGGATTTACCTATCGTATAATATGTATGGATAACCACGAATTAGGCTAATAACACCTCATATTTATCTGAAATATTGAAATGACTCTATGATATATTTTTATTAAATTAATAACTTAACATCCATTGTATTAACAAATAATTAACAAAATTCGAATATGTTGACAATCAACTTTTTACACAACACAAGGAATGAGGGGGCGGGGCGGGTCCACTTTGAGTGACAGAACAAAATTCTGCCTTATGATTGGCCAGACGGAAGAAACGCACTGTAAAAGATGAAAGTAAAGTTGGATTTATAGTTTGACGTAGCGTAGACGTAGACGTAACGTAGACGCACTGGAAAAGTTCAACACCGAGTTTTGTGTACTCTTGTTTATAAATGAACGCAAGCGCCTGACGGAACATAAGAGAAACGTAACGTAACGGAAGAGATGACCAACTTTCATCTTTTACAGTGCGTTTCTTACGTCGGGCCAATCAAAATAAAGATTTTTGTGCTGTCGTGCTGTCAACCGCTGTCAACTAAATTCAAAACTCAACTGTCCGGCCGGCCATTTCCATTTTGTTTTGTTTATCAACAATCAACAGTTCCTACAATTTTGTTATTATTTTGTGTTATCTGTTATAATGGACGGTAAGTTAATAATTTAATAAAAAATTACGATTTTTAATACTTCAATAATTTACAGACAAAATTGAGATGCTAATTGGCTTAATTCGGGGTTATCCACACCTTTATGATAAATCAAACAGAAATTTCAAGGACCAGCACATGAAGGAAAATAGTTGGAAGAAAATAGCAGAAGGAGTTGAAATGACCGGTATGTTTATATTGTGTAATTCGGCGTAAACAGCCTAATTGCAGTTTTGCACTATGTACTTGTAAATGTGATTTTTGGATTTTACTTTTTCAGTAAAAGATTGCCAGAGACTTTGGTTGAATCTTAGAAATAAGTATGGAAGGGAAAAAAAAGCATTGCCTTCTGGTTCAGGAGCTCCTGCTACTCCACAATGGGAGTACTTCGATTCCATGTCATTTATTAACAAATATGTCAAGCCAAGACAGTAAGTACCGAATTTTTAAAATGAACGATTTTCATAACATTTTATGTACTTATTTATGTATTTTTGACCATATACTAAATCTTCAATCAAGATGCAGTAGAAATAAACAAACCAAGACATGTTAAATGCTACTAGGAGCACTCCCGAATCATAATTTACAAGGTGTAGACATTGTAAATCCCAAATGATTATTTCCAAAGTTTATACATTGTAAATTATGATTAGAAAGTGCTCCTAGTAGCATTTAACATGTCTAGGTTCGTTTATTTCTACTGCATCTTGAACGTAAGGCTCAATTTATTAGACCCACCCTAGAAATATCAGTTTTTTTTTCATTTGAAACACCCTAAAAGTATATTTATTCAAAGTCATATGAAACTGCTTAATGGGTTAAATAACGATTACTTAATAATTGTGCTACATAATTAAGTTAATACTGGAGAAAGTTTTTGATTGAATTGTGAAAACTTGACAGATGGCAATAGAATGGGCTAAAAGGGCACAATGACTCGACTTTTTTCAACTTTAGTTTTTTAGTTAAATTAGTGATTGGTGTTCAATTTTCATAAAATTTGCAGTGGTGAGTGTTAATATTGTTCTATGCGAACGTTAGTTTTTAATTTACTTTAAGATATTAACATAAATATGTTAATTTTTAAAAGATGAATATCTTCGATTAGAATTTTTTCATATGGGTGATTGTAAAAACCTTTTTGTTGAGCAAATCTCTTCCGTTGCTGCTCTTTTAGAAAATATCACTTGTTGTCAAAAGGAAATAGCAAAAAAATGCGGTGTATCTTATTCTTTAGTTCGAAGGTCGAGTTAAAAACCTAAAGGGAAACATCATGTTACATTGATTTGGAGGGGTTGGTATGGCAGAAAGATTTCAGTGACTTCCAGAGGGCAACGATTTTTAATAAATTTGTAAGAATTTGGAAGAGTAGTAACAGAAGAGATTTGCTCAACAAAAAGATTTTTACAGTCACCCATATGAAAAACTCCAATCGAAGATATTAATCTTTTAGAAATTAACATGTGTCTATTAATATCTTAAATTAATTAAAAAAATTAAAAACTAACGTTCACATAGAACAATATTAACACTCACCACTGCAAATTTTACAAAAATTGAACACCAATCACTAATTTTCGTGATATACAGCCATTGACATGAATTATGAAAATACATAAGTATACCAAATGTCATGAACATCAGGATGGCACAGAAAAAGTAAAAAATTACCCTAATTTTTTAGTACACATACAAGAACAGCAGAAATTGCACGGACTGTAAATGAATGTACTCAGCCTCTCAAGTCACCTGTGTTCGAGTCAAGCTGCTCCTCCAATGCATGGGCAAATTCGACCATAATTGAGAGCAATGCAGATTTCCAGACACAGGGTGATGACATGTCTGAATCTGATCAAGCAAATGAAACGCAGGATGAAGAAATGTATGAGGAAAATATTGTGATCCAGATGGAGGAGGCCGAAGATACAGAGGAAGTGAGACATCCTGTACATGCAGAAACAGCGAAGGTTGCTGATAAAGGTGAGGATTTTAATTTAAATTTTTAATAAAAGTTTTAATCACATAAAAATTATTATACTTGTCTATTTCCTATTTGTTAGGAAACAAAATTGATACATCCTACCTAAAATGTTCACAACACTACAATTTGTAAACATCTACATGTCTTTCCATCAAGACCTAGACATGACTATTCCACCAGAAATTCTTCCTTTGACGTCTATTTACTAATCCTGTCCAGCGAGTTAGTAAAGAAATCTATATTACATTCTGCAAAATAACTGTACAATCATCCCCCTTTGCAACTGAAATCTGCAAAATCTTTCCCTAAGTTCCATAAAATGACAAAAGCCTATCTATCTGAAAGACCATATTTTTCAGTAGAAGAATTTGTTCTAAATATCTAATAAATTATAGTACCCTTACGTAAAAGTTGTATTTTTATCTATATTTGGGTATCCAAATAGTTCTCTATTCTATTGTATTTGGTATTGTAATGTTTTTCGACTATTTGTAAGCTTTGTCTGTAAAATTGTACAATTTTCTAATCTATTCTATTCATTATAGGAAAAAAGAAAAAGACCATAAATGGACCTGACACAGCTGAAGTCATTGATGCAGCAAAGGCCATCAGTCAGCATTTAAAAAACCTGGTTGGTCAAGCCAAACAGCCAAAAACACCATCAGATATCTTGGGGGAGTACATTGCCAGTGTGTTAAAAGAGATGCCTCCTGAGAAACAAAAAAGGAAAAGGAACAGACTTCTTGAAGTACTTCTTGAAGATGATTAACATCTGAAAATTCTTCCAATTACTTCTTCTATCATGTTCCTTCTTCATCCTCCCGTTCGATCGCCCTCTGTGCCTCTTCTTTGTGCAACAAGGATTACTCCTGTTTGTCTGCCTCTTATTCTGTTTCAGTTGTTGTTGATTGTAGATTGCCTTTCCACCTTTTCGTCGCCCTTCCAACAGGTGTTCTGCTATATGGCTTGTTGTTTTTACAGATGTTCGCTAATCTATCTGGTTTCATTCGGTTTACATATTCGGTCCAATTTTTCTTTCCTGTTTTTATCCATCTGTTAATATTTTGAATTTGCATCGTTCTCGTATACCTCTGTCGCTTTGTCTGTATCTTAATGATATGCCCGCTATTGATCTTAATACTTTCATTTCAATATTGTTTATTTGTTGTTTCGTTTTTCTTGTATCGGTCCTTGTCTCTGCTGCATATGTTAGGATAGGTCTCACTGTTGTCTTGTATACTTTTATTTTGCTTTCCTTGGTCAGATATTTGTTTCTCCATATGGTTTCTCGGAGGCAACCACTTACTCTTGCTGCTTTTGTTGTTTGTGTTGTGGTCTCTGTTCTTATATTCGTGTCACTAGTGATCTCTACTCTTAGGTAATTGAATTTCATTACTTGTTCTACAATTTTGCCATCTATTTCTAACTTGCATCTATGCTGCTCTTTACTTATCACTATACATTTAGTTTTTTCTACGGATATTCTCATATTAAGTTTGTTTGCTGTGTTATTGAAAGTCTGGAGCTGCCTTTGTAGGTCATCCTTGTTATCAGCAATTAGTACTGCATCATCGGCATAGCATAGTATCGTGATTTTATGCGCTCCCATGTGGTATCCATGTCGTTTTCTTACTTCATGAATTATTTGATTCATCACCATATTGAATAACAATGGGCTGAGCGAGTCTCCTGTGACCTAGGTATATATACTCTTCGACACATTTGATCTCACTTTCATTAAGTCGATTGTGATATCTTGATTTGCCATCACTTTTGTTTTATTTATTTATACTGCACATTTACAGCTTAAATTCATTTTTAAACCGACTTTCTTAGATTCTTGTTTAAGCTCATTTAGCATGTAGGTTAGATCTTCTGTATTGTTACTAGATTAGATCTTCTGTATTGAGTACTACTCATACTTAGATGAATTAAAAATCTGTCATCAATTTTAATTCCTCGTTCCTAATTTAACTTCTGATCTTTCGTTGATTTGTTATGTAGTCTCAAAGGCTTACGTTTAGCATTACACATTCTATGGCTAATTGTGTATCTCTGGCATTTGTTTGCCGATTTTTGCGTCAGTGTTCTCTGCTCCATAAGTTTGTACAGGCCAAACACATTGGTTATAAACCTTTCGCTTGAGATACATGGGAATTGAACTTTTTAGAATATGGCTTAGTTTCCCAAACGCTGTTGCCCATGTAAGGCCTATTTGCCTCTGTGTATCATGTGTTTGATTGTCTCTGCTTATTTTGATCTTGTGTCCCAGATATTTGTAAGTGTCTGTTTGGTTTGTATTGTATTATTGTCAATAGTTATATTTCCACTCATTACGAGATTTGTCATAAGTTTAGTTTTCTCAAAGTTTATTTTTAATCATGATCTCTCAGACAGAGTTTTAAGCGAATGTATCGTAGAAATTGTATCCGCCTCTGTAAGTTATCTGTGCTTCATACAACATCCACAAACCTCAGATGATTTAATCTCTCTCCATCTATATGCAGAATCCCGCTCGTTCAACAGGCTGGTTCAACTATCACATTTATTTGGAAATAAATTGTATAATTATAACAATAAATAATAGATAGTGAATTTTATTTATTCTTATTTATTAATATTTACACCATTTACAAAAAAAAACAATACACTAAAATACCAGATATACAAATTACAGTCATACCTAAGGACATAGCCCTACCAGAAGATGTCAAAACAGAAATCGAAGAGAATGGTCATAAAGTTCGAAACATGAGTAATTCAAACATTGTGAGTAGAACAACTAAGCAACCCTTATCACTGTTTTTCATAGACCTAGAGCCAGCTAAAAATAAACAAATTTTCAATCTCTACCTAATGTGCATCACAAAAATAACCATTAAGCCCTCTATCATTTTTGGCGAAAATCATGTTTTTCCATTAAACTAAATAAAGCTATTATTGTTTAGAAAGTACTGCCAAAGTGTAGTAAGCCTAGAATTACTTTAAGCATAATGTATAGGCATACTACACTTTGGCAGTATCTTCTAAACAATAATAGCGTTAGTTTAATGGAAAAACATGTTTCTCCACAAATGGCACTTACGTTACTTTGCCAAAAATGTATCAATATTTTCTTTTTGTCATTTCATACACTTTGGCGGAAACTTAACACAACCTTATAATATTCTTATTCCTTAACTGTCACTTAACAAAACTTCTTTCACAAATTAAAATACATTTACCCTAAAATTTCCAACTCTAATATAAAATTAATAGTTGTGAAAAAAACTGTTTGTGTCATATAAAAACTTCAAAATGCAAAAATTTGACAAAAAAACAGCAAAACATTCAATAGACTGACAAGAGTCAAACTAGATGTAACTGCCAGAGGAGTAAAGATAGTTCTCGCATTTGCAGATGATGTAGATGCTGTAACACAGACAACAATGGAAGTTGGTTAACGATATGGTTTCGAACTTTGAAGAAGCAACACTAAATGTCGGCCGGAAAATAAATGAAGAACAAACTAAATACATGGTCGTGTCAAGAAAGGAACAACAAAGAATAAGAAAAAACATTACCATAAACGATCATAAGTGTGAGGTGGTCAAGGAATTCAAATACCTAGCAACAACAATTACCAGTGACAACACAGGAGAACGGGAGATTGAAATACATACAAATACTGGAGAGGAATAAATCTTTCTTTGCTGTTCAACATCTAATGAGGTCAAAGCTTCTATATAGACATGCCAAAATCCAAATGTACTAAACTATTAATATGGGAATGTAAAATCCTATGAGATATATGGTCCTTGCAGGGACAGTGTGACAGTGACAAATGAATGGGGGAGCAGATACAATAATGAATTAGAGACTCTCTACAGGCAAGGTAACATCGTGAGATACATAAAATCCAATAGACTAAGATGGACAGGCCATGTGGTACAGCGTAATGACGACATACTGATTAACAATGTATTTTGGGAAAGACAACTGGCAGGAGGGCTAGTAAAAGGTGGAAAGATACAGTCAGAGAATACCTGGAGAAGATGGAAAAAGTGAGATTATGGAAAATAGTAGCACAGGATAGAAACCAATGGAAGACAATAGTCAATGCTGCAAAGACTCACAAGGAGTTGTAAAAGCCAAAGATGATATTATATTTAAACCCATAACAAAATATTATTGGGGTGTTCTTCCTCTCAGTACTCTTTCTAACTGCCATGGAACTTCTCCTTGAGGTGATACAAAATAGTCTGTCATGGTGTTTCGTGACTCTATATTCACCCGACTAGCGTTGTTGGCTGATACACGCCCAACTGACTGTAGTGGTTCATCAATCTCTCTCCGCCATACAGCATTTTCTTCATCTCCACAATCAACATACCCGGGAGGACAATAGTGGGTTGTTTCGGTTGTTCCATGAGTTTTAAGCATACAAAAATTATGGAGAACCACACATGCTTTTACTATATTATCCACATTGTCCACATCAGCATTAATGGTTTGTTTGAGAACTCTCCATCTGGCAACTAAAATTCCAAATGTATTTTCAATAATCCTGCGAGCCCTTGAAAGTCTATAATTAAAAATTTGCTGTTTTAGAGTCAAATTGTTCCTTGCATATGGACGCATTATATACTCCTTTAGGGGGAATGCTTCATCAGCAACGAACACATAGGGGAATTTAATATTAGTGTTGGGAATTTCAGAAGGCAAAGGTACATTAAATGTTTTTGAATCTAAACGCTTACCAAACACACTATTTTTAAAAATACCCCCATCACTTTGGGAACCATATGCACCAATATCTACCAAAGTAAATAGATACCTAGCATCACAAGCTGCCATCAGTACAATACTAAATGTTTTCTTATAGTTGAAGAAAAGAGAGCCAGTTTTTGGAGGAGCTTGTATGTTAACATGTTTCCCATCTAAGGCACCTATGCAATTGGGAAAATTCCATACTTCGAAAAAGCTCTTGGCAATATTCTTCCAGTCTTGTTGAGACGAAGGACCTCTTAGATAATTTGGAGAAAGTTCCTCCCATATTGCCTTACATGTTTCGTGAATAATTTTGTGAACTGTTGTTAAGCCCATTTGGTAATGCCATGCCAAACTTTGCATGCTTCCTCCTTGTGATAGGTATCTAAAAAAAAATATTGTGATAGGTATCTGTTGAGGAAAGTTTTTTTGTTTGAATAATTTTGAGATATTTATCTAACAGATACATTACTTACTGCAATGTTAGGGCAAGCCTTTCTTCTTCAGATATGCCGTCTTTTATTTTTCTCTTGGAAATTTTTCTTTTCACTAGACTTAACAATTCATTGAAAACTGGAACAGTCATTCTGGTATATTTGAAAAATTGTTCTTCATCTGCTCTCTTCATATTTAAAAAATAATTATAAGCATTTTTCATTTTTCTATTTCGGTTTATTGGTCTTGTTTTGTAGCGTCTTTGCCGCCTGGGTCTGGTTATAGTCCTACGTCGAGCATTTTCCAAAACCGCTGCACACAATAGCAATCCCACAGCACCAAGAAGGATACCTTCGTGTAGTTCACAATCCATTATTCACAAAACGGATAAATATTATAATAGATAGTTAAAGCAACGGTATAGTTAAAATAAACGAAATAAACAAACACTGTTTGTTTTTTGATTTCTATATTTATAGGGTTATGTTGTGTTTAATAAATGTTGATAAGAAATAAAAAATCCCTTCCCTCATTCACGGTCACCAAGTCAAGTTACTGTTACTACTCATGCGCAAAAATTCCGCTACGTCGATCTATAAATTGCCAAAATATTTTCTTACGTTTCCACTCCGTTTCTTCCGTCTACGTTGCGTCTACGTCTACGCTACGTCAAACTATAAATCCAACTTTAGTCATCTCTTATGTTACGTTACGTTTCTCTTACGTTCCGTCAGGCGCTTGCGTTCATCTATAAACACGAGTACACAAAATTCGGTTTTGATCTTTTCCAGTGCGTCTCCGTTGCGTCTACGTCTACGCTACGTCAAACTATAAATCCAACTTAATAAGTAGGTCACAAACCATACATACTCATAGACGTTTCACGTAAATTGTCAAGGTCAAGACAGCAAATTAGTTACCATTCCAATCCAGAGATGCCGCTGTCAGTCAATTCTCTTGTCATATTTAACAACTGACAGTTGACAATTAAATTAATTTGTTATTTACTTTTTATTTTACAGTTTGTGGCTTAATTATTTTATTATAATAGTGGTGTTACGTTCTTAATTAGATTTAATCACAATTTTAATCAATTGTATTAACCTCCTCTCCGTTTTTATGAGTAGAATTTTTAGTTTACATTGATCATCTCCTGTTGTGTTTCTCCATATTAAAAAAAAACAATATAATAGATCCCGAAACAGTTTATTCCAATAGACAAGTGTGTCATCAACATTCCGGGCCTATATATTTTTGGAAGTTTGTAAAAGATTATAAGGTATTTATCTAAACAATCATCCTACAAGATTCTTTCAAAAATTTTCATTCAACTTAATATTACACATCAGTGCTTTCACGTTACACATGGCAGTTAGTAGTGTTTAGCATTTTGAAAACAAATTGGAATATTTTTAAATTTTCAGTAAAACCGTAAAACTATGATTTTTGGTTACATTGGTATTTCAGCCCAGATTACAACACTACCTACTAACAGAACTTTTAGACAATACTTTTAGTAGGTATTTTTTATGTAGATGGAACTTTTAAGGTAATTTTAACTCATAGTATAATCGTGTATAATTATTGAATAAAACATTGAATTGTCTTTCTGTTGTTTTAATTTCCTGCAAAATTTCATCAAAAATCCCGCAAAATTTTTAATTTTAAATTCCCACGTAACTAAAATTTGTCAATTTAGTTTCCATTCCAATCAAGAGATGGCGTTAATTCGATCCAAAAGATTAACATGGTCGTGAAACGTCTAGAGTATGTATGGTTTGTGAAGTAGGTACAATATAACTGTCAACTGTCAAATATAAGTCAAATTATTAATGTAAACATTGTTAAATCAGAATAACAATTTACTGTTTTTTACCATTCTGCAAAATAGAGAATGTTTTTAAATAAACGTTAAAATGTATAGATACTTACGTAATAGAAAATAGATATTGTACAGGGCGTCAATAAGTTATATTTCATGAATGAAATACCATGACGTCACTTTTACTTTTCCTCCCTAGGGAGGAAAAGTACAACTTTGCTCCCTAAAATCAGGTTCGGAAAAGTATACTTTCGGTAGAGGTAGGTGGAAAAATACTTAGCTTCCCTGCCCTGTGGCGTCACTATCGCAAGAGAAATCTACTATCATACATTTCTGTAGACGAGCTGTATCAAAATCTCAGGTGAATCAAGCTCATAGTCTGTGACGTTAATATAATTTTATCGTCTAGAGTACGCCAATGTATTAAGCAAAAACAAAAAAGTGTTTTTATACCGACTTTCTTCTTCTTTTTCTTCCTTCTTGTATGTAGGCTTTAAAGCCTGTTTCTTCTTCAATATTAGCCTCCTAAATTATTTAAGTTATCGCACCATCTTTTCTTGGTCTGCCAATACTTCTTCGTCCATTTCGTGACTTATCTCGTGCTATTCGTACTATCCTATCCTCTGCCATTCTACTAATGTGTTCGTTCCACTCCTGTTTCCGTTTTGTCACCCATCCATTTATATCATCTACATTGCATGATCTTCTTATGTTTTCGCTTCTCTCCCTATCCAACAGACTTTTCCCTGATATTCGTCGAAGTATTTTAATCTCTGTTGTTTCTAGTAGTCGTCTCGTTTTAGATGTGTCAGGTCTTGTCTCCGCCGTATATGTCAATATAGGTCTAATTGCTGCTTTATAGATTCTTGATTTTGTGCCTTGTCTTAGGTGTTTGTTCTTCCAGATTGTGTCATTAAGGGATCCCGCCGCTTTACTTGCTTTTAAGCTTTGTTGTCGTACTTCCTGTTGAACATTTCCGTAACTGGTTATATTTATTCCCAGATATCTAAACCTTGCTTCCTGCTTTATTATTTTCCCATCAATTTCGATTTTACATCTTAGTGGGTATTTAGATGTTGTCATACATTTGGTTTGTTCTGCTGATATTATCATATTGTATTTATTGGCTGTTGTATTGAAGATGTGTGTTAATCTTTGGAGATCGTCTTCTGTCTCGGCGATTATTGCGGCGTCGTCTACATAACATAATATTTGGATTTCTTTGTTCCCCATTCTGTAACCATGACCTTTACGTACTGCTTCTATTATTTCGTCCATTATTATATTAAAGAGCAGTGGGCTTAATGAGTCACCTTGTCTGACTCCGATTTGTACTGGTATAAACTGCGTTAGTTTTCCATTTATCTTTGCCTGTATTCGATTATGAAAATAGATGTTTTCGATGGTTTGTATAATATTGATTGGTATGTTTCTTCTATACAATAAATGTAAGACGTCTTCGACTTGGATGCGATCGAAAGCCTTTGTCAGGTCTATAAAACATAGATATGCTGGTTTATTGTACTCAATGGCCTTTTCTGTGATTTGTCTCAGTACAAATACGACATCTACGCAGAATCTTCCGCATCTGAATCCTTGTTGTTCATCTGATAAAGTTGTTAGTTTATTGATTTTGTTGGTTAGGACTTTTGTGGTTAGCTTAAGTGCGGTGTTCAGTATATTTATACCTCTATAATTGTTGGGGTCTTCTTTGTCTCCTTTCTTGAACATTGGTATCATTATGCTGTTTCTCCATGTGTCTGGTATCTTGCAGCGCAATATTAGTTTTTGTATAAGTTTTGTCATCTCTAGGGTTATACTTTCTCTTCCGTATTTTAGAAGCTCGTTGGTTATTCCGTCTGGTCCTGGTGACTTTCTGTTTTTGAGTGAATTTATGGTTATCTCTACTTCCTAAAAACTGATTTCTATTTCGTGTCTTAATTCAGGTAGGTTATTGTTTTGATTATTATTTTCCTTTCCTTAAAACAGTTCCGTCAAGTATCTTTCCCATTCTTTTGCTAGTATGTTATTGTATTCCTTCAATTCTGCCGTTTCTTTCCGTTGGTTTCTAATGAATCTCCATATTTGTTTTTGTGTTCCGTAGAAGTCGCTTTCCATCCTTTTTGTAAACTGTCCCAGTGTTCATTTTTTGTTCTTCTTACCAATCGCTTTGTTTCATTTCGTATTCTTCTATAGGTGTCTCTGGATTCTATACCGTCTTGGACAGTATAAAAGACGAAACGGAAAGCCATTTATCATTCTCTGTGCGTTGAACTGAGAATAATATTCCGACCATATTCCGAAACCTTCCGAACTCCGTCGTCTTGGCGAGCTGAGCGATTTCGACGGTTCACAAACCCCATCCCTTACGACAGCTGATCGTAGATCGTTACTTGTCTTTCCTCCTGGCGAGTTAAGCGAGATGTCTTCTCCTTATATGTCCATTTCACATTAATAAATAAATGCAATTCCTAATTCACTCAATCGTCGTTTAGTATCATTCATTCATGTATCAAATATCGTCACATCGGCCCGAGGTTTACGAAAGTCCGATATATAGATTGTAATTAACAAGTCATTAACGCTAATTACCTTATCTTTTGAATGTTTTGGCTTTAAAATAAATATCTTAAAAACGAATCCTATCTCCGACTGAGTTTGTTAACCGATATCATCACAACTTTTGTTTTGACCGCGACACCGCGTGTGGAAGCCAGCGTATCTGGGGATTCTAGAAAAATGAAAAAAAGAGCAACATCGGCCGGTGATTCGATTCTGACTTTTGGAAGGAAAACCGCACAGTTAAATCAAAGAGCGCTTGAATGCTGTGTACGGTGACTATTCTTCTTCGATGGCGACCGACAAAAATTGCTTTGAGTTTCAACGTGGTCGCACGTCGGTTTATGATAAGTCACCCACAGGTGCCCCGAAAACGGCTACCACGGAGTATAACGTGAAAAAAATCCCCGATCGACTATTGGCAGACCGTCCACTGAAGGTTCGCGAAATAGCTGAGACAGTAGGCACCTCAAAGATCGCGTTAGTCATGTCCTGCATGAAATTTTGGGCATGAGAAAGCTGTCAACGCGATGGATGCTGCATTTTCGCACTCAGGCCAACATAAGATCATTTCAGAGCAAATAGCAGTCAGATTTTTGCATGAAAGTTTAATGAAAGGGTAACAAATCAATTGGAAGTTCTGTCGGACAAAATACATGTGACGTTTTTGTGGTCTGACCGTTCCAAATTTTTAACCTGTTCCACAATTAAAACTTCCCCTGTTCCAGTGTTCCCATATATCAAAGTTTGTCCGACTAGACACCCTTAAGCTATTAACAAATTTTCATCTTGCTATTTATCAACTTTTTTTTCATACGCGGGATCCAGACCTAATCGCACTGGCTCACACCTCCGCCGCGCGCCGTCGCCATGTCTAAACTGGTCGATGTGGGCTATGAACTACTGTCCCATCCAGCGTATTCTCCAGATTTGGCCATGTTAGACTTCTTTTCCAAACTTAAAAGCAGAAATTTAAATCGAATGCCGCTATGGAAGTCTACTTTGCAGACCTCAAGAAAACATATTTTCCAGACAAGTTAAAGAGGTTAGAACATCGCTGGGTCAATATAGAAAAATAAATTGCACCTTTTCCAAAATGTTCGTTATTCTCTTGGAGGCTTACTACTTATCGGATTGCCCTAATACAGATATAACTAACTTACCCTTCATCACAAATTTCATCCACAGCTAACATTACAATATCTAATTGATCTAAAAGTGCCTTCCTTTCCATATTTTTCTTTAAGATCTGGTTAATTGTGTCGTATAAACAATTTAAAACACTCACAAGCATAAGCTAAAATGAGTTTATTATTTTTTAAATAAAAAAAAAAACAGATATCTATTCTGAAACAAATCAATTGATATATGTACGTATTTTCAATAGGAGTAAATATCATGAAAATAAAAGATATCTTATATTTCAATTCGTTCAGAGATGACCACCATCCTCTCAAGTGTATTTCACCCTCTTTAGGGATCATTGGAGAGGCTCTATGGTCTGCTCTGAACAAAAAGAAAAATAAGCTTTTAAGTAGTTCTACACACTTCAATAACGAAATACTAAATACTGCTAACCGGCATACAACGTTTCACCATCACCACAGTATAACAGACGTAACTGAACAGGCAAGTCTAGACCAGTTGCAGTTATCAGCGCGTCATACCCCCACCCACACAGAAACCGAACGTGACGTGATAGAAGAAAACTAAAAACAGTTTTGAAACCAGCATGCCGAATTCTATAGAAAACAGCTAAAAAATCTAACTCAACAGAAATTGAGTTTCAAATTGTTCCCCAGTGTAATATATATTAGATATAGACATATATTTGGTTGTAAAGATGTAGTGTCTCTTAAAAAATAGGAATCCTTATGTCACAACTTGTGGGAAGTAGAAATAGGAATAGGCCAAAACTCAGATGGAAGGATGGTGTAGATGAGGATGATAGAAAAATAGGCGCAGCAAACTGGCAACAGTTGGCAATGGATAGAACTGACTGGCGTAATAGATAGTCCAAACAAAACCTCGCAATTTTTACAGAATGGATCGATTTACTTGAAAATTTGAGAATAAGTAGTGGATAGTCCAAGGATCAAAATCTATGTCATGCCGAAAGGCGCTTTTACCATGGGGGGTGGTTGCCACCCCATCTCGCGAGTGGAAATTTTTCATTAAATTTTAGTCGCAAAAGTTGATAAAAACGTTCATTCTAAACAAAAAACGTTCTATACATTTTTTTGATACAATTGAGAGTTTTCGATTTATTCGCTATCGAAAGTGTTAGTTTTATATCGAAAAAATCAATGTTTTTAATAAGTTTTCTGCTAATAACTCGTTTTCGTTTTATCAAAACAAGTTTACTTAACAAACATGTACCTTTTGAAAAAATAAACAAAACCGTTTTTTTGAGACCAATAGTAATCGAGCTATATGTACTTTATTATATGTTGGCTCTTCTTCGTCAAATGCTAAATATTGTAGTTTCAAAGTCAAAATACGGGAAAACTATGCATTTTTCGAGGACAACTTGTTCAAACTAATTTAAAGTACTTACTTAAAAATATCTATCTCCAGAAATAAAAAAGTATCTAGCTCAAAAATTAAGTGACTTAGAATGAAAAGAATGTCAGTCTATATTTTTTTCAGCGAAAAGTGATCGCAAGCAACCCCCTAATCACCACCCTAATTAAAATTAGTCATTGACCTTATTTGGTCTTTTTATTTATGTATTATTAATAGGTTGTAGAAGTTTGACTGGCTTAGAATGATTAGTTTTTAAAAAAAATGGAGTCAAAAGCGAATAACGAATTTTTGTAGTTTGGAAAAAAATAGCCTTTTCTTCAGAATAGTAAGAATATCATCAGAGATGCGAAAAAATGTTTAAATATGAAAATGTAACATATTTAATTCTCAAGAACCTGGTTTGCAAAAAATTTTTCTACAGCAGAAATTGAGTGAGCTATTGACAATTAAAACTTGTAATATCACTAAAACCACCTTTACTAACCTTTTCAAAGTCACCTCTTTTTGCGACTGAGGATTTTAAAAATAATTAATATTAATAGGCTTATAGATCTTGTAAAAACCTACAAAATTATTTTTCAACAAACTTTCTAAAATAAAAAATACAAAAGTTACGGTTAAAAAATCAATATATTTTTTTGAAAAAGAAAGGAGTAATCCAATTGGAAGCATAATAATGTAAGTTAGCGGTGTTTTTAGTCATTGACCTTATTCATTCTTATTTATTTGTGTATTATTAATAGATTCTAGAAGTTTGACTGGCTTAGAAATATTAGTTTTTAAAAAACTGGAGTTAAAAGCGAATAACGAATTTTTGTAGTTTGGTACAGAATAGAAAATTAGCATCAGAGATACGAAAAAATGTTTCAATATAAAATTGTAGGTTATTTTATTACCAAGAACTTGGTTTAAAAAAAATTTTTCTACAGCAAAAATTGAGTGATAAATGAGTGTATCGAAAAACATTGATTTTTCTAAACAAAACTAACACTTTCGATAGCGAATAAATCAAAAACTATTAATTTTATCAAAAAAATGTATACAACATTTTTTGCTTAGAATGAATGTTTTTATCAACTTCTGCAGTCAAAATATAAAAAAAAATTCCACCCCCGAGATGGGGTGGCAACCACCCCCATGGTAAATTGGCATCATGTAGATTTTGATCCTTTGACTATCCACTACTTATTCTCAAATTTTCAAGCAAATCGCTCCATTCTGTAAAAATTGCGAGGTGAAAAGCTTTGGTTCCTGACCTAAGACTTAGGAAGGTCGAGGCTCTTTTATAGGGCTGTAGCACCATTGATGATGATGAATTTTCATTACACCAGTAATTGTAGCTCAATCCCATATGAACATAATACTAAATTAAACTACCGGCATCCCTGACTTTGAAGCCATTTCATAGCCTACCCTAATTAAAATTTTTTAAAGACTCTGTATCAATTGATGTGCTTCTGTTCAATTAATTTGATTGTAATTTACTATACCGGTGCCACGATAGTATGCGGTCTACCGCCGCGTTTATAAACGCATAAATAAGAAAAATTATTGTTTTAATTTTACAAATAATCCTTTGTTATATCTTTATTTACTATTTTAGTTGGGAATGGATTAGTTAAATAATAGATTGTTATGACAATGTATTAACTTGTAGATTAAAATAACAAAAATTCTTCTGATTTATGTGATTTGTTCACTTTCTAAAGATTTTCATTAAGTATAGTGCGCAAAGCATTTTGAGAAAAGATTAAAAAGATTATGGTATTATCTGTGGTATTGTTTAGCCACACAGATATAGTTTATCCACCAATAATTTTCCAACATAATCAGCACTCATATTAATATCAAAGAGACCGGCTTTCAAATCAAGGTTGTCAGATATATTTCCTAAAATTCCCAAGTTTATATATTCTGAAAATGTTTTCTCTATTTTAGTATTCAATTGTTACTCAATGACACTGTTAGAAAGATAATATGAAAATATTCTTAAAAAATATACAAATTAATTAACTAGGTACTTCAAATTTCAATGGGCCTTCACTAATAAATTGAAGCAACTTTGTATATATTATACTTAAAGGAAATTTTGGAGTATCGGCAACACTGTAGTCGGGGCAGAATTAAGTAGCGGGTTTTAAATTGACGTTGCCATATTGATGATTTTAACACGATATTAAGAATTTTGTTTTAATGTTAAAACAAGTTTAAACATTTAAAGTATCAAATTTTAAGTAATAAAAAACCAAATTGTGATAGTCACATCCAGTACTTCTAGTTCGTTTCAATTCAACAACAAAAGAACACTATTAGTTAGTTCTTCCCTCTCTGCCTAACGTTAAATCGGCATCGTATTTCATGAACGCGGCAACACCGCGTTTATAATTGTACACCTGCGTGTCACCAAACAAAATTCTTTCCGATTCGTTTATTTGAACAGTGGCGGAGTTACTGGAGAGTTATATATATTTTTGCTACCAAATATTAATCGAATTAAAAAACAAAGATTTGCATGTTCAATGTGAACGCGTTGTTTCAAAAATGAATATACTTGAATGACTGATAATGCAATTGTTTCGAGAATTCATGAATTAACAAAAATCGGGTACAAGACGATATAATATAATAGGTACAATTATTGTTTAATTAGGTACTGTTACATAATCATTCCTTAAAACGGAAGCGAAGAAATAAAAAAGTGGGTAGGAGGATTGACACTGTTGACGTTTATCAATAAACAGTTTATATCTTATTAGTTTATTACAAAGAAAATAGATAGTCCATATTGTGAGGACGCTCCAGTCTGAAAAAAAATATGATTCGCTTTCTTTGCAGATTCCTATTCAAAAATATCCCCCTTAAACAAATCTGAAGAGTGAATAGTGAAGAGTGAATTTTTTTGTCAGAAATTGTTAAAACAATTTTTTTAAACAAATTCAAAACATTTCTTTTTTTGCACCAAAATATATTCTTTTAGGTTTTTTGGATCATTCTAGACATGAAAGGTATCAATTTTTCTCAAAAGTTGATAGTCTTCGAGTTATAGGCGATTTAATATCTGAAAAATGCGAAAATGCGCATTTTCGAGGCTTATTAACTCATATTTAAATTGTTATTTTTGAGGTTGCCAAGAGCTTAAATTGAAGCCTAAGCATTCATCTTTAGGATTCTGAAGAGTAATCGGGTCCAACTTCAATGTATACCCTTGTTTTTTAATTGTTAATTATGCGCGTCCATCTGATTTTTATGCCGTCGGCTATTTCAAAATCTCCGATTTTGCCCCGAAAACATTTTTTTAGGTTTTTTGGGCAATTATAAACACAAATGGTTTTATCATTTTTCTAAGAAGATAATAGTTTTCGAGTTATAAGCGATTTAAAATCTGAAAAATGCGAAAATACGCTATACGTATTTTCACATTTTGCATGTTTAACTCGAAAACTATTACCCTCTCAGAAAAATGACAAGAAACCGTTTTTGTTTAGAAGGAGCGAGAAAATCTAAAAAAATGTTTTTCAGAGCAAAAGAAGATTTTTCTGAAATAGTATACATACGGCATAAAAATCGGATGGACTCGTGTAATTAACAATTAAAGAATTACAGACTAAATGGAAGTTAGACCAGATTACTCTTCAGAATCCTAAAGATGAATGCTTAAGCTTCAATTTAAGCTCATGGAAACCTCAAAAATAATAATTTAAATATGAGTTTTTAAGTCCTAAAAATGCGTATTTTTGCATTTTTCATATTTTAAATCGCTTATAACTCGAAAACTATTAATTTCTCAGAAAAATGACAAGGACCCTTTTTTGTTTAGAATGAGCCAGAAAATCTGAAAAATGTTTTTCAGAGCAAAATATGAGATTTTTGAAATAGTATACGGCATAAAAATCGGATGGACCCGTATAATTAACAATTAAAGAATAACGGTCTAAATGGAAGTTAGATCAGATTACCCTTCAGAATCGTGAAAATTAATGCTTAAGCTTCAATTTACGCACTTGGCAACCTAAAATTAATAATTTAAATATGAGTTTGTAAGTCTCGAAAATGTGTATGTTCGCCTTTTTCATATTTTAAATCGCTTATAATTCAAAACTATTAACTTCTCAGAAAAATGACAAGATACCTTGTGTGTTTAGAATCACCCAAAAAAACTAAAAAAATGTTTTCAGGGGCAACATAGGAGATTGTTGAAATAGAGCGCCACCGCACCGGCGTAAAAATCGGATGGACGCGCATTATTAGCAATTAAAAAACAAAGGTCTAAATTGAAGTTAGACCAGACTACTTACTCTTCAGGATCTTGAAAATGAATGTTAAAACTTTAATTTAAGCACTTGGCAACCTTAAAAATAATAATTTAAATATGAGTTTTTAATTTTTAACCTTCTAAAACAGCGATTTTCGCATTTTTCCGATTTTAAATCGCCTATAACTCAAAAACTATCAACTTTTGAGAAAAATGACAAAATAACTTTCTTGTTTAGAATGACCCAAAAAACCTAAAACATATTTTCCGGAACACAAAAGATAATCTTTTGAATTTGTTTAAAAAATTATTTAATTGATATAAAAAAAATATACAGATACAAAAACCGTGTGTGTTTCTTTTTAAAGTTAAAACCGAAATTAAATATGATTTTTCTCGAAATATGCGTTTGATGAACTGACCGACCCTTTTTCTTCATTTCCACGCCAATGGTCGGCACTGTCATCAAAGAGACTAAAGAGCCGACAGTTGGCAAATTCCCGATGGAAACACTATAGGTATACAGTGTCAGGAAAAAAATCTTTACAAAGTGAATGAAACGCGTAAATCAGAATTGTTATTTTAATTTTACAAACTAATACTTTGTCATATCAATTTACGATTTTAGTTGGTTATTTTTTTTTTAAGATTTTAATTTCCAACCGTGTAGTAAGATTTTTCGTTAGGTGTTTAATTCTCTCCAATCAGATTATTATTATACGGGGAATATTCTAGCTAGATTATTATACTGGGAATATTTTTAGGTAAGATTGTTTCTGTTTAATTACAACCAGTTTCCTAGTTTTGACAACTGTCACATTTCAGAAAATGAACCATAATAAACTTTTAGTCAGAGCTGGGCAATACCCGGGTACAAGTACCCGAATTCTGTACTCTTGAGTACATTTTGGGTACTCAGTACCCGGTACCCGAGTACATTTTCAATAAAGTACTCGGTACTCGTACCCGTAGAATATGGGTAAAATACCCGATACGCGCGTTTATTATACGAGTACATTTTCCGAGTACTTTTTGCAAGTCTAAACTTGTCGCTGCATGTGGGAGAACAAATTAATCTCTCTCTCTCTCTCTCTCCTGTCGTTTCCCCATTACTAAGGATCGTGATTTCTTCCAATATTCCTAACAATGTTTCTCCATTGGCCTCTATCTTCAGCTGCTCTAAGAGCTTCGCAGAATGAGTTTCCAGCTGAATGCTTTATTTGGTCAGACCATCTAGTTGGTGATCGTCCTCTTGATCTTCTCCCCGGAACGTTTCTAGAAACAATTAATCTCTCCAAACTGTCGTCACCTCTGCGAACCACGTGACCAAAGAATTGCAGAATTCGTTGCAGACATATTGTGGACAGCCTTTTTTTAATATTGAGTTGGTTTAGAATGGAAACGTTTGTCCTATGAGCTGTCCAAGGTATGCGCAGCATTCTTCTCCAGCACCACATCTCAAAGGCATCAATTTTTTGGCGCTCGCATGCACGAAGAGTCCAAGTCTCTGCTCCGTATAGAAATATTGAGAATACAAGGGCATTCACCAGTCTCATCTTGATATTTTGAGAGAGAGATCTGTCTTTCCAAAGTTTAGTTAGGCGACTCATCGCATTTTTTGCCATACCAATACGTCTCCGAACTTCTGCTTCACAGTTACCATCGTTAGTTATACTAGATCCGAGATAGACAAAGGTGTTTACTATCTGGTATTCCTGTAATATGTTAGTCAGTTGAATAGTGTCAAATCTGTCGACCACCATTATTTTTGTCTTAGCTTTATTGATTTTCAGACCAACTTTATTGCTTTCGTACTCAACTTTTCGCAGAAGATCAAACATTTCTTGCTCATTTGCTGCTATAAGTGTAGTGTCATCAGCAAATCTTAAATTGGAGATTTTTCTACCAGCTACTGTTACTCCACCGGCCCATCCTTCTAAAACCATCCTTATGACATGTTCACCATAAATGTTAAATAAGTCAGGTGACAACACGCATCCTTGTCTAACACCTCTCTCGGTCTTGAATTGGTTTGAGAACTTCTGATCTAGTCGTACTGTCGCTATATTAGACTGGTACAGATTTTTAATAAGTGTCACCAGGTGCATTGGTGCGCCCATTTCTATTAAAATTGACCACAGATTTATCCAGCTTACACAATCAAATGCCTTTTGGTAGTCAACGAAGCATATAATCATAGGTACTTGAAATTCTCTAGACTTTTCAATGAGTTGTCTCAGGTTCAGGATTTGTTCCCTTGTACCTTTACCCTTTACAAACCCCGCTTGTTCCTGAGGTATTTGGTAATGTAGATAGGTTTTTAATCTGTTTTTGATGATATGCAACAAGATTTTACTAGCATGTGTTATTAGTGACAGTGTGCGGTAGTTTTCACATCTGGTAGTAGTTCCTTTTTTGTGTAGTGGGATATAAATTGAGGTACACCAATCAGATGGCCATTTACCTGAATTCCAAACAGCGACACAGATAGAATGGATGATATGTAATCCTTTGTCACCTAGTAACTGTAGTATTTCACATGGTATTGAATCAATGCCTGGGGATTTATTTCTCTTTAGTGATTTAATTGCATCTTTGACTTCAGCGAGTAAGACAGTAGGTTCTCTAGGGTAGTCAGAAGGCCACTGATTTTCTGCTGATACCTCGTTATTTTTATATAGCTCGCCACAGTAGTTTCGCCACGTTTCCAATATTTCATCAGTATCGGTCTTTAAATTACCTTCCTTATCTATTACAGACCACGTTTGAGGTTTAAATTCTCTGGTAAGGAGTTTGATCTTCTGGAATAAGTCCCTCGGTTCATTTCGACAGCCATGTTCCTCTATCTCTCTGCATATTTGAGAGATGTAATCAGCTTTATCTTTGCGGCACTGTTTTCTGATTTCTCTCGATAACGCTCTGTATTCATCGTTTGTTCCGTATCTAGTTTTATGTTCTTTTCTGCGTTGAATCACAGTCCACGTATTATCGGATATCCATGGCTTACGGCCAGTGGAAACCGCTGCCTCACAGTCTTTTGCAGCCTCGATTACCTTATCTTTGAGATAGATCCAAGTGCTCTCAGGCTCACTATCTACTTGATCTAAAGAAAGAGCATCTTCTAGGTTTTGTTGGAAGTCATTGATTTTTGATGGACTTAGAGACATGACTTTTCTCTGGGGTGTTCTTTTGGGGACTTTGAAACGAAGTCGAACGCTCAATACCAGGAGTTGATGATCGCTTCCACAGTCTGCGCCAGGAAATGTTTTACAGTTGATGGACGACGACTTCCATCTTGATCTTATTAGGATGTAGTCTATTTAATTCCTTGTTCGTCCATCTGGGCTGCGCCATGTGCTAACAAATTAATAGCAACACGCAAAAACTCCGTTTTCAGTATCAGTCCATTCATCAAAGGTTATCCAGCTGTAACAAGATGGAACTCCTATGATGACTCGGTTTCGCAAATTTTAAGTGAAAAAGAAAAGCTACCGTCTCTTTTTCAAAGGCTTGATATAAAAAACTTTAAAGAAAGCGAGTTGCTGTACTTAGAGGCGTACTGTAAGGTCTTGAAACCTCTCGCTACAACCTTCGATGTTCTGCAAGGAGAAGATTGTGTTTATTATGGGTACTTCCAAGTTTGCTATCTTTGAGGAATAAATGGGAGAAATTAAAGCTTCAAACACTTAGTTCTGGCGGTGAGTTTTTCCTAAAAAATATATGCAGAGCTTGGAGAAAAGATTCTCTGAAATACTTAATTTGTCATCGGAAGAGGCCATTATATCCGCAATTGTCCATCCTAAGTTTAAATTGCGTTGGTACAATGTCTTAAAAAATGCAGAATTTTCTATGGACGCTTTGAAAAAGATAGTGATGAATGCTGCTGAAAAACTAACTTATTTTGATTATTGCGGAGAACTAGATACGAGAGATTCAAGTTATACCACTCCAGATGGCTTTTTCGATTTCAATGAACCAGAGTATTCACCTAAACAAGACACAAGAAACCAATCTCATCACGCAGTCTCAATCGTCTGAAAACGAAACAATAAAAACATCCAAAATACAACTAGAACTTGTTAAATTTCTAGAAGGCAAGTTTCCTATAATTAAAAAAGTTTTTCTAAGATATAATTAGAGCCAGGATAATATGCAAAATGCATGTGCATAAACATGGGATTAAGGGAATATAGCGGCATGTTTTGATGTACTAGAAAATATCGCATAATAGTCCATTCTTTCACGGTTTTTGCTCTAAATTTTAAAGAACCGCTTGGATTGACATGAAATTTGGCAAGCGCATAGCTTACATGTCAAAGAAAAAAAGTGATATTGTGCCGATGTGTGCTTTTGCCCTGGGGGTGACTTTCACCCCCTCTTGGGGGTGAAAAAATATATGTCCAAAAAAGTCCGGAAATGAGTCAACTGACTAATTTTAAGTAACTTTTGTTCTATAGAGCTTTTTCGCCAAGTCAACACTTTTCGAGTTATTTGCGAGTGAATATGTTCATTTTTCAACAAAATAACCACATTTTTAGACGAGTTTTCGCAAATAACTCAAAAAGTAAGTATTTTGTCGAAAAAAACGTTCTTAGCAAAAATATAGCTTATAAAAAGGTAAAAAAAAATAGTGTACGCTTTAGGTCTCTGGATCTCGTAGAACCAGAGTTATAGCTAATGAAAAATTGATTCATATTCACCAAATTTCAAATAGAATATTTCGACGTGAAATATCCAAAAAATTAAGCACTTTTTGGGGAAAACCCATTATAACTTTTTTAAAGTGTTTAAAAAAAGCTTTATTTCTGTTTTTACAAAAAGTTTCTAGCATTAAGTTTAAGCAAGTTACGCTCAAAATAAACTTGGTCACTTTTCTTTTTGCAAAAAAAAATCGGGAAGACCAACCCCTAATTAGCAAGTTAAATGAAATTAATCGTTACCGCTCCACAAATTATTTTACTTATGTTGTGTTTATATGATCTGTAAGTTTCATCGATTAAAAGTGCTTATTTTTGAAAAAATTTGGTTTTCAAAGTAAAATTTTTAAAAATTTAAATTTTGAAAAATATGCTTTTTTTCAAAATAACTTAAAAATTGTTAGAGATACCAAAAATCTCGAAAAACAAAAAAAGTCAGATTTGCTTTTCTGAATATCATGTATTTTTTTGTTTTTCTGTTAAGACAAAAATTAAGACAAAAATTGATTAAGATTTGGTGTTTCTAAATTTGCATACATTCGTGATCAGTGACTCGTTCAACCCCTTTTAGCTACAGCCCTTTCAATAATAAGGACTTTGAACCGATGAAACTTACAGATTATATAAACAATATATACACGAGTCAAGAAACTTGTGAAGTCGTAACGATTAAGTTCATTTAAGATACTAATTAGGGGGTGATTTTCTCGATTTTTTTACCAAAACCAAAAGGGAGTAACTTTATTTTGAGCGTAACTTGTTTAATTTTGATGCTAGAATTTTTTTTTATAAAACAAAAATGGAGCTTTTTTTAAACACTTTAAATAAGTTGTAATGAGTTTTCCCCGAAATGTGCTTCATTTTTGGTTATTTCACGTTAAAGTATTCCATTTGGAATTTGACGAATATGAACCTATTTTTCATTACCTATATCTCTGCTTCTACTAAGTGCAGAGACGTGATGTATACACCATTTTTTTAAATTTTTTACAGACTATATTTTTGCTAAGAATGTTTTTTCGACAAAATACTTACAATATGAGTTATTTGCGAAAAACCGTCTAAAAGCGTGGTTATTTTGTTGAAAAAATGAACATATTCACTGCCAAATAACTCGAAAAGTATTGACTTAGTGAAAAAACTCTATAGAACAAAAGTTACTCAAAATTAGCCAGTTTATCCATTTCCTGACTTTCTTTGGACGAATATTTTTTCACCCCCAAGAGGGGGTGAAAACCACCCCCAGGAGAAAAGCACATGTCATGTGCAAATTTCATGTCAATCCAAGCGGTTCTTTAAAATTTAGAGGTTTTGCAATATTTTACCGTTAAAGAAGGGACTATAAATAAAATAGTTTCCTATATATATTTAGATAATACTTTCTTGAAATTATTCAGAGCAGGTATATACTTGGGGTATCTACTAAATAACTTAATTACTTTATTCCAAGTATGTATCTACTAAATGGCTTTATTACAAGTTTTATTGTTTTGGAAAATCCATCTGGAACTGTTTATCAGTAGAATAGGGTCAACAGGTAGCTAGGTATAGTAAATTCGTTTCAAATCCTCTTTACGGCAAAACGTCCTATAAATGCCAAAAAATTTTTGTGAGAATTCTGTTCAGAATGAACTGTTCTATATAAAATCGAATTTTGACATAATATGTAATTATAAACTCTATTACAAAACTAGAGAGTCAAAGATAGAAGGAGAACCTCAGAGATAGCATTTGCAAATAATAACATGAAAGATATCAAAGAAAGAATAATAAACAATAAATCTTTCAGGGACAATAATTGGAAAAAAAATTAAAGATAAATTTAGTGACGTTTTAAACAGAAATTAGGGCTTTTGTTTATTGCGATCAATAAATAACATAATCAATGGAAGTTTAGACGAAGTTGTTAATATGGATCCCTCGCTAATTGTCAAACTTTAGATTTGCGCCCATTACATCTTGTGATGTTGAAAGAACGTTTTTCTCATATAAACACTTAATAACTGACAGAAGGCATAGCATTAGTCTGGAAAATATTGAATATTTTATGATTATATATTGTAACAGCAGGAGCGAGGACCTTTTCTTGTGAATTTTCATTTATATTTTATTACTAAATGTAGTAATAAATAAAAACTCTTTAAGTTATACAATAATTTTATTTCTCTTCAAATCTCAAGCCTTGGAAACTGCAAAAATTTTTTTCTAAAGTGCATATAATAAAAGCATATTTGGTTACTTTATAAGTGCATATTGCATGCATATTTTAACCATCTTTTAGTGCATATAATCCAGGCTCTAGATATAATACATGCTTGCCTTCTTCTGCGCCTACACCTACAGAACACCTATTCTCTTATGCTACAATAATTAATAGCCCTCGAAGAAATGCTTTAACTGATGAAAACTTTGAAAACTGAGTAATCTTAAAAGCCAATAAAATTAATCAGTGAGTGTGAGTGGTGTTATACTGATTATTAATTGATGATTAATTTTTAAAATTCTTAGTTTTTGTCAGTTGAAATTGTACGTTATTTTATGTTTTCATGACTCATAAATATGTTTAAAGATGCAGAGATAATTACAGTAGACTCCGTCTATAACGAGAACTGAAATGGCGGACTAATTACCTCGTTATATCAGACAACAATAATATTGTGCATACATATGAATAAATATAGTTTTCTAAGACATTAACTTCCTATAGTTAAGCCATTCGGAGCAATATAAAATGCTAAATATTGTTTCCTCGACAATAAGGCTTCGGCCATCATAAATTGTAAATTTCCTATAAAATTAAATACCTGTCGAAAAATAAACAGATCAGGAAGAAGTTTATTATAGGCGGTGGATTTTATTACGGCACTGACCTCGATAACCACACAGATGTTGGGGCTTCTGTATACAGGCAGTTTATTTATAGCCATTACTGCGCTAAAAATAGGTAAAGAAACATATTCTTCGATTTCCTTTTTCCTCGTTATAACCAAATATGCCTCGTTATACAGGTGTTACAGTTCAATAGGAATTTCATGGGACATCTACCGTACCTCGTTATAAGCTAAACTTCGTAATAACCGTGTTCGTTATAGAGAGAGTTTACTGTATTACCTTCTTACCTTTTTTCAGGTTTTACATTCGAATGTACTCGAAATAAGTACCCGAGAAATTCGGGTAATTGTACTTTGAGTATTGTACTCTGAGTACTTTTCTGGAGCAATGTAATCGGTGCTCTGTACTCGTTCCTCAAATATGAAAAGTACCCGGTACTCTGTACCCGAGTACAATTTATCAGTACCCGGCCCAGCTCTGCTTTTAGTTCTGCATCTAAGGTCAAATTGTCACGAGGACAACAAACATCGGCAATTTTAAGAGCTCGATTGTACTTTGGTAAGATTATTTCATGAATAAAACTGTATTTATAAATACTTTTAACTAATATTCTATTGATATCTTCGTCTGATTGCTAAACTGTGCTGTTCACTTTGACAAGTTGAAAACTGTGTGTCACATTAATGGGATAAATGTCACTGAATGTTTTTATACACAAAGGCTTGAATTTTATTAAGTATTAAAAGATAACCTGTCGAATATCACACGATACTAAGAATAAATAAGAAAATAATTGCTCTAACTTGTTTCCATTCAGCAAAATTTTCGAAAAATTATCGCATTATTGTCAATTTATTCTCACTCTCTTGTGATAATAATGTTATGAATAAGTCACAAAATTGGCTTATTTTGCACACTAAAATTTATAGGAACAGGTAGACTGCATACTATAATACCACTTTACCTTTAACATCATACCTCATTTTCTTGGGAACTTCCTATAACATAAAAAAGCAGTTCAACATTACTCTTATAAACACATGTTAAGCCATTTACATTGATAATTTCACCGCCTACTTCCTTGTAGGTTTTATTAAATAAGGTTTTCTCAAATGCACTTTGTTCTTTGGATGTGATAAATAGATTTTTGTCATAGTATTTGGCCAATACTCTCTCACCAATACAATCCATTATTAAAATACCTTTTACAGTATATAAGGTTGGTTCCTAAAAATCCCAAAACAGATAAATACAGATAAACAGATAAATATCGATACATTTTTGGCAAAGTAACGTAAGTGACATTTTTGAAAATCATGTTTTTCCATTAAACTAACGCTATTATTGTTCAAAAGGTACTGCCAAAGTGTAGTAAGCCTATACGTGTATTATGTTTAAAGTAATTCTAGGCTTACTACACTTTGGCAGTACCTTCTAAACAATAGTAGCGTTAGTTTAATGGAAAAACATGATTTTCGCCAAAAATGTCACTTACGTTACTTTGCCAAAAATGTATCGATATGTATATCGTTTGCTTACAGCCAAAACCAGCTATAGTCAGTTCACTAAACTCAGACGCAACTGGCTAGATATTTTAGTCGATAATTTTTTTGTTTTTTGCCAATTTTGCAAAAATTGGCAAAATTACTAACTATTTAGTGATTATTAACTATTTAGTAATTATTTTTTGCCAATTTTACTAAAATTGGCAAAATTACTGACTAAAATATCTAGAAAGTTGCGTCTGAGTTTAGCGAACAGACTATGACTACAATTTTCGGACTTTCGAGAAAACTATGTTTTAAACTTTAATTAACAATTCAAAGTTTTATTTTAATAAAATTAAAAATAATATTAAAATAAAACTAAATAAAATAATATATTATATTCGTGGTTTTAATTATTTACAAACCAACTGAATGCTGAAATCAAAGAAGGTCTGGGGAGATCTATAATTTGAATCTCACTTCCTGCCTGTTCAGCGTGGCAAAATTCCAATGAAAACTTGGTTTCGTATACTCAGTTAGGAGTAAGACTGGTAGAAAATAATAATTTTGCTGTAAAATGAAATCAGGAGACATCTTATATTTCAGTTCGCTTAGAGAGCGTCATAATCATCCTTAGCGGTTTCAAGCTCCTTATTTTTCTGAGAGTGTTTATTTGACTACCTCTGGACGAACTGAAACAAATCCTTCCTGCCTGTTCAGGATGCAAATTACAGATCTCCCCAGGCCTTCTTTTGATCCAACACCTGTCACAGGTGTTGGATCAAAAGACATCTATAGGGAAGTAAGGTTTAAAATATACAAAACCAGCATACAGCCAATAGCAACATATGGTGTAGAAACATGGATCATGACTATTTGTCAGCAAGTTTAAAATGCTGTTTTATCAACCAGCAATTTGGATTTCTCTCTGGCCGCTTCACTGAATTTAATTTATTGACATTTACCGACTTCCTTGTGGAATCTCTTGAAGGTGGCTTCCAAGTTCATGCTGTATACACAGACTTTACAAAGGCGTTTGACCGGGCAAATCACAAGATTTTAATTAATAAGTTGAGAGGTCTGGGTATCCAGGGCGAACTTTTAGAATGGTTGTTATCCTAAGTATCTGAAAGAATACAGATAGTACATGTTCAGGGTTTTCGATCATTTGAAATTAAGGTACCTTCAGGAGTGCCACAAGGGTCACTTCTTGGACCCCTTCTATTCAATATCTATGTTAATGATATTGCCTCCTGTTTCCACTTTGCTTTTTTCCTAATGTTTGCTGACGATTTAAAATTATATTTTAAAATCAATAATGATGGTGACTATCAAAAATTACAATCTGACTTGGATCGGTTGAGCTATTGGTGTGATAGCAACGGAATGGAACTTAATGTTAAAAAGTGTCACTTAATGGTTTTTGGTCGAAATAGAACTCCTACAAATCATATCTATACTATTAAGGATTGTCCTTTAGACTCTGTATCTCAGATAAAAGACCTAGGTGTTGTGCTTGATTCCAGCTTATCCTACATCCCCCATATCTCATATATTGTCTCAAAATCACTTCAACTTTTAGGGTTTATCAAACGTGCAAAAGACTTTCTAAATATCCCATCCATAAAAGTATTGTATTGTTCACTTGTGAGACCTCACCTAGATTACTGTTCATGTGTTTGGTCTCCACACTATAACACCCATATTCTAGCTATTGAGAGAGTTCAGCACAAGTTCTTAAGATTTGTTGCATTTAAACAAAACCAGAGGGTTGATGAAATTAACTATTCTAATATAGAAAAGTCTCTCAACATAACCTCTCTCCAAATCCGACGCATGCATAAGGATCTCACAATGTTTTATAATATACTACACTCCAATAATTTTGGTCCTCAACTATTGGAGAAACTTAGCCTCCATGTTCTCAGTAGACAAATGAGGCTAAATCAACCTTTTTACATTAGACCCCATCACATTAACTACGGACACAACTCCTTCAGAACACCTAGGTTTGCTAACCAATATTCGGAGGGTTTAGATTGTTATAGTTTTCCAAATGAATTTAAAGCTCAGCTTAAAAACTGTATGTGATAACTTGATATCCTTGTGTTTTGTATATTTTTTGTTAATGTTTGTTATTTATTTAATGTTTAATTTTTAAATTTACTTTAGGTTAGGTTATAAATCTCCTGTGATTAATGTTTACACTGTATTTTAATTGGGTGATTGCCTGTTGATAAATAAATAAAAAAAATGACTGAAAAGACAATACATATAGGGCCGGTTGTTCGAACGCTAATCAACAATGATCATTATCAAATAAATAATTACTGCCACCAACTGTCAATGTCAACTTTGTTTGGGTTGCTAAAAACATAATTGATTACAATTCTGAGACTATAATCAATTAATATAACAATAATTATTAACATAATTGATAATAAATCTCATAATTGTAATTAATTATGTTTTCAGCAACCAAAACAAAGTTGACATTGACAGTTTGGTGACAGTAATTAAATATTTGATAATGATAATTGTTGATTAGCGTTCGAACAACCGGCCCATAATCATATTCCTTCTACCATACAATGGTGTAGGGTTAACTGAAAAGACTAAGGGCCGGTTGTTCGAACGCTAATCAACATTGATCACTATCAAATACTTAATTACTGTCACAACTGTCAATGTCAACTTTGGTTGGGTTGCCGAAAACATAATTATTGATGACAATTATGAAATTAGTTAATCAATTATGTTAATAATTGTTATGTTAATTGACTAACTAATCTCATAATTATAATTAACTATGTTTTCAGCAACCCAACCCTTTCGGCCCTTAGGGCCGGTTGTTCGAACGCTAATCAACATTGATCACTATCAAATATTTAATTACTGTCACAACTGTCAATGTCAACTTTGGTTGGGTTGCTGAAAACATAGTTAATTATAATTATGAGATTAGTTAGTCAATTAACATAACAATTATTAACATAATTGATTAACTAATTTCATAATTGTCATCAATAATTATGTTTTCGGCAACCCAAATAAAGTTGACATTGACAGTTGTGACAGTAATTAAGTATTTGATAGTGATCAATGATGATTAGCGTTCGTACAACCGGCCCTAAACCATATTAATACTTTTGAAAGGAAGATATTAAGGATAATATTGAGAACCCTCTGTAGCAAATTATGCAAAAATACAAAGATTGCGCTGGGCAGGTCACCTTATAAGAATGGATAACGACAGAACATCCAGCAGAATGCTTAGCGGAACTGTGGTGGGGCATAGGCCAGTAAGAAGACCAAGGAAGAAGTGGATAGACAAAGTAAGAACCGATGCTAAAGAGATATTGAGGGTGGACAACTGGAGGAGAGCAGCCAGGGGCAGAGATACTTGCAGGCGGATGCTAGGGGAGGCCAGGGCCTGACTTGGGCTGTAGCGCCATAAGAGAGAGAGAGAGAAAATATTGCAGTTCTGCCCTGGCTGGAAATTCACCTGACATGAACCCAATAGAGAGCATGAGGGAATTAATCAAACAGGCGATCACCACAGATGTTATTGCCACGAAGTGACAGTTGATTGAAGCACTTAAAGAATGGTATCATAACAAAAGAGCATGTCCCAACGTGTAGAAGCTGTAATTGCAGCACTTTTATAAGCCTTAAAACCAACTACTTGCTAAAAATTCAATGAAACTAGAAAATTAAGAAATCATTTTACTGCCCTAATAATTTGGCCACTCACTGACATTATTGTACATTATCTCATAAGTACTGCATGTACAAATTGATAATATTAGTCATGCATGAATCATATTAGTTAGCTTGGAAAATTGAATTATGGTGAAGTGAAATGTTTATTGTGAAAGGTAGTGGATATTAAGGCAGTTATAAAACATAAACTAAGTATATAGTGATTAAACGTTTTCAAAAGCAAAAAATTAAACTAAGACGGATGTATTGCGTGTATGAAAACTGTTTGGAGCTTATGTTGTGTATTTGTATGATAGTTATACAAGAATGTGTATGTTTATAAGTATGTATTTCAAAAATTCTCTCTGGTTATATTTTGTCTTATCTTTAGAATTTAAAAAACTCTTATATTCTTACCCATTGCATTCCTTCCATGTCCGAGCCTATCTTAATTATTTATATAGATGGATTTATATCAAAAAATAAAAAAAATAGTTTTTTATCAATTAATTGTTAATTTTTCATCACAGATACCATTTATTTTGACAGTTTTTGATGTTTGACAGTTTGATTGACTGGTTTGACAGATTGATTGACTCTGTGGAGAAAGCACAATTGTTTGCTATTCTGTGGCACAGAACAGACAAGCTACGTGATGTTGTTGTTAGATTGTCAAATAGAAAGAAAGTTAGGTTAATGCCCAAATACGCCAAATAAGTTTATCTTTATCCTTTCACTCCTTTGGGTTATTCTAATTTTCACTTTCGTATCGTCCAAAACGCAGAATTTACAATTTTAAAAATTCTTTCCATCATATATTCTGAAAAATGTCTAAAGGCGGCAGAGGTAGAGGATGGCTAAATATCAATAAAAATCAGAATAACCCTGTGCCCCCAGGTAATATTGTAACTGTAGCTAAACCAAATATTCCTTCCGTTGCAGATGAGTCTCTATTTACTGATGCTTCTGAATACAAAGAAATTATTAATAGAGTCAAAGAGCTCAATATATCTGATGATGGTATAAAGTTTAACCAAAAACTTAGATATATTTTGGAAAATTGGAAACAAGACTGTAAAAGTAGTGAAGAAGTTGAGTAAGTATTTATGTGAAACGTAATTTAAAGCACTGTTTATTAAAAAAAATGAATTAACATTTTCATCTTGTTCCAATACGAAGCCAAAGTTGTTTTATATTTCAGTTCGTTTAGTGAGCTCAACAAGCACCCTTACCGAACGGTTTCAAAACTTGTTAGTTTTTATCAGAAAATGCATAATATGTTGCTATCGCTAAACCAAACTGAAATGATCCAAATGACTATTTTTATACACTGTTTATTTATTCATACACCCAACAGACTTATAAGAATTGGACATTTTTGTAAATCGCAATCGTAACTAATTACAATGATTTTAAACAAAACTCAAAATTAAGTACAGTAGAACCCCAATTAAGGAGCGTTCAAGTATTACATAACGCGATTTTTGAAGATTTTTAACCCCCCCCTACGTAACGCACTCTTATGGGAGTAACATTTGCGTAACGCAATTTTTGAAGATTTTTGACACCCCCCCCCCCCCCCGCCCGTACCTGCGTTACGTAATACTTATCTTTAATAAGGGAACAGTCCCTTATCTGTGTGCAGATTACACATGCCAACAAAAAAAAAAGATTTAAAAACTTTTCTTATAAATTTATGTGAATCCTATGTAGTTTTTGGCGCTAAAAAAGAATCTGAAATTAGATTTTACATATCACCCACAGTGTTCCCATAATATGGCACTGGCTTATTCTACAATATAATAATTTTAAAAACACAAAATACCGGAATACATTAAAATGATACATTATTAGAATAATACCTTTTATCTAATTTTTATCTTTTCATAGTATAGATCTGTACAAGCATTTCAGGAGTCAGTGCTTTTGTATTTTCTTTCTCTTTTTTTTTCTGTACTTCTCAAGTAGCTTTTTCTCCGATGCGAGGCACTCTGTTGTTCCTGATGAAGTGACCAACAGTAATCACCCATCATGTTGGGGTGTTCCAACATCCCTGGTATGGTTGCTCCATCACCTTGATATCCTGGTGGAAGTGTTCGCCTCGTTTTTCAGTGACTGCACCGAGATTTTCAGGGAAATGATCAAGATGGTTATGCAAAAGGTGGATTTTAAGGCTCATTTCCAAATCTTAAATCTTATCTAAAATCTTAAAAAACTTATCTAATAAATTAGCTACTATAAGCTCATAGTTAGGGTCTTTCACATATTACCTAAAAACTCGGTTACAACTTTCTTGAATCCAATCCAAGCTTCTTTTTCCTTAGTAGTAATCTTGGTTTCAAAGGTAATTATGCAATTTTAAATGTTAAATTGTGAAAGAATGGTGGGTGATACAGCATTTTTAATATGATTTTCGGACTCAGCACACCAAAATACATAAGATAAAGGTAATTTAATCAAAAAAATTTTTTCATCGTTGGCCTGTGTTATCCGTGCTATGATTTTCTATTACTCAAGCTGCATGTTTAAGCTTTTATCAAAATAGCTCAAGACTATATACGCCAAGAGGGAGACTCATAATGAAAGATTTATTTTTTCTGTTATCCTTTTATGGTAGGTACGTAATATGTATTGTTATGATCTGCTTCTTATTAATTTTATATTAATTATTATTTATTTGATTAAATATTTAATTGTCGCAAATCATACATAAAAATGAATAAAAAATCTCAGGGTGCCTTTTTATACTATTAAAAAAAATCTAAATTATCTCACGTTATACTTATCTTCTCTCGTGGGTTCAGTATCTCTTAGTTGATCCTAATCGGGATAAAATAGGGAAAAGAAATAAAGCAAAATATTAAAATAAACATACAGAATTGTCTTTTATTTATCAAAATCAATACTCTAAAATCTCTCAAATCTAGAACCTGTGGACACAGATGTCCGAATGAAATTTTTACCACTTAAAATTTATTATAGTTAAAAAAAAACAATTTATCGGTTTGTTCCCGATGACTTTGGTAAAACAAACTAAACAAAACAAATTTATGTATTCGCAAGATTACCTATATTTACTGTTTACTTTTTGAAATATTGGAATTTTAATTCATATGCTTTTTACTCAAAAATTTAGTTTCCGAACATAAAAATCTCTTTCACATAAATTGACTGACCTTTTGCTTCACTCACTCTGATGTCTTCTCGTGACCCAAAACAGCTCTCCCTCGTTGACTATGTTAAAGGCTACTCATCAAAGCCCTCTCCGTTCTCCAGCTTCAAAACTATCAGCATACCAGCACCAATTCTCCAACAAGCCGGGCCTCTTTTGACACGTACTCGATTCAAACAAAACTCCAAAAATTCTCTGCTCTCCTTCTCACAATAATACAGAATCAAAGAGGTATTTCGTCTCAATTTGATCTGTCTCTCGTTCCACTTTTCAACACTATTCTCCTCTATCAAACAGCCACTGGTATCTGCTAACTATCTATCCACGAAAACGTCGAACCACTCCTCAGCGATGCCAAAAACATAATGACTTCTTTTTCAAACTCTCTCAATCATTCAAACTACCTTTCCCCTTCCAACTTGCCAAGAATCAGAAACAATCTTTTCCATTCGACAAACAAACAGTCATTCTCAAAATTATTCCGACCATCCTAATTACTTTCGGGGAAACTCTACAACATTTACTCGTGTTGAACAAAGATATTAAAATTCCAAACTTTCTTTTAAACCACTTTCCCAGAAAGTGATAATTACATCTACCTGTGGATTCTATAGTTCCCGTAGTAAACAATCTTTTTCCATTATAAACCTAAATACATCGTCCTTTTCACTTTAATTATTCACAAAAGTCTTTAATGGTTCATCGGAAAACTCATTAAAAGAGAAATCCACTTACATCCAAACTAAATTCTAATAAATATTTACAGCTCAATATACAGGGTGTATCAAATTTATGTGCCCGCGTTATTTAAAAAAAAATTTAATTTAATTTTCATTTTGCTTTTGATTGATAAATTGAAAACACAATAGTATGTATAGTACATACAGGGTGATTGACTAGTGGGTAAAGCCCAATAGATCTGCTATAGTAATAGATAGCAATAAAAGTTAATAACAAAAATTTTATCCACCTTTGAGCTTCACATTACAAAATTAGTTAGAATGTTACAGGTTGTTCGATAACACAGTGGCAGACCAAACTTATGTTTTTTTAAATGGAACACCCTATATTTTAATTTATATTCGAAATTCTGTTAACTTCTCCATCACAAAAATATAAAGGTTTGTTATATTATACAAGGATTTACAAAGTTGTAACCAATTTTGAATGAAAATAGTAACAAGTTCAACTCCCTGTATAAATAAAAATAAGCACAACAGCAATGGTTTATTAATACCCCATTTATTTATTTATTGTCAAAATTTTCAAGAAGAATTATTGACATTGCTAATTTTTTTTATATCTAATACAGGGTGTGTCAAAACGCAAGTACATTATTTTCTCAGTAATGTTAAATGGAACACCCTGTGTTTTATATCATTATTGAAAAGTAACATTACTGTACTTTAATTTTTATATAACATTCCCTATGTCCAAATTTAATAGTTTTCGAGATGTTTTCATTTTTCGGGGCAAATTATTTTAGGTGTCTAAATTTATCTAAATTTTAAGTCAGCCATGACTGAATTGTAACAATGTAGCAAATAAAGAAATAAAAATAATTTATTAGTAATACATTTTACAAAAAAAAACAAGCACGACATGCCACATTTTTGAAACAATTAAAAACTACTTTTTTATGTAAATGTAACAAATAAAGAAAGAAAATTAGTAATAAATTTTACAAAAAAACTAACACAAAGTACAACATTTTGTGAAGACAATTAAACAATACTTTTGTATGTAAATGTAACAATGTAACAAATAAAGAACGAAAAATAATTTATCAGTAATACATTTTGCAAAAAAACATGTTTGAAAAAATTAGAAGCTACTTTTAATAAAATATTTATAATATTTAATTAAATAAGGTGTTCAAAATTACCTTCTAACACATTTATGCACGCCTAAAAACAATCATTGAATGAGCTACTTACTCTATGAAGCATTTGTAAATTTACACATCGAAATACACTTTGTATTCTATTTTTCATCTCATCCCTTGTTGTTGCAGGTATTTTATAAACTTCATTATTAACGTAACCCCAAAAAAATCAGTCCAGTTTATTAAATTCTGGTGATTCGGGTGGCCACGCTACTGGTCCATTGAAAAATGAAAATATCTCGAAAACTAATAAATTTAGACATGGGAATGTTGTCTAAAAATTAAAGTATGGTAATGGTACTTTTCAATAGTGATATAAAATACAGTGTGTTCCATTTAAAAATTACTTAGAAAATAATGTACTTGTGTTTTGACTCACCCTGTATTTGATATAAAGAAAATTAGAAATATCAATCATTCTTAAACATTTTGACAATACATAAAAAAATATGGCATTAATAAAGCATTGCTGGTTTGCTTATTTTTATTTATACAGGGAGTTGAACTTGTTACGATTTTCATATATGATTGGTTATAACTTTGTAAATACCCTGTATAACATAACAAACCTTTATATTTTTGTGATGGAGAAGTTAACAGGATTTCGAATAAAAAATAAAATATAGGGTGTTCCATTCAAAAAAACATAAGTTTGGCCTGCCACTGTGTTATCAAACACCCTGTAACATTCTTACTAATTTTGTAATGTGAAGCTCAAAGTTGGCTACAATTTTTGTTATTAACTTTTATTGCTATCTATTACTATAGCGGATCTATTGAGCTTTACCCCACTAATCAATCACCCTGTATATGTATTTTATATAAGAAATAAATGTTCTGATTATCTGTGCTTTTTAATTATCAGTGCCACTGTCCGGTCCCGAGGAGCACGGATAATCGGGGTTCTACTGTATATACAAAATTGTTAACTACATTCAAACACGCTTATTGGAATAGCTTTCGTGCCATGGGAAAGTATTCCTATAACCGGGATATTCTAATAACCGATCATTGTTAACTAGTGGAAACATTTCGGGACCTCAAATTTCTATTTCTTAAACTGGTATATTCCTATAACCAGTATTCTAATAAGCGGGTTCGACTGTACTTTGAAAGACCTGATGAACAAAATATTTCTCCATTCATTTTTGTTTTGGGCTTTTCCAGTACCTCACCTTCAGGTGTTTAACATGTTCAGTGCCAATCTTGAACAAGCACCACTTAGCTGGTACCACATACTTAAATCGTTCATTTAGTAACACAGTACTTCTGACACCACTTATGCATCATCAGTATCTTTGATAAAATCTTCATGATGCTACTTGTGCATCATGGACACTGAAAGTGTTAAGGTCTTCCTCCCCTTTAGTAATCCATCTCGTTTTGGGTCTACCTCTTCTTTTTTGACCAATTAGTTTTCTGGTCATAACCAGTTTAGGTTATCCTTTAACGATCCTTTGTGACTTGACAAACCTGGTGGTGGCTGGTTCTTCGTACAAAGCCATTAACTTGTTTTTGATTTGTATCTTCCACCCATCTTCCTTGTATGCCTTTCCCATCTTTCATTGTTGGTACACAACAATAATAGCTTTAAAATTAATCATGCAATAGTATGGTTTATTCCATCAACATACGTCTGTTTTGGATTATCGCGCCAACGAATATTTCAGTGTGAAACATAAGAAGTACGAAAGTAAATGACTCTAATAATTATTCCAATAAACAGCAATGTAATTTGCATTATTTTCGTTCTTAATATTTTGCACAATAAAATATGCGTTGTCGAAATAATCCAACACAGTCGTATATTCGTGTAATAGGGTATAATACTTACAGTAAAACCTCTGTTACCTGAAACCTTTTTAACCGAAACGGCTGGCAGTTTCAATAATTTCACGAATAAAACATAAATTTTTATCACAAAACGGAAACAATTTGATGTTAATTTGTCAACAGTATCAACATTGCTTCCATACAACTAAAGAATGCAATTAAATATACAATGCAAATGAAACTATGGAGAGATATAGCTGCAAAACATCATTGTCAAAGGAAAACACAAAGGAAATAGAAGACTTCTTTAAAAAAACACTTTAAACATGTTCATTTTCCTTAACTTCATTATTCTGTATTTACATATTAAAGAAAACATTACGAAATCACCTCACAGTATTTTTTAATACCAAATTTGATTAAGAATACTTGTAAATTGTAAATTGATACAAGAAGAATACAAATAACACAATGTTATTTTTAACCCAAATTTTTATTATCTGAAATGGCTTCTCCAATTATTTCGGTTAATGGAGGTTTTACTGTAATTGTAAAAAATATCAAGATTTTTAGAAATACGTTTTTGTATAAACAATGTTAGTCATTTGTTATTTACAGATCATTTTTAAACATTTGCTGTAAGAGTTTTTCCTAACAAGTGCAGAAAGTCATACTTTTCCGCACGCGACTGCAGTTTGCCGAACGACGCGAAGCGGGAGTTCAACAAGCAGTCGAGTGCGGAAAAGAGACTTTCTGCAAGCGTTAGGAACAATATTTTTTTTATGAGTCTTTCAAAAATGATCTTAATCAATTAATTTAATTAATATGAAAATACATACACAAATTAATTCTTTGACAAGGGTTTCAAAACCAAACTTTCAGCATAATTGGTTAGCATGACGACGATCTTGGTTTCCATGACGACGATTCAAAACCACTGTTATTGTCTACTGATTTGACTTTCGAATATTATGTCAAAATTATTTTATTTCATCGAATTCTCGCGTTAATTTCATTAAAACATGAACACAATAAGATATATTTGAAAAAAATTTGTAAATAATATCTAAATATTAGTTTATTGCATGTATTATAATTACTTTAAGGCCATATTAACATATCTAAATTAACACGCTTGCGGAAAAGTAAAACGCGTGCGGAAAAGTAAAACGCGTGCGGAAAAGTAACACGCGTGCGGAAAAGTAAAACTTTCTAAACTAAAACGCGTGCGCGAAAGTAGACATTTTTGCACGCTCGTAGAAAAAAATCAGTTTTCAAACTAATCTACAAATGTAAAGTGAAAGAGTTTTACTAATTTGTAAATATTTTTTAATAGGAAAAGTTTTGATGCCTTGTATCAAGGATGTTTAAGTGATGATGAGTTAGCTTCTAAGCTGGTTATTATGATCTCGTCAAGATCTTTCATATCTCAAGAAGTTCATGACCAAAATTTCCGTCTCTTATTTTTAAGAAAATTACAGAATGATTTTGAAGGTAAGTGTAATTTTTTTGGTGTTATGTTATTAATTTCCTCTTTATTTTAAATGTGAATCAAGGTATTATACTAGTCTTAACATTTTATCAGGCATGTCATAATAAGGGACGATGATGAGAATGTAAGGGATGCAATAAAACCTGATAAAAACTAATAGCCACAAGGAAAGTAAATATAATCACATCACAAGTCCTATATATCAACAAGAAATACAGAAGAATTATTATTTAAATCCATTGTAAAAACATTGCTTTTTAAGTCAGAAACTACCAAATTTTTTATATCTTTATATAAGCCACATCCATCTTCTTTTTGGATTGGCGATTATCATTTTTTTTAACTGACACCAGAAAGAGACATTCAAATTTTTGTACAATCCTTAGGTCAAGTTTTGAAGCAAAGATATTCATATTTTTATGGATCTTTTCTGTCAAACTGAATTTTCAGTTCCAACTGTCTAGTAAATTTAGTAAGCAGCTTCCAGTTAAAAATAAAAGTTGTCAAAACTTTAAACACCTTTTTCTCAAAACTGTTTTTTTCAAAGGCGGTGGACATTGTAACTCAAAAACTATGTGACGTCAACTTATTTGACCTGTCAAAAATAAACTAATGGCTGCATCGTACTAAAATTTGATATACGTGACTATGTTCACCATGTCCATCTCTTTATCTAGATCTATATTAGTCCAAGTAATAAAGCTTAAAATTGGACAAATCCTCGCAATTTTTACAGAATGGATCGATTTATTTTTTATTATATTTTAATCGCAAAAGTTGGTAAAAACATTCATTCTAAGTAAAAAACGTTCTAATATTTTTTTGATAAAATTAATAGTTTTCGATTTATTCGCTATCGAAAGTGTTAGTTTTATATCGAAAAAATCCATGTTTTTAATAAGTTTTCTGCTAATAACTCCAAAAGTTTGCGTTTTATCAAAACAAATTTACTTAACAAAAATGTACCTTTTGAAAAATAAACAAAACCGTTTATTCTAATTCTCTTTAAGACCAATACCTAGTAATCGAGCTATACTTTATTATATGTTAGCTCTTCTTCGTCAAATGCTAAATATTGTAGTTTCAAAGTCAAAAGACGGGAAAACTATGCATTTTTCGAGGACAACTTGTTCAAACTAATTTAAAGTACTTAAAAATATCTATCTCCAGAAATAAAAAAAGTCTCTAGCTCAAAAATTAAGTGACTTATAATGAAAAGAATGCCATTCCCTATTTTTTTCAGCGAAAAAGTGATCGCAAGCAACCCCCTAATCACCACCCTAATTAAAATTAGTCATTGACCTTATTTGGTCTTTTTTATTTATGTATTATTAATAGGTTCTAGAAGTTTGACCGGCTTAGAATGTTTATTTTAAAAAAAAATGGAGTTAAAAGCGGATGACGAATTTTTGTAGTTTGGAAAAAATGGCCTTTTCTTCAGAATAGCAAGATCAGCTAGCATCAGAGATACGAAAATATGTTTAAACATGAAATTGTAGCTTATTTAATTCCCAAGAACCTGGTTTGCAAAAATTTTTTCTACGGCAAAAAATGAGTGAGCTATTGACAATTAAAACTTGTAATAACATGCAAAAACCACCGTTAACCCTTTCAAAGTCACCTCTTTTTGCAACTGAGGATTTTAAAAAGATTTAATATCAATAGGCTTATAGATCTTGTAAAAACTTATAAAAAGATAAAAAATAAAAAAGTTACGGTTTAAAAATTAGTATATTTTTAGCATAATAATGGAAGCATAATAATGTAAGTTAGCGGTGTTTTTACTCATTGGCCTTATTAATTCTTATTTATGTATTATTAATAGATTCTAGAAGTTTGACTGGCTTAGAATGATTAGTTTTTAAAAAAACTGGAGTGAAAAGCTAAAAACGAATTTTTGTAGTTTGGTAAAAAATGCCATTTTCTTCAGAATAGAAAGATTAGCATCAGAGATACGAAAAAATATATCAATATAAAATTGTAAGTTATTTAATTCCCAAGAACTTGGTTTGAAAAAATTTTTTCTACAGCAAAAATTGAGTGAATCCTAAATGAGTGTGTATATTGAAAAATATTGATTTTTTCTATACAAAACTAACACTTTCAATAGCGAATAAATCGAAAACTATTAATTTTATCAAAAAAATGTATAGAACATTTTTTGCTCAGAATGAATGTTTTTATCAACTCTTGCGGTCAAAATATAATAAAAAAATTACGCCATGGTAAAAGCGCCCCCATGGTAAAAGCGCCTTTTCAAGCGGAAAATTTTCAAGCAAATCGATCCATTCTGTAAAAATTGCGAGGTGAAAAGCTTCGGTTCCTGGCCTATGTGTCTAGGTATATAATAAATATGTAATTAGGTCTATCATGAAATGCACTGCTGAAATGAAACCCGACTATAGCACAAGAAGATATCTGGAACCAGTTAAATGAGAATCTTAGAAGAATAACAGGAAAGACAGGAATAACAATAATAGAAACACATGTAGGTTAGACAATATAAATGAATGGGTGCAATTTTTGAAAGGAAGAATGGGATAGTCACATTAGCAGAATGATAGAAATTAGAATAGAGAATAGCTTGGGGATAAGTCACTGATTGTAAGAAAAAGCATTGGACAACCTAGAACGAGACAGAATGACAATGTTTCAATAGAAAATGCGGCAACGTCGAAGAAAAACATGCAATATGGCTGGTTAAAAGTAGAGGAAGACGAAGGTAATTCTTTGAAGTGAGTAACTGTTAACTTTAATGTTGCTGTTGATAATTTGTTCATTAGGAAATACCCCACATTTATTTAGTGTTCTTGATCTTTAACTTTATTTATTTATTATTTATTTATTAACGGGCCTTGCCCACTTTTAGTACAATTTACAGTTTAAAAACCTCAATAGAATTAGTCAAATAATAAAATCTTAATATAAAAACAATATAAATACAGTCTAAAAAGTGCTTAGAAAAATAAAGTTAAAGTTAAAATAATAAAACAATACAACATTGATATATGAAACTGACAGGTACAAAATCATTAGTTACACGTTATTACAATATTGCTAAATTTATTTATTTATTTACGGGCGAACCCATTTTACAAATTAAGTACAATTTTAAAACAAGTACGATAATTTAAAAAAATACAATTAACATGTTAACCCTCCGTTAGTCGCTATCGGTGTCACACACCGACGACAGAATTATTCATTCGGGATTTACAAAATAACTGGTTTTTTCTATCGCCACTTTCTGTACCTCTTCCTATCAACTAACCTCGTGTTAGTTTACATTCTTACCTACTTGGGTACAGGTGTGTGAGTTTTATAGCTATTTTCGGTGCAAGACTCCGTAGCGACTAACGGTGTGGTTATTACTTTATTGGCATAACTTGCAGTTCAGGTAAAGATTTAGCATCTTATTATTGCATTTTATCGGTAAGTTTTGGTCAAATCTTATTTATAGATGTCCTTTTATGCCGAACAAAATCGTTTGTTGGAATTATGGGAAATGGTCCCTAGCGAATATTTTTATATTACTAATAACAATATGTATATTGTTATACTAGGGTTTTTCATTTTATATCTGTTGTTTTTCAATAAAACATTTTCAAAAATATTTTTCAGTCATTCCTATACACAATATAAAATATTTGTATGAATTTTATAGCAATAACTTTTTTTTTAATTGTCAGTCTTTGACACCGTAGCGACTCTTGATGCTCCGTTTATCCTAGCGACTAAAGGAGGGTTAAAGGTTTAAAACAAAATAAAACATTTATAAGCTAAAAACTACAAGACAATTAAACATGAAAGTACACAGACATAATATAAATAATAAACATAAAAAGTAGGTACCTACATCTGATAATAACCGTCGTCAAGTGATATTTGACAATACGGCCTTGAATCTGTTTAAGCTGTAGGACAAGTCGAGTTCCTGAAATTGATTTGCAATTCTTTGGCTTCGAGATAAGAACGAATAATGAGCATAATTTGTTCTATGCATTGGTACAGAAAATGAAACCAATTGTCTTGTCTGGCGGTTGGGAACTGCGAAATTAATTTTGGCTAACATATCTGGGCAGTTGATTTGTGAGTTAATCAGCTTAAATAATATAATTAAGTCGTGATGTAATCGACGGCTTTTTAATTTAGTAATATTTAGCATCTGTAAAATATCGTCATAATGCATATACTAATTTATATCACAATTTGCTTTAACAGGCTCACAAAACTAAAGCTTTCATTAAAAAATCCAAACTATCAGCATAACAATTCGTGACACTCTAGGTATATAATAATTAAGGCCAACATTGGTTCTCCTAAATGGCTGATGAAATGCGTTAACTGATTTGGTGTTTCTAATTGGAACTGCTAACAACATTGTGGCAATTAGTGAAGGACAGTCAATAATGCTATTAATGAGTTTAAAAATATTTTGAGATCTGCCTGATCCCTCCTCACTTTCAAAGTAGGCAAGGAAAATGTATCTTGTAATAATGCAAAATCATATGAAAACTCATTTACACGAGGTACAGTTGAGTCCGGGAATCTTTACCCGTGCGTCATCATTTAAAGCATACGAAATAAGTCGATGATAAGTCGGAAATTGAAATTTACTAAACGCAACAGCAAGTCACTTACTGTTGCGTTTAGTAAATTTCAATTTTCGACTTATCATCGACTTATTTCGTATGCTTTAATTAAATGATGACGCACGGGTAAAGATTCCCGGACTCAACTGTATTCTGCTCGATTCTGTGAATGTGTGAAGTATAATGGGGGCTCCAACTTAAGCCCTTACATATGATACTGTCAGTACTTTGCCTAATATATATTTTAAGACATTGTCGCTGGCCAAGAAAAATTTAAAGTACAGGTTAACACCTATGAACGGATATAAATCCATCCCTATCTGACTCCCCTTCGTATATCAACTATTATGTATTATATTACACTACATCATTCTACTACGCCTAAAACATTTTTTAGGTGGCAAAGTTCTTCAGAAAACAAATCCGATAGCATTTAGAAACTGTGTACGTATGTTAGGGGAATTTTTTAGTAAAGCAAGACTAGTAAACGGTGATCCATTCACATTTATGTTAATTCCATTGGTAAATTGTCTAGAAATGCTCCTAGATTCACCACAAGTTTCCGATTTACAACAAGTTGCTTTTCAGGTAAGATACTCATTATTTTTAACATTTAAAATGTGTTTGACATACAGAACCGTTCTACTAACTACATCCACCACTTCGCGTATCTTTAGTACATATTTCTGAATGTTACCGAGAAGTAGATGTTGGCTGAGAATCAACAGAATCAAAGAAAATGAAAAATCAACGCTTGTTAATCCTAGGTGGCAAAAACTTTACCAACCAGTTATATTGCAGCTAATTTGGTTATTGCAGCCTATTTGGTACATTGTGTATATTTTACTGTTTTGAATAATTGCTATGTTACTAAGTAAAGTCGACTTCATTTTCCACTGGCGAAGCGTCCATGTAACCACTGTTACCATTGGTAACAGTTAAAAATCTTGCAAATAAATATTTTATGACTACTATGAAATAATTCCATTTATATTTTTTACCAACGGGATAAATATTTGTTAATAGTATCTACCTTATTCAGTAAATAGTCAACTAATAGACGCACGAAAATATTGGCGAGATATGTGAATCCATTTCACGTTATTATATGCTGTTACCAATTCTGGCAGTGGTAACGCAAGAGGAAGGAGGAACCTCGCTATCACGTGGGACTAAATAGCTCGTTTCTGAAAATTTTGAAGAAGCGACGGCTCTAGAGACGGCACGCGGGCACGCTGTGTATATCAGTATTGTAACCATTTTGAGGATTGGTAACATTGCTTTAGTACCTATTACAGATTACAGTGTGCGTGCATTTAAATATGGAAGAGTGTTGCTGCGTATTGCGTAATTGATCAATTACTTGAAAAGTCATTCTCCTTGTATATATATTTTTTATATACATATATAATTTTGAAGAAAAAAATGAGATTATTGAAAATGGAAGAATTAAAATATAAACAATAGTTTTCAAAATCTGTTCTTTTTCCTACTTGTTCATTTTTTATGTTAATTTTATGGTAGAATAATATGTTTAGTTTGTTTCATATTTATTGCTATACCTGTTACATATACATAATTACATACATATCTATAATTTGGGAATAGTGATTTGTTTAATTTTATCCCACAGGATTGAAAACAAAAACTTATATTTGGGAGGTTCAAAATAATTTTTTTTAAGAAAATTGTTTACGTCTGGTTTTGGTAACACTTTAGAAAAAGTCACGCATCGCCACTGTCATTTTCTATACAGAGATTCCAAGAAAGAAGGGATTGTTAACAAAAATTCTTATTTCCGCTGGATTTGAACTCACGATCACTGAGTTTTTCAGCACAATTAGTTGACGCTTTTACCACTGGCCCATCAAGACATTTTACCACGAAGTTGGTTAGAAGCAAAAAAAATGCAGGGTCAACTGTCTTGTCTTGTACAAACGAATCGGTTTCTTTGATTTAAACTTGATAGGGCTTTAAAGAAATCGTGATTAATAAGATTGGGCTATTGACCGATTATGTGTCTCTGGAACACAAACATAGGTGTTGGCTATATATGACTGTAGTCAGACCTATGATGAAATATCGAGCACTACTATAGTTGATTTTTTAACCAAGAGGAGTAAACTAAAAAGATTCATCTTCTTGTTTCGATGATAATCCATACATGTTATATTATACACTAAGCACCAAAATTAACGCACCACCTTAAAAATGGGACATTTTTGATGTCTCGAATTTCCTAAACCTGTCTTCCGATTTTAGTGATTTTTTTAGTATATTATAGCTTTATTCTTCAAGAATATCGATGTAATAATATTATTACTAAACAGGTAAGTGTCATTGTATACCGGGTGTAAAAATGATAGTGTGTTTTTCCTAAAGGTTTGGAACACCCTGTGGAATATTCTAGCGTATATAAGATATTGAAATTAAAACTCAACTGTAGCGTAAGACTTTCTTAATATTATGCTTTTTGCTTCATTCGCTTATTTGGGATAATAAACAGTTAGGTACTTTAACAACTAGCCAGGATATTCATCAATACAGGGTGTTTCTAAATAAGTGCGACAAACTTTAAGGGGTAATTCTGCATGAAAAAATAATGACCGTTTGCTTTATAAACATATGTCCACAAATGCTTCGTTTCCGAGATACGGGATGTTGAATTTTTTCTTACAAACTGACGATTTATTTATTGCTCTAAAACCGGTTGAGATATGCAAATGAAATTTGGTAATTTTTAGGAGATAGTTTTTGCGCATTTTTTGACATACAATTAAGAATTTTATATTCACCATTGGCGTGCATACGGGTATAAACATTTTAGATACATCCCGTATGCACTCCAATGGTGAATATAAAATTCTTAATTGTATATCAAAAAATACGGAATAACTACCTCTTAAAACCTACCAAATTTCATTTGCATATCTCAACCGGTTTTAGAGCAATAAATAAATCGTCAGCTTGTAAGAAAAAATTCAACATCCCGTATCTTGGAAACAGAGCATTTGCTGACATATATGTTTATAAAGCAAACGGTCATTATTTTTTCATGCAGAATTACCCCTTAAAGTTTGTCGCATTTATTTAGAAACGCCCTGTATTGATGAATAACATTGCTAGTTGTTAAAGTACCTAACTTTTTTATTATCCCACATAAGCGAATGAATCAAAAAGCAAAATGTTAAGAAAGCATAAGGCTATAGTTGAGTTTTAATTTCAATATTTTATATACGCTAGAATATTCCACAGGGTGTTCCAAACTTTGAGGAAAAAACACACTATCGTTGTTACACCCGGTATACAATGACACTTACCTCTTTAGCAATTATATTATTACACCGATATTCTTGAAGAATAAAGCTATAATATACTAAAAAAATCACTCAAATCGGACAACAGGTTTAGGAAATACGAGACATCAAAAAACACAAAAAATCGCCGATATACGTAATTAACCTATAAAATGACAGAAGTGACAAAATTTCATAAACGTCATTAGTGTCAAAATATAATAACAGTGGAGTAAACTTGCCCGCGGTTGGACCAATTAGAAATAAGCATTACGGCGCGCTAAATTTGAATCACTCCTCTTGGTTAAAAAACAAACAATAGTATGATGGTCTAAATGCCAAAAAGATCACCAAAGAGAAGCTGAATAAAGTTCAACGAGAAGCATACTTACTTATACCAGGAGGCATGTTGACCAACCCAACCGCCTCCGTCCATGGAGGTCATACTTGACATCCATTGTTCCAGGTTCCAGGAAGGAAATGGTTGAAAATGGTACCAGATGCAAAGTCGCTGAAATCGAATCAAATTGGCTCCAAGTTAGTGTGGATCTGTCTGTAGAATGTTGTTCAGATCGCAAACAGTAACAAAGTAAATTTGCCCTGGATTTATAGGCAGTCTGGTATGGAAGGGAATGAGAAAGAAGACCTACTTGCCAGGGTAGGGGCAAAAGGAACATTCATAGGTCCAGATTTGGCATTTTATACGAAAGTTGCATATCTAGAGCCTTATATAGCAGTAATATTTACATACATAATATGTATTTATTAATTAATAAACACCTATTTTCAGTTTTATTTGAACGGCGCCGCTATTAAAACTGAATGTCCTGATAAGCTTAACGAGCTATTCAACAAAATACGAACTCTTCTCACGTCTGACAAACAAATATCCAAAGAAGGAAAGCTATGGCTATTATTATCCATAGAACTGGGGGCCAACAAGTTCGGAGTGCTGCCCATAGATGTCTTTAAATTTTATCAAGAGCAAATCGGTGGTAATGGAATGTCTTTGTTTCAAGTAAGTAAAGAAGATAGAAAAAGATGTGGTACATGTAAAAAGATTAAGTAAAAATATTTGGATGGAGTTTGTATAGAATAACAATAAATTTTTATATTTTTTTAGACGCTTCTTTAAATCTACTTCACTTTTACTGTGTGCATATGCTTTACTATATGTAACTTGCTGTGTTAGAAATCTGAATGTTTGTCTGGTATACAGGGCTTTTCATTAATATATGAAGGGTCAGAGAGAAGAACAATGAATGTCATATCTGGAAGTGTTTTCGGTAAAATGAAAAACAAAGTTACATATTCATCTTTTTTGCTCCTTGCGTCAAATTTTCCGATGGGTTTTTAAGGCGATTCTCATCGTTATTTTCCCTTGGACAGGTTGATAGTACTCTTTCTAAGCTAACATAATACGCAAGAATCGCAAAATGACCAAAAAATTGACATTCATCGTTTTCCCCCCTGGTCCTTCATATGTAAATGTTTTAACTGCACAACTTTGAAGTCGAAATATTACAACTTATACACAAAGATACACAAAATATTCGTTTATGAAATTCAAGAAGTATTATTTAAATATTTAACACTTTGGGCCGACATTGACAATGACACACTCGAGCCGCAGCCGTCAGTGTCTAAAACTGGTGCAACGTGAATATGGGTATTTTTAACCCTTAACCGGAAATATGCCGTCTGTGAGACGACCTTCAATATACATTTGTTATCTCAGATTTTCCGTAACCGACAAGTTAACCCTAATCCGACTGGTCAGTTAGCCTTCCATTGAAATTTGAATTACTATGTGTTGTGAACTGCTTAGTGGCAATTATGAAGATGGCGAGATGGAAGGTCCCTTGTTTCAAACGAATGAGGATGATCGGCAGCCACTCCCCACCCCCACCAAAGAAGAAATTAGAGAAGCCATCCTCTTCTTCTTCTTCTTCTTTTGGATAGACATGACTGTCTGTTTTTTCAATGTGCCTCTAGTAAGTTGTCGTTCCATCGTTTTCGTGGTTTTCCCAATGATCTTCTTCCTATTGGGGAACCGTCTCTCGCTGTCCTGACTACCCTATCTGTTGTCATTCGAAACCATCCTAACACTGAAAAATAATAAAGCCCACTAAAAATAATAACTTTTCAAAAACGGCGACGACACCCTCTTGAAACACAGGGATAAACTGATAACTGCAATCTGGCAACAGAAAGAAACACCTACAGACTGGAAGTTGGGTGTACTGTGTCCTCTACACAAAAAGGGAGACATGATGGTGTGTGATAATTATAGAGGCATCACTCTACTCAATATGGCATATGTATAAAGTGTTGTCCAACGTATTGTACCGGGTGTCCCAATAAGAATGGCTCTCGGCCATATCTCAGGAACCGTTTGTAGTACAGCTTTGAGAAAAAACTATTTATAACAAAAGGTGCCTCGGGAAAAGCCTGGAAATTATCTTCATAATTGTAGGTTTACCGCTAGAGGGCGTAATTGAATATCAAAAATTAGAAAATGAAAATTTTACCAAATTTACCTAACGAAAGGGCACTGGAAATCCAATCATCGTATTCTTCATAAAATTCTGCGCATATTTGATTTCATAGGTTTAAGTATACCTTTGCAAATAAGAGGTGGGGGTGAGTGGGAACCTTCTTATGGAAAAATGGCTGTAAGTCCGGTTCTGCTAAATCGAATTTTGCATACTTGGTCTTGTTGAAAACAGCTCTTTTTCGTCAATGTAAGTGTCATATTTTCGAAATAGCCTAACAAGTAATATGCAAGCTAGGAGGCGTTATTTAATTATTTTAAGAAATCTAGTTTTCTTTGGAAAATATTAAATACAAGTATGCATTTTTAATCCTGTATTACAAAATTAGACCAAATTAGCAACATAATCCCGAAAACCGCATGTCGATACCTTTTTTCTATCTCGTGATATCTTAAGAAATGTGTAAATTTTAAACATAACTGTTACTATCACCGATAAACGAGGTTAAGGAAAAGTAGTGTGCTATAGAAAAACAAATAAACAATTTCCAGATGTAAACGTATATAATTAATGAAAACAACAATAAGACTAACTACACTATAAAATATAACAAAGAAATAAAACCAACTACTTACTTTGTCTTAGTGACTGCCTACTAAATGTTCAAATTGTTGCCCATCAGTTTCGATGCAAGCATTTACTCTTTCAAGGGTAGATTGAATAGCAACATATTTAACTGTTTTAGACTTTTATTTTATGGGGACGAAATAAAGACTTTGTTTTTGTCGCTTGGACCACTACTCGAGAAAACATGATCTAGAATCTAGAGAATACCAAACGTCATTCAAAGCATTGCGAAAGCAGAAATTGAGACTGCTGTTCAATCTACTCTTCAAAGAGTAAATACTTGCACCGAAAATGATGGGCAACAATTTGAACATTTGGGTCGTCACTAAGTAAGTATGTATTTGCTTTTATTTCTTTGTTATATTTTATAGTGTTGTTTGTCTTATTGTTATTTTAATTAATTATATACGTTTACATTTGGAAAATGTTTCTTTGTTTTTTCCATAGCACACTAGTTTTCCTTAATTTCGTTTACCGGTGGCATTAACAGTTGTTTAAAATTTACACGTTTCTTAAGATATCTCGAGATAGAAAAAAAGTATCGACATGCGATTTTCGGTATTATGTTGCTAATTTGGTCTAATTTTGTAATACAGGATTAAAAATGCATACTTGTATTTAATATTCTCCAAAGAAAACTAGATTTCCGAAAATAATTAAATAACGCCTACTAGCTGGCATATTACTTATTAGGCTATTTCGAAAATAAGACTCTTACATTGACAAAAAAGAGCTGTTTTCAACAAGACCAAGTATGCAAAATTCGATTTAGCAGAACCGGACTTACAGCCATTTTTTCATAAGAAGGTTCCCACTCACCCCCACCTCTTATTTGCAAAGATAGACTTAAACTTGTGAAATCAAGAATGCGCAGAATTTTATGAAGAATACGATGATTGGATTTTCAGTGCCCTTTTATTAGGTAAATTTTGTAAAATTTTGATTTTTTAATTTTTGATATTCAATTACGCCCTCTAGCGGTGCATCCACAATTATGAAAATAATTTCCAGGCTTTTCCCGAGGCAACTTTTGTTTTAAATATTTTTTCTCAAAGCTGTACTATAAGCGGTTCCTGAGATATGGCCGAGAGCCATTCTTATTGGGACACCCGGTACAAAAGACTCCTCCCCTGCGCCGAACGTAATATGTTATATATTATAGTGGGAGGATATCAGTGCGGGTTCCGGTTCCATCCTAATAAATCAAAAACGGACCAGATATTTACAGTGAGGCAGATTCTTGAAAAACCCTAGAGTTCATCATCGACACCCACCACAGATTCATAGACATCAAGCCGCATACGACTCAGTTAATAGAGGTAAACCTCTACTTGCTATGGTAGAATTTCAAATACCGCTTACTCTTGTCCAATTAACTGAACTTATACTCACAGGAGCAAAGAGCATGGTAAAAATCCAAAACGATTTCTCCCTTCCATTGCAAAAATGGACTAAGACTGGGTGATGGACTATCGTGTCTCTTATTTAACCTGGCATTAGAAAAAATAATTCGAGAGTCCCAGATTAATGTGAATGGTACTATCTTTAACAAATCAGTACAAATTGTCGATGACATAGACATCATAGGTAGGTCCACAGAATTTCTGACTGAAGCATTTCGGTCATTAAGAGCATCTGCACAGAGGATGGGACTAAATATGAATGTTATGACCAAATATATTTGTTGCACTAGGTCAAGCAACCCGACTAATAATTGACGATCTAGTACTGGAAGGTGTCGACACCTTCATATACTTACGCTCGCTGCTAACTAAAGATAACAATGTTAGTCTTCTTCTTCTTTTAAATAGACATGACTGTCTGTTCCTTCAATGTGCCTCTAGTAAGTTGAGGCCAGTGAAGTGTTACTATGGCTTAGGAAGACAGATGGCCAGAACAATACTATTAATTAATATATTTTTTGTATGGCAAAACAATGATTTCGAATAGTTTCTTGAGAGTAGCATGACAGAGATGAAAGTCACTTTTGAGAACGGACCGGATTAGCCCATAAGCATAGCAATTAGGTACCTACCTATGTGTCTAGTAGCATGGCGCTTGCTGTATACGGATTATATACAACCATCTCTGAAACGAGGCCTTTCCATTTGTGTCCAAAAATATTACCTCTCTGGTTAAGGGTTAAAAGTGGTTTTTCTGTTGTATGTTCGGACTTGTTTTAGCCTGTTGTTTCGTATTTTTTGTACCATTGGTGGTATATGAGGGCTACGGTAGTGATAGCCGTCATGTACCACTTATGGTACAAGCGGTAATTGTCACATAACCTCAAACATTACCTCAATATATTCTTTGTTTCAGTTTGTGATAAACCACAAAGTAGATGATGATATCGAGAGGTAAAATATCGTGTCCTGCTGCAGTCCGAATCTGCTAGTGACTTTACAGTATCAGTGAATAGATAAAGTGACTCTAATAAACAAAGTGTATCGTTAGTGTCGGAAAATGATTCGTCAAATGGGTGTATTGATACGGTCGGTCCTCAGTCGACCATAATTGATGTGGCAAGTCCTTCATGATGTGAGTGTTTCTTCATTTACAACAAAATATGTTTTATATTCCGAAGAGGAAGAGTCCAAACCTAAGAAGATTTTAGAACCTAAACCATATTTAGATTCCGAGGACGAATATATTTTTTCTAATGTCTCTGGTTTCAAAGAGGATGATAGTGCCTTAGAGAGACAAATTATATCAGGAAACTGATAGGATTAAGTGACCCTGATGAAGAAGATCAGAATAATCCGATATTAGAAAATTGGGGACAATGCCGTGATAAACAAGACAACTTGTCAAATGGATATGAGGAGGAAGAGAAGAGATATTTTTCAAATCAAGCAGGTCTAGTAGCATGTAATGAGAGATTGTTTCAAGTAAAACAAATTACTGAAATGATTCGTCAACAATATGAAGATGTAATGGTGATGTAATGATGAAGCCATGGAGAGGACGATTAATTTTTTGTCAATAGCTTGCCAAGAAAACGCACAAATATGGAGTTATGTATATAAGAAAACGCACAAATATGGTGTATAAAATGTGTACTCTAGGTGGCTACACCTATAATCTTTAGGTATATGCCAGAAAAAATGGTCTTCCTCCTTCCTCTCATGGTCACACTTACGATGTTTTAGACCTCACTAAATGGAGTAATAAATGAATGCAGAACATTGTGGATAACTATTATTCAAGCATCCAATTGTCAATCTTCCTCCCAGCCCCCAGACCTCTTCCTCCCAGCACTATAAGTAAGAAGTTAGGAAAAGGTGAAGTATATGGGGAACAAAGTGAAAATGGAATTCGCGAGAACTGTGTATATCTTCTTCCTTAGGTCATCATGTTTACAATTTTCTGAAATCTTTCTCTATTGGCTGCTGCGTGAAATAATTCTTCTACTGTGAAACCACACCACTGTCGAATTGTGTGTATGACAATTTAAAAATTAATAATTTTAGTGATCAATCGTGCTTGTAATCGCCTTGCAGCGACACCAAAATAAAAAAAAATGTAGTGATTTTTTAAAGATAGAACAGTAGTTAATACGGCATGCGGCAAAATAAACACTACTGAAATGCGTATGCCTCAAATATATATGTGTCGTGCGCCGAAACGTACTGAGTGGTTTCTGAACGTCGTTATAACATAATATGTGAATGTCGTGTTAATGTTAGGTGCTTCTGAATGGTTCTCAGTTTTGCAGAAAAAATTTTATCGTGGAGTACTATTTCGGTCATACGGAAAAGGTTGCGAAAACGGTCCAGGTTTAAAATAAACAATGTTTTCAGCAGGACAGGGCAACCTGTCACACGGCCAGAGTCTCTTCAAATACCGCGTGATCATTTTGTGAGACCGCCACTCACCAGAACTAACGCTACCTGATGCGTACCTATAGGGAATGCTGAAGGAGGCAGACCGATTACCCTCTGACATTCCGGAATTGCGGACTAGAATTAAAGATTTTTTTCGTGCCATAAGGCATATTTAACATCTGTTTTATCGGCAACGTCATGAATAATGTTGGCAAGACTGTATCATGTATACTAAATATATAAATAATCATAAACGTTTCAATATTCATTTCAGTACTGTTTATTTTGCCGCATGCTGTATTTGAATTAAGCGCTGGTTTCCTCGAAAGCGGTGCCGACAACCTGCGATCATAACACTACGATGAATGACATCATAAAAAACTGTGCCATGCAAAATAATAGCGTTGGTTTCCAAGGATGCGTTGGAAGCCACCGCTTGCTGAGCTTGCACATTCCATTGCCCCAGTGAAGAACCTTGAATTTATCACCGTAATCTGACGTAATTCATCGCAGTGCTACGGTCGCTGTTTGTCGGTGCCGCTTTCGAGGAAACCCAGGCTTTAGTTCAATGAACGTTACTATTTAATTTTTGTGAAGTGCAATTGATTTGATATATTGGTTTTGATTGTACACATTCATTTGTGAAGTGAAAAAGTGATAATGGAAAAAAGCAAACATCCCGGCAAGTCGGGGTAAATCAAAAAATATTAAATATGGTGAATCAATAATGGAAATGGAAAACAACGCCAAAAGTAATAAGGAAACTAAAGAGGAAAACGAAATAAACCAGAGAATAAAACTAGCAGAAAATTCAAATATGCACGCACCGGTAAGTATTGAGAAAAATGAAAAAAGAGTATGCTGAGACAGACCAAGGACCTCATTAAAGAGAAACTTTCATACTGGCGTCGTATTATTGTTTCTCTATAATAAAATGCAGAGCATGTCATGACACGAAATAGAACAGTCAATTTACTCGGTAAGGAGAGTCCGTTATACAACAGTTGGAAGAGCCTATTTATTTAACGAGAGGAGTCAATGATTTTGAATTTGAGTCAGTAATTATCACCTGTGAAAGATAAATACAGTAGTGATGATATTGCTTTAAAAACACGTGATGAATCTATAGATGATTCAAATAAACAGGAGTCCAAAATGTAAGTACCTATCTTTGAATATTTTCAACAATTTTAATGATATAATTACCAAAACTGGTCATATTTTTTTTATTTTGGGGTTAAATGTTTGTGTTTTGTTACTTGTATTGCCTGTTTGCCTGTGTAACTTCGCTTTCTGTTATTGATGAACTTGTCATGCTAATCGTTGTATAGTGTTCTATTGATCGTTGTATAGTGTATACTGTTCGTTGATATCGAGTACAAGCAATCTGTGCCCCTTTTTGTCTTTTAAAGTTGGGGTGGTTGACGCCTGTCAAAATTTTCAATGTATTTTAAATGTAATCATTTTTTCGAGTCCTGAGAAAACTAATAAGTATTTTTGAAAAATTTAAACGCAGAATGAAAGATTACCTACTTTATTACCAAGGGCCGAGAGTCCCTTAGAATGAAGAAAAAGTTTCTTTTGAATGAGATATTTGAAATTAAAAATCACACTAAATTTTCTCTTAGTTTTTCACCCCTGTAACTTATTAAGTTTTCAGGGACTTTCGGCCCTCGGTAATAACGTAATCTTTCATTCTGCGTTTAAATTTTTCAAAAATACTTATTAGTTTTCTCATGATTCGAAAAAAATGAATCCCATTTAAATAGCATTGAAGCCGAAAGTTCGTACCCATCCCCTTAAGGTATGTACATATTTATATGAAATTATTAATATAATTTCAGTGGACTCTATGTTTTTAGGTTGCTGGCTTAAGGTAGATTTTAGAGAGGAATTAATATATATAGACAATATTATAAATGTATAAAAATCTTACCCAAGTCACTGTTTCACCACTCGCGATTCTATCACGTCACATATACCTATTTCACGCGCGGTTCTCATACGAGCTTTAATTGTTTTTGGCGGATTAACGGTTTGTCTATGTCGGTTTATCGTCTACTATTGCACAGAGAGAAAAAAGGAAATTATATATTGTTTAGCTATAATTGAACCCTGAGAAAGGATCGTGTACTATTGGAGATGTTTTGGCAAAGAAAGCTAACGCAAGAGAGAGAATGCACTTATGTTGCCTTTGATGAAAACATGAGAAAAATTGAACAGTAGTGATTTCCGCGTTTCAGCAATATCTTTTAATTTCTTGTGTTGGTGAAATATATCATGTTTCTTCTTCTTTGAGGTTTGATTAGGTTAGTTAAGTCTCAGAATTCCTGGCGAAAATAAATGTCATATTCGAGCTCATCATCTTGATTCATAACAAAAGTTTCAAGATATTCCTTAACACGTTTGATGCCCATCTTGAACAAGCGCCACCCGCTGGTACCACGTTCTTAAATCGTTCATTTAATAACACAGTACTACTGACGCCACTTATGCGTCATCGGTACCTTTGATAAAACCTTCGTGACGCTACTCGTGCGTCATGGGCACCGAACGTGTTAACTAAAGTATGTGCAGGTAATATGGCCCGTAGAAGTATACATATACTAACATAGACCAAGCATATCGCGAGCTGACGACAAAATCTCGTGCGCTTGTTTGATCCGTCTTTCTCTAGAGTTAGAGCATTGAAACTCACAACTCTCTCTCCCTCCAACAAAAAGAGAATCTGCTTATTTACTTGATATAAGACAGAGACACAACAAACAACGAAAAAAAAAGATGATGTCACTTAGCTTTATAGACGGCTCAGTATGTTATTATATACGTCTATGATATGATCATGTACGGTAAGCATCTAAACATTCCGTATATGTATTTGGCACCTAGGAGTTTTCTATTGGTTCCTTGCGGCACGCGGTTATATTTCAACCAATAGGCGGCGAGGTGCCAAACGCATATACGGAATGTTATTCGGTGCGAAATTCATATACGGAATGTTAAATATTCGTAGACGGAAAAAGATAACTTTTTATTAGTCAGTTAAAACAAGATTGATTTTAAAATACTTGTTAATGTATTATTAAATAAAAATAAAACAATTATTATAGTATTTGGAATGTTATTTGGTGCGAAATTCATATACGGAATATTAAATATTCGTAGACGGAAAAAGATAACTTTTTATTAGTCAGTTAAAAAGAGATTGATTTTAAAATACTTGTTAATGTATTATTAAATAAAAATAAAACAATTATAGTATTTGGAATATTATTTGGTGCGAAATTCATATGCGGAATATTAAATATTCGTAGACTAAAACAGACGAATTTTTATTAAGTCAGTTAAAAGAAGACTAATTTTAAAATATTTTGTTAATGTATTATTAAATAAAAATAAAACAAGTATAGCTTATGGAATGTTATTTGGTGCGAAATTCATATACGGAATGTTAAATGTCCGTAGATAAAAAAAGACGACTATTTTCGTCTGGTAGCACACAGCCCTAGACTTCAACAGAAATAACAGAATTGAATAGCTGAAACATAAATCTAAACATATTATACAACACGTGCAAGTCATTAAAAATTCTGCGAAAGCGAAATAGTCAAATAAAGAAATAATAATGTCTCTCAAATCTATACCATTCCATTTATAAATTTCGTATCAAATAACATTCCATATAAGTAATAATTGTTTTATTTTCTTTAATATACATTAACAAAATATTTTAAAATCAGTCTTCTTTAACTGACCTAATAAAAAGTCGTCTTTTTTAGTCAACGAATATTTAACATTCCCCATATGAATTTCGCACCAAATAACATTCCAAATACTATAATTGTTTTATTTTTATTTAATAATACATTAACAGGTATTCTATAATCAGTCTCCTTTTAACGGACTAATAAGAAGTTATCTTTTTCCGTCTACGAATATTTAACATTCCGTATATGAATTTCGCACCGAATAACATTCCGTATATGCGATTGGCACCTCGCTGCGTATTGGTTGAAATATGACCGCGTGCTGCAAAGAACCAATAGAAAACTCCTAGGTGCCAAATACATATACGGAATCTTTAGATGCGTACGGTAATAAGGTCATGTAACAAATTTCATACTAGTTTTATGTTTAAACGATAGAAATTTTTATAGTACCATCGTAATACGCATTTAATGCCAAAGTTGTTTATTAATTACATAATTTAAAAAAGGTGTCAACTGGTTCTAATAGGTAAGTTTTTATTATATTATTTGTACTTACATATTTCGTAGACTGTAAATGTTCTTATTTTATTGTATAGTTCGAGAAATTTATATTGTGAAACAGCTTTAAGGTCGGCAAAATTTGGTATTCTTTGTCAAAGATGTTTTAAGAGGCGGTTCGTTTGATGACATCTGTTTTTCACACCCACATAATCGGTCCCCTCAGACATTTACAAGTTTTACAAAACTTTTAGTTCAGTAGTATGTCTTACTGGAGTATAGGTGTGTGATTTAAAGCTCGATAATGGAGTGTAAAATGTTGTTTAATTTAAGATAAATTAATTAATTAATAATTAATTTTAGCACATACGATATGTCCTGCTTTAACGGTATATCTAAGTAAAAATAAATATTTTTAATTACATATTTAATCACCAGAAAAAACAACCAGCCTCCGAACTATATTAAAGGGGAACTAGCAGGACTTACAAATCTGACCCGTTTCACTGTATTGGTTACTTAAACTATATAATTCTCAATTTATTACTTTTTTAGAAAAATGATAATTGATACTACCGATAAAATTGATAGCAAATCTAACTTGTCCTTTAGTTTGCATGACTCTAGTAGCTATGAAATTATTAATTCAGACGATGACCAGAGTGATTCTTCAAACATCCACAATATTTATGCCCTGATTGTTACAAATAAGATATTTTTATGTTTCTGTGCTGTATTTGCTTGACATTTAATAAAACTGTTAAAAATTCTGAAACTGTTTTAGTATTAGGTGTTAAGTTTCATAATTAGGTATAAAAATTCACTCACTGTGGCCATATTGCCGACACCATGTTAGTTTTCTGGCCAACAGCATTATTTTTTAATTACGTCATAAATATAGTATTTTTAAAAATTATAAAATAAACATATCTACTGGGTGCTTCATTAATAATTGGACATATTTTAACTGTAGATTCCTGGGCTCAAAATATTAGGGTTTAACCCAAATCACCTAGTCCGAAAATGTTTCCTTATAGGAGCTTTCTTTGAAGATGGCGTCTTGTAATTATTTTTTTAAATACCTCCAGAACGCTTCTATTTAGAAAAGCGACAATTGGTACGCCTATTTATAATCCAGATATAAATTGCGAATTTCTAGTACCAGTCATGGCGTCCCTTTTTGGGTAGGGTAGGTTGTTTTATCGCATAACTTTTTTGTCTTTAACTTTTAAGCATTTCTGACACTGAATTATTAATTTGTGAGGTATTCTAGTACTAAAAGGTACTCTTCAGTTCATCTTTATCGCTTTCTAGAAAAATTAATTTAAAAAATTTTTCGTTTTTTGAATTTGAAAATTTTTTTCAAAAAAAAGTTGTAAGTATTTTACCGACTTAGAGCAAGAGTGACTTTTAGAACTAGAATATCTGATAATTTAATAATCTAGTGTCGAAAATGCTTAAAAATTCAAGCCCCAAAAATAATGCGATAAAATAACGGTTGACCTACGCAAAACGGACGCATATGACCGGTAGTAGAAATTCGGAATTGATGAAATCGATTCATCTCTGGAAGATAAATAAACGTACCAGTTTTCGTTTTTATAAAAAGTTTTTTTAATTTTTTTTATTAATGAAGTTTCAAAAATGCTTAAAACTTAAAGACAAAGAAGCTATGCGATGAAATAACCGTTGCCCTACCCAAGAGGGACGCCTATTTTAAATGCGAGAATTCACGAATATACCGAATATAAATACCAGGGAGCAAGGGTCGGAGCGAGGATACAATCCATTGCTCTCCGTAGTGAGCACAACTTTAGGAAGCATTTTCGGACTAGGTGATTTGAGTTAAACCTCAATATTTTTAGCCCAGTTACAGCTACAGTTAAAATATTTCCAATTATTAATGAAACACCCTGTGCATCTAGATTGCCCATATAACTATAATAATTTGACTTTGGCCCCAAATACAAACAAAAGATCTTATGGTGGTCATATTACTTGCACATACCTTAAATATTAAACTATTTCCCTAACTTTTATTTTTTTGGCAACATAAAATTTAGTGATGACGAAAACTATAATTTTCACGTGATTTTTTGGAAAAATTAATGGTTATTTTGCATTTTATGAAAATGTGTTCAAATAACGTATATTTTAATAAAAAAGAAATATAAAAAAATCATTTATAAACCACAAAAAATAAAAACCTTATCTTGTTAAAGTTATATTTAAAATCCTTAAAAAGGGCTGTATCACAACAAAACGTTTTCGGAATCAATATTCCATCATCAGTGTTATATCACAGGTTTACATGCTTTAAGCCACCAAAATGTACGGGTAAAAACCCTTAAATTGATCTTAAACAGTTGGGGTTACACTATATTATCCGATTTTAAAGGATGTTAAAAATATTTCCAGTATAAACCCTGGCATCACATGACATCAACCATATTGGTTGGGAAATTGTAGGTAATAGAACCTACATGGTTGTTTTTTTTTTAGAACCTTACATGGCAGAGTTTAGGTGACAACTGTTGTTACCTAAACTCTGCCATGTAAGGTTCTACCTACAATTTCCCAACCAATATAGTTGATGTCATGTGATGCCAGGGGTTAATCTGGAAATATTTTTAACATCCTTTAAAATCGGATAATATAATGTAACCCCAACTGTTTAAAATCAATTTAAGGGTTTTTACCCGTACATTTTGGTGGCTTAAAGCATGTAAACCTGTGATATCACTGATGATGGAATATTGATTCCGAAAACGTTTTGTTGTAATACAGCCCTTTTTAGGGATTTTAAATATACCTTTTACAAGATAAGGTTTTTTATTTTTTGTGATTTATGGTATACAGCCAGTACATGAATTTTTCCTTGTGATATTTTTTATTTATAAACCCTTCCAGGCTTAATCACAGAACATTTTCGGAATAAATATTCCATCTTCAGTGCTGCTACTAGGTATACATGTTTAAAGCCACTAAATACATATGTGAAAACCCTTTAAAATGATATTAAATTGGTAATAGAATACATGAAATTTTAAGTATATTCACTTCACGGCGACGTAAACTCCCAACGAGAGTGGCTGGTGGAAAGACGTAGTCTCTAAACGTACTTTACCTAGTAGCAGCACCGAAGATGGAATATTAATTCCAAAAATGTATTATAATTTATTTTTTGCTAGATCTAAATATACAATTAGAAATAACAAAATTGATTTTTCAGTGTTCCCAAAACATCTTAAGCGTACAAACGCCAGAAGATAACAAGACCTTAGAAAACTACAAGAGCAGCGTGAACGTCCTCCAGCTATCCACTAAACCCGAACCAACTCAACCTGCGTTAGAGCCTACCGTTCCACAAGTCACCAACTCCGTGACTAACTTCACACCAGAAGTCGTCAACCACACCCCAAAAGAACCTCCGAAGACTCAGAACTCCAGTAACAACACAGGGAAGTTCGGAAGACCCATTTTGGGGGCAGGAGCACGTCTTAACAAAGCGAAATTCAACAACGATTCTTCGAATTGGAGAGACAAGGATAACTCTTCGACCGGGGGATGGAAGAAGACCGGGTGGGGGAACAATGATAAAAACTCCAAGGGTAAAAGTAAAGGATGGGAACACGACGACAGGTTTGAGAATAATTATAGTTAAGGTGTAATTGGTTTAGGTTCGTAAGATTTGTGGTGATGGCATTGTCAAGCACTGATGAGTTTATTTCTTGTTAAAATAGACCAGTCATAAGCGGTAAAAAACTGTAAAACCGTGGAATTATGAGAATCAACACCGATTTCTCTTCAAAATCTACCCTATGCCGAACCGGGCTTTTGCCCTGGGGGTGAAAACAGCCCCATCTAGGGGATGCAAATTCTTTCAATCAAAATAACTATGGAAGTCGATAGATTGACCAAATCTAAGTAAAGGGCCTAGCCGGGTAAGATGATGAAAAGTGCCCCCAACTCGATTCGAATTCCATATAGGTCGCCGTTTATCATATATAGTGAAACTCACTTTCTGAAATTTTTAGCCCCCTAGGTGGTCATGTCACCCACCTAGAGCCTAATTAGGGTTTTTATGTTTTTATTTTTTATCTCAGCGGCATCGATAACTAGCGAAAAACTTTAAATAAAAAAGTTGTAAGCTTTAATAAGTTCTGTCCGAAAATTTTTTTTTAATTTTTGGCGGGAAATTTAAATTTTAGAACGATTTTAAAATTTTAAATGAGTATAAAAAAATAACTAAGACATTCGTTTTCACGAAAAAAATATATAACGTGTATTTTTGCGTAATCTTTCACCTTGAATTTTTTCAAATTTTTAAAATTGGTGCAAACACATTTAAAAATAAAAAACCGCATTTTTTCGGTTTTTTTTTTCGTTTTTTGATACAATTTTATACATATATTTCAAAAAAGGTAACACCGTCACTAGAATAGGTAAAACAATGAAAAATAATTGGGGTTGGCTTAATAAAATTTGTTTGTAACGCCATCCATTTTCAAGATACAGGGCGTCGAAGAAAACAAAATTTTACACATTTTTTACGATTTTGCCGAAACTACTGGCAACATTGTAATAAAATTTGGCGAGTTTTAAGAAGTAGTTGTTGTGCATTTGTTGACATACAATTAAGAATTTTATATTTATCATTGGCTCGCATAGGGGTAATGGTTTGAATTTTTTAAAGAAAAAAGATAGTACGCCACTGACATATTTCAAATTAACAATCGTTTTTGAATTCCTCGTTCAATTTGTGACAAAAAATCTATCCTTCTATTTTTCCATACGACACGCCATTTTTATTCAAAAAATAAAACATCTTAACCCTTACAAAGTATTCGAACTTCTAGTAGTTTCTACATCTACATACATAAACTCGTACATCCATTATAAAAACTAATTCTAATACTTTGGAAGCGTTAAGATATTTTATTTTTTGCAGCAAAACGCCGCGTCGTATGAAAAATGAGAAGATAGTTTTTTTATCGCAAATTGAACGAGGAATTCAAAAATGATTGTTAATTTGAAATATGTCAGTGGCGTACTATCTTTTTTTCTTTGAAAAGTTCAGACCATTACCCCTATGCGCGCCAATGATGAATATCAAATCCTTAATTGTACGTCAAAACATGCACAATAACTACCTCTTAAAACCAGCCAAGTTTTATTACAATGTTGCCAGTAGTTTCGGCAAAATCATAAAGAATGTGTCAAATTTTGTTTTCTTTAACGCCCTGTATCGTGAAAATGGATGGCGTTACAAAAAATTTTTATTAAGCAAACCCCAATTATTTTTCAGTTTTTTACCTATTATAGTGACGGTGTTACCTTGTTTGAAAAATATGTATAAAATTGTATCAAAAAACCAAAAAAATGCGGTTTTTTATTTTTAAAGGTGCGTTTCACCAATTTTAAAAATTTGGAAAAATTCAGGGTGAAACATTATGCAAAAATACACGTTATATATTTTTTTCGTGAAAACGAATGTCTTAGTTATTTTTTTTATACTCATTTAAAATTGTAAAATCGTTCTAAAATTTAAATTTCCCGCCAAAAATTAATAAAAAAAATTTTTCCGGATAGAACTTATTAAAGCATACAACTTTTTTATTTAAAGTTTTTCGCTAGTTCTCGATGCCGCTGAGATAAAAAATAAAAACCTAAAAACCCTAATTAGGCTCTAGGTGGGTCACATGACCACCTAGGGGCTAAAAATTTCAGAAAGTGAATTTCACTATATATGCTAAACGGCGACCTATATGGAATTCGAATCGAGATGGGGGCACTTTTCATCATCTTACCCGGCTAGGCCTTTTTGTTCTATAAATTTTTTTTTGCAAAGTTGCTACTTTCCATGTTATTAGCAATTGAAACGATGCATTTTTCATTAAGAAAACTCACGTTTATAAGCGTTTTTCATGAATAACTTAAAATTTTAATTTTATAGAAATATTCATTAAGAATAAAATTGTAGCTAATAAAAAGACAAAGTGATTCGCGTCGGAAAGACTTGTGTAAACCCAATAACGACTGAGTTATAAATGGTTATTTTCGAAGAACCTCAAAATGGAGAACCTTTAATATCAAATAACTCGAAAGTGGTGCAGTTTTTTTTGGGAAAACTTAAGAGACATCTTTTAAAGTTCATAAAAAACCTTTCAAAAGTTTTTTGCATAAGAACTGACTGACTTATGACGAAAATAAAGTCGCTGCCTGGTTCTTTTATTTTTTTTTTTTTTAATGTAACAAACCCTCGTAGTTACAATCCTAATAGAAATGAATACCTTCACACTTGAAATTAACTTTATTTCGGTATAATTCATACGATCGGTGATTTGACCGGTTTGGAATGCTTAGTTTAGAAAAAATGTTGATTAAATCAAAATTGACATTCTTATAATTAAAAAAGAAAAGTGTAATAAAAGTATAATTTTTCTTAAATAAATCTAAAAGTATTTATGATACAAAAACAAAAAAAAAGGTCAAAATTTTCAGTAGAAAAATCTTACAATTAATATTTAAAACATGTTTTCATATTATGAATACTTTCAGGTTTATTTAAGAAAAATGCACTTTTTTATAAAAATGCCATTTTCGATTTAGTTGTCTATTTTTTCTAAACTAAGCATTCCAAACCGGTCAAATCACATGGATCGTATCAATTATACCTAAATAAAGTTAATTTCAAGTAGGAAGCTATTCATTTCTATTAGAACTGTAAGGTTTAATTGTTACATTTCAAAAAATAAAAGAAGCAAGCAGCGACTATATTTTCGTCATAAGTCAGTTAGTTCTTAGGCAAAAAACTTTTATAAGAGCGCATTTGAAAGGTTTTTTAATGAACTTCAAAAGATCTCTCTCAAGTTTTCCCAAATTATTGAAGGTTCGCTATTTCGAGGTTCTTCGAAAATAACCATCATTTAAAGAGCAATAACTCAGTCGTTATTGGATTTACATAGGTCTTTCTGACGCGAATCTCTTTGTTTTTTTATTAGCTACAATTATTTTCTTAATGACTTTTTCTATAAAATTAACTTTTTTAAGTTATTCATGAAAAACGGTTATAAAACATGAGTTCTTTCAATGAAAAATGCAAAGTTTCAATCGCTAATAACTTGGAAAGTATCAACTTTTCGAAAAAATTTTATAGAACAAAATTGACTCAGAATTGGTCAATCTATCGATTTCCATAGTTATTTTGATTGAAAAAATTTTCATCCCCTAGATGCTTTCACCCCCAGGCCAAAAGCCCACTTCGGCGTAGGGTAAATTTTGACAAAGGTTATAAATACTACCTAAATCCAAATTTTTAAGGAAATCTACCTTGATTCTCAAAATTCTACGAAAAAATGGCTGTTGATTGGACTAGAAGAAATTAAGTAAAACTTATAGTTAGGATAGTTAGCAAATTGTAAAATGGAAATTTTTTGATGAGTATTTATTATTCAACAAATCAACTAAATCTATTTCACACCTACTGGTGGTGAAATATGATGTTCGTTGTCATTTTGAATAAATAAATACCATAGCAAAAGTTTGTAATACATTCAGCAGCACAATTAACCGTCCACCTTGTATTTCTTTCAATTTGCAGAAATGGTCCATCTTGGAGCACTTTTTGTGAAAAAATTCGTTTATCAAGGGATGCTTAGCAAAAACCAAATGTCGAAACCCCAATCTTCGAAGAAAATTCAAACATAATTTTGAAAAACAGTCTACTTAAAAAAATACAAGTATTAATATTGGATGTTGCTGCCTTTGGCCCTTAGGACTTCTTGGAGCTGGTTCGGCAATACGTTCATGATATCCTGGATATCCGATTGAAGGATATTGTGCCACCCCTCTACCACAGTCGTCTTGAGCTCTCCGAAGGATGTAGAAGCTGGTACTCTTGCTCTTACCCTCATTGAAGTACTCACGGGTGAATCTTGTGGTATGGCAACGTGCATTGCCATGCATTAATCTAAAGTTTTCACCAATGAACAGTGCGAAATACATTGCATGGTCTTAGAGAACTTCTTCCTCATATCTGAGCATTCACACTGCCTCTATCGAATACAGCAAGATCAAAATCAGCACCAGTTTCGTAAGAGATACCTCTCCAAATCATGATTGACCCTCATCGGTAAGCTTTTGTTTCGGTTATAGTGCATGGAGCAAACATTTCATTTTGACGCCTGTACCCACGCTGATGTTCATATGATCCTCTTAGGGTTGTTCTGCTCTCATCTGAGAACAGTATGTTCTTCCATTCCACCACAGTCGCCAGCATATTTTCGCGCAAAATTAAGTCTAGCTCTACGTTGTTGTGGGAGCAGCTGTGGGGCGTAAGCTGGACGGAAAGCTCTCAAATTTCTTTCTGCCAGTCTTCTTCTAATGGTATGTTCACTCACACTAACATTTCTCACCTCAAAAAGACGCGTACGAGCTTCAGGAGCGGTGCAAAAGCGATTTCTCAACAAGTTGCTGACAATGAAGCGGCCATCTCGAATTGTAATGCATCGAGTGGCACAATATCCCCCACTCAGATATCAAGGATATCATGAATGGATTGCTGAACCAGAAGTCGGAAGGGCCAGAGGCGGCAACATCCATTATTCTCTCATATTTTTATAGACTATGATTTTCTTCCAAATTGTGTTTGCTTGAATTGAAGCATTCCTTGATAAACGACTGTTTTCAATAATTTTATTAATTTCTATTCGTCAAAGGCAGTTTTCACCGTATGTTTTATAAAATGTGGTACAAGATTGGCAATTTCTGCAAATTGAAAGAAATACAAGGTAGATGATTAATTGTGGCGGTGAGTGTACTTGGAATGGGGCTTTTATTGAAGTTTTACTTCTTTTCATTATCAATTAGTAATTTCAGGAAATTATTTTCTGTTCTTTTACTCTGATTCTTTATAACTTATCTGTAAAAATGTAAATTCTTTACAAATTTACACTTTTTTTACATCATAATAATTCTTTTTACTCTAAACGATTTATTTTTTTAATGGGACACGACAGATGTGTTATTGTTCTATAAAATGCTCTAAACTTTTTTTATTGGGACAAATGTATTATACTAACTTTTATGTATTTTTATTTTATACTTTTGTGGCATGCTCTATAAAAATCCTATATTAACTTCTACGAAAGTTTATTAGGTCGAGATAAAAACTGTACTGACATTGAGACTTAAACACAGTACGTACAATAAACCTGGAATGGGTACAATAAACCTGAGGGATAAGGTGAATGCAGAATCCTAGATGTTAAAGGAAGCGTGGAAAAATGCGGCTGCATCTGCGCTTTTTCGTACTATTTATAACTGTTCTGGTAAAAATGTCAATTATTTACACATTTACACTTTTTACATCAGAATTAATTTTACACTTTACGAATTCTTTTTTTTTAATTGTGACAGAAATCCTATTGCTCTAGAAAAACCCTATATGTACTAACTTTTACAAAAGTTGCCTGAGAACTAAGGAAAACTGAGGATCCAAGATCTTAAAGGATGCGTTGAATAAATGTATAGAAAATATGTAACAAATAGTAACCTTTTTCTAAATTAAAATATAGAGAAAGAAAAAGAAACAATCAAGCGTACCTTATGGAATTTTTTAGTACACTTATTAGAATTATTTATTGTCCGAGGAAAAGGAAGATTGTTAGAGAAATAAAAAATACAAAGTGGTTACCTACTGGACTGGCTGTTTATTACTGGTTATAGTCGAAAGTGAAATCGGTCAGAATGCGCAACAAGTGGCGGTATCAATGTTTGGTATAAATGTTTAATCCGGCTCGAAGGACCACTTATATAGATAAAATTGTATCTATACGATAAGACAAACACGAAGAATGTCCTAAATGAACGAGTGTGCATAACCATACGGTGCTGGATACAAATATGAAAGATCTTAACTATAATTTAGAAATCTCTCCAAACACTAACGATTCAAAAAGTTATCCTTTCGACTCTTCGAACTCCAAGAGATATCGTTGCCACCTTTGAGTAGAAAAGATACGATCTTAGAGGTGTTCAGGCATAAATCCACAGATGGTAGCTTCCATAAGTGCGTGAACCTGCATATAAAATATATGAGTGGCTTCTAGATAAATATGTAGTAGGTCGCCCTATTATAAACCACATAAACAGAAATTTGGTTCTAGAAAATTATAGGTATTTCATAAAATATTTTTATTAATTTAAGGAAAATAATTTTTATTATTTTAATGATTTATCTAATAATTTTGGAAAATTAGGGCTATTTCATAAAATTATTTATTTATTTAAATAAAATAAATATTAGGTCTCAATCATTTATTTAATAATTTTGGAAAAATAGAGATATTTCATAAAATATTTTTATTAATTCAAATAAAATAAATATTTATTATTTTAATAATTTATTTAATAATTTTGTAAGATTGGAGGTACATATTGCATAAAATATTTTTATTAATTTAAGTAAATCAAATTTTTATTTTAATAATTTATTTATTTATTTAGTAAATTTTTTATTATTATAATTTGTAATATTATTATACCCCTTGTATAAAATATTACTACAAATGTCATCATAAAATATAACTATTAGTGTCTTTGAGATGCCATTTCAATGAATCAGGTTATAACGTTTAGTACATACTGATAATTGTAATTTTAGGTATTTATATCTAAAGATTTGGAATTTAATTATATATAAGAAATTGTAGCATGTAAGATTTTTAGCTAATATAAGTATCTAATTTAATCTCTCTTAAATTTTTGAGCTTTCTGTGATATATTTTCATCTTTTATTACATCTCGTATCTAATTTTCATATTGTATTATATTGTCTCGATTTTTATTTGTATAGTCGGTTCGCTAATTTCAGACCGAGTAAATACTGTCTAGTAAATATAGGACATTCCAACACGCTGTCAAAATTAAATCAATATGGCGACTGGGAGGCAAACAAAAATGTTAATCTATCAGTTATTAATGTGTTTTAGATCATTTTAGTTGAGTTTCTTTGTAATTTTGTTTTGTACAAGGATTAATTTAACATTTTCACTGGAAGAATTAATTTAAATAGATAATATGCCTCGCTTCTGTTGTGTTTTGAAGTGTGGAATGCTAAGTAATCATGATAAAGTTTAGTGTCGTATCGTATCCTTTTAGTTTAGTATCGGTTACCATCAGTGCTACATTTTAAGCATAAAACAACTAAATAACTTATCATCTGAGAGACAAAACAATGGATAAATGCTATTAAACGTCCTATAAAAATGCTAAATATTTATGTCCATGTTACTGTCCCTTGGAAAACTGTCTCGACCGTAGGTTAACCCAGGCCCCATTAGGGAAAGTGGACCTACATATATTATTTATTTTGCTTGTATCTACTAGCAACATCTGTATTGCCTACCAACAACTTTCGAAAATATTCACTCATGTTTATTTATTCATTGTTTACAACTAAATAAAGTCGTTCAAGTACGTCTACAATTAAAAACTACTCAAACTCTACAACAAAATATTCGGAAAATACACTAAAAAACTATTAAAACTAAAGTAAAAAACTTAAGAAACACAATGTGGTACAAATATAAATAAATAGAATGCCTCACAGCAGTATCATAAACGTCAAAGTCTTGGAATGTCCTATATAACCATCAGAAGTTTAACCATCATTATCTTTTAAACAAAATAAATACATAGAACTTTGTATTTTGGTTTATAAGATACTGATTCCCTATCGAAAGAGGATTTAGCGAAACAAATAGTAGTCATTTTGACAACTGACGCCGTTATGCCCAATAGGGGACTCATTAAAATTCGACAATATTAAAGTACAAACAACGTTTATACATGTTAATATAAACAAGTTTAAAGTTAATTTAAATTATTTATATTTTAATAGAACTATATTAATATACACTCCCACTATTGATAATAATTCTTCTTTTTTCAATGAAATAATTATGCAATGGCAAGCAAGTTTATTTGAGCTGTTAATAGTGTGAGGTAGGAATTTTTGTGTTAGTTTCCTACTGTGAATCTGTCAAAATTGGTCTGAAATGAGCGAATTTACTTTATTATATCACACCGGTTCATTACAAAAGTGGCACTAAAAAAACATAAAATATTTTTTATCATGATCATGATTAAAATTAGTGACGGACACAATCGAATTCTTTCAAGAATCGAGAATTTGGTGCTCGAGAACTTTTTAGAATCCAGAACTTTCTCGAGAACCGATATTCACTTTAACGCTATAATATACATTGTTTTAAAATCTTAAAGTCTTGACTGCATAAGTACCTATATTGTTAATTAATGTTTATATTCGTTAATAACTAAATAATAAATTTATTCATAATTTCACAGCGTATTATGTTTTCCGGCTTGTCCGTTATTTTGCCGAGCGCACTCATCACTGTATATTAACCACGTCCATGCGAGCTAATGACAAGATGTCTTTCGCTTCTTCGTTCTGTCTCTTTTTAGCACATAGTATCGAGGAGTTAAGTGGATGTATACGCACGTAAGTACAGAACGAACAACGAAAAAAAGATGATGTTTTCACTTAGCTCTACAGATAATATACATGTCTATGAAACTTCGTCAGCTAGTATGAGAATACTTCGTTGTAAGTTCTCAAGAACTATCAGGAATCGAATAGTAGTCGATTCTTAATATTAGAGAACTCCATCACTAATTAAAATGATAAAAATTATTTTTAAATTATCAAGTAGTGCCATTCTTGTAATATTACTTAGATAACTACTTAAACCATTTTAAAGTAATAAAAATGTAACCAGTTATGTAATGAGCATGTGCATTTATATAAGGGTACAAGCAGATACAAGGGTTATAGCAAAGTACAGTCCGTCTAATTTACTTAACGCTGCACGTCGTTATTTACGTTACAGATCTAAGTTGACATTGTTGCCCAATTACAAAAAATTCTTGAATTCATTTTAAATCAAATACATCACATAATTTTTGCGGAAGTGGATTATACAGCAAAACAAATTAATATGCAAAGTAAATAAATAAAAACTTTAGAAATAGAAAACAAGAATTAAGTTATAATCTTACGTTAAGGTACATAATAAAAACAGTAAATATAAAGAAACAAATACTTATAGTAAATAATAAAAACAAATATGAAGTGTCATCATCACAACTGTCAAATGAATGTTACCAATTTATGCCAAAATATCACCTTCGTTCGATTACAGTTACAGTGTGTTCCGAACAAATGTGCTTCATAAAAACGCTTTATAATCCATTTATACAAATTAGATGAAACATATTATTGTGTATTTCTTTACAGTTAACATTAATAGAAATCTTTAGTGGCTGTAATGCCAGTGTACTCGGCAAAATGATTCTAAAAAAGAACACACCTACCGCCTAAATATTTCGTGTTGGTATCATGTGACGTCACGGAAATTGTTGGTATTATGTCACGTGTTGGTATCATGTTCAATTCAGTATGAAATTAAAATAGTTACTGATTTTAGGATTCATTTTTTTTATAAGGTTCATGAAGTTTTGAAACATATCTACTAATAGTCTAAAGGCATGTATCCACTACTCTTGCACTCTGCGCTCTCTGCAACTGCTCCAATGGATACGGCATGCGCTCCTCTACATATAAACCGCCACCGATTGGAGCACTGAGGCGAAGCGCGTACCGTTACATGGTCCGGGAGCGTCAACGTATCCACTATGTGGAGCTCAACAGGTTCGCGAACATAGTGGATACGTGCCTTAAAACTCTAAAAGGTTAATTTATTTTATAGTAATATGTACTTATATTTAATGAAAAACACAACCACCCCTTGTATCGTTGCGTTTGATCTGCTCAAAACATAATAGACGGAGAGCTAGAGCCTAAAAATCATCGTCATAAGTAATATGGAGTTTTTCCTGTGAAATGTGTCCATTGTATATTGACAATTATGACCCCTTTCAGGCTGACACCTCAGTGGATACAGGAAGTAGCAATAGGGGATAAAGGGGAACGTTAGTGCAGTCATTAAAGGTTTTCACCTCCTATTTTGTTAAACCTCCATCGATTTGCATAAAAATTGGTGACTAGTTAGAGCATACCTCAAGAAATAAAACTGATTTGATGCCAACTCGCACTTTTACCCTGGTGGTAAATACCACCCCTTCCCGCGGGTGGAAACAATTTTATTAAAAATAACCCCACAAATCGATAGTGGGACAAATTTTAAGTAAAATTTGTTATATCATGTTATTAAAATAAATCAATACTTTTTGAGTTATTAAAGTTCAAGTTACGGATGATAAAAAGAACATATTAATTAATTGTATGTTAGTAAAATATTATTTTTATATTATTTCGATGTGGTATTGAATTTTTTCTATCAATATAAACTGAATATTTCCAGAAACTGGGGGTCTCCAATAATGGGTACATTTGGCATATTCGAATACACTTTTGCTAAATTTATAATATCGAAATAATATAAAAATAATATTTTAGTAACATACAATTAATTAATACAGTCGGAAAAATGAAAGAATACCCATGAACGATCAAATCAATCGCTTATTTTGAATTTGCTGTCTTTTTCTATAACAAACGTTCATGGGTATTCTTTCATTTTTCCGACTGTACACACAATATCATCCGTAACTTCACGCATCTGCTCTTAAACAGACAAATTTTTGATCTTTAATAACTCAAAAAATATTGATTTGTTTTAATAACATAATATAACAAATTTTACTTATAATTTGTCCCTCTATCGATTTGTGGGGATATTTTTAATAAAATAGTTTTCATCGCCGAGAAGGGTGGTGTCCACCCCCAGGGTAAAAGTGTAAGTTGGCACCAAATCATTTTTATTTCTTGGGGTATGCTCTAACTAGTCACCAATTTTCATGCAAATCGATGGAGGTTTCAACAAAATAGGAGGTGAAAACCTTTGAAGACTACACTAACTTTCCCCTTTCATCCCTTATTGCTACTTCCTGTATCCACTGCGGTGCCAGCCTGAAAGGGGTCATAATTATCAATATACAATAGACACATTTCATATGCCAAACTCCATGAACTTACTTATGACGATGATTTTTCGGCTCTAGCTCTTAGACTATAATATAGTACCTACCTAACTATAAAACGAAATTTAAAACAGATCTTATTCTTAAGTTTAAATACTCCTATAAATCAGTTTTCCTGTCGAAGTAACCATTCAGTTACTATTACTTTTAAGTTTTATTACAGTAGTTCCAACTTTTTTGACCTGCTTTTTAAAGTAAAGTGTTTGTATAATTAATTTTAAATCCATAGTGTAATTTTATACAATATTCATCAAAATAAAAAGAAACGAAAAATTATTCGTGTTTATTTACCATACTACATACGAGGTCTGGCTATTAAATAACGAGACTGCGCGCGCAGAAGGCGTCATAGAGGGGAAGAGTGGGAAACGAATGCAGCATTGGATAGCTGAAAGTGTTTACTTAGGGCCAATTTCTCATATCGAGTTCAACTCCAGTTTAACCTGAACTTTAAGTAAACGTCAGTTTAGGGCCAATTTCTCATATCGAGTTCAACTCCAGTTTAACCTGAACTTCTAGTAAACGTCAGTTTAAAGTCAAAATCGTCTTCTCAATTCCCGTTCAACCGATGGCAGTTTAAACTTGAACGGTGGAATTCGGCCGTTCAAAGATTTCAGAACTCAGTTCAGATGGTTTCATGGACTACGCATGCGTTGTATTAACACGAAACGCTGTCATAATATAAATATATCCTATTTTATTATATTAAGCCTAACGATAAACGATAACATTATTTGTGTTTTTATAATATTTATTTATAATTATTAAAATGACTATTTGACTATAAATACTTAAATTTAACTTTATTCAAAAACAGCATAAAAAAGGTAGTTCAAAATGGCGACAGTTTTTACCTTTTGCCATCTATTGGCATTTCTCGAAAGCTGTAGAACGAGCACTGACATGAACGCGCAATGAGAAATGCATTCCAAACAGAACCGGAGATCACCCGTGAACCCGGTTCAACTGAACCATAGATTAACGCAGGTATGAGAAATCGACCCAGTTTTTAAAGTCAAAATCGTCTTTCTCAATTCCCGTTCAACCGATGGCAGTTTAAACTTGAACGGTGGAATTCGGCCGTTCAAAGATTTCAGAACTCAGTTCAGATGATTTCATGGACTACGCATGCGTTGTATTAACACGAAACGCTGTCATAATATAAATATATCCTATTTTATTATATTAAGCCTAACAATAAACGATAACATTATTTGTGTTTTTATAATATTTAGTTATAATTATTAAAATGACTATTTGACTATAAATACTTAAATTTAACTTTATTCAAAAACAGCATAAAAAAGGTAGTTCAAAATGGCGACAGTTTTTTGCCTTTTGCCATCTATTGGCATTTCTCGAAAGCTGTAGAACGAGCACTGACATGAACGCGCAATGAGAAATGCATTCCAAACAGAACCGGAGATCACCCGTGAACCCGGTTCAACTGAACCATAGATTAACGCAGGTATGAGAAATCGACCCTTTAGTCTACTCTTCCAGTACGAAAACACGTTTTTGTCGCTGTAGTAGTATTTTTTCTGTAGAGGTTAGAAAAGAACGTGTTTTTTTCTCGTGCCGATAACAATGTGTGACGAAAAACATGAGCAACGGATTAATGTGAAATTTCTCGTTAAATTAAAAAAACTCTGACTGAGTGCTATAATTTGTTGAAAGAGGGCTATGGTGAGAATTCTCTATCTCGTGCGCGTGTTTATGAATGGTATAAACGGTTTTCTGAAGGCCGAGAGAGCGCCGAAGATGACCAACCTCCAGGTTGACCTGCCTCAGTTTCAACTCCACAAACAGTGACCAAAATAAATGAAATTGTGCGCGGAGATCGTTGTATGAGAAAATTTCGTCAGAAAAATTTTACATGACGAATTGAACATGAAGAAAGTCTGCGCGAAGTTGGTCCTAAAAAATTTGAGCCCTGACCAAAAGCTCGTCCGTCAACAGAGCTGCTCAGATTTTCTTGAGAGGTTACATGAAGAGCCTGAATTAATGGAAAACATCATCACTTGCGATGAAACCTGGATATTCAAATACGATGTTGAAACTAAGCGACAATCCATGCACTGGAAAACTCTTGCATCCCCAAGAATGAAAAAAGCAAGGATGTCGAAATCAAAATTTAAAGCCATGCTAATCGTTTTTTTTTTGACATTAACGGCATCATGATGACTGAATGGGTTCCAGAGGGTCAAATTGTAAACCAAACTGAAATGCTGCGAGAGCGAGTTCGTAAGAAACGGCCGGAGTTGTGGAAAAACAAGTCATGGATCTTGCACCAGGACAACGCACCTGCCCATAACGCGCTGTCTGTGAAGCGTTATTTAGCCGCTAGAGGCATTCCAGTGCTCGAACACCCTCTGTACTCGCCTGATGTAGCACCCTGTGACTTTTTCCTGTTTCCGAAGATCAAGTCTGCCTTAAAAGGAATCCGGTTCGAGTCGATGGAAGAGGTGAAGCGAAAAACGGCGGAGCTCCTAAAAGCTCTAACAAAAGAAGACTTCCAGCATTGCTTTGACCAATGGAAAAAACGAATGTAACGGTGTGTGGCGAGGGAAGGGGAATATATTGAAGGAGAGCATTCGATTGTAGAATAATTTTTAAAATAAAACTCTTTTTCATAAGCAGTCTCGTTATTTAATAGCCAGACCTCGTACATACTAAGAGTAACAAGAATAGTCTACCTTGGAAGTAATCTTGATGAAACTTGGGACCACTCACTAGAGATCAGAACACGTCTGGAAATGGCATGTTCAGTGTTTTACAAAATGCGAAAAGTTCTAATGACACAGAAGAAAACGAACACGGAAGTATTGCGAGAAATGGGTAAAGAATGCGAAATAATAAACACAATAAAAATAAGAAAGTTACAATATCTGGGACACGTAATGAGGGGACAGCGATATGAAATGCTAATAGCCACTTTACACGATGCAACTAATTGCACAATTTCTTGCAGCAATAGAAATTGCATCGTGTCATACGCGAATTGCACAGAAAAGCTGCAATAAGTGACAGCTAAATAGAACATGTCCTATTTTTCATGCAATTTTTTCTGCAATTTGGTTATATTTTAGTAACTTTTAAGGCTACACTGTTTGTTTTGACATTCTGTCATCCTAAATTTCAAACTAAACAATTTTTGACAAAACTAGAGGAACTTTTTACCAATTTCACGCTTCACAGATAACATTATTCTGGTGGATAACTTTAATTATGCAACATAGGGATTAAAGAAACTATATTCTATTTTTATTTCTTTTGTATTTAACAACTTGTTTCCTTTTGTAAATGAATAATGTATTATAGGTATACTTGCATTAGGTATTAATTGATTTTATTATACATAATACATATTATAATTTTCTCAAATTATAATCTAACATTTTTAATCTAATATATCTGATAACTCTACTCAAAAAATTACATTTTTAATTTATAAAAACAACATAACCTAAAATTTATGGTATGTCAAAAGTTGTGTCGCATTTCATGTCAGTTTATGCAATTACTTGCACCGTGTAATCACTTTATTGCAGAAAGCTAGTTGCAACTTATTACAGAAGTTCTTGCTGCAATAACTTGTGCAATAAATTTCGCAATTACTTGCATCGTGTAAAGTGGCTATAAGACATAATATAAAGGGAAAGATAAGAGGAGGAAGGAGTATAGGATGAAGGAGAGTGCCATGGTTGAAGAATTTAAGGGACTGGTTTAAATGCAGTTCTATAGAACTCTTCAGAGCAGTGGTAGATAGAGTAAAGATAGTGATGATGATATCCAATCTCCGATTAGGAGATGGCACTTAAAGAAGAACACAATCCGCTTATCGCCAAAACGAAAATTAATTAACTAACGCGACGGAAGATTACAGCAAAATGGTAAAAGATTTGAAAAAAATTTAAATTGAATAGTTTGTAAGTTGATAAAATCTACATTTTAAAATTATTTTGAAATATACAGGGTGTCCCAATAAATGGCGGCGTATCAAAGTTATATTTTTTCTTATGTAACACCCTGTATTTTATTGAATTTTTTAATTATCCGCAAAAAATAAGGTATAGTTTCATAAGGCTTCCCTATACCTGTGTACAGAGTGTCCTGAGTTATGTTGACTTTTCTTAAAATGTAAAGTTTTAAAAGAAGGCTTATTCTCAAGTTATTTACGAAATTATAAAAACATTACTTTTACATCTAAATAGTTGGATATTGGTTGAATGTATTCCATGATTAATTATTACACATTTGTCTACAGAGTGTTCAAATTTTACAGTTTAATTAGTGATAGATAGATAGATAGATAGATAGATATGTTTATTGTTTCTAATGAAAAATCATATAACAAGAGGTTGAGTACAAATTATTACACATAAATAGTCGACGCTTAATGGAGATTTAGTTACAATTATTCATTTAATATAAATAAACGCAATCTGAGTGCATTAATAAAAAATGTACACAGTTCCTTAATCTCAGTGGGAGAATGGGTTGTATTTAAAAACAGAAAAAAGCTCTCGGTATTCTCTACAAATGATCGAATAAGGGGTGATCTAAAACACGAGTATAATGGACATTCCAACAAAATGTGGGAAAGAGTCTCTAATTTGTGTAAATTACATATTGAACAATTTTCAGTTTGGTCGATGTGATACGAAATCCCTTTATAATAAAATTTTATGTAAAGTTTAGAGCAAAGTCTGATTTGTGAATAAAGTCTTGTAATATATATGGGAGTTTTTATTTGTAAATAGCTTTGCGGTTGCCTATTGTGTGAGAAATGTTTATAGTACAAAGAATAGCGAGAACTTGTTAATGCTGATAAGTCATCTTGGAAGAGTTTTTCTTTCATTTTTAATAACAAACCGTTTCTTTGATGCCTCAGTAACCCCCATGATAAATTTTCCCAAGTTTCTATTGCATCAATTTCAGAAAAATAGTTTTTTAGCTGAACTACCCAGTTATAATTCTCATTATTGTCATTATTGTTACATAGCTGACGAAGACGGTTATAACAAATTCTTGGATACCTAGAGGAGTCCATAAGTAAAATTCTCTCAAGCCAATTAAGTGATATTTTAAAAATTAAGTATTTTAAGTGAACTTGGCCAACTTCTAGCCTAACATAAGTATTGGGGTTATTTTTTGGTAGATGCAGCAGTCTCTTAAAGAAATTAGTTTGAATTTGTTCTAGAGTATTTGAGTAGCGCAGACCCCAGACAGATATACACTGAGAAAGACAGTTTAAAATAATGGAATTATATAATGTAATTCTCGTCTCCCATGAATTTACTATTGCATTAGACAAGAGGTTCATTACTGCTCCTATAGACTGCTTGGCTCTAGCAATCGTAGTAACGGCCATCTCTCGAAATAACGAGGAACCACTAAACGTTACACCCAGATAATTAAATTTATTAACGCTTTCAAGTTTTTGACCATTTAGTAGGAATCCTCGCTCCTTGGAGAAATGGCCACCCCTCGAGAAGACTAAGATTTTGCTTTTGGAAGTGTTTATAGTCAGTTTATTCTGTGAGGTGTAGGTTTCCAATATTCGTAATTTGCGGGTCATGTCAACTTCTGATTCTCCTAATATTATCAAATCGTCGGCATAGAGTAATAGAAGAATATCAGTATTACCATCAATATTAATTCCCTTTGCCCCTGCCTCCCTAAAATCTCCAGTTTAATTAGTGGAGTATTCAATGTGTCATATGATGCTTATTTTAAATGGAACATCATGTATTTTAATAAATAATTATACTAAACAAATTTACCTATTTCGAATGGTATATGGATGTCCTATACCTAGGTGTCATAGTTTTTGCGTAATTTACAATTATTTAAATTCTTAATCTGTAAATCGATTTTAAAACAAAAGAAGAAGTTAATTAGTGTCATTGTATAACATTGTCATTTTATGACAATACGGTCTGGTAACTATCTTATAATTAATGCATTCCATGCTTGATTACTACACATTTATTTACAGGGTGTTCAAAATTTACAGTTTCATTATTGGATTATTCAATGTAGCATAATATGATGGTTATTTTATTAGAACAACATGTATACTAATCAAGGATTATACTAAACACAGGTTGTTCCTCTTTCGAATGGTATATGGTATATGTTCTATAACTAGGAGTCAAAGTTTTTGCGTAATTTACAATTTTCTTAAACGGTACATCGATATTAATAGTATATTACTTTATGAGGCGGAGAAGCATGACTTTTCTTGACGCGCCCGATATTACGCGCCGAACGAAGTGAGGCGCGTAATAGAGGGCAAGTCAAGAAAAGTCGCTTCTTTGCCGAATAAAGTATACTATTTTTTCTTCAAACGTAGCAATTTTCAACCATAAATAGTACAATTCATACGCTATTTTTACTCGAAATTAACTGTGACAACTATCAAAGTCGTCTAGAGTCTAGATGTTAGAAATTAAAATAATTAAGTCGTCGGAATGATTGCTGAAAGTTGTGCTCGACCATCAGTATCATCAACAATTACCAATGCGTATCAAGAGTCGGGAACATTTTTGCACGGTTTCAATTTTGAAAATGCCTCATTAACTAATTGTACTTTTAATATTACTATAAATAAAAATGATGTTTAATTGTTGTTAATGACATTTGTATTGTTGCTTTGTGACATGTTTCATATTGTTGCCATGACAACATTTTTCCCTCCGCCGTAAAGAAATGGGAAAAAAAACTGCTGCCGGCGGAGACATCAAACTTTGACAGGATCAAGTTAGATAAGTAATGTCATCATTATTTGACGTTTGAAGAAACAAATATTTATAGTCACTCTCGATTTTTAAACCCATCATCTTGGCATAGTTGTTATAGAGTGTAGTTGTAAATAAATATGTAGATATACACTGCCCGTCATAGAAAACGGGCACCCTAAAAAATGGGTCATTTTTTATGTCGCGTATCTCCTTAACCTGTTGTCCGATTTAAGTGATTTTTTGAATATGTTATAGCCTTATTCTTTGTTAATATCCCAGTAATAATATTTTTGCTAAACAGGTAAATTTTCATTGTATACCGGGTGTAAGAATCAAACTGTGTTTTTTTCTCAAAGTTCGCAACACTCTGTGGAATATTTTAGCTTTTATAAAATACTGAAATTAAATCCCGACGATAGCCTCTGGTTTTCTGAACATTCTGTTTTTTGATTCATTCTCTTATGTTGGATAATATAAAAGTTATGTACTTTAACAACTAGTCATGTTCTTCATCAGTATAGGTTGTTTGTAAATAAGTGCGACAAACTTTAAGGGGCAATTCTGCATGGAAAAATAATAACCGTTTGCTTTATAAACTTATGTTCGCAAATGCTTCGTTTACGAGATACGGGATGGTGAATTTTTTTACAAACTGATGATTTATTTTATTGCGCTAAAACCGGTTGAGATATGCAATTGAAATTTGGTAGGTTCTAAGAGATAGTTGTTGCGAATTTTTTGACTTGCAATCAAGAATTTTATATTCACTATTGGCGTGCATACGGGGAATATGACCGATCATATTACCGGTATGCACGCCAATGGTGAATATAAAATTCTTAATTGTATGTCAAAAAATGTGCAATAACTACGTCTTAAAACCCACCAAATTTCATTTGCATATCTCAACCGGTTTTAAAGCAATAAATAAATCGTCAGTTTGTAAGAAAAAATTCAACATACCGTATCTTGCAAACGAAGCATTTGCGGACATACGATTATAAAGCAAACTGTCATTATTTTTAATGCAGAGTTACCCCTTAAAGTTTGTCGCACTTGTTTAGAAACACCCTGTACTGAAAAAGAACATGGCTAATTGTTAAAGTACCTAACTTTTGTATTATCCAACATAAGCGAATGAATAAAAAAACAGAATGTTGAGAAAACCTAAGGCTATAGTTGGGTTTTAATTTCAGTATTTTATAAATGCTAGGATATTCCACAGGGTGTTGCGTACTTTGAGAAAAAACACAGTTTGATTCGTACACCCGGTATACAATTAAAATTTACCTGTTTAGCAAAAATATTATTACAGATATATTGACAAAGAATAAGGCTATAGGATATTCAAAAAATCACTTAAATCGGACAACAGGTTTAGGAGATACGCAACCTCAATAATTAACCATTTTTTAGGGTGCCCGTTTCCTATGACGCGCAGTTTATTTTTATTTGCTGATTTGTAAAATAAATTTTTTCGTTATTAAGTAATAACATTAAGAAAATAACTAAATACAAAATGAACCACAACTTACTATAAGTAAAAAATTATAAGTTATGTAATACATGTTCAAAATGTTTATACAACAAGCGATTTTAAATGATTTGTTTACATTATTTAACATAGCTGGTGTTATAGACGCAAAAGCGTTCGAAATTCTTAATTTCATTAACATATCATCTGGAGTAGTAGGGTAGGAAGTGTATCATTTAGAATATTGTTAATATAACCCCATTTAAAAAAATTCATCTTGGTCAATCCTGGTGACCTAGGTGGCCAAATATATGGACCGAATCTATCTATCCATTTATTTCTAAATTTTATGTTGAGGTTCTTAACATCACGTCAAAAATAAGCAGGAGCTCCGTCCAATTGGAGCCACTTGTTTGTTCGCACGCTAAGTGGAAGGTTTTAAGAAGGATCCAAAAAACTTGTTTTAAGAAATTTAAAAAAGCTGCTCTATTCAGATTTTCGTCAAAAAAAATTGGATCGATAACGTACTCGCTCAGAATACTGCCCCAAACATTAACACTTCATCGGTGTTAGTGATCAACAGTAAAATGTTTGTTTACTTATCATAATAAAATGAAAGCTATGTCTATTAACTAGACGATTATTATGAAAAGTAGGTAGATTCGTCTGTACACAATACATTCTTAAAAAAAATCAGGATTTTCTCCAAATTCTTAAGTCTATAAAAGAAAAGTTAAACGTTCCTCTTCTGTCTAATGCTGGTGTAGTTGAGTTTTATACGGATAATAGTGGTTTTTTTATGTATTCTACATACACTCGTTTGACTGATTTCCAATTGACTCGAAATTTTTCACGTACTAGTATTTGGGTTTTCCGTAACAGAAAGCAGGACATCAAGTTCGTTGACGTCATTAAAAATAAATTGTTTATTTTTATTTAACTTTTCGTACCTATGCAACATTACCAGTAGCACGGAATCTATCGAGAAATCTCTCAAAAACGTCTTTTTTGGGTGTCTTCATCAGGATACCTTTAACGACGTTCTACACCTTCGTTGCGGGGTATGCCTCTCAGAAGAAAGGGGGGAAACTTATATGCAAGCGAAAGTCGGTAACAATGCAGTATTTTCACTTTTATTTAATAATGGTACGGTAAAATCCTCATTTTTTAATATGTCATTCCTTACAAAAAAACCTTTAATTTAAGCACAAATAATTAAAAGTCGTAAATTTGGATCAAAAGTTATTAACTTTTTAAGAATTACCATAAGAGCCCATGTTAAAACTTAACTTTGACCCTTAATAGTAATTAAACGGCACGGTAAAACAATTTTAAAAAAATCAAGTCTTAGTTTTTTGAAGTAAACTATAACATACTAAAATGTCATGCAAATCCTTAATTCTTTGCCGAAGGTGTAGAACGTCGTTAAGCGTAAACTTTAAAAGCTAAGAGACATAAACTGACATAAACATAAATTGTCATAAACTGACAATGTCATACAATGACATTAATTAACTATATCTTTTGTTTTAAAATCGATTTACAGATTAAGAATTTAAATAATTGTAAAGTACGCAAAAACTATGACACCTAGGTATAGGACATCAATATACCATTCGAAAGAGGTAAATTTGATTAGTATAATTATTTATTAATATACATGGTGTTTTATTTAAAATAATCATAATATGACACATTGAATACTCCACTAATGAAACTGTAAATTTTGAACACCCTGTAGACAAATGTGTAATAATTAATCATGGAATACATTCAACCAATATCCAAATATTTAGATGTAAAAGTAATGTTTTTATAATTTTGTAAATTACTTGAGAATAAGCCTTCTTTTAAAACGTTACATTTTAAGAAAAGTCAACATAACTCAGAACACTCTGTACATAAGTTTAGGGAAGCCTTATGAAACTATACCTTATTTTTGCGGACAATTAAAAAAATCAATAAAATACAGAGTGTTCCATAAGAAAAAATATAAGTTTGATACGCCGCCATTTATTGGGAGACCCTGTATATTTCAGAATAATTTTAAAATGTAGCTTTTATCAACTTACAAACTATTCAATTTAAATTTTTTTCAAATCTTTTACCATTTCGCTGTAATCTTCCGTCGCGTTAGTGGTGACTCACCCTGTATAAGAAAAGATACAGATACCTAGGTCTAAAAGAAGACAAGATCCATACAAAAATATAACTAGAAAATGCACCAAGACATCTTTTAGTGCCTATCCGTCTCGGATGTTGACGACCATCATGGCGATCTGTACTTTGCACACTGCTGCTCTGTAAATATTTGTGGTTGTTGTGTTGAACCACGTACGTAGATTTTTCAGACAGGAAACCCTTCACCTTCCTGGTCTTCGTTTTCCTTCTACTTTTCCCTGCAGGACTAGTTGCAGCAGTCCATATCTCCCGCTGTTCATTATGATGTGACCGAGGTATTCGATTTTTGCTGTTTTTATTGTTGTTAACAGATGGGGCTATTATCGCAAAACTCTGACTGAATATTTGTACTGGAAGTTATCAGATCTTACGTTTTTCTGAAAATCTAATGAACTTTCTTATTTCAAGTGGAACACGGAACACCCTACATATTTCTTGGTTTTGAAGTCCTTAAGAAATACTGATTATTTTTCATGCAATTAGGTATTTCCTATTCGCGGTGTGCAAGTACTTGGAAGGGATACGCGAAACGATCATGAGCGAATAGCGGAGAAATATTGCAACTTTCTTAAATAATTCATGTCAATTGAAATTGTCAAATTGACGTACATTTCATAACTACTGTCATTGAAGGACAAAAATTAAATATTGCTCCACAATATTGATATGATATGCAATTATTATATAAAGGCAAATTTAATTAATTTTATTTTGCTTGCAGTACTGCATTTTAATAACTAATTTTATTTACTACATACAATTGTTTACGTTTTAATAACATAACCTAAATCCTATTTTTCCTTCTTATTCGTTTTTTTGGACTATGGCCTTGACAATTATCCAGTAACCAGGACCATATGATTGGCCAATATAATTAAAAGTGCGAATAAAAGTGTAGAGCGTAGAAACCAGGTGTCGCTTTTCCGAACTTGCACGGTCCCAATACCTAAATGCCATAAATTCCAAGTTATTGCCATATTTATTTAAAAAAAAATTAAAACAAATTATAAAAATCAATTTTTCGGCCCTGGCAGACATTATTTGAGGTTCTATGGATCACTGGGAATCAAAAAAGTCATTCGCAAAAGTGTTCTTATCTTATCTGACAACAATGCAAATGCCACCATAATATCGGCCGCATCACAAAACCCTTATTACGCTTCTTTCACAGACTAAGAATTTGAAACGTACGAGGGTTAGAAGTTAGAACGCATAATGACATACTAATAAATAGTGGCGTGAGCAATCTTATGGTACCTTACTCATCACACACGGCGGTTGGAACGTTCGGTGTAATGTGAAAGTCACCATGGGATTGCTTGAGCCACCACTGGAATGCCATCGTGCGTTCTAGTGATCGCACGTTCAAATTCTTAGTGTGTGAAAGAAGCGTTACAAATCAAAACCTATAAAAATCGTGGAAGCCGTTTCCGAGATAATTGAGGCGTTCCATACATCATAAAACTCACTATATGTATGTGCATTATAGTTACTTCGTTGGCGAAAAACTAATAAATAAACGTCTATATGTATCAAAAATATATCCGGCTCTAATAATTTTACCCAGAATCGATCGGCAGTTAACGTGTTAAGCGGAAGGAATTTCGTAGACAGAAATTGTTTACCAAAGTAATTACACATAATTGAAGTGTTTAGAAATTAGAAAGACTGATGACTGAAACAGAGATAATATTTTACTAAAATGTTTCATTATTTAAAAATAATAATTGCAATGTATACAACAGATAAACGTTTATAATTAAGTATAAATACTTTTGTTTGAGCACATTATGTACCTACCTATTTATGAAAACGAAATTTGTAATTTAACAATGAAAACAAACAAAATGGTACAAACAATAATTGCATAATAAAATAAGCTGCAATACAAACAATTATATTTTCAAATATTTATTCGATAATTTGGAAAAAAATTTTGCGAGTTATTTGAAAAAGATACTATAGTAGGGGAGGAAAGTATGCTGAATTTGCAGTTACTCGAGCGTTATGGGGGCCTATTTAGTTGTGAAGATTATGCCCTAAAACCACAAAAAAGTTAAGTCAAGTTTTCCATTTAAGTGGGGACTTTCCATTTTTTAATTTAATTTTCCATTTCCAACTATCGTTTTTTCCGATTATAGCGCCATCTATTCCATATCTAATTCGAAAAATCATCTCATAAAAGTTACTAATTTTTATGTAAGGAATCCAAATCTGCAATAAAAAATGGGGTCTCCTATTTAATATTTTAAAGTAACTCCTCACCTCCCCTTCGTGGGGGGTCATGTTTGGTGTCATTCGATAGATTTTTCAAAAATATTGAATACGTGTTTTTTGCAGTTTTTCGATCTGATGTTTCTTTCGCGAAATATCGCGGGGTTCCTGTTTAAAATTTTAAATTTACCCCCCAACCCCTCTTCGTGGGGAGTCGTGTTTGGTATCATTCGATATATTTTAAAAAAATATTGAACACGTGTTTTTTAGATTTTCGATTTGACGTTTATTTCTCGAAATATTCTATTTTTTCTTGTTGTGACTCACCCATTTCCTTACGCCCCGCTCAAGCCGTCAGATTTTTTAAATAGGGCTTTTCATTCACAGTCATTTGTTTCGAGCTTCTGTCATATGTCGTATAATCCGTGTATATTAATATTATACACAGATTATACAACATATGACAGAAGCTCGAAACAAATGACAATCGATGAAAAGCCCTATATAGGTACACTGTTCTGCATGTACTTAACTTACCTTATAGTCCAAGAGGCAACGCTGAAAAATCTCTTTGAATTTACTAAAGCTAGATTTTTTACAGTTATTGTGTAGAGAAACATACTGCGGTCGGTCAAGCGAAACGTAGAACAGGGGTTACTGAGAGGGTATCAAAGTTGCTTTCCTACGAAGGTAATTAAATCCATTTACTAAGGCTGAAAATCAGTACACATATTCTAAATTAAATATAAATAAAAGTTATTATAGTCGGTCAGCTGTACGACGGGACAGCCAGTCGGTCGGCCCCAGTGAATGTACCTACAGGGTTATTCACTATATTTTGACCCCCTTGTAAACTGCTTAATTTACAGAATAAGAAAAAAATGTAAAATACAAAAGTTATTCGATTTTTAAATTATGATTTTTTTGACATATATATCGTACTAGTGACGTCATCTATTTGGGCGTGATGACGTAATCAACTATTTCTTTAAATGAGAATAGGTGTCGAGTGCTAACTCATTTGAAAGGTTATCGGTAAATTCTGTCCATTTGTCCTCCTTTGCCTTTGTAACCAGTTCTTTTACTAGTCTCCTGTTTTTTATATTCTTCATAGTTTTCTGGTGTTTTTTTTTGTAAGTATATTTTCCAAGCATATGTTTCTTTCTTTTAACTTGTTGTTTTATTTCTTCATTCCACCATGCAGTTTACTTTTTTTTATTGCTCTTTTTACTTGTTCCGCATACTTCTGTCGCTGTATTTAGTATTATATCTTTGAAGTGGTTCCATAATTGTTCCTCCTGGGAATAGGTGTCGAGTGCTAGCTCATTTGAAAGGTTATTCAATTACCTATTCAGTAATATAAACATTAAAATGACTTAATTATACAGGGTGTCCAAAATTTTTTTAAATTAAATTAATTGTTTAATTAATAATTCAAAAAATTTTTGGACACCCTGTATAAATAATGATCTTAATGTTTATAGTACTATATAGAGAATTGAATAACCTTTCAAATGAGCTAGCACACGACCCCTATTCTTATTAAAAAAAATAGTCGATTACGTCATCACGCCCAGATGGATGACGTCACTAGTACGATATATATGTCAAAAAATCATAATTAAAAAATCGAATAACTTTTGTATTTTACATTTTTTTCTAATAAAGCAGTTTACAAGGGGGTCAAAATATAGTGAATAACCCTGTACATTCATTGGGGCCGACCGACCGGCTCTGTCCCGTCATACAGCTGACCGACTATAATAACTTTTATTTATATTCAATTTAGAATGTGTGTACTGATTTTCAGCCTTAGTAAATGGATTTAATTACCTTCTTAGGAAAGCAACTTTGATACCCTCTCAGTAACCACTGTTCTACGTTTCGCTTGACCGACCGCAGTATGTTTCCCTACACAATCACATTAATCAACTGAAAAATTTAGCTTTAGTAAATTCAAAGAGATTTTTCAGCGCTGCCTCTCCGTCTATTATCTTAATTTGACGATTTCGAGTTTAATCATAGAACACTAAAAAATCTAACTCATTGAACCCCCCACTTCATTTTTATGGGTCACTTCTGATTCCAATAAATGACGTCATACGTCATCTTATATTATTTTTATAAAAACGGTTTATATGATTTATGATTTTTCAGTACAACTTAAAGTTACGTCATCTAAACATTTTCTTTCGACGTCTTTAATGCAAATTTTATAATTTATAATTTCTTATACCCTTAAAAATAATTATGTTTTAACCAATCACAAGAGCAATAATTTAACTATCTTTCTAAATAAAAAACACAATATCAAAACTTGATCAAAACAAACAAAGCAAAATTAATTGCCAACCTATATGTCAACAATGAAATTCCTAAACCGGTTCTGAATCTGTGTGGCCCATGTGTAAAAATTTCCAAAATATTCATTTTCTCTAAATACAAATTATACGATGGCAATTAAAATTACATTTAGTTGACTGCTAAATAAATATATCAAATTTAATTCTAATTATCCAATATATGGTTTCAAAACATTTATTAATTATCAAATTTATGAAAGAACTTGGACAACAACAGAATGTTTAATTAGTTTAAAAAGAGCGCCTTGTTAACTGGTGTGAAGTTACCAACATTAGCCAGAGTTCATTTGAAAGTTCACCTCGGCATGTCATAAGCGGAGGTGTTCAATAATTGAAAGGTTTAAAGGACTGGTAAAAACATTAGAAAAGGAAAAGATTCATTTTGGGTTTAGAAGTGGACTGGGAACAACAGAAGCATTATTCTCTATACAACTTTGATTGCATGTAAAAAGGTTCTGAAACTGTTTTCTTCTTGAAATAAATGTTTATTTGCGAAAAAACATTCTTTTTGTGTCAATTAATTTATTAATTTAAATTTTTTCTTTTTTCATTTCCTTTTCATAAATTTCATTATATTGACAGTTTCCCACCTTTACACGTATCGGAGGAGTTTGGCAACTACCCATGTGACAGTGACAGTGACAGTTTTAGTTAACATCTTCTTCTACGAAACTACAGCCCAAATTGAGCCTTGGCCTCCTTTATTTTTTGCCTCCACCCTTGTTTGGCTGTGGCTGCTTTTCTCCATACACGGACTCCTAAAAGGGCTTGCGCGTCGCTGTGTACTGTTTCTTCACTGTCTTGCCAGCACTTGCTTGGCTTTACAACCGGTCTCTTTCCCTGCATTTTAGTGTTCAGTGCTTTTTTTGGTAGCCTATCCTCTCCCATTCTTATCACATGTCCGGCCCATTGCAATATTTGTATTCTAATGAAGTGTGACAGGGGTGTTTCCTTATAAAGTTAATAAAGCTAGTTGTTGTATCGACTTCTGAAGATTCATTTAGTTAACGTACTCCTCCGTTACGTCTAAAGGTGGGAAACTACCAATATAATGTAAATTTATAGGTTTTTATTGATAATTTCCCACCTTCACACGTTTCGTGGTCTCTTATTTCACAACTTATAATGTTTTGCGTCTTTTGCGTTATTTTACGTATAATATACAGTGATGAGTGTACTAAGAACTGGCAAAATAACGCAAAAGACGGAAAACATAATACGTTGTGAAATAAAAAGACATGAAACTAGTAGAGGTGGAAAATTATCAATAGAGACCTACAAATTTACATGATATTGATAGTTTCCCTGCTTGACGCGTATCGGATCAGTATGTAAACTAAAACTACCACTGTCACAATGGTAGTTGCGTAGTTGCCAAACTTCTCCGATACGTTTAACCCTCCGTTACTCGCACACGGTGTGGGAGACCGGGCCTGTAAATAAATTCCTGTAACTCTGATTGTAGTGGGGATTTTGAATGGCTACTTCGTATTCCTCTTCAGTGGTCAATCAACTGTGGGTAAAGTCAGTTCGCAGTGTAAAAAATAGTACTGTCCTTTTGTTATTACGCAACACGGTCCCGTACACCGTGTGCGAGTATTTGTGCACCAATTTTTGTGTTTGGATCACACATCGATATTTTTAATTAGTAAGGTAATTTAAGATTTTTTCCTTATTTTCAATGTTTATAGATTAGTTTATTTATATTTATATATAAATATAAATATATAACTTACCCAGAACCATCAGAATGAGGTTTAGGGAGATATGTGGTTTACCAACAGAACAAGTACCAGTCGTAACACCAGGAACTTCAGATCGCTGTGCTGTTTGTGATTGGAAGAAAAATAGAAAAACAAAGTTTTACTGCCAAATATGCTCAAAATATCTGTGTTTGGAACACCATTGTTCCAATGAATGTGACACCATTGTGTATTTCATGTTTTAAAAACGTTAATTAATTTTTATAACTTTTTTTGTTACTACAATTACTCTTTATTTTTAATTTTTTTGTGTATTGAATTAAGATCTAAAGTTCTTAGTAAACAAATTTAACCATATTCAATTTTTTTTCACTTCCAAAGTTTTTGTATATACATATAAATGGATAACAATGAAAATTATTAAATTTTTGATTAAAGTAATATAATGTAAACACAAACGCATATCTACAAAATTATATGATCATATATTCATTAAATAATTTAATCGTACACAATTTTGCAAAAAAAAAAAATTTAAAACACTGCTGACCCATATTTTTGGACCCGATCTCCTGCACCGTGCGCGAGTATCCGATCACAAAAAGTTGGCGCGAGTAACGAAAGGTTAAAGGTGGGAAACTATCAATATAATGGAAATTTATAGGTTTCTATTGATAATTTCCCACCTCTACTAGTTTCGTCTCTTTTTATTCCACAACGTATTATGTTTTCCGTCTTTTGCGTTATTTTGCCGGTTTATTAGCAAACCCTGCCATTAAGAAGCTTAACCATTTTGAATATATTTTAGGTTCAGGCAAATGAAATTATGTTCTTACTACAGATTTTTCAGGCCCTGTCTCTAAAAGTTTCGATTTCCGTTGGTATCTCCTTAGTGGAAAATTAATTTTTCGAGTACATAAATATTACGGTTTAAGACCCAGTAACTTTCTTGCTCCGTCTATGGTTAATTCGGTTAAGTTCGGCAATAAAATTTCAAATGCTGCTATCTTCACACGGGTTTTTTTTGAGAGGTTGGCTACCCTGGTGACCCCTAGCGCCCAGCCAGAGTGGATTGTAAAATCAGGTATGGTTAACGGCATTACGTTTTTGTTAAAAAAACAATTGTGGGTGAAAGTGATAGAATAAGTAATCATTTAATTAGTGGTATATTTTTTTATTTTTTGGCAAGAAATCGAGTAACGTTCCTACTATTTTGTTAATCTCTGTTATTTTATTTGCGTTTGTCCGAGCAACTATAGAGCTTGTCAGATCGGGAAATGGCGTCTTTCCACATGGTGATAAAAATGATTTTAGGACTCGCATTAGAATCGTAAAAGAATCATGTGGTTTATGTGGCCAAATGAACAAATTGCCAATATTTGACTTTCGAGTAAATTCACTTCTTTCTTTGTACAAATTACTACGCGATGTTGCCGTTGTATTATCTCAAATAATATTTTGCAAAGCCGAAAAGTGTAGAGTTAATTTGTTTTTGTGTTATAAATACGTATAATGCGTGTACTTTGTTTTAAAACGATCGATTCACCAAATGTTATCTAACAACTTAATGTTAAATACTGCGAAAAGGACTTAAATCTAAATCCAAATACTTTACTTCCGTAAATAGTGAATATTTAGATTTAAGAAAATGACGAAAAATCTAAACATAACAAAATTGGATAAGACCTTGAGTATGTTATAACTTACTTTTTAGTATTATAATTCGCCTTACAAAAATCAAAACAGATTATTGACAATGTGAATCAACAAAATATCCTTGAATGTCTGGTTTGAACATGCACTGACATACTCCGGGAACATGAATAATTTCAGGAAATACTAAATTTTGAAGTAGGCTGTTGTCAAAATGTGTATCATAAAATGAAGTACATGTCCATTTGACTCATGATTGTCAAGTTTATGATTGCAAACTGACATATTTTCTTTATTACAGTTAGCTTGTAAATAGTACCTCTGTACATATTGTACAAAGAAAATGAGTTCGGGAAACAGAGCCACCTCCAAGGGTGGCAAAGTGAAGAGTGAAAAATCTCAAAAGTCAGAGAAATCAGAAAATAAAGGTAAGATATTTCTTTACTATTAATCAAAAGTAACCAAAAATCTTGAATAGTTTGATAAAGGAAATGACCAATAATAATGTAAAATTGCCTCATAAGTAATAGGTTCTACTAAATTTGCCTAAACTACAAAGTTAGATATTAAAAGGAGTTTGTTAATTAAGGTTGATATTCAGAACTAAAACAGAGAACTTAATTCTTGTGCCATGTCAAAATTATCCAACGTTGGCGATCACCATTACGAAAGCTTCTTGATCTTTCTTAATATGGAATAATTAATAATAATAATAATTATTATTATTTCGAAAATTGTACATACATATATACATATACGCAGAGCGAAATATTGGTCAACATAAAAAACTAAATTGAAATTACAGAAATCCTGTTAAATATTAGAATTCATAAAATCTATTACCTGATATGGTTCAATCTGCAATAGTAATTTACGCACAGCTTTTTTATATTGAGTTAATTGTGTTATTTTTCTAATGTTGTGGGGCAATTTATTAAATAATTTCATGCAAGAATATTTGGCACCCTTCTCTGTCACAGTTAATCTGTGGATAGGATAAATATACTTAATCTCCCTATTGTTGTAACAATGTGTAGGTAGATTCATTTCAAACAGATATTTATTTCTAAAGAGGAATAGTAGACATTCCTCGATATATATTGCAGGTACTGTTAAAATATTATTAGATTTGAAAACTCCTCTGCAAGACGCTCCGAATCTCATTTTTTTTAATAATTCTTAGCACTCGTTTCTGACAAATAAATATTTTATCAAGTTCATTGCTTCCACCATAAAAAATTGCTCCATAACGGACTAAAGATTCAAAATTTGAAAAATAAATTGTTTTTAGGTCATCTTGACTTAAATATTGCGATAATACTCTAAAAGTATAGCATACTGAATTCAACCTTTATTAAGTTGCTGTATGTGACTTTCCCATGACAATGTTATATCAATTGCCATGCCTAAAAATGTAGTTTTAGTGCCAAATTCAACGTTTGTATCATCTAACAGAAAATTATCTGGATATTCCACATTTGATCTAGTTGTTCTAAAAATTAAACAATTCGTTTTTTGTTTATTAATAATTAATCCCTCACTGGAGAACCACTTACAGTCCATTCATTTTACATATTCCCAACTGTAAACAAACGCACATGGAAGCTAAACAGGGTCGTCCTGAAGTGTATCTTAAAAACCAACACGCTACCTACAATTTGAATTTGCAGACTGACCAGTTTGGACCTGTAAAATGAGAATCCGCCTCGTTTAGGGCAATAAATTACATTTAACAGCCTCTTGACGAATGAGACGGCGAATACTAACACGTGCATTTGTTTATAGTTGGGAATTTGCTATGTGAATGTGGTGTAGACATTTCTTCATAAATATCAACAGATTCATTTAGTAGAATTTCCAAATGATCTTCCGTTACTAGAACATTCGTATCATCAGCATAATTAATTAGACTACAGTTGTTACTAGTAATACAATGCGACATATCATTTATATATAAAATGAAAATTATCGGTCCAATTATGCTTCCCTGAGGAATGCCTAATTGTATAGGTCTAATTTCGGATTTAACATTCTTATTATCTTTTGTTAAAATTACTCTTTGTGATCTTCCTGATAAGAACGATTTAAACCAATTATGAGCTACCCCTTTTACACCATATAAGTTTAGCTTTTTCAGTAATAATTCGTGATTCACAGAATCATATGCTTTTGTTAAATCTAGAAATAACCCTAGTACAACCACATTCTGTTCTAGTGATTGTAAGACATTTTGAGTAAATTGATATACAGTGGAACCTCGATAACTCGGATTAATCGGGACCGCAGCCGATCCGGGTTATCGAAAACCCGGGTTAGCCGGAGAGCATTGTAAAAATTAATAAAATACGGTATACTTATAGATAAAGTCCGTTATAATTAAAACAACATGAAATATATATGCACAGTACACATCTAACTTACCTATTATAGTTGTAGTATAGACAGTATAGGTAGAGTATTGTTCATTTCTAGGTAAAAAAAACTCAGTCAGTTTCGGTTGTGTCAATTTCGTCTGCCATCGGAGCGATGTTATGTTATTGAAGAACAGTGGCTCTTTCATTGTTTAAAGTTTAAAAGACCATTGTTCTAAAAATAATTTTTTAAAAGACAGTTGAAAATAAATAAAGGAATAAAAGATGCCTGTTGTTTGCGATAGCCCGATAATGGATAATGAACCGCCCCGTATAGTTTAAATTACACAAGTACCCATTATCTCTCAAATATTATATTATGGTCGAAGCCAAGTTTTATCAATGAAACTCGATATTTTTAAGACATTCCAGAAGCGGCTACAGATAAAATGTTTTAACATAATACATACATTTTTATTATTGAAATGTTTGTCTGATGAAAATTGGTCCGGGTTAGCCGGACTTCCGGGTTATCGGGGGCCGACTTATCGAGGTTCCACTGTATTGCTGTATGTGTCCCTTTGCCCTTTAGATATGCATGTTGACTATTATGAAATACATTGTTTTGTAACATATATTCCATCAATCTGTTACTCATACATTTTTCAAAGCCTTTCGAGAAACTTGGCAACAAGCTAATTGGTCGATAATTCTCAATTTGTGCCACACTGCCTTTCTTGTGTAAAGGTCTAATAACTGCTAATTTCAGTTTATCTGGGAAAATACCCGACTTAAAAGAAATATTTACTGCATATGTTAATGGTATAACAATCTCATTTAAACATATTTTAATAATTGATGTTGAAATTTCATCATCACCACAACTCTCTTTATTTTTCAAACCTTTTACAATAGAAACAATTTCTTCCTGAGTTACAGGCCTTAAAAACATAGATCTATTCGCTTGTACTTTAGAAGATTCATAGGAGTTTGAGGAAAATTCTGATACCGACAGAGACGCACAGTTTAAGAAATACTCATTCAAGTTATTAGTGAGATGATTATTGCAAAGAAATGACTTCATTTTCATATAACGATGGCTTAGTGTGAAAACCTCGTATCTCATTAAATTACAATTTTACAGGAGAGGCAAAAAACTGATTTTCTGCATAATATAACCTAAAAACAAAAATTACGTTACATATTTTTAATTCGAGCACATTGAGACAAATATCTTATATTGGCACAGAGCTAAAAGTGTTAAATGTTGCTATTAAATTGGAAATATAAATATTAACTATGAAAAACACATAAATATCCTTGCAGTATATAGAGCCTTTGCCCAAGTAACTATGATAACCTCGTATATCTTGATATACGTGTTTTTCATCTCAAATGAGGTTGTGTTTATTATTATTTACAAGGTTCTCATTTTTCATAGCTTATTGAACACCTCCAAGTACTAGGTCGATACAATACAAATCTTTTGATTTAAGGTTCACAAAATGTTTCTATACGCCGGACTACCTTTTGTTGTTCACAAAAAACATTTCTGCAAGTCGAATCTCTCAAACAAACACTCCAAATTAAGTACCAAATTCTTGGTTATAAATATACGTGTTATTCACACTAAATCAAGAGAGCAATTGATATACGTGGTTTCCTTTTTCGGCTGTAGAAAATAGTCTAGTGTATTTGGATTTTTTCTAACAGTTGTAAATCGTGAGATACAAGGTTTTCAAACTAAAACCACCAAAATGTCATTTTCGAAAAAAATGAGATACGAGGTTTTCACACTAAGCCATCAATAAGTAGTTTTAGTCATTGCTATTCTACGTTTTATTTCTATGTCTGGATCTAGCTGGTCCGTTATCACAGTTACTAAGTCATTTTGTGACAATGTGTATAAAATTATAATTTTGAATCTTTTTATTTTCAGAAATCCTTTCTTCTGTTTACATTTCTGTTGCTCCTCAATTCTAATTTAATTTCTTGCTTTTCCATTTCATATTTCTTTTTGTGACCTATTAGTATATCATTCATAATACATTAACATCTTTGGTGATGATCAAGTATTTATTGTTTTTTATTCACACTTTTTACATACCAATAATTCAAAAATGGGTTTTTATGAAGAGAATCGGTATTAACCCATTACTAACACCCAAATTATTTGTTTTTCAAAATTTGATTTATTGATAATCATCAGTAATATCACTAATATCGTTCTTAACCCGCCATTGCACGCGCTATGAGGGAATCCCTCACCATATTTGTTTATAACCAATGAAATTGTGTAAACTAGTACGATAACCTTAAGCACCCAGGAATGCCTTTAGCATGGTTCATGAGAGGGTATGAAAAAGTTATAGATTATTTCAGGCGGTCAGTGTGCTGTGTGATAGTTGAAAGAAGAGACATCCCTCTTCAAGTGAGGGAATTCCTCACTGCGCGTGCAATCACGGTGAAATCACGTTTCTGTTATCTCAAAGAAACTTTTAGGTTTTTATTTAATATTTAGGTAGGTTTAATTAAAATATTATTGTTTGGATTAGGTTAGGAACAGTGGCACAGCGTGGGGGGGGGGTTTGGGGTTAAAATCCCACCCATAGCGTATAGAAATATATATAAAAGAAGGTAGGAAAATGTAACGTGTCTTTCACAAATAAAACAAAAAACTTTTGGTGCCCAAGCATACCCCCCTCCCCCCAGAGGAAAATTCTAGGTGCACCACTGGTTAAGAACCCATTTTTAAATTTACCTATTCTAATTGGGAAATAAGCCACAATTTAACTTGAAAAATTGATTTTATTGACGTTTCGAATTCCACCTCGGACGTCGTTATCAAAATATAAAATATTAATAGTTAATTACAAAAATGCCACAAAGCTTCAGAACAGTTGTTAATTTTAATTTGTATTTTTAGTAAAATAAATTCGCGTAAAGAACGTTAATTTCTTCAGTGGCTTGCTGAAATTGAAAATTAAGAAAACTTGCTTTTGATCTATATTATTTTTACTTTTGTTTTGTTAAATTAATAAAAAAAATGGTTTACGAGACTTTCTATAATATGTGAGTACAACCCATTTTATATTTATACATGTTGACATTCATTTTTCCTCGAAATAAGTCGAATTTATGTAGGTGAGGGCGACGCTCATACGCGTGCAACCACGTCACAATAAAAGACGCATGTAACGGCGGGTTAATAAGGAAGTATTAATGAAATTAATTTACATCTTTGTATTTTTGAATCATGACCCAATCTACAAACAGGACACTAGGAGTTAGGGTTATCATATTTCCAAGTTTGTATGAATGAGTTTAAAACAGTTACGAGAATGAAAATTTTTATTTATATCTAATAAAAAGAAGTTTATTTTTTATACAGTACATTTTACATAATATCGCCAGTCTGGAAGAAGAATGACATAACTGCAAAATGCAAAATTCTTCAGGAGAGCAAAAAACGATTTTTAAACATTTAAAATAGGGATTAAATGAAGAGTAATTGACAAGGATCATCAGTGTGGCGTTTATTCTTACAACAGTGGCTTTTATTTTCATTCCTATTGGTTCCAATTTCATTATCTTAATTTAATCCCCCCATTTTCAACCCTATCTACAGTTGTGTCATTGTTCATCTTAAAATTTTTAAATATTTAAAATACTTAGTGATTAAATGAAGAGTAATCCACTTCTTTTGCTCCTGTTTATTCTAATTTAGGTTCAGGCTATTATATTTCATATTCCTTTGTAGTTAGTCTATTAGAATTTATCAAATTTTTAATACACTTTGAGGATGATAATCTATTGTTTATTATTGGCCACATTTTCTTCACACCAGTCCATAAATGCATTTTTAGGAATATGGTCCAGTATAGAGCAATTCGAAAAGAATGTTTTTTATGAATAGGGCATACAGAATAATAGAATATAAATATTATAGATTGTAATCTGTTTAATTTTTCTGTTGTAAATTGTTGTGTTGTGCTTTTTTCTTTAATTGTTATTTGTATATTTTGAGTTATTTGTTTGCATTGATATTATCATCTTTGGTATCAGCATTTTAAAGTACTTTTAATGGGTAATTACTTTAAATTTCCTCATTGTTTTCATATAAATATTTTGCGCCAAGTGTCTTTAACCTTTTAAAACATGAAATACATGTGCACAGTACATCTAAATTACATACAGTTGTATACAGTATTGTTCATTTCTTGATAAAAAACTCAGTCAGACACATATACATTACCACTCAAATATATTACATTTTTGTTGTTGAAATGTTTGTCTGATCAAATTCCTGGTTATAGGAGGCTGACTTATCGGGTTCCCCTGTACCAGTGGAGGATGTGTTTTTATGAATGCAGAAACAACATTCTATGTTTTGGAAATGACCTTTTTTCTTTCCTGTCAAAACCATCTCAGTATTTGTGCTTTAATAAATTTTATTGTTTCTTCCCCTTTTGGTTATACAGTTGAACCCTCTTGTTAGAATACCGGTTATTAGAATATCCCGTTTTAAGGAATGGAACTTCTAGGTGCTGAAACATTTCGGTGGTGGACGATTAAACTGCCACACGAATCCGGGACATTTTTGTGAAAAATATGCAAATAAACATTATTCTAAGCCATTAACAAAAAAAATTTTTGCGGAATATCCATTAGTTTAAATAAAAAACAACTTTGAAAATTGAATTTTTTACACTTTTAGTCCGCCATATTGAGAACTTTGGGCGGCGTTGCCAAATCTATAAAAATGTTTAGCATCTCAAGCATCGAATATAATAATTATACGCATATAAAGGTACATTTTATGCGGAAGAAAGTTTAATACACTTCAAAATACTGTTTTAGATGTCAGTTATTATATTACTTTTAGATTTCTGCATATTCAAATTAAAAATTTAAAGCATTCTTCATAGATTTAATGAGATTTAAAAGCTAAAAGTAGAATTTAAATGAAGTAGCTAAAGTGAAGTAATAAATTCTTATTATAGGATATACATTAGTGGGCAGATTGCAATTGCGCGCAATTGCAATTGCGCGCAGCGGTCTGAAAGGAGGAAGACCTAACCCTTCGGTCCAAACCTAACTTGCGGGTATTATTAGAGTGAGAGAACCGCAAGAGGTATTTGACCGCTGCGCGCAATCACAACCCACCCATATTAGTGGGTGTATTGCTCCTATACGGAGCAATAGTAGCAATACACGAAGACGCCCTACAGGCGTCGGTAGTTCATTTCACGGTCTGGGAACCTAACATAACCTAACCAAACCAAACCTAACCTGTATAGGAGTAATTTCTACTTTTTAAGTAAGTTACATACCTCCCTTTTTAAAACAATATCATGTAACCCTAAAATCCATTGTTTTTACAACTCTACTGTGGATGAATTTTCTTTTTGTCAAAACACTATCATCAATATTTTGATTAATATGTATTCCCATCAATATTCGAAACTGGGTTAAAGCTACGACAAAAATTGGCAACCTCGCACATTTCATTATATGTCAAGTGTTGATTGTTGTTGCAACAAATACATCAAACACACAAGATACAAATTTTTTTATTTCCTTAAATTTATCAATTTTTAAGTAAAATCTTGTATTATAATAAAGAAAATGAAACATTTCGACCTAAAATAAAATAAATAAAAGGTTAGTAGTAACTACATAATTCTATTATATAAAATATGTCTTAAATTAGTGACAGCTTAATCATCCAGAAAGGTGTTAAAATTTCAATTTTCAAAGTCGTTTTTTATTTAAACTAATGGATATTCCGCAAAAATTTTTTTGTTACTGGATTAGAATAATGTATATTTGCATATTTTTCACAAAAATGTCCCGGATTCGTGTGGCAGTTTAATCGTCCAGTACCAAACATTTCTACTAGCCACCAATGATCGGTTATTAGAATATCCCGATTAAATGAATAACCTTTGCTTGGCACGAAGGCTATTCCAATAAGCGGGTACAACTGTGTTTATTATTTTGTGCTTCATCAGTTTTCTATATTATCTTTGTTGTCTTTATTGGGCTGTGTGTTTTTATAATAATTTTTCTTTCAATTATTCTTAGTTTTTTTTTCTTTTTCTCTTTTTTTGTGAGATACATTACTTCCGCTCCATATGCCATCACAGGCCCAATTGCTGCTCTATATATTTTTGCCTTTGTTTTTTTTTGGCCAGGTTGTTGTCACTAGTAGTCAATGATATTTCCAATACACCCTGTTCCCAGCTATAATTTGTTCACTTATTTCTGCACTCCTTCCATTTTGCTGTCCACTAACACTCCCCAAGTATTTAAGCACTCCAATGCTAAACCATTGGCATGTCCTATGATCTATGTTGAAATTAAAGAATTGTCTTTTTCAGCTCTGTGTCTCTGATTACTCCTTCAAGTATGATATTAAATAGCATTGTACAGTGGAACCTCGATTATCCGTCTCTCCATTAACCGTCACCTCTGTTAACCGTCAGGGTACATATAGGCGTTGTATTGACTACACAAGCAAAAAATTTTAATGTCAAAAAATAAAAAAAAAGTTAACTTGATTTGTGATGATGACACAAACGGCTATCCATTGCTGACAGATAAAGAAATCGTTGAAATGGCAACTAAAGTGGACCAAACAGATTCAGAAGCTGACACAGACTTCAAATTTGACTGTAGATATGTTGATGAACCTAGTGTAACTGACAAAGATTTGCGTACATAATCTAGAGAAGCTGCATCGCACATGCAATAATTCATCGAGTGGTATTCTCAACAAGAAGAAGCCAATGAAGTAGATTGCATGATCTTATGCCGATAAAGAAATTCATCGGTCGCAAAATGTGAAGCAACAGTAAAACAAACAAACATTTCAGAATATTTTAAATTGATCTAATTGTACAAACACAAATCCCTCTTATATTGTCAAACAAAACATACAAATGAAATTTGAGAGTTGTACTATGAATTTTTAATTTTTTTTAATGTTCTGTTAACCGTCTTTTCGATTATCCATCATACCCTTGGTCCGGTGCCCTGACGGATAATCGAGGTTCTACTGTATTACGATATGTATTATGATATTGTATTAAAAGTTGATTATCTTAATTTAGTATGTAATCTTGTACTATTCAATAGGAATTTTCAACGCTTCTCATTTTTTTTGAGCTTCTGTAGTATGTAGTATAATCCGTGTATAATATTAAGATATAACATAATATGATAAAAGCTCGAAACAAATGAGAAGCGTTGAAAAGTCTTATGGAAACCAATCAGGAAGGTAGCTGAGCAATAAGGATAGGATGTGACAAAATGTTTTTGGTTTTGTCATTTTAAGATCAATGTTTATTTCTGGACCTCGGAGGTAAACTACACTATGTCATTTCGAGCAACTGTGTATAGCGTGTGTTTGCAACAAAGTTTAGAGCACTCGAAGGTTATTAAAAATCTGATATATGTCATAATGGGTTGATAGATAATATGTCTATATTTTAATGATAATATATAACCAATTTGTATAATCGAACTAATAAAATAAGTGGATTAAAATAACTTATTCAAAACAACACCATGTCGACATAGTGTAGTTTACCTCCGAGGTCCAGATTTTAACTCATTAAACTGAATAGTGACCCTTAATCACTTCTAATATACTTGAAAAAGTGAGGGTTACCTCCATAAATATGAGACAACTGAATGTTTGGTGCAATTTTCTTTCATGATTGACAAAATCGACTATCTGATGATTGCAGCCAAATTAGAATAAAAAGGTCTTATTTTAGCAAAATTCAAGCATGATTAATACAGCCACAAATATCAACTGCCATTATAAACAACCAAAAGGCCATCAGCCTAAGTCTTTCAGCCATTTTACTTAAGCATAGGTTTTGAGATTTAGTCAGAATGTGTACAATCTTAATAGAACAAATGCATAATTGACATACATATCCTGTTTGAAATAATTCCTAAGATTGCCTCAATTACACAGTACATCATATGACAATCTTGAATTATTCTTTTTTACATATAATCAATATTATCCTATACAACCTCGTGATTTTTGAGGACCTTTGTGACTTGTGAGCAAATTGTGACCATGATTACATTTTTTTATACATATGTTTCACAGTGGCAAAGGATCGTCATCAATATAATTATATGTCATTAATTCAGATCAGGAGTCATAAATCAGTGCATAAAAATTTTTCACAACTTAATTTCATTTTTATCTGAGATATCATTGTCGGGTAATTGTAAACAACACAAATGGTACTCTAATAAAACATTCTGAAAAAGAATATGTTAAAAATGTCCAGCTTTCTAGTGACAACATCAGTAGACACCAGATAACACTCAGTGTTTTTAAGGCTCAATTATTCCACTAATGGATGTTAGCGATCACAGTTTCCATTAACTCCCTGTTTCGGAGCCAGGACATTTTCTTGCATTCCATTCCTCTCTTGCCTTCAATTGAATCAGTCATTTTGAAAAGGGGTCATCTCCACTTTTTTGACATTTCCACTTTTCGTTGGATTTATATTTAATACACATAGAGACGTCTATTCCACATGAAAACGGGTCAACTTTCAATGGTATTACCATCTTACAGCATACCCCGCAAACCAGTTCAGTTTGAAAAGGGGTCATCTCCTAGAGATACACATTTGAGATGACCCGTTTTCAAAATGAACATCATCTGTTCATTTTAAAAACGGGTCATCTCTATTTAAAAAAATTGAGGTTTCTAGGTATTTTAAAATTTAAAAACATTTTTAAAATATTCATCAGCTTGTATTTAGCCGTTTAATGTGTGTAATAAACAATATTCACATTATAATGACTATTTTTTTCTTTTTATACCTGTTCATTCTGAAAACGGGTCATCTGTTTAAAAAAAAATGCAATTTCGTCTTTTCAAACCTAAAAAAATATTTTTAAATTATTCATCAGCTTGTATAGTAAATATTAAACCCAAAAAACTACTTAAAACAATTATTTTCTTAATAGTCTTAAAGATAAAAAGTTTTTGACCTCTCCTGTAAAATTTAAAAAAGTGGAGATGATCCCTTTTCAAAATGACTGATTCAATTTTACCCTCGATTATAAGTTGAAGTAACTGGTATTGGTAAACAATAGCCACCTGCTCCAGAAGCCTAACATGTAAAAAAAGAAACAATGACTGCCTCTATAATTCTATATCATCATTAACAATGCCTTTTGTTTTTATTTATTTCAGTTTTTGTTATCTGTATTGCCTAATTATCCCATAATTCAATAATTCTGCACCATATTTTTCATAACGAGCATTTATTCATTATCTCAAATCAATATAATCAGCTGTGTCATTTGTGTAAACATATAAATATATGAAGCAGATAACTAATTCCCCAAAAACTGAAAATAATACCTATACACATTAAAATATGTATTCAGAAACACAGTTTGTTAGAAAAGATTCAATAATATTGATAAAGGTTAAGTAATAAGCTATTCAAAGTTTTGAAAGATAAAAACAAAACATGATGATGTAGTAAACAAGGTAATTAGTAATTACTGTTGAAGAATGCCTAACATATTTAAAATATAAACTTTCAACAAAAAGCAATTACCTACAGCTATTGTGAGTAAACAAATCCTACAACCTACTATGACTAATTCAAAAAATTGTGTGTGCAAATGGTAAATACTGATTTATCTTTCATCAGAGCAATTTCTCATTAATCATTAGATAGTACTACTCTAGTAATTTAACATACAGTGATGAGTGTGCTAATAACCGGCAAAATAAGATATGGAAAACATACATTTTCTTTCCACCAAGACCTAATCATGACTACTTCACGAGAAATTTTACCTTTGACATCTATTTACTGACCCCATCCTCTGAGTTAGTAAAGAAATTTATATTATATTCCACAAAAAAACTTTACAACCATCTCCGTGTACAACAATCTGCATAGATAGAAATATCTATAAAAATAAATTTTGCAGGAGACACAAAAACTATCTCTTTAAATATGACTAATGTGAATACTACCTATCTCCCATTTTAAAAGATAGGATAGTAAAACAGAAATTTTTTGTAGATACACGTATCCGTATCACTAACATTTGTATATTGTTTAATATGTATTTAATATTACTTACCACCAACTCTTTCTTGAAAATATCACTGTCTAAACAGTGATAGGGATAGGTCAGTTGTGTGCTTGTGTGGTATGACAAACTAGGGAGTTAAGTATTTTTCATACTAAATTTGGCGGCAAGGGAGATACAGTTTATATGAAGAGGTTGTTATTTACTCATCTGGTAAAATATGCTAGTGCGTTCTTTTTTAAATGACAAGTAGGGACTTGTCTTGAAACAGATGGCAGTAATAACTCAGTTTCAGAAAATTATGGAGTTACTCAGTTTACAAATTAGGACGACGATAAGTCAAAAAATGCTTTGACAAGTTGTTAACACATGTAAAAGTATGTACATTTTGGGTCAAATAGGTTATTTTGAGAAATAAACTCATTAATGACAAATTATGCCTTACTTTTTCAGTGTGAAAAATAATTTTCGTCAGCAATGACAAAAAAGTTATTCAAATTGTTTATAAACAAAAAAATTGGAATATTTTTGCAATCAAGTTTTGCAGTGTTGGAAATGACCATTTCTAACTTTTCTAAAGAATAACTCCCTTGTTTATGCTACCCATAGAATCATTGTAAGTTCATTTTTTCTGACTTATGTTATTGCACAAAAAAAGTTGCTTTGGATAAACAAATTGAATAAACTTTAAATTAATTAATGAATCACTCTGAAATGTTACCACATATTTAATGCTATAAGACCCAACTTTCCACGCAATATCAAGGTTGTGTATTCATTTTTACAATAGTTATTAACATTTATTGAAAATTAAGGTTAATTAGGTTTTTTACAGATTTCTAAACAATCTTGTAATTCTATAACATTCAAAAATTGTCATTTTAAAGCTTTGAACGTGTTTTATCAAATAATCATCACAAAATCCTCTATAAATGTATTAGTTTTTACTGGTAGACAAAAATTCTTAAAATGGTTAATTTTTGGCATTTAAATTGTTAATCTTATATATAAAAATCAATTGCTGTTCGTGTGTCTCGCTAAAACTCGAGAATGGCTGGACCGATTTGGCTAATTTTGATGTTGAATTATTTGTAGAAGTTCAGGGAAGGTTTATACGGTTTTATATAGTCATTTTAGTAGCCACCAAAATTTTTACACCTATATGTATAAAATGCTGTTTTTACAGTGTTTGTTGCCATACTCCTCCGAAACGACTTTACCGATTTTTATGAAATTTGGCAGGTATCTTCGACCGGACTGGGAGTAGGTTGTTATCTATATTTCATACCCGTACGTCATAAGGGGATTACCCATGACGCCATAAGTCTCACAATAATGACGTGAAAAATACGAAATTAAGTAGTTGGATTCCTTGCTGAATTCCGCACAGAACCGTGTTAAAATTTTTTCTCTAGCTCAATCGGTGTCCTAAATACAATCTCTTAAACCGTATAAATATTCTGAGGACAGAAGAAGAACGAGCAACAAATTTCATCGAAGAAAAGTGCAACTGTTTAACTTTTGGACTTAAATTGGGCAAAATATGAATTTCTTAATTTTTCGAAACTTTCCAAAAATATGTCTATCGAACTTTTCTGACGAACGGCAAGCAGGAGAAAAGTTCTGAGCACACGAAAAGAACGAGCAGCAAATTATAAAATTTTATTTAATTTTAATTAATTTTGTTTCATTTTATTTAATTTAAGTATTTTATTTATTTTCGTTTATTTTATTTTATTTCATTTTATTAAATTTTAATTATTTTTATTAGATTCTAGTTTTTTTTTTAATTTTATTATTATTTTAAATTTATTTATTATTTTTATTTGAGTTTATTCAGTTTTATTTATTTTTATTAACTTTTATACAATTTTTAGAAATTTTGTTTCATTTTATTTAATGATATTTAATTTTAATTTTATTTTATTTTGATTAATTAACACCTATATCGTTGGACAACCCCGTACACAATTATAAATACAGGGTTGTTTTGAATGTATATAAAATAAAGCTGTTATATTCATTATACGATAAACAAATTTAAGATTGCAACTGTTGCACTGCAAACTTTATTTTGTTATTTCTAACTAAGCTTTATTACTTCAAACATCATGTGTAATTCATTAAAAATAATAATAAAAACTCATTCACATCGAGCATTTTTTGTTTATTAATTACTAATTTCTTTTGTTTATTTTAGATTTATTGTTTGCAAAAGTTTGTTTTTATCTATTGAGGCAGTACGAAGTCTGCCGGGTCAGCTAGTAATATAATAAATCCACCAAAAACACTGCAGAAAACAGATTTTGGTTATCAAGCTGCAGTATAAAACCGTCAGGGCGGCAAAGTATGTTGTAGAATTTTCGGACATCTTGGATATTAGTGCACCCTATGTAACGCACAGCTGAATCTTATGTTTGTGCGTCACAGTGTTGCCATGTCATTTCTTTCATAATTTCAATCAATGTTAAATGTACCTATAAGAATAATAGAATAAAAACGTTTACTTCTCCGTCATTATACTAGGTAGAATGAAAAATGAGGTGTCAAATGAAAGCTTATAATCCAAGGATAGTACTAAAGGTGAGAAATAAGACCTAGATTGTCGGTCCCTCAAAAAATAAGCGTTATATTGGGGATTTCTAATGTCGACATTAAAAGTTGCACTATTTTTTTTTCTATAAAACATTTTGATCTGAAACTTACCAGAAAACTTCTTTGTACTCTCTACTTTCAAATAAACGTGATTAAAAAGCTTAATTTTAAACTTCGTCACACAACTTTTGCGATTAAACTTTGCAATGCACAAATCCGCACCGTTTTTTTGAAAAATTCATAACTTTTATCATGATAAGAAAAAAAACTTGAAAAAGGTACATTTGTCTTCAAAAATGTTAGAGCTATATACTGTAAAAATTTCAGAAAAAAATATTAAAATGAAACAGAGTTGTAGTGAGGTAAACGCAAAAAACGTGATTTCATTTTTTTTTATTTTTAGGTTAAAATTGCGATTTTGACAATGTTCCCCCACATAAAATTCAAAATAAACCTCATTTTCGTTTTCAGCACCCTCGAAAATATAAAGTATGAATAAAATTAGCCATTCACCCCTCCGTGGTCAGTATGTATCTTGAAAACTAAGCACTTTTTTGAGAGTGTCCCGCTCGTGTATAATATCACAAAAAATTGTAGCGTGATGCGTGATACTATGAAAAATAGAGGATACAGCAACGGTGTTACAAGTGATGGTCGAATCCAATGCCAAAATCTACACAGACATTATTAGGGTGCACTAATATCCAAGATGTCCGAATTTTCTGGCTATACAATCTGCCATAAAGGATTTTGGACTGTCGCACAGTGGTTCCAAATGCTGAAAATGTGGTCATGAGGCGAAAAAAAGTCCATATCTAGGGATTTTCATGTTTACAGTTGTTTTCTCATACTATCGTAGAGCCGTAATATGCAGGTATAAGGATCAGGCTGGATGCATTCTGGTTCATAGCTCAGGAACAAGTGAGCCATGTCCGAGGTTATTGTGGCTGACAGTGAAAGGGAAAAAGAACGAATGTATTGAATATGCTGTAAAATGTTTTGTAGTTTATCAATTTTATCGCTGTAAAGCAGATTCTTCTTTTTTAAGTATGTAGTAATGTTAGATGTAAGTTAACTTAAGATTTAGTAACAATAAATGCCTTAAAAATTTGTTAATGCATAAATAGTGAAAATATACTAAAGTTGATTTTTTTACCAAGAGGAGTAAACTAAAAAGACAGATTCACACCCAAGAAAGTTACTAGAAAAGTCACCAAATTTATCTTCTTTTTTCGTTGATCATATCAGCTTTGGATGATAATCCATACATATTATATTATACTAACACATCGCTAAAGAGTTCTAAAAACAACTGTTTTTATATAAAAGTAGACTAAAAATCTAAAAATTAAAGGAATAATGCAGAAAACACAAAAAATCTCTGATATACTTAATTAACCTATAAAATGGCAGAAGTGCCAAAATTTCATAAATGTCGTTAGTGTCAAAATTTAATAACAGTGGAGTAAACTTGCCTGTGGTTGGACCAATTAGAAACAAGCATTACAGCGCGATAAATTTGAATCACTCCTCTTGGTTAAAAAACAACCAATAGAAATAATCAAAAGTTTGTAAAGATACATTCAAAAAGTACAAAATTCTGCAACTAATGTTTATTAATCTTATAATATAATATAATAAGAAGATATAGAATTACTTTGTTTTAGCTGCCTATAACTGCCTATGCATTGCTGGTAGTTGTTTGAATGCAAGAGTGGGAAATGACGCATATTATATGATTGTGGCGATTGTTGAGTATGTATGGGCGGTTGTACATAAGTAATAGGTACTTCATAAAGAAAATGTATTGGTAATCGGCAATTTCAAAAGTCGCTTATAATATAAAATTTTAGACAAAAATGTGTTGAAAATAAAATTTTCGAATTTCTTTCGACCATAAGGGATCCGCCATTTTGTTAAAAAAAAAGTAATGTTAGATTTGTAATCAGCGACATTACGCTACCAAAGACAAAAAAATTTTCGTATTTATTGATATTTTCAATTTTTTTCCGCCATGTTGGATTCGCCATTTTGTTTTTCAGAAAAAATAATGTCAGATTCGTAATCAGCTATGCCAAAAACCCTTAAGAACGAAAGTAATTTCGAAGTGTATAAACAATATACGCTTTTAAAGGTTTATGACTCAAGTTTTCGGCATTTGGAACCACAGTGTGTCGTCAGTGAAATTGTTCTGATGGTTATATCTATACTAAATTTACAATAAAGATGCAGGAGAAATAAACAAACCAAGACACGTTAAATGCTACTAGGAGCACTCCCGAATCATAATTTACAATGTATATACATTGTAAATTCCAAATCATGATTTCCAGAGTTTATACATTGTAAATTATGATTCGGGAGTGCTCCTAGTAGCATTTAACGTGTCTTGGTTTGTTTATTTCTACTGCATCTTAATTGTAAATTTAGTATAAAATTAAAATTGGATGTGTTTGTCAACAACCCCCAAAGAAACTGAATAGATCTTGGATAAGTTTGACAGCTTTCCAGCAATTTGTCATCGCATACAAAAGAATAAAAGTATTCCTTTGGTTTTTGTTTACAATATTATAATTTCTCTTTTCAGGAAAAGGCGGCGATAAACAGCAGAACAGAGATTCCAATTCCAAAAATGAGGACCCCAGCATTAAAGATAAAGTAAAACAACTTATAGAAATGTCGCAAAGATCTGAAGAAGAAGTTTGTTTGGCTCTTCACGAATGTGATTATGATATGAACCAGGCTACAAACATGTTGTTTGAAGAAATGACCACTGTAAGTATTCTTTATTTTTATACTTTGAACTATTGTACAGTTACAAAAAATAAAAACCAAATCATTTTTGTTATATCATGTTTCCTTTTACAATTTTTATCAGTTACATCGAATCGCATATTTCATAATGCTGCTATTCGGGGTGTGCAAGTACTTGGAGGGGATACGAGAAACGATCTTGCGCGAATAGCCGAGAAATATTGCAAATTTCTTAAATAATTCATATTGTCAATTGAAATTGTCAAATTGAAGTATATTTCATATCTACTGTCATTGATGAAGAAAAATTATATATTGCTCCACAATATTGATATGATATGCAATTATTATATAAAGGTAAATTTAATTAATTGTATTTTGCTTGCAATCTGCATTTTAATAACTAATTTTATTTACTACACACAATTGTTTACGTTTTAATAACATAACCTGAGTCTGACTTTTTCTTCTTATTTTTTTGGACTATGGCCTTGACAATTATCCAGTAACCAGGACTAATATAATTGGCCAATATAATTAAAAGTGCGAAAAATGTTGCTGAGCGTATAAACCAGGTGTCGCTTTGCCGAACTTGCACAGTCCCAATAGATTTTTTATCATCTTTAATTTTGGTAATGATAACTTTTTTGGATAATTTTTGATAATGTTTGAGTTACTTATGAAAAACTGATTTAAAACATGCATTTTTTCACGAAAAATTAAATTTTTTTTCTTTTTAATAACTCGAAATATATTGATTTATTTCTATAACTCTATTACATATTTTCCTTAGAATTTGTCCCTCTATTGATTTATCGGGTTATTTTTAATAACATGATTGTCACCTCCGAGAAGGGGTGGCATCCACCTCAAGGGTGGATAAAGCATAAGTTAGCACCATGTCACTTTTGTTTCTTGAGGTATATTCTCACTACTCACCAATTTTCCTGAAAATTGATGGAGGTTCAACGAAATCGGAGGTGAAAACCTTCAGTAACTGCACTAATACTTTAGAGGTGATTAGGTGAATGACAGCTGACATGTACATTAAAAACATTTTAGAAAATAATGTCTTTCGAAAATGACATATGACAAAAAATTACATACATATTAGCAAACGATAGGCCTTACGTTTCATTTTTAAGAGGTGTTGTACTTTAAATGAATTAAGATTTTTTTTTGTAAAGACTGTACAAATATCTAAAAATAATCGTGGACAATCATTATGTCTGAATACTCAATGTAAATGCCCTTCTAATGATGTGCGGCAAGGGAGGGGGTTGACAAATGACAAATATATGTATCATAAAAATGTGTTCCCCTTAGAACAAAAATCGACCTGTTTCCTCATTTCCTTAAAATCTAATAAATACTGCCAAATATCGAGGTAGATTGTTTTCATTGGCCCACCCTGTATATCAATAGAAAAACTCGTCAAAGACCTGAGTATTGCGATGTCCTGAATATGGTTAAATTTTGCTCATTTGGAGTAATTGGCTGATTATCGAGGTGGACTGTTTTCATTGGCCCACCCTGTATGTCGGACATGAGTATTGTGACGATGTCCTGAACATGATTAAATTTTGCTTATTTGGAGTAATTGGCTGAAAATAGCTATATACAAAATGTGAATTAATTTTTGTCTTATTAAAAATTTCATTTAATTAATAAATAAATATTTTTTAATTAACTTTCATACCTTTCTTATCTAAACTGATAATTCATACAAACTTTTAATGTAATACATATAAGTGAAATTACTACAAAAACTGTAAAGTATGATAAAAACATGACATCATGGATTCCTATAATTTTTTGTTTTGTCATAAATGACCTCACTGCAATGCCATTGTGTAACGTATTTTAATTATTAATGTTATACATGTTACTACTATAATGAGTAATACCATTCATATTTTTAAAAAGAAATATAAACGTTTTATATAGTAATAAACCTGAAATGTATTTTTACCCACATTCAGTTAGTAGTCTGTGCATTTATAATCTTTAAAGGAAATAGGTGAGCGGGTTACCCTTAAAAAGGTGCCTGGAAGTGAAATATACGGACTATTTTTTTCATTGCCACTGTACCAAACTTGTTTTATTCTATTCTACGAGGGTGGATTGTTACACCGCTTCCTCACTGATAAAAATTTACGTCGAACCAGCTGTTAAACGCACATGCTCCATCGGTTGTCGGTTTTCGAGCTAAGGTCAAATGATTTGAGCACCGCGTCCTCACTGGTAAAAATTTGCGACGAACCATTAGTTCAAAAACTCTCGAAAAATTTACCAGTGAGGATGCGGCTTTATAAAACTAGCCTTTTAGGCTATTGATTATGTTCAAAATAAGAGAGCTAAAAGGAACTACAACGTTAACGGGATTTTATTGTTTCACATAGTCAATGGACCCCTAAATTTGAAAAAACCGCGAAGTGCTACCATTTAAATGGGTGCGTTTTTTAGAAAGGGGTGAATTTGTCCCTAGGCCAGTGTTGCCAATCGCATTTCTCTAGATTATCCGATGATCGCTCGAAAAATATCCGATTTGTCACGAAAAGGTACGCTAGGTCAAAAATTATTCTGTTGCTTTTAGTCCCCTTAACAACCATCAAATAAAATCCGTTGTTCTTACGCCAATCAGTTGATTGTAATCAATTACCATTATAATAATAATTAACATAATTATTTGATTAATTAATTATTAATTATCAATTAACGTAACAATTATTAACATAATTGATTAATTAATCAATTAATGTCATAATTGTAATCAATTATGTTGTCAGCAACCCAATCAAAGTTGACATTGACAGTGATTAAATATTTGATAATGATCAGTTGATTCCATTTCTGATTAGCGTTCGAACAACCGGCCCTTTAATCTACTGGATTCTCTGTTTCACAGTTTAAAAATTTTCGTTTATAGATGAAAATTTCGTATCCTAGCTGATTATTACCTAATTCATGTATATAAATACTATTTACTTACTATTATTATATTATTCGTATTTTGTATTATCGTAAGTGGTAAATTCTAAATAAATAAATCTAAATATTTCATTATTTGGATCGTGATATTTATTATAATTATTTAAGTAAAAAAAAAACACTTTTAAATATTATTTTATTAAAACGTAATAACTACCTAAAACTAGGTATGTACTAGAAAAATAAATAATAAATAAATCAATACAAAAAAAACTACAGCTACATTAATAGCATAGGCGCAAAATTTCTGGTCAATGCTTTTAAAATGCATTATTTTTTCGAGTTCTGAGAAAGCTAATGCGTATTATTTAAAAATTTAAACGCAGAATGAAATATTACATTATTACCGAGGACCGAAAGTCACTGAAGACTTCTATAATTTTTATTCTAATAAATTACAGGGGTGAAATGAAAAGAGAATATTGAGTGTGATTTTTAATTTCAAATATCTCGTTCAAAAGAAACATTTTGTTTATTCTAAGGGACTTTCGGCCCTCGGTAATAATGTAATCTTTCATTCTGCGTTCAAATTTTTCAAAAATATTTATTAGTTTTCTCAGGATTCGAAAAAAATGAATACGTTTAAAGATTATTGGTCCGAAATTTTGCGCCTACCCTCTTTTAACAACTAAAGATTTACTACAACTAAAACAATAGAAATGTATTTGACAGTCTTGTAGTTATTAAGATATCAAGGTTATGATCCATAATACCCGGGGTGCGTTCAACGTTTAATGCCCGACTAAATAATTTTTATAGGCAAAAAATTTGAAGAATTTTTGAGTTAATTAGTAGATATCTAGATATTACTAGTTTCAAATAAGTAGATTTTTCTACAACCACTATTCCAAATGCATTTTTATGCACAATTTTATGTTAACAAACTTAATATTTTCTCACAGAATAACTGACAGTAGTGTGCAGAAACGTGACGTTTCTGTGCCTTAAAGTTCATTTTTGCATTGTACCATTACATTTCTCAAAAATATCATAAATATATTTAGGTATACCTAACATGTTCTGATGAAATGGTTTTGTATAAGATAATATTAGATTTGACAGAACTTTACAAAAAAAGAACCGATTTAACTACATCTCATGTCCGAGAAATCTGGAAAATTCGCTATTTTAACACATTATTTTTGAACTTTACATTTGGTATTCTACAAATGACTACCTTATTCTGAGTAACGTTATATATTCTGTGTACATCTGTGGTTAAAGTGTAGAAAAATATATAACCTGTAAGACAGGTGATATTAGTCTTAATTATCGAATAGAAATTAAATTATTTATTATTTATTAAATTATTAACTGTTTTATTTTACAATTTTATTCTTAATAAACATTTTATAATTATCAATTAACCAATAAGTATTTAGCAATCTCAGCAAGATACGTCGAATGAAGTATGGTGGAAATCCGTGACCAACTCTCCTAGAATTTTTATCCAAATTGTTCCAATGATACAATGTATATAACTACAATTAAGGCAGTGCATTATATTTTTTTCATTATTTCATTTGGTCTAAAACAAATTCAATATTATATTTCAATATCCACATGTTGGTAAAAATTTTTAACCACCTTAACATTTTTTGCTAACCATTTATCCATTATTAAAAAGTATTTTTACAAACCAAAACTTATTTCAACAGACGTTTACTTAAGCATTGCACTGCACTACATAAAATGAAAATAAAACTAAATCGTGCGTGAATTAGCTTTCGTAAGTTTAAAGACTAAAAACTAAAAACTCATAAATAACATTGGACGGCAGACGGTTTTTGAAATTTGAATTGGATTAGTATGCATGATGCATATGCAATTGGATTAGTATGATTAGTGGACGCACTTGTGCATTTAAATTCTAAACAAAAGAATTGGCACATGTCCCCTTTGTCAAAAGATGAAAAGTATCGGATGTCACTAACATTCATCCAGTATAAAAATTTGGGTGGAACCAAACAAAATTAATGTGTTGTTGGTGTTGGGAATATATGGATGAGAAAGTTTTAGTCGATGGTAGATACACTGAAAAATATCCGCAAATATCCGATTTATTTAAAGATACGAAGAAGATACGACAACTCTCAAAAAGGTACGCAAATCGGATAATTATCCGCCGATTGGCAACACTGCCCTAGGCACAGGGTGAATTTGGGTGAGTTCTATTCACTTTTGGTACAAACACTTCTACAGGAAAATTGTTCCAGGTTAAATTTACTATCAAAATATATTTTAAAGTCAAAAGTCTTTTTTTTACAAAAATATATTCAAAAGAAAAGCAAGAAAAAAACACGAGAGAAAACAATTTTGTTTTTTGCCCATAACTTTTTTCCACAGGGATATAGGTATAGAGTATAGGCATTGCTTTAGCGAAAAATAACATCCATCCTTCATCTTTAAAATGACGTTTAGTAGAAGTCTCTGGGATTTATAGTTTCTGAAACAGGATTTTTCAAAGTTTGCCGCTCACAGCATTTTTGAGCCATTTTCCCCATTATTTCGCAAACATTGTTCTGTAACTTTTTTCTACGCATCTCAGGTATGTGCAATGGTACATTTAGTAGAAAGAGAAGACAATTACCTTTAAAATAGTATATTGTATAAGGTTGTAAGACTATTTTTAAACAAGTTATGCTTTTTCAAGATTTTATAGTTTTAATGATTTTTGATATTTTTTATGATTATTTTTTAAAGTACTCATTATGACTTTTTTTCTTGTACATTTAGGTATATACATTCTGGAATAAAAAAAGCTTATTTTCTGTACTTAAAAAAGATGTATTGTAAAAAGCTCCAGGACTATTTTTAAACAAGATATGCGTAGGATATCCAAGTGTATCCATAATTTGAGAAAAATTAAAAAAAAATTTCTATTAGAAGAATATAATTGCATGTTGTAACATAATTTTTAATTCCAATTAACTTTTCTTTATAACACATTTCGATATTGTGAAATATAAAGGTTTTTTACTCTTGAGCTAAATTCATATTTTTTAACATACCTCGTACACTATTGATAAAATTTTATATCTGATGATCACATCTTAGGTTTTAGACTATGCAGAGCATTTTATAAGGAATCAATGGAATCAATTTTCTTTATAAAGTTAATAATTAAAAAGTTTTCCATATGGTTCCAACTTAGTGGGACCTATTGCATTAATTTGTATATGTCAAACTTTGAAAAAGCATATCTTGTTTAAAAACAGACCTAGAATTTTTTACAATACACCATTTTAAAGTAAAGAAAATAAGCTTTCTTTTTTATTGCACAATGTATATATCTCAATATACACAAACAAAAAAGTTCTAATGAGAAATTTAAAAATAGTCGTAAAATAAAATATATCAAAAATCATTAAAAGTATAAAATTTTGAAAAACCATATCTTGCTTAAAAATAACTTTTCTTCCTATTACCAGAGAACGGCAGTTCTCGCCAGTGGCGCACACCTACACCCCCTACACGCGACACTATATATACACGAAATTTTCGATTTTCTAAATCTGACTGAATTGAAAATTGGGCCGACTCCCATCTTAAAATTCAGGAAAAGACTCACCCATTCATATGTCAACCATCCATTTTGGTCCAAGGGTGTGGATTTTACAGTCCTTCCTATTCCAGGGTCTGTTTTTCGTTCTCGTCCCCAAAACTCCCAAAAACTTCGAAAATTTAACTCCGACCTTTGCCGCTTCTAATAGAAGCGATCATTACCTTTCCAACGCATGTCTAATTTTGAAAATCGGTTATACCCTTCAAAAGTTACCGAGCTCAGAAATATGAGTCAATTTTTATTTAAAAAAGGAAAAATGTTTGTGGATATGTATGTATGTATGTGTGTGGAAAAGTTAAACCGATCTGAATATTTTTTTCTGTGTTTGAAGAGGGGGTGAGGGCCGATTCAGAACCGGTGTAGTTTGTGAGTTTTGACTACCCATAAGCCAGCTATAGGACTTGGTAGGTACAAATCGGCATATTTTTTGGCGGTATATATCTTCGGTTCAAGAAAAGACAGGAGAACAGTAAATACACCAAATCAATAGCGTTGAGTTAAGCTTTCAAATGGTGTCTAAGCTGTCAGGATCAGACATACACACGGCTCAGTATAGCTGAAAAACTAAACCTTGAAAATTTTGGTTTTTCGACAATTACTCAAAATTTCAATCTACGAATTACGCCACTAACTGAGCGTTTGTAGAAGGACTCTAGACGAATCTAACGGTGTATACCTTATATCCGGGAAAATTCGAATTTTTAAGTTATAGGCTTCATAAGTATGACCAAGTCTACTTCTTATGGGAAAAACGGTTTTTCAAGCTCAATAATTCCTGTAATAACTTCAGTTATCATACTTGACCTTAGATGCATAAGATACTACTTGTCAATACGTTTCAAACTCATGTTTAGTGAACAAAATCGGTTAAGCCGTTTAGAAGTTATTAAGCTACAAAAGTATAATCCAATTAACGATTATTCCCTAAATGGTTTATGTAGTTGTAGTGGTTACGACGCTAATTTGATCTGGCAACCGGCAATCCGAGTTCATTTACCGGCCATCCCAATATTTTTTTCAATCTATTTCGAATTGAAAAAAAATCTAGTGTACATTCGATGGACACTAGATCATTTGGGAGATAATGCGACAAAGGCGATAATTTATAAAATAACATTTAATTTATAAATAACTTTGAAAAACTCTTGATACAAGAATAAAAAACTGCTAAACGCCGTAAAAATGAGTGGCGCATACAATATTCCAGCTACAAAAGATCTGATATGAATATTGCGTGGCGCGAAAATGTATTTTCATTTTGATGCAAAACAAAATTCTAGTTTTATTTTAAAAGATTTTTTCATATTTGCTAAATTTGAAGTAAACGACACAAAAGAGTTTCAAAATTCAAACTGTATCAAAGTTACTGTATCAAAGTTACTCTTTTGTGGCGCGTTTTACTTCAAATTGGGTAAATATTGTGAAAAAATATTTTAAAATAAAACTAGAATTTTGTTTTGCATCAAAATGAAAATACATTTTCGCGCCACGTAATATTCAAATCAGATCTTTTGTAGCTGGAATATTGTATGCGCCACTCATTTTTACGGCGTTTAGCGGTTTTTTATTCTTGTTAAATGTGATATTTACTATACCTAAAGCTGCGTAAGAAAAGTTGCAGAACAATGTTTGCGAAGTAACAAGGAAAATGGCCCAAAATCGCCGTGAGTGGCGAAATTTGAAAAATCATGTTTTGGAAACTGTAAATCATAGAGACTTTTACCAAACATCATTTTAAAGAGGAAGGATGGAAGTTTTTTTCTGTGAAGCAATGCCTATACCTATATCCCTGTGGAAAAAAGTTATGGGGCAAGATGGCAAGAAACAAAATTGCTACCTTTCGTGTTTTTTTCTTGCTTTTCTTTTGAATAAATTTTTGTAAAAAAAAATATTTTTGACTTTAAAATGTGATATTTCGATAGTAAATTTAATCTGGAAAAATTTTCCTGTAGACGTGTTTGTACCAAACGTGCATAGAACTCACCCTAATTCGCCCTGTGCCTAGGGACTAATTCACCCCTTTCTCAAAAACGCACCCCTTTAAATGGTAAAAAATGAAAAAACTCCGCAGTTTTTTCATATTTAGAGGTCCATTGACTATATGAAACAATAAAACCCCGTTAACGTTGTAATTCCTTTCTAAAATACATAATCAATTGCCTATTTGGTAGAAAATTTTTTTTAGCTCGATACACTTAGTAAAACGATGTTCCTATTTTTTTATCCCATCCGAATAGTACTTTTGCTCGAGCTCATCAAAATAGGCCAAAGTTTCAGCGACTACTTCATCGTTTGTTGCGAAACAGCGTCCTCCGACCCATTTCTTTAGGTTTGGAAATGAGAAAATGTCGCTGGTGGCAAAATCTGGGGAATACGGTGGGTGTTCAACCAATTCATAGCCCAATTCGTGAAATTTTGCCATGGCGACTGCCGATCGGTGAGCCGGTGCGTTGTCTTGGTGAAAGAGCACTTTTTGCGTATCAATCCAATAATGCTGCATAGTACTCGCTATTGATTGTTTTTCCTTTTTCCAAGTAGTCGATGTGGATGGTGCCCTTCGCATCCCAGAAAACAGTCGCCATCACTTTTCTGGCCAAATGTGCACATTTTGCATTCTTCGGTGGGCCTTCTTCGCATTTGCGCCACTGTTTCGACTGTTCTTTGGTTTCCGGTGTGTAATAATGCACCCAGGTTTTTGTGGAGGAACTTAATCACTGAACGATACTCGATTTTTTGTATTTTTCCGAAAATACAAAAGTTGTTTGCTTCTGACGGTTGTAAAAACCAAACTCTTGGTTTTTTGGCTTAAAATTTTGACAGACGTCATGTCATGAATGGCAAATGTCAAAACCGAGAGCAATTCGGTATCAAGTAACGCCATCTATCAAAGGCTAGTTTTATATCAATCTATTCTCGTATACCTATGGCTATATCCCTCCACTCCAGTATTTCACATTCTCTATTATTTCCTTATTTTTATCTAACGATCTCTATATTTAATTTATAATATAGATATAAATTGAAAGAAGAAATAATGTTTTTTGTCATAAAATTAACGTCCCGTAAAATAAACCATTTTATTTAGTTTATCAACAGTATCTTATATTGTCTGCAGGTCCATATATTCATAAATTTATTTATGTATAAATTGTTTGATGAATGGTCCAATGCAATATTGTAACTAAATTCAGGAATATTATGTTTCAAAGCATCTTTGTTGTATGAATGGTATTATTTTACAATATCCATGTTTTGTTTCATTCTGATTATATCCAATTTGCCAATAATTTGTATATCCGTGTTTAATGGTGTTAGGATCGATATTTTCTTTATAGTGTGTTATAATAATTTCCGATATTTGCAGTACATTTTACATGCCGCTTTTTGTTAAATATCATTTTATTAACTCTATTATTGGGGAATTTAAATTAGTCACAATCTATAATCAGATTTGTAGGCGGAAAAGTCGAAATAAAGTAAATTTAATGGTATACAAATACACTTTAACTGCCGGGCTCCCTATTGGTATTTAATTTTGTGCACTCAGTCATATAAAACTGACTGCCTAAGCCTAAATGTAAAATTTTACAGTGTCCGCCATTTATGACTGACACTGTTTACATGATAAATGACCTCGTCAGTCTTTTTGGATTGTTTTTACATTCACATTCGCATGTCTGTAGAAATCATCGCGTTTAGGAGCATAGGCGCAAAATTTCGGAATAACGCTTTTTAAATGCATTCATTTTTTTTTTCGAATCCTGAGAAAGCTAATAAATATTTTTGAATAATTTAAACGCAGCATGAAAAGTTACATTACTGACGGCCGAAAGTCCCTTAGAATAAACAAAAAGTTTCTTTTGAATGATACATTCGAAATTAAAAATCACACTAAATTTTCTCCTTTTTTTCATCCCTGTAACTTATTAAAATTAACATTATAGAAGTTTTCAGGGACTTTCGGCCATCAGTATATATAATCTTTCATTCTGCGTTTAAATTTTTCAAAAATACTTATTAGTTTTCTCAGGATTCGAAAAAAATTAATGCATTTAAAAAGCATTGGCCCATAATTTTGCGCGTACGCTCTACATTAGATATGATGATTCCATTTACGTGATATATGGCGTATAAATATAAGTTCGGATCTTCGTAATAAATTAAATTGTGTTTGAAACATCATCACTCTCTTTGCCTTATCCCTATGCGGGGTCGGCTTCCCTAATTGCATTTCTCCACACAATTCTATCTTGGGTCATATCAATGTTAATCCCCTTTACCAACATGTCCTGCCTTATCGTCTACCCCCAGGTCTTCTTTGGGCTTCCTCTCCTACTCCTTCCAGGAATCTGCACTTCAGCTATTCTTCGTATTGGGTGATTAACGTCTCGACATTGAACGTGACCAAACCATTTTAACCTATGCTTTCTCATTTTGGCATCAATTGGTGCCACACCTAGACTTCCCCTAATAATATACTCATTTCTAATTTTATCCTTCTTTGTCACTCCACTCATCCATCTAAGCATTCTCATTCCGCCGCATGAATTCGTTGTTCCTTTTTTTTTTCACTGCCCAACATTCAGTTCCGTACATCAAAGCCTCTCTTATGGCTCTTTTATAGAATTTTCCCTTCAGCTTCATTGGAATTTTTCTGTCACACAACACACCACTGGCTTCTTTCCACTAAATTGTTTTTGAAACCTTGATATTAAATGAAAAAAATAGTTATTTAGAAGATAAGAATGCATGTCTTTACAATAATACAATTTTACTTCATATATGAAAAAAGAATTTCGGGTTAAATCAAATTTCAGTTGTTTGCTTCGAAGTTTTTTTGATCAAATAGTGCCGTTATCAAAAATCGTTTTTCTCAATATACATAATTTTTTCAAACGCATGAACTTTATTCAGCTGTCAAACATATTTTAATGGCTGCATATTTAAAATTTAACATGTATAGTCAACTTTCGTTTATCCGTGGGGTTGAGTAGCACGGTTGTCGCGGATAAGCCCTAACTTAGAGTCAAATACGTAAATGCAAAAAATAAAAAGGTAGTTTCACCTAAAACTTTAATTTACAATTTTTAAAAGTAGTCTGTCACATGTTTCTGCTTCTTTGAGTGGAAAACGTGTTTCTTTATTCTACATTGCACTTTACGCCCTGGATAATCCGCCCCGCGGATAAACGGGAGTAGACTGTATACCTAAAAAAGTTATAACTTCCTAGAACTAATGCTTTTTGAGAGCGAAGCGCCTAATTAGCAAAGGAGGTCACTTGTCAGACCACCAGATATAATTGTGTTGTAAGAATCAAATCTAACAATGGAATCAGTAGATATTTATATAAAACATCATCCAAATAGCTTTTGATTACTAATATACATTTTTATTTTAGGGCGAGTGGGAAACTAGAGTTAAGAAGAAAAAGAACAGACAAGCCTCAGCCAGCAAACAAGACAAGGCCGATGAAAATGCCCCAGTTGAAGAATGGAATGATGCGCTGCCACCATTATCTAATGCCGCAGGCGGAGACAAAGATAAACCACGGGGTGGCAGTCGCGGCGGCAGACAGAATAACAGGGGCTGGCGAGGCCGTGAACGCGAACGTCAAGAAAACGATCGTAATGCTGAGGACCGTCCCCGAGGCGATAGAGATAGAAGGGGTCGACCAGGAGGCGGTCCAAGAGGTGGTGGAAGTGGTCGAGGAGGAAGAGGAGGTGGCAGAACCGGCGGGCGATATTTACCCAGGGGCAACAGAAACAACAACGCCTATAAGCCTATTGACACGTGGGATAGTTCGAATACTTGGGATAATAATACTGTCGCTGTTACAAATCACGTAGAAGATAATTGGGACGATTTTCCAGGCACCGATGAATGGTCAACAGAGGAATACCAAGGAAGTCTGGCAGATACTAAAGTATTTACTCCTAGCATTCCTTCTTCAGCAATGGATCCTGTGATTGAGCAAAGTAATGCAATGAGTGCATTACAAGATCCAACATTTGTTGCAGATCAACTGGTACAGCATACCCCTCAGAGGCCCTCACAAAGTCCTGTGCCGCCTATGATGGGTAGTCTTACAGCAGCTCAAACTCAATATTTTTCACAGGTTTGTTAATTTATTTATAAACTTCTTTAGATTTTATAATTCTTTAGATTGTACAGTAAAACCTCCGATAACTGAAACATCGTCTCTGAAACAGCTGACAGTTTCAATTCCGGCAATATCGTCAACATTGCTTTGATACAACTAAAGAACGCAATTAAGAAGCTACAGTAGCGATCAACAGGTAACAACAAACGCGTTCCAAGATTGCGGCTCTAATTTTGGATATTTTGTCGAGATATTTGGCACTCATATTCGTAATATAATAAAGAATGGCGGTACAGAGCCCAATTTCAGAAATATGTTAGTACGTGGAAATTACTCTATAACTAAATAATAGATGCGAACGGCAGAACCGTCTGGATATGACAGGTCCGGTGATGGCAGGTTGTACTGTATTTGTAAATTGAATAAGGTACCCAATTATATTGTTACAAATATTTGTCATTTACAGCTAAATTTAATTTTTTAATTTCAGAAAAAGTCCGACATGTTAGACCGACATTATCAGAAATCTTAAATTTTTTCACGTTATCTGCGTAAAGTTAAAAAAACACTAAACATAATGTTCATTTTCCTTAATTTCATTGCTTTATATTATTTACATATTAAAGAAAACATACCGAAATCACCTCATAGTATATTTTAATGCCAACTTTGACCAAGAATACTATGCAATTTGATACAAGAAGAATACAAAGCAATGTTATTTTTAATTGGAATTTTTGTTATCCGAAACGGCTTCCCCCTGAATTATTTCGGGTAACAGAGGTTTTACTGTATATTTTAATATGATCATCTTCTGTACTTTTATTTAATCTCCTTATTTTATTTATAGCTGCAGCAGAACAATGATAGCCTCGCCAAATCGTATCAGACTCAACCGTATCAAAGTCAAACCTATGAAAAACCTACTACAAACCAATATGCAACTAACACAAGTCCACAGTACAACAGTGCATCAACTAATGCATATGGGTCGAGTGTTTCTTCTCAATCTTACGGTACTGGAACTCAGCAGTATGGTACCCAAACGAACTCAAGCCAGTATGGTACCCAAACGAACTCAAGCCAGTATGGTACCCAAACCAACTCGAGCCAATATGGTACCCAAACCAACTCGAGCCAATATGGTACAGACAATACATACCAGAGTAATGTTTATGTTGCAGGTCAAGAAACAGCGTCCACTCAACAACCAACCCGGACAAAACCACAGAGGGCTCGGGTACCACCACCTTCAAAGGTAATTACTTTTCAAAAAATCTACACTCAAAAAACTTATAACATGGAATCATCTGATATTTTTTTATTATTTTAAGCGAATTAATGCTACATTAAATTTTCTTCCATCGCCTCTCTCAGGAGCCTAACTACAGGTTATACAACCAAATCAACATACCTGCGAGCTATTAAAGTTGGTTGAATGAAAATTAAAGGATTTTTTTTACCGATCATAATTCCTCACCAGAGCACGACCCTTTCTCTTATATTTATGAACAAATCTGGCAGTTTCCGTTCTTGCTTGTCTTCCTCGTCCTGTAAGTACACGAATTCGTTAATTATCTGATTTTACACATCCTACTTTCGTTTGAAAATAGCACACATTTCCAATGTTCACGTTTTGGTGCTGAAGACGACAAATGACCTGATCAATCTTTCACTGCAGGGTTAACTCGGGATCCCGTAACTTCCTCCTGCTATTCAGTGAGGACGTTTGAGTTGGAATAAATTCATTATCTCGAGAATGGGCGAATTTGGAGAGAAATCCTGAGACTGATCGATTTTTATTTTTAAATTATGACTTTTTGGCATACACAGGGTGTACCCGAAAATAGTGCGTTCCTTTAAGGTATGGATATAATACACAATGTAGAACAAAAAAGTCCTATAACATTTTTTTTCTAAAGTTAACTGTTTCCAAAAAAAAAATTACATTGTTCGCCATATAAGCGAACTTTTTTTTTTATAAAATTCACTAATTTGGCATCACTGTACAAGAACTGTTTGTGATTTAGTTTATTGACACCACAAATGTAGGTCAGACAGGTACACCTGCAAAATAATTGAACCACCCCATGTTTGAAAATCCAACAAAACAAGAATTTGTTTGCTTGTTTAGGATGAAGACGGTTTAATGTAAATACTTATGGCTAAAATGCTGCAACTATTTTTGGATTGTGATTGTCTATGTTTAGATTTTTGTATACATAGTTGTCAGATTTCAATTTGCATACCAAAATGTATTTTGGTTTTTTAGTCAAACGGTTGCATTTAGAAAAAAATGTTATAAGATTTTTTGAAGTTATACTCGTTTAGGCGCGATTGAGAGTAAAATTTTTCTTAAATCTGCGCGCATGCGCACACAGACAGTATGACGTTTAGTTGCTAATCTTTCAAATTATGTATCAGCGCAAATAAGCCATTAAAATAATATATTAGTATTTTTTAGTAAATGTATTATTTATTATAATTTTGTGTCTTTGGATTTGTCTTCCTTGGGCGTAAAATAATAAAACATCTATTTTTATATTTCACTTGTCACCGTGATGTGTAATTATGTATATCTGAAACGTCAGTAACGTGCGCCTCGATGGCCTGGTTGGTAGAGCATTGGACCAGAGATCGAGAAATCGCGAGATTGCGGGTTCAAATCCCGGACGATTCATACTTTTTTCTTTTTTTTTTTTAATATTTGGCATTGTTAAGTTTTGGTTAATTTTTGGTAATTATTGTTAATTTTTTGTATTGTAACTGTTAAGTATATTTATTTCGTTGAAATTATAACTTCTTACGTGCGTACAAAGTACACACATTATTTTTTTGCTCTACATGGTGCCTTCTACCTATACCTTTAAGGAACGCACTATTTTCGGGGTATATCATACTAGTGACGTCATCTATATGGGCGTGATGACGTAATCCCAGGGTGGCCAAAAAAATAATTTTCGAATTAAATTAATTCATACAAAAATAAGAATGTACATATGTCATTTATTTAATTCGAAATACATTTTATTGCTGTCAGAACATAGAAAAAAATATTATAAGTTTTTCTCAAATAAACATTGCTTTTCGATTAAATTCAATGTTAAACTGCCACCCACCTGCCTCTTGGCAGTTTCAACATCTGATTTAAGCGAAAAGCAATGTTTATTTGTCATATAAATATTTTTTTCTGTTTTCTGACTGCAGTTAAGTGGAGTTTGAATTGAATAAATTTACATACATAAGGTGGAGTGGGGCAAGTTCGGACCGGTTTTCGTTAAGCTTGATATAATTTTTTTGTAAATTATATTTCAAATATTTGAAATCCTTTATATATTATTATATAATATTTGACATCCTTTTTTACAAGAATGTTTGCGTTACAGCCTAAATAAAAACATGTCAAATAAAAGTATAACGCTCTAATTGTCGTAATATTTTTGTCATTTATTTGGTGACATAAACTTGACCATCCCATAAAAAGGTATTACAAAGTAAAGAAATACATATTAATGAGACATATTATGTGCCAGTTTTTAAAAGACTACAGTGAAACCTGTCATATCCGGATATCAAAAGACCACTACTTCTTTTGTCTCTGAAACATTTTCTCCTTCATACATTCCAGTAATCAACGCCATCAATAACTTTCGTCGATAGACACGTTTTATAGATTCTATAATACATTATTTCGCCATCTTTTAGTTCTTCTTTTAGTGCGTTGTCCAACAGCAGGACTGCCTTTCTCGGTAGATTTCGGTTGATCCGGACTGCGCAGAACCGTCCGGATATGGGTAGGTCCGGATATGACAAGTCCGGATATGGCAGGTTGTACTGTATTTAGCTTTTCAAACGTGGTCTCTATATTATATAATTATGCAAACAGTGATGTCAACATTTTCTTGGTATCAACGTGAAGTAACATTAATACGCTATAATTCGCATTGCCAAAAACACCAATTTACATTGGAAATTAGAACTCTTGTAAAAAATTAGAAAAAACAGTAACTATTCCGAACAGCTATTTAAAACTCAATGAAATTTATCTTCATATGCTATGGGACAAAATCGGAATTACTAATCCGTCACCTACGAAATGTTTTTTGCCAGATTAAAATAAGTTGCTCAGTTTAAAAGTTTTACATTTAAATTTAAAGAATGGTTTTTTGCATGGCATCTATGGCCTGCCCGAATTTCTATCAATGCTCCTTTAATTGTTTCTGCTGATTACGCTCTTCGGTTCGTTTTTCTAACATAATATCTAACCATTTTGGATCTAAAAAGGTTATAAATAAATAATTTGAGCAAGAAACCATAAACAGTACAAAAAAAAAACTTTAAAATTGACTGAAAAAAGCACAACTCGGTCTTACCCTGCTACATGCTCGGAACTTGCCCTGTGTACTAATATTTGCGTAGCAAGACCAAAGTAGTGCTTTTTCCAATAAATTTCAAATATGTAATCGAAAGGAATTATTTCTTTAACATAAACTTTAAGCAATGTTCTTAATACTTATCAAAAATAAATGCACAAGACACCAAATTTCCTGTAAAATACTGGCACTTTCTTCAACAGCTCTAGGTTAGATAGTTACTACTCATGTAATCACATTTTATAAATGGCAAAATAGTGCTAGAATTAGTTCTGAATGAGAGACATATATGTCAATCAGTTCATACTAATCTAGTAGATATTTCTACTTCTTAACTTGTACAATTAAATGTATCTTATGATAGATTTAGAGATAATACGAACTTGTCCCATTTACGATCTTACCCCACTCCACCTTGCTTCTTTTTGCGTCAATTATTTAATTCAAATATGTATTATTTATTTTGGTCACTCGGTATAAATAATTATGTTAATGTTATTGAATAGAGAATTAAATAACCTTTCAAATGAGCTATCACACAACCCCTACTCTCATTTAAAAAAATCATCCATTACGTCATCACGCCCAGATGGATGACGTCACTAGTATTTAAAAAGTCTTAATTTAAAAATAAACATCGACCTGTCTCAGGATTTCTCTTCAAATTTGATAATCAGATAATGAATTTATTCCAACTCAAACGTCCTCACTGTATAGCTCTTGGTCACGGCAACCTCTTCTTCTGATCATTTCAACTAAAATATTTATACCTGTAGCTTCCAAAAGCTGCAGGTTTCAAATACATAGTGATTCCATATAAGTTTGGTTGAGTGTATAATATATATTATAATATATAATATGCTATATTAGTATGACATATGTCCTCCTTTATGACATTTTTTCTTTTTGAGAGCAGTTTCCAATGGGATTTTAAGCCTTGTTTTCATTAACCCTTAAGATCCTAAATTAATTTATTTAGACAATTTTATTTTTTTTTTGATTTTTATGTATTCAGGAGAAGGTTTTAAAACAAAATACATACATTTTTTTTCTTAATTATTTTTGATTTTTTAGAAAATTGCCGTTACATATATGTAACGCTAGGATGATATAGGAGCAAACATATTTAAAATATTTCCGATTATAAATTTCAAAATAACAAACAAATACAAAACTAGATAAATGAAAAATCATAATTAAGTTATTGTAGATTAAAATCTATGTTGCACTTGATGCACACTCCCACATTGCACTTGCAACCCATGGTACGCACATATGAACTACAGCATTCATCTGCAAAACGTCTCCTTTTCTTATCAGGAATGTAGGTCAGGAGATGATCAATCTTATCATATCTTGTCTCTACGACTACTTTGGACGAAGATGGGCTGCCTGTATCTTTTGGTTTGGTACCATATTTCGTAAGATACCGCGTTATTAGATATATGTATTCGAAATTCTAGTTGTGTCATAGGATCATAGGATTTATTATGTCCAGTTATGTCCAGCATCAATGTAAATAGACCATTATGTCCATAGTTATGTCCAGCATCAATGTAAATAGACACCACCATCATTTTTAGAACAAATTCTTACTCGGTATCTAGCTACATTCTGGTCCATAAGATCAACTTCAACTTTTCTTTCACTAGTATTTTAGCTTTTGCTGATGATCTGGAAGGCTGAGCCTAGTCAATATCATCATATATTTCGAAATCTCTTTCACTATTTCGTAAAACAAGTTCAACAGGTGCTCTCAGAATTCTCTCGGACAGCCTGTTAAAATCATTATATTCCTCATCAAAAACTCCTCGTCTGTAAGCACATTCAATTCTGGGGTTTCAGTACCTATATATAGCATCAACGTCTAAAGTTTCAACGGCATCAATTATCTCCAGCGCCTCTTGAAGAGAAAACCCTTTTCTGGAACAAACAATACGTTACAATTCCAAAAGTTCCGATTTTTGCTCCCAAATGTTCCTAGCGTTACATATATGTAACACCAAAAATTAAAGGAATTTTTTACAAAACCAGGATAAAATTTCTAACAATTTATATTATCAATAAGAAAAGACATTAATTTATTCTCAATTGAAAACACTTTAAACAAAATATAATAACAAAAAAATAACAAAATAACAAACTTGAGATCTATTTTTACCATAAATAATAAACACCGTCACATAAAACACTTAACTAAATAAACAGGTTAGATCAAATCCTCGAACCAACTGCTGAAAACTAGTAAACAAGTGTCCCTTGAAAGTCTTGCATCATCATCTAGTTAAAATTAGGATCACTTCCCGAATTTAAGGCTTAAGATTTTAGCGGTTTCTGCGTTACATATATGTAACGCTAGGAGCTTAAGGGTTAATAGAATTAGCAATCAAGGAATCTGGGCAAGTACTAACCATACCTGCAGTTCAACCACTGAAAACGTAATTGGTCGAGTAAAATACTAGATTATAGTAGAGTAGAGTACGTAGAGTAAACAGCTAAGCTAGCAAGTAGACTAGTTCAGCTAAAAAGCATGCTAGTGTACTCGACCGCTAACTCTACTAATGAAAACAAGGCATTAGGTCTGATGAATTACCAGGCTAATCAAGCATTATTACTTTATTTTGTCTGTAGGCACTTCATTTGTTATATTTCTTAATTCACTTCAAAACAGATTCCTGTTTAGTACAGTAAATATTACCTATGATGAAACGATGACGAGACTGAATAAGACGAGCAGGTTAAAGTAACACTACCTTGTGATAAGTCTTTTATCACTCTGTATAATGTTACTTACAAACCAGTTCGTTAATACAGATGATCATGGCATCCTGATTTTAATGTAAATGTCTACAATTTTATTATTATTGATGTCCACTCTTTTTTAATTTATACTATTTTAAATTTCAGATTCCAGCTAGTGCGGTAGAAATGCCAGGTGATCTGAATTCGAGTATAGGCTACTTGGACGTCCAGTTTGGTGCTATGGATCTGATAGACGCGAATTCTTCGTTTGACGGAGGCATAGAAACCAAATATGGTACTACAACTCAGTCTACTAATAGCATTGAAGCAGCGTCAGTAGTGACTCCTTCAGGTGGAAGCCTAGATCTCAGTTCATCGTCTGTGAATCAAAACTCTAGTTTGGATGCCTATTCCCCCAAAACTAATACACAGAACAGTATTAGCTCTGCTTTGTCACAGAGCGTAAGTATTTTTTACATCACTTAACTGTTAACTTTTCTTTTTCTTAAAATGCCTATCTGCTCTGGATGTTGGCGATCGTCATGGCTATCTTGACTTTGTTTACCGCAACGCGGAACAGTTCAGTGGTAGTTGTGTTATATCACTTTCGTAAATTTTGAAGCCAGGAAATGTGTATTCTTTCCGGTAATCTCATACCGTTTACTTTCTTGATTTCTCATTACACGTCCCTGATTTCTCATTATGTGTCCTAATTTTTTAGTTTTGATGGTCATTTCACATTCTTTCCCCATTCTACGCAGGACTTCCACATTAGTAATTCGGTCAACCCATGATATACGTAACATGCACCTATAACACCACATTTCGAAAGCTTCGAGCCGATTCATAGATGCAACAGTTCCATAGAACAGAATTGTGAATATGTAGCATTTCAACATATGGTACTTTGTTTTTAATATTAGTCCAGAAAGCCACTGCGCATCCGATAGGAAAAATATTCCGATTCGGATTTTTTGCACAATCTTACTCAAATCCTTTTAACAAATTTGCATGTTGCCAGGACCAAAAGTGGGTCAAAATTTTTAACGTTTTTTTTTTGTTTTATTCCTAAAATTATTTTTTTTGCGTGGAACAAAGTTTTTTTTTTAGGTTTTTTGGATCATTCCAAACAGAAAAGGTCTTTAGTGACTTTTCTCTAAAGTTGATAGTTTTTGACATATAAGCGATTAAAAAAATACACATGAAATACACATGATACACATGAAACGGTGGAAAATAGTGTCGCGCACGCTTGATTAGCAATTAAAAAACAAATGAGTTTTGAATATTGTATTGCAAAAAACTCTTCGGGATTTCATCAATCGATGTTTAAAGAATATCTACCTACCTTGCCAACATTCAAATTTTCAGTTTTTCACATAGTTTTTGAGGGTTAAAAATGGCCGATTTCGCAATTTTTCAATTTCTAATCGCTTATATGTCAAGAACTATCAACTTTAAGGAAAAATCACTAAAGACCTTTTCTGTTTGGAATGATCCAAAAAATCTAAAAAAACTTTGTTCCATGTAAAAAAATTAATTTTAGGAAAAAAAAAAAAAAAACGTTTAAAAATATTTGACCCACTTTTGGTCCTGGCAACATGCAAATTTGTTAAAAGGGGTCCTTTTTGAGTAAGATTGTGGAAAAAAATACGAATCGGAATATTTTTCCTAGCGGATGCGCAGTGGCTTTCTGGACTATTTATATGTCTCGACTGTTGAAAATGTCTCATTCTAAAAAATGCTGCTTTTGCTTTTATTATTCGTTGTTTAATTTCTCTTGGGTGGTCCCATTGGCTATTTAAATTGGTGCCCAGATATGTACAGGGTGTAACAAAAATACAGGTCATAAATTAAATCACATATTCTGGGACCAAAAATAGTTTTATTGAACCTAACTTACCTTTGTACAAATATGCATACAAAAAAAGTTATAGCCCTTTGAAGTTACAAAATGAAAATCGATTTTTTCCGATATATCGAAAACTATTATAGATTTTTTAATGAAAATGGACATGTGGTATTCTTATGGCAGGAACATCTTAAAAAGAAATTATAGTGAAATTTGTGAACCCCATAAAAATTTTATGGGGTTTTTGTTCCCTTGAACCCCCCCAAACTTTTGCGTACGTTCCAATTAAATTATTATTGTGGCACCATTAGCTAAACACAATATTTTTAAAATTTTTTTTCCTCTTAGTACTTTTTCGAAAAGCTAGTTTTTATCGAGATATTTTGAATATTTGTCAAATCCACCACATATTTGTATACTGACAAGAGACCTGGTAGTAATATGAACATTTATTTATAAATTACAGTTTGAGATATATTTTGAACTATATTAGAAAAGAAGCCATATCTCGATAAGAGGTGTCTTATCGAAAAAAGACTAAGAGGCAAAAAAGTTTTAAAAACATTGTGTTTAACTAATGGTACCGCAATAATAGTTTAATTGGAACGTACACAAACATTTGGGGGACTTAAAGGCACAAAACCCCCATAAAATGTTTATGTAAACATATTAAAATAGAAGCCGCAAGTCGATTAAAACTGGTTTATCAAAAAAATACTAAGAGGCAAAAAAGTTTTAAAAACATTGTGTTTAACTAATGTTACCACAACAATAATTTAATTGGAGCGTACATAAAAGTTTGGGGGGGTTTAAGGGAACAAAACCCCCATAAATTTTTTATGGGGTGCACAAATTTTACTATAATTTCCTTTTAAGATGTCCCTGCCATAAGAATGCCACATGGCCATTTTCGATAAAAAATCTATAATAGTTTTCGATATATTGGAAAAAATCAATTTTCATTTTGTAACTTCAAAGGACTATAACTTTTTTTGTAGGCATATTTGTACTAAGGTAAGTTAGATTGAATCGAACTATTTTGGGTCCCAGAATATGTGGTTTAATTTATGACCTGTATTTTTGTTACACCCTGTATATTGCTTGACTTTTTCGATATTCTGTTGGTTGTTTGTAAGTTGAGCATTTAGTATTGTTGTTTTACTAATTGTCATAAATTTGGTCTTCTTTATGTTAAGAGCTAGTTCGTATCTGTTGCTGACTGTTATGTGATTTGTTAATATCTGTAAATCATTCAGATTATCGGCAAAAGCTATGGTGTCATCTGCATATCTAATGTTATTCAACCATTCACCTTCCCATTTCCAATTTTTACTGTGTTAAATAATTGTGACAGGATCTTTGTTGCCCTAGTTAAGGAAATGTTAATTTTTAAACTTTTAAATTTAATTTTTATTTTGGTCATTGTTTCTGCATATAGAATGCCATGGTTCTGAAATTGCTTTCTTGTGGCATGTCTCTAATTCAAGTATCTTGTTGAAGTTATACTTCTTTAGGCGCGATTGAGAGTGAATTTTTATTATTCTGCGCGCATGCGCACACTGACAGTATGAAGTTCGTTGCTAAATGTTTTAAGTTCTGTAAGTATTATAGCCCGATCAAAGAACAATCTGACCTCAAAAAAAATAAAGGAAGGATGAAAATTTGGGAACAGGTAGTTGAAATTGTCTATTATTTTATAAAAAAAAGTTTACAATTCTACACCCCCTCCATTTTACAAAAATAGGGAAATAAGGGTTGGTTTTTCATTAAAAGTGCTGTATTTCGGAAAATAAGGCAATAATAACAAAAAATTTTATTTAAAAATCATCAAGGTACTTTTATCCTAACATTTTGACTAAAAACTTTGTTTGCATCTTGATTCGTTTCTAACCTATAGCCCTTTTTATAGTACTTAACAGGGGCGCTTATTTGAATTGCGCGCGCATAAAAAATGTCAGATTTTAAAATTAACTAACTTTTAAATCGATAATTTGGGGCATTTATCAAACACTAAAATGTACGAAAAAAACACAATACCTTTAGAAAAATATCAATTTTAACGTGAATATATTTTCATTGTGAATTACAAATTATTTAATTTAGAAAAATATGTTTTAAAATATACTAATACAAGTTTTGAGAGCAACACATATTTTTTGTCACAAAAATTTACATAATCATTTAAATTAAAATTCCTTTTAGACTTATGTTTTAAGATGGCTAATTAACATTTGGATTTAAAATTGCACAACATTACTTTAAAGGATAAAAATTTGTATGGCGATAAAAAATGGATATTTTTTTGATTTTTATTTTAAGTCAATTTTCAAGATTTCAATCAATAATATCTTTGTTGAAAATTCATAATAAACTTTAAAAATATGCTTGTAGGTACTTGAAAATGTACTCTTTCGAAAGCGATATCCATTTTTCTTATGCATAGAATACTTTTTAAATAAGGCTCACTTATTATAAACAACTACAAAAAAATGTCATGTTTTAATAAAATCGATGCCATTCTTTTCTGAAAGCCTTTTTTTAAATGAAAATATGGGAACATTAAAAAAGGCTTGAATAACATATTACATATATTTACAATAGGCCTATTGCAAAGATAAAAATATATGGGGCACGTAAACACAGGTGAAAAAATTGCTTACAAGAGAAAACGGCGCGCTTCGTAAACACAGTAGACTGAGTAGACGAACATAACCTAAAAAATTGGAGCAATATTCACGCTGCAATGTTTTGTTATCGTTTTCGGCTGTCTTTTGAATTTATAACTTATTATCAATAAAAGTGATCTGTTTGTTATAAAATAATTGTGTAAATATTTACAATGAGTGCGAACAGTGAAACAAATAATAATAATTCTTGTTTTATTTGTGAAAAACATTTAGAATGTGAACGAAAAAATTGTAATTGTCAAAATGGAATTAAAACATTAAAAAGTGTAAGTTAAGAAAGAAAAGATGATAGACACAATATGCTTTTGGACTGTGATGAAATTAGAATGTAAATAGACAAAAATATGTATTAAAAAAAAAGGAGAAACGTTTTCATGCTGCATGCGGAAGTTGTCAAACTGGTAATAATAGTTTAGATGGTAGCTGCCAAGAGACCCAAAATTATGATTTTACAGTTGATTCTATTATAAATGAAGTTGATTCAGACACAAATTTTACATCAGACGAAGATGAAAATGAACTTTTAATAATTTAGACTAATTAATTAAATGTAAACAGTGACGATCCAGTTCGATATACAATAAACGATTTTTCATTGCACCTTTTATCATTTTAGTACTTCATACTCATTTGATCCTTTATAACTTAGGAGGCAACATCAGCGCGCGAAAAACGCGTTCCAAGATTGCAACTTTAATTTTGAATATTCTGTAGAGATATCTGGCACATATATTCGCAATATAGTAAAGAATTGTGGTACTGAGCCCAATTTAAGAAACATGTTAGTATGTAGAAATTACTCTAAAATTAAATTAAATATAAAAAACGAGTCTGTGCCGCTTTAAGAAGAACAAAAAAATACAGTTTTTTCAAATAAACTTTTTTATCCCATGTCTAGATTTTGTGTCACAATGAAATTACTAAAAAACGATTATCTATAACAAGAAATCGACCTTGACTGACATGGCAACATTTAGCGCGCCTATGAGTATAATAATTATTGTTATCACAATTATGTGCCTTTGTTTCTGATAGTATAGTGTATAGTGTCACTGACACTGTAGTACTGCCGACACACTGTTGCCGCACTGTTGAAAGTTCGGAGAACTATCGAAAAAAAATATTGACGCGCTGATGTAGCCTCTTAATAGAGTACATTTATTTTTAATTAAGTTAATTTAATTTTTAAATGAACTTTAGAAAACCTAATAAATATTTAGTAAAAGAAATATTTTTTTGAGAAATTTTGACATATTTTCATTTTATAGGTTTATATTGAAATAATTAACTTAAAAATACAAGTATGTACTTTAAAATTATAGTTTTTCAAATTATTGACTTAATTCAAAAACAAAATAATATAGGATACGTGCACGCGCATGTAATTCGTTCAGGTAAGTACATACTTACAAGAAAAACCAAAGTTTTCAGTTCTTTTTCCAAAAATTCAAAAAAAATTTTCCAAAATTTTTCCACTGGCCGTAAATTTTTTTTGAAAATTTTTGGAAAATGTTAACTTCAAGCCCTTAATAGATCTGTAAATAGTGTGTTCACCAATTTTCAGATTCATTGATACAAAACTAACCGAATAAGACCGTTTTAAAAATTTTTGGTTTTCAACCCTTATTAAAAATAGGCTATATCTCATAAAATAATCGAGATCTAAAAAAAAATTTAAAGACCAATCTTTAAGGTTAAATCACTCTGATGACTATTTTATTTTTCACTGTTACATTTTATTTTATTATTTTATTATTTTTAAAATACAGCACTTTTAATGAAAAACCAACCCTTATTTCCCTATTTTTGTAAAATGGAGACGGTTTAGAATTGTAAACTTTTTCTTATATAATAATAGACAATTTCAACTACCTATTCCCAAATTTTCATCCTTCCTTTAATTTTTTTGAGGTTTTTGTAAAGTTTTGTGTTCCTTGATCGGGCTATTAGTCCAAAAAAAGGTGTGGAAAGAATATATTAGTGTTTTTAGTAAATATATTTATTATAACTTTTGTATCTTTGGATTTGTCTACCTCGAGAATAAGATAATAAGTAGTATTTAAAGTATTTTTATACTTCACTTGGTCTATTTGACACTATGTCTGAGAAATCTTGTAGTCCGCACCTGCACAAACAAAAGGAGTATAGCTCAGTGGTAGAGCGTTCGACTGGAGATCAAGAGGTCCCAGGTTCGAATCCTGGTGTTTTCATTTTTTTTTTAATTAAATAAACTGTTCGAAAGTATATTTATTTCGTTGAAATCATATAATAGAAGTATAACTTCTTATGTGCGTACAAAGTACACACATTCTTTTTTTTATATGGGATTAAGCTACAATTATTGGTGTAATGAAAATTACATTTTTATTAACTAATGTTTAACGTTTCGATATCTACTCCAGAAACCATTCTCAAAAAAGCAGGGTTGGCACAAACCAAGGTTTTTTCCGAAAACAAAAAAAAAACGGTCTTTTGGTTTCAACCAGATTTATTTGGTTTAAACCAGGTTTGTTAAACCAAGTCTAAGGGCCGGTACTTTATGTCTCCGTTAACAGCCGGTTAGTTAACCGGGGTTTAATCGGGACAGAAATATATGCATAACATAGACATAAACGCAATTATACTTATTATTATATTCATAAATAATTATAATGATAATTATAATTGCTTTTATTACAACGCAAGAGGCTCTATGAGGTACTTTTCTGTCCCGATTAAACCCCGGTTAGCTAACCGAGGTTTAACCGGGACATAAAGTACCGGCCCTAAGTCTAAGTACTTTAAAAATTAATAAATTATTTTATAAAATAATAGTAAAATAAACAATGGAAAAAATTATTAAGATAACTTTTATTTTTATTTACACACAAAAAATTAATATAACAAAAAAACATCTTCAAACGTAATAATCAAAATAACCAAGTTTGAAAATACCAAAATAGAATTTATTTATCTTCATTTTCTTCATTTGCGGCAGATGTATTAAAAGCTTTAAATAAAACACCAGTTTGGAGACTTTTGCTGTACCCAACCTGTTTCGACTGCACTAGCTCAATGATTTTTCCTAAAAAACCAGTTAGTTTAAACCTGCCGCCCTGCAAAAAAAATTATTTTAAAAATTCTGTGAAGATTTTATGATTTGATTTTATTAGGTTATGTATGTCCTAAATTAACCTTTGGTGAGAAAGATCTCTTGAGTGGAAATCAAAGTGTCTAAACATTAGTTAGGTAATTAAAAATATAATTTTCATTACACCAATAATTGCCGCTTAATCTCATATAAACATAATACTTACAATATAATGTCATAATTGATGGATTCGACCGTTACTTGATGGAAGTTCATTTTATCTCACAATAAAACACTGAAAAACGTTTGTTTTTCTATACTTCCACAAAATTTATTACAACTATGTTATTACTACAGCTGTTTCGGCAAAGTGCCTTTCTCAAGTGATATATTTAACAATGTGTTTGCCTTTTTAAGTCTTTAACTGAAGAGGTTGAGGAGTGGGGAGCTGTTTGTCTCGAGTTGGTCATTCAGAATTATATCTGTATTTTTCAATTTATTAATTTCCATTGATTCTAAAAGTGATAGCTTAAGGCCTTTATTTTGAATATGTAGAATTTGAAACTCTTCATTGAAAGAATGATTATGATCTAGAAGGTGAAGTGCGTATGTAGAAGTGTCTGTTTTTCTATTGTTGAAAGCCCTTTTGTGTTCTGCTATCCGTTTGTCAAAAGTTCTGCCAGTTTGACTGATGTACGTTTTCGGACAGTCACCACAAGTTAGTTACCAGACTACACAACAAACATGAGTTCTCCGTATATCATAAACCTACCCATACTGACACAACTATACACAATTCATCATCCCATCCTACACAACACAAATTAGCAGCCTACCATAGCATGATGCATAGACTGACAGAAATTCCTATGACAAAAAATAACTTTGAGACAGAACTAAATATCATTAGACAAATAGCAGTAAACAATGGCTATAACGAACAAACAGTTAACATTTTAAACCAAAAACTCCATAAGAAAGCCTTGAAATTAGTGTATCCACCACCACAGAAAGAACCCAGTACCTTCTGCTCTCTCACATATACTGGCAAAATAACAACAAAAATAGCCAGATACATAAAAAAGAAAGGAATAACACCAGCTTTCAGAACTAACAACAACTTAAGCAAACATATTAAAAACAATAAAAGCCGAAAGAGAAAGCAACTACAGAGTGGTGTGTACAAACTAACTTGTGGTGACTGTCCAAAAACTTACATCGGTCAAACTGGCAGAACTTTTGACAAACGGATAGCAGAACACAAAAGGGCTTTCAACAATAGAAAAACAGACACTTCTACATACGCACTTCACCTTCTAGATCATAATCATTCTTTCAATGAAGAGTTTCAAATTCTACATATTCAAAATAAAGGCCTTAAGCTATCACTTTTAGAATCAATGGAAATTAATAAATTGAAAAATACAGATATAATTCTGAATGACCAACTCGAGACAAACAGCTCCCCACTCCTCAACCTCTTCAGTTAAAGACTTAAAAAGGCAAACACATTGTTAAATATATCACTTGAGAAAGGCACTTTGCCGAAACAGCTGTAGTAATAACATAGTTGTAATAAATTGTGTGGAAAAATAGAAAAACAAACGTTTTTCAGTGTTTTATTGTGACATAATGACATATTATTTTTTTCCTGTTTCTAATTATAGATCTGTGTTAATTGGAAATTCAATATGTGTTTACTGTTTTCAGACGAAATTCGAATTTCCTTAATTTTTTCTTGAAATGTTTTTCAATAAAGTGTTGTTCATAATACTGTTGGATGTTGTGGGTGTTATTACAGTGCCGTTTGATTGCCAGTTTGTTTTTATTTTATCCAATTCTTTATTTATTAGTGTCGATTAATTTGTCGACACTATTAATTAATAAATGTAAACAGAATAATTTAATTATTGTAAACAGAATATGAGCGAATCTAATTTCATAAAATCCTAATGCGACAAAAGTCTGTCTCCTTTGGTTTCAATATCTAAACATTGAACAACGTTTAATAAAGTAATTTTATTCTGATATCTTTTTTTATAACAGCTCCAGAATGACTGAATGGAATTAGCTAATTTCGGTTTTAAAACATTTGTAGAAGTCAAAGGATGGTTTAAAAGGTGAGAAAATGGATGAAATTGTAAAGCAATTACTAAAAACAACAATGTTATTGTTATATACACATAGTTATCTTATACTTCTTTAGATTCACGTTTCAAACTGCGTCTAACTTCGGGTTTATTTACTTTTTACGTTTCCCGTGAAACCATGCTTTTGACACTGTGTTTGATCGAAATGGTATTTAGAATAGGGAACTTGCACTAAAAATTTTTTTTGCATAAAATTGTTAATTTATGTTTTAAAATGTTATATTCAAAATATTACGTCTTAACAATGAATAGTGTACGTACAACATCTAATCAAAGTTCCGCGCCTAAAATTTCCGTTTTAAACAACTTCAAAAGCGAGACCTGTGGTCTGACGTCACAGGCCACTCGTATCGTTTGTCCGTTCGGGGTGGGCCATTGCATTTAATGCAGTTTGCCCATAGATAAATAATATAGTTGAAATATCTTGTTTTATTCTGTGGCAAAAATGATTTTTTCTGTGACAGGCAAAATATTAACATTTTATCTCTGTTGACATGTATCAAAAAGTTCTTTTTTATGAAATTACTTTGTTCGTTTCTTGTGTTGAAGAACAAAGAAGAAACAAGTAACTTAAAAATAAACAAAACTTTTAGTAATAAAAGTAAGAGTAACAAAAAAGTATTGGTGCTTCTATAGTATGCGGTCTACAGTCGGGTTTCTACTATAGCTTGCGGTCTACCGAGGGATGCGGTGTAAGTATAAGCTGAGATGATAAAGATATTAACTTGTAAAATTACAATAATGATTCTTCTTATTTATGCGTATTATTAACTTTGTAAAGAAGAATTTTGTTGCTGCTAATCACCATAATCTTTTCTCAGAAGGCTTTGAACACAATAATGAAAGGCTCCAGTAGGTACTAATAAACATTACAATAAAATATAATCTTTATTATAATGCAAATTACACCGTAATCTTTTCCAGGATATACGAAATCCTTCGATTAGAGGTAGGTAGATCAAACCCACGGGGTAAACCCTATAAGTACTATAATATAATGGTACCAAACTATTGTTATAAACGGTTTAAACATGCTTATTAATAACTCTTACTTATTTGATTTGACACCTCGCATTTCTCCAATAGAATAGCTTTTACTACTTTTTATAAAAGTTGCCACGATGAAGACATCAACAAGACATCAACGGTAGGTAAGTTAGTCAGATTGACCTTTTGAAAAACCCTCGTCCGTCATATTATGCGTTTTAAACTCTTTACAAAGTAGCACTCAACTTTATCAATTTCAGTTTAAAACTAAGCTGATTGGAGAACTACTTATTACAATATATAAGATGAACATAAATAATACCTAGGAATTTTCCATTAAAGACGATTAAAATGTAATATACCCGTGATACCTACCTTAATCGCGTTGTTTCCGCCGGTTCACCGTGGCCGGTGACGTCGAACCAATAGAAGGACGTTCAAGAGCCTCCTAAGATATTTGAATTTTATAGCATTTTCAAAACGTCGTAATTAGCGTACGGGTTAAAAATATTTGTTTTTTTCGCATGCAAGCGTTTTAAGGTCGCGTTTATGTTTTTTAGTATCATTTTATTATTTAAAAAATTTTTGCAAGTTCCCTATTGTTTCATTAAATTTATAATTATTAAAATGTATTGCATTAATGAACAAACTTGAATTTTTAACTTTATCGTAGAGAAAATGTTGAAAAACAGTTTTTATTACTGTAAACAATGTTTTAAAATTATTTTTAATTATAAACATATTTTCTTAATATATTTCGATATTCGACATTTTTTACATATCAGGAGCTTGGAGGAGTAAGGGCGAACTGCAAAAACGATGTTTTGGGAAAACTGAGTTAAAGTTTACAAACATATTAGAATAGTAAGGGCGAACAAGTGATACTACTAGATTAAGCGGTTTATTATATTATATTGCGGCTATTTCTACTATAGCGTGCGGTCTACCGAGAGGTACGGTGTATAATCTGTATTATTACAATGCGGACAAAAAATATTTACAAAGTGAATCAAACGTGTAAATCTTAGGAATTATTATTTTAATTTTACGGCTTGTTCCCAACTAAAATAGTAAATTGATATAATAAAGTATTAACTTGTTAAAATTACTATAATATTCCTTCTTATTTATGCCTTATAATAATAATCCTTACTTATGCCTTATATTAACTTTGTAAAGATGGTTTTTGTCAGTGTCACGTTCTATCGGTACATCGGCTGATCACTACAATCTTTTCTCAGAAGCGTTGAACAGAATAATGAAAGGCGCCTTTGTAAGCGGAAAGTTTATCGCCAAGTACCTACTAATAAAAATTACAATATACAATAAACTTTATGCAAATTCAGTTTTTCGACTATTACGAAAATTACACCCTAATGTAAAAAGAGGTTTAATACTTTTTATTCTATCTTCTTCTTCATGTGCCATTTCCTCTAAGAAGGTTGGCAACCATCACGGCAATTCGCACTTCGATACCGCTGCTCTAAAGAGATCAGCAGAAGTGCAATTAAACCAAGCTCTCAAAGTGTTTAACCAGGAGATGCGTCTTCTTCCGCGACTCCTTCTACCCTGTATTCTTCCTTGTATTATTAATTGTAACAAGTTATAACGCTCGCCCCTCATAACATGTCCCCTTTATTCTATAAAAGTAAACATACCTAGTGTTTTTAATAAAATTCATAAATAAAGCTTCAATTGAATTCAATTTGATTTTCATCGTCTACAGTTTCTTCGTCTTCTGTATCTCACCAATTAAAGCTACTAAGCTACAGAATTACAGAAACACCGGCGCGTTAACAGAGGAAAGGGCGAACCTTGAACGGAAACGCAACGAAAGCCTGTGGTTTCGCCCTTACTCTTCTAGACGATTATGCAGTTCAGTTTCTGAGATGAATGGACTGGTATATTACTTCTTACGAAATTTTAGGAGTATGAAGGGCGAAACATGCTGTTATAATATACAGACGCATTCTTTAAAAATGAGACTGTTTTTGAAATGACCATTTTTCGGGTTGGCCCTTACTCCTCCAAGCTCCTGATATTTCCTACACAACTAATAAAATTTGATGTCTGATGGGATATTGTAAAGACCTTCTTCCTTACACTTCTACAAATATTTCAAAATCAAAAGTAGCCAAAACAATTCAATCCTTCTTGAGTTATAAAATAAAAAAATAAGTCAGAAAAAAATAGAGGGTATCCGATAAAATTGGAGGGTGCCAGAAAAAATTGAGGGAATCAGAAAAAAAATGGAGTGTGTCAGAAAAAATTGGAAGGAGATATGATAAAATGAGGATGTCACAAAAAATTGAGTGCAGAGACTGTAGAGGGCAATAGATTGTATTCTCCGTCGCATGGCAACGAGCGAATTTACTAGTGCAATAAATAATTAGGAATAAAATATGATGAGCCTTATATCTAGCTTAGAGGAAAACGTAGCGAGATAAAGAACTAGAGCAAAACATGAACTCATGATGATTAAGTTATAAGATTAAATGATATAAAGATTAAAGATAATATTATGACGATTCTCGACAGATAGTTACAAAAGCCTAAGTTACACAAAGTAATAGAATTTGCAGGAATGGTCTATTTTAAGTCTAATATGCGCGCCATCATAAGGAACGACAAAGTCTATTGCTAATGCTGCATTATCAAATCAGTCAGTATTTTTTAACAGGTTGACTGCCAGCCTCTTTTCCCTGCATTGCCAAAGAGTCATTTGAGTAGGTACCATATATGTCCAGAATGTGTCCAGTCCAGAAGACAAACCCAAATATTGAGGGCCAGATCTGGTACTCGGTATAACTTGAAAAACTAACAAAAAATAATCGTCATGGCCTCATGGCAGTCAACCTGTTAAAATAATTTAATGTACAAATGTCCTTGGCAGTTTCAACTGTTTGATTTTACATATAATATGTATATTTTTTTTGCAGCTGTCAAATTCAGATTCCATTCCCCAAACTACCGATCATCTGACGAACACGTACAGTTCTGCTCCGAGGACGACGACGCAGGGCAGCACTCCAGCATCATCTTCGGTAACGGCAGCAGGCCTGGATCTAGGAGGGAGCAAGCAACCTCCTGACACGCATTCGTACTCACAGTCGTCAACTTACAGTTCCTACCAGCCTAAAACAAATACTTATAATTCATCAACATATAGTGGGACGACAGTAAGTATAATGATTTATTTGTATTAACTGAGGGAGTCAGACGTAAAAGGATTAAGTTAGAACTATTAAAGAACTATTAAAACTGCACTTAAGTGTAGTTTTAATAGTTCTAAGATAATCAACTTCAAACTTAGGTATTTGGGTTTTATAAATTCTAGGAGTCATTATCTGCTTAACGCACTCATCCGAGTTAACTCAGTTTTAAACGATGTTTCTATTTTCGCATAACCGAGTTAACTCGTGTTTAAAATTGAAGGCGCCTACGTGCTTTAACTCGTCTAGCGCTAAATAACGGTCTCCCCACTTGTTTTCTCGTTTCTAATTTTAAACTTCCTACGATCGACTGCCGTCTGGAATGTTAGTCAAGGCCAAGGTTATTTTTCTTTCTTCTTCTTAAATTTTCTTTCACCTATTAGATTTGGCTTTGTGGAATTCGATAGATATGCTTTTTTTACTTTAGATTATAATATAATATATTTAGATTATTTTATATACTTACTAGATACTAAATATTATCTAGTGACAATAGTTTTGTTCGTAGTTTATTTTATAAATAAAATAAATAGATAATTTTTTGACGTATTTTTGCAAATAAATCTGTGCGTTAAGCAGTTAAACTAAAATATGTCTAGTGTCATCATCATCAATGGTTCTACAGCCCTATGAAAGAGCCTCGACCTTTCCAAGTCTATTACGCCAGCCAGTCCTATCCATTGCCAACCGTTGCCAGTTTGCTGTGCCTATTTTTCTACCATCCTCATCCACCATCTTTCCATCTGAGTTTTGGCCTACTCCTATTTCTACTTCCCACAGGTTGTGACATTAGGATTCTTCTAGGAGGGTTGTTCTGCTGTGATCTTGTTAGATGTCCTGCCCATCTTAGTCTTCCTATTCTTATAAGAGATACTACGTCTTTACCACCAAATTTTTGTTTATATCTGTGGTATACCTCGTAGTTGTACCTCCTCCTCCAAACACCATTTTCACAGATGCCACCGAATATTCCTCTCAGGATCCTTCGTTCAAATATAAGCAGAAGGTTTTCATCTGCCTTGGAGATGGTCCATGCCTCTGATCCATAAGTCAACACTGGTTGTATAAGGGTTTTGTATATGGTTATTTTTGTTTTTTGGCTTAAGTTTCTGCTTCTCATTTAAGTTTCATGTCTAGTGTACAATGTTCCATAAAATGATAAAAATATAACGGTATATTATTACTCTTACTATATCCTATAACCTCAAAAAATCAATAAAATTTAACACCCGTTATAATAGATGTCTTGATAACATATTTACAAATATTAATAGTACCATGTTGCAATCCGAAGCTGTTGATCTTTCACACACTTCAGACCACAAAGGCATATTGTTTAAATGTGAAGTGTCCCAAACTACTTCTAAATCTAGAATAAGCTACAGGCCCATTACAGAGATGGGACTGGCCTCTTTAAATAACAATCTTTGCTTACAAAATTTTGAATTTATTGATAATGAATGTATTGATGCGGACTCAAGGTTTAAAATGTTTATCGATATTTTAACGCAGGCAATAAATCTGTCTTTTCCTGAAAAATCTAGGCTTGTTGAGCAAGGTAAACAATGTAAAAAAAATTCTTGGTTTAATGATGATTTGAAACTTATGAGGGAGAAACTACAATTTTTGACATCTAACAACCGTCAACAGGCTATGTGGTCCCTAATAAACTCAAGATGTAAGAATTTACCAATAAAAAATTCATCACTCAATGCAAATAGTTTTAATGATTTCTTCTGTGGTATTGCTGAAAATGTAATAAATACACTTAATCATACTGACCAATCATTCAATACATACCTTAGTTTTATACCACATGCTCCTTCATTCGCCTCTAATCATTGCTCCTTCAGATTTGAGCCAACAAATTTGGAGGAAGTTGTAAAAGCAATTGAAGAATTAAAAAATAGCCAGAGCAAGGACCCGGATGGAATGAACACAAAAATAATCAAGGCAATTAAACACAACATTAGCGTACCTTTAACTAAACTAATAAACTACTCAATTTCATCCTGCATTTTTCCTTCAGTGTTTAAAACTGCGAAAGTCATACCTCTCTTTAAACGTAAAGGTTCGGCTGATGATCATAATAACTTTCGTCCAATTTCTCTTTTGCCAATTCTTTCCAAAGTGTTTGAGAGAATCCTAAAGAAGCAGATCAATGACTATTTTGAATCTAATCGGCTTTTTGCAGTGCAGCAATTTGGATTTAGAAAAAACAAAACAACAACACTTGCTATCGATCATTTTACAGGCAGTATTTTGGAAGGATTTGAAAACTTTCTTGATACCCTTGCCTCGTTCCTTGATCTTACTAAAGCTTTTGATTGTGTCACTCATAGTATTCTTCTTAAAAAATTACATGCCTATAATTTTCATCCTATGTCTATTCAATTGATTGAGTCTTATCTATCAGATAGATTTCAATATGTGTTTTTTAACCAGCTCAAATCTGATAAAAAACCTTTGATGTATGGAGTGCCTCAAGGGTCAGTTCTAGGTCCAATATTATTTCTCATTTATATAAATGACTTGGGATTTTCACAAGAGGGCCCGGTAAGCACAGTCCTATTTGCTGATGATACTACATGCTATCAAAGTTACCACCCTTCCCAAATCAGTGATATTGATCTTGAGACCACAGAGAGCAATTTGTTCCAATGGTTTTTGGCAAATCGTCTCTCTCTCAATAACTCAAAATCACAAACAGTGAACTTTACCCTAAGACATAACACCATTACACATCCCATTTTAACAGATTGTTCACAGGAAGCTAAATTTCTTGGTGTTTATCTTGATCAGGGACTCACTTGGGAACGGCACATACTGAAACTTTCCCAAAAGCTCTCAAGCCAACTCTTTTTATTTAGAAACCTATCTAAGGTTACCTCCCTTCAAACCCTTCTTACATCATATCACAGCAACTTTCACTCACGACTAACTTACGCAATCCTTTCCTGGGGACACTCTTGCCATATAGATAAGGTGTTTGGTCAGCAGAGAAAGTGTATTCGCATAATCACAGGTCAGGGTTATCGGGACGATTGTAGGCAGTCTTTCAGAAACCTGAGGATTCTCACACTACCTTCTGTGTACATTATGCAGTGCCTGTTGTATGTTCATCAAAATGTAGATCTGTATAAAACACAACAGCATACTTATCAGACTAGAAATCATGATGCCCTTGTAACAGACTTCAGTCGACTTGAGAGGACCAGAAATGGAACCAGATACCTAGCATTGAAATTTTATAACTGTATACCAATATTTATTAAAAGTCTTGATTTTAACCAATTTAAGAGACAAATTAAAAATTATCTTCTGATGGGTGCTTTCTACTCATTTGAGGAGTACTTCAGATCTAAATTTTGTTTTGTCCGGTAATTTAATTAGTGTTTAGTTTTTAAATTTTAGGTAATAGGTTTTTTTTACTGAAGTACTGTCAACTTTTAATGTAATTTTAGACAATTTTAATTATTGCTGACCTGTAAAAGTACATTTGTACATTATTACCAATAAATACTCTACTCTACTCTATCCTTCCTTTTTATCAATTATTAAAAAAATTACTTGAATCAGTACATGGTGTTGATAAATGTTAATGGTAAAACGGTTCAAGTGCAGATGTTAACTACAGTATGTAGACTCCCTCTATAAACGAGAACTGAAATGGCGGACTAATTACCTCGTTATAAGCGGATCTCGTTATATCAGACAAAATATAATATTGGAATGTTTTGATGCCTCTCACATAGTATATTAGGTAAATTGTAAATTTCCTACAATATTCAATATCTGTGGATAAACAGGAAGAAGTTTATTACATCACAGGCGTACAGGCGGCGGAGTTTATTACATCACTGGCCTAGATAATAACACAGATGTATAGCCATTACTGTGCTAAAAACAGGTAAAGAAACATATTCTTCGATTTCATTTTTCCTCGTATAACCAAATATGCCTCGTTATAGAGGGTTATAATTCAATAGGAATTTCATGGGACACCCAATGTACCTCGTAATATCCGTTTTCGTTATAGAGAGAGTCCACTGTATTACTATAGTTACTCGCTTTCAAGATGAGTAACTACACTAGTTTCAGACGACTGATTCGTGGGTTTTTCGTGTCGTTGCAGCTTGTCGTTTTGTTATATATAAATTAATTTATTCTATATATTATAAATTAATTTCTAACCAATAACAAGCTGCGACGACACGGAAAACCGACGAATCAGGCGTCTGAAACTGGCGTCGTTACTCATCTTAAAAGCTAATGAACTATAATCGTTTTTATCGCAGCTGTTTTTTATCAACAGTGTAACTATAACTGGCACATTGCATAATAATTAATTAGTCTTCAAAATTCGGCACAGATCTAATATTTATTTATTTGAAATTAATCCTGTATTAACATGTGTTTTGACAGAATACTAAAAATTGTTTTGTGGTAAAATGATTCAAGCGCACGTAAACCCGTTTACTACTACATACTTGTTTTTACAGAATACTAAAAATAGTTTTGTGGTAAACCGGTTCAAGCGCACGTAAATCCGTTTATTACTAATGTAAACTGCAATTGTTTTCATTAAATCAAATGTAATCGCGATAGATGGCGACTGTAGGGCGAAATATGCTTGAATCCTTTTACCACCAAGCTCTAATACCATTTAAGTATGAGAATCTGTACTTTTGAGCATATTTTTAAGAAAGTGCACTTAAACCCTTTTACTTCAAACCCCCTCAATTGCTCTTGTAAAATATTATAATATCTACGTTATCAGTGTAAGTAACTCTTATCTGTGATGACACGATGACGAGACTGAAGGTTCAGGTATCAACTCATGAACACCGCTTTACATAAGTTTTTTATGTTGGCGTATAGTTCATAGTGTTTGCCTTTGCTTTAGGATGTCATTGGCAATCTGAGATAAAATCTTAATTATTAATAGTTTTTAACCCTTTCAGCACCATTGGACGTACGACGTACGTCCACTTACTATACTTCAGGACGTACGACGTATGTCAAATTTATTTTATTACGTTTGAACTGTTTTTATTTGGATTTTTTGCTTACACTGAAAAAAACGTTTCAAAATAAATAAATATATACTGTGGAACCTCGATAAGTCTGATTAATCGGGACCGCGGCCGATCCGGGTTATTGAAAATCCGGGTTAGCCGGAGAATATGGTAAAAATTAATAAAATACGGTACTCTTACAGATAAACTTAATTATAATTGCCAAAAAAATGAAATACTTATGCCAGTACATCTAAATTACGTACAGTTGTATACATTATTGTTTATTTCTTGGTAAAAAAACTCAGTCAAAGTGAAAACATTTTTATTTTATCTGATGAAAATCGATCCAGGTTAGGCCGATGCCACATTATGCGTTTTGACCGGATGCGGTGAAAACGCATTTGTTTCCAACGCAACCGGACCGACCTGTCACACTATGTGTTTAGTCTGGTGCAGTTTGTAAGCGCGTACCGATGACTTAAAACGCATCCGTTTCCAACGCAACCGGAGCAATCTGTCACACTATGCGTTTTGACCGGATGCGTTTTTGCCGCATCCGGTGAAAACGCATAGTGTGACAGATCGGTCCGGTTGCGTTGGAAACGGATGCGTTTTGAGTCATCGGTACGCGCTTACAAACTGCACCAGAGTAAACGCATAGTGTGACAGGTCGGTCCGGTTGCGTTGGAAACGGATGCGTTTTCACCGCATCCGGTCAAAACGCATAATGTGGCATCGGCCTTAGCCGGACTTCCGGGTTATCGGAGGCCGACTTATCGGGGTTCCAGTGTAAATAAATATTGAAAATTAGTATCTGTCTTCAATTATTTAGTTCAGTCACGGTTTAGTATATCGTGGGTCGACCCCTTTTCAAACAAACAATTTTGTCCAAAGATTAGACAGGTAGAAAAAACCGTTATATTTAGTAATAGTTAACCAGAATTAGTATGTACATTTTGGGAAAACCTATTTTATGATTGATAAATACTGTGTCATTAGATTTCAGGTATATTTATCCAAAATTTGAATAAAAGTAAATAAACTTTCCAACAGGTAAACACTGAATTAGTTCCAGATAAGAATGTATATTTTGCAGGTACACAGTTTCTTGAGGATTAAATTAATAATCCGGAGGAAAGTTTATGTTAATTTATGAAAATTTTTATAAAATCAGGGTTTCCAGAGTTACGGAGGGTGAAAGTGGAGGTTTTCGATCCTTTTTATATTTTTTGGGCAATTTATAATATTATTACTAATGAAAGGAATTTTCTTTAACACGATTTTGTTTTGTAAATAAAATTTGTTATTTCAGTGGCCGATGGTGATAAGCCCTTGAAGAAACGTCAACATCACCACCTAAAATCATCATCAATTGCCAAAAAAATATAAAAAGTATCGAAAACCTCCACTTTTCACCCTCCGTAACTCTGGAACCGTTGATTTTATAACAATTATGCATAGGATCTTTTTTGTTTTAAAATTTATGTAGAACATTTCTGTATAGAACATTGTTTACGCTAAAGCGTAGTTTTAGAAATATTGACGAAAACGTAAAAAACTACTAATTTACCGAGATCTCCCCCATCTCCCCCCCCCCTAAACCGGACGCTCAAAATGGTGTAACTTTTTACTGAACAATATGTGGACCATATAGAACAATTTGGTGTTGGAGGAAAAATTTTACTTTGGATGTCTGGATTTGGCCTCTTTTTGGACCAATAATTATACCATACTACCTCCGTAACTGTGGAACTGTTCATTTTAGAAGGATTATGCATAGAGCCTTTTTTATTTCAAATTTAATGTGGAACATTTTTGTAAAGAAGGTTGTTCATGCTAAACCGCATAGTTATAGAAATATTGACGAAAAACGTAAAAAACTACGAATTTACCGATTTCTCCCTCCTCTCTCCCCCCCCCCCCAAACCCGACGCTCAAAATGGTGTGACTTTTTCCTGAAAATTATATGGACCATATAGAACAATTTGGTGTTGGAGGATAACTTTCACTTTGGATGTCTGGGTTATGCCATCTTTTGAATCAATTGTATCATACTATTATAAAACAATACGCCACTGAATCTCTAATCCAAATAAGTAAAAAGTGTGGGAAATCCTGGAGAATCCTGTACAGGTGCCATCTATCCGTGAGAAAAGTTTGGCACAAATTAGTACATTTGGTTGCGTCTCTTTATACTTTTCACTCAACGGTATGCATTTTAATAGAAAATATCTTTTTTTGTACAAGTTAATACATTTTTCAGTGTAGGTTCGTTCCTATGACGTACAACGTACGGTCGTTGGTATATAAGCATGGAAACTTATGCCGTTTGTCCAAACTTAAAATCGCTGGGATTATTGACCTCAAAAAAATTAGTAGCTGGGGGTGAAAGGGTTAATAACTAAAAATTTATTAAAATACTACCTAACTGAAAAACTGGTATACTGAGTACGAGGATAGATTGATATGAAACTAGCCTTTGATAGATGGCGTTGCTTGATATTGCTCTCGGTTTTGACATTTGCTATTCATGACATGACGTCTGTCAAAATTTTAAGCCAAAAGACTATTAGTTCGGTTTTTACTGTCATCAGAAGCAAACAACTTCTGTATTTTCGGAAGAATGGAAAAAATTGAGTATCGTGTGGTGATTAAGTTCCTCCACAAAAAATGGAAAACGAATGTGCAAATCACGTTCGACCGGGACGAAGTATATAGTGAGGTTGCGCCTTCGTTAGCAACAGCAAAATTTTGGAAAGCTGAATTTGTTCGTGGTCATACAAATGTTTTTGATGATGAGCGTCCCGGGATGCCAAATGAAGTCACCACGCCGGAAATGATTATGGCAGATCGTTGAATCAAGCTCCGCTACTTAGTAAAAGCCCTAAACATTTCTTACGAAACATTCACCATTATTTGGACATGAAAACGTTATCTGACAATCGACCAAATGCGGAAAGGTGCGACCACTTCGAAGGATCCGAAGGATTTTTTCGCCGATTTATCACGGTTGATGAAACCTGGGTGCATTATTATACACCGGAAACCAAAGAACAGTCGAAACAGTGGCGAGGCCCGCTGAAGAAGGTAAAAACTGCACATTCGTCCGGCAAAGTAATGGCGACTGTTTTCTGGTGTGCGAAGGAAATCTTCGCACGATTTCCTTTTTCCAAGTAATCCACATCGATTACTTGGAAAAAGGAAACCAATCAATGGCGAGTACTACGCAGCATGATTGGATCGATTCGATGCCGAATTGTGTCGAAAACGCCCCGGTTTGGCACTCAAAAAAGTGCTCTTTCACCAACACAACGAACCGGCTCACCGATCGGCCTCGCCATGGCAAAATTACACGAATTGAGCTATGCATTGATTGAACACCCACCGTATTCCCCAGATCTTGCCGTCAGTGACTTTTCCTCTTTCCAAACCTAAAAAAAATGGCTCAAAGGGCGCCGTTTTGCAACACACGATGAAGTCGTCACTTAAACTTCGGCCTATTTTGAAGAGCTGGTGCAGGATGGAATAAAAAATTGGAAGATCGTCTTACTAGAAGAGGACTAAGATCCAGCTAAAAGAGGACTAAGAGGAGAAATAAATCGATTTACATAATCCCAATAAATTTGTTTTTTCTATCAAAGACTATTTTTATATCAATCCACCCCGGTATAAAAAATAATTACATTCACTTATTAATAGAAAGCAAAAATGTATTTCAAACTAAAAAATAGAAAGAAAGTAGATGACCCAAAAAATAAGAAAATATATTAATGAAAAAATTGGAAATAATTATCCAAATTCATAAAAAATTTTAATTCTGATTTTTTTTAGTCTACTGTGAGTTCTTATGTGACGAATCAAGCTAATAGTTACGCGAACAGTCAGACTGGATCATACAATGCTGCTAGTGGGAACACTTATCCAAGTACCTACTCTTCTAATAGTTCGTATCAATCCAGTACGAATTCGACAGCATATCCATCGATTAGTCAGGCGAATTCTTACTCTTCGAATACCCCATCCTATCCACAGAATACTAGTCAATCTGTTTATGGTGCTAACACAGGTAAGCCTTTTTCTATGTAATTTATAAACTTAAGGTCCTAAAACCAAAAAAAGTTAAGTAAAATTTCCCATTTTAGTAGGGACTTTCCATTTTTAATTTAATTTTCCATTTCCAAAAATCGGTTTTTTTAGATTATTCCGCCATCTATCCATAATTTGAAAAAATGTCTCGCATAAAAGTTACTTATTTTTACTTAAGGAATCCAAATCTGCAATAAAAATTAGGAGCTACCATTTAAGATTTTAAAGTAACTCCTCACCCCACCTCCGTGGGGGGTCGTGTTTGGTGCCATTCGATAGATTTTTCAAAAATATTGAATAAGTGTATTTTTCAGTTTTTCGATTTGATGTTCATTTCGCGAAATATCACGGGATTCATATTTAAAATTTTAAATTTACCCCCAGCCCTTTCCGTGGGAAGTTGTGTTTGGTATCATTCATTAGATTTTTGAAAAATATTGAGCATGTATTTTTTAGTTTTTCAATCTGTCATTCATTTCGTGAAATATTCGCTTTTTTCTTGTGAAACTTTGGGACTCACCCATTTCCTTACGCCCCGCTCAAATCGTCAGTTGAAATATACACTGTTTTGCATGTACTTAATTAACTTACCTTATATCAATATGACAATTTCGAGTTTTTCTAAGGATAGATTTTTTTTTTCGGCCCCCCCCCTTAATGAACTCCCCTGCATTAAGAGCCAATATATGGTAGAGGTATATTTTCAGGGTACAAGGTTTCTCCCCATGTAATAATCTGACGCGCTCGAGTAACTGCAAAAATCCCCACTTGGGCTCCCCTACCATTACATTTGCAGTTCGTTAAAAAAATAAACTTATTAAAAAAGCATGATAAACTAATAAATATTTTAAGGTCATGTAATATCGATGATAAAGACTTCATTTCAAACCTCTACCAAGAACAAAAGTCTAAACCAGAATAAAAAGCGAAACATCTGGAAAAATCAATATCATGAAAGGAGTAAAACAGGGATGTGTCCTGTGACCTATGCTGTTCAACCTTTAAGCTGAGAAGATATTAGAGAAAGCTTTGGAAAGAACCTCCGATGGTATGATTATAAACGGGCAATGTATAAATGACCTGCAATACACTGATGACACAGTCATTCTGACAGATAATGTTGAAGCACTGCAACACATAATGGGCCGAGTAACGACAACCTGGAAAGAATTTGGAATGAAATTAAGACGACAAGAATGCGGAAGTCTTGCGCAGAATGAACAAGGAAAGAGCGTATGCTTATAATAAAAGAACGGAAAACACAGTATTTTGGCCACATCGTAAGACATCAAAAGTATGAACTGCTCCCACTCACAATCGAAGTCAAAATCAATAGCAAAAGGAGACCAGGAAGAAGAAGTAACTCTGGGCTTATAAACCTACGACAATGGACGAATATGATCTTCATGGAACTATTCAGGCAGCTGCAAATAAGATTAAATGGGTAAATGTAATGGTCAACGTCATTACGGATAAGGCACCTTATGGTAGGAGAGCCCAAGCGGGGATTCTTGCAGTCACTCGAGCGCGTCAGATTATCACATGGGAAGAAACCTTGTACCCTGTAAATGTACCCCTACCATATTGGATCTTGATACAGAAGAGTTCATTAAGGGGGATCCGAAAAAAAATCTATGCTTAGAAAAACTCAAAATCGTCAGATTAAGGTAAGTTAAGTACTATTATGTATCACTTTATCAATCAAAGATAGAGTAAAAATTTTAATTTTTTAATTATAACGCGGGCACATAAATTTGATACACCCTGTATATTGATTTGTAACTATTTAGTAGAAGGTAGCTTTTACGCAGTGGGTTTATCCTTAATGAGTTTTTCCCTGAAGACTTAAAGACATTTGTAAATAAAGTGAAGTGAAAATACAATTTATTTAGGATTATAATTTAAAAAGATTGTTTGTTACATGAAAGGTAAAATTAACAGGTAGCTGTAATTATTAGTTTTTAGAAAAATAAAGGTAGAGAGATTTGGAATTTTAAGACTGTTTGTTTAAGCACAAGAATATTTGTATAATTTCCGAAAAGTGATTAGGTTGAGTAGAAGTATTGTTTGAAAGAATGTCTGGGTTTTTCGAATGAAAAAGAGGAATGTGGAAAGAGACATGTTTCTGATTGGCTTGGCAATTTGGAAGGGGGAAAGAGAAGTTTGAATGTTGAGACAGTTTGGAAAAGAAAGATTATTGTGTGGCCGGCATCCGAGAAGGGCAGTTTTCGCGTATAGTTCAGAAGCAAGTACTAGTGGTTGTTTGATAGTGGAGAGTAGCTGAAAAGTGGAACGAGAGACAAATCAAATTGAGAAGAAAAACCTCTTTGATTCTGTAAGTCCAAGAGAGTAAGTTACAGAAACTATAGTTATTAAAATTATTTGTGACACCAAGTAAAAAAGATACTTGGGTCTCCGGAGATTATTATTGAGAGAAAGAGAGGAGAGAGTTTTGTAGTTTATTGAACGAGTACAGGTCAAAAGAGGCCTGGCTTGTGTTTTGGAGAAATAGTTCCTGGTATTCTGCTGGATTGATGCTGAGAACGGAGAGGGCTTTGATTGGTAGCCTAACATAATCAACAAGGAAGAGCTGTTTGGGTCAAGAGGAGACATCATTGTGTGTGAATCAAAAAGGTCAGTCAATAACTTATGTGATAGATGTTCTTTATAATCAGAAGTTAAAAATTTTGCGTAAAAGCATATGAATTAAGATTCCAACATTTCAAAAATTTAATAGGAAGTATAAATATTTTTGCAAATACCTAAATTTGTTTGTTTAGCTTATTTTATTAATGGTATCAGGAACAAAGCGATAAATATTTGTTTGAATTAGATTAATTATATGGTAAAAGTTTCATTTGGACAATTATGCCCACAGGATTTAATTGATAGATTTTCAGAGCATTTCTTTTGATAATAAAGGTATTTGTATGTGCTTATTTAAGATTTTTCTATTTATTTCCTTTTCCTATTTTATCCCGATAAGGATCAACTAAGAGATACTGAAGCCACGAGAAATGATAAGTATAACCTAAGATAATTTAGTTAATTTTTTATGACAAAAAGGCACCCTGAGATTTCTTCTTAAATTTTTTTTGTATGATTTTGCGTCAACTAATTCAATAAATACTAATTAATATAAAAGTAAAAGAAAGCAGATCATAACAGTACATTTTTCAAAAATCTAACGGTTTGAGTGGAGCGTAAGGAAATGGGTGAGCCACAAAGTTTCATAAGAAAAAAGAGAATATTTTGAGAAATAAACGTCAGATCGAAAAACTAAAAAATATGTATTAAATATGTTTCAAACATCTATCGAATGATATCAAACACGGGTAAATTTAAAATTTTAACTAGGAACCCCGCGAAATGAACATTAGATCGAAAAACTACAAAATGAATGTATTCAATATTTTTGAAAAATCTATCGAATGACACCAAAATAAGCAACTTTTATTCGAGACATTTTTTTAAATTATGGATAGATGGCGCTATAATCAGAAAAAAATTATTCTTGGCAATGGAAAAGTAAATAAAAATGGAAAGTCCCCTCTTAAATAAAAAACAGCTGAACTTTTTTTGGATAGGTATCTCGCACCCAGGAGGGGCGTTCAAGGGTTATTTATTGTATTTTGGATGCCACAGTAAAATAGTTTTTTTTAGTAGTTTGAAGTATTTTTCAACACTTTTCACGTCAACATAATATTCTTTTATTTTGTTAGGTTTGAATAACAGTTCTAGTTATGGTAATACGACGACAAATCAGTATAATAGCTACAGTTCCACGAACAAAATAAGCAAAGATAGCAGCGTCTATGAAAATAGTTCGAGTACATCAAGTAGCAGCCAGACGACTTCTACGAGTAGCGTAACGACTACGACACCATTGTCATTGTCTCAGTCCGGGGTTACTACTAGTAAAACGTCGACAGCTTTAGGTAAGTCTCATTAACCGTTTTTGACGTCGTTTTTCGAGACCATTTTCAATATACACTAAGCATCAAAATTAACGCACCACCTTAAAAATGGGACATTTTTGATGTCTCGTATTTCCTAAATCTGTTGTCCGATTTGAGTGATTTTTTAGTATATTATAGCTTTATTCTTCAAGAATATCGACGAAATAATATTATTGCTAAACTGGTAAGTGTCATTGTATACCGGGTGTAACAATGATCGTGTGTTTCTTCCTCAAAGTTTGGAACACTATGTGGAATATTCTAGCGTATATAAAATATTGAAATTAAAACTCAACTGTAGCCTCGGGCTTTCTCAACAATTTGTTGTTTGATTCATTTGCTTATTATGGATAATAAAAAAGTTAGGTACTTTAACAACTGGCAATGTTATTCATCAATACAGGGTGTTTCTAAATAAGTGCGACAAGCTTTAAAGGGTAATTCTGCTTGAAAAAATAATGATCGTTTGTTTTATGAACATATTATGTCCGCAAATGCTTTGTTTCCGAAATACGGGATGTTGAATTTTTTCTTACAAACTGATGATTTATTTATTGCTCTAAAACTGGTTGAGATATGCAAATGAAATTTGGTAGGTTTTAAGAGGTAGTTATTGCGCATTTTTTGACATACAATTAGGAATTTTATATTCGCCATTGGCGTGCATACGGGTATAAACATTTTAGATACATCCCGTATGCACGTCAATGGTAAATATAAAATTCTTAATTGTATGTCAAAAAATGTGCAATAACTACCTCTTAAAGCCTACCAAATTTCATTTGCATATCTCAACCGGTTTTAGAGCAATAAATAAATCGTCAGTTTGTAAGAAAAAATTCAACATCCCGTATCTCGGAAACGAAGCATTTGTGGACATATGTTTATAAAGCAAACAGTAATTATTTTTTCATGCAGAATTACCCCTTAAAGTTTGCCGCACTTATTTAGAAATACCCTGTATTGATAAATAACATGACTAGTTGTTAAAGTACCTAACTTTTTTAATATCCTACATAAGCGATTGAATCAAAAAGTAAAATGTTAAGAAAGCCTAAGGCTACAGTCGAGTTTTAATTTTAATATTTTGTATGCGCTAGAATATTCCACAGGGTGATCCAAACTTCGAGGAAAAAACATACTATCATTGTTACACCCGGTATACAATGGCACTTACCTGTTTAGCAGTAGTATTATTACATTGATATTCTTGAAGATAAAGCTATAAAATACTAAAAAAATCGTTAAAATCGGACAACAGGTTTAGGAAATAAGAGACATCAAAAATGTCCCATTTTTAAGGTGGTGCGTTAATTTTGATGCTTAGTGTACATATATTGAATTTAAAAAAACAAAAAATATGAGATGAAAGCTTAAATCAAGCAAGTTTGAAAATGCGCAATGCATGTTCTGCTCTCTTCTTCTCTTGAGCTTGATGTGTTATTATTTGAGTTCAGGCTTGTATTTGTGTCTTCTTCTAATTTAAATTTACAGGTGTAATACTAATAAAATGGTAAACGTAAATCCTGACCTTTACCATTTTGTGCGATTTATGTTGTATCTTATTTTTATCTTTTGTGATGTATATTTTTGCCTCCTTAATGCTTTGATCTTATTCCAAAAGGATCTACTGTCATTTTTATAATCCTCATTTCCTAATTTCTTCCCAGGAGTTTTGTTTTGAAACTCTTATATCCACTTTTACTGGGTTTGTCCACCATTGTTAATTTTTGGTTTTTCATTACTTTCTTAATTCCACAGAATTCTTTAGGTATATTACATCCTTTACTTTTTGTACCATTTTTCATCTAGTGAGTCTTCTATTTCAATCTTTTCGTATTTCTGTAGAGTCTTATTTATTTTATTTTGGTAAATGTCCCTTATTTTTTTATATTTAGTTTGCTTACGTTTATCTTGCCATAGTGTTTGTATTATTTCCGTTATTACTGGTCTATGTTGTTCTTTCAGTTCTGCTTCAGGTATTACTTTTATTTCTTTTATCGCCGTTTTTTGTAAAAATGTTATCTATCATGATTATTGCTCCTGTTTATTCTGATGTCAAGGTATATAATTGATTTATTTGTGTAATGAAAATTACAAGGTATATAATTGATTTATTTGTTGTTCAAATAGACTGTTTCTCATTTTCATATTATTGTCATTACATATCATTCTGTCTCATTTCTATCTTAAATCATTTTATTTCTTTCCATTTCTCCGGATTCTCCCACACATCCCAGTCCTTTCTTTATATCATTTCCTATCCTAGCGTTCTAATATTTTGTTGTTGTGGTTTGTTTTTAAACCAAGAGAAGACAGATTCACAACCAAAAAAGTCATTAGAAAAATCACCAATCACCAATAATATATTTTTTTCGTTTTCAGTGAAAAATTCCAACAGTATTGTGTCAAACATGCCACCCAACGTAACGCCTGTCATGAGTATGCCGTACATAGGGCAGGTGCCGTATTTCCAACAGCCCATCTATTCTTTTGAAGACATGCAGATGCTGCAGCAGAGGCTTCCACATATGGTGAGTCGGGACTTCTTCATGTAACCAGTGTGACGAGTTTTGTGTTATTGTTTGTGTTTACTTGGATTACATTTATCTCTAAAATATTAACGCAATCATGCAATAAATATAAACAACCTTATATTTTTCACAAAAAAAATCACCTTTTTCTTTGATTAGACAAGGTGAAAAGTTTGTTCGGAAAAATATTCACACGAGATTTTTTTTGTATATTCACTTGTATGAGATGCCCCAGAATAATATTCAAGAGGTCGGCCATGCAAAAGTGATACTAGTTTATTTAAACAATTTTTTTAGGCTTTTTGAATAATTCTGAACAAAAAATATCTGTTGTAATTTTTCTCCAAAGCTGATCTCTTTCAAGTTATAAACAATTTAAAACTGAAGAAAAAGGAAACATGGCCATTTTCAAGGCTCAAGAACACAAGTAAAAAATGTTATTTTTCAATTCACCAAGTACCTAAATTCAAGTTCAAACCTTGTTCTAGCAGTTCTTGATAAGTATTTTGGGCTTAATTCATTTTGAAACATTGTTTTTTAGTTGTTAATAAAGCGCTTATGACAGGGCATGCAGCTTTTTGAATAATTAGACACCAGTTTTGGTGATTCCAAATTATTGGTTTTTACATTCTGTTTTTCACAAAAAATATATATTAACTACTTTTCATGCTTTTTTAGCTGGGGCTCTGGAAATATACATAATTAATGAGTGTTCACAACCATAAACTAAATGAAACTTATTAAAAATCTCGAATTTTTTAATATTTTGTTGAATTCCTGACCTTAATCACTTAAAAAATATTTGGGAGCTTTTAAAACAAGATATTTCCAGTGAAAAGGTCAAATGCAAAATTGTTTTGATTGAAGAACTAATATATCATTTTAACCACAATGACAAATTGAAGCAAAGTGAATTTAACTGTATTCAAAGTATGGCAAGACGCATACAAGCGTTAATCAAAGTTAAAGGTGGCTCAACAAAATATTTAAAAATATATAAATATGGGATATTTTCAAATGTTTTATTGCTATTTATTATATATTTAATAATAAACAGCAATAAAACATTTGAAAATATCACATGCATTTATGTTTTTTTTTTTAATATTTTGTTGAACCCCTTTAACTTTTATTACTGTTAGTACCCGTCTTGGCATACTTTGAATGCAGTTAAATTCACTTTGCTTCAATTTGTCATTGTGGTTCCAATGATATATTAGTTCTTCAATCAAAACAAGTTTTTTGGTGACCTTTTCACTGGAAATTTCTCTTTTTAAAAGCTCCCAAATATTTTCTATGGGATGTAAGGTCAGGAATTCAACAAAATATTAAAAAATATATAAATATGTAATATTTTCAAATATTTTATTGCTGTTTATTATTAAATATATTGTAGTTAATGTATAACATTAACATTAAATAACAAAATTAAATTTAAAAATGATTTTTAAACAACTTAGTGAAATAGTTGATTTTTATAAAAATTCATAGGTGGTCATAATAATATGGCCAGGGACTGTAGGTACTTGGTGAATTCAAAATATATTTACTTGTATTTTTGAGCTTGAAAATCATCATTTTTCGTTTTTTTTTTTTAGTCTTAAATTGTTTATTACTCGAAAACGATCAACTTTAGAAAAAAATACAAGCGACCTCTTTTGTGTTCAGAATAATAAAAAAAACCTAAATAAAACATTCGTTTGAGTCGAAAAGATTGATTTTTAAAATTTACAAAAAAACAATTGTTAAATAAATTATAACCACTTTTCGCATGGGCGTCCTATTGAACTTTATTCTGGGGTATCTCAAGAATATATTTTTTCAAATGAAAACCCAAACTTTCACCTTATCAGGTTTCTGCATATTTATTACTTATTAGTTCTTCCTTCAAATTTCATACATCATCATAAGTGGGTAGACAATTCGCTGTGGATCTTGGTCTGCTCGCAAAGAAATCGCCACTCCTGTCTATTCGTGGCAACTTCCCTCCATCTTCTGACCCCTAGAATCTTTAGGTCTTTTTCCACATCATCAATCCATCTTCTTCGTGGTCGTCCTCTACTTCTTGTGCCCTCTGGTTTTGAAAAAGTTAATTTCTTAGTTATCAAATTTCATATGTTCTCATTATTTTTCCTTTTTGTCTTTATAATCAATTGATTAGCACTTGGAACACTCTTTTCTAAGCATTTATTCCTTTACATAGGTTTCTCATTTCATTATCTTTGTAATAATTGTAGTTTCCTTTTTAAAACTTTCATCTGTCTCTTTCTGTTGTAGGATTTTTTCTTTGTTTCCATTTATCTAATCTCATTCATCATTACCCCGGGAGCAGTCGCACCGTTAGAAAAAATCTAACATTTTATCCGTTTCCGTGATAACTTGATGAAAATTTTTGCAACATATCTTTCCACTTGTAAGTGCCTCGAGGAAGGGTGTAGTAATACATAGGTTTTTTTTTTCTTCTTTTTGTGTAATTTATGGCTTTGGTGAGAAATAATTAGCTTTAATAATTGTTAGAAATAATATTTCTAACATAACAAGTAAATAAAAATTTGTTGTAAATTCGTAAGACAGAAAAGACGTGACAGAAAAGAGCGCGACTGTTCCCGGGTTAAACCTTTGTGACCATTGACGTTACTCATTCACGGTTTGTGTCATGTCTCTTTTTATGCGTGTCAATATATCGTCAATGTTCCCTATTTCTTTGGAGGTATTTTTAGTTCTTTAGTGATTGCTTGATTGCTCTGAAAAATATTCATTTTTACATCAACAAAATAATTTTTGGGAAATTTTTAAGAGATAAATGTAATCAAATATTTTTAGTTTTGTGTTTTCTGTCCCCCTGTTTTTAATTTTACCGGTTTCAATAAATGTATTAAAAATGCCCCTGATTTTTTTGAGTTTCTAACAAAAGGCAAAGTAACAGTACAAAGTAATTTTAATATTCAATTTGCATTCGCGTGAGTATTGCTTTTAATCCTACATCCTATTTTATTGATTTTAATAAAAATTATGTTTTAATATTGATAGAAGAGTAATGTCAGGTTCATAACATTCATTTGATATTTTAGAATTATACCTATACAAAACAAAATAAATAAGAGATAAAGAAATGTGCCAACAGACAAACTAGTCACTAGCCCCAGAGTTTCACAATACTGAACGCAGCTAAATTATTGAACAAATTCATTATTTTGTAGACAGTTTATTTTAGACAAAAATCCTGAAACAGGTTGATTTTTATGATTTTTTAATAATGTGCGAAAATGATGATGTCAGTGGTTTTGATACAGTGACGTAATCGACACAAGTCAACCACAGTGTTGTTTGCAACTGTTTTAAGAGAATAAATAGGAGTATTTGCATCGATATGTTACAATGAATGAAACATGAATGTATCACGGACTCCGTAATTAAATCTTCAATTAGCCAAGCACATTAAAGCTGTACAAAGTGACGAAAGTTTTGAAATTCACATGATATTTGGTTTATCGGACTACCTTGAGGAAGAAGGAACAGTCACAAGCGAATATTATATAGCTTTATTGATGCTTTTGAAGGAAATCAAGGAAAAACATTCACACTGGGGAAAGAAAAACACAAGTCAAGCGAAACTGTGAAAAAAAGTAGATTAATTCCACTTTGAATTGCTTCTGCGCTCACTGTACTCTTCAGATCTGGCTCCCATTTCAATTAAGTGAGATTATTGCGAAAAGCGCAACATATTTTGGAGCCAAGGACAGACAAATCGTTCTGCAAATAGTCTTTAACTCACAGTTTTTTTTTAATCTGTTTATTTGAAACTGTTAGAATCTCTACTAGTAACTAAAAGTCTGTTAGCAGCATTATTTTCTTATATTTATCTTCATATTAATTCGTTATTCATAATTGTTTCAATACACATACATATATTGAGCATAATACCACAATATAATTCAAGCTTGATCATTAAAACCGGTATTTCAATCAACAGTAGTTTATACCACGAAATTTTACATTCATCCATCAGATTATAGCTATCTTTTTAGTTTAGCACATTTTAAAATACATTTTTTCGTATGATATCAAAATACTTAAAGTTAATAACCATAGTATAATATGTTGTTTGTTTTTGTGTTAAATTAACAAATACAGCAAATCCATAGCTTTTCAGAAGTCGTACAACCCAATTTTCGAAATATTCATTAAAAAGTTAAACAAATATCATAATTAACGTTCTTAAAACATTGATCAGTAAAAAGAACAAAGAGTTTTAGTGCTGATATGTGGAACACCAAATTGTGACTAGCGAGCCATTGAACAAGTAAGTCATTGACTGATTACATTTTTTTGAAAACTTTGTTTATACAACAGATGGTTTTAAATATAGGGATGTTACAAGGTGTCATTTATTCAAAAGGTATACATTATAATTATACATACAAGAAAGGACTGTAGAATCATGTATTGTGTTTATTTTTGCTGGGACAGTTAAACAAATACATTTTTTGCGATGGATTGATATTATTTTTTCTAGTTAGTTAACACTAGAACGACCTCACATTTAATACCACTACAATGACGAATGGCAGTCCATTGAGTTAAATAAATTAAATGAATTCAAAGGCAATTTATGTTTTCTATTTTTCGTCTTCTCTGTTGGCTTGATTACATGTACGAGTACAGTGGCGAGACAGACAACTGTTACTAGGCCGAGACAGTGGTGAGAGCGAGAGATGGTTTATATGTATTTGACAATTTTTGCTTCACAAAAACAAGGAGTAGTGTACATATGGATCGTAAAGCTAACATTAACAATATATCAAACGGCTTATACCACTGCTTATACAAGAATTGACGGATATATTATGAGAAGGAGATAAGTGTCTTTGGACTATAGACAATGGATTTTAAGAAGACCAAATCTCGCTTCTCCCAATTTCTTCGATTCATTGTTTTTTTTTATGTCTTGTCTATATGTCGAATTTAAATTTTTTATTTTATTTGACTTCTTGAGTTTTAAAACCAACAATATTTATTTCTTCTACAATCGATACATATGCTGTATCACGGTTTTGTTTATTTTTATACTCCAAAGATTTGAAATTTCATAAGCACGGGTGTGACTTATCTATAGAATTGAACTAAACTTTATTGTCCTACCTGAGTTCCATTAGATTCTCTGTTCCATAGGACAGAGAAATGAAAGGGGAGACAGATTAAAACTGTTTGTAGAAGAAGAAGAATTTACAATACTTAACACATTCTTCAAACTACCACCAAGACGCTTGTACACCTGGGTCTCCCCGCAAGATCAACCAGGAAACGTAATACGGAATCAAATTGACTACATAATGGTGAACAAGAGATTCCGTAATGGATGCCTGTCGGTTAAGGGTTACCCCGGTGCTGACGTATCATCAGATCATGTTCCTGTTGTTGGTAAATTTAGGTTTAGATTCAAGAAGGTTGCAAAAAAGAACAGCAAAAAAAAGTGCGATATGAGAATACTAAAAGATAAGAAAACAAAAGAGACAGTCGCACAGATTCTTTCAGAGAAGCTAATTAATATGGAGCAAACATATAATGCCGAAGAATCACTCCAAAATATATGTGAAACCTTTAACAACATCAGAGAAGAACATCTAATAGAAAAGAAAGAGATGAGAAAAAGTTGGATGAACGACAATATACTACAACTTATGGAAGAAAGAAGAAAATCAAAAAACAACAAAATAATGTACAACACGATTCAGTGACAAATAAGAACTGAAATAAGAAAGGCCAAAGAAAATTGGTTAAAATCACAGTGTGAAGAGATAGAGTCGTTAGAGCAAAAACATGATACGTTTAACATGCATAAAAAGGTGAAACAAGCAGCTGGTCTTCAGAAATCCAACACAGCTAGCAAATTGCGAGACCAACAGGGGAATATCATCACAGACAGAAATCGAGAAATCTGCATATGGACAAAATACATACAGGAACTTTTTGATGATACTAGATCCGAACAACCTCCATCCTACATATGTGATGACCACTTACCAATCACATCAGGTGAAGTGGAAAGAGCAATATCACAACTAAAAGATGGCAAAGCTCCTGGACCTGACAATGCATATGCTGAACTCATAAAACTATTTGACACCGACGGTACTCAACGCCTAACCAAAATATTTAACGACATATATTTAAGCGGAGTAATACCAAAAGCATGGTTGAAGTCGACGTTTGTTGCTTTACCAAAGAAAACAAAGTCCGTATCCTGCAGTGATTTCCGAACCATCAGCTTAATGAGCCATATTTTAAAGCTATTTCTAAAAATTATACATCAAAGGATATATAGACTGTGCGAAGAAAAAATCAGCCGAACACAGTTTGGTTTTCGAAATGCAGTGGGTACAAGAGAGGCTCTATTTAGTATACAAGTGCTATTTCAACGATGTAGAGACGTGAATTGCGATATTTATGCATGTTTCATTGATTACCATAAAGCGTTCGATACAGTAAAGCACGACAAGCTGATGGAGATATTAACCAATATTGGAATAAACACCTGTGATTTAAGGATTATCAGCAATCTGTACTGGAATCAAACATCATCTATCCGGACAGAGGCAGGAGAATCTGACGATATCAAAATCAAACGTGGGGTCCGTCAGGGATGTATACTATCCCCACTGCTGTTTAACATCTACTCTGAGGAAATCTTTCAAGAAGCATTGGATGATGTTGAAGCCGGAATTAGAATTAACGGAGAATGTATCAATAACATAAGATACGCAGACGACACTGTGGTATTCGCTGACAGTTCTGAAGCCCTACAGGAGTTAATGAGCAGAATCGCAGAAGTCAGTCAGAGATACGGACTTTCACTAAACACTAAGAAAACCAAATGTATGATGATCTCTAAGAATGAACAGCAATTTGGACGAATCAGTGTGAATGGTCAACAAATAGAAAGAGTAAAAACATACACCTACCTTGGTACGAACGTCAATGAAAATTGGGACCATTCTATAGAAATCAAATGTAGGATGGAGAAAGCAAGATCTGCATTTCAAAAAATGGCAAAGTTGTTCAAATGTCATGATTTGTCGATACCCATAAAAGTCAGATTACTACGATGTTATATATTTCCTATACTGTTGTACGGAGTTGAGTCGTGGACTCTCACAGACGCCACCTGCAAGAAAATTGAGGCTTTTGAGATGTGGCTTTATCGTCGAATCCTGAAGATATCTTATACCGACCACATTACTAATGAGGGTGTTTTGCTGAGAATGAAAAAAGAAAAAGAGCTGTTAATCAAAATAAAAACAGTGAGAGATATGGACTGTTGCAACTGGTCTTGCAGGGAAAAGTAGAGGGAAAGCGAGGACCAGGAAGGCGAAGGATTTCCTGGCTGAGAAATCTACGAACGTGGTTCAACACAACCACTACAAATCTTTTCAGAGCAGCAGTGTGCAAAGTGCAGATTGCCATGATGGTCGCCAACATCCGAAACGGATAGGCACTACAAGAAGAAGAAGAGTTCCATTTGTTAGCTATTTTTGAGAACCAGAAATCACATTGATTAACACAAGTCGTCTCCTCTGATGAAGTGGTAATATGCAGTTACACAGCGAGCGTTGTTTACACATACCGAGTGCATTGGCGATTTTACGATTGAAGGGTGGGAGGTCGAAGACTCGGCCTAGTAAATAGAACAAGATCCGAGTCACTGTCTCGCCATATGACTGGGTCGAGTGCTCGGCCAAGTACTCGTTAGTATGTTTATACCAAACCAGCACTCGGCCGAGAACACTGTCTCGCTACAATACTCGTTACATGTAATCAAGGTTTATGTCTTGTAAATGGTAGAAGGCAGAGATTCAGGATGCTAACAGATAAGGAAGGTTTCTAGATTTAAATTAGTGTATATTATTTTTAGTAATGTATTCTGTACCATAATGACGCACGGGGAAAGACTCGCGGACTCAACTGTAGTTTTTTTGCACCGATCTCACTTGATCTATTTCGTTTTCACAATATTTTTGTGAGCACTGTCTTGCTATTGTCTTGGTGGTACCCGACATTGTTGGTTCATCTTGTGACTGATTGTTGTTTTATAAGTCTGAGGCCTTCACAAAGCTTCTCGGTTCTCTAGTAAAATTGAACTTACTTTGTTTGCTGGCTTACTTTGCTTTTGCTGAATTCTTTGAAGAGAATCCAGGAATTGATTGCAGTAAAATCTAAAATAGAAAACGCCTGAAATGATAACTTGAGAACTAACCAAAACACTGTATATTTTCTGGATATCTTATCTATAATGTCCAGGTTTTTTCTTTAGCTCTGATCCTATGTCAATATTTTTATGAATTTTGTACAATATATTTTGGATTTTCCATGGTAGAAAGTTAAAATATTGTCTTCATATTTTACTTTTATGTCATGTAATACATCTATACTACATTTTGCAAATAGTGAAACTTCTTTTCTACTTCTGTTCAGTGTTTCCATATTAGTAAGTTCGTGTAACGTGGCTAAGGTCTAGTGTTAGGGTTTTCAGGTCGCGCAAGCGCCCCTAACATGACAACGACTACTTACGTAGCAGATACTTACGGCTTAACGTGCCCTCCGAAGCACGGTGGCGGCTCAGTTAAATTAGAAATTGAAAAATTTGTTAATGCTGGGGTTAAGATAGTAATGTAGCTATATAACGTAGGCTGCGATACGGCCTCCACGAATACACACTACTTGTGCGTTTAGCTTTTAATTTTTTTTTTTGCAAGAGGTGGATGTAAAAATGTTGCCCATTTCGTTGTCGTTGCATTTCTTCCTTTATTTAAGAAAGGGTCCAAAAGACACACGACAACCACTTTCTGGTAACAATTGATTTAAAGGATATGTTTCTAATTTTCTAAGGTAAGGAGATCCATTTATTAAATTTTTTGATTTTATGTCCAATGCAAGACAGACAGAGAACTAATTATTGCAGATATCAAACAAATATAATTAACATGATTGTTAAAACATAACAAAATAATTGTTATCAGATCTAAGAGCAAGAAAAAAACCAAACAGACCCGGACATACTTTTAGAGGAAGTGCAATCAGTAATTATATCCCTTAAAGAAAAGCTTGTAGTCCAGATGAAGTTCGGTCACAGATCAAAAAACTTTTCTCGGTGAAAAACTCAAGAAATAATTAACTATCATTTTCAATGAGACATATCCCAGGAAATAAAATTCAGAATTGAACAAACCAGATCAGCTTTCATTCAAATGTCCAAATTATTTAAAACAGAAATTTGTGGAAGATAAAGGTATTTTTCAATAAATAATTTTACTTTTATTCTTTACCTTTTTCAAATGTAGCTCAATTTTTTTTTAATGATTACTTTTTGGCTCGCTAGACACTTCGTTTCTTCTTGCTTTTATTTATGTTAAAAAGCAGCTAAAGACAAACGATTCATGTCTCAACAAATTTTAAATGTAATATTAAATTACATATATAAAACATATGTAATTATATTGTTTTCAAAAATATTCATACCTTCTCAAGTGGTTTATTTTAATATAACTTCTGCTATTGCAGGTAGGTAGTGGCTATATTCACTAGTATTTTCTATCAATTAGAAGAAAACAGTTTCAAGAACATAATTACATTGTTTGGAGAATTATTAAAGGTTTGTTCTAGCATCAGTTTCAAACGGTTTGAAACCATCAGCGAATAGCGGACCAGCGCGAATAGAGGGGATACCACTGGTGACTGTATTATGTTCTCTCACTGACCAACTGTTTGCTGACGGTTTCTGACTAGTTTGACTGTCTGCTAGAACAAACGTAATATTTTGACAAATCAATTTATCTCAAAAATAAAATTAAATCAGTATTTCACATCGTAAATAAACTTACGTGCATAGAAATCGGCCCACTTAAAAATTTGGTCATTTTTGATGTTTCGTATTTCCTAAGCCAGTTAAGACCGATTTAAGTGATTTTTTGAACACGTTATAGCCTGATTCTTTAAAAATACCACTGGAATAATATTGTTGCTAAACATGTAAATTTTCATTGGGTGTACCAATTTTTCATCCATATCAGGTGTACCAATCAAACTGTGTTCTTTTTTTTCAAAGTTCGCATCATCCTGTGGAATATTCTAGCATTTATAAAATACTGAAATTAAAACCCAATTAAGGTTTTCTTAACATGTTTTTTGATTAATTCGTTTATGTTGGGCAATAAAAAAGTTAGGTACTTTAACAACTAGACATGTTCTTTATCAATAAAAGGTGTTTTTAAATAAGTGCGACAAACTTTAAGGGGTAATTCTGCATGAAAAGATTTAGTGGCTGCAGTTCTGCAGTTGGCTTTATAAACGTATGTCCGCAAATGTTTCGTTTCTAGATACGGGATGTTGAATTTTTTCTTACAAACTGACGATTTATTTATTGCTTTAAAACCAGTTGAGATATGCAAATGAAATTTGGCAGGTTTTAAGAGATAGTTATTGCGGATTTTTTTATATAAAATTAAGAATTTTATATTTACCATTAGCGTGCATACGGGTAATATGATCAGTCATATTACACGTATGCGCGCTAATAGTGAATATTAAATTCTTAATTGTATGTCAAAAAATGTGCAATAACTACGTCTTCAAACCCACCAAATTTCATTTCTCATATCTCAACCGGTTTTAAAACAATAAAATAAATCGTCAGTCTGTAAGAAAAAATTCAACATCCCGTATCTCGGAAACGAAACATTTGCGGACATACGTTTATAAAGCCAACTGTCATTATTTTTTTATGCAGAATTATCCCTTAAAGTTTGTCGCACTTATTTAGAAACACAGTGTATTGATAAAGAACATGTGTAGTAGTTGTTAAAGTACCTAACTTTTTTATTATCCAACATAAACGAATGAATAAAAAAAGAATGTGTGTGTACTTTGTACGCACGTAAGAAGTTATACTTCTATTATATAATTTCAACGAAATAAATATACTGAACTGTTTATATTTGCATTTTATTTAAATATTAAACTAAATTTCTTACCTACCTCTTTCAAAAATTTTTTATTAAAACTACCAAAAATTAAAAAAAAAACGTGAATCGTCCGGGATTTGAACCCGTGACCTCTCGATCTCTAGTCCAATGCTCTACCTCTTATCTGTTTCCTCTCCAGAGTTCGGAGCCGTTTTTTAATTCTGAACAATTCATTGCAACTAAGTACATACTGTCTGTGTGCGCATGTGCGCAGAATTATGAAATTTTACTCTCAATCGCGCCTAAAGAAGTATGCGCCAAACAGAATGTTAAGAAAACCTGAGGCTATAGTTGGGTTTTAATTTCAGTATTTTATAAGTGCTAGAATATTCGACAGGGTGATGCGAACTTTGAGAAAAAAACACAGTTTGATTGGTACACCCAATATACAATGAAAATTTACCTGTTTAGCAACAGTATTATTACAGTGGTATTGTGAAAGAATCAGGCTATAACATGTTCAAAAAATCACTTAAATCTACCAACAGGTTTATGAAATATAAGACATCAAAAATGACAAAAATTTTAAGTGGGCCGATTTCTATGCACGTAAGTTTATATTTATAGTACTACCAACTTTCTAAGAGACTCTTCAATATTTAGCTCAGCGGTGTGATATTGTTGGTGTGATATTCCATATAATTCCATAAACAATGAATCTACCCGTTTTATGGAATGATCCTTGTTAAGCTGAATATTAATGAATCTCTTAGAAAGATGGTAGTGGTAGTACTTTTTTTATACTACAACTAGCTGTTCTACTAAAATAATGTCTTGAGAAAGGTTATTTGCTGTTAACTAAATTTTCTGGATTTTTTCGCTGCTTATTATATAAAATTTTGGGGTTAAAATATACAAGAGAAGTGCATACCTACTAATCTTCATCGGCACAATGTTTTGAGTCGAAAATAAATACATAATTTAGGTCCGATATTTAAATTAATTATGGTGTTAATATTATTTTTTTTTAGTGGGAATTAACCAGTTTTAGTTTAAACTATGAAACTATGTTTATTTTGACGTTTTGATTTTCCCTTTGGAAATCATTCTCAAAATACAAATAAAATTTTTGTTTTTGTTACTTGGTACATAATACAAAAATTCTTCAAATAATTTAATCTATCTGACTCATTCATATTTTGAAATAGATGACGTTAAAATGACATTGTCCATATTGTTGAGTTGCAGGAACGCAACTTTAAAATATTGATAATATCATTTTAAAGTCATCTACTTTAAAAAATATGTCTGAATTATCAATATGAATGAGTCAGATAAAACAATCGAGTATTAGAAGAATTTCTGTATTGCCAAGAAACAAAAGCAAAATTTGTTTAATTTGTATTATGAGAACGATTTCTTAAGTGGAAATCGGAACGTCAAACTAAGTACTTGTAATTTAATAAGACGCCGTAAAAAATAGCTTCAGAACAAAATTGTTACTCATTCAATTTTCAGTTTTAATGCGTTATTTCCTGATTGTTCTTAATACTATTTCTGGATAAATCAAATCATGCATAGTTACTTCCCATATAGAACTTTTAATAGATTAGATCTTCTTGAAAAGATATATACTGCTCAACAATTGAAGTGGATATTAGAAAAATATTTATGTTACATGTGTCTAAAGTTCGAAATAAATAAAAGGCAAATATGTTATACAGAAATTTTATTCATAGACCATGTTTGGCAGTTAAAAGAAGAAAAAATATTTGATAAAATAAATAAATAATATGAAATCATTGAAAAATTCAAGAAAAGTCATAACAAAATTGTTGTATTGCACCAAAAAATGGCACTATTGTTGGCTCTATGACCCCGTCGTGATATCTTACAGCCGTCATTGTTTTATTAATTAAAATTACTAAGTCAGTTCGTCAATTATAACATATCCCCCAGACACAAATTGATCCGCATCCAAAGAGTCGTTGAACCCATTAAATTTCATTATATCGTTGTTGTCTTTCTCTCCAGACCAATATTTTACCTTCAGACTTACATAAATCGAATCTTGATTCGTCAAAAAAGAGACAGTGTGTCTGGTCTTGGAAGCCCCATTGCCTGTGTTCCATCGCCCATCGATTATTATGTATACGTTGGTCTGCTAGAAAATTTACATTTATAAAGTACTCAAACAAGTGCATCCTGATACTGGTTGATATTTCTGAAGCTTCCCGTTAAGCTCATAATAAACGTTGCACAATTACAAGCAGAGAAATTCAAACCGTCGTAAGTTTGTTACTTCTTGGAGAATTAGCTAAACACGCAGTGAAAGTACCAAAGCTGTTACTAAATATAAAATCGTAGATGTGTAGCCCGTTTTCTTGATCTCAGATGCCATCCACGCAACCGTTTTCTGATAGTTTGATTAGAAATCACCCTTCCAGTAGCTTGCCTGAAGAAGCTTTAATCCTTGACGCTGTATATTAAACTCATCCGTGTTTGAGACTCATTCGGTCACGAAGCGATTATATATTAATACAATTCCTTTTATCTCCAACACACTAACTGTTTAAGTTACAAGCTCTAATCGTCTTTAAGACATATTATTAAACTAAATTTTATTTTAACTAAACTTATAAAAAGGTTACAACAGAACAAACTTCTGCCATATTATATTTAATACCAATTATTTCCCAATTAGAATAGTTAATTTAAAACCAGATATTTATTTACTGAAAAGTAAAAAACCAAGAAAGAAAAAGTAGTACATATGTAAAAAGCACCAGCTATCAATTTTATTCAGGGCCGTATCCATCACAATTAAATTGGAATATTTTTAAGAAAACATTGCTTAAAATAAAAATATCCACTTTATTATTAATTGATGGATTTGACCATTACTTGATGGAAGTTCATTTTATCTAACAATAAAACAATGAAAACTTTTGTTTTATTGTTAGATCCATTTAATTGTTGAGCGGTTATATTCCTTTTATTGCAAGATGACAGAAAAATTTGTCCATGAACTTTTGTCTGTATTCAGAACAATACTAGTCTTATTTTTGAAATATCGCACAGGTAGATTATTGTTTTTTAGACCCACGAAAAAGCTTTGAGTATATCACAAATTTTTATTGTTTCCGTTTTGGTCTTAGTCAGAAATACTTGAATTGATCGTTCTAGTTTAGAAGATATGCAATTCGCAATTCGTTTCTATTTGGTTTGGAAGTCTACAGATGACTGAACTGTGTACAGAACAGAAAGGAAGACGAAATTTGTCTCTTCCTTTTCAGATATGTCCGCTTCATTTTTTTTACTACTTATTATTTAAGTAGTTTGCACGTCTAAATTAACCTGTTTCATCGAGTATTGCTGCCAATTTCAGCCCAATGTTGAATCATAATTAAGTGACTTCTGCTTTACCTTATTTACCATAACGACAGTATGAATGTAATATACTAATATTAATTGCTATGCGTCTCTTTAGTCTGGGACCATCTTGATTGATAATTTGTTCATTTCCACATAGAATTTCCCTTTCATATTTTCCTATTTTCAAAAGAGTTTATGTAAACTAATCTTAGATTTTCGCTATTTTATTGCTTTTCTCTCATACAGCTTTTAATGTGAACTTCATATTAATTTAGAAGGAAAAAGGATCCATTTAATTTTATAACAACATAACTTGAACCTTCAGTTTTATTAGTTTCAGTTGTTAGCTATTCAATTTCCTTTCCAACCATCATTACTTGTTCGATATCACCTCATTATTAAAATATGATTTAAAAATCGTGACATTTTTTAAATACTCTTAAAAATGTAAAATATTGGGACAGTCATTATAACTTAGTTTAGATAGAATGGTTAGTAGTTCTTCTTTAGCTCTTACTTGACAAAAACATAGGTTACAATCAATAAAAACTTAGCGTATAGATAGTGTGACTGTTACAAATAATATATTATTACCGTCAAGTGGAGGGATATATTAGAATTGTTCGGTAGGTAGATAATTATTTTCAATGTAGATACCATTTTTTATTTAATCCATAAAACATTACAAACGTTTCTGGTACAAAAGTAAGAGTAGGTGAACCAATTCAATACCAGTATGCAAACTTAGTATTATACAGTGATGAGCATGCTAATAACCGGCAAAAAAAGGAAAACATATTAAGTTGTGCGATAAAAAGAAATGAAACTAGTGGAGGTTGGAAATTTAGCGATGAAAAATTTACATTATATTTATTGTTTCGCATCTTTAGACGGATCAGAGGAGTATGTCAACTAAAAGTGTCACTGTCACAATGGCAATTGCCAAACTCGTCCGATATGTCTAAAGGTGGGAAACAATAAATATAATGTAAATTTATAAGTTTTTATCGCTAAACTTCCCACCTCCACTATATACACTCACCGGCACAAAATTCCGCCACCCAAAATTTTTGATTAAGTTTGACAATTTATAACTTTATTATTTGTGCTCCGATTTTCAAGATTCTTGTACCAGTTTGTAGGTACATGTATTGGTATCGTTTGATATTATTTCGGTAACACAAAAATTTTGCTTGCATGGCATTATACAGGGGTGAAGGGAAGCGTTGTATTTTCTCCTAACTTAAAAAAATTCTGTAGAAAAATGGAACAACTGATTTTGTTTCATAGTCCTGTCATATTATCTTGGAGGCATCACTAAAATTTTGTTTTTTGAATTATCCGAATATCTCTTTTCTTGTAAGAGCTGTACCATTTTTTGTAAATAAAAACACTGATGGACTCATAAAATAGAGGTTGGATTGATAAGATTAGAATGGTCCGCATGCATCCCAGATCTCAATCGTATTGAACATTTATGGGATGCATAATGTTTTCCATATTTTGCGTTATTTTACCGGTTATTAGAATGCTCATCACTGTATAGAATGCAATATTTTATCCCCATTGCATTTAATTAATTCAAAGAATTGACAGACTTAGGGCCGGTTGTTCGAAAGCTAATCAACAATGATCATTATCAAACACTTAATTACTGTCACCAACTGTCAATGTCAACTTTGTTTGGGTTGCTGAAAACATAATATGAAATTACTTAATCAATTATGTTAATAATTGTTATGTTAATTGATTAACTAATCTCATAATTTTAATCAATTATGTTTTCAGCATCCCAATAAAAGTTGACATTGACAGTTTTGGTGACAGTAATTAAATATTTGATAATGATCATTGTTGATTAGCGTTCGAACAACCGGCCCCTAACATAATTTTGCACTGACTCTTTGTATCTACTTGGTTTTATTTTGCCACATAATATAAATATTAGAATGCAATATTTTATCCCCATTGAATTTAATTAAATCAAAGAATTGACAGACCTAACATAATTTTGCACTGACTCTGTATCTATCTGTTTTTACTTTGCCGCATAATGCATATTTAAAGGTGTGATAAGGTGGAAGGTATGCACTGATCTAAAATACACAGTCTTCGCATTCTTTTCATTAAACATCACATCAAATCGACTTGCCTCCAAAGCATTCTTCATCTTTGACTCCAATCACCGCTTAAAATGCCAGCTTTCTTTTCATTACAATTTAACCTCAATTGAAACTTAAAAAATTTGCTAAGTTACCTGGTGACGTCGATTTGGTACCATCGAATGTGACGAACCTATGTATTTATCCTACACAGACGACGACGCCCTACTATGATATGAGTTATCAGACGCCGACGACGATGCCGGCCGTCCGGGACGCCGCGGCGCTAGGCAACGTCGGGTATTCGCTGTCGGATGGGAGGTTTGCGAGGACCGACAACAACGCGTCGCCCGTGCCGACCACCCTCTCCCAGCAGACGAGCACTTTGACGCAGGGACATCAAGGCCAGCCGATACTGACCGGTACCGCTCCTCCGCCTTACTTCTATGCGACGGCGTTCAACACCATCGCTCCAAACTACCAGTTCGGTATGTACACGGTAAGTCAAATTCATAGTTATCCTAGATCTGCATATTTTTATGTACGAGTATAGATTGATATAAAACTAGCATTTAATAGTGTAACGTCCTGATCGTAGCAAGACCAGGGCATTAAGCAACACCACACTGCTGGGAGGAACGAGGGGAGGAATTCCTTGAACATCCCTTAGGATATTTAAAAGAAAAACATCCACCGTTCCATCCACCAGAATGGTGCTCTGCCCGACTGCTCAGCCCTGGGTTCGTTTCCTGTTTATTTTTCCCTCACACCCATCCCAGAAAGGTACAGGAAATAAAAAGTCCACCAACTCATTTTATATACACTATTTATTCAGATACAAAAAAATTAACAAAAATCATTCTATTATGTATGTACAGGCAACCAAATTAATTTTCTGAAACTGTGACCGAGACCCTGCTGGTCACCGATATAAAAGTTATAAAAATAAGAAAGGTACTCAGCTTTAAGTCCTCTTGTGGGAGTCACACAGTTCTTATGGGAGGTCTCCAATCTCTACAGAACTTTCTGTTGCTGTCGGTAGTTGTGGGAATTCTAAGACTATCTTCTTGCTTCCCCATGTAGTGTTCGCCTGCAGTTTTATTCCCAAGGAAGGGGCTAGAAAAATTCATACAAAGATCAGTTTTCTCCCAAAAGAAAAGCCTGATCAGAAATAAAGCTGAGTATCGAAAGAAACACGATCTCAGCAAAATCTCTGATCACAGCGTGGCATTATTAAAAATAAAAAGAAACAAAAAGAATTCTATCAATAAAATAATATAACTATGTACAGGAAATAAAGTAATATATTATATACCTGAAAAAAAGAAATTAAATTAGAAAAGTTTTTAAGCTTTATTTCAAGAAGAAAGTAGGTATCTGCTGTGCAAAAGAAATCAGTAAAAAACTTAGGCTTAAAACTAAATAGTCAAACTTACCCGTATATCTAACGGCCTACACACAAACACAATAATTTATCAGATATTGTCTCTCATTTACGTGGCAATGGAAAATGAGCCGGTACAAATTTGTATCGGTTTAAATACCTTAAGAGAATTGAAGAAATTAATTTGACGATAGTAGGGTCGCTTGTAGAAATATATAGTATGAGGGACAAATACCAAGCGGAGCTTGGTGTAGCGTTCAATCGGCTGATTGAAACGTTACAATAGATGGCGTTACGTGATGCCGAATTGCTCTCGGTTTTGACATTTGCCATTCATGACATAAGATCTGTCAAAATATTTAGCCAAAAAACTATTAGTTAGGTTTTTACAGCCGTCAGATTCAAGCAACTTTTGTGTTTTCGGAAAAATGGAAAAAAATCGAGTATCGTTCGGTGATTAAGTTTCTCGACAAAAAGAGGAAAACGAATGTACAAATCACAGTCGACCTGAACGAAGTTTATGGTGAGGCTGCACCTTCATTAGCAACGTAAAATTTTGGAAAGCTGCATTTGTTTGGTTGTACGAGTGTTTTTGATGCTGAGCGTCCCGGGAGGCCAAATGAAGTCGCCACGCCGGAAATGATCAACAAAGTCCATGACATGATTATGGCAGATCGTCGAATCAAGCTCCGCGAGGTAGTAGAGGCCCTAAACATTTCCTACGAACGCGTACATAACATCATTCAGCATCATTTGGACATGAAAAAGCTATCCGCTTATCATTGGCGATGATACGGCGCGATCCGAAGGATTTTTTTGGCCGATTTATCACCGTTGATGAAACGTGGGAGCATTATTACACACCGGAAACCAAGGAACAGTGGCGCAAACGCGGCGAAGGCCCGCCGAATATGGCAAAAAGTGCACATTCGGCCGACGACGAAGTGGTGGCGACTGTTTTCTGGGATGCGAAGGGCATCATCCACATCGACTACTTGGAAAAAGGAAAAACAATCAATGGCAAGTACTACGTAGCATTATTGGATCGATTCGATGCCGAATTGCGTCAAAAACGCCCCTGTTTGGTACGCAAAAAAGTGCTCTTTCTCTAAGACAACGCACCGGCTCATCGATCTGCCGTCGCCATGGCAAAATTACACGAATTGGATTATGAATTCTTTGAATATCCACCGTATTCCCGAGATCTTGCTACCAGCGACTTTTTTCTGTTTCCAAACCTAAAAAATGGCTGAGGACGCCGTTTCGCAACAAACGATGAAGTTTCGCAACAAAAGTACTATTTGGATGGGATAAAAAATTGGAATATCGTCGTTAAGTGTATCGAGCTAAAAGGAGACTATGTTGAGAAATAAATCGATTTACATAATCCCAAAAGCTTGGTTTTTGTTTTAAAGGCTAGTTTTATATCAATCCACTCTCGAAAGACAAAAATTTGAAAACCACGATTTGAGTCAAGTTTGGTTGGACGATTATTGTTGACCAAACAAGTTTTTGTAGGTTCATCATTCACGATAAACATTGGTTGCTTGAAGCACTCTGCATCTGAAAATACTTAAATAAGGGATAACTTTAATGTAATAAAAGCGATTTGGTAAAATTGTGGGTTGTGGGTTAGGCCACTGTTGCTCTTAGCGCCTCAAATAGGACAAATCGCATCCCAAAAAACTGATGCTGACACTTTCTGGTCGATTTCTGAAAACGAATTCATTTCAGAGCCAAAGAAACAGGTTCACACCACTCTTTAGCCTCCTGTTTTGATTCAGGATCAAGGGCATAGACCCAAGTCTCATCTATAGTGATGAATCGATGCACAAAATCCACTTTATCCTTTCGAACACGTTCTAAATGTTGCTGAGAAAGTCACATTCGAATGTGTTTTTGTTTCATTGTTACCGAATGCAGGACACATTGAGAAAACAGCTTTCTGAAACCCAATACTTCAGTCAAAGTATTGCTTACACTGTCCAATGAGATGTCTAGAGCTCCTACTAAATCTCTTACTCGACGATGCGATGTTTAAATACAATATCCTGTAGTTTCGTACTATTTCTGATGTTGTTGCTGTTTCTTGATGTCCTTGACGTGGATCATCTTCCAAGGTTTGTACGACATTTAAATTCAGCAGCCCATCTTGCTACTGTACTAATAATTGAAGGTGAATAGCCCTTATACACTTTCAACATTTGTTCATAAATTTCTTTTGCTTTTAATTTTAAACCTTCCAAAAATAAAAATTCAAACCACTGCATGAGACCTGATTTTTTTCTATTGTAAAAAAATACTGTGACACGTCATTACTAAATGACTTGTAAACAAAGAATGAATTGACAGGTGACAGATTGAAATGAAACTTCACATACGTTCATATGAAGAGTGTACCAACCAAAAGATTTAGGCTAGTAGCAACGCCCTCTCTTATCAAACAGCAAAACTTATTGAACATCCTGTTATTATTTCCGCCCCATTTCTTATCCTTCTAGTATTTATAGGATTCTTCTGTGACATCAAAATTCAAAGGCGTCAACTTATTCATATACACTTGCTTTAGTGTCCACGCTTCCACTTCCATAGTTCTAACCTTACATCCCGACAACAAAAAATTCTTTAAAATTTAATAAATGATGCACATGCTATTTTCTCTACCATTAAACAGTATTACAAATTCAATCCTCTTGACTATATCAAAAATTCTATAATAATCTATAAAAAATCTATATTTCAAAGAATGTAAAATCTCAAAGTCCTCAAGAAAAGTGTATCCCTTCGTCCATTGATATAAACTTGCACATACTTATCCTATACTGGACGCACTTCTTCCTAGGTTCGCATTTCCCAACATTTTATTAGCTTGATTTCGCCCCCAGAGATCAACACCCTTGTGACCCCAGAGACATTCTTGTGAGTCTTGATGTTTAGTCTCTATTACCAATATTCCTGTCCAAGATTCTCTCATAAGTCTGCAGGCGTACCTGGCAATAATAAGTTACTGCCAAACTCATGAATTTGACAAAACCTGGAAGACCCATGTATTTGGGTCACAGCTCTGGAAACGCATTTTGTTTATTGCAGACCTAAATTGATCAGCGGGTGTCTCCTGGTACGATTTATAGAGTTTTAATCACCAAACTGTTCTTCCGGTGATTTTGCCCTATATTATAAAGTGTAAAATCTCTATGGCTATATCTTATAACATGTCCAAAATATTCCAACTCTTTTCAAGTATATACAGGGTGTCCAGAAACTCTACCGACAAACGAAGACAGGAGATTCCTCAGATAATTTTAAGACAATTAACCCAAATCACCTAGTCCGAAAATGCTTCCTAAGGGAGCTAATGCTCTTTGAAGATGGCGCCATGTAATTAGTTTTTCTTAAATACCTCCAGAATGCTTCTATTTAGAAAAACGAAAATTTCTATACATATTTACTTTCTTGAAATGAATCGATTCCATCCATTGCGAATTTGTAGTACCGGTCATAGGCGTCCGTTTTGGGTGGGGCAACGGTTATTTTATTACATAACTTTTTTGTCTTCAACTTTTAAGCATTTCTTATACTGGATTATTAAATTGTGAGGTATTCTAGTACTAAAAGGTACTCTTACTTTAAGTCGGTGGGATACACCGTTTTCTAGAAAAATAGATTTGAAAGTTTTTAATTTTGGGAATTTGAAAAAAAAGTTAAAAAAAAATTTAAAAAAAACCGATGTATTTTACCAACTTAAAGCAAGAGTAACTTTTAGTACTCGAATATTTCATAATTGAATAATCCAGTGTCAAAAATACTTAAAAATTAAAGACAATAAAGTTATGCTATAAAATAACTACTGTTGACCTACCCAAAACGGACGCCTATGAACGGTACTAGAAATTCGCCATTAATGAAATCGATTAATCTCTGGAATATAAATAAATGTACCAGTTTTCATCTTTCTAAATAGTTTTTTTTTTATCTTTTTTTTTAATTCAAGGAACGAAAAATTTTCAAACCGATTTTTCTAGAAAACGGTGTATTCTATCGACTTAAACTAAGAGTACCTTTGGGTACTAGAATAACTCACAATTCAATAATTCAGAGTCAAAAATGCTTAAAAATTAAAGACAAAAAAGTTAGGCAATAAAATAACCGTTGCCCTACCCAAAACGGACGCCTATGACCTGTACGAGAAATTCGCAATTGGTGGAATCGATTCATTTCTGGAAAGTAAATATGTATACCAATTTTCGTTTTTCTAAATAGAAGCGTTCTGGAGGTATTTATGAATAACTAATTACATGACGCCATCTTCAAAGAGCTCTAGCTCCCTTAGGAAGCATTTTCGGACTAGGTGAATTGGGTTAAACTGTCTTAAAATTATCTGAGGAATCTCCTGTCTTCGTTTGTCGGTAGAGTTTCTGGACACCCTGTATATCGGCGAAACCGATGGTCCGTCAAAAACCAACATCAAAGATGCTGGTCGATGCTGGCAGTTTAGGACTGACATTTTTTTCTATCATGCAATGACGACACGCTGTCAAAAATTCGCACATTCCATATTGTTTGAAAAAACCCATAATCTTTCCAAAAACCGCTATACTACTTATTCTAGAAAAAAATCATGAAGGGGTAGAAATTCGAAGCCATATCCAAAACATAAAGCAAAACCTGTCTGGACTGTTCTCTAGAACGCACAACAGACGCAACGGCTATACAAGAGCCGTTGTAAAATGGTTTCACCTCTAGTATGTTGAGTACTTCACTTACTGTGCGTGACTGCCGACCACGGGAGTTGATTTACCTTTGGGTACCTAGAATGCATAATATGTTGCCATAATCAACAGTTTACCCTACTCCCGAAGCTATATACAATTATAGGGAAATGTTGGCCCACACAAAGATCAATACATAACTCCGTGTAAACCTCCGATTTCAATTCCTTAATTGCTTTATTTTTTGTTAAAATATTCTGCTCACGAATTGCAGATATATTTTTTTGGCTTTTTCCATATTTACATGATGAAACGATGACGAGACTGAGTGTACTGATCTGCTGTAAGCTAACACACTTATCAAGTTTTTTGATATCTGTGAATCACTTACAGATTTGATCTTTACACCAAGATGTCTTTGGCATACTGATCAAAGTCTGAATCCTCAAATATAAATACCCAAAAAAAAACACCATACATCTTAACTTAACTCTTTTTTAGCAACTACCCGCAACAAACGCTCATGGTTCCAGTAACAGTACCCAATATCCCAAACCTGCGACGTACAGCAACTATGGCAACTACGATACCTTAGGTCAGTCACAAGACTACACTAAAGCCGGTTATGTAAGCAACACGCAGGGGCAGAAAGGTAGCGCGGCGAACGCCTCTTCCACGGGATCTACAGCTACTGATCTCTCTGCGATGTACGGGAAATCTCACACCGCTTTAGGAAAAGTTAATGTAAGTAATTATTATAATTTATTACAATAATATATTTCTAGTATTTGAGAGTCTATGGTAAATAATGCAAGGTGATTCAGTGAAACGGTACGATTTGACAACGCTTTTGACTATAAAATAGAGGAACCGCGGGCTTGCGACGTAAACGTTGTGAATCTAGAGAGTCGGAAGTGTAGGTATCACGGACACGTGGTCTGGTGAACAACGCGTGTTTGCTGTGAAAGTTTATTACAAAAATGATGAAAATGTTGTGCATGTACAACGAGCGTTTCGTTTACACTTCCATTTGCCGCCCCGCGTTATAGTTTCGTCTAACATGGCTATTAAGACTTTTAGAAACTTTGAAAGTAGTGGTTCAACATCACAAAAAAGAGGGTGGCATTGTCAGAACTACTCGCACACCACTTAATATTGAAGCGGTGCTAAATTAATTACACGCGAGTCCTCGAAGATCCCTGCGACGACTCGCGTGTAATGATTTTCGTACCACTTCAATATTCTGTGGTGTGCGAGCAGTTCTGACACTGCCATCACATTTCGAAAGCTTCGTGCCGATTCATAGATGCAACAGTTAGTATCCACGCTTCATTCCGTAGAGCAGAACTGTAGCATTTTAACAGACGGTATTACGGCGGTCGCAAGCCCGCGGCTCCTCTATTTTATCGTCAGCAGCGTTGCCAAATCGTACCGTTTCATTGAATCACCTTGTATAAATGAAATTGCTTAACATTAATTTCCTATCTTTTACTGGCGTGGTTTGATTTGCACATTGACGCCTAGCGATAACAAAAACTTAGTGTTACGGAATTAATATGGTTGCAAAGTCTTGTAGGAAATGTAGAATTAGAAAAGTTTATCTATGATGAAACGGTGACGAGACTGAAAGTTTAGGTATTATCTGCTAAACAGTCACATTCCGCAAGTTTTTTGTGTTTTGTACATCGTTTGCAGTGTTGCCTATTTTTTAAGATGTCATTGGCAATCTGAGATAAGAAACATTGTTCATACTGTTTTTTCTACATTGATTTACAAATTTATTTTGAATGCTTTCATACACGATTTAAAATGTTTTGTACATGACATCATGGTGTGTGATAATTTATATCACTGTATAATCTTATACAGTGATCCAGGTATTTTTAATATCGGACCAAATCTTTAGGCAGATTCTTGAAAAAACTCATAAAGTTCAGCGTCGACACCCACCTCATGGATTTGCTGTATACCACTAAGTTAATAGTCATGGTGGAATTCCAAATACTACTTCATTTTATTCAACTAACTGAACTTACAACAGAACTGAACAGGAGCAACGAGCGTGGTCAGAAACCAGAACGATCTTTCAATACCCTTCCATTGTAAAAATAGACTAAGACAGGGTAATGTGCTATTGTATCTTATTTTCCTTGCTCTATTTATCTTGCTCTAAAAAATTAACAACCAGATTAACACACATGGCACTGTCTTTAGCAAATATGTAGAAATTGTTGGATACGCAGTGGACATTGACATCATAGCTAGATCCACAGAGTCTCTAACCAGTACATTTCGGTCATTAAGGGGATGTGCACAGAGAATGGGACTAAATAAATGCCCAAAAGACGAAATATATGTGTTGTACTACGTCAAGTAACCAGACATCTAAAAGAATAATAACTGACGATTTAGAACTGGAAGGTCTGGACACCTTCTTATAATTAGGCTCGCCGTTGACTAAAGATACCAAGGTCAGTGAAGAAATTAAAAAGAAGAATAGTGCTTGCCAATGTATAGAAGTTTGGGAGAACCTGATGTTGAAAAATCCATTAAGGTAGCAGGCCTTAAATGAATAGGGCATGTAATCAGGAAGATGCAACAGTCAGAAAAGTTTTTGACTGAAAAGAGCCGATTGGACAAAGAGCCAGAGAAAGACTGAGACTTCCGTATAAGTACATTTACCAATCATCTACAGTTGGAAAAATGAAAGAATACCCATGAACGATCACATCAATCACTTATTTTGTATTTGCTGTCTTTTTCTATAAATAGCAAACGTTTGTTATAGAAAAAGACAGCAAATACAAAATAAGTGATTGATGTGATCGTTCATGGGTATTCTTTCATTTTTCTGACTGTATGTATTAAGGAATTAATATAATATGATTTCAAAGTCTTGTAGGAAATGTAGAATTAAAAAAGTTTAAAAGTTTATCTATGATGAAATGATGACGAGACTGAAAGTTTAGGTATTATCTGCTAAACAGTCACATTCCGCAAGTTTTTTGTGTGTTGTGCATCGTTTGCAGTGTTGCCTATTTTTTAAGATGTCATTGGCAATCTGAGATTATAAACATCGTTCATACTGTTTTTTCTACATTGACTTATAGTTCAGAGAAATAAGGAAAAAAAATATCCTGTTGGTGACACAACCCCCTCCAGGCCGAAACCAAATTTTTTGAGTAGTATGGACATCTATAATAATAACCTATATGTTTCCTGCAGCCGATTTTGATGATATACATAGTTATAAACAAATGAAGATCAAAAAACGGTAAATTTTCGATTTTTTCGTCTATTACTAAAAAAATAAGCATTTTAAACAAATTTGAGAATAAGAAATTCATAAACCGTATAAAAAACTTTAATATGGCGTTCGCTTAATATGTCTATCCTTATTGGTTGCTTAGAAAATTGCAAAATAAATCATAAATTTTGAGTTTTTATAAATATTCATAACTTATGTAAAAATTAACTTAGAACCTTCTTACTACACAGAATGCTGAGACTTATGGTGCTTAATTCGTATCCTAAATCTCAAAGCAATTGGTCAAATCGTTTAACAAGTTATTTAATTTGTTTATCCCAAATTAATTTTTTTTGCAACACTGTAAGTCAGAAAATGATGAAGCTACACTAATACTTTGGATAGTTTATGAAAGAAAAAAATTTACAGTATTAATTTAATTAAAAAAAATTACAAAAAATAATTATAAATATTGCAAAATAATTTTGCAAAAACATGTAAATTAAAAAAATGGGGGGGCTAACTTTGTCCCTAATTGTCCTAGGACAGTTGTTTTTCTTTCTAAATGTGTATAAAAATTCAGTCTTTCTAAATATGAAAAAATAAATTTTCTACGGGTAACGGTTAAAAAGTTATTCTAATTGTTTATAAGTAAGCAAAAAATCGACATGTTTTTGCAAAATAATTTTCAACTGTTTAAAATTATTTTTTGTCATTTATTTTTAATTAAGGTAATAGTATAAATGTTCTTCTTTCATAAACTGTCCGAAGTATTATTGTAGCCTCATAATTTTCTGACTTATAGTGTTGCAAAAAAAATGAATTTGAGATAAACAAATTAAATAACTTTTAAACTATTTGACCGATTGCTTTGAAATTTAAAATATAATTTAAGTGCAAGAAGTATCAGTATTCCGTGTAATAAGAAGGTTCTAAATTAATTTTTACATAAATTATGAATATTTATAAAAACTCAAAATTTATGATTATTTTGCAATTTTCTAAGCAACCAATAAGGATGGACATATTCAGCGAACGTCATATTGAAGTTTTTTATACGATTTATGAGTTTCTTACTCTCAAATTTGTTTAAAGTGCTTAACTGTTTGGTAATAGACGAAAAAAGCGAAAATTTAGCGTTTTTTGATCTTCATTTGTTTATAACTATGTATATCATCAAAATCGGCTGCAGGAAATATATAGGTTAATAATATAGATGTCTATACTACTCAAAAAGTTTTGTTTCGGCCTGGAGGGGATGTGTCACGAGAAAAATCTTATTTCTCTGGACTATTACAAATTTATTTTGAATGCTGTCATACACGATTTAACATGTTTTGTACATACATGACATCATGGTGTGTGATAATTTATATCACTCTATAATTTTATGATAGAGACATCACTCTACTCAATATAGCATATAAAGTACTATCCAGCGTATTGTACAAAAGAATACTCCTCTACACCGAATTAATAGTGAAAGGATATCAGTAAGACTTCCGAAGTATTAAATGAATAACAGACCAAATCTTTAGTTAGGCAGATTCTTGAAAAAACTCATAAAATTCAGCGTCGACACCCACCTCATGGATTTTCTGCATGCCACTAAGTTAATAGTCATGGTGGAATTCCAAATACCGCTTCATTTTATTCAACTAACTGAACTTACACTCACAGGAGCAACGAGCATGGTCAGTAACCAGAACGATCTTTCAATACCCTTCCATTGCAAAAATGGACTAAGACAGGGTAATGTGCTGTCGTATCTTATTTTCCTTGCTCTAAAAAATTAACACCCAGATTAACACAAATGGCACTGTCTTTAACAAATATGTAGAAATTGTTGGAAATGCAGTGGGCATTAGCATCATAGCTAGGTCCACTAGCCTCTAACCAGTACATTTCGGTCGTTAAGGTCATCTGCACAGAGAATGGGACTAAATAAATGTCCAAAAGACGAAATATATGTGTTGTACTAGGTCAAGTAACCAGATACCTAAAAGAATGATAACTAACTGGAAGGCCTGGACACCTTCATATACCTAGGCTCGCTGTTGACTAAAGATACCAAGGTCAGTGAAGAAATCAAAAAGAAGAATAGTGCTTTCCAATGTATATGTTACCGTTAAAACCCGATTTCAGTTAAAACCCGAATTTACTAGGAAAAACTAGTTTTAACTAAGCGCTTTAGACAATTCTAGTTTTAACTAGTCAAAACTAGATTTGACTGCTACATTCAGTTTTTTTTTTCTCTGATTCTGGCCTTGGTTTAGAACTAGAACCTTTAGCCACGTAATTGTATAACTTATCACTAACTCAGGTGTAATGTGTAGTGTGTGTTGAGTAAGTGTCTTGTTACTTTGCAAAGTCGACGTCATTGTCTTTGCAAAGAGACGCTAATTGTATCCGAACGTCTGCGGTCCCTCCGGTGAGTACCGATTCCACAAGGACAGAAACTATTTTCATTTATTAATTTATAATAAATGAAAAAATTTCTGACCCTGGTGAGATTCGAACTCACTACCATTCGGAATTTTCGATCCAAAGGTTAGGCGCTCTTACCACTGAGCCACAGAGGGGGTAGAGAGTTTTAACTAATCAAAACTACATTTGACTGCTAAATTCAGTTAAAACTATACTAAATTTACAATCAAGATGCAGTAGAAGAAATAAACAAACCAAGACACGTTAATTGCTACTAGGAGCACTCTCAAATCATAATTTACAATGTATTTATATTGTAAATCCCAAATCATGATTTTCAAAGTTTATACATTGTAAATTATGATTCGGAACTTCTCCTAGTAGCATTTAACGTGTCTTGGTTTGTCTATTTCTACTGCATCTTGATTGTAAATTTAGTATAGAAACGGATTTCATTTAGAGTAGTTTATACTAGTTCGAAATAGTTTTTTGTGGAATTACTAGTGAATACTAGTTAAAATTGTTGCGAGAAGAGACAAGTACTACGGCTTCTTCGGGGTAGTGTTAATGACGAAGGCGGCCGGTTGGTAGCAAACTGTTGATTGTTTTGCATCGTTTTTATTGGTTATATTACACCACTGTGTATCATTCACCATGAGTGATAATACCAAAGATCAGATTGAGAGCAGAGATATAAGAAAGTGAAAAAAACGTGTTTTGGAAATGATTTTATAAATGGAAGAGACAGAGAAGAAAGAGAGTCACTGCAATATTGTGACCAAAAGCATATACAATAAATTAATGGTCGAAGTACAAGATGCGGAACTGTCTGCCAAGAAAACACCATTACCTACAAAATCGAAGACTAAAACGATTTAGAATTGTTAAAATTGGCGAAATAAAAAATCTAACTTCTAAAATTGATCCCATCAAATATTATGTACCTGCCGAAGACATTTTTGGCATAATTGAAGCAGCCCACGGTGCTATTGTTTATGGAGATCGGGATAGGTTGAAGACTGAAACCGCCAGGAAATAGGCAAATATAACAATTGATATGATCAACACTTTTGTACCAATGTGTGAAACCTGCCAACAGAAGAAGGGTCTTGTGTCGACACCTATATTGCATTCAGAAATGAATAGTCGCTGTCAGGTAGAATTGATCGATATGCAATCACAAGAGGTTCTGCTCTAGATCGATGGAGAACTACTCTAAATAAAATCCGTTCGGAATTTCTAGTTTTAACTGAATTTAGCAGTCAGATCTAGTTTTGACTAGTTCAAACTAGACTTATCTAAAGCGTATACGCTGTGAGCTCGTACGTAGAGGGGATATTTATAAATTCGCGAGCGCCAGTAGTGGCAAGTCTGTAAACGTTTACCGGAAATTTGACATAAATGTCAAAGTGATTAATTTAAAATTAAAATTAAAAACATTAATTATAAAAAATATTAGTTGGTCAAAGCTGTGGTATATATTTTTACCTTAAATATACTTACGTTTTAAATACTGAATTTACGTTTTTTTAATGTTCCGTAATATGTAATTATAAATTCTTAGCGCCATCTACACGATAATTGTGAAAGTATCCGAAGTAAGAAATTAATATTTCATCAATAGAACGTCAAATTGATTAGCAAAATCTTAAAAAAATCTATTACAATTTAATTACTTTTTAGCGTTGTAAATATTAAGCGATAACAATTAAATAATAAATTTAAAAATTACCGGTGAAGATGAATTAGTAATCCGCCAGGAGCGACACCAACGAAGCTCAGAGCGTATAGTTAAAACTAGTTTTTCCTAGTAAATTCGGGTTTTAACGGTAACATATAGAAGTATGGGGGAACCTGATGTTGAAAAATCCATTAAGGTAGCAGGCCTTAAATGAACAGGGCATGCAATCAGATTAGAGGAATAATGGGCAACAGTCAGAAAAGTTTTTGACCGAAAGAGCCGATTGGACAAACAGCCAGAGATAGACCGAGACATCGGTATCAAGATAACGAAGGACGATTTAAAATTTATTGAAGTTAGACCATGGAGAAAAGTTGCTACAGACAGGGGTCAATGGAGGATTGTTCTGAAACAGGCTTTGGCTTATAACGAGGTGTGATGCCACTGATGATTGCATAGAAAGTAAAACATGTTATACAAATACATTTACCAATCAACTATGTATTAAGTAATTAATATAATATGGTTTCAAAGTCTTGTAGGAAATGTATAATTTAAAAAGTATAAAAGTTTATCTGTGATGAAACGATGACGAGACTGAAAGATTAGGTATTATCTGCCAAACAGTCACATTCCGCAAGTTTTTTGTGTGTTTGTGCATGGTTTGCAGTGTTGCCTATTTTTTAAGAAGTCATTGGCAATCTGAGATAATAACCATTGTTACTGTTTCATCTACATTGATTTAATATTTATTTTGAATTCCTTTGCCGATTAGATTGTCGGGATCTCAAAAAAAGTTCTAAAAATTGTTAGACACGTAAATCAAATTTTAGCGCGATACAGCCATTAGTTTATTTTTGACAGCTCAATAAAGTTAACGTCACATAGTTTTTGAGTTAACAGTGTCCACCGCCTTTGAAAAAAGCAGTTTAGAGAAAAACGCGATTAAGTTTTGGCAACTTTAATTTTCAATTTCTTTTTTTTTGTGTGTCAAATCATAAATTGATGCCCACCGGAATATGTTTTTGAATCGCGGGGTAATTTACAAAGGAAAAGGGAAACAGCTGCAAAATGAGTTAAAAGTAGGGATATTCAACAAGCTGTATTTCTGAAATTTTCAGAGATTATTCCTGTAGTTATGTACTTTCATTTAAAATAATAATAAAAATCGATAATTTCAAACCCTCTTTAAATTTCACATGGACAAATGAAATAAACTTTCATGACTGTGAAGCCGTGTTTTTAGAGATTTATCACTAGTTCTGTAGGTTAAGTAGACAATGTACAAAGGTTTTCTGTCTCTTGAAATTATTAGAATAAAAATATTAACTGTCATTAACTAACTAAATAAACTGTCTTTTTCATGTTTAGTCATACGAAAAACAGGGTTTCCATTCGGGGACGCCTCCCCCGTTCACGGGTGGCATTCACGGTAGTCAAAACGCGGGGTTGGCGCCAGGTGGGACGGGCTACGCTCCACCAGTGTACATACCTACCCTGCCTCCACATCAGCAGCACCTCATGCAGCAGCCTCTTCATCAGGTAAGAAAACATTGATTCAAAAAAATTATATATTTCGAGAGAAGTGGAGCATGTTTTGCTTTTTTACTCTATCGATAACAAATTTTTTCTAAAAAATGCACCTCTTTGCAGGTTTTTGTATTTTGAAAATTATTATAAAAGAGTGAACAAAACACGATTTTAAAATGATTCTAAATAAATTTATATAAACAAAATTATTCACATCCTAGTTAGTATAAGTTTATTTTCATTGTGTTCGTTAGATATATATTATGATAATTGGGGAATAAGAAATCTGATGTATTGTGGGAAATGGAGAAAAACATGTTTTACAATCTAGAGCTAAAAGTGTTAATACTGTATACTGTACCTATGATGAAACGATGACGAGACTGAAAGATTAGGTATGATCTGCTAAACAGTTACAAACTACAAGTTTTTTGTGTTTGTGTACAGTTTACAGTGTTGCCTCTTCTTTAAGATGTCATTGGCAACCTGAGGTAATTTTATACTTTAACATAACAAATACTAATTTTGGAGAAAAGTGGGTTCAGGTTTGGGGAACATGCTGACCAATTGCATTATTACGCACTTGTAATAAAAACTGTGTTACACAGTTGCTGAGCATTGTCCTGCATTAGAATGAAATTGCATCCAATATGTGGGGCAAAAGGTACCACATGTTGTAGAGAGTATTTCTGACATACCTACTTATCTGCTGTTAATGCTCCACCATCAACCACCAGTAACTCTGTTCGTGTTCCCAAATATATTCCGCCCACCTCATAGTTGGACATCCACCAAAAGGTACAGTAGTAATAAAATTAAAGTTGCATTCTTTTTTTCTCTTTTGAGTTGATACAATTTTTCTGAACGTGGATGAAATTTACACAGAAGCTGTTCTCGTTAGTGAAGAGAATTTGACCCCACTGGTTATCATTCCAATTTTGATCTTCTTCTTCTTCTTATTACGCTGTCTCCTTTCGAAGGTTGGCGATCCAAATGGCAATTGTAGTTTTGGAAACTGCCACCCGAAAAAATTCTGCAGATGGGAGGTTAAACCATCTTCTCTGGTCTTTCAGCCACTTGTTCTGGTGTCTTACTACTGATCTTTGGCCCTGTACTTTACCTTCTAATATGATTTGAAGTAGTTCATATCTTTCCCCTCTCAACACATGGCCCAAGTATTGTATTTTTCTGTTTTACAGTCCATTGTCCAACTTTCACAGCCATACACCAAGACACAAAACACATAACATCTAATCATTCGGATTCCTAGTTCCAGACTAAGGGCTGATCTTGTAAAAGATGTTTTCATGTTCATGAGTGTTTTCCTCGCTTGTTCGATTCCTCATAGGTTTTCTTTTTTTTAGTTAAACTGGCTATTGACATTTGCTCCCAAATATTTATGGACGTTACTTGCTCTATTATTTGTCCCTTCGCATATAAATGTATGTTTATTGGTGTCTTTTGGTACGAATATGAAACATTTAAATCAACAACTTGAAATAGAGTGAGATGACTATTGTGATCAGGTTATTTGGAACAAACCATGTCAATTCGACCAAATGTACCTTAAGGTACTAGTACACTTTAGAAGACCAAAAATAATCATTGTTTTCAAGAATTTTTTCTCAGAACCTTTATTAGAAATGAATATAAAACTTTTTACATATGAATATCTAACTCTTAGAGAGTACAAAAAATATATCTTTTTTCATTTATGCACCTACACTAATATTGTAGAGGGCGCAAAAGTCGAGGCCTCGAAAAATGATGGCGGACAGTTAATCTCAGGATTGGGATATCTGAAACAAAAAAATCGTACTGCAATTGAAAAAGGAAGGTTTCTTACGTGACAATTTACCACAATTTGACCAAAAAATAAAAAATAAATATTTTTTAACCATGAACAACTGAAGAAAAACGGGCGATTTTTTCACAAAAATTTTTCAAATTTCCGTAAAACCTTTTTTTGCGGAATTTTTCACTAACGGTGGTAAATTGTCACGTAAGAAACCTACCTTTTTCAAATGCCGTACGATTTTTTTGTTTCAGAGATCCCAATCCTGAGATTAACTGTTCGCCATCGGAACTACTTTTTTCGAGGCCTCGACTTTGACGCCCTCTACAATATTAGTGTAGGTCCACAAATGAAAAAAGATATATTTTTGTATTCTCTAAGAGTTAGATATTAATATGTAAAAAGTTTTATGTTCATTTCTAATAAAGGTTCTGAGAAAAAAAATCTTGAAAAAATGCTTAATTTTGGTCTTCTAAAGTGTACTAGTACCTATAAATGTTGTTAAATATGGTATATCAAATAAAGTGTTTTGAAGTTAAAATGATTTTTTTTTTCCATTTTTTGATAATAATTTTACTACACCTTTTTTTGTTATTTATTTCAAGCCCGCCAAAAAGGCATAACGCTGAATAAGGAATATTAGTTTATTTAAATTTCGATCTAATTCAGTCTTCTCACAAGTCTTCCCGAAAAAAATTAAACAGTTAAAAGTTTTTGACAGAAGAGGGCTGATTGGACAACGAGCAAGATAAAGACCGAGACTTGGGTATTAAGACAACTAGAGGAGAAATGGTTGAATGAAGGATTGTTCTGAAGAAGGCTTTGGCTCATAACCAGTTATGATGCCACTGATGATTAGTTACGAAAGTAAGTTCATCATCAAAAACCATCCATGTGACGCCTCCTCCAATAAAATGTAAAATTATACATAAAATAATATTCCATGTCGTAAAGTTTTGTCTCTGTACAGATTTGATAACAATTTATAAATATAAAGTGAAATTATTAATGAAAATGAAAAAAAAAATCACTTAACACACTATATCTTTCGGCAGCAACATTTTTTTATTTTGATATCCGAATAACTGAACACTGGTCTAATGATTCTTTTTGGATTTTTAACCACTCTATAGTTTTTTTTTTTCAATCCAGAGCTGAAAGTGTTAAAATTATACCTATGATGAAACGATGACGAGACTGAAAGATTAGGTATGATCTGCTAAACAGTTACAAACTACAAGTTTTTTGCGTTTGTATACAGTTTACAGTGTTGCCTCTTCTTTAAGATGTCATTGGCAACCTGAGGTAAATTTATATTTTAACATAACGAAAACTAATTTTGGAAGAAATTGTACCATGACTTCAGGAAAATATATTATAATATATTCATACATATTTTAATGCAAACACGTTATAATAAAAATTAAATAAATAAAATTATTATTTTGTGTATTTATCCAACCATTAACAAAAAAGAACTATTCACTATTTAGGAAAATAGTGAATGCGGAAAATTAGATGTACAGTGGGTGATCATATTATTAGAGCCACCTCAGAAAATTTTACTTTTGTTTAATAATGGTATGTAAGTTTTTTCTTTATACGGTCCACGTTGCCTTTGAAACTTTAGAAATGGATGCTGTTTTTGTTGGAGTGATTAGTGTTGAATAATACAGTTTTTATTTCTGCTATTTTCCTTGGTGAGATGTCTTTGGCTTTTCCCTTGATGTTCTGGTACCACTAGTGTAATGAACGGCAATGTTTACTAAATTGACAAAAAATAGTATAGGACTGTCAGAATATCACTAGAGGGCAGTGGAAATTCTCAAAGTTTATTATAACTCTAAACACCAAGAATACAAAATAATAGGAACACGAGTTGCAAGGTAGGCTGGGCAGCACTGACAAACAATGGCATCTGAGTCACGCATTGCCACACACGCGTCTTGCCACTATTGTCAGACTATTTATTGCACTTTCATAAAGTGTAACAAGACAGTCAAATGGAAACAAACGCATTTGCTTGCGTTCGAACGACCACAGCGGCTAGGCAGCTAAGCCAGCAGTAGCTGTCAGACGTCACCACTGGAAGTCAGTCGCTGAGAGATTTACTAAGCTTTCCCTATCACGGCTGGATACAACCACTCAGCCGATTTCTGCTGACAGCCAGCCGCTATGGTCGTCCGAACGCATCCAATAATATATTATACAGCTCAATTATATACCCCTTCTCTAAAACATTGAATTTTACTAGGCAGCTCTAATAATTTGATCACCCACTGTATATCAGGTTATTAAACTAGTTAAATAACTAATTGTCATTTATGTTTATAAATAACTAATAGTCATTATACAGTGCCTAAAAACCGTTTTAATAACAACAGTTTTATGCTCTTTATTTTATAGATATAGACTTTCATAGGGTTTTCAATACAGTGTTGTTCAACCAGGATGTTCTTCTTCTTCCTGGACCTCGCTTTCCAAGTCTCTTTCCTTACGGGATGACTTCTAGGAGGGCATATTTGGATTCATTTCGCATAATGTATTCAAAGTATTCTAACTTTCGAGATTTGATGGTGGTCAGTGCCTCTCGGTTCTTCTTCATTCTTCTGAGGGTCTCCTCATCCCGATGGACCCGATCAGTCCACGGGATTTTAAGAATTATAGCTCCGATATAGCCACATGCTTCTAATTTTCTGCACATATCTTCGTTCAAGGTCCACGATTCAACGCCATAAAAAGGACAGAGAAGTCGTAGCATTGTAGCGTTCTTACTTGTATACCAAGAGAAAGGTTGTGGCTCTTAAAGAAGCTTACGGTTGAAGGTGGATCTAGCTTTTCCAATGCGCGCTCTTAGCTCTTGGTTGTTAGTCCATTCTTCATTTATTATGGTGCCTAGGTAGTTGTAGTGTATCACTCTTTCTACAGGGGTTTGGTTGATGTAGAGTTAACCTCCTGTTATATTTTTCTTGCTAATGATCATAAGCTTTGTCTTCTTTACGTTTATATTGAGTCTATATTATTGACTGTAATACTGATTTTGTTCATAAGGATTTTCATGGTCGCATATGACAGAAATTAATCATAAAGAGTATTAAACTTTATCTTCGTACATCTGGTTACAACTTTTTAAGGCATTGATCAATTTCATTTTTATAAACGATAAACTAGTGGTCATTAACATACATATTTTTCAACATCGAAAGTTCTTATATAAACACTGTTACCGTTATATTTAAGTGTAAACATAATTGCGGTATACTTATATGACATACATTGTGTATTATTAATTATTAAAGAATATGATTCAGTAATTAGTAAATAAGTCGTGTTTTAGAAAAGTGTGATTTTTCTTATAATGCACTGTGTTTAGTAATGTTTTTAAAATATTTTATAATGAATGTATTCAAGTTACTAATGTTTTGAAAAGGTTCACGAAGTATTTTGCCATATTTCAAGAATAATATATACCAAATACAATATCTAGATCAATGTGTCAAATTATTGAGGTGAGCTATATGTAGAGTACATTATTGAGCTTTATAGCTAATTTATGTATTTTTGTGTCCATTTTTAAATGTTGTGACATGTGTCGTCTGCGTATCTGAGGTTGTTGACATTAATTCCGTTGATTTGAATGGCTGCCTCTTCATCTAAGACTTCTTTGAAGATAAATTTATTTTTTTTTGTATTACAAATGCTGAGAGTAGCCACTCTATTGGTAGGTATATGCTCTGTTTCAAATATTTTATTGAAGAGATTTAGAAGAGAATATGTATGTACCTTTATCGTCAAGTAGTTTGATTATTTTGCTGGAAATTTCATCTGGTCCAGTTGCTTTCCTATTCTTTGCTAGTTTTATAGTCCTTTCCATTTCATCGAAAGTTATGTTTGGCCCAGTTATCTTTTCCATTTGAATTTCTGTCCTTTCGTCTTCAAATAGTTCCTCAATATATTTCCTTCACCTCAACGGTTTTTTTATTCATTGACTAAGAATATTTTCTTGTTTGTCAAGTAGACTACTTGTCGTAAATGGTTTAGTTTTTTTTTGTCCCTTTTTGTACATATTAAATGTCATTCTTTTTCTGTAATTTCATTTTTGTAACAGTCGAAATTATTATTGTAGAACAATTTTTATTCAATCAAATCATGTAGGACAAATGATGTAGGAAATCATCATCAATCAGCCAATCGCGTCCACTGCAGGATATAGGCCTCCCTCAGTTCTTTCCAGTATTCTTTACACTGGGCAGCTTGTAGCCAATTTCCCGCTACTCTTTTTATGTCGTCGGTCCTTTTAGTCGGTGGTCGTCCTCGGCTTCTTTTATAGTTTCTGGGCCTCCGTTCCGTGATTCGTCTTGTCCACCGTCCATCTTGTGTTCTAGCTAAGTGCCCCGCCCAGTTCCACTTAAGCTTCGTAGCTCTTTCGATGACGTCTTGAACTCCTGATCTTTGCCTGATTTGTTGGTTTGTTATGTGGTGTCGACGGCTCACGTTCAGCATTGCAGATCCATGGCTCGCTGTGTAACTCATGAGTTTATTCGCGAATTTTTGCGTCAATGTTAAAGTTTCTCCTCCATAAATTTGTATTAGTCCATGTGGTGAGACCGCTCCCGTCTGGAAAAATTTCTGATTCTGTTTCTTTTTGGATTCTTATTCAAAAATGTCCCCTTTAAACAAATCTGAAGGGTGCCGGGCGGAATTTTTGGGCAGAAATTGTTTAAACAATTTTTTTAAACAAAAAGAGATCATGTTTTTTGGTCTGGAACATATATTTTTAGGTTTTTTGGATCATTCTAAACAAGACAAGCATCTTGTAATTTTTCTGAAAAATTGATAGTTTTCGAGTTATAGCCGAATATGTAATTATAGGCCTATATATAGGAGTTATTTTCGAGGCTTAAAAACTCATATTTAAATTAGTATTTTTGAGTGTGCCAAATACTTAAATTGAAGATTAAACATTCAGCTTCAAGATTCTGAAGAGTGATCGCATCTAACCTTAATTTATACCGTTGCTTTTTAATTGTTAAATATGCGTGTTTATCCGATTATTTTGCCGGTGCAGGGCGCTTTATTTCAAAAATCTCATATTTTCCTCCGAAAAATATTTTTTCTAGATTCTTTGGGATATTCTAAATAAAATAAGTCTCTTAAAATGTTTCTCAAAAGTTAATAGTTTTAAAGTTATAAGCGATTTACAATCCGAAAAATGTCAAAAAAATGATTCCGTGAATAATCTACGACTAATATTGAAGCTGAATGTTTAAACAATTTAACCCTTTGTTTTCTACTGGTCACATACAAATAAATTTTTTGCTACTTTCTCAGTGGTATTTGTCTGAAACCACTCACGTTATATGACGTATTAAGGCTCCTCCTACTATAAAACATATCGAGCACCACCATTTACGTTCTCGTTATATCAGTTTTTTGTTTGAAAAAAATCTCTAGTTTCCTAGTGGTATCATGCCGAAACCGTAGCCAATAAAAAAAAATACGTAAAAAAATTAATATTTTTCACTTTTTTGTCTTTTAGGAACCCAATAGAATAAGATTATTTAATTTTTACCTCAATTTTTGATTGTAAATGTTTTCAGGAAACAAAGGGTTAAGATCTGGCAACCTCAAAAGTACTAATTTAAATATGACTTTTTAAGCCTCGAAAATGCGTATTTTCGCATTTTTCAGATTTTAAATCGTCTTCGAAAACTATAAATTTTTGAGAAAATTTACAAGATATACTTACTACCTTTCTTGTTTAGAATGACCCACAAAACTTAAAAATATATGCTCCAGACCAAAAAACGTGATCTTTTGTATTTATTTAAAAAAATTGTTTAAACAATTTCTGCCCAAAAATTCCGGCCGGCATTCTTCAGATTTGTTTAAAGGGGACATTTTTTAATAGAAATCCACAAAGAAACCGAACCAGAAGTTTTTCCCGATGGGAGCGGTCTCACCACATGGACTATATGGGCGAAACACATCTTTCTCTTGAGACACGTGGGAATTGAACTTTTTAGAACTTCTAAAAAGTTCAATAAATGGAAATAGCAGTGGATGATTTATACAAAAGAGACTATTTAGTATAATTAGTTAGTAACGCAAGAAATATAAAGATATAATGTATATTATTCTTTAAATGTGACAAATACCCTTGAAACCTTTTCACATACGGCAAAACTTGACGGAACAAGTGGCTTTAAATGATATATTATGTCATAACCAATTTGTACTTTTTTATCCTTATATAATATTGACTATTGCATGCATCACTTCTTGTGATATTTAGTTTTTGTTTTGCTTATAGATGGATGTAAGGCACCAGAATCGACGCATGGTAAGTCAGTGTTGGACTCACCATGCTTTATGTAATTTGCTATAATAAAACATGTGGGACTTTGCATGGGGTGCTTTCTAGTGTTGCATTAACATTACTTACATGCTCATGTACTGGCGTGATGTGTCAATTAACCAAACAATTTATACACGAAGTTTATACTATAAACAACTGCGTCAATTGGACAAGAGAAATCAACATGATGGTTTTTGTAGTTCCTCGAATGTGCTCGCTATAATCACGGTGTCGTCAGCGAATCTGAGGTGGTTTAATTTGTTGCCGTTAACATTAATACCATAGGTTGACCAACTTGTAGTTTTAAAGACGTCTTCCAGGTATAGATTAAAAAGTTTTGGTGATATGGAGAACTCATGGGGAGGACTTTGTCCAAAAGTGGATGCAAACAGGCTGAAGAAAAAGAGTTTCCATAATAAATGAAACTTTAACAATTCTTAAATGTAACAAAAAATTTATTTGAATGGAACAGTCAAGAAAAGACCAGTCTGTGACTCAATACCTAAAACTAGATTATCGGAAGTATGTAATGAAGTAGATGCTTACACTACAAGTTTTCCACAAATAATGGAAGGAAAACATCTTTTTGGGAAATTTAGCTTTATTGTTTGTCAAAGTATTCGCCTTTAAGATCAATACATTTTTGCATTCGAACAAACCAAATCATACTACAAAGTATCATATAAAAAGTTAATGAAAAACATAATAACAGAAGCCAAAAAAAATTGTGACGTAAAGCAATGAAGAAAATACAAAGTATATGATAACGAGAGAGGTCCAAAAACAAAATAACATCATATTACAAATAGATGGAGAAAAAACATACTCGTTCAAAAGAACCAAGAAGAAGAAGAGAAAGAAGAACATTAATGAAATCCAAATACATATCGAGAAAAAGCACGGAATCAAAGAATCAACGACCACACACGCAGATACCCTTACAACTCCAGGCCGGAGATGGAAGCAACCGTTCACTTACACAGTTACACGGATTTTGTTTAATTACGAGCGAAGCATCTCTTCACTACAAAGTTCCTTCGGCAGATTGAATTACCAGTTCAGTAGACCAGTTCGTCAGGGAACCTAGAGCAGCTCTAGAGCTTAAGCCGTAAGACGGACTGCTCTTCCTCGGCTCTCTTCTTAAATACCATTTCGGCTGCCCCTCACCTGGCATCCATCGGTAGTGGAGGGAGTCTAGTGGGAGTGCGTTGGAATGCGCGCTCGGTACCTTGCCGGTGATCCGCTGAGAGGCCCATTGTTACAGCTTTAGTGTTGGCTGTCGACTCTCTTCTGGATCGCTATAACTTTTTTTTAAATGTATATAATTATACAGGGTGTAACAAAAATGCAGGTCATACATTAAATCACATATTCTGGGACGAAAAATAGATAGATTTAACCTAACTTACCTTAGTACAAATGTGCACATAAAAAAAGTTACAGCCCTTTGAAGTTACAAAGTGAAAATCGATTTTTTCCATATATCGAAAACTCTTAGAGATTTTTTATTGAAAATAAACAAGTGGCATTCTTCTGGCAGAAAAATCTTTAAAAAAAAATACAGTGAAATTTGTGCACCCCATAACAATATTATTGTGGTACCATTAGTTAACACAATATTTTTAAAACTTTTTTGTCTCTTAGTATTTTTTCGATAATCTAGTTTTTATCGAGATGCGGCTTCTTTTTTAAAATGTTTATATAAAAATTTTATGGGAGTTTTTTTTTCCTTTAAACCCCTCAAATATTTGTATACATTCCAATTAAACTATTATTGTGGTACCATTACTTAAACACAGTGTTTTTAAAACTTTTTTGCCTAAAAATGTAAAGTTTCATGTTATTACCAGGTCTCTATAGTCATACGTAACCATATACAAAAATGTCAAAACATACCTAAAAATGTAATTTTCATGTTATTACCAGGTCTCTATAGTCATACGGAACCATAATATACAAAAATGGGGTGAATTTGACAAACATTTCAAAGTATCTCGATAAAAACTGACTTTACGAAAAAGTACTGACACAAAAAAGTTTTAAAAACATTGTGTTTAACTAATGGTATCACAATATTAATTTAATCGGAACGTACGCAAAAGTTTGGGGAGTTTGAGGGAACAAAACCCCCATAAAATGTTTATATTTTTATGGGGTGCACAAATTTAACTATAATTTTTTTTAAAGATTTTTCGATATATTGGAAAAAATCGATTTTCATTTTGTAACTTCAAAGAGCTGTAACTTTTTTTATGTGCACATTTGTACTAAGGTAAGTTAGGTTCAATCGAACTATTTTTGGTCCTAGAATATGTGGCACAATTTATGGCCTGCATTTTTGTTACACCCTGTATATACTAGCAATTGAGTTAGAAGAGTCCATCTAAACGAAGAGTAATATGAAAATGCTGGTAGAAATCGTATCAATACTTAATTATTCATCTTTATTCATCACTACACATCGTCCATCATGTGTCAGACATTACCTCAGTTAAAAACCTAACTAAAGCACCTAAAATAAGCATGCTACATTTGTCTTCTATGTTAAACAAATGTTCCACTATTTACTAAAAATAACCTTACTTATCATCATCTATCATAATACTTAACCTTTTTTGATATTATGCTAGAAATAATGTATTTAATGTTTTATTGCAAAGATAATATGAATATGTATAATTGTATGCACGGAAGTAGCAGAAATTCTGGTATTCATTAGACCACAGTCTTTGTGTGAATGTTATACTAAAATGTACACTATACATTCGAAGTTCTTGATGTACTACGTTTACTTAAAAAAACTTTTTAGAAACTTTAAAAAAAAAATTTATTCACCAATATTGGTATTTTGGTTAATATTATGTACAAAAACTTCGAATAACAAGCAATTGCTACAGACATTCACCCACTTGTTCCATGTTGTGTTGTTGCTTTGGTGTATCAGTAAATTTGAGCATTTACGGTGATCTAACCTATAAAATGTTTGCGTACTTAATTTGGTAATTAGATTACAGGTTTGGATTGTAAAATATTTTTTAAATAACCCAACTGTAAAAAAACTTACAGAACTAATCAGAACAAAATAAAATTGTGGTAGATACATTGAAAAGTTTAATGAAGATTTTTCATTATGTCGGTTTCATTAACTTAACACATTGAACGCCACGTGAGTTTTAACTCACGCCTTGTTTGGCCCAGGCGCTCAGCGAGGTAAATATAATTCACATTAAGATTCTGAACGTGGAGCCTGAAGGCAAAAACAAAAAATTTTAATGTGGTGGTTAGTGTTAAAGAAAAATATTACGAATGCACAAAATTAACAAATGCTTATACCGCCGTCCTCAAATAAAACGCGGTATGTGCAGCCAACTTAAAACCGAGAAATCGGCTCTCCGATTTCTCTCCGAGAAAAATTTTTTTCTCAGCACATACGGCATATTCCAATTTGTTTATTTTGGTAGTAAATAAAATGATACGGCTTTCAGACATTGCAGAAGTAATAAGGTCACAAGGAAACCACATATAGCAAAAACTCGATTTTCAATTTTTTTTGCAGATACCGCGTTTTAATTGAGGACGGCAGTATAGATAACAAACTTGATAAGACTGGTGATGATACTGTTTGATGTTCTCTGGGAGGTTCTTCGGAATAGTACCACTTGTTTTGTACAATTTCTCTTCTCCATTATTTTCTTCTTTGTACCTCAAAATCGCGCGATCTCGATCTTGGAGATATCAAAGAGATATGGTTGGTTGGGAGGAATAATTTTAGATACCGAATCATAGTTTTCATATATTCAGTAGCAGCGAATGAATTTCTCTCTCTCTCTCAACAGTGAAAGATGGCTGATTGGCTAGATCAGCGTATCCTCTTCTGTTTTATTCCTTTGAAATTTCGTCTTTTTCATTCCTCTCTATTTCTCGCTTTCTCTCTTTGATCTCTCTCCATCTTAGGCAAATTATTTCATGATCTCTTGTTACAGTTCTCCTCCAGCTATTATCAGGTCTTCTTCTTCCGTCTGGTTGGTATTCAAGTGCCTGTCTGGTTAAATTATTTTAGTCTTTCCTTAGTGTCTAAACCATTTCCTTCTTTTAATCGTGACTTTTATATTATCTTGCTTTGCTTTTCTTCATGGTTCTGTGTTTATTAGTATATTTTTAGGATTTTTTTCAACAATTTATAAAATTTTGATATTGGTTGTGCCTTTATTATTTTTTTTCTACATCTTATCAACTACGTCCTTTTGCCATTTATTTCTATTTTCTTGGCTGTTGTTTTTTATTAGTTTCGTCTTTTCTGTATTTATTATTTCGCCCATTACATTGGTTGCTCCTTAGTTTCGTATCTAACTCTGGCTGTAGTCTATTTAATATGATCTTGTACCTTATTTTGGGTGATTTGTAAAGCTCGTCAGTTTTATTGCTCGTCAATTCTCCCATCTACTTAGATCGCCCTTTTTTGGTGTCTTAATGAGTAGAGTACACCCTCGTTCCATTCCTTTAATAGCCCTTTGTTGATCCATGTCTTGTTGAAAGACGTATGATCTTTTCTGGCTCACTTGTTAATTCTGGCTCACTTGTTAACTGCTCTATTTTTTTGTATGTTCTTTCTAGGGCCTTTCCTTCTTGGCTTGCTTCCTTTTGTAATATTTCTTCATTATTTTGTGTCTTCTATTAGTTTTAATTCGTCTCGGGTTATCCATTTTCTGTTTTGTCTTTTTTTCATTTGAATCGTTTCGTTTGCTTCTTCTGTTTGCCTTTCGGTTTTTATCTCCGTCTAATTCTATTTTTATTTTGGCCCTGACTAGCATGTGGTCTAGGTGAGAAAAGTGAGAAATTTGACCTCAGACTTCGGGTTCCTTAGTTGCAACCGAAAGTACTGGTTTAAAGTCACTGAATAGTACAACCGATATATTATTAGACGCGCCTTAGCAAGACGAGAACAAATATATATTTCAGGTTTTTATATCAGTTCCGGATAAAAAGTTTGTACCGAAGGACTTGGACACCAGAAAATTTCCGGTCACCTTGGGTAAAAACTTAGTACTTCGAAGTCCAATTGCTTGTTCAAATATTAACTATCCAAACCTTATCTATTTACCGAATATAAATTTGTAAAATGCAATCACGATCATCATTATATATCTAACATTTAAAACGTCATTAATATGTTTTGGTTCTTTTTTTAGGATTCAGGTACCACTGCGGGTCAACGTTCACAAGCGACAAACCAAGCTAAGACCGGTCCGAAACAACCCTACCAGACATCCTACTGGAACCAACCTTAAGGATATGGGTACACACTATAAAAATGCCTGCTCACTAATCATCCCACCCCCCGCCTCCTCTCACATACAAGAAATCTATAGGTGGTTCAGATTCGTTACTACAGTTATTAGCCGTAAATGTATCTACTTTTAATGAGAAAATGTGAACAGTCCTTAATTATTTATTTTTAGTCTTAAAAGGCTTTTCTTATAATTTGACTCGATGTGACTTTTTATAAAATAAATAGAAGCCTGTATGATACTTCTTAAATATTTTAAACAATTTTTATTATTTTTTGATGACTTTTTTGTATCTAGGGTAATTTAAACAAAGAATGAATTTAGGTTATTAAATTTGGTAAGCGTCGTATCGCAATGTTGTGCAATTTATTTTTGTTTTTGAGGTTTCTGTTATGATACAACTTTGACCAATTAGCAACTTGTTTTTTATTAGTAAGAATGGTCAAGAGGAGTTATTTTTAATTTTAAAGAGAGGTAGGGCTTATAGGATTCAACTGAGCAGACGGAAGTCAATTCGGAGTAATTCTTTTTTATGTTTTGGCAGAATAAGGTGGATTTCTTCAAGTTAACGAATATTCTGCTTATGAAACTCAATGTTTGTCTGTATCGTTATTTTGTTACCTAGTATTAAAAAAAATTGTAAATACATTTAGATCATTTTATACAATAAATGTTGCTTGACGATTGCGTATACAAATAAAATAATAAATAAATAAATATGAATGTTAAGTCAGATGTAAGCTGTATAGGAGAAATTGTTATAAGAATTCGAGAGACAGTCGTATTTGATAAACTTTTTTAAGTTCATGTTTAGTATTTTCGATTGAGTACACATTCATAGTCAAGAGTATCAATCATCACTAAAGGAATTCTTTGGGAAAGTATACAGTACTTTTTTAATCCGGCTCGAAGGACCAAATAAGTGCTGCATACTTTTCCAAACAGGAATTATAACTTTTATATAAGTATTTGAATAGAAAGGTTTCTTAACACAGCTATTAGTATATGTTACACTGCAGTTCAAATAAATGGATGAGATATTTTTACTTTTAGTTATTACTGGAGACATGTCCTGTACATCCGAACGAACATTGTGCTCAATAATCAGATACTGTGGGAATGATAACTACAGCGCATCCTATGCAAAAGAGAAATATTTAGGAGTTAGATATATTTAAAGATGTTCCTTTGGCCTATTCCTGAGACATTTTCAGACCTATTGTGGTCTTCTAGTCCTAGATTACATTCTCTAGCCTGACCCTTTTTAAAAGGTCTAGTAGTATCGAGACTGAACCTTCCATATAGCCATTTGCCAGTGGATTTTCTTCTACTAATGTAAAGAACCTGTCAGACTGACATAGAATGTGCTTTGCTGATTCTTTGCTTCTGTCTTCCAGGTGACAGAATCTGCACGGGTCATCATCTGACAATCCCATCAGTTGACATTTAGGAGTTTAGTTGTAATACCCATAGCTTATTATAGATTGGATCAAACGATAGATTAGTTTGGAAACTAGAGCGGCTTTCGGCCTGACATACTGATACCTTACAGATCTATTGAGCTCCCCTTTGTCACAAAGCTTCTTATCCAACGCTGTTCTTTTAATGAGGTTCAACAACCTTAAAGGAGATTTTTCATATAGATTGGTGCTTCTGTTTTTTTTTATCTTTGATGCTAGATATCGCAGTCTTGTCAGACCTTCACACTGAAATTTGTCACAAATTGACTTCACAGTCAGTTATGAATTTGGCCAAATGTCCCTTGATGTACCCTTTAGCTTTTTTTTGTCTTGGTGCATTTCTCCACAGTTCCAGAGACTTATCACCCATGTATCATTGGCTGCTCTTTTGTATGTATTAGCAGTTCCAAAGTAATTATGTTGTAATTTATCAGCCTTCTCATTGTCCTGTTAGCCTTGATGACGTGGAAACCAAGCTAGTGTCAATCTATTCCGACTCAACCTGGGAGAGGGCATCCAAATAGTCTCACATATCCCTTGAATCAACCTACGTAGAAGTGAGTGCTTTTGGAGCTGCTTGGCTATCAGAGTAGATCACAATCGAGTTGTTCTGCACTTGCCGATCTATTAGTTCCAAAGCATTTGTATAGAGGTGACTTCAGCCTGAAATACAGTGGCAGTTTTTCCCTCAACTTAACTGGATTTACACCTCCTGTGCCTGTATCGGTTTGGAGCAGTTTGTATACCAACTGGAGTTTGTCATTACTGGCGAACTGGTTTCTCAATCCTCTCTATGTGGTGCTATGGTGTTAAAATGTTCGTCAAAGCTATAATCTTCGAATCATTCATTCTACAGAAATGCCCAGAACGGAGTTCGCCTTTAACTCCTGATTTAAACCTGTTTGATAGGCCTGATATGAAGGATGGTGGGTTTAATAACACTTGTGATAGCTCCCGTAACACTCAAGCAAGCACCCACAGTATAACACAACTACTGAGCTAATGTAAACAAGTGTAAACTCTGCAGAATGTAACTCCAGAATGACAAAAAGGGAAATACCAAGCTTTACTAAACTTAAAAATGCGTGTACTTAAAAAACTACACAGAAAACTGTAGTAAAAAATATCACACTGTTATTTATGTATGCGATTAGTTCATTAATAGATCCACCAAAATCGAGATTCTATCCTTTGGGTCCAAAGGTACCACTGAGTCACGAATGGGTGTACTCGAGCATTTAATAGTGTTGTGGAGTCTAGACATACATCTGTTTGCTGTCTGACTTCTCCCATTGAATTTTTCTGTGATATCTTTTTATGTGTTGATTTCATATTTTCTTTATTGTGGAGCATCTAAAATGCTCCACTCTTACGAAGTTATATGGGTCTATTATTACATTTTGCCATATTCTGTCGCTTTACTTAAAAGAATAATATTTTTCAATCAATTTTTGCTATGATTTGTACATCTGTAAGTTATATTTTTATTACTCTTTATTATTTTAGTACTCTTTGTTACTATTTTTATTTAACTAAAGGTAGGTACGTCATTATGCTCATGATATCCATTTCTTTGCAGATGAACAAGTCTGTATTTTTAGGAAGGTAGTTCCACCAGTAAAGATGTAACTGATTTTGGTATCTTTAACCTATTCATACTCGTTGATCCAATTTTTCAATAAGACTCGTATTCTCCATGACTATGAAAAAGTTATGTGATTTCCAGATCCTTGAGACCCATCCACATCATATTTATTTCGTTGGTGCAATGATATATTCGTTCACATGGTTATCTAATTTTTACATATTGATATGAGATTGCAAACTGAATCTTCGTCATCTGTCTAAAGCTAAAACAATAATTGTAGAAGATATAATTCCTAAATATTGAATATTAGCGAAAGTAATAATGAGTTTGTTGATGGCTCTGACATGACTGTACTCGATCTGTCATATTGTCTTAGATTTGTGATAAAAAGAAATTCTATAGTTTGACAATCACTTTGTGAGTTATCTTTATTTGTAGTTTTTATATATAGCACTACAATAATTTGAGTTTTTCAAGCAGAATAAATCTATGACCTATATTTAGATCCTTTGTGGTGCGAACTTTTTTGGTAACTACGAAACGGTGTAGGAAAATTTGTAAATTAAAAAACTTTTGTACTGACCCGACCCCCCCTACGCAAATTGTGAAGTTTTGTCTGTGCATACACATTTAGGGTTAGATCAAGCAAACAGTTGGTAAAAATTGGCTTACCGATTATGCACAGTTGCATGACTGATCTTGTGTCGGCCATATTGTCCCGTCAAAGAACTGTCAGACGGTACGTTAAGGCATCGCGTGTTCCCTTGTACGGGACTTTGTTGGCACGAAATAAGTTTTTAAATACATAGTTAGATTTATTAATTATTAAATTTAAATTATCTGTACCTATTGCTATTTGTATAAAATATTCACTTTTATTATGTAAGCACCTGTATATGTGTAGTTTTGATTTTTGTATTTGCCAATAACCTATTGAGATATGAAGAAAATACACATACATACATTTTCAGTTTGATGTGTATTGTTTATTGTATTTTATATTTCTTTTTTTATTGTAGAAAACGACAATGAAAAGTTAATAAAATCTAATTTATGTACAATTTCGTTTTTTATTCCGTTAAACCCAACGACACAATCAAATCCTGAAATACCAAAGCATCATCATCAATGGTCCTACAACCCTATAAAGGAGCCTCAACCTTCCCAAGTCTCATCCTAAGTATCATCCTCATCTACACCATCCTTCCATCTGAATTTTGGCCTACCATTATTTTTACTTCAAATAAGTTGTGACATAAGTATTCTTCTAGGAGGGTCGTTCTGCTGTGGTCTTGCTAGATATCCTGACCATCTTAGTCTTCCTATTTTTATATAAGGGATAGTATGTCTTTACCACCAAAGATATGTTTATATCTGTGGTATATCTCGTAGTTATACCTCATCCTTTAAACACCATTTTCACAAATTTCACCGAATATTCCTCTCAGGATCCTTCGTTCAAATATAAGCAGCAGTGAAATTACGAACACTCGATACGCATCGTATCCGCCATGTTTTACCGTAGGGAGTGATTACGAAACCTCTTTCCCTACGTTGTCGATGCGAGTCAACTCAAAGGCACTGCTGGATACCGACGACCCTATCGAGTTGCCAACTCGAACTATCTATCTCTGATCTCCTATAACACTTTCTCTCTTGCCGGTCAAAGTATACAAATTAAGAAAAGTGAATACATAACGACAGAACCTACTTACTTCATACTTTGATTTCTTCAATTTAAAAATAATGTAAATCGTTGATCAAACGATATTCGCAGTGAGGTGTTATTACACTCATTACAGGGTCAATCCAATCCAAATGGTCCAAAGGTGGTTGCTTGACTATTTTCAATATTTTTTATTTCTCTACCTTTTAAACTTCAGTCTATAGAGAGTACAAAATTGCATTCATTTGATTTTTAAAAAATTTAGTTTGCCGATGACGGCCATTTTTGTTAAAGCGTGTTGATAATTTTCACGGAAAACATGGCTTCGCTGTTTAGCCAATATTTTTACTGAGGTTTGCCCTAGAACAATAAATCAAAAACCAAACTTTTTAGAAAAGTATGCTCTAAAAAATTTCCTGTGGCATTATTTAATTTTAAACTACCCGTAAGGCCTTAAATGAACCTCAAAGTTGGAAAAGGTAAACTGATAAAATTCCATTTCAGCATTTTTTTAACAGCATAATGCAAGCCGATAATGGTTTGTAATTTTTTTCTGGAAAAGATATACGTACATACTTTAAGACGATCGGTAGGTTTTTTCGGCTGCAATGCTATTCAAATGGGGATTCATTTTTTTCGAATCCTGAGAAAACTAATAAGTATTTTTAAAAAATTTAAACGCAGAATGAAAGATTGCGTTATTAGCGAGGGCCGAAAGTCCCTGAGAACTTCTATAATGTTTATTTGAATAAGTTACAGGGGTGAAAAACTAAGAGAAAATTTAGTATTATTTTTAATTTCAAATATCTCATTCAAAATAAACGTTTTATTTATTCTAAGGGACTTTCGGCCCTCGCTAATAATTTAGTCTTTCATTCTGCGTTTAGATTTTTCAAAAATATTTATTGGTTTTTTCAGGATTCGAAAAAAATGAACACAATGTCCGTGGTAATTTTCAAAATCTATCTTTGTCATACAACGCACTCAGTCGAATAGAATATTGTCAGTCAGACACTGACAATCGGTGACAATTTTAAATAATTATTTGACATGAATCGGGAATATTTTGAGTTGTTAATTAAATAATATTGATATATATTTGATAAATAATTGATTTAAAAGGTGAACTTTATAATGTATTATTTATGGAAGATAGAAGCCAGTGGCGGCTCGTGGCCTTGGAGACAGGGTCGGCAAGGTTTTTTTGTCTCCTCATATAGGTATACCATCAAAATAAAAGGCTTAATTCATCATAGGAGATTTTGTTGTTGTTTTTTTTTTTTTTTTTTATTTGATGTACTTGACATTCTCTCTTGTTTCATGATGTTTCGACAATACGTGTTGATTCTTTTGAGACAAGGTAAATCCCGTTTTTTTTAGGTAGAAATTGGTGGTAATAAGAAAATTGATAAACAGTTTGTTGTAATGAATTGCAGTACTTACTACATAGAATTATACATACATATTGTGCAACTTATCCCACTTTCTGAAAATATTTGGACCAGCATAATTTTTAAGTACCTAACTTGTAATAATAAATATCTTGGAAATTCTTTGGCGAACGTAACTTTTAAATTGTAAATCGTCAAAGAGGTCAAAAATTTGCAAATCTTCAAAATTCGAAAAACGAGTATCTATTTGCATATAATAGTAGGTATCCAAAATTTCAAGATATACTTACTCGTATTTCGAGATATGTATCATGTCGTCTTTTTTGGGGTGGTTCGGAAATATCAAGCGAATCCAAAACGTCACTGCGTATATATTGGAAACTACTATCATTACGAAAATCTCTGAGATCTTGCACCAGCTTTCGTATTATATTTTTAGAATAAATAATGTCAGTTGACTGATTTTGAACAATAAGGAATATCTTGGGCAAACTCTGTCTTAAAAATATTTAAAAAAACATTGAAAGAGTCATGAGTATTTAATAAAGTTCTCAAACCGATTGCTTCACGGATCAAGGTATCGCCACTTTCAAAATCATCGCCTTCGATAATAAATTCAAAAACTTCCAAAAGCTGTTCACGAAAATCTGCTACAGATACTAAAACTATAAGAGATAATCTGCTTAGATAAAACTAACCGAGATTTAAAATTTCATCGCGTCTGACAAACTGTTCGCTTTTTTTTTTCGAAACAAATTTGTTCTAAAGCAGTAATCCGTTTAGGTGAGCTAAACTGGCAAGAAAAGACGATATTCTTTATTTTTTTACACGTATCATGTAAAACTAAATTCATTATATGCGCATAATAGTGAGTAAATAAAGCTTGTGATGCAATAGTTTTAACTTTTGCCTGGAGACTATTCAATTCACCACTCATCACAACAACGCCGTCATAAGATTGTCCCAGTTTGCCCTACCAATTTATTTTTGGTATCAAAAAATTTGAATCTGTTCTTTAAAACACCAAAAATATATTCTGCCTTATTGCTTTTACTCACATCTCTAAAACCTAAAAACCTCTCATAAATATTACCACAATTGATTACCATAATTGATAATTGTGAATGACATGATAATCAGAAGTTTCATCTACTTTCAGTGAAAAGCAATGGTTTTATAAATCTCAGATTCAACAACGTTATTCAAAATTTAACTATTTGATTATATGTATTAGTTCATTCTGTATTACGAATACACCTCGAATCAGAAAGTAAATAGGTATTTCTAAAACAATTTTATTAATTCTCTATAATTACTTTGATTTTTAACAAATGCTTCGATCCATCATGTCCACTAAATGATAATTCCTGACAACTTAAAAAAATTACAATATCAATTAAACGACGTAAAACGGCGTGATTATTTTTGACAATTTCTACCGATGCATGCTTCCAAATGAAACACCGACCGGCAGACCGAAATGTGCCGTACTTGCCACTTAACCTGCCATGCCGTATCTGCTATTGCCCACGGAGAGAAGTAATGTTCGCTTGCTCATCGACTTGTTATGTCGTTGAGTTTTACGTGTAAATTGTCAAGCTACGGATGTTAGGGACGGCTAGCCGAAAAGTCAGATAAATGGCTCGGATCATTCATTTTTTGAGAAGTCTGTTATGCGCAGGGATCACTTAACGCTCGGATTGATCAAATTCTTTTAAAAACCATGAATAAAATTTAGTCTGTATTATCTGATAGATTTTTTTTATTTCACAGATACAAATATTTAAAAAATCTATATCTATAAATGTGTGGGTCGGCACTGGCGACCCTGACCGGCCGCCACTGATAGAAGCAGAGAATACATCAAGATATATTCTGTGATCCAAGTATTTTGTTATTAAAGATGTTCAAAATTGAAGGGCCACGGGAAAGAACGATCAGAGTCACATTTTGCTCATTCTGTTC